>NC_133035.1:1220000-2470000 GCF_048771995.1 Taeniopygia guttata
GCTGCACCCACTCCCTGTGCTTCGTGTCCCTGAACACCAGCTCCCTGCTCCACCATCAGGAAACTTTTGGATAAGCAGGGGTTTCCTCAGGACCTACCTCAATGTAAAATATATAAAGAAACCCTAAAAGCAGGAGATCTCCCCCACCTAGCAGAGAAAGAGCACCATTCATCCCTCCCCAGAGTTCTCCAGACTTCATAGAACAGGGTGTGCTGTCTTCCAAGAAAATTGTTCCTCATAACAGGTTTAAGTTTTATCCTCTCTTTCCAAATAAATGTAGCAGTGATAGTACTGTACTACTTTGTTCGATTTTATTCCAAACTTAGTTCAATTTTATCTTCTTTGTAGCATGGTCTGGGCAAAAACCTGTGTATTTTTTAATTACAGTTTTTATTTCTATATACTCCACATTCTCTGTAATGGTTTAAGGGACAGTTGCTCAGAGTCTGCACTAAAATGTGCTTCTTAGCAGAAGTTCTCTATCCTCTGATAATATTTTTTGGGAAATGTTAGTGAGATGGAAATTCAGATCAAGTTTGATAGCCAGTGCAAGGCAGTTGCTGATGGATTAATATTCTCCTGGGCTGCTGTATGAGCCTGACAGATGTTACCTGTCCTCTCTAGCATCATATAAGACAGGTAGGGAAATTCCTATGTTAATGGGGAGTGTTTGTGTGGCACCAGCCGAGTTCCATGTTAATGGGGTTGTGTTAACAGGCAGAGCAACAGTCATTGTTTTTGTTACAAAAAACACTATCCAATAAAATCTTTTCCCCTCAGTCACAGAGTGTCTTTCTGAGATTCATTCTCTGTTCTTGCACTCATTGTTGCTTTTCCTTAGTAATTTCTGTCATTGCCTTTTCCTTCTATTTAGTTTCCCTCCAGCCTGCTGCTCAAAACTGCAGCTGCAGCCCCTGAAATGCAGGTATTTCTGGCCAAGAGATAGGAAGTTACTGGCACCACTTCCTGGCTTTGCCATACCCACCTGGGAACGGGGGATGAGGAAAACTTCCAAAGGAGCTAGTTGGTTTTGTGACAGGCTCCAAAGTGCCCAAAATTGAGTGGGAGCAAATCTATTCCCTCATACAGCTTTGACTCAAACTCAAGCAGCCAAGTCAACTCTGAAAATGTGTCATGGGCTTCTAAGGTGCTTAGGATTTAAAAATAAGTGCTTGAAGTGTGAAATGCTTGCTCCTTCTTAGCTGTGGGATGAGCTCGGGGCATGTGAATTCTCACAGCTCACATATAAAAGTGTGGAGGAGATGCAGGCCAGCAAAATGAAGCAGGCAGGATTTGCTCCCCTGCCCTGCTGTGAGCTGATCCTTTCATATCCCTGCCTGTGGACCCATGGTTGTGGTCAGACACTGCAGCAGTGGGAGCTATGGAAGTGCTCCAGGAGCAGGGACTGTTACAAAGATACTTAATGTCTCTTGCTTTGACTTCTGGCTATGTTCAACCTCAGGTTCAGTGTGAAGGTGACTTTGTAGATGAGCCTCTGAACTCCTACTCTAGCTTTTTCACACAATGGTCTGTTATATATACCAAAAAAAGATGTAATTAGCATCACAAATAATTTAGCTTCTGATGAGACTCTTAACTGTGGAACAAGAGCTCCGTGGTGATAAAAGTCACAGTAAAACTATTTCCTAAACTTATTAAGCAACGTGCTGAAGAAATACAGCATCAATTGTTTTACTCAATATAGGAAGTTTTTTTTATAGCAGGAGCTACCCTGCTTTCCTGTAGAGGTTGAGCTTTGCAGGGCCCATGGTTTTGCAGCAGGTATGTGAGGAGGAAGTGATACTGGGCAGGTTTGCTGGGAGGAACTGGAGCTGGGGAGGCTCCTGCCAGCCCAGCACCCCGAGGCTGAGCTCAGGCAGGCAGGGATGAGGCTGGCAAACCTTCCAGCCTGGCATCCCAGCTTTGCAAGTGGGTCCCACCGAGTTTAATTTGAATGGCATGGCACCAGTTGCATCTGAACCTATTGACACAAGGCAGGTTAAGATAAATCATCTCCCTGCACAACAGTACACAGGTGGGCTCTGCTGTCCTGCAGCTCTCTGAGCTCCAGAGGTATGGCCACGGTCCTGCACTCCCTGAGCTCCAGAGGCAGAGGCATGGCCACAGCGCTGGTCACATCCAGGCCAAGTCATCGCTGCAGGATGTGTGGAAATGGGGAATAAAGGGGAAACCAGCTTGGAAAAGCTGGACTGGTTGCCCAGCTGATGTCTGTGTTTGTTGTGAGATTGACTTCATCCCCCCAGAACAAGCTGCTCAACTCTTTTTTTACATGTAATTTCTTCTGCCATTTCCCCAACTGCTCTGGGAAGGACACTTGGCTCCCTGAGCAATGAGAAGCACCCGTGGAGGGTGGAGGAGGGGGCAGTCACAACAGTCATTGAAACCAGAGGAAATCACAAGTAGAAAACCTGAGCAGTCATTGTGGCTATGGAAACACTGGTGCTTCACAAGTCACTTCTGAGCAGAGCACAACAGCTAAAATGAAGCTCAAATGAACTAACATTAGATGAATGGATTTACAGAGAGTTCATTGTGGGTCAGTGACTGAAATAATTAGACAGTCAAATACACTTTATTACAATTTTCTGATGACTGTGTTGCAGCTGAGGGGTTTGACTATTAAAGTTGGTTGATCAATTAATTAAGTCACTGTGACAACTTTGTTAATATTTTACACAGCTGTATCTGGTTTGTTTTGATCCATTCTGCTCTGCAAAAGTTGGTTGGTTTTACTTGGGCTCAGGGAAGGGGAAGATTCTTATTTCTGCCAATTTTAAGTGTGCCATCTGTATTTTAAATATGGAATAGGTGAGTCATGGACTCTCTGCCCACATGTACACAGCTACGTCTAACCAACACCACTAAGAGTGTCACACCCAGCTTGAAATGGAGCCTCACACAGAGATCAGAGGCTGTTCTCTGGCTTGTTAGAGCAGCCCACTGAAGTGGATTTTCTGAGGCAGAGTCACACAATGGCCGAGGCTGGAAGGGGCCTCTGGACATCTCCAGCCAAGCCTCGCCCTGCACAGGGCTGGCCCAAGCTCAGAGTATCTCCACAGATGGAGACTCCACAGCCTCTCTGGGCAAACTGATAACTGTGTCTCACTACCCTCTCAGCAAAAACCTTCCTGTGCTTAAACAGGACTTCTTGAATTTCCACAGGTGCTCATTGCCTCTTGCCCTGTCACTGGGTGCCCCTGCAAAGCCCTGGCTCCATCTCCTCTGCTCCCTCCCATAGGAATTCAAACACACTGAGCACCTTTCTGCAGGCCGAGCAGTACCAGCCCTCAGCCTCTCCTCCCACCATAGCTTCTCCAGGGTGAATCTTATCTCATTTCAACAGATTTTTTCCTGGCAGAACTGGGTGATTCACAGCCTGTCCTTTCCTCCCTCCAGGCTGACACTCCTGCAATTCAGCAGAGCTGCCTCTCTTCCTTCAGTCACTGGCTGGAGACAATGAACTTGGGCTGCTTCTTAGGCACAGGGGAACACGTGGAATTTCAATTCAGTAACACTCATTGCATGCTTGTATGGAAGGCAAGTTAGGTTGCTTGGTTATATTTCAGCTCCTTTAGCTCAAGAAGACCATTTTCTGATTTCATTTTCCTGCCTTGCCCCAGCAAGGTAGATTCCAGAGGGCATATGGCACAGAAAACACTAGTTTCATCTCCAGTTTAATCTAAGTTTTGTAATAAAGCTTTTCTCAGCAGCCATAGTTCAATAATGTATACACAGTTTGCTGTGTCGTTCAGTAAGAGTTTGGGGATTTGAGGCTGGGATGAGGTGAGGGCTGGGGGAACAGCTCTGCATGGAGATCACTCAGCCTTGCTCTGGGTGTCAAGGTGAAGAAGAAATCCAGATTGAAAGCATGCATCTGGATCCCAATAGGTTTTTGGTTCCCCAGAGAATTAGTCCCTTACTGTACATAGAGTTTAGTACTTCTTTAAAGTGGTGGAAAAATGTCACTGAACAAGACTGAGGAACTGAAAAGTTCCATAGCTCCTCATGCAACTTTATCTTTGCTTGAAACTAAAGGCAAGGGTCTTGGGAAGTAAGTGAAAATGTAGCAGCTCAGGCTAGCTTAGAGATACCAACTCCTGTGGTTCCATTCAGAGCAAATAAATAAATAAACACAAGCTTTTTCCCTTTAATTTAAGAGCTTTTCAAATCCAGAAGCTATTTCATGATCCTCTCAATTTGTCCAGGCCTAATACATTCCTAATGTGAAAGAAAACTAAAGAATAAAGGGTGGGGACAAAGACCAAAAGGAAAATAGGTGTTCAACAGCTCTGAGGTCTGAGTTGATGCAGTGGGTGCTGTAATTACTGAAGGGTTCTTAACAAGTAAGGACAGACAAACAGCCCTGGGGCTGCTGCTCAGCGGGATGGAAATCCCCAGGAGCACCAGGAGAAGGAAAGGAGGGCCCTGCCACTGAAAGAGCCTGGATGAACATTTGTTTAGGACATGGGTTTCTGACAGAATCTTTTTTGTGGGAAAACACAGTTTTACTGGAAGCTGGGTGCTGTTTTGGAACATTAAGCTGGGCTTTGATGAAAAAGTTCACACCTGGTAAAGGCTTTCTCTAGAGGGGAGAATTAAGGTACATTTGCTAACCAAAGAGGAAGAGACCAGGGTCCTAAAAGCCCTCTGTGGTTCTGGGAACTCTGCAGGGGGACGGCACACTCTGGAACAGGAACTGGAGCTTTCCTTGCCCACAGCCACTGCCTGCAGCCTGGAGTCCAGACATGCCTTCCCTCATCTCACCAGGCTCGCCCCCACATAAAACAGCTGGAGAAAGAGGCTCAAATGAAATTCCCCTTCCCTGTACAGGCAGCAGATGGGGGGTGGTGTGGCAGCTGTGGCAGGGGGTGTCTCAATCAGATACTAACTGAGTGTAAGGATGTTGCATCGTATTGAGTAATCGGATATGTCAAAAATTATTTAGGTGGCAAAGATCTCTTATGAAATGCAATTGGTAATGTGTAGCTATTGAAATAATTTTTACTAAGAAGTGAAGTAAATCTTTAATTCATTCCCCTTCCACAGCAAGACTTGGAATATTTCCTGAAGTTTTACCCTTCCACATGTGCCAGGAGACACCAGTAACAAAGAGAGCATGGTTCAGCAGTGACTTTTATAAAGTGCCTTTTTCAGGACTGACAGGAAACAATTCTAAGCATTTTAAGACAAGGAGGAGAAAGATACATAGTTTTTAAAATAAATTAATGTGCTAACTAAGCAGATCTGGTTCCAGTGGCTCTGTAAGACGTTGTAGACAGTTGTCTCTGTGCTTGAGCAAGTCAGGGCTGTTTCAGGTTTCATTCATCATGGTCTGGGACTGAGCCTATAGTGCTTGTAGGAGAGGAGCCCTCTTATAACAGAGAAGGAAACTGGAAGTGGATGAACTAAAGAGGAATAGAAACAAAAGTAATCTCTGACCATTATTTTGTGTAAAACAGAAGTATCCTCTACTTGTAAGATTCTATTTCTCCTCATTTTTTCTTCCAGTTTCTCTTGTGTAGCTAATGTTACTCAGTAGGAGACTGAAGGAACATCTGACCTCATAATTGACACTTTTATCTGTCATATTTCAGAAGGACCATGGCAACAGTGCTGTGCCTTCTGAAAGACAGGTGCAGATCCTCACTTCTGGCCTCTCTGTTGGCTCCTAAGGAGAAGCCACTTTAATTTATGGATTTAGCTGTTGTCTGAAGTCATATGGCAAAAATACGAAGGGATGCTGCCACCTCAAACCTGTGTCATGTAGCCACATCAAGCTCCCATTAAAAACTGGTGAAGGATTCTGCTGCATCCTGTCCTGTTTCTTATTATCCCCATCACAGAGGTGTTCCAGAAGTCTGTTCCAGTTGGATTTCCTGAATGGATTCCTAGTTTTTCATCACACTTTTTGTTGTGATGCATATCTGTCTGCTGGCTCCTTTCTCCTTCTGCTAGCACAGGAGCACTGGGGCTCTGAACTACACTCAGAATAATGTTTAATCAAATTATTAAGGAGAAAACCAAAAACAGAGATAATAAGCACAAGCAGAGTCCTTTTAGTAGACTGGAATTGAGACTTTCCAAGTTGTTCCCTGTGTGCCATGAGTCTGCCAGCCAGCAAAAGTGAGGCAGGCTTTTGTGCAGCCATCACTTTGGATCTGTGCAAATCAGGGGGTGATTAAAACATGAAGAGAGCCAAACACTATGCTGTGACTGTAAGAATGCCCAATACATAACACATGAGCAGCCCAGGATGCCAGTGAGGAGGGTGAGAGCTCAGGAAGCTGAGGAGCAAATTCCTCTGTCAGCAGAACTCTAAATCAACCATTTCCTTCTCAGAGAAAACCCACCAGGTCAAGAGCAAAAGGCCACTGGGGAGCTACTGTTCTGCTCAGTGTCATTTGCACTGCTTCTGTATAGTTTGCGAATCTCAATTTCAGTTTTATCTCTGACTATCCTAGCTGCTGCAGGTTTGAAGTCTGGTGAGAATCTCACTATAGGGGCAGTGGGAGAGGCAGTCTAGCAGCCCAGCAATTGGAATGCTGCAGAGGCAGTGTTTTTTCCCTTCTGATTTTTGAAGGTCCCATTCAAGGTTCACCTCTATGCTATTGCCTGACAATAAATACTATTTGCTCCCCATGAAAGGTACTGCATGTCAGATTTAGGTAACAGGCTGCAGCAATACTGCAAACTAAGCCTCCTGTGGAAAATGCCCAAGTCAGCTCCTGGAATTATCACCAAAATGTCCCTACCTACATCCTGAGCAAACATTTCTGTTTCTGATACACAAAGAGTGAATTTACAAGAAGTGACAGAAATCTTGTACAGCCAGCTACAACCCACCCACTCTTCCTTGCTTTTTCTGCTTATGTGGGGAAAAATAAATACTTTTTAAAAAATAGATTTTTTTAAGCTTGTATAAATTCTGTAGTCAGTCTTGCAAAGCACAAGCAACCATGACATTCCCATCCATTCCAGCTGATTTCAGCCAGTAGGAAAAAGGAGCTCTTACACAGTATAGCATGAGCAAATGCTTTTAAACCCACTAAGCAGTTGATTATGACATCAACATGTGTGAAAAGGGTCTCATATCACACTCAGCACTGGTCAGGGGGCAACACTTTGGTCAGAGGTTTCTGATGTGACACCACTCTGCTCTGGGCAGGGTGACCTTCCCCCATGTGCGTGCTCAGCTCAGAATGGAGGTGCTGAGCTGCCTTTTCAGCTGCTGGCACATTCCCAGGGCCAGGCAGTGGAGGGCCAGGCTGAGAAGCAGGGGTTGGTTTTGAAAAAGGGCTCTTCCATGTGCCCCTGAGGGGAGCAGAGCTGGGACAGCAGCCGTGGAACAGGAAGCAGCAGCAGAGCAGCTCTTATCACAGCAGGGCCACGCCAGGCACCCCTGAGTTAAGAGCTGGACAGGGGATTCCAGCACACACACAGCAGGATGCTCTCTGCTGTCCTGTTTATTCCAGGAGAGTGGGAATGGTGCAGAAAGACAGCAGTAACCTTCCCAAACACAATTTCTAGAAAAGTTTAAAGTGTACCAGGGGAAAACCCACGAAACATAAAGCAAGTGATTGAATTACAGTGAAAGGCCATCCATGACAGGAGATACCCAGTCCAGTGTTAGAGATTCTAAGTAATGTTTGGCTGTTAGGTCTGTTTGCTGCTCCTCTACATATATAAAGCCCTTGGCAGAGCACTTGACAAGGAGACTGGCAGATCAAGGGAACAAGATTTGAAACACTCAGGACCTGTACCCAGTGGTATGATGCAAGAATACAATTAATTGATTTAACTCAGTCAGAACAATTTACTTTCAGTTGAGGACTGAAATATCATGTGTGATACCACTGTGGATAGAAAGGTCCACAAAAGGTTCTTTTTGACTGTTGAAAAAGATATTGTCAAAATAATGTTTGTTCAAAACTTCACTGTGCCCTGTTCTCTCTAAAGTTCTTCCTCACACCAGTAGTTATTTCCTTTTTAACTCTGGAAAAGTGGATCTTAAGTTTTTGTTTTACTAAAACTTTTATAAGTTTACCTAAACTAAACAAGATATGAATGCAAAACCAGTTTGATTTAGAGAAAAATTCCAAAGATACCCATAACCAGTTCCGTGTCAATTATTTTTCTCTTTGAAAATCTGAATTAATAGTTTATTTGGATCAGGTAGCAGCATTTAGCATGTTCAGTCCAGAGCCATATGAGAACACTTCTGATACAAGCTTTGGAAAAATATCATTAGGAACCAAGATGAGGAATGAACTTTAATAGCTAAATACTTTCAAACTTTAGTGAAGTGTGGGGGGGAGGGCATTTAAAATATTTTTTTAAATATTAGCAGATAATACATTTCAAATCTGAAATGAGGTCAGATTAGGCTGAAGGAACCCCTGAGAGCTCTGCTATGGCTGTCATTGGTCGTGTCAAGCTCCCCTGAGAAGCTGGGGGTGGTACACAGAGAGCAGGTCCTGTGTGTGGATTCTGATGCTGTGTTTATCACCACAACAGCTCAGCACTGTCCTGCTGGGTACTGAGCAATGCACCCAGTGTCTGCTGTGGAGATTTTCCTTTTCCAGCCCTTCCTGCCCATCAGGGTGGTGCCACTGCCCAGCTGTACCCTGGGGTTACAGTCCCTGTTACCTCTGGTTCCTTACAGAAAGCAGGTGAACAGGTGCTGCAGCTGGAGATGCTGGGATGAGCCCTTTCCTGCTGAAAGGCAGAGCTGCAGCCCCCAGAGCCCTGCAACTCCCAGAGTCCTGCAGCTCCCAGAGCCCTGCAGCCCCCAGAGCCCTGCAGCCCCCAGAGCCCTGCAGCTCCCAGAGCCCTGCAACTCCCAGAGTCCTGCAGCTCCCAGAGCCCTGCAGCTCCCAGAGCCCTGCAGCTCCCAGAGTCCTGCAGCCCCCAGAGCCCTGCAGCCCCCAGAGCCCTGCAGCCCCCAGAGCCCTGCAGCTCCCAGAGCCCTGCAACTCCCAGAGTCCTGCAGCTCCCAGAGCCCTGCAGCTCCCAGAGCCCTGCAGCTCCCAGAGTCCTGCAGCTCCCAGAGCCCTGCAGCTCCCAGAGCCCTGCAGCCCCCAGAGCCCTGCAGCTCCCAGAGCCCTGTACCTCCAAGAGCCCTGCAGCTCCCAGAGCCCTGCACCTCCAAGAGCTCTGCAGCTCCCAGAGCCCTGCAGCTCCCAGAGCCCTGCAGCTCCCAGAGCCCTGCAGCTCCCAGAGTCCTGCAGCCCCCAGAGCCCTGCAGCCCCCAGAGCCCTGCAGCCCCTAGAACCCTGCAGCCCCCAGAACCCTGCAGCCCCCAGAGCCCTGCAGCCCCCAGAGCCCTGCAGCCCCCAGAGCCCTGCAGCTCCCAGAGCCCTGCAGCTCCCAGAGCCCTGCAGCCCCCAGAGTCCTGCAGCTCCCAGAGCCCTGCAGCCAGCCCCCAGAGCCCTGCAGCAAGCCCAGGTGGAGCTCTGGCACTCCCCAAACAGGACACACAGCCTCAGCAGCAGAGGCTGCCCTGGGGGAGATGCTAAGGTGCTGCCAAGCCAGCTAATCCTGCAGGAGCAGGGAAGTACCTCTAAAGAAAGTCGCAGATGGGCAGGCCAGGTGCCAGCGTGGTTAGCAATGCTCCAAGGAAAGCAGCAGCAGCAGAAGTGCCCAGAGTTGCCTCAGCACAACCACAATGACCTGATGAGCCCACACCACTGTGACCATCACCAGCTGGACATGCAGGGTGTGCCCATGAGGGCTTTGTACATGAGTTTGGATGGTTTTCCTTCCGTCCAGTCCATTGGAAAAGCTATTTACTGAAAGCTGCTTCAGTAATGAGCACAGCATTTTAGTCTTTCCTCCTTGATATTATTGCAATGGTAGAAATGTAGACTCTAGTATTTCAGAAATCCTTGCAGTTCCCTCTGAGTACCCAGCAGTACAAGTCTCAGAGGAATATGTTCTGGAATAAGGCTGATCCTTAATGAGTTAAAGACACAAGGTTACTCAGCTTGATGCCACCAGAAGGTAAGAAGAAATTATGTCACCCCCCAGCAATCCTGGTACTTTCTGCCCTCTGGGCAGGGAACTGACACTCCCAGTCTTCCCTTGCAGCCTTCAGTGCCAAAGCAAAATCCTCGGAGCCTCTCTCTGATGGCTGCAGGAACCAGCTCAGAGCCAGCCTTGAATAAACTCTCCCACAATTAACTCTTAATATTTGCTTGGGTGTTTGCCCATGGAGAAACATGTCCCAGGAGGGACAAGTCCCAAGGCACAGATCTAACAGGAAAGTACTGATGGGAGGGAGCAGCATTGTTAATCCTCAGAGGAAAAAAGAAATGGAAAGAAGAATGAGTATCCCAGCATGCTCACTGTGGTCATCTCTGCTTGCAGGCTTCCGTGCCTCCTTTCAAGTGTTCTAGGAAAAGCTGTTCTGCTTAAACTAGAGCACAGAAGTTTAAGTTTCAGTCCTATAATCCCCTCTGCATTTATTTCTGAGGGAGCAATGCTGCTCATTGCACTGAAGGGAAGCAACTTTTGTCACTGGGCAGAGGGGAGGAAAGGCTGCCCCTCCTTTACCTGGGATTTTCAAGAAGGAAACAAGAAGAAAATCCCCAGGCAGAGAGCAGAGCACACATGCAGAGTTAGGGGGTGAATTTCAGGACAACACAACTCTGCTCACAACACTGAAATCCCTGTCAAGCACTTTCTTGTTGGTAATTATAAGCCTGTTGGACTACAAGGAATAAGTAATATTTTTTAGTAACAAGGATTAAATCCTCTTTCACAGCCACACACGCTTTGACTAAGCAGAATCCCTTTACTGGCAATGAGAGAAATTACTGGTGGTGAGTCAAATCGCCCTCTTCTAAGCAACTAGATTTTAGTATAAGCAAATGATGTTTTACAATGTAATGTCTATATATATTATCTAATTAAAGCATTTTTCTAATTTCTAAAAAATATAAAATAGTTCTTTGACTATTCATTAGTTCTTAGAATCAAAACAAAATCCTTTCTGAGAAGTACCAAGCACTGTCTGACTAGTGCAGCTTAACAGCTTTTGCAAAACCACTCAATGCGGGTGCTAATTATAACACAAAATGGTAAATGGAAAATAGAATAGAGGCGAGACTGCTTAGCAAGGCTAGATGGTTGTTTAAGGAGATCCAGTCTTGCTGGCTGATTGTCTTGACAAAGAAAATGTGGGGTCAGTTATGGTGCTAGACAGGAAATCCTTAAGACACTAGATAAAAACAAAATGGGGCTGAACAGACAAAGTAGGGGAAGACCTCTAAAATGAGCAAAGACACTGATCTGGGGGAGGTGCTGGATCCTGCCATAAGACATGAAGAATAGGCTGGAAATAGCTGTGCTTGGAACAAACAGGTAGAATGAAATATTGTACAGGAGGTATCTGATAACCTTCAAGCGTGGGGTAACAGAAAACAGATAAAAATCAAAGTTTCAAAGTACAAAATGGGAGTAAGAGATCAGTAGTGAAAAAATCCAATATACTCTGAGAACTTGTTGAATAAAATAGCAAGAGAAGAAAGAATTGCAGGTGTATCTGTAGATCACAGCTCATTTATGTGTCACTGCTATGATTTGATAGTGAAAGAAGGCAAATACAATTCTCTGATAGACCAAAGGTGTTTCTTAGAGAGCTGACATTAATGCCATGGTACAAAGCATCACTTAGTCTTTACTGGAGTGGTAAAGCATCATCCTTGTCCAACAGGGATTTATTCAGCCTTGAACAGGTACTATAACAACACGTGGGAATTAATGGGATGAAAAAGCAGAATGTCAGGAAAGGGCAATGGAGATTTGTTTGGAGGCAAGGAGAGGTTGGGAGAGGATGCAGTTGTACAACACGTGAAAGAAGAAATAGAGTTGGTGAAATGAAAGGGAAACATTTGTGCAAGTAAGCTGAGGCCTGAGTGATTCATGGCTCCCTTGTGGTTGGAAATTAAGAAACAGTGCAGCAGGATGAGTGACCAGAGCAGCTCACACTTGTCTCACCCTGGCTGTGGCGTTTGCTCTCCCTCTGCAGCCTGGGCAGGTTGCACGAGCTGTTCAGAGCACAGCCAGAGCTGCTCCCTGCGAGCCCTGGCTCTGACCCTGGTGTTTCTGAAACAGGGCCTCCACATTCCTTGGGAACACAGAGGAGGACAAGAAAGCAAATTTTGAGGTGAATTCCCCCAAAATGAAGATAGACTACATGAGTGTCTGTGCTAGGAGTCCTCCTTAGGAGCCAAATGTCTCTACAAGGGCCAGCCAGAGGAACAAACCCCAGAGGAACCTGGCAGGCAGTGATGCTTCTAGGGGCCTGATGAAACTGCCCAGTGGACTCAGCCCATCAGGCTGCCCCCCAGCACACTGCTGTGTTTGTGTGCATGTTTTTGGGGCTGCATTCTCTGCTTAAGGAATTTAATAAGCTTTCTCTCAGACATAAAGAATTTGTCATCCTTTCAGTGTAACAACTGTGCCAGTTTAAAAGAGGTGGCGAAAGACACCAATTGAGTTTTAGCATTTACTGAACAAAGAGAGATATTGAACAGAAAGGCAGACTAGCTTCACAGTGAGCTTATCACTCTGCCTTTGTTGCCTGTGGCAGTGGCTGACTGCCGTGGTGATACCAACCCACAGGATATTTTCACTTAGCTCATGGGCAGCATTTCTGGGACACGAAGGCTGTGTACACAGCTATGGGATATAGCTGATTGCATCTGAAAATGTACAATTAAAATGCTGAGGGTGTGAGTTGGTTGTGGAGCATCTGACCAGAGTTTCTGCCAGGCAGAGGAAGCCATTTATAGTAATTTCTTTACAGCAGTGATGCCTTCTGTCATTTGAATGTCCTCAAACAAAAAGACAGAGGGGGGAAGTGCTAAGTCCATTGACAGGGTATTATGAAGAACCTTTCCTGCTATTCTCTCTGAATGGCAAAACTTGCTGCTTCTCATTTATTTCACAGCCGGATCCCTCTCTGTGATGTGTGTGTAAATTGCCCTTGGAAACATTAGGAAAACTAATGTTTTGGGCTTGAGATTCTGTTTCTTCAGGGGTGATGGCTTTAACAATGGACTCTAGCACTGGAAATGTTACTACAGCCTGTAGGTTTACAGGCATTGTCTGCAGGAATTGATCCTAGCTCTTGAAGAACCAAAAGAACCTGTTCCTAGATCTCCAAATCTCCACAGAAGCCCCAAGGTCTGAGTGAGCAGCACCAAGGCTGCCATCAACCACCACCATTCATCCCCAGAGCTCCCCTGCTCCTCTCATCCCAGCAACAAGGAAGCAAAGGCCTCAAGTGCCCAGCAGATTCTTGCCAGAGGATCTTTTCCAAATACCAAAACTTAAACAGCTGTCTTCTTCACAGTGGTGGTGGAAAGCAATAAAGTAACCCATTTATTAAATGGTAACTGCTTAGGGGACAGTGGATGGATGTATAAACTGCATTCAGTTCATATGTAAGAGCTTGTATTGTAGATAAACTGCTTGAGGGAAGGAACACACTCATTCTGTTTATGGTTTCACAGCCCATGATTTTACCATAATGTTGTAACATAAAGCTCAGAAAACATTCACCACTACATTTTCAATAGCATTATCACTTTGTACTGGTTAACTCAGGCTCCCTGTGGAAAAATGGCTTGTCCTGATCCTGTTGTGAGGCAGTGGGAGGAGCAGGAGTAGAACACAGAAATCCTGTCTCCCTGTGCTATGAGCCCTCCCATTAATACACCACTGACCAGGTGGCACAGTCACTGCCCCACAGGCTGATATTTGTACTGAGCTGACTCTGACCTTTCTTTTTAGAAATATGGTAAGAGGAATTAAGAAATAAGAATTAGAATTAAGGTCAGAGGAACTGACGTGCTTAACAGCTATTACTTTTTCTTTCTGTCTTCAGTGCAAGGAGTTCACCTTCCACACTGGCTACGAGGTGCTTGTACAGAGGTTACTGGAGGGGAAGAAGATGTGCAAAGATGTGGAGGATTTACTCAAGCAGAGGTATGAAAATCAGAGTGAAAAAATGTGAACAGCCTCCTTTTTTGTCTCATTTGGCATCTGGAAGGGAATAGCAGGCTGTTTCTCAGTTTGGTAGTGTTATGAGCTTACATAGAAAAGCCTGAGTAATTTGAATCCCAGCCTTGTGATGTGAAGGTAGATAAATAGAAATCTCAAAGACTTGAGAGGGGAAGAGAAGTTTGAAAGAGTCAGAAACCCAGAGCTCCACTAAGACCCCTCATTATGGTCCATAAATACAGAGTAGCACCTACATCCACAAGCATTTCCCCTTCTGCAGGGCAAGAATGACTTGCACATTTTTGTTTCTCTTTGAACATGCTGTTGCCACAGGCACTGTTTCAGTTTCCTGCTAGTACCAAAAATGAGACGTTTTTCAAATACAGAGCTACATAAAATGCTACCTAAAGCCTTACCCTGACAGCCAAACGAGCCCTTGTTGTTCATCAACCTTAGCAGGCTTTGAGTAATGATGTTGTAGTCTATGCTCTTGATTATATCATAATAATAGATATATTATTGTTCTTGGTGCTTCTCAACAACAGCTGTGGACAGTTGACAATTTTATGGGTGAGAAAGTATGTATCACACTGCTGCTCTGGCTCCTTTGCCATTCATTTTTGTAGTTGTCACTTAGAAAAACAGCTCTGAAATTTGGTTCTGTTTTTAAGTGGGTTCAGCAATTTCAGCATGAAGCATGAAGCACACGCTTACTCAGGCGTGACATGTAGGAAAGACCACACAAATATGGATTATATATCCAGCAGGCAATTTCATCTCAGCACTGTCACCTTATGAATATTGCTCTACCTTCCTGCTTTTTCTTCACATGCTGGCCCCATCTAGTTTTTTGGGTTTAGGGTGGTTTTCTGAAGGCTGATTTTAAAGCCCTGGGACTTTCAAGGGGGTGTGAGTTGTCAGACTCAAAGGTGGCCATTTTACAGCTTGTGAAGTCTCCTGTCAAAACCTGAAGCTATTTAAGTTGCTTTTCCCAACCACCAGTGGAAGCCTGTTGTATTGGCACACATCACACAGTCCTGAAGTCACATCTGCCTGGTGGCAGCTTAGCTGCAAGTGTTTAAAATAGCTCCTTTGTGCCTCATACCTTACAGAGATCAGAACTGCACTGCAGGCCTCAGGTGGTGCAATTCTGCATCAGATGCTACCCACACCTGTGCTCCTTCCAAAGTATTGCAGAGGCTTCTGAAAGTTGCAGGGTGAGGTTTTCGTAGTTTATGGTGGAAGCACAAAGTTCTTTCCATAAATAAGAAAAAACACATGTACAGTCATTTTGCAAATATTTCCATGAGGTTTTTTACACCCACAAGACATTGCAAAGATCGTGTGTATGTGTGTGTGCCTGTGTGTGTACGTGCCTTTTGTGGGGAGGAAAAGGAGATGAGAAGTGGGCACTGAGTCAAAGATGTGATTTCCAGTTTATTGCTGGCAGGTGTTTGTTTCAGCTCGTCCCCATGTCACTCAGAGGAATGACCCAGCAGAAGATCAAAGGATGGGATGAATCTTTCTAGAGGCTACCCCTACCTTGTGGTTCATGTTGGAATTTCAACAAGGACTCCTGCAGTCCTGAAACCAACTGCCCTGGCCCTGGCCACACTAACACTTGACCAGCTTTCCAGCCACAATCCCTCTAACTGTCCCAGAGAAGGGTCTAAGAGGTTTGGGAGTGAGATAGCAATTGTATTCTAAAACAAACCCCAGGGTTAAAACACCAAGTATGTTCTCTCTCTGAATGGCTGCAGGGGAACCTAGAAGCTGTGTACAGGGGTACTGGCAAGTGGGACAAGCAGCACGCAGATATGAAGAGATGGTGTCAGCCTCCTGTCAAATCCATCTGACACTGGGCCAGTCCAGTCCCATCCATGCTGAGGTCTCAGGAGCTGGGACTGGTTAAAAGCTGGGTATGCTTTTTTCCCACTTGTGTACTGAGCAAGCAAAGTGGGAGTAATTACTGGAGTAATTCTCATTGCTGCACAGGCACTAGTACTAAGCAAAGCCTCTGACACAGAAGTATCTCTTGATATTGAAATCAGAAGAAATCTATTCTTCTTCTGCAGCATTATGTGTCTGGAGTGTATTTCCATTTTGATGAAATTTCATTCATCCAACATGAAAAAGAAGTGGTGCCTCTGCATGGCCTATAATCATATTTTGCACCCTGTTCCTCTAACAGGAATGCCAGGCAGTGATGTAGGTAACCCCACTAAACCACAGCAGTTCTGAGTGCACAAGGGCAGCTCCTGCAGTGTTCCACACGTGGGAGCCATGGACAGAGGCCAGGAACACTCTCTGCTCCTGCTGCAGGGCCAGCACTGCTGCTCCAGCAGCCTGACTGATCTCCTGGGGCTGGGGAGAATCCCAGGAGATGGTGGATTTGCACCTGCTACAAGGCAAGGTGCTCCCAGAGCCCAGGGGCAGCAAGAGGGGCAGTGGGATGTTCTCAGGGACCCACCTTGACAGCTGCCTTGGGGCAAAGCTGCAAGAGCAGCCTTCAAACTGCTGGAACTTAGCAAAGACATACAAAGCACCTCCTGGCCAAGTGGGAAGACCAATGGGACTAAAACCCAGCAGGGTTGTAGGGCCTTGCACCCACATAAAATTCATTTTTTGAACAAAGAGTATGTTTTTCTAAGGTGCCAAATTTCAGAGCAAAACAGTTTGAAATGCTTTGAAACGGCTTTTGAGAACTGGACTTGCCCTAAACAAAATCATCCCTTCCCCCAGGTGCTAGCACCAGGCTATCTGTTCATTATTTATTATTTACCATTCCATAGTTTTTAGCAGCTACTCAAAGACCGACAACTTGGTTCCACCCTGATCTTGCACCCAGGAGAAAGGAAGTAACACATTTAGTACAAATACTTTTTTAAAAAAGAGAATAGAAGTTTCCTCCCGTGCTGGGGGAAGGGAAAACAGCAAATGAATATTTGTATTTCTTTATTAACCATAGAAACAGAACCACTTTCCTGAGTCACCAGTTACAGTTCCCTATTAGGTGAGATTGTCCCTTCCACAAAGCTGCCCCAGCCTCACCAGGGCTCCTTCTCCCTCCACAGCAGCTGTTCCAGCAGTGCCTCATCTTTCTAATGGATGGAAATACTCCTGCTACCCCTGGCTCCCCTTTATTTTCAACATGTCTTGAGTGGATCCTTTGGAACCTCCTCTTCACTCCCCTCAGAGCTGGTGTTTTCATGGATTGAGTCAGCCATTATTTTTAGGTTCCTTTTGCTCTGTTCTGAACACCTTCATCTCATCTTTGTTCACCTTCTTCTTCCCATGAATCCATGTTTTGGGGGCAGAGCTGAACATGGCATGCCACAGTAATCAAAGCCACGAAGATGGGCTTCATTTTTATCTCATTTCTTCCAGAAATAACTTACCCAAAGTATTTCAGAGGTTAACTAACAGCACTAGAATTGAGGAGATAGAGAAATCAAATAAGTTGCATTTCTGATGTTTTGCACCTGAGATACAATTACAAGATTTGTGTAAATGTGATCCTGGTACCACTAAGAGAAATTGAGTACGTTTTTCTTTTAACAGAGCACAAGCAGAAGAGAGATATGGGAAAGAGCTGGTTCAAATTGCCCGAAAAGCAGGAGGACAAACAGAAATCAAGTAAGGAATTCTTTTATTATTACTGCAAACAAAATGATTTAGGAAGAAATACCAGACTCCTGCATTTTGCCTGTGGATGAGGTCACAACCACTCATTTCAGTGCATTACACAGCTCTTCACAATATATAGGGAAAGTGGGGAAACACCACCGTCCTTCCTTCACAGTGGGATTCACTATTTGTGAATAGCTCTATTTGGAAACTGCTAGTAGGTACTTTCCTTTTTTATTTCAAGATTCTTAATGTTTAATATTTGCCTCAAAAAGCAGACCAAGTGATGGGGGAAAAAGGAGAATGGAAGAGGTTGTGAAATGTTTAGGATGGTGGCTTGACAATTCTGGAAAGCTGGTGAACAGAGAGACTGTGACAGAACAAATACAAAGACCCCAAAAATCAGCTTCTGCAGCAGGAAAAAAGGCTTAGCTTAGGAATACAAAATCTCTTTGAAGGGACCTAATTTGAAATAATTCAATGGAACTACTGAAATACACTAAGATGACATGTATTTTTCTCTGTCTTCTCCATTACTATCTTAAATTATGTATAAATTGTGTTGGGAGGGGAAGATAGATGTTGGTATGGAATTTAACTTAATAAACACTGCTGATAAACTGCTGCTATTATTGATGGCAGCAGTAATAATGAGACATTTTGTCATTATTGTAACAAGTAATAATACAGTAATAAGGTGGCAGAGGATGAAGATGTGGGGTCACAGAAGACGATCCTGAAAGAGAAGACCTCAATCTAAACACAAACCAGCTCTATTGATCCCTGGGGCCTGCTCCCCTCCTCCATCCCATAGCTCATTTCTTAACTGCAGTCTCCTTTTCACGTTGATTTATCACTCCCAGTGCAAGTGGTTTCCTGTCCATATTTCATGGGAAGGTTTGACCCCAAAGCTTTGCCCTGCCATGGCAGACAGGTGCCAGCGATCCCCAAGCACTGCTGTGGCTTTGTGGTGGCACAGCAAGGCTGGCACAGACACTGCTGTGCCCGCTCAAGTGCTGGGTAGTGCCAGGGGAATGTGCAAGGCTTTCCCTGCCAGTGCTCAGCTCTGCCTGGCCCCTGAGCAGCACCCAGGGGTGCCACAGTCCCAGGAGATGGCTTCTGCCTTCCTGGTGGCTCAGTTCACTGACCTAACTGGTGAGAAGGAAGGAAAAGAAGAAATATTCTGAAATTAAACCATCAGGTTAAGAATGGATGGGTTCTTCTCAACCCAAAGGCCAAGATCAGTATTGCAGGATCAAAGAAAGGCTTCACCTCAACTCCTTTACTGGCAATACAGGGCAGGCAGAGCAAACGTGTTCAGCAACAAGCAGCTTTGGCTGCCCTTCAGTGGGCAATTAGTGGGTCTGCCTTTTCCCAAGAGATTATGAGAGCTTGATTTAGAAGCAGAGCCAAGTCCCAGTGTTGGGATATGGATCCAAGTTCCTCTCAAGTTGGGGGAAGTTTGGACTTGGGCCCAGCACCACTTTGATCCAGCAATTTTATAGGTTGGCATGGAGGGAAGGCTGAATACACAAAGAAAGCTGTGCTGTGGAGCTGATTTACTGTGTTTGCATAGCCCACACCTGGCCAGGGAGAGACCAGCTCTACACTGATGTTTTCATCACAGCAAGTGTCTCACTGTGCCTGGTCTGAAGCAGAGAGGACACGTAGCTTTCTCTCATCCAGCATCTTCTGATTGTTTAAGGAATTACACAGATAGTGAAGGGCATTTGTCCAGGGCAAACAAAAAATCAGAGAAAACTAAAGTCTGTCCAGGGCTGGAACAACACAAGAAAATGCAATGTTTGGTTTTGATGCCTTAAAATTGTTGAATTTTCTGTGTCTGTGTGTTCTCCTCAGCGTGAAGTTTCTCTTTGTTTATATGACATTGATTGCTGGCAGCAGTTCTGCCCTCAAGGTCAGTCCTTCAGGGAGACTTGAGGGAGGGAATCTATGTACTCCCTATAATAAGAAAAGCTTGAAAGGACACTGCTGCAACTGTGCCAGTGCATTTTTCCAATGCATTGTGCAATGCAAAGTCCTCTTTATAGGACTTCCTATTTTCATCTAGCATACTAGGTCCTAATAGAACTACAAGTACTTGATGATAGTCTGAACAGGGCTGTTCACATCTTCAAATGCAGCTTTGGGTAGCAGTATTTCTTCAAGTCTAATGTATTTGTACCTAAAACTTCCATCTGACAATCACCAGAAAAAAAGAAGCTTCCAGGGTTTTTTTGCAGACCTTCCTGTGCCATGCTATGTATGGCAGAGCAGCAGGAATTATTAATTTTAAATCACTCAGTCATTTTCTTGCTAATGGAAAATTATTATCCTCTAGTCTTAAATTTAGCCACCTTTTAAATATCTCAGATACTAAAGCTTTCTGTCACTTCTTCTGGGAAATTCACACCACAGAATTTCCTTATATCAGGAGGGTACCAGATACCTTTTCAAAAGATCTATAAAAGGAACATAAAAAATGCATCCACAACAAACACCCAAAACCTCCCAGAAAACCTTAAGAAAAACAGCTGCAAGGCTGAGGTTGGTATTTCAGCACAGTCAGGATAGGCACAAAACAAGGTGCAGAGAATAGGCACGATGAGTAAATGCCAAGCACCAGAACAGCCTGGAGAAGGTGATGGCACACTGCACCAGGTAGTGGCCATTGCTGCAGAAAACACTTCTCTCCCAAGCCTCCTCTACATTTTAAAAGCTTTTATTTTTGAATCAAAGAAAAGAATAATTTCAACATTTTTTCAGGCTTGCTCCTTCTCACCCCAAATTTTGCTTCAGCTGGAGCAGCTTGCTGAACTCAGCTAAATGTATAAATAGATTATACTGCCCTTTTTTGTTCACCAAAGACACAGATGAAGGAATATGCTGCTGACTCAAAAGGCTGTAGGGAAGGCTGACTGGAAGGTAACAGCAACTCTGGGACCACTCTCTCCTGATTCCAGAAGGCTCATGGTGAGAGCACCACCCGGATGCCATCCTCCATCCTGCGTGCTCCTGAAGCGTGGCTCCAGCTCCTCTGATGGCAGCTTTGCCCCAGGCCTGGCAGGGACAGCTCCAGGCCAGGCACACGGGGCCCTTCAGTGCCAGCAGCAGCAGTGACATCAGTGACCTGGGCAAAGAGATGTGGTGTGTCCTCTGAGGGTTCCCCAGGCCAGAAACGTGAGAACCACTCTGAGCTCGGGGCTAGCAGGGGACAGGGTCTGATGCTGCTGCTGCAGGAGTGACTGAGCCAGGGCCTCGCTGCTCCTGTGCACAGCAGGGTCAGAATTGGCCCACAGGTCAGAATGTGTCTGACAGCACCAAAACCAGCAAGGCAGACACCCTGCACCTTTTCTTATTTTCAAAAAAAGCCAAGATGAGGTTTCTAAAAGAAGCTGGTGCTGGATTCCACTGGCAGAGCAAATAAACATGCCAGCTTCCAGCTCAAGAAGTAAAAGTTCCCTCTAAGTGCTAACAGCCGAAGGGCACCATCACTCAACAGGCTGCTGGTCCTTGCCAAAAGCACTGCACCTGGTACAGACTCCTTCCCCCAGCCCAGCCCATGGCACAGCTCTCACTCAGCAGCTGCTACAGGCCTTGGCAAGCTCATTCCAATGCACAGAAAGATGCACACACTTCAATCTAAGACTACAAGAAGGATCACACAAGCTCACACTAACCCCTTCATCTTAATATTCTGTCCCCAACACTAGATTCCCAAGGGAAGGGTAGAACAGGGCAAGCATATAAAGATATTTCTTCTAAATAATCTTCTAGCCATAGCAATCAGTAAGTTCACAGGATGCCACACCAGCAGCAGCTTTCTATGGAATAGCCTCCAGTGTTTTCTTTTTGTTCTTATTTAAAGCCCTGAAATATTTTAGCATCCACTGAGTCAATAGGTAATGCAATGTATGCCTGTTATCCCACTTTTTAAACTAAAGAAATTAAATCTGCATCACCATTTCCTAGTCTCTACTCATAAAAGAAATTACAAAAGGGTGATGACAAACCTACAGCCATGTTTTCTTGGCAAATGACAGCTTACACCCATATCCAGCAGGGGAGAAAGAATTACAGGTTTTGAAGTTTGAACTGCAGTATTTGTACTCTCAGTGGTGTACACATGGGAGAGGATGTACAGAAACTGGGATTTTCAGCCAAGTTACAGACTGAGATCACAGTTGCAACTGTTTGCTGGGAGTCTGCACAGCAATGATGCCTCTCATGCTAGAGATGACTTTCAGCAGAGCTTGTGCCTTTAAGAGTAAACACCTTTCAGGCTGCAAGGTGCCTGGGAATTTCCATGCAGTGGCTTTGGGCAACTCTTCAGCACAGCAACATGAGGGCAGAATATGCTACAGAGGCCAGTTCTCAGCTGCATGCTCAGCTTCAGCCAAACCAGGGCCTCTGGGAGCTCTGTTCTGTAAAATAACTGATGCAAACATGCACTAGCTGGTTCAATTCTGCCTAGGCTGACAACAGCTATTTCTGTCATTTGCTCTGCTTGTCTCTTCTCATGTATATGATTTCCTACATTTTTCATCCTTTTTTCCACTACCATCTCCTTAGGACTTTGGGAAAGGGTAGTTCCTTCAAGCCAATGTGTGCTCTGCTCTTCTCTGCAATGCCTGAAATAGAACATTTCAGTGAGTGTGAGGTGAGGGCATCTGTAATGAAATGCCAATTGCTGTTTCCTGTGGATAAAAATAGTGCATCTGTCACTTAATATACAAAATCCTCTGTATTACTCCACACAAAGCAGGCACTTTTGAACTGAAGCTAAAAGCCAGTGTGGAAGGTCACATCCTTCCATGGCTGCTTATTCTCCACCCAAATGTTCTGAACCTGCACAGAATTTATACACTAGCACTTTGAACTTTCAGGACTCTGAAAATGAACCTAAGCCTCTGCTCAGTCTCTGTTAAATTTCATCTAAACAAGCTCTCTGGTAATGAGGAAAGGCATTTTTGAGCAGTGCTGCTCTCTTTCTGAGAGATGTGAGGAAATTTAGTTTTATGTTAAAGGTACAACATTTGTTTGGACTGTTTTAACCTTTGATTTGGATGGCACAGCTCATTCTGGAGCCATAAGGGATCTAATTTGATGTCAGGCTTACAGGGAGGAGAAGGAACATGGAGGTGTCTTCCTGTTTGCTCTCCTGCCCCAGTAAAGTCTGGGGTGATGTGTGTGCTCCCAGTGCCTAGCCCTGGAGTGATGACACAGCCCCCTTCCCCTCAGTTCAGGGCTGCTGCCACTCCTGACACACACCTGGAAATATCCAAGCAGCAGAACGTGGATATGAACCCCCACAGCACGAGAGGAACCCTGCACACAGGTTGCTGCTTCCATGAAAGCCACAAAATCCCAAAGCTGTCACTGAGCCCAGCCTGGTGCACAGTGCAGCCTCTGCAGCAGCTGATACCACAACTCATGTGGCTCCACATCACAGCCCAGCTGGGACCAGGACACAAATCCTTCCAGCTGCACTGAGGGGTGTTGCCTTTCTGTTTATAGCTCCTCTGAGAACAAGAAAACATCCTGGCAAAATTAATTCTTCCATGTTTTTGCCATATGCCCACTAAAGAAGGCCAGCCAGTGCTGTGTGCCTGGCCCAGGACTGGCTCATGGCTCAGGAGCCTCCCTGTTAGAAGAGCACAACTCCTCCTCTTCATTTCTCTTCTGCAACACAGACACAGTCCCAGGTGGGAATTATTTGAGAGCAGATGATTTCAGACACATCTCCCCAAACTTGGCTACCCCCAAAGGGCTTCACAGAAGGAATTGTTGGTAAAACCACTTTGGGTGTTCCCTGTGTGCCAGTAGGAAAGGCAGATGTTAAGGGTGGCCTCAGAGGGACTGTCACTGTAGGGGTTTCACAGCTCTGCTCTGGGATCCACGTTACTGGGGCTGAGGGTGGACAGCACTGCTGGGACTGTCTCTAGGGTTCATCTGGCACAGACTTCTTTCTGTTTCAGAAAAGGTACTTTTAAAAATTACAAGAGCAACTGAACATTGTAGATTGTACCAGTGTCAGAATAGAAACCTACCAGAAAGGAAGGTAGGGTTATTTCACACTTCTATTAACCAAGCAAAGGTAGAAAAGAAAGAAAATTTAAAATTATCTGTGGTTTTCCGGTTAGAAGAACCTGTTTTACCTTCCTGTGTGCAAGATATAAGGGGACTCTCTAAATTACTCAGTTAACCCAGTGTCTAAAAGCAAAGTACTGGAAAAAATGCCCAAACTACCAAGTTTAAGGTTGAAAAAATTGCAACAGACAAAATAGTGTGGTCCAACAGTGTACGTGGTGAGAATAGCTCTCACCCTAGTGCTGCCAGTAACAGGGCTCTGCTAATTCCAGCTCTGGTGAAACAAAATTCTGCTTTTGATGGCTGTGGAGCAGGTCGAGAGAGCAATTCCTGATGGTCCCCGTGGCACAGAGGACTGCTCAGCACAGCCCAGTGTTTCAGCAGAAACAAACGGAGAGAGAGAAAGCATAAAAAAGCATGAAAAGCCAAACAAGGCATAAGAATATTGTAGCCACTAGATGGCAAACCCCGCTCGGAGCTGCTGCGGCGGCTGCACAGGCTCTGCCTGTCCCAGGGCCAGCCACTCCTGCTCCCCTCCAAATTAACTTCGGCAAATCCAAACTTTACATGTACAACAGGGAGTCCTTTAACAAACACACACAGTACATTTGTGTGCAGCCTTATTTTCAAGGAGACACGTGCGGGATTCTCCATGTGGGGGTGCCCAAAGGGGAGGCTGGAGCTCTGTCTTTAGCCAGAGTGGTTTAACAGTCTTCCAGAATATATGTGAAAATCTCAGAAGTGAACAATTAAAAAAAGAAAAAAGGTCAATTTTTCAGTGGTGCTTGAATTGTTTTCAACCTTAGGTTTTCTAATTTTCTAATTTAGCCACAGGACAAACACAAAAAAAATCAATTACCACCAGAATGTTAAGCAGCAGCATCTGCTGAGGGTAAAACACTATTTCAGTGTCCAGGAGAGTGAGATGTCCTCACTTTGGATGCCTCAGAGTAAAGCCCATATCAATCCCACTAGAAAGCCAAACCCACCCAGAAGCAATCAGCAAGAGGTGCTGTACGTCCACACCAGTACAGACAGAATTAAAACTCATTCATATATCAGCTACAGGAGTCACTTCCATTAAACCCTGTGCAGCACTGACATATTTCACTGATATAATCAGAACATCCAGGAGCAAATCTATAGCACTGCTGCTGCTGCCCAGGAGTCATAAAGGGAGTCCTGATGGATCCACAGGCCAAAATTTGATTGATTTATTCTCTCCCACGTGTATAATTTGGCATGATGACATATTTGCTGTCCCTTTAAGCCCTGGAAGGATGCAGGGATCCAATTGACTGATTTTAGAAAATTATTATAAAAATAAGGAAGGAAATTGCTTAAGTGTATTTCAGCCTACTTGCAGCAGTCAGCAGCTATGGAATTGGCTGGACAAATCCTTCATACAAGGAAGAAAAGGCCAGAGATTTCTGAAAGGGCCATTAGAGACCGTGCAGGGGAGAAATTGATCCCTCTTTGGGTCACAGCCAGATGCATTATTGCACTAGAGACCCCCTTGGCCTTACAGAGAGCCAGCAAAAGGAGAGCAACTCCATGGGTGGCTTGTGGCTCTGAACTGCTCTGGGAGCTCAGGTGCCTGGAAACCAAAAAAGCAGCAAATTGCTTTTGTCCTTGATATATACTGAGAAAGTGCTATTTTTCATTATCCACTACAGCAATTTTGTCAGTTTTTGCATAACTTGAATCACCAACAACAAAGGGAAAAAAATCTCTGAGAAAGAGAAATCAACATAGAATGTGAACAATATGTCCAGTTTTCAACCGATAAATTCCAGTATTTATTGGTTTCAGGCATGAAATTGTTAGCACATTCCCCACCTCCTACTGGAAATTACTGACTGGAAGAGAAAATTTTATTCCTTATATATATTTATTTTTTCAAAATAATCCATTAGAAAAAGCTACCTATTCTGATATCTATCTGATATGTGCTGATATCCAACTTGTCTATTAATGTCAAGTTTTTAATTATCTGAAACCAATACTGCTTGTTTCCTTTGTGGTGTGAAAATTTCGTTTCCATCAAAATTTCACACCAGACAAACTTCTTACAAAATAAACTTCAAATGTGTAAGTATTGTTGGGAAAATACTTAAAAATACTCAATCTAGAATGTTCTCCCTGGCTTATCTCAGGAGATTCACCACAATCTAATTGAAATATGAAAAACGTAGAACAGCTTTGCTTTTCTGTCTGAAAGTCTTTTCCCTGTATTTCTACAATGGGTTTCCAGGCAGTTTTTGCTGAGGACAGGCCCAGCCTTTCCCCTCATTTGTGCATATTTCTTCTGCCTGGCAAGGCAGCCTCACTGCTGGGAGAATGTTTGATCAGCAAACAGATGTCCAGCCCAAATGAGCACAGGGCAATTAGGATCCTCCCTGTGCCTCGTGGGGCTCCCATGGCCCAGGAGAGGCAGATTTCCCTGCCCAGCTGTGGGTGCTCATGGCTGGGAGGGACAGCAGCCTCTCCTGGGCTCTCCAGTAGCTGGGGAGATCTGGGGCTCTTCATTCACCAGCCCTTCCCTTATTCCTTCCAGGAACAGCACACTCTGGGGCTTGAAGAGATCATTTCTAGATCTGAAAAGCTTCCAAGTCCCACCCCAGCCCTGGCTTCTGTGTATGCAAACGTCCTGCCAGCCTGCACATTCAGAGCCAGAGGAATTCATTAAGTTGAAAACGCTTTTACACATCGTGTGATTCTCATCACATCTGTGCTGGTGCACAGGAGGGATGGGAGCAGGATCCGTGCACAGGAGGGATGGGAGCAGGATCCGTGCACAGGAGGGATGGGAGCAGGATGGGTGCACAGGAGGGATGGGAGCAGGACTGATGCACAGGGAGGGATGGGAGCAGGATGGGTGCACAGGAGGGATGGGAGCAGGACTGATGCACAGGAGGGATGGGAGCAGGATCCGTGCACAGGAGGGATGGGAGCAGAATGGATGCACAGGAGGGATGGGAGCAGGATGGATGCACAGGAGGGATGGGAGCAGGATCCATGCACAGGAGGGATGGGAGCAGAATGGATGCACAGGAGGGATGGGAGCAGGATGGATGCACAGGAGGGATGGGAGCAGGATCCATGCACAGGAGGGATGGGAGCAGGATCCGTGCACGGGAGGGATGGGAGCAGGATGGATGCACAGGAGGGATGGGAGCAGGATCCATGCACAGGAGGGATGGGAGCAGAATGGATGCACAGGAGGGATGGGAGCAGGATGGATGCACAGGAGGGATGGGAGCAGGATCCATGCACAGGAGGGATGGGAGCAGGACTGATGCACAGGGAGGGATGGGAGCAGGATCCGTGCACAGGAGGGATGGGAGCAGGATCCGTGCACAGGAGGGATGGGAGCAGGATCCGTGCACAGGAGGGATGGGAGCAGGATTGGTGCACAGGAGGGATGGGAGCAGGATCCGTGCACAGGAGGGATGGGAGCAGGATCAGTGCACAGGAGGGATGGGAGCAGGATTGGTGCACAGGAGGGATGGGAGCAGGATCGGTGGTGCTCGGCAGAAGCGGTGCGGGCACCGAGGACAGCGATGGGGCCGCACGCAGCGTTCTGCCCTTCAGGTTACTCCACCCTTCAGGTTACTCCACCCTTCAGGTTTCGCTCCACCCTGGAGGTCACTGCTCCAAAACCCCAATTCCCCAATTCGTTCGTGTCTACCCGCGCGGTGCAGGACGAGAGAAGGGCTGTAAACGTTCCCGGTCACAAATACAGTGTGAATGAGGGTGCACAGAAGGAGTGGTGCAATTCCCTGCTTCATGGAGCATTTTATTGTGTTTCCTGATGGCAACAGATTGATGCTATTGTGCTTGTTAGCATGGTCAGCTTTTATTACGAGGCCATTAAGGGTTTTATCTCTGTGTGGATCTTTGAGGTTCTAAGGGAAAGTTTTCCCTGGATTCCCAACATACCCTTGGAAGGCAATACTAATAAAGTGTCTTGTTTCTGCCCCACAGTACACTGAAGGAAGCATTTGAGATGCTCAAGCAACGTAAGTATTTCCTTGTTCCCTTCTGACCTGGGAAACACAGGCACTCAATGTGTCCATCCTGTTCCCCACACCATTCCCAGCTTTTCTTTCACAGCCTGTAGTATAAAGAGGGGATGAAAAGGATGCCTAAATGTGCCCAAGGCTCAATGAAACCCTTTCACACACACAAAATGCTGCACTGAGAGCCAACAGGACACTGTACCTGGTCACTAGCACCTGCTGTTTACACTAAAACTCCCTCTTGAAAAGCAGCTGCTGGACTGAGATATTTTTAGGGCCTGGGTGGGGGAGTTCAGCGTTTCTGGAACATGCAGGGTTCCATTTCAGAGGCACTGAAGCTGACAAATGCAGAGCAGTTCCTCCCAGCCACTTCAAACAGCAACAGCCAGGTGCTCTGAAATTCAATCCATCTTGGCTGATCCCAGGAAATTCTCAGCATGCAGCCTCACCTAATGACTGACCACTGCTGGCAGCAGCTCCCGAGAGCAGTGACAGCCCAGCAGCACAGCCAGGGATGGATGATGGGGGCCAGAGCTCCTTCCCTCCCTCTGCACAACTCCTGACCCTCAGTCTCAAAGGAAGGGGGCAGCTGGGGTGAATGGGGCCATGAAGAAACACACTCACTCTGTTCTTGAACCCTCAGCAATGTCAGTGCATGCAGAAACACAAGGGAGACCTTTTTTAAGGCTATCCTCCTTGTGACAACTCATAAGAACTCATAAGGCAGTCACATCACAGAAACATCTCCAAAAAATGTGACTTTAAAGACCTTCCCACTAACTGAATCTGAATTTTGATTTGCTTTAGAAATTGAAAGTGTTGGAAACTCTCATATCCAGCTGGCAGTAATGCTGAAGGAAGAGCTGAAAGGAATAGAGGAGTTCCGAGAAAGGCAGAAGGAGCAAAGAAAAAAGGTGAGAAGCCAGAGAACTGTTGAAAGCCATTGGGTCAATGGGCTGTGCTGATGCTCTGTCTCCAGCCATAGGCTGGGAATTGTGCAGAAGATGATAAAGCATTGCCAGCATGCCCTGCTCCCTCTAGAGACGAGACTGGGGAACAAAAATCTCTTTCTGATCCCAGCTGGAAATAAAGTAGTGCTCTGAACTCAGAAGCCAGAGGCTTTAGTCCCTTTTACTCTCTCTGGTGTAACTGCAGATGCTGTTATTATTATTTCTGTAAGAACTTAATCCTTCCTTTTCTCTTTTTTATACCCTTGTTAATGGTTTTCTTTGATATGACCCTGCACAATCTCCAACACTAAATAAAGGAGTAACACAAATGTTTAAAAACATGAAAGCAAATTAATGTCATGCTGAATGCAACAGCAATATATGCTGAATTCCAAATACATGGAATAAGTAGCATCTAGCTGATGCTGTATAATTGAAAATGCATATAACCAGTATCCAGTGCCACGAAAACTGTGTGTCTACAAGCCCCTGACACACAGGAACTTGGAATAGCAAAGAATTCTGAATATGAAAGTGGGTGAAACCAGTGCTGCTATTGAGATTTGAGGTCGACAGTGATCTGATGAAGCAAATGAGGCATTAAAAGACAAGGCAGTGGGCACAGGTTCATCAGTGTTTGTTCCCCATTCCCTTTGCCACGGGGATGTGCAGAGAGGTTCCCTCCTGCTGAGAACTGTAAGCCTGTGACTGGACTGGGAATAGTTAGAGGGGACTGGGGAAACAAAAAAAAGAAAAAACTGCTTTGGAGTCTTAGATAAGCTTTTTTCTCTGTCCAGCATGTGGCTGTGAGGAAACCAGCATTAGACATGCTGGGTGGTGTCAGCAGTTTTGGTAACCTCCCAGAATGCTGCGATTTGTGCTGCACTGTAGCTGTCTCAGGACTGCCCAATGTGAAACAAGCATCTGGGTAGCCCTGGAGAGAGTTTTGCTTGAGCAGAATGTAAAGATTAAAAGATCAAAAGTCCCCCTGAAGAAATGAGCATATCTCATTGTCACATAAAGCTGGGCATCTCGCAACTAAAACCACGGAAGAGAATCCAGCACTGTCCTTCCAACACTGCCCAGACAGCTCCAGCGTGGAAATCAAATCACACTGAGCATAAAGTTGCCAGAAGCAGTGGAATATGAAAGAGACAGGAACTGTTTGGGTTGAGAATGGACAACTACCTGTGCTCATGGGGGTGAGACAGTGGTTTGGTCTGCAGACATGTGGGATCAAGCTCTGGCAGTAGCAAAGGAGCCCTGCTGGCAGAGCCCACTGTGACTGGGTGCTGCAGTATTTCATCCCTTAAAGAAAACAAAACAAAACAAAACAAAACCCAAAACCAAAAAAAAATATAAATAAAAAACCAAAACAAAAAACAACAAAAAAATAAAGCAAGGAAGAAAATTAAGATCTATGTCCTCTCTGCTATTAATGGAAACCACTGAAGCAGAATTATCTGGGATTATTTTTTTACCTGGCACTTTGGATGCTCTCTGTTTCACTTAGAAACCTGTCATTTATAAAAGCAGATTGAAGTAATTTTGCCCACAGGGAGATGGCTCATAGAAAGGCCCTGATTATGGTTTTCCTAATCCTGCTGCTGGAAAGGGGAGGACGTCCAAAGCAAGAAATGCTGACTTGTGTGTGTTTCTTACAGTACGAGTCTGCCATGGAGCGGATGCAGAAGAGCAAACTGTCCCATTATAAGAAAACAATGGAGGTAAGCAGGGAGGGCTTGGGCAGGTTTCCTGATGAAAACTGGCTCCAGTAAAATCTGTATCACATGTACCTCTATTTAAAGAAAGGTCAAAGCTGTGTGAGTGTGCAGGAGTGTGTGAGGGAGGGAAGATGTCATTCCTGCTGTGAGGAGAAAGCTGATCTTCCCTGAAAAGTCTCCAGAAGGTTAATACAGGATGAATGGGGCCCCAGGTCAAACAGGATTTCATTCTCTCTTGGCAAGGGTACTTAGAGGAGTAAATGTAATTTTTCAGTGTGTGTAAGTACAATTTTAAGAACAGTGAGGGAATCTTGAAGGCAGGAGGAATCCTCTCCATCTGGAAAGCTTGCAGGTACAGAAACCATAGGCAGCTGGGTTTGGTTTCCAATGGGCAACTGCCTCTAAAGGAAAGTAGTTGCAGACCAGTCAGTGCTACAGCTGAAGTGTACTAATGATTTTTTTTTTTAATGTGGTGGTTCTAAGTGCATCTCTAAGATACAGAAATGATTTGGTGCAAATAAAAATTTTTGTTGCTTCTGAGAACTACACCAAGACTGTTGACAGTGGGGTGCTGGCTCCCAAATTCATCTCTTCATGGCTCCTGGGCAGATGCCTGGTGCACCAGTGGTGGTAGAGCAGCCTGTGCATTCCTGACCCCTGCAGGGAGTTGCAGTTATACAAAGCAAACAATTTCAGGGCTGCAGGAAAAGGATTTGTGCTGTCAGCCCCTATTCCAATGTTTCAGTTCTATTTTTCTGCCTCCCTACGGTGCCTTTGGGATTTTTTTCTGTTTGGGATTTTTTCTGTTTGGGATTTTTCTGTTTGGGATTTTTTTCTCTTTGCAGTCTGGGGCACTGATTTGCTGCCCCAGACTGCGAAGGATGAAGTGGCTGGAACATCCCTGGGGGGAGGCCAGCCTTGCTGCCCAGGCAGACCCTCACGTTTGGTCTCATTTGATCCCAGTCCAAGAAGAGCTACGAGCAGAAGTGCAGGGAGGCGGACGAGGCCGAGCACTCCTTCGAACGCACCAGCGCTGCAGGCAACCCGAAGCAAACAGAAAAGGTACCTGGGATGCCAGTGCTGTTCTGGGGGAAAATGGGGCTTTACCTTCTCCAGGTACAAGGGGACACAATAACCAATCCATTCTACAGGACGCCAGGGGCTTTGCCTTGAAATTAGCCCCAAAGAATCCTCTGGGAAGGGACTAAGTAATTGAATTAATTTATCCCAGGCTGTGATCCAATTGTTCTGTGAATCCTGAAAGGAAAATGAATGAGATTTTTCGCTGAGATTACTCATTACAAAAAAGAAACAAGTCAAAAATATGTCATGCAGTTAGTTTTGCCTTTTGGTCTCTTACACTTAGTAGGCGTAGCATCTTACATTAAAATGCGTATTTTTCCTCAACGTTTTTCTCCTCATGGTGAATTTAATTTCAACTAAATTTACAGACTCAAAAATAAATCGTTGGAAATTAAGGCACTGCAGTCCTTCATTGCATCGTCTTGATACTTGCAGCTGACAATTCACTAACTTTTAATGGGAACATTTTACAGTGAAACAGATGGAGAAAACAAAATAAATGAACTCCCTTTGGCTCGATAAAAATCAGTGCAGTGTAAGCAAAAAGGATCAAAAATCATCTCAAGGAGCAGAGGGGTGGTGGTGTGGAGACTAAAAACAGCATCAGAACTTTACATTTTATTTCCAGCATTCCCTAATCTTTGATAAGCAAACCCCTGCAGCTTAGCTGCAAAGAGGGGATGGAATCCTGGCCCTGCCAAAATGACACCAGAACATTTCACACCTTCAATGGCAGCTAAACCTGACCCAGCTCCTTCCATGCAGAAGGATCCCAGGGTGCTCCATTGCCATTTCTGCCCCGAACATGCCAGCATGTTGGGAATGCACAGAAGCAGCTCACAAGCTGTTTAATTCTGCTCAGCATTTGGAAACACTTTGGGCCAGGAAGCAAATAAGAATGAAACTCCTATTCCCAGCTTACTACACGTTTCCCAGCCAGCTGTGACGAGGAATATGATGCTAAGAACCCCTCCCTGAGCCTTGTCTTCAAGGGCAGGGTGGAAGAATGTATTACACTGATGTCTAGAGCAGTGCATGACTGTGCTGTCACCCCCATCTGTGCAGAAGGACCTGCAAGTACAGACCTGTCAGTGGTGGCTGTTTCTCATTTGCTAAAAGCTGCAGATTTTTAAAGCAGAGAACTTCTACTTGGAGTGAATTTCACTTTTAGGCTTCTGAGTTGTTATGGAAAATAATCTGGCATTTCCAAAGTATTTTAAAAACTGTGTGCTTTTCATCTGAGTATTACATGAGGAGCTTGAAAGATGAAGAATTTTAACTGCCATTTATTTCTGCTTATAAATATCTATTAGGAAAGCACATCAAACAATTGAGAAAAACCAGCTCAGCCAGCAGGCACAGCTTCAGGCTGGATCATGCTGGCTCTGAGCTCCTCTGGCAGGGATGCCTGCATGGAAAGCTCTTCCTTGAAGTCATTGCACCTATGGCTGCACCTGGGAAATCCTGGTCCCTTCCCCACAGCACACATTCAGCAGAACTGTGCATAAAGAGGGGACAGCCAGGAAGTGCTTGCCAATTAGAGCCTTTCCCCCTAGAGGGGAAGAGAGCAAGCAGCACAAAAAACTGGAGCAGAAGCAAAAGTATGTCAGAAGTTAATTTGAGGCGTTTCTTTTCCTTTTTCAGAGCCAGAACAAAGCCAAGCAATGCAGAGATGCAGCAAATGAAGCAGGTGATGCTGTTTGCTGTTTGAACTATTAATCTTCTCAGCAAAGACCTACCAGCACAGGATTTTGATAGAACACATCCAAATCACCCAGGCTGTCAGAGTTCCCAGAGTCACCTACCCAAATCTGAATGAAGAAGCCTCTGAAGAGCAGCAGCCTGACAGCCATTGGCATTCACTCCCCTTTGTGGAAATGCCAGTGTCCTGCTTGCATTAAATAATTTATAGAAGACTTCCTTTAGGGACTTCACCCAGGGAAGAAAAGCTCTTCTTGAAGCAAGTTTAAAAGCACAGTAGAGACTCAAATTGCCCTGAGACAGCCCAAATCTCATTCCCCATGCCCATGTGCATGAGCACAGTAGTGATCTGCAGCTACAAATGTGTGTCTGCCCAGGACAGGCCAGCACACACCTGAGCTGGCTCAGGAGCTCAAGCTTGTGCCTCCCATTGAATAGCTTACACTAAATCACATAGCTCACCTGGCTGGCTTGGAATGGAAAGAGCCTAAGGATGCTCAGTGCCCAAGCATGGTCCAGGCTCTTCACCTCTGAATTGTGTTACCCCTGCTGTAAAGTTTATAACTGATCTGCAAGCCATACAGAGAGAATCCTTACTCTAGTACGTAGCTACAAAGAAAAAACCCAGTAATTATTGTGCCCCGCCAGTTCCAAGCTCACATATTCTTGTGATACTGAAGCAAAGCACAGGCCTGACGTGTAGGAATCACAGGAAAGGCCCAATAGGAGGAAAGTGAGAAAGGCTGTATCACTTTTTCCCTGATTGTTGGGTTTCTGTCCTGTGTCTGTGTTTACAGAGAATGTTTACAAACAGAACATCGAGCAGCTGGATAAGGTCAGGACAGAGTGGGAACAGGAACATATCAAAACCTGTGAGGTAAACCTTGATTTTCACAGCGATGTTTGCACACTCTTTATTTTATCCCATTGGAAGATTTCAGTCTAAGGCCTGAAACGTCATCCCAAGGGTTTTGCTGTTTGCTTTATGTGGAATCTCAACAGGTGTCTTTGCAAAATTACTGCAGAAACTAGGGTTTATTTAGACATAGCTGCTCCTGTATCACTGACATTCTCCTTGCTTGGTCAGCATAGCTATGTAAAAATAAAGGAGGGGAATAAGTGCAGAAGTGAGAGAGGTGGAGCAATATATGAGCTGCTACATACCCCAGTCACTCTTTATGTTTCATAGCACTTTAAATTCACCTGCAAGAATATTTGTCCTTTGCCATGAAATAATCTTTCAGTTGAAAGGCAGTGGTAGAGAAGTCTCTGTCTCCATTTTACTGAGGATGGACAAGGAGATTTGCACTTGGCTATTAAGTTTTGCACAACAATTTAGAGGAACTGGTTGGCATCCAAATCAGCCACTCATTTGATCACAGTAATCCTTCAAGTATATCTGCCCATCTGCTAAAGTCAGATTTTGCTATATTTACTTGTTGCAGGCTTTATTTCCAGATAAAATAAAATGCCAGGAGCATACATCTCCAGTTCTCTGCTTCATCTTAAATATTCCCTATCTGAGAGGACTGAAAAGCCCCACAACTGGCACAGACATTTCCACAGATATTATGCCAAGCCTTAGTCTTCCAAAGAGGCATATTTTCTCCCTTCTTAAAAAGCCAACAACCAGCGAAGCATCCACAACCTCACAATCTTTTTTGTCCCATATAGCTAAATCCTGGCCAGCTCACAGAGCTTGTGACCTGCCCACTGCTTAATCCAAACAGCCATTCATAAAGCAAGGACATCCTTAATGCCTTCTTTTAAAAGTGCTTGTAGAGAGAAGAACTGATACTCTTTGGGGTTTTTTTTTTTGTGGGTTTTTGTTTGTTTGTTTGTTTGTTTGTGTTTTTGTGGTTTTTTTTTTTAACTAGCAATTAGTACAAAAAGCAGCTTAGAATCCTACCCTTGTGGCTGCAGAGTGGGGAATCTGGAAGGGCTGGGGTTGCTTGGGTCTGTAACTGGGTGCTGAAATGATGGCTGGCAAGTGGCAGCTCTGGGGTGGCCTTTGTCACAGGGGCTGTGCCACATTGGCATGGGACTTCAGCAGCACGAGGGATGTGTCAAACACAACACCCAGCTGTGCTTTTCTGGGTGCTGACAAGGGCTTGAAGCCCAGAGTCACTACAGTTCCTTCTTGGATTAACTGCATTTCCTGACAGGACACCATTGACCTGGAAAATTCCCCCTTGGCTCTGGTGCTGTTTCAGCAGCCTTGACGGCCACAGCCTTTCTGTTCAGCTGTTTCAATACTCATTCTCCACCCTGCAGGTTCTCTTTTAAAGCTTTTACTCTCAGAAACCAGTCCCCACAGCAGCTTACTTCCCTGACAGATTCTTTCTTTTGGGTTTCTTTAGTCAGTAAGTTATTAGATGGCAGGATGCATACCCCACTGAGTGTTCTGCTGAATGCTGTACACATTTGTGGTGTTCTGGACATAACTACTAGCAAACAGAGATGGAGACAGATGGCTGAAAGCATCTGAGATTTTCACACCTCATAGAAAACCACAACATTGTTCTACTTTTAACAGTAAAACGTAGAGATCAGGGTGATTTGTTTTTTAAAAAGTTTTTAAAGAAAGAGCTTATCTGCCTCTTCCCCCAAATTGGTTCACACTTCTCTCTCTGCCCCCTTCGTTCTTCCTAAGCAGTGCAGCAACATGAGGAAGCCAGACAGATGAAGGAAGAGAATAACTCTGAAGACAGAAAAATGCCTTCTCTTTACCACAAAAATGACCTTTGCTATGCAGAGTCAAGTCCAGAGAGCCTCAAGCACTTTCAAAAGAGAAAAGTTTAGAGAGACATTTTAGATGGCAGAGGTGGATAGTTTTGCCTCTGCCTCTAACATAAATACAGCCCCTTCATGCCAGTACCGATCTGTTAAACATCCAGATTTCAGTGTGATGGGCAGACAGGACCCTGACTCTGAAATCCTCAACAGCAGAGGTAGCAGTCAAATCCAGATCTGGATTCCTCTCCCCTGCTTTGTTTTTGTCTCTAAAAAATAACTTTAATTTGGTGCAACCAATTAGAACAATTTTTTGAGTACAAACAGTAGGTGTAGTTTCTCCACCAATTGAAAAAACATCCTTTACCCATGGTGCCCTCAGAATAGGTTTGCATCCCCAGCCCTGTCCCAGCCTGCGAAGCCAATAACTCAGTGCCACAAGGCTACATCACCTTTCCTGTTTGGCTTTAGGTCTTCCAGCTGCAGGAGTGCGACCGCATCACGATCCTGCGGAACTCGCTGTGGGTGCACTGCAACCAGCTGTCCCTGCAGTGTGTGAAGGATGATGAGGTACAGCCTGCCCTGCCCTTCTCTGCTGGGCTGGCTCAGGGGAATATCCCACTCCTGCTCTCCCAGATGTAATCCAGATGCATTCTGCATGCAGCCTTGGTGGCACTCACACGGCTCCTCCTCGGTGTGCTGGGGAACCTTCCCGCTACCAAAACACTCTGCTGAGTATATCTGGGCTCTGACACCATTTCAAAAAAGGCATCCAGTCATGGCTGCAAAACTGGAAGATATAAAGAATACTCTAGATCTGGCTTTGAATGGTTGTTTCCTGTTATTAATTTCTTTATTGGAAAGTTCTGGGCTGCCTTTGTCCCACTCTCTTTAAAGACACAGAGCACAAAGAGGTGTCTTTACAAGAATATTGGTACAGGAGGCAGGCTAAAGATCAGCCAGGTCAGATAGACATGTACCAAGTATAAAGTATTTCTTAAGGGGACAATTACTACATGAGCATTATTTGTTAATTCAACATGAAATGTTAGAAGTTAAATCAAACTCTTGGATTCTGTTTTGTAGATGTATGAAGAGGTTCGGGTCAGCTTGGAGAACTGTGTTGTAGAGTCAGACATAGACTACTTCATTAAGACAAAAATGACAGGAACACAACCTCCAGGTAATTATTCCTACTGATCTTGTCAGATGGCTTGTGCAGTACACGTCCTTAGGAAGTGAAACCAGCTGGAGGAATTTCTGCTCCAACTTTTTGTTCCCACCTGCCGTGGCTCACTTCCCCCACACTGTGCTGCCATCGCTGCCTGAGTGATGCTCTAAGTGGGACAGCAGAATGATCCAGCTTAAAAATAACCCTCCAAGGAAGGAAAAACTTGTTTTGGCTTTGCAGGCGGGCTCATTTCACAGTACAGCTGAATTGACACCACTAAGGAGGTGGCAAATTGCCTTGCAGAAATGGCAACTTCAGCTTCCTGCAGTGGTGACAAGGCAGAGCCACCTTACCACATAACTGCACCCCAGTGTCCCCTGGCAGAGGTGCTGCCTCTTCATTTGCAGCACAGAGAAGACCCAGTTTTCTATTCTGTTCCACATGCCCAGTGGGGAATAACAAATCTTCTGCTCTCAGGAAGTTGTTTGCATAAGCCAAGACCCTGGGAGAAATTCTGAATGAAATTGGCTTTGTCCCAGCGCACAGAACTGCTGTCAGGGTCCCAGGCTCTGCCCATTCAAGCCAAAGCTGCCTTTTCCTTGACTTCAGTGCTCAAAACCTCTGGTCTGAAATGGAGATCAACCCAGCATGAGGCAAAGCAGATAGAAAATGAAAACCTGCTGCTCCAGGGTAGGAGTTCTCCAAGCACCCCTTAGCAAAGGAGCTGCCTGATGTGTCCCAGGGGCAGACACAAACCACACCCGAGCGAGCGCTTCAACAGGCCACAAAAGAGAGTTACATAAACCCTGCCATGCTAGGAGTTGTACAGGTACAAACCAGCAGTGTGAGGGCCTGATCCCTGGGGATAATTGTCTCCTACAAGAACAAGTTCCACCTCTTTGATTTCACTGCAGAGCTCAAAGCTGGCAGGAATTGCACCCCAGGACCTTCTCCAGCAGAGCTGGGTGCTGCCACTAACTCAGCACTGAGCTGAGGCCTGCTTTTCACTCAGCCTTTTTGCCATTACTCTTGTGGTGGCTAAAAATTAGGATTTTGGGAATTTTTAAAAACTAATATATTGATACTGGTGCACTGAATGCCACTTTGCTGCTATAGTTTATTCTTCACATACAAGATTTAAATTCACTGATACAGGAAAATTTACCAGGAAAATTACATTTTCAGTGGCAGAAAGAAGAGCTGTGCCTTGCATCAGTGTGAAACAACTTCTGCATACTAGGAAATGTGTAATTCTCAGCTAGTTTTTTTGGGTTTTTTTTGGTTTAGGTTTTTGGGGTTTTTTTCCAATTTGAGATTTGTCAATCTCCAGTCACCTAGGACATTTCTACAAAAATCTTTTGTCCATGTCAGAGTAATTTCTAATAAGAACTAGGTGGAAAAAAAAACCTTGAGAACTTTATGAAATGCAAAGAAAAACCTGACTTGCTTTTTTGTTGTTTATTTTTGCCACCTTCTAGAAGACGACATGTTCTGGAAGCAATATCCTAATTTTTCCACAGCTCTGGGTAATGAGTTTGCACTGCAGCACATGGTGAGCTGTTGATCTGTGCTATTATTTGCAAAATGCAGGAGGAAGCCCACGTGTAATTTTGCATTGTGTGGCAGAAGACCTTCATCCTGACCAAACCTCCTTGATGGTCTTGCTCACTTCCCTTCCTACCCAGTCTTGCAGTGCCCTCTAGACTGGAAACTGCACCAAGGTGACAATGCAGAAGGGCAACAGGAGACCCTTAAATTGGTCAGAAACCTCCCTAATTACTATAAGTCTTATTTGTAGGGATTCTTCACACTCTCTAGCTCTGTGTGCCTGCTCTGCTTAGTATCTTGGCTGATGCAGTGTGAGAATGTCAACATAGCCCATAGCCCAAGTCTGATGTCTTTCTTACCTTGCTGGTATCAGGGCTGAGATAAAACCCTATCACAGGCTTCAACTCATGTGTGCTTGGCTCTCACCTGAACAGGCAGAAAGGCTCTGTGGCCACAGCTGTAAGAACTGCACCGGGAGCTCTGAGATGGCAAATAAATCCATCTGTAACTGTTCCATCTGTAAAGTTACACTTGGAGATGGTCTGAATTTCACCCTTAACGACACGATAGGGGAGAGCAACGGAACTGCAACCTAAATGTGTTTGAGAGAAGAAAATCCAAATATCTCTGGGTAAACAGCAAATAAGCTCTCAGGAGGCAGACGGGGGAGATAGGAAAGGTGGGGAAACACACAAGCAAACACCAGGAAATTGCTCGTTATTGCTTCAGGCAATATCACTCAGAAATCTCCCGGCTCTGACAAAAATTCCTGACTGGATACACTGAGGAAAGAAGAAACAAAATGCGCAGCAAAAAATTGTGTCATGAACACGGTTTAGGGCACTCAGTGGCCTCAATAGAAGAAACAGCCATGGAGGAAACTGCCTTCCTCATCAGGGCAGTCACAGCTCCTGCCATGGGCCGGGGTGCCGTGCCACCAGGCTGCTTTACCTTCTGCCCAGCCTCCGGCTCCCCTGAGCGCTCCAGCCAGGGCCGGGGGAGGGCAGGCAGGTCCTGCCCTGCAGTCTGCTCCAGCAGCCCCAGGTCACATTCTGACAGGGAGACAACAATGTTTCCTCACAGTGTTTCGGTTTGAACATCTCATTGCTGTTGCCCTGCTGCAGATGCCATCGGCTACGAGAGCTACTACAGCAGAGAGCCCGGCCGGCGCAGCAGCAGCCCCACGCAGTCCTGCGGCATGATCAAGAGGTGAGTGGCACTGCCCAGAGCCGGGACTTCTCCTCCACAGCCCTGCCTGATGACACAACACCACCTGGAAAGTCATTGCTTCCTCCATTGTAGCAAAAGGTACCAGTAAATGTGACTAGACAGAAGAAGTGACGGTATTAAACTGCAGTGAGAGTAATTTTGCCATGCCCCAGTGGGAGGAGGGACAGGGGATGAGTTCATCACGCAATAACTCGGCCAGAATGGGGAGCAGGCATTTGTTTCCTCTTTCCTATGAGTCAGGGCACTTAGCGACAAAACCGGTTTGTTCCAGGCAGGGTAAAGGTGAATGTGGCTGGGAGCAGAGGCTGGAGGAGCTTTCCTTTGGGGCCATCCCTCCGTGCTTGCAGCACCGCTCAGTGAGCAGAACAAAGAGCTGCTCTCTCTTTCTGGATATTACAGAGGCAATTTTCCTTATTCTGATCGATTTGTGCTGGTAAATGTTAGAACATGGATGCAGTTATAACAGCAGAAGAATGTGGTGGCTCTATTGGTTTAAATATTTTATACTGAAATGGCAAATTCACAGTGGGGAGGGCATTAGAGTTAAAGCAGAAGAGATTTATAATTTAACAAGCCCTATGACATGGCAAAGACAAGAAGCAGGCAGTGATCTCATTTGGAATGTGGTCCAGGCTTGCCAGGGAGCTGGTCAGGGTTGTACACAATACTTTGTTTTTCAGCTGGAAACTGGATCTTCTCTAATAACAAATTCAGTGCTGCATCCTGTGCAGTTACATAAGACAATTGCACTGCCATTCAGAGCACCACTGTGAGCAGCATGGGCAGGGACCTGGAGAGACTCAGCCTGAGTCTTTCAGGAGCTCCTGAGATGGGATATCCATTTTCCAGAAAAATGGAATGCTCACTAGCTGAAAAATCAGACCCTTTAAATATGCCTTAAGCATGCAATGCTATTTCTATCTCTGCTTGAGAATTCTAACTCATTTTCTCACTTTACTTAGTCTTCAGTACCCAGCTGTGATATAGGAAATAACCAGGGATAGATTAAAATAAAAATTCACTTAAACTCACAGCTTTTAGAAAGGCTTGTTACACAAGCTCTGTATTTTAAATTGTATCAGGGTTTTCCTTAAACACAAAGAGATGTTAATATCTTAAAAGCAACTGACAATTTTCATCATTTTAACTTTGTGATGTTAATTGGAGTTTCACACCATGAGCCTTCGGCTCTACAAAAAATATTATCTGCTGCATTTCATGCACAATTTAGTGAAGCCTGATGTTTCAATAGTCTGCTGCATTTTTAAAATACATTTTTAAAGGAAGGTAAATATATCTACAGCATAAAAGAAAATAGAAGGCCATGGGAAGAGGTGACATCTACTCTGTGAAGCAGATGGAGGGAAGGCTGAGTCAGAGAGCTGAGATGAAGGAATGCTCATACCCAAGCCTGTTCACTCAGTTTGGTTTTGGCTTCTCTTGGTTCTGCAGATTCTCTGGACTACTGCATGGGAGCAGCAAAAACAACACAGAGACTGCCACTCCTTCAGCCCCTCCTCTGGGTATGCTCCGCAGGAAATCAGTTTACCAGATGTGTTTGTTTAAGATTGTGTTGCTAAACCAGCCTTTGACAAGGAGCAGAAATGTACAGCAGATATTCACAAGTTGGCCAGCAAGAGTAGTCTGGAAATTAATTTTGCTTGGATGTATATTAACAGATTTCCCAGTTTAAAGTGCAAAATAACCCATAGAGTCTTCAAAACCTCCATCTAGGCAGGGGGAGCTGTACATTCAGAGCAGCAGTCTGACATAGACAGTAGTTCTCTCCTTGTGTAGCACAACTACCACTAAAAAGCCCCACAGAATACATAAATTTTTTAACACACCAGGCACATGGCTTATGAATACAAATACCCACCTCACCTCACAGTTGCACTGTTGTCTTGTTATCCTTATAACTAGGAATTTATCAATGATAATTAAAACACAGTATTTTGACAATGTAAAAGGTAACAATTTATGACATTTTTATTGATTTGATAGTAAACAAAAGCATTTTAACTGTAGTTCATACCAAAAGAAAAGTTGTTTTCAAACAGCTTTAAAATCAACTGCCTCTGTCAGACCTGCCTGCTTGGGCACCCAGAAGCTCAGCCCAGACTCTCCCTTGTGCTTTTGGTGCTCAGCAGGGGAGGCCCCCAGACAGATGCTGGGAAGAAATCAGACATTTTCCTAATTACAACAAGCTGTATTAAAACATCTGCAAAAAAAGTTATATCCATGACAAACAACTATGTGAGAACTATATAAACCAGTGGGAAATGTCTGGTGACCCGTTGGTACAATGTTTTCCATTTTTCTCTATTAGAAAAGGAAAGTCCTGTGTGAGCCCGGGAAACTGCTCGAATTTTATACCCCCAGTAGCAACATTGTTAAACATTTTAATCAGTCTTTACCTCCTTGGATGACTTGGATTGTGTTTTACCAGGGGGAACCTTTTTCCCAACCTGAGGCTAAAGATGGTTTCTGACCTCCCACAAAGTTCAGTGGGTGTATTGTCATCCCATCAATGGGGGACAGTTTTTGTGCAAGATTTACCTACAGTTCACAGCAGCTTTTCTGTATGTGTGCATCTCCAGGCAGAGAGAGAACAGAAACCCTTGTATTTGTGAACTCTTGCATATGATCCCACAGTTTCATAAGCAACTGAACTCTTTCTGTGCTGGGTATTTCTTTCTTATTTTCCCCCCTTGCAGAGAGAACAGAAGGAGTCTATGCATCCATTTTTGTCAATGAAAAAGCTGAGATCACGTCATCACAGGACTACAGAGTACTTTATGACTACACAGCACAGGTAACAAAAGTGTTTATTTCAAAATAAACACTTAAATAAGTGATGCTGATTGAAACATCCTCAAAGTGTAAATAGATAAATGCCAGATAAATTATGAAAACAGAGAAAAAGCTCAAAAGGAGCACTTTCCCTTAGGTACAGCAGTATTCCAACACCTTTTATTTGATGTTGGGTTTTATTTTTACTTCATTTTAAACTTTATTTTGTTATTTACATGAAATTTCATGCAAGCACAGTTGAAAGCACCTCACTGTTAATGGCAGCTCCCCTAAGGAGACTACTGGATCACCTCATTACTCCAGGAGTCTCTTAAAACTGTGCCACACAGGGATATTTCCTGCTGAGAAAAGAGCCTTTTACTACCTTTAGTATATTGTACATTGAGGCCTCTCACTTTTTGAGTCTGTTCTTACCTACTCCGGTACATTAAATTCAGTTTTAGCTGACACCTCAAACATCTCTGGAAGCCTCCCTTATGCTGTTTTCTATTTATTACACTGTGGGCAGCAAAGTGGTTTCCTATGGAAAATAGAACAGCACCAGTGAACACTGATGGCTGCCTGGGAGCTCAGGGAGAGTTTATTTGCAACTACTGCACTTGTCTGGGGATGAAAGTCACTGCTGTCCAAGAGTCACTGTCCCCCACTGGTCACTGCTGTCCCCTGCTAAAAGAACTGAGACCTATTTCAGGCATGGATTAGCAGAGGCACTGTTATCCCCCTTAGGAATTAAGCTGTGCTCTGTTTTATTTAGCAGCACCTGCAGACTATGCAGGTCATGGTGAGCTGCTGTAGGAGAGTGGTGTTTAACCCTTTCTGCATGTCCCCAGTGATAAAACCATTAGGCTGTGCAGGAGGAGACACCACAGAGGCTGGGGAAATCTTAAAGAGCATCTTAAAGAAATAGCCAAAATGCTTAATCCCTCATTGTCTGGTATTTCAGAACCAGAAGGACACTTGGCAGAGTGTTGATAAGAGCAGGATTTAAAAAAGCCCCACCAGATACTTCCTGGGCCTCCTGTGCTCTCAGCAAGCCACATTTCTTTCCCTGTCTCCTTTCAGAACGTGGATGAACTGGACATCAGTGAAGGAGACACCGTGGTCGTCATTGCAGAAAACGAGGATGGCTGGTGGACAGCAGAAAGGAACGGGCAGCGAGGCTTCGTGCCAGGCTCTTACCTTGAAAAGCTTTGATGAAAAGAAGCCCCAGTCCTCAGACTTTACAAATATTCTATTACTGAAAACAACCAACACACAAGGTCTGCTTCAGCTGACCAAGAGCATCCCAATAACATTAGTTTTTTACGACTACCAGTCAGGAAATAACCAACTGACCATGCTTTTCTCTCCCTTGCTCCTGCCTCATCCCATTACTCTCCAGGCCTACATTATCTGAAAAAACATCTTTACTCCTGAGAGATTAGGGCTTGCATGTTTTGGCACAGTCCTACCCTCAGCACATTGTGCTGCCAGCAGTGTTTCAAAGTTTGGCGATTCTGGGAGGAAAATCCCGCCCAGATCTCACCTGTGCAAAGGGAAAAGATCACAGAAGCAAATGCAGTTTCTGCAGGATGGAGGACTGTCCCCAGTCAGCCTGGGAACCACCCTTATGGTCCTGACAGCCATGTTCTGTGCCACAGATCCCTTTCTCCCCGTGCACAGGCCATGCTGGCATTTTTGACAGAGAATGATTTATCAGTCATGGATGAAGCAGTGAATGCACCCAGAGAGGAGCACCTGAAGGACCAGGACACGTCCCTCGTAGGAAAACCTGAGGCACTCCCCATCACAACCATCTCCTAACACAGTGAAATGCAAGCTAGCCACGGGCTCTGCTTTGTTCTGGATTCTGGGACAGATGCTGGGCTCAAGGCTTGCTTTTGCCTTGGCTGGAAGGTTTCCCTAACGCCTCTCTGGGATTATGAAGTTCAAAAACCCAACATCACAAATAGCAGCTAAGCCAAGCCTCCAGCAATGCTGCACTGCCCTGATTCCTCTCCTCTGAGCCCCAGAGAATTGCCAGTTACCTCCCCCAGCAATGTCAGCAGGGTATTCTCCCTTCCAGCCCCTCAGCCTCTCCTCCTGCCCACAGCCTGCTCTGGCTCCATCTGCAGCCTGCAGCCTCTGCCTTCTGCCACTGCTGCTCTCATGTGCTCATTCTTCAACAAAACCTCTTCGGAGATGTTGCACTGTGCAGGTTCACTGTATTTCACAGATTTCAGCTCTATCAGTCTTTCTAGTTTAATATGTAAGAAAGTTTCCAACTCTTACTGTACTGGACAAGTGATTGGTGGATAGTTTCTGCCATTCTTCCCTTTCAGTATTTCAAGATAGTTAAAAAAATTTAAAACCTGGTGATTTAATTTGAATCAGAGCAAACTATTTCTGAGGGCAGAATGACTGTTTGCCAAGGTTTCAGGTCTTAAAACTGAATCAATACTCTGAAAATTAATCTTATTGCTACCCGAAAGGCATCAAGGAGAGAGGAACTGTTAGCTCAGACACACAAAAGAAAGACAAGAGAAATTAGGACAAAATAAAAAGGTGTAATGGTCAATGCAATCTTTTCTTAAATGAAACACAGTGAAGGTCAGAGGCACTTGCAGTATCTTATTCGAATTCTTCCTTCAAGAAAGGAGCAGAAGTTGCCACAGGCCCTTTTCCTTCGGCACAGGCCCTTGTCCTTCCCACACTCCCCAGTCCCCCCAGCACATCCACAGCAGGGCTGGAGGGCTCCGGGCCCCTGGCACCAGCACAGGCTGGGGCTGGGATGGACTGAAGGCAGCAGAGTGGGAGCAGCAGCGCTGCCCAGGCTGGAGAGGTTTCTGTGACACTCCTCAAGTGACACAAAGGTGCACAATGGCTCCAGCTTGACCAGGACAGTACGAGTGGAGGCTGCCCAACAACCACAGCATCCCTTGTTAGCTACAGCAGGAGAGGAAACCAAAAGCACAAGAGATTTAATATATTCACTTCTTCAACACTCAATCTTCCACAAAGAAGACTGTAATGAACCGATAAATAAATAAATATAGATGGATATTTTGCAGATTATCTTAATTAAACAGAAAAAAACCCCAACAAACCCAAAACTACTGAAATGGACCTTCTCTACTGATGTGGGACACACAGATTTTGCAGGACTCCTCACTTCTCTGGGGGCCCAACCTCACACAAGGCACTGCAGGGCCTAGTCTTGATTGCCCTGAAACCCAATTACAGATCATCTTTGCTTCCATGGACCACATGGTCTACATCACCAACAGACAGCTGGTGGAATGGTGACTGCTGTTTCTCTCCCATCAAATCATTCCGTATTTTTGCTGTTAAAGTCAGGAAACCAATTTTCTGTCTACCAATATCTTCTTCTGTCAGGTAAACACTGTTAAATGGCAGGAGGCTATAGGTATTTCAAAATCTCCCCAGTGTCACAGCATTTGGGTCCCACATGCTAACTCCAGACTGTTCAGGAAATGAAAAAGCAGCAGCAATATCTTCTCATGAATCCTCTGCTTCACACTGTCTAGATATGGCTTGGAACTACTTATCAGCCAAATTCTTCAGTTTGGCTATCTGTGTGGCAGCACTTGTCACAAATAGAACAGAGATATCAAGAAATACCCACACCCTTTGAGAACACCCACATTTCAGGTGTCATCCATCTACCCACCCCCCCAGTAGGAAAAGCAGGAAGGTCAGTTGTAGGTTACTGCTTTATTAACTCCAGTTTGGTAACATTTGGGCAATAAAACTGACACAATCAAGTTATCATTCAATTTCCAGCTAAGGTGGGAAGCTGAAATGGGCCCTTTCCAGTGGCATTCTATACTAAAGTCAAAACATGTATTTTGTTTTCTTTTACCATTTACTACCAATTAAGGAGAACAGGAAAACCTGTATGAAGTAACATTTAATCAATGACAACCACATGTAATTAGGAAATGTCTGCAAGTGTAGGATGAGATCCATCTCTGCACAGAAGAGATTTCTGCATATTAAGAGCCCACAGGTCAGTAGTAACAGCAAAGTAGGAAGAGACTAGAAACAGAGATCCAACAGACCCAGCTCTTGGACAGCCAACACAGCCAGGCCTGCTGCCAAGCTCAGTGATCTGTAAAGCCAACCAGCTTCCAGCATTTCCAACAACCAGGCAGCTAAAAGGAAGAACTCAACCACTTCCCAGCTGAGCATGTAGCAACAGCAGGAGCACAGTGACTGATCAAGGTTTGAAGTTTTTGCCACCTCCCCGAGGACCCCTGGCATGAGCTCTGTATTGTGAACAACCTCTGTAGTATGATGTGTAGTATGAACACATCAGCCAAAGTGGTAACAGATCATGGGCATAAACAGGAGAAACTTTTATCTTGGCTTCCTTCCTGTCTCAAGAGCTGAACTCCTGGTCTGAGCCTCCTCTCCAGAGGTAATTTTCTCCCAGTTGCTGCTCATACCTCACTGATTACTGAATGCAGTTGAAGTGGGGGCACATGGATGCCAAGAGGAGACACATTTCAGCCAAGCACCAGGTGGTGGGTGACTGACAGGAGCCTGGGTGGGCACTGAGGAACACCCAACTCAGCACTGGTGGTAACTCACACCCTGTGGTTCCACAGGACCTCCTGGCAGGATCACTGTGCAGGCTTGGAGAGCATGGGGCACTCTGCATCAGTGCAGTCCAAACTCTGTATGAAAAGTCACTGCTAACCTTCAGCATGGAGTGCAACAACTCTGCATGGGGCAGCACAAACTGTAAAGCCCTGAACAGCAACCCAGACTGCTCATCACCATCTCTTTCCCCTGGCTTTCCTGTTCTGCAGCTTGCAGGTATTGGGTGCTTTGTCACAATTGGGGCGTTGTCACAAGAGCAGTCACCAGCCACACAAATACCAGTACTTCCCATGTCCTTACACAGGAACTACACTCAGAGCTAGTGAGCAAGAAAGGAAACACGGTTGTGATGCTGAGTCTTATCTGCCTCCTGGAAAACAAATGGCTGCTAAGGGACTACAAGGGCTGATGGGCTGGGTGTTGTAGGGGAAGAATACTTCTGTGGAGGATTTGATTCTGGAGGAGGAATTACTGTCCTGCCTGTGATTATGTTATTAACAAAATGCCAACACTGCATTCACTCAAGAGGGCAAAGAATTACTCAAACTGATAGCCATCATCTATTCTTTGCTAGCAATTACATAAATTCAGCAGCCAGCTCACATTTTGCTCAGAGCTAGAGTGATCTCCGGACTGTGCACTCCTGGATCCTGCACAGTGCAAATCTGATCAGTTTCTAGAATAGCTGGATAATCATATTTCCATCAAATTAGCCAGTTCCATGTGGTACAGTGCTCAACTTGTCCTTCTACCAGCTGCTAAAGGACGGCTGACACCTGATCTGGGACAAAGCTGCTGGAGCACCATTAAGAGCACATTTGCAGCCTGTCACTGCTGGGTGACATGTGGCTGCAGTCATTCTGTCCCACACACTGGCACAAAAGGCAAATTTACTGTGGTGTTCTAGTCTGACTGAAAGTAAATCTCGCTTTTAGATAGAAAACTCTTAACAGAAATCACCGTGACCTCCCAGCAAAATCGGCAGAAATCAGAATTGACATCCCTGAAATTTCTAAGGAGAAAGACAGTATAATCCGAAATCACCGGCAAACAAAACTCAATTTAGAGCACAGCTTCAAGTTTATAACCAGGGATTCCACATATTCTGAGGATTAAGCTGGGGGGCAAAAGTGAATGGGAACAAATACCCTAAGAGGATGTTTGAAAGCAGGAGGAATTTTACTTACCAGCTCTAAAAGAGCCATTGTTAACCAGATTTGGAAGCTTAAACCAGCAACAGGTATCCCAGTTTTGCTGCCCTTACCAGAATTCGAACACCAAATCAAGGCAGACATAAAGAGAAGCAACCAGTGTGTTAATAGGTGTAATGCAGAATGAGCTACAGCTGCAAAAGTGGTGTTTTGACTGAAATTCTCTTTCACTGAAATGCAGGCGTTTGCCTCTGCCTCAGGGTAACTGGACACACGGTACAGCCAAGACATTCCAGCCTAAACCTGAATGAAATTTCCTGCGTGTCGGATTACACACTTGGATTGTTCAAGCAGCCCAGGCTAAACCCTTGAATAAATCAATGGCTTCGTGAAGCAAAGGTGACTCTGGAGAAGTCGCATCGCACCCTCCATCTCCCCTTTCATCATGGGGAGTTTGTAATCCACTCTGACACCGAGCTGAAAATCCCCCTGGCACACTCAGCATTTTGGTGATTGCTCAGTCCCAGACCCAGCCTAAGCAAGCACTGGGTGGTGGTCTGATCAATATTTGCAATGGAGAATCTCGTACAAAAGGACAAATGACATTGTGTACACAGTGCTGGTTTTGTAACAGGACTGGCTGGCTCTGAGGAAGGGGGTGCAGGTATCAGGTAACACTCACACTCAATGCAGGGAGCGTGTGGGGGAGTTCAATGCGTTCCCTTCCACTCTGCAAGGACACAAATGCTCAACAGCTGCATCGAAAGGATTGTTCTGAAGTTTTAAGGCGAAAACAGTCCATGGAGGAACTTCTTGGGAAAATGGTGAACTTTAACCTTGCCTGGATAAGAATGCTAACGTAAGTGTGAATGGGAAAGCTTTCAATGCACTAATAGACGTGAGAAGTGCTTTGTCTGTAGAGAAAGGCTGCACAGCCCTTCTTGTGTCTGAGCCCTGGCTGAGGAAGGGAGACTCAAGCGACAGTGACTTCGTTCCGATAAGTGGCAGCTAAAGGTTTTACCAGGTCACTGCTCAATTCAGCAGCCATGGGAGGATGCAAAACCAAAGGAGAGAAGGCATCTGGAGAAATGCATCCTCCCTGCTCTGCAGGGTCCTGTGGCAGCTTTTATAACCACAGCACTTATCAGCACAAGTTTAACTTACGTTTCCTCAGTGTCTGTAACATATCCTCAGTACACCACTTTCCAATGCTGACGGTGTTACTGTACAGGGGGAAACAAAGCTATCAGGATAAATGCTAGATTTAAGCTTTCAAAATTGACATTGCACTCAAAGGGCAAAAACATTTTACAGAGTGCAAGGCTACTAGCACCAAGCATGCTTCCCAAGGATGGGGCATTCTCTGAGTCATGGAAGTACAAGGAGTGCTTAGTTCTACACACATACTGGGAATTCAGTCCTGCCTGTTGCCTGTGGAGCGTCTGGTAAAGGCTGGCACAGGACTCAATGCCACCTTCGGCACAGGTGATTTATCCCTCTCCTACTCTCAGCTGAGCATGCACGAACACTACCCCTGCACACACCTCGTGTGCTGGCAGACGTTCAATGCAATTCAATGCAGACTCACTCAGGAAAGGGCTGATCTTGCTGCTTCCCTTGTCCAGCTGGGAGAAAAACTTCAGAACTCCATTTCAGAAGCAGCTCTCTAGAGCAGACTGCTTGTGCATGCAACACATCCTAGATACTGTCAAACCCCACAACTGCCAGTGATTAGTTTAAGTGTTTTATTTGCACGAGTGCATTCCAGTTCTTCAGTCACAGCCTGACCTAGCAAAGGTCTGACAGGACAGCTATCCTGGAAAATGACTAAATTATTCTCTGAAATGGGGCAGGAGCCCTTTTGGTGAAAACAGCTGGTACCTGAAGCACCACACATCCAAATGAATGCAAAGGTGTTTATTTTCTGGAGTGCCAACAGGAACAACTCCATGGTCCCACACTGCTGTGACTCATGTTACCCCAGGCAACCCAGTTTGCAGGCTTCCCTCTGGCAAAGAAAAGTTTCAATTCAAAATCTCTGACATGTCTTTAGTATTCAGGATGAAGAGCAGCAGGTGAGAGAAAATATCTGGTTCAGTGCCTATCACCAGAAAGAAGTGCTTCTTTGCTTGTTCCAGAAGGATCACCAAGTCTCAGGCCCCCAGACAAGAGCTCTCACTTGTACAGGTTTAAGTTCATGTCCACACTTAATCTACAAACTCGGCCCTGCTTTTAAATGTTGAATAAACTTCGTGTTCATCTACAGTGTAAATACACCACACAGAACAACTGAACTCCTGGCCTGGAGTCCAGACACCGCAAGAAGCAACATCTGTTGCCAGGCACAGATCCAGCAGGGATTACTGCAGTCACAGCAAGGACTAAATCAAAGGCATATGCCTGTACGAAATACGTATTGTGAGCACAAAACCTGTATTGTGAAGGCAACTACCAGATTGAAGAAATAAGGAGTGGGTTGACAAATCTGATATTTACCTCTGCCACCCCAGGCAGCTGCCAGGACATTAAACATGTCCAGGGTGCAGCACATGGCCATGGAGCAGCTGTGCTTCCCCAGCACCTCCTCCTCCACCTAGGAACAAGTGTCCTGCAATTTAGCATTATTTTAAACACCAAACCTTGTGTTAAGGTATACAGAAGGAAACACTGCTTGCTACAGGACTACCTCAGGACTATCTTGTAGGTTTTTTGCAGATAATCCTTTCATGGGGCAGTAGAAGGGCACAGTTTACACCTACTGCTGATAGGGCACAAGCAAACTATGACTGTTCCATCAAAATCAGATTATACCTAGACTTTCAACAGATCAGCAGTAACATAATTCTGCTATCTGCCAATGAGTTTGCTCTCTCCTACTCTCAGTCCCAAAACTGAGACTGACAAATAGCAAAGCCAGTTATCACAACAGGCATGAGAGATCGGTGCTGAAGCAGTCCAGAATAGGAGATTATCTGCAGGACAGTGGGAAACAGGCTAAGACTGCCAGCACCTTACCCTCCCACAGCCAGGCAGACTGCAAGAGGCAGGGTAGAGGCTCAGGTGGCATTCTCCAAGCACTGCAGTCACCCCAGAGCGTGCTGCTGCTGCAGGCACAGCACACGGAACACCAGAGATCCACCACACTTGCAGACTTGCCGTGTGTTCCAGAGGGATCTGTTTCAGACCCAAGATAAGTCAGTTACAAGATCCACTAACTCTACTCTGAAGTCTATCACTGATACTGTTATCACAAGTACTTACCTCAAATCTCATCTGAAGCTGCAAGTACTGAAGAATCTCATGAGCTGTCCTCTTCTGGCTATCAAGGCAGAAATTTCTTTTTTTACTGACTTTGTTAAATTGAGCTTGTTAGACCACTTCTCCTCTGTTTAATAAGGCAAATAAAGATGTTCATGCCATACCAGATGACAATTTGAATGAAACCCTCCAATTCTCAGGAGCCTCCCATTAGGGCGCTGAAAGGCAGTAAAGCACAAGACTTGCACTGCAATGTACTTAAGTCACTTTAACAGCAGTGAGAACAACAAAACCCAATAAAAAAAAACCCTGAAGGCAATTCTAACTTCCTGTGTTAAACCCCACTGGATCAGGTAAAGTTTACTGCTGCAGGAGAGCTCCATGCAGCACACACAGATTCACTCAGCCTGAATAATTTCCTGTGCAGTCTGCACTGAACCCTCTCAGACTCCTCAGCTACAAGACAGCCAAGAAGAAATTAATACAGAAACTTAAAAGACCAGACACAGGAATCAAGGTAAAAAAGCGCTATAACGAAACTAAATCAGCCCTTGTCCCCTAAAATGCACCGCCAGATATGAATGTTTTAACGAGGAAGGCCAAACTACAGCCACACCAACACTCCTGCCTAATGCGAGCCAAACTTTACTCATTTTTATCACTAAGGGAAGCCACAGACCTACACCATTTGTTCCCAGCTTCGCTGAATCACACAAAACGTGGTGCATTAGACCCTTGCAAGTCTGTGGTTGGTTGGCTTTTTGGGGGGGGGAGTGTGGGGGTGTGTGAAGTTTGGTTTTGTATTTTAGAAAACCCAAATACCTCTGAAACTTTATTCACACATCCAAGACCTACTACAAACTGTGCAATTCAAGAAGGTCACTTGAATTGAAGGTTCAAGGAAAAAACTAATTCACAACAGTTAAAAGTTCAGTTGGGTTTTGTTTAGACTATAAAAAATTTGTAAAATATTGAGTAGTTTCCACATTCCAGTACAAATATTCTGCTTTTTAAAGGAAACAGACTTCCTTCATTTACATGCAAGTACTTGTCAAGTCATCTGTACTTCAAATCCCTGTCTTCCAGCAAGATTAAGGAGCACTGGTATCTCCCCCAGGCTATCCTCATTTCAGAGGGGCATATGCAGGCTCCTGACTGTGGAGCCTTGTAGCTGCTAAGAGCTGGCCACCTTTCTAAGCATCCTTAGCCTTATTTTGTGCAACACAGCTCTGTCACACAATCTCTCCACACTGAGTTTTACAAGCCAGGGTCATCTCAATCCTACTAGTTCCATATTTACAATATGCAATACAGTATGAAGATAATCAAATTCAGTGAGCAGGCTTGCTGCCACATCTGGGAAATCTGACGCCACAGTCAGGAGGTCTCTGGGTTGAGCCCCATGCTGTCCTAACAATGAAAATCTAAGTCCCAAGGGAGTATCATTTGAAACCCACCTTTAGAAGTTAACAGAGCTCCATAGGTACATGTCTACAGCAGTGTAACAGCACTGAGAAAAATCCCCCAATAAGCTACACTGGCCTCAAGTGTGTATACATTAGAATATTAGAATCTTCTTTTTCTGAGCGATGTTTCTTTAGTAAGAGATTATCTTGATGTCAGTTTAGCTGAGCATGTCTGCTTTGTACATAAGCAACTGGTAAAAATTCAGAGCATTCCTGGCTTCTGCAAAGGAGGAAGAACTTGAAGACAGGGAAAGTAGGGCAGTGACTAAGTATTTGAATAATGCAAGACACATTAAAACATAATTAACATACAGCAGTTACAGTAAAGCTTTTCATTACCCATTGTTTAGAGGCAACAGATTCTTTCTTAATTGTATGCACAAGATGTTAACTTTCTATCAAGTTCAGCCAAGTTTGTTGTTGTGTTTTGCTGCTATCAAATAAAAAGAACGAATACAATACAATCAGGTTTCCAGCAAATCATAAACACAGATCTATTGAAATGAGGCCACCCAAACCTGTTGTTTTCACACAGTTTGTGTAACCAGCACACCCAGACTCCATTGGACAAAAAAAACTGGAATCTTAAACAGAAAACAAGACATGTTTATAGGGAGGATAAACAGAGATTTATTTAATCAGGTTTATATTTACAGTTGAGATCACTTTCACATACTACTTTGCTACTCTGCATGGCTACATAGTTTCCAAACCAATTGAAGGTCTACAGTCTAATAGTTCACTCAACACATAAAACGCTCTTCATAGAAAAATGAAATATTTCATTATAGAACAGTAGTGCATACATTATACTCCTGAAAAGCCAGCTTGTATTTTAAACCACTAATGTTTGAAAGACTGAATCTCTGAAGGTCAAAATTGCAGTCACATAATCCTAAAATTGGTTAGTTTTTTTCCCCTACAATTTCTTTATATATAAAGTGTACTGGACTTAAGTGTTTTTTTCTTTATTTAAAAGTGACACTGGTGAGGGGCAAGATTAAAACATTTTTTCTTCTCAAATTATATACAGCTGGCTTCCTTTGTACAACTTTGGCCAGAAAAGGTCCATGTAGTGAAGGTTTAAGACTTCCTCTCTGTATATGCAAGAATCAGCCAGTTAATGCTTAGAGGTAATCTACCAAAGTAGGCACACATCCTTTGACTTTCATATCAACCAAATTACACTTAACTTGCAAATGGTTCTGAAATTAGAAAGTTTACTAGCATACTAAAACATTTAGATACATGAATAGCTGGCTAAAACAGTGAAAGTCACAGGTAATTCTATGGGTTTTGTAAAGCTGTTGTTTTGCCCTTCACCAGTGCACAGTGCGGCTGCCCTCATGTCTGAAAGGTGTGCTCGGACTAAGCTTGGGGCAAGAAAGCTATGGAAGTAAAGCTGGCCCAGTCACCTTCCAGGAAGTGGGGAAGATGGAACTGCATGTTGGAATTCTCTTCTAGGCATAGGTTCCACCAGCAATGAGCAGCTCGTAGGCAGGATCCCGACTCCTCCTACATAGAACTATACAGGCACACAGCATGCCCAGAAGCTGGGAGAAAAAACAGAGAACAAGCTTGAGTACAGGGGAGATGCTTCAAGAGACTCAACCTCAGCACAGACTGTCAGCATGCTTCAAGACTGTAACTAACATAAAGGCAACAAACGACCATTCCTCAAAGAGCCTTGGCTCCTGCTGAAAACTCCCAGGGCCACACACTTCAGCCTCATTTTCTTATGAGATTATCCTGGACATCTAAAACAAGACTTTTTTTAGTCAGACACTTGTATTCTGCCTTAGTAATTCAGATTCAGATGGAAGAAACTTCTAATGTTTTTTAATGAAAGGTACAGATTTTTACATACTGTATCTGGTATGGAAAATTCAAGTGCAATTCAAATGCATCAGCTTAACTGCTATGATGAGAACAGGCTTTTGAAAGAGATTTCATAAAACTATCTCTCTGTGAACATGTCATATAAGAAAGCTTAAATCTAAGGCAAATAATTCACTTTTAGACATGTTAAAATTCACAGTATCACAACTGTGCTGGCATACTTACCAGGATTTAGGGTATGATCACCCTGTGCCCACTTACATGTGAATAATCAGGGATTCAGGGGATGATATTTTAAAGAAGTTGCATGTTTACTGAAGGTAGAATAAGACTGTACCAACTAAAAAATAGCAGGTATAGTGTCGTGTGGTTTACAATAAGTGGCAATAGCTTCTATTAAAGTATGAGATTGTATTGATTTGGTTGTATGCATGGAAGTTTATTCACAGATACAAATACTTCAGGAGGCTCCTATCCTATCTCTGGATCATAAAGCACAACTCTGAATGCGACATGATTTTTTTAAAAAAGAACCCAGTCCAAAAATACACCACAAAAAAAGCCCCTTGGACAGAAAGGAAACTAGAATGAAATGGGAGAGCAAACAGGCATAGATCTTCCTCTCTGATACAGAAGCAGAAGCCCAGTGAAGGTAATACTGGGACAAAAGGAGAATTATTGACTTTTTAGAAATACAGGCCAATACAAACATCAGATGTGTAACATGTTTTAAAACTAAATGAGGGTACACACAATATAGTACTCCAGTCTGCTGAAAGACTGAAAACAGAATGTTTAAAAATCTTAAATCTAAATATGCAGTGGTTAGGAAGAGACATGATGGAATTCTAGTATGAGCTTTTAATTTCCTGGAAAGGAACAAGCTGTAAAGATCAATACTCTTCTTTTTCTGCAGTGCATTACCTGCTTTGGACCTACAGCAGAAACCAGTTCAGGTTACAAAAAGCATATGGAGAGTAACACAGTATGGTACTTCAGCTGTTGTTAAAAACAGCACCTTTCTTCATTTAAGTGGTTCCAGCTCACAGACTGACTCCTAAATATATTATCATAGAATCATGAAATGGTTTGGGTTGGACAGACCTTTAAAGGCCACCCAGTCAAGCCCTCCTGCACCAAGCAGGGACATCAACTACAACAGGGTGCTTAGGTTCATAAATTTGTGTCAGAGCAAGAAGAAACAAGTCACATGGGAGAATGACTCGTCATGGACACAGCCCTTCTAAGTGAGTAGGGAATATCTACAATTAAACACCTTCAGTTAGACTTGTAAAATGGAGAGTTTAGGGTAGCTGCCAGTGGCTACAGAACTCAAGAAGGCTCACAGCTGGCAAGTACAAAAACTTCTCTGCTGTTCCAAGCCAGGATAAAATGAGAAATGTGATGCAGAGCAACACCTCCTTTAGTCTTTTGCTAGAATTCATTCTAGCCATGTATATCAAATGAATAAAAGTAGATCCAGCACATTTACAGCTATTTGCACAAAGACAACCCTGTTCAATGACTCCCTTGAGATATTTAGTTTATACAGTTGTGCGAAATCTCAAACATTCAGGTACTACAGTAAAACCTCATGCAATTAACTTCTGAGTTACTATTTAAACATTTATATCCTTAAGGAAGTATCTGAGCATATTCCTAGAATTCACTTATATTCACAAAGAAGTGACTCACGTACCTCAATGTTCTCTACAGACATTATTTATTATGTCATTTAAAAAGATGCTAGCACCTCTAAACATTTCAAGGCATTTGAGTCTGTTTCTCTTTGGTTGCTATTTAATATTGTCAACAGCTATTTGAGACATGTGTTGAGGAAGGATCTATGCATCCTCCTCTTCAACAGCATTCAGGGAAGTTTAGATACCTCCTGCATTCAGGAGGTTTGTTTAATTTATTAATTTTGGATTTCATTTGCCTGCTAGCAAGAACTACATTCAATCTTTCCCCAAACCAACTTTGTACAAAAATTCACTGGCTGTATATACATGTGCCCTTTGTAAATGATCACCAGCCACAAAAGCTGTTCCTTTGCTCCCTTCAGTTTGCCTCCTATCTATTAATAGCTCTGTGCTGTCACTGTGGCTGGGCCCAGGGAATTCTTGCACACTGGAAAGATCCCCATGGTAACTGAAACATGAACATACCAAAAATTACTCCTATGCAGAAGAGACTAAGTTGTTAATATATTTAAAGCCTTGCAAAAATAGTCTTCTCAATCTCTTAATTTTAAAGCAATTACTGAAGGTTAAATTTGTTGACTATAGGCTATCAGAGGTAATGAACTTTGAACAGCTTCATTGCATAACAAAATAATCTGTTCAGGGACTGTGCAGGCAGCATAGGGAAGGTAGCAAAATTCACAAATGGTAAGAAAAACATAATCATTCCTCTAAATTTACAGGGTATGGCCCAAGTTACAGCCATATGCTGAAGTTTACATTCTATCTCCCCCTTCAGATAGCCCACAGACCATTTTGCTCAGAATTGGACCACGTACATACTTGAATTCTGTATGGGAAAGACAAAGCTGTCCGAACTTTTGTCACAAATTTCAGGAGATAAATAATAGAACAGTTTGAACAGAAGGGTGCAAGCAGCCACACTGCCATTGCAAGCATGTGTCAAACTCTGGGCCAGGGCCAGAAAGGATTATAACTGTGCTGCATTTTGGGGCACATCTGTTCATCAACCTGCAAACTCCAACACTAAGAATAATGCCTCTTCTTGGGAGTCACCTCTGCCAGTGTCATAAGATTTTTCACACTTTTTTTCCTGACATAAAATTTTGTCACAGTAACTATGGTTGTGGTAACACATTAATTTTCAGTACACAAATACATTTCATTGTTCAAGCAGACAAGTACTGCTTTAACAACTAAAGTTTTAAGGAAGACAATTAAAACTATACCTCCCCTTCAGATCTCAAATTTGAAATTCCACAGTTGAAGCAGTTTGGGTCTGAACAGTTCATATGTTACAAGGATGTACTCATAGTACTGTATGTAGTATACAGTACTATCAGTACATCCTTATAACATTGAAATACAAAGGGAACCCTCTTTTCACAAGACTGCAAAAGATTATTTACCTTCAAATATACAATCCAGCTCAAAAGCTTCTCTTGAAAACAAAAGTGCCTGAATTGTCAGACTTGACAGGTATGTTTTCTGAATTCAAATACTATTAAGAGCACTAAAGTAACTTTGAAATTAGTTTTTAAGTCTCCTGGGATTCAGCATATGTACTACATTGCTCAGAGACCATAAGGCAGGCATAATCTGAAAATAATTTCATTTATGTACTAAGTCTGCCAGCTGATGAGCATTCAAAATTTCACTTTCACAAATATGTTTGTGAGACAGTTCTAGTGTTTTTTTTTCTTCCTTAAAATTTAATAAATACTAATATACACATTAGTTTATTTCCTCAGTTATCTTTTTGTGATTAGGTTAACTGTATTTAAGTCCAAAACCGAAGAAATCTTCAAGACACAAAGCTCAGTTGCACATGAGCAGAACACACTATCAAAAACCTAGGTGTATCTCCTGGGTGGTCCTGACATTATTTGTACACCATGAAGCATATTAAGATGATGTATCTCTAAAACAGGATGAAAAATGAGCTTTTAGAAGTTGGAAATTAAACACTATGCAAAATCTTCAAGTGTTAAATGCCATCAGAGGACATTTATGATACTTAATACCTAGATAATTAAGTTTTCACAAAGTAATTTGCCATTTACATCAGAGTGGATTACTGCATATAACACTGACTGTTCAGGTCTAATAGAATATACATCCACATAGCAGTGGGAAGTTCTGTGTTAAAGGGTAATATCTGTATGTGCATACCTGTAATTATCTATACTGCAGTTTAGATCTAATGTGAAAGAAGTTAAATAATGAACATTCTCTTACCTGAATAGCAGCAAATGCTAGTGCTGCCCAGATGATATACATCATGATCTCCTGAAGCTTCTTTACAACCAGAGCCTCACACCCCTGAAACAAGTAGGCTTCTTATGTATCAATCTGGCAACCATATTTAGACAGACAAAAAAACCCCAAAAGCATCATACAGGGCAGAAAGGTGCCCTGTGATATATAGAAATAGATGAAAATTACTCACAGATGAAAAGAGGAGAGAGATGATTAACAACATCTACTTTCTGTTAAAGCAAATACAGCCAAGAGTTGATTTCCCCCAAAGAAAATGAATTGTGGCTGTGTGAGTTCATGTTGTGGCTGCCTTACCTCTGAATAAAGGTCCATGGGGCGGGTCAAACTGCCAGTGCAATTGCTGAGGGCTGCTTTGCAACAGCTGAGGGGCACACTGTTGTTTTTAGTTTGTTTGAACCAGATAGTATTCTCCCAGTCTGAATAGTTATGGATCCCACAGCAGCGCAGCTGGAAAATCAGACAGGTAAATAATTAAATTCTAACTGCAATACCAAGAAGACAAGTATATTATATTCCATTGCAGAAAATTACTTAAGTACTACATATTTGAATACAAGCACAGATTGAAAGAGAGCTAATTATATAAAAATTTATCTCCCTGTCAGCAATAATATTAACCAAGTTAAGGTATTTGTTGTCCATTCAGCCATTTCCTAGATTTGTCAGTGGAGGAAGCATATCTACACAAGCAGCAGAGCAACAGCATCTGTGTTTTAAGGACAGAAAGGAGTGGAAAACCAGCACGTGTCTCGCTGTCTCACCTGCCTCTGTACATAGTCAATAGCACGGCTGGCTGCATCAGGATTGGTCCCGTTGTATCGATTGTACACTTTCTGAATTCTGTGGTCAACTTCATCCTCCACCTAGGAAGGGGGAGGAAAGCAGCTGCATTAGCTCACCAGCAGAAGTAGCACAGCTTAGGTAACATTAGTTTGCTTCCACAGCATTTCAGGAAACCAAGGAAACTCCCCATCATCTGAAATCAGCATAATTCAGTGTTACAGCTTCCTAAAGTTCAACTGTGACTTTTGGAAAGATGTTGCTGCCATCTTGCAGCTACAGGAGAAGGACAATCCAGGCAGCTACCCTCCAGATCTTGGGCAAAGTAGCTTTGCACTGTCTGTCAGAAAAGGCACACACTTCTCCTGTGACACAGTGGCAGACATTTCATAAAGTTAAGGACTCTCCACAAGAACATGCACTCACCTCTCTACTTCAAGGTTCCAAACCAAAACCATTATAACCATCTGGGCTAACTTATTTCCCTTGGGACTATGAGGATATTGGGATCAAAAGGTACTAAGTCATACCACCCACTCCTCTGGTTGAAGCACAGGTAAATAAATTCTCAAAGATGCCTTTTGACCCTACAGTGACCAGGCTCTGTTCAGCCCAGTCTCCCAATGCTTCCCAAGGAACCCCGAGGGCAGTACATTGTATATAGCAAAATTTACTACAATAGGTCTTAGAACTACTGTGACCGAGTCAAGATGCTGTCAAGTACATGTATTAGAAACAGATGCCACTCAAGAACCATCACTTGTTGCCTCAAAAAGCATTCTATGATGGCTGACTTGGAGGAAATCTTCCTAGAACCTTTTAAGTACTATATTTTACTGTAAATTATTACTTAAATAATACACAGTTTAGTATAGATAAACATTTGCTCAATTTTAAGATTAGCTTGGATTTGATTTTTTTCTATCACATTCAACAGGAATAATGTGCAAGGAATGCAATTTTAAGACTGAGCACTAAGCATGCATATTCTTCACATTTGCAAGCTACAGCAGGAAGGTCTTGTCAACACATCATTCCTTTAAATACTTTAATGAAAGATTTTTCTGCAGCAATAACACAAGCTGAATTCCACCACCACCCCCTCCTCAAGAATGCTGCCTATTTCAAGATAGGTATGCATAAAAGTCAATTTAGCCTGCACAGGCAACTTGTTTCAGACCAGTTTAAAATCAATTGTTTGATGATTTAACAAAATTGATTTACATCTCCAACTCATAACAAAACAGCTGTTCAATCTGTCACATACATTTTAAAATAATTTATTTCAGTGTTTGTTTGTGCACCATTTGGCTTGCAGTTCAATCAGGGGAACATTATGGTTGAAAACCATGCAAATTCCGTAAGATCCAATGAGAAATCACTAGCTCTAATTAACTGGCAGGTTTAATGAAAAATGAAGAGAGTGAACCCCTCTACTCATAGGAAAAAAGTCTGCAGGTCCTCAAACAACCAAGCCTCTTTTATTCCTATTGGCACTTCCAAAAAGTCTGACTTTTACAGCTAAGGACCAATGCTGGAAGGCTCTGCAGCAGCTCAGCCCATCTCAGCAGGGCCTGGGCACATTTCACATAGTTCTGAAAGAGCCTGAACAGGATCAATACACACGTTTACAGAGGCATGCTGGAAAAATAAGCAATTTTAAGATCAATAATAGTATCTTAAGAGAGCACAGTGCCACTTCCTTTAAGCATTATGCTCAACGTTACTTGGTACCAACAACTGCTATGGCTTTAATCTTTCCTTTTGTTTTCATGTTTGTACGGTGAACACAAAGTACTTCTAACATGATTCATGTGCCTTCAGAAAAACCAAAACAAGGCTCCCAGAGATATATACATACCATGTCAGAAACAGACCAAAATTAACAAAGCACAAAGCCGACTTACTTATCCTGGCAAAAATAATCAGAAGGCTAAGCAGACTTGCCCTCCCAGCTCACTGGTAATAAATTTATTTCTGTTGTGCTTGAAATGGTAGCTTAAGATGCTAGATACAGCAGGGTACTAGAAAATTGCCATCTTTACTAACAAAACCCGTCTGTCCTTCACAAAGATTTAAGGCTCAGTTTTCAAATACTGACTTCCACAAACAGCTTAACCTAACATCATGCTGTCACCAAAACCAGACAATCTTCCGTCTTCTGCCAAGCTCTGGCCCTGCATTACCTACTGCAGTGAAAAGTGCATGACAGCAAACCAAAAAAAGAGATGCAACAGGAACACACAGCTGGGCAAGGAAGATCCATGCATCTGCTTGTATCTGCTGTGAATACTGCTCACTGAAAAAGAGCAAGTCCCTTCAAGATGGGAACATGGAAGACAGTGAAATGACTACTGCTTAGTCCAGGTCAGATCCAAAGTAATTCCTGCACATATTAAAGTATTCCTCTGCAAGTACTGAAACCATTCAGATCAACATGTAAGAACCCAATTCCTACTCTCCCCTGGAACTGTAGTGCTTTCCTCAGTGGCTTCTAAGGTCTACTTCCACTACAAACTTTAGAATCCCCAACGATCATCTCAGTTCACTGCCAAGATACCAGAAATCAAATGCAAAGCATGAGAAAAAAATATCTTGAGTTCAAGCATGGCCAGTAGAGCACTTCTGCTGAAGCAGCCTATTCTAAGTGTCATGCACCAGGTATGTAACACAAACACTTCAAGGTCATGTGGTGAGCTGCTTACTCAAAGCAGCGGTCCCCCTGGGACCCAAACAAAACTACCACTTTTACTTCCAAGCTGTCTCCCTGTTTGTTCCAGGATAGCAGAAGAAAGCAAGGAGGAGAGAATACTGAACCTTTGGGACTTGTGCTGCTCACAAAAGACCAAAGTAAATGGTACTGTAGGTCAGCTTGCTGGTAAGATATCCCTGAGTGTCCTACACTGCAAACATGCTCCACATCACAGCTAAAATGCCTTCTCTGGTTTTTGGCTTTTTTTTTTTTTTCAGAATTTAGATTGAGACATATGAAAAACTAGTAAACTGTGCAAGTTGGAATTTTCTTCAAGCTACACTGTAGCACCTCTAATACCATGTAATATATTTCTACCATATATTATGTTGGAAGAAACAGATCTGATTTCACTTTTTCTAGTCCTGTTTCTTAATTCCATTAAACAAACAGTAGGAAAAGTTGTAGTTTGTTTAGCTATAATTCCTGTCAACAACCTGAGTAATGCTAGAAAGTATATATTAACACATTCAATCTATTTCATTTTATTATTGTGCAGTGTTAGTTTGCACACCAAAACACATGACAACACTGAAGTTATTGCATATCAAAAAATTACGCCCTATGTTCAAACATTGCGTAGGCTCAATCATTCACAAAGTCAAAGCATAAACAAATTACAAGACCATCTGGAAAATGTAAAGGTATCAATTACTGTGACTTTCTTCTCCTGTTTAACTGTTAATGATGTATTTTTTTGCCTACAAGATAGCTCTCTGCATTCATGTTCTACATTTTAAGGTAGTGGTATCACAAATCAATCCACTCAGATGTCCGATTTTAATCCCTTAATAAACACCCATTAACAGTTTCACAGAATCAAACATAGTAAAGACTACACTTCTGTTTTATGGTCAGAATTCATAACAAAACATTACTGAAATGGAGAGGTTCTTACCTTTGCTCTGTAAATGTAACCAAGAACCACAACCACAACTTCGGTGACAAAAACCAAGAGCAAGATGATCACAAACTGCAAAATACAACCAAAAATGTTTGTGCAAATAGTTTCATTCATTTGCCTAATGAAAGACTCCATGCAAATTTTTCTACTTGAAGTTATTTTTGCTGCAAGGCTTTGATTTAACAGATAATTTAATGCAGGCACTTAAATTGACCGAATGAGCCCAGAATTCATTCAAGAAACTTCAGTGTTCCCAGCTTCACCAAGTAATAAGAAGCTGCCCAGTCAGGCAAGTCCAGCTGTCATTAGTACTGAAAATACCATACTGCAGGTCTTTAATCAAAGGTTTCTATCAATCTTCTTTGATAGATAAATAGGAACATATCATCAAAGAGGCTACCCAAGCAGTTACTTAAGAGTGGTAGATGGACTAAGGGAATGTTTCTTCAGATTAAGCTCTGTAACAACTGAGCAAGCTATGCATTTGTCTTTCTATATTTAAGAGCAGTTTTAAAGAAGTGTACAAAGCACTCAGCAAAAGAAGCTGCAAACCCCCCGGTGGGGCAATTCAAATACCAGCCTCTCCTCTTCCCTACCTAGTTTTCAAGCCAAAATTACAAATACTTGGAAACACAGGGCATAAAATATTGCAAACCAAGTGTCCCAAGTAAGATGAAGAAAATCAGGCCTTATGACAACCCTTAGTTAACCCTGATGCAAGACACTTAAAGCAAGAAAGCTCCTGAATCACTTTTCTCTTCCTCCATTTCAGCTTTTCAACCAGAACAGATAAAAGTGAGATTTAAAAACTGTAAGACTTAATCATATGGTTTTACACTTTTTAATGAGATTACCACAGTTCTAAAAAAGGTGAAACTGAGAGGCCTTCTGCTGCTACAACTGTTAAATTTAACACCTTTATTCAAAACACAGAATAGAAACAAGATGTTCCTAAAAAAATTAAGCAGATAACTTTCAAGGCCATAAAGAAAAAACTCCAAGTAATATTTTAGGAGTTTATTAAGAGAGAAGGCAGCCAAATATCCACGAGGCCAAGACTCTGCAGAGCTCTGCACTCACCGTAGCCAGCCCACAGCGACTCTCCCGAATGGTAGCGCAGCACCCAATCAGGCCGATGATGAACAGCAGCGTTCCCACGGCTATGATGATCACAGCTGGAATGAGTGTATAGACATCTTCAAAGAAGTGATCGTAGTCATCATATGTGATGAACACATAGGCTCCCACGTAGCACAGGATACCTGCTGCCGCCTACAACAGGCACAAAAACATTTTAAGTCCCTTGGAACACCAAGCTCTTCCTTCAGCAAGGTAACAATTATTCAAACAAACACCATAGTGTTCCTCAGAAATTTGCCAGCTACTATCTATGACTTACTGTTAGAATAAAATAAATGTACACATTGTGAACTTTAACCTCTGATAGGGAAAGATGAACTACTAGAAACAACAGCACTTCTGGAGGGTTTACAGCACTGGAAAAATCTGATTCCAACTAGAAAGCAGGCAGAAACAAACACAAACCACCAACCACTAAAAAGCCAAAGCAAATACCTACAGAAATCTACCATAAACATGCAAAATTGATGCTCTCAGAAGGATTGTTGTACAAAATGGTCCTCCTTAAACAAACAGAAAGTCAACTTAAAGTTACTGCAAAATAAGCCCTGTAGGATGAAGCTGCAACTATACAGACTTAAGCAGAAAGACAGCTCTCACATCAATCTGCCATGACCTTGCCTCCCTTACAGTTACAACGATCCAAACACATCAATACTTTCAGTATCTTTAAGCTGAGCAGAGCTAGTAAAAGAGAGACAACTGTTGCTTGAGGAGCCAACTAACACACATTTCTTTTTAAATACAAGAGCCTTATCAGTTTGTGCTTTACAGATGTCTTTCCTAACTGTCCTCACACTTGATGCAGGATGAAGTATCAATTTGCAGTGATGGACAATACAATCTGAATGTTTCGTGACAGGCATTTCCAATGTCCCAATACAAGGCCGAGCTAAAACAATGCACTCAGAAGACGCAAGGCTAGGCTATGACCTGGGGAATTTCATTTTGTTGCGAAGGGCAATGTCCCTATTACAAACCAATCCATATGCTGGACACAAGAGCGCTCTCAACTGAAAGGTGACACACTGCAGCTCCAGTCTGAGGGAGAACACTGCAGCCTGCCTCCAGCCAATGCTCCTACTTACTGGCCTTAGAACTTAGGGCAGACACACAAGCAGCAGCTTCGAGTGGCTGTAATACTGCAATGCTGGACTGTGCCAGTGTACAACCAGATGTACCCTCCATAATTCAGTCTAGGAGGATTAGCCCAGCTGCCTGCACAAAGCAGGCTCAACAATTAATTCAAACCAGGTTGCTCAAGGCTTTGTCTCAAGTCTTGGAAGTCCTCCTTGGGAAGCCTGTTCAGTGTGGCACAGAACAACACAAGCCACAAGACGAAAGGTATCCAGGATTTCAGTCCTGTTTGCCACTACATACTAGATGTATTGCAACATTACTTCTACTCCTTTCTATAAAACAATAGCACACAACCACTACCAGAACATTACTTTATGTATGGAATATTCCCTGCAGCACTTTGCTACAGAAACACTATGTCAAAGAAAAAAATATTAAGAGCCAGATCAAAAGAATCATCATCTGCATGGATGTGAGCAATACATTTGACCTCTCCACCTCTCTTTCTGCAGCAAAGGTAATTGTGTACTCTGCAGGAATCTTAAAGGCATCTGGAGGCTCACATTCATCCAATAAAAGGTGTTATGTACATATAAGGAGAGGGAAAACTGAAAATTCAGTAACAAAGACCAAGAGCAAGATATCTTTTCCAGACAAGAGTGAACAAGCTATTGCAAAATCACCCCCTTGCACAGACGATGCTGAAATGCTAATTCATCTGTACAAATCCTGCCATATTAGGTACAACATGGCAAAATGCAGACACACATTTTCTGTACACAAAGCGAAGATTCAAAGTAGTGTCACTGAACAATGGAATTACATTAACTGTTGCCTAGCAATGAAGTGTGTGAATGGCAGGCCAGTGATGTAATCTCCCATTTCTAAGAACTAAAATGCTTGTTAGAAATACAGCTATGTTACAAGGTGGCAGATGAAAAACCACAGCTGTGGTTGGCATCAGGCAAAGAATATGTACCACAAAACTGAAATCAGAACCATTTGTGAACTCCATTGTTCTTCTTTTGTTGTAATTTAATTGGCTTCCTCTTTAAGAAATATCTGGATCATAAACTGCATAAAGACATATATTTGAAGAATGTATTTGAAGTAAAAGGAGTTTAGCCTTAAAAAATTTTAGATCTGTCTATAGGTGTTACCTTTCCTTCCCTACTTCAAGAAGCACATGCATTTTAAGAAACATTGCTTCTGCAGCCTCTGAACAGATTAAAAGCTGCCTGGTTTGAAGACTTCATTAAATCCCTTCTACATATGGTACAAGAATGACTAATCATCCATGACAGCACTGGGTCTTACGTTTTGCTTCTCAACAATGTTGAGTAACTGGTGTTTCTGAAACAGACACTGCCTCTGTGATGAAGTGACCACCATACTCTTCAGAATTACTGCTGCTACCTCTTCAACAAGTAATCTGCAGGGGGGAAGGTCCTGAGAGCAGAGGTAGGTACCTGCTGGAGTTTGCACAAGTTTTAAAAGCCATGAAGATTAAAACTCCTTCCCCATGTATCACAGCTGAACACTGTTTTTGAACAGGTGCAGGACTTAGGCTATCACAGAACAATGAAAACAGCAGCACTAACTGGTCACTTACACGTAAACAAGTCTGAGATGACCTCCCTTTTCTTTCACATCACAACCACGGGACTGTTTATTTCAGCCTGCTCTAGATCAGGAAGCAGGGGGTCCCTGAAGTATTTTAGCTGGGATGAGAAAAGTGCTTTTGAAGCAATCCTTTTTGCTCACCTTTTGATGATTTTCTCTTACTACCTTTAGGCTTGCACCACTGAACAGTCTTAGGAGTGTGTAAGAGGAGTCACTTTGGGTGAAAGACAGGCACAGCTCCTCTGCTGCCTGCCCAGAGGTGTTCAGTCAATGGGACTGCCCGAGCCCGAGGTCCCTCCCTCTTCAGAGCTCAGCAGTTCCAACGTGCGGTCTCAGCACACAGTACACTGTCACCCACTGATACAAATAACATCTAAACACTATGACAGACAGGACACTTTTAACCACACAAATACAGTTTATGTTGACCAGAGCTGCACCAGTTAAATGCACATTTATTACTTGTTGCAAACTAAGTACAAAGTCAAATACATGTGTTTTATAAAGAAAAAAAAAAAAAAACCCAAATCAACTGACTCCCCACCTAAAACCAACAACCCACCCAAAACAGAACCATGTGCTTAAACCATCTATCTCAAAATAGGAAGCATCTAAGGAACCCAAAGTCTGTATAGACACAAGGATAACTTAAAAAAAAAATCATCAAATAATCTAGATCTCAATGTTTACCATCCTGCAGAGTACATAGAAAATCTTCAAAGTCTGACCTTGCCGAAGTCAAAGACAAATTTATATAAAGCTACTGTGTTTACAATCATGTATTTCCTATCATCAAATGGAAACCAAATATATGAACTGCATGCAGTTCAAACAAGTCTTTGATAAACAGGGCTTGAAGGAAGAATTCTCCAACTTAATCTGCTCAATGCTCTGAATAGAGATGGCAGCATTTCCTGAATCTGTGCCAGGTAACATGCATGCTCTAGGGACATGACTGTTTATTCAGCATTCACACATCCTTTTACAGTTGTCTGCATCTAACTCATAGTTCTGAGCCTAAAGCACACTCTTATTTTAGGATGAATTAACCTTTAAAAACCCTGATATAAAAGTACAGTCAATGAACACAGCTCATTGCAAAAGGCTTGAGCAATTCAACATCCTTTTCATCAGAAGCAAGTTTCTCAGGCACATAGACCTCTCCCAGTTCAGAAAAGGATTGATTTTACTGCTTTGCCTGGAACCTCTATGGAGTTATTAAAAGCTCAACAATTATGCAAAGAACTAGAGGGTAAACTGGAAGATCCAATGACACAATGGTAAGCATCATTCAACATATTCTAGGAAAGCTCAGCTGGAAATCGAAGTTCTTTGAGTAGTCTTTGGGCTGCTGTGACAACCTAAGCTCATGGCTATTTGACGAAGTCAGCCTTCACCTCCCACAAGCCCTGAGGTGCACAAGGCTGTAACTGCCCAGCTGCCTCTTGAAACACCTTCAGGGGTTTAGTTTGCTTGTTTGCTTTCCAAGCAGGCTACAAACACACACCAAGAACTGTTCTCATGTCTTCAGTAATGCTTACACACTGCAGCAGTTTGAAAGCCAAATTTGTGGCTACCTAAGATGATGAATGTAAGATATTTAAACTTGTTCCACTGATCATTTATTTATCAACCATGGACACTGCAGCTTCATTTACAAGCAAATTCTTCCTTACACTACCCTAATAATGTTACTGCCAAAGATCTGATCAGCACTTACTTAACACTTACAAAAGTTCATAATTTTCTCTTCACCTTGCTATGGAATTTTTTTCACTTTGGGACCCTAATTGAACACATAGCAGAAGTTCTGAATTCCTTTTGTGGTACTGTTTCAATTAACTTGGCCAAAGAAAAGTATTTGTCCCATTAGAATCTATGTTTTATTCACTGTTTTAAGAAAAACACATACTCTCTGAAATGAAGGAAAGAAAATTAAGGGAAAAGTACAGTATCTTAAGAGAAAACACACCCGATATTCAATTAGGCAAGAGGAGTATTTCACATTTTTAGTAAGAACGCCTACTTATAAATTCCTACTGCTGCCAACTTTGCCACTGCTGATTGGTAAATGTTGATAGCAACACAGATACCACTCTAAACCAATTATTCATTCCACTATGGAAATATCTTTCAAGCATGGGATTGTTAACTGTACCCATTGATATATTCTGATGGACCATCTACATCATCTTTGATACAAAGAACCTAAGGATAAAGTAAAAAAAAAAAAGCCTTCTACGCTAACAGACCCTCAAGCTTTTCTGCCTGGATCCTGTCCTAGGACAATTTTCTCAACATGTCTACTACTTTCCTCATGTTAAATGTGAGTTTATCTTTGTTTTCACTGCCTCTGTATCACGTTTTTTAAAAAACAAAACACATGTCTACACTTTTTGAGAGTCTACAGTTAGTCTATGCACACCAACTCCTGAACATTTCCTACCCACAAGCAGGAACAATGGTATTGTGGTCTGCCTCCAGATTTTTGGGCTTACAACAGTACCTAAACATGTGGGTTTTTTCCACATTTCTCCATTATTTGACTTCTAGGGTATTTCTGACACTTCTGGTTCTTTCCAACACTAGAATACTCATAGCCTGATTACTGTCATAAAAAGAAGGGGATGACAAATTTTCTAAATCTTCCTTTTAGCTTTCTGTTCTTCAAAATTTATTTCCTTAACTTCTAAGGCCCAACAGGATCTCTGAGGTTTATTTCTCTTACTCTTTTCAGCACTTCACTGCTGTGTATAATCTCTCTCTACTCCCCTCCCAAACAAACCCACACCCATACTTGATATTTTCTCTGGCTCCTGAAATTGATGCATAACCAGCTTAGAACCCAATGGTTTCCTGACACTCTTACCTTTGTTCTCAACAGTAATAAATTAACTTAAACACTGAGCTGTAACTGTCTTACAAAATCTTTTGGGAGAAGAAAGACAGGAATTCCATTCACCTCTGTAACACAGTTTAAACGATCTCAAAGGCTTATAAACCAAGAAAGCCCTGTAAAATTCAAGCAAGCCAGACTGCTCTGTCTGTCCTAGCCACATTCAGTTCTGCAGCACCTGCCCGAACACCTCACTTTCAAAGGCTTTTCAGGCTGAAGCAAAAGGCTGACCTAGGTGCGTTTGTGTTCAGCATCGCATATTTGAAGTGCCACTAATTGCAAGATGTAGTGCATCCGCAGTCTTCTACCTCTTTAGAAGCCAAGTTAACAATACAGCCATTCTTTTACACCTTTTTAATCACCAGGGCTGTAACCCGAGCTGGTGCTCCACTATTCCCAGACTCCTTGCTCTGCAGGAGAACAATGATGATGACTCCGTGCTTCCAAGTTCATCAGGTAAAGTGATATTTCCTTGTACTATTCAAAGGTATCACATTTAGCTTTGCAACTTGCTTTTATTAGGTATTAGACCTTTTAAGCTCAAGTCCATATGCCAAAAATCCTGAAAAATCCCAGGCAAAGACCTGAAACTCATCCTGTAGAGAAACATGAATGACACTACCGTGTGGCTTAAACAAATCAAAGTATCTATTACTAAAGTTCAGGACCTGGCCCACATTTGCTATCTGAAAATTCATATTCAAATATTGTAAGAAAAATCACTCAGAGGACACAACACTTGAGAGTTTTAAATCTTAAATTTTTAATTAAAATAACGGATTTTTTTAATGCACAGGATTCCAAACCATTATACAATCCTGAAGGATGCACTCTCTTTGCACTACCATAGTGGCAGAAGCAGAAAACATTACAATTTTACATCCAGAAGCAACTGTCTTTCAAGACAAAATGGCTTTGGACAAGTAATCCCTGCAAAGTTACCTTTGGGATTATCCATCAATTAGTCTTTGATCACCAAAGATCTCACAAGAAATTTGTTTTAAAGTCCAGAGCATTTTCAAGCTCACAATACAACTGAAGAAATTACTGGGCTTGTTGCTATGCGTAAGAGAAAGTGAACTCTGATCTTCCTTTCTACTATTAAATTTGAATGAATTTTCCTGTTGCTTCATTTTCTTTTTCTCTACCAGAAATCCCTAAACCTATTACATATACATTGCTCCATTTCCCCATACTCCAGCCACTGCACTGTGGTGAGCATGCCCAAGCTGTGCAGGGAGCACAAATCTACAGAAAGTATTTGTGCTCTACAATTTCTCTAAACAATCATACCAAGAATGTTTTAGAACAGCTTAGTCAAATGAACTGTCAAAGTAATGATTTCCAGCCAGCTAAATAATACAAGAATAACTTAAACCGCTTGCAACTACCGAGTTGGAAGTGTTGTAGAAGCACAGTTCATTCCTTTTCTGAAGGAGGACACAGAGGTGAAAGATAAAAACCTCAGCAAGCACAGCATATCTGGCACTATTTTAGCAGAGCAGGCTGTCAAAGCACACAGATTCTTAGGGAATATAAAATAGATTCCCTCTTCTGAAGCAAGACCGCACGGAACTCTGAATATTTTATCATTCTCTCCTATGAATTAAACTAAGACTCAAAACATTTCCTTAGTATTTTTGTCTTCATCTCATCTTCAAACTGGTTTCAACTGAATTATGCAAGTCACACCATGAAGCCTTAAATTAAGGGCACACAAATAAACGTATTTGACAGTAGTCTTTAGGTATTTATTCCAGGTAATTTCTTACTCTTCCAAAATTATGCAGACTTTAAATTTAGGAGGTTTCCTGAAGAACATGCTATTCTCAAATACTTTAATTTTGTTGTTTTTTTTTTTTTTTTTTTTTACAATTAGTCATTATCAACATTTCACCAAGATAACAAAAAGATCTTGCTGATTATGAAGATGTACTAGAAGTTACATGACTTAAAGCTGTATTGCCTTTCACATCACAATTACTTCCTATGCAATACCCTTCCTTATAGGACTTAGCATCTCCTAAATGAAGTCACCAGCTGAAGAAATAAATCTTGGGCAAATTTATGGTAAAGGTCAACTGAAGGATTTGCTTTCCTTTGCCATCTACCCAAAAATTAACTCATAGCAACGAGACACTAAGATAAACTATTAATCAGATCAGTACTCCCTGGTCTAAGGAGGGCAAGTTTTAACCGATACTTCACATCAATGCACTTCTTGGTAAAGGAATTTTGACCTTCACTCTTTAACAATTATCCAAAATTCAAGCACATGTTCCACACAAAATTTACACTCTACCACTCTTTATGACTACCAGTCATGATACTGTTTTCTTACAGAACTCTATATTAAAGGCAATATGGGCACCAACAGAAGATGCACTCAATGCTCAACAACACCCCTACAAATACAACTCAGCTGAACTGTCAAAATACCACACCAAAAATGTGGAAAGGTGAGTAAAGTCCATTCAGCTTTCTACATGATAAACTAGTACCTGCCCTGCTTTCAGACTGTTTCCACAGCCTATTTTCTTTAAGAAATAAAAATCCTGCAGTATTACAAACATGTAGGACAGTATAGTTAATATAAGAATTTTACACAGTAGAAAGATGCTTTTGCAAGACAATAAATGACTTTTTATAGTGTCAATGAAAATGTAACAAGTAGCATAATACTCTTCAAAGTGAGATGAACTTGTAGAATTGAAATCAATAGCTGTAGATGATAAGTGGTTGTCACCTGCCAGCAAGGTCTGATTGCCACTTTCAGAGTTGAAAGAAATTTGTAAAAGTTAGAACCAAGTTTAACAAGCATATCTCTGCTATTTCTTCATAGGACTGATAATTTTCTGAACATCTCAGTCATAGGACAGATATAAAATCTTTCAGAACATTCACATCTTCCCACAAGTAAGAGACAAGGGTTGAGGGGGGAAGTAATAATCCACTACTTAGTCACAACTTGCTACTCCTACAGGTGACCATGAAGATAGTGATAACGCACAAGACTGGTATAAGAAACCTTAGAGAGAGCAAATTTACAAAAGCAATTAAAGGAGATTTCATAGTTACTTGACCAATTCTAGGCATTTGTCTACTGTCAAGTCTTGGGAAATCCCAATGATCTAATTATCAATATTGGAAATACAGCACAACAAGCAAAATATTTCTTTAACAGCACTGAAGCACTTACATTGCCAACTAGAAGAGCACCAAATGTTAACATACACAGCTCAGTCAACAAACGAGCTATTGACTTTAGCTTGTGAAAGAAAGGAAGACCACTGATTTCTGTAACTCACTTTCAGAAAGCCTGCCTCATTCTACATGCAGCTGATGAGCTGCAAGGTTGTTCCAACACAAGCAACCCAGTCACTTATCTGTCAAAAAGCTATCAGCACGCGCTGACTTCTTGGGCTGGAGGTGGTTTACAGAACACAAGATTGATGACATTTAAATTTGACATGAAGTACATCTTATCTAAATATAGTCTGCCCATTTTAAATTAAGCCAAGTTTGTCTCAGAAGTGATCAAAAATTGTAAAGCACGAAGTTCAGCATTACAGAAAATAACTCTGACCCCACCACTGTATGAGATTAATAATGGCAAACTCCAACATGCAGCTAAATTACTAAATGCAGCAGACAACGAACAATACCTATCACTAAGCTTCTGGAGCAGGGGAGAAACTGCACAGAGAACCTGTGCTCATTTACTCCAAACAGAGCCTCGTTTATATCATCAACTACAGAAAAATCTACTTCAAGGTGCCATCAAGAAGGCAACCCATAAAAACTGTGTCCAGTCAAAAACTTTTTTAAAGTATGAAGTAGAAGTCGTTAAAGAGTTTTTAAAATGTCACTTGCAACTAAGCATGTAACAAAAAGCCACACCCAACAAAGCAGATTCCAACCTTACCACTGAGATTGATGTCACTACTTTTTACTTTAAATATAAAGAATGGAGCCTGTGCACCTCAGCCAGAATGACAAACTTCTAATGTGCAACACTTAAGGCCAAATATACCTCACCTTCAACTGCTCCTCTCCAAGAAGATATAGGCAAATACCGGTAAGAATGCACAGATATATATGCATTTTCCCTGACCATGATTCATTTCCAGGCACCCTTAAGGAGCGTTCCTTTGTAAAAATTCAGACAAGAACAGTCATCCTGTAACGCTAGTAAGACTTCATATGACTTTCAATAGTATAAGAAACAGCTACATATAGCTACACTTTTATGTTACAACAGCTTGTTACCCACTATTACGTTTTCACAGATGTAATCTCTAAACAGTTGGGACAACAGGTATTCTGATCCTGGAGCTGGGATAAGAACAGGAAAAACGCAGTACCTAAATGCACAAAGGGAATTCTTAAAAATCTACAAACCAATCTTTAATATGATTTGAGAGTTACGCTGTCCTGACAAGGCAGTTATTACAGTGACTACAATGCCAAGCTAGAGCCCGTATGTCCATCCTGAAAAAGGTCATTTACAGCAACCTACTCTCCCTCTTTTGTAAGCTTTTGTCTTACTGTCACTGGAGCCGTGGGAAGTTTCAGCGATGCATAAACACTACAATGGTTGGTGGAACATGGAGCAGAGACCCCTGAAGAGCCATGCCCTCCCCGATTCTGTGCTGGCAGCGCCCACACTCAGCGCTGAGCGCCCGGGACGTCCCGCCGCGGACAGCGAACCCCGCGACGGCCACAAGAGCGCTACAGAAACCGAACTGGCTACAGAAACTCAACTGCCAGAGAGCCGAGAAGCTCAAAAATGCGAGAAAGAAAAGCTGTATGCGCTTACACAACCGCCTCTACCCCAAGATCCCCAATGCTCGTAAAAATTCAATGCCAGGTTCAGCTCCCCCCGCCCTGGAGCTCGGCAGGTGGACTCGAGGGAAGGGACTGCGCCCAGCTCTGACCCCCACAGCGCTCGCAGGGGCTCAGAAGGCCCGTTAAACAGAAAAGTTCAAACACGAACTGAACCCGTGCGGGGCGGTAGCGGGGGGAGGCTCCCGGCTCCTGAGCGAGGCCCGCAGCGCTCTCGGGGCCAGGCTCCGAGCTGGAAGCCCGGAGCCGCTGTCTCTCGCGAGGCGCGGCCAGACTCACCCAGAAGATGAGGTTGAGGAAGACGAGGATGGTCTTGGAGGAGGTGATGCCGCACTGCCCCATGGCGCCGCAGAGCCCCGGCCCGGCCCCGCTCCCTCAGCGCCGCGCACGTGACCGCCGGGCCGCGCGGCCAGCCTAAGATGGCGGCCGCTGGCGTCACGTGGCGCGAGGGGGCGGAGGCGCCTAAGATGGCGAGCGGCTCCCCTTAAAGCGCTCCCGCCCTCAGGGGGCGCCGCGCCCGGGCGGCCCCGGTGGCGCTTTAGTGTGATGGGGAGGGCAGCGCTGCCCTCGAGCCTCGGAACCCAGGCCGCAGAGTATAACAAGCACAACTTCCGCTTCTCGGTCAGCACCTGAAGCGATAATTTTCCGACTACCTCACACTCCTAAAACAGGTGCCGACGAACTCTGAACGTTCACATGCCCCTTCAAAAAGCTGCACCGTAAAGCTCTCACATCCTCTAGAGGCCGTCGGCTCCGGAGGGAAATAAGGCGCCGCTTGGCCCTGAGGGGAGGTTTGATGGCGGGGCTGTGCCCGCACCAGGAGAGCGGAGCGGCGGGCGGGGAGAGCCGGTGTTCCGTGAGGGGAGCACACCCAGCCTCTTACAGCCCGTGCCTTTGGCTAGTGTGGAGGAGGAATGCTCCCAGTAAAGTCAGTCTGTGGTTTATGTTGCAGAACCTCAGAAACTCAGGAAAATGCAGGCGGTGGTAATTCTTGGGTGTTTTGGATGCATCCAAAGAGGGCGGCATTTTCCAGCGAAGAGCAAAGGAAAAGTAAGATAAGGAATTAAAGACGTGCATGGTTTCTAGAAGCGGTAACACCAATCCAGGATTTGCTGCCCAATTTATACACAAAGTTTATTTTAGCACGGCCAGGATCCAGTCCTTCATTTTAAGGGCCTTTTTTTTCTGTCTTGCTAATCAAACCAAACCCTTCCTCCCCTCTTCCTTCATGCACCAGGATATCTTCCTTCTCCATCTTCCTCTCTGTCTAATCCCCTGCTTTTCCTAGGAATGCCTGTCATTCCTGGGCTGCTCCCTCTTGTTTGGTGACTTTGTTCTTGGTCCTTTCCTGAAGGTTAACTTCTCAGGTGGAAACAAAACTACCCGTGTTATTGAAGGCCTTAACATTTTAGCAATGGGTCTTGTAAAGGCAGACAAGTAACAATCAGTTATACTGCACTGCTCTGTTTCCATGGTAGCAAAGTTAGTTCTTTTTCCTCCTACAGTTTGGGAAGTTATATCCAGACCCAGTTCTGAATACCATGGAGACACTAAGTCTTTTTTCAGCTTTCATTTCAAGTCCTTATATGTTCATGGATGAAACTTCCCAATCTCGCAAGTGTTATCAGACCATTTTCTTACACTAAAAGTTAGTTTATATACCCAGAAGATATGCTTAAAGTTGGCTGCACAATTAATGAGGTTTTGCACTGAATTTATGACTTTTAGGGTGTGATTGTCTTGTAATTTCTGCTTTTTATGTGCTGTTTATATGTGCTTTATATTACAATCCTGTGACATATGGTATTTTTAAAAGCCTAGATAGACGATACTATCAAAAAAAGCCATTAAAAGTTGATAGAATAAAGCCTTTTAAAGAGGAATTTGATAGGGAAAGGATCAATGATATTTAAAAACTCACATAAAGATTGTAGTACAATGCTGTTATACAATTTCAACGTTGAAATTAACAATCTTATCTGATTTTCTGTATTAATTCCCTCTGCCTTCACAGGTAGAGAAAGACAGATTAGATAGATATATATCACATAAATTTTTATTGATTCCTAGGAGCTGGTGTTCAATAGAGACTATTAAGGTTTGTTTTTTGCATTTGACATTGAGAGCTGGCAGGAAGGGCCAGGACTTGGTGCTTGGAGGGGAGCCAAGGGGCTGTGGTGGGGTTCCAGGTGTCTGCACGCTGGGAACACCAGGGAGAGAGGAGGAGGGGGGAGACTGCAATGCCTTCAGTTGGCACAGGGTTTGTGTGGTCTGGACTCACACTGCCTGAAAGATAAATGCCAAGTGTTCCTCTAAGCATGGCTCCTGAAAAACACATAAATACAACAGTGCCTGGCATTCTTCTTTGCAGTACTGCCTTGCTGCTCTCATGCATAGAGGGCTGGCTGCTGGTGGGTGCCAGGGTGGGTTCTTTGCAGGCTCCTGTGCAGGGAAATACTCTTGGTTCTTTGGAGAACACATGCAAAATTTTTGGGTATCATCAGTCTGTGATTTCAAAGCCACAGACTCTGTGTGGGATAAGGTGTGGGCCTGTGCTGGCATCTCATGCCAAGCGTGGCACACCAGCCAAGTGACATTTAGGGGGGAAATGGGATGAATAGTAAGATGCCATCAGAAATTGTCCCTCCTCCTTACATGGGAATGTAGGCAGGGAATTCTAGCTCCCTGCAGAGAGGAGAAGGGTGGATGGCTTGCTGAAGCGAGGTGGGGAAAGGCAATTCCCAGGAGAGCAGGCAGCAAGGCTTGCTGGAAAGCAGGTTGTAACAAGCACTGAACACTGGCTGCAGTTTCAGTATCTGGCTTAACTGAGTTGGATTGAACTGTCTCCAGCACAGCTTTGTTGCTTAGATCTCCCCCTTTCTTGATGTGGACAGGTAGCTTGACTGCCAAAATATGCTTTCGTTTTTAATACAGTTTAAACCTCTTTAAAATTCCTCAGAGAATGTTTATTCAGCATTTCACCACTTGTGACTGTCATCATAGCAGGATTTTCAGAAAGATGTACCAGAAATGAGTACGAGAATATCCTGCACTTCCACAGCCTCTGAGAGAGGGAGAGGATCAAAGGCTGGGAAGGGTGCAGGGCAAGAATGGCCCAAAGGTCTCAAGTGCAGGAGGGGTGTTAGCAAGATACTCTTGTGTGACCTCACCAAGACTCAGTCTCTGGCTCTCAGTGGCACACACTGGGCAGGTTGGCTGGCTGCCTGGTTAAGGTCAGAGGCTGCAGAAGCTGTTTTGCAGCCTCAGAAAAGCAGAGACAAATGTGCAAGAAAATATAATGATGTAATTTGACCTCCAGATTAATTATGCCCAATTCAACTCTCAGAATTTTTAAACACCAGGAGTTAAATTCTGTGGACACAGTGCACTTTGCATCGGTGCAGTTGAGTCTGGACTGTCATCTAGCAAGGCCTGTAGAAAATTCCACAGCAGAAGTAATTTTCATTTGCAGGCATGCATTACAAAAGTAAAAGTGTGTTCTTGCTTTTGGGACAAACAATTTAGCAAATGTTATAAAGATTAGTTAACTCCATTTGAATGAATTAGGTAGTAGAGAATAATCTCATTCTTTTTCTCCAGCTCCTGAGGAGGTAATCATAAGCTTCTTTGAAGTGTGTAATAGCCTGGAAAGGTCCATGAACACTGAAGGATGCATAGTAAAAATGACTGATTACCTAAAAAACATTCTCCCAGTCAATATTTTCAGTGTTTTAAAGTACACTTAGAAAATCAGAGCACCCTATGACAGTATTATAAACTGGTGATAGAGGGGGGATATGGGACTGTCAGTGTAAAGTAGGGAGGGCAGCAGTGGTGAAATCCAGTCTTTCATTGCTCTGGAGCAGAAGAGATCTCTTACCACTTCGATCCCACCCATCTGGTTTTGTGGTTCCCAGGACTGCCAACCATGACTTGCAATCCATAATTGCTCTTCACTGGGAGTAAATGATCTCATAGGAGTCTGCGCATTTCTTCACTTTTTGATGGGCTTGAGCACTGCGGACTTCTTGGTAATGGTCAAATGTTGGAAACAAGGTCTATTTTATTGGCAATGAAGGGATGCAAAACGAATGAGGAGCACTCTTCATGACTGAGGAAGGGGAAAAATAGGTTGATATTAGTTCATTATCTTTTCTTTATATTTATTTCATCTGACTTAACCTACATGAAATATAAGTTTTAGTAATAAAAACCTATATACATTGCATTTAAATACAGCTTTCATGAGCTGATATAATAATATATCTTTGTTCAAATACATAAAGGATGTTTGTGTGCTCTAATCTTTTCTATATATATTTCTATATTTGATAGCAGTCATTTTATCATGCTAAGGGTTGGCATGCTGGAGAGAAACCTTTCAGATTTGAGAAGCACCACAAAAAACCAATTTGGAGCTAAAAGTCTGATGTTAGACAAACTCTGAAACAATTCTGCATATAGATTCAAAGGATATTTAATAGTTCAAAAAACAAAAGATGGGAAGTTCTGTTTAGAAACATGTCACTGGCATGGGCAGTTTCCCTGGAGGTACATTAGCATTGTTTTTATTAAGAAATAGGTGTAGATTGGCCTCCAAGTCCACTCTCATGCTGGAGAGGAGCTGAATCCATGGAGTTGATCCATTTTATGCTGTAAGAAAAAGTGAGAAATCATGGCACTGCCCATTCTGTTCTTTGGTGTCTTTTACACCAAGCTACAAATAGCACCTTCTCCCTCTTCGCTCCCCCATCATTACATTTTCTGCATGAGTTCTCTGCCAGCTCCCGTCAGCTCAGTTTTCAGGATCTGTATCCTGGAAAACGGCCTCTGTGTTCCATGGCTTTTCCCATGGCAGCAGGGCCAAATCCCTCCTGTCTGCACTGCCCTACATCCTCTCCAGTGACGAGAGGGTGACACTGTTCTATCCACACACAGTGAGGGCACTGAAGAGGGCACTGGGGTGGGACTTTGTTAACCAGACCTGCTGGGAAGGAAAGCCTTGTGAAATCTCAGAGCATCCTGTGATGAGATTTCCCTTCCTGCAGCAGTGTCAGCTTCAGCAGCCCTCTGCTGGCTTCTCCTTCTGCCTAACCCTTCTTTGCATGACAGTAGCAAAGGTACCACTAGAAATATTTGTGTAACCATGGAGACCAAGTGGAGGCAGCAGAGTAGGGGAAAAAATAACTCGGGCAAAAGAAGGTTGTATTTTTCACCTGAATTTTTATCCAGTCTGTACACCGGATGGTGCTCAGGAGAAAGTGCACCAGCCTATCTCCCAGGGCCATGCATAGACAGAAATGAACAGTGGGCAGGTGTGGACTTTGATTTGCTTTCAGCAGAAAAGCTCTTGAGACTTCACCCTCCAAGAACCTAAAGTGTTTCACCTTACCTGATCACCATTTACTGTTTGTTTGCTGGTTTTTTTGTTCAAAATTCAGCGGTTAAGGTCATTTTCTATAAGCTTTTGTGCTCTTTGGACAGTGCTGTGCCTGTTTTTGTACATGCCCTGTATTCCTGTATTGCCTTTCCCTTCTGCAGCACCTTCTTCAAGCAATTCACAATTCTCTCACTGTAGCTATTTATGTTTGTGTTTTACCTACTAAGAAAGTGTTTCACAAAGAAAACTTTAAAGAAAATATGAAAAAGAAAATTTTAAAGCTGATGTAAATATAGTAAGTCAGTGACAGGCAGAAAGTAAAAAAAAAAAAAATAGGTTTCCTGTGAAAACACTGCAGGATGGGCTTGCCATCCAACATGCCTGTCCTTGTGTCCCTGTTACTTGATGGGTAGGACTTCATTTTGGTGATGTAGTGGCACACCCTGGGGACATGGCTTGGGGGGTACAGGGACATGGTGTGTCTGTAAGATGTCCTCAGATTCTAAGCACTCTCTGAGTTCATTACATAATCTGCAGCTGAAAATATAACTAAAATATTTCATTCTTTTAACTAGCATTTTTTTAATCTGGAAATTTGATCTTTTTTTTTTTTTTTATCCCAACTTCCAGTTGTGAATTTAAAAAAACCCAAGCTATAGTCACAAACCAGCAGGGCTGCCTTTGCTTCTCCAAAACAGCATTACCAAAGTGTTGTCTCAGTGCCATCTGTAGCTGCTGTGAGCTGCTCCAGGTTGAGTGTGTGTGTTTGTACACACCTTCTAACCACAACCTCTGCAGAGTGCCCATAGTTAAACCTGTTCTGCTGAAAGGAAAGAGGGTGTTGCTGTTACAGGATACACTCCATGGATGGAGACCCTTTCCATGCACCTCATGGTGCTAGGAAATCAGCATAACCTTTTTTTCTGCTTTTCTTGCAGTTTCCTGAGGCTGCTGCTGTGCCTCACAGGTGTGTTAGGAGCCTTCAGTTGATCCATGGAGGGGTGAAGCCTCTGGAAAGCAGGGCTCCCGTGACTGTTGAGCTTCCTGAGGCTGCTGCTGTGTATCACAGGTGTGTTAGGAGCCTTCAGTTGATCCATGGAGGTGTGAGGCTCCTGTGACTGCTGAGCTCCCTCCCATGGATATCTGCGATACCTTTCTGGGTGCTGATGACTGGCATGGAGCAGATGCTCAGCACGGTCCTGCCAGGTGCCAAGTGTTGTGATACAGCTCCAGAGAAGCATTTAAACACATCCATACCTTCAGCTGTGATTCCAGTAGAATGAAAGGCACAGAAAAACCAATTGGTACTTTCCAAATGGGTAAAGATAATTATAGGGAAAGTAACTCCTCTTGTATTTCTAAAAGCAATGTTTACTTCTGGACTCTCTCGTTTAAAATTTTTTTTCCTTTTAAATTTTGACATTTCCTGGATGATGGCTTATTCAACTGTTACAAGGAAAATCAAACATCTTTCTTACTGATTGAAGTTTGCAGTGTCATACTCTGAAACCAGCTCTCTGTATAATTCTAGCAACCCAACTGTGGCTCAGTACTCAGAAGCAGCAGCAAACCAAACTGATATTAAGTAGGTGAATCCAGCTAGAAAAGATAGAAAATGTTAAGCTTTGTGCTGTACCCTCATCGTTGTTTTACCACCTCTGTGGTAAAAACTGTGTGGCAGTTTTTCAGGGGGATAATTTATGTCATCCAATGTTATGTGTATTTTAGTGCTCAGTTAATGACGACCTAATATTTCAAACAAAATACAGCGTCTGTAATGAGATACCTCGTTTCTGCCAGGATGTTATTAGGATCCCTGCTACACTGATCTAATGAGATTGACCTTCATTTCATAACAAATTGTACTCCCCGTGAAACTATTTTTAATAGCATTCATGGAGGTAAATAAATGATTCGAGTAATTATAAATTTTATGAAAATGACAAGTTACTTTAAAGTGCTACTATGTTTTTACAACGTTACACACCGATTGAGTGCAACATTGTGAAAGTCTCATGTGGCTTTGTTCTCTCTTCTGCTCGGCAAAGAACAAAACTAATGAGTTGAGTTCGTGCTGGGTAGAAGATAAGCCCCGTGTAATTGGGAATCGGGCGCTGGTTTGAGCATCTCGCAGGCTCGCCCCGAGGCTCCTACCCCCGGAGTGCCATTTGCTGCCATCTCCTGGGAGGTTCCCAACATTTCACGGAGAAAATCAAATGCGTGCTCTAATAAATTGCTGTTTTCCTTATCTTCAGCGTCGTAGTGCTCGTGACTCCTAATAGATACTTTAATGAGATAAATCCTCTTTTAAGAGGTGATGAAAAAGAAAAGAGGCATCCATATTCTCAGTATTTCTGTTAATTGTCTTAAAACTATTAGTTGAAGCAGGATGGGTGTAGGATTTCAGAGGGAAGATGAGTAGGGTTTGGATACACTTTACATTATATTTCTAGAAGATAAGAATGTTCTACTATGATGATGTAGCTATTTTAATCTGAAAAGCCTTCTACCTACTATTTAATCCTCACCACATCCTCAGATTTCTTTTCTTACATGGTGCTGCTTCTGTGATGTCATATCCACTGTGATGCAGAAGATTCTGTAAATTTATTTTCCATTGCAGGCAAAATAAGTAATGTAAACATTATATGACTAAATATTTTCTTATTGCAGCTTGTATTTTACTCCCATATTTTCAGCAGACCTGGATGGAAATCTCATGCCTGTGAATTCTGTCTCAAAAATCACAGCACCAAAGCTGTTCTGAATAAACAGCTTAACAAAAAAAAAACCCCAAAAAACTATTTGAGATGAAAAGATTAAGATGCAAATTAAACTTTAAAGGAAAGACTTCACAAAAATAACATAGTTATTTCCTCAGAGGCCATAGAAGTTCCCACATTAAGATAAAGAACTTTCAAGTCTGTATGTAGAGCACCATCTGGTGACTCGTGCACAGGAGGATCCCAAGGCAGGGATTTACATACCTTGCCACATCGCAGACAGTGGGGCAGTCGATGTTCCCCAGGAGCAGAGCTGCTCCTTGTGTCCTCCCTGCCAGATACAACATCCTCACAAATGTGCTTTCATGCCTGTGCCCAGGCCCTGGCTGCTGTCGCTGTTGTTGTGCAGGGAGCAGGAGGGTTTGTGTGCTGGTGCTCTCGCCTTTCCAGAGACAGGCTTTCCTTCTGCCCAGCAGGGCTCCGGGCACAGGGCTCGGGAGCAGGCAGCAAGCACAGAGGTGTCTGCCTGGCAGCCAGCCTCTCTTGGCTGCCCCTCTTCCTGCCTGCCTGAGACATCCACTCACTCTGTGCCTCTCACTGCTGCTGCCACTGTTCCAGTCTGTCCTCTCTGTCACAGCGTCCTGGGAATGCCAGTCACTGCTACAGAACAAACCCAGGAGAAACGTGTCTGCCTGGCCATTTGGCTGTGGGCTGAGTGGTGGAGGGTGGTGGTTGTTGCTGTTTATTTCCACAAAACCAGTGAACTGGATGATCCAGTTGTAAGCATCATTCTTAGGTGCCTTAGCTACTTGTGGATACATGGATGTTGAGCAGTCTTGTTACAGAAACAGTTGGACTTCAAGAGGTTTTATTTTTCCTGTAAGCATAGAGCATAGAGTAAGTATAAAGATTTGAAGCTTAATTCTCCACTGCATTATACCATAGTACTGTAGGTTTCAGTACAGTTCTATTTAATCTTAAACTCAAGGTAATTGCCTTGAATGTCATGTTTCAACCCATAATCCTCCATATCCCACATATCTCAGAAAATCACCTCAGCACCTGTGGATTTCTGAATCACTTTACCACTGAAAAAATATATCTCCTTTTTTTCAGCCCATGGACTTAGCAAAAAGAACAGTCTGGATACAGCATATGAAGGGCTTCCTCCAGCAGTAATCACATAAATACTTCAGAAATGAAATGTGCTACTAAGGCTCTTTTTTTTTCATGTGGCAACTTTCTTAATTCCTTAGAGAGCAGTTTCTTATAATTTAGCAGAGTGGGCTGGTTACAGCACCAGTCAGTGTTGTATGTGAGAAGGAGAAGGGCCAGGAGTTTAGCTGATGCCCTGTTCTGCTGGAGCAGACAGGTGTCTGTGACTGAGCAGGAAGGGAAGGTTGAGGGTCAGAGATCACACATTTGACAGTGGTACTGCATTGCTTCAAATCTCCTCCCCACAGCAACCAAACACCTTTGCTTTCTGATGAACTTGTATGACTGTGAAGCCTGCAAGGAGGCTGTGGGGATATTTTGGAAGGGTACAGGACTTGCTGAATGTTAAAATATAGCTTTATACTGAGATTTAATATAAGGGTGAACCCTATTGTAAATACAGAAGCCAGTAGCTCTGTAAACCACTGAAGATATACATATTTCATCATTTGAAAGCTCATATTTTAATTTTTTGTTGGCTTAATCCCTTGGGAACTTCTTTGTAGTGAAAGACATGGCACACATTAGTTTAGGCCTTTAAATTTTATTTATATATATATGCAATAGGAAGAACATGCTACGCTACTGTTATTGATTCAGTTAGATTAAAAAAACCCCAACAATATAACAGAGTGAAAAGAGAAGCAAAACACTGGATTTGGAAATTTCCAGCTGTAATAACAGTCCCTCTGAAACACACTTATAAGGCCTGTCCTGACCGTGCTGGACTTGTGTGGATTTATGAGGCAAATGGCTGCAGGGTGTCCAGCCACTGAACCTCGGTACTTCAGCTGTGGGTCCCACCACATGGCAGCTTTGCCAGGGATCTGCTGCCTTTTTATGAGCAGCTTCTAACTTCTGAATTTTTATAGTTGTCACCAAACAGTTTAGATGTTCTGAGGCTCGTGGTCATGCTGTTTCACCATTTGATAAACAGCACCCACAGAAGAACATGTTACAGCTGCTCCTTTCCTATCTTTCCTTTGCACGCCACAAGCAGGGCTCAGCTGTCCTGAGCCAGCACAGCTCTGTGGCCTGCCGTGGAGCTTGCTTAATTTACACTCAGACTTTGCAAAATGCACGTCTCCATCCTAAATGGAGCCTTCTTGTGCAGGGATTTGCCACAGGCCGGGGGATTCTCTGACTCTGGAATCCGGGGATCTGCACACTGAGCATGGGCATTTATTCTGACTGTAATTGCAATTGATTTTTAAAATCAGCAGGGAAAAGCCATTCTGTCTTGGATGTAAAACACAGCTGCATTTCCCACAAGGAAGGCCTTTTCTAGAGATGTGAAGCATCCCAGAGCCCAGCCCTGCATGGCTTGGGGAAGCACTCTGGATTGTGTTTGAGAGGGTCATGTGCAGTTACAGCCTTTATTCTGAAAGCGACCTATTTCGGTAGAGAAAAGAACTGTTCTGTACAAGGGCAGCTGTTTTGAACTTTGGATGTTTTGGAGAGAGTAGGAAATGCAGTGAAGGATAGAATTAGGTCACAACTTGCAAAATCTGCCAAGATTTTTCTCTTGATTGGCTTACTGCTTCTGTGAAGCAGTCTCTCACATTGGAAGGAATAATCTGTCCTCTGCACTCACTGGATCAAAGTATGAAGGGAACTGACTGAAATCATAAAAATTTAATTTTCTATATTTCTATGTGGAAGTATGGCAATAAAGACAAAGCAATCTTGTCAGCTCTGTAATTAGCACTTATGGTTGGGAGATAAACAATCAATCAAGTCACTTAAAGCATTTCTCACAAGCAGTTTAGATTCTCACTTAAGTGACTGAAATGCAGGGCAACACCAGTACTGCTGTGATGAAGTCAGACTCAGGGCAGGAATAGCAATGGGATTGTTGATGATTAGTAGGATAAGAAGCAGGATTAGAAAGACCACTTTTAAAACTGAGGAGCTCAGTTCAGTTCAGAGAATGTCCTGAGCCCACTGATCACTCCCTGTAGAGAGCAAGCTTGAAATCTTCATTCCCTGTGCTATTTAGAACTAATAAATATATCCAAATTAGAAGCTAGCGAAGTGCTTTCATATCATATCCCACATTATGACACTTTGGGCAGGGTGGAAAAGATAAAATGATTCAAAAGCAATCTTAATAACTGAAGCAATGTATTAAATTTGCTGCAGCCAAAGGGTGGCCTAGAGCTTTGCTTTCAGGGGTGGTGTGCACCCGTGTCTGTGGGGGAGGCAGTAGGTGAACAGAGTGCCCAGAAATCTGGTCTACATTGTGTGAAACAAGAAATTAGCAGAGATTTTGTGGCTCATGTTCTGATTAAATATTTTGCATTATATCCTCTTTCAAAATTGCTGCGGATTTTGAGCACTTATCCAGCTATATCCATGGGAAGGCACACTTCTCAGATGCAGTTAAAACAAGCTGTTCATACTTTTTCATGAAATAACATAAATTCACAGTCATACCACTGTCTTCTTCTGGCAGTTTGGAGATATAGGAAATATTGCAGTCAGACGTTTCAAATTTAATTCAATCCCTTATTAATTTGATCTCTCCTTTAATTCAATCTCAGCCTCAGGACCTAAATAATTCATATTAAAAATAACATAATGACCACTCTTTCTTTTAATGAATGGTGACTGCTTTAGGCAGGTATTAGCAGATAATCTGATTACTAAATACACAGTGAGTTGGCATGTAGTTAATAACTAACAGGGAAAATTTGGAAAACAATCAAAGGAGAAAAAAATAAAAAGAGGAAGAGGGATAAGAGAAGAGAGCCATACAAAGGCATGCAACATTAAAGAAAGTATTATGGAAAAGTTATTTTTGCTGGTGATTGTTATTGGTACAAGCCTCTAAGATGCACAGTCAGTGGTGTCAGCCATGGGCGACAGGCTCAGCCCAGCAGGGAGACTACTCCAGAGTCAGGTCTTTTGTAAATCTGACATCTTTCCCCCTTAGACTTATTTAAACTTACTAATGGGATTTGGAGGTTAGATGCTTAGAGTTATTAGGCAGGCACAGCTCCACTGAACTCTGGCTACACCATTTGTAACCCTCTCTTTCTCAGTGTAGGTAGGCACCATTTGCCTGCCCAGAAGCCTTTTTATAGGAGAGATGTTGGGAAAGCCGGTGTAGTCTGGCTACTTGTGATGAAAACTTGTGATGCACAGCCCAATCCAGGCTGTACACAGAGCAGTGTGGAGCAGCTCTGCAGTTGCTCCAGAGCAGCTGGTGGGGAAGTCACCAGTCACCTGGCCAGTTCTGATTGTCACAAGGTCCCCAGCTCTCTGGAGATGAGAGCTGCCAGCGGCAGGACTGCCAGTCTTGCAGTGCTTGACAGATGCTGACAGGGACTTCCTTTGAGGGGACAGTGCTGCAGCTCTCGTTTTCTTACAAACACCATCTTGGCTCTGCATCTGAAGCAGGCAGTTTGTGTCCACTATCTTTTCCTGTCAAATTGGCAATACTGCTGTAATGACAGCCCTTCTAGCATGCCAGTAGTTCTCAAGGAGACTTGCACTGTTATTTCCTACCTGCCCGCCCTCTCCCTGCTCCTGATGCCTCAGTGGGGCCCATGGTGTTCTGCTCAGCAGATGGCATTTTTCTAGTGCAGCAGTATTGGAAGGGTACCCAGCACAGCACGAGGGATCCCAAGCTGTTTCAGAGACACCTTTTGGCTACAGCAGAAGAAAGAGCCTTGACAATTTGCTGTTTGCAAGTTACCCAATAGCAAAAGGGAGATTTATATGGTGAACTGACATTTTCCAATGTGCTGTGACTCTCTGCCCAAGTTCACTGGGGCTCTGTTCAGTGTATTTTACACTGATGGGTGATGAAAGGTGTCATGCCATCTCAGAAGGGACCTCTGGAAGTGATAAGAACTGGATGTGCTCATCACACAAGGGCCTTTGAAGCGACTGCTTGAAGTCATCAGCATAGTAACACAGCAGATTTGGGAGTTAAGAAATGCAGTGACTGGTGCTCCCATTTCTGAGGGTGCCAAGGCAGTTGACCACTGGACTTCTCTTTGTGTTAATGAGGCTCATTCCCAATGTCGTTTTTGTAAGAAAGGCTGGGAATTAGGCTGGTCCAAGCGGGAAAGCTGCTCCAAAGCAGAGTTGTCTCCTGCAAACCAGAGGTATTGACACCTCCCTGGGAGACAGAAGAGGATGGTGAAGTGACACAGGACACTACTCTCAGTCTAGATGTGTACTGGAGCTGCTGGTGGAGCAGCTTCACCTGGTACTCCAGTGCTATAGCTTTGAACCCCTTTCTTCTGGGACTGTAATCTTGCTACTTTTGTGTTCGAGCAACTGTTATTAAAATCGACAAAACAAATTGGTAAGTCTATAAAAATCATACTGCAATAGATTTAATTGAAGGAGGCTATCAAGTGATGATGGATAGTTGTGAATCAGTGGTGAAAAGGATGCAAACAGAAATACTGTAGGAGATGGTTTAGTTGAATAGGCCCTGGATTCCTGCATACTATTGCCCCCAAATGGCTTGCTGTGTCTTTTTTATACACTCCTTTGCCATGCTGTTCACCAGTTCCTGGATCTGTAGCATAGCAATTAATTTCTTCTTGTAAAGTGCTTTAGGATCAGCACAAAACTCACACTGTATTTTTATTGTACTTCTGGTGAGTGAAGAAAAAGAAAACCCTTTTTATTGTGACAGAACAGAACCAATGTAACAAGTACAGATTCTTTAGGGAAGACAGACAAATGTGCCTAAGAACTAGTCTTAGCTCAATGTTTCCAGTTGCAGATTTGCAGGAAGAAATAATTAATCACAAAGTGAAATCTGTTCAAGATTAGCATAAATTGCAGAAAATTGTAAAAGACTCCAGATGGATTTGAATTATTTGGAAAAAAACAGACAAAAACACCAAAGGGAATGTTGAGTTGGATGAACACAGACTAATTCCTAAAAAAAAAGTAAACAAAATATTTTTATGTGAACATCCAGAATTTCAAGTCATGACTCTAGGCATGGACATTGTATGCCCAGCACAAGCAAATAGGTTGCTGATGGGCTGTAGATGAAATACGTTCTGCCATTTCTACAGAATGCTGACACCCTTACTCCTAGCCCCTCAGCCTGAGCCGAATCACCTCTAAAACTTACAACAAAAAAGATCTCACTTATGGAAAAGATCAGGACCGTGTGCTGCAGTTTCTATGGAAGAAGATGTTGAGGCTTCAAGGTACAGGGAGAAATGCTTCATGCCACAGGGAAATGAACAGTTCACTGCTGCAAAAGGACCAGGGGTGGTGAAGCTCTGTGTCTGGATGGTTTAAACATTTGTAACTAATGCCATTAAAACATTGTCATGTAGTATCTGACAACCTCTTCTGACTTTCTTGTTTGAAGCTGAAGCACACCTGGTGTCCTGTGATTGCAGCTTTAGCAATAACTCCTGTATGAACACAATACGTAAGATGAAGGACTAATATAGTAGAGCATAAAACTTTTTTTCCCAGTAATGTAAATGGAAAGAAGTTTCAAAGGAGACTTTCTTCCCTGGCCAAGAGAAGCTGCATGACTGGCTCACAGGTTATGGGACGTTCCTCTTCTTTTGACGGTTGCAGTGGTGTACATGGGCAGAGTACTGGCCCATTTCCAACAGTAACTTGATTCAAATTTAGTGCCCATGTAGCAACCAGGAGAATTTTATTACCTTGATTTAATTCTTCATTTTCTTTACAAGAACATTTATGTCCTTCTGCACTTTGGAGAGGTACAAAGTTAATAGCTCGCTTCTTGTATATACATTGCAGGGATTTCATGGTTTTTTAAGGGTAATCTGCTGTTCACTGCAGTTTATCTGGACCATTAAGACTCCAGTGAAATCAGGCAAAACTTGGCATCTGACATGAGATGTGTAAGTGCCCCTCGGCCCCACTGCACACTGCCAAGTTCTGTCCCTGGGGCTGTCCTGCCTCGCTGTGCTGTGCAGGGGAGCATGGGCTCCTCCCAGCACCTGTAAAACATCAGGCAGCAGCGGAGAAAGGAGCTTTCTGTGGCTCTGCTGGTACCCCTGCTACCGACAGGAGCAGACGGGTAAAGACCTGAGCAAGAAACCTCCCTATTCCTGATCCTTCTCTTTTCAGAGGATAAGAAATAGGGTTTTGTGATTTTACCTTAAATTATTGCCCGTTCCTCCCAGTGCTTCCTTCTATGCATGTCCTGAGTCTGCCAGCTGCAATGTAACAAAAATAACACTCTAATAACAACAAAACAAAGGGTGAGAACAGGAGATGTAATAGAAAATGCACCTTTGGTGGCTATTACCTGTTCTGTGATTTTACACAAGCAGATCAGCTTCAGAGCCTCTGAACTGCTTTCCCAGTGACTCCCCTGGCATCTGTTTGCCAGACAGTGATGACTTTTTGCTCCTCTGGAAGCACTGAACTGATGGCAAGGATCCTGCCCCATCTTCCATTGGGGTGGGCTAACCACCAGGCTCTAGTGCTGCCTCCTGAGACAGCAGCAGCAGCAGCAGCACCAAGTGCAGCAGATTTGAGGGCACAACACTTTTACTGCGTATCCTTCTCCACAGAGCTTCTTAGCTCAGAATTGAAACTGCAGCCTCTCTCTGCAGAGCAGTTTGCCTTGGGAACTGCTTCCACTGAGCCTGGTTAAAAGCACCTCTGGGTAAAGAGGATGGTGGGATTCCTGTGGGGCACCACAGGAGCTCATTAATGGGCAAAAGCAGCAGCCTGCAGAGCTCAAGTGATGCAGGGAGGCTTTCCACAAAGGAAAGGTTTGCCATAGCTCTACTATTGGGTGAGTTTCTGAGCTGGGGAAAAATCTGATACAGACATTTTTGCATCAACTGAAACCAGGCATCTGTTCCACTTGTGTTCATGTCTGGCAAAAGCTGAAATGAGAACGCCAGACTGCAACTGCTTAAGGACACCCACAAGAGAGTTTGCACTAACAGAACTAAATTAATTTCAAACAGGTTTTAGTTAAACTAGTATAATTATCATGTCTTGACAAGGGTTCAGTCTATTTCTGCATATCTTTTCCCTGCAGAGTGATGATTGCCACTGACATAAATGGCATAATCGAACTCTGTTTAGCTGAAGTCCATGGCACTTTGTTGAAGTGAACAGGGATTACTCTGGCAAAGCCAAAGTATCTGTCAGGCTGTTAAACTTGTTGTGGATTTATGTGTGACACCTTTGGAGTCAGCTAGCTTTGTACTTTCAAAAGGATGAGGACAATAGCTTAAACTGTTTTTGAAAGGCATTCATACAGTGTCTAAGGAATAAATGTGAAGGGCAGGTAGTAGTTACACTTCAACTAACTCTGATCGTTGAAACGATGACATCCCTGTACAAAACTGTTGGGAAGGATAGATAAATATGACTGTCTAGCAGAAGAACCACAATAGTACAGTCAGGATGAAAACAATCCCTCCTACTGGCTGGACAATAACCTTACCTACAGAGGGGTCCAAAAGTCAAAGGGACTGTTCCATCTCACCCCCAAGAATGTATAGTTCACCCCACACCTGTAACCCTCCCCTGAAACATCAAGTGCCTGTAACCCCATTGACCCAAGTCCTGTTCCAGCCCACCTTGAAGCCCCCTGGTAAGGGGCCTCCAAAGGGCCAGACGCCCTCTTGGATCTTCCCCTCCCCTCTTGGATCTTCCTCCCTCCTCCTGGATTCCCCCTCCTGGAGTCCCTGTTCTTCCCTTTGTCTCTCCCACCCCATCACCTCAGGCCTGGCCACGTGCTGTGTCTGGCAGCTCGAGGCAGGGCCTCTCTCAATCCCAAATAAACCTTATCCTCCAAGAGCATTCAGCAGAGATCTCTCGTCTGTATCCACCCAAACCATCCTGGAAAATCCTACGTCCTACAAATCCTACAAAACCACTGTGACTGTGGGGAGAATAGAGCCTGCAGGCTGGTTTTTTGGGTTTTATTTTTCTTTCAAGAGTTTGTGAGCAGTTTGATTGTCATGCAGAGGCACGGTGCTGCTCCGACATATATGGTGTCATCTGTTCCACACTAATAAATCAGTATCTGCCGCTACCATTGCTGCCTGTCAAATGTGGGTACAAAATTGAGCTGTTTGATCTCAGTGCCACTCAAGTGTGTCTGCACGACTGTGGAAGATGCACATTATCCCATCTGTTTCCCACAGACCCGCCATCAGGTCGGATGCTTCAAGGTAACAGATGAGACGCAATGAATTCCACTGCACACGACTGCCTTGGAGGCATCCTCCTGCTTTGTCCCTGCATGTAAAAATTTGACTTAAGAGTAATTTTATTCCTTCACAGCAGGTCATTTAAACCCTGTCCACTCTAGGGAAATTTCTAACCTTGGCTCAGCTCCTTACATGCCAAGGGTTGTCCCCAGTGTGGCTGTTGTCATGAATGTGCCAAGTCACTTCTCTCCAAGTAGGCCTTACAAGACACTGGTTCAATCAGCAGCAGCCACTGGTGGCCAGTTTATTTTCGGGCTATTGCTGCCACTTGTCCAGATGGAGCTGAAATAGTGCCAGCCATGGTGAGGCTGTGCCAGAGGTGGGAGGTGGGGCAGTGTCCGGAGCACCGGCAGCTCCTCACCCAAGTGGGCACTGCCACACCTGCACTGCTGCTGCAAACCCAGCTGCTGGTGCAATAAAATCCTCTGCTGCACTGGCCACATGCATTTGCCTCAGAAAGACACATTTTTGTCTATTACCTAGGAAGGGAGAAAAATTAGGCAACCACAAGTTTGATTTTGAGTGTAATAAAACTAGTTTATTTACACAGTAACATGAATGCCACGGAGTACACAGCAAAGTACCACAGCAAACCAGAGTGTAACTGCCCCTGATCACAAAGGAAGGCTTGAAGTTTATATACTTACTTATATAAAAATGTGTAAATATCAATATGAAGCACCAGATAAAGCAATGCAACCAGAAATTCCAAATACAAATTACCCACAAGAATGGAACTGAAAAAAGAATTAAAAGAAATTCCCTTATTCAAGGCATTTAAAGAAATCCCATTTATAAAAGTTCACTGATTTTGGAATCCCCAATTTAAAAATAAATTTTCCCCTTTTATTAAAAACAAGAACATATTCTTAAATGCTCAGCATAATTAAATTTCAAAAGAAAAAACCCAAGGATTTCAACGGCAAAACCTTCTAATACCAACAATCCAAAGGACAAGGAAACAGAAGTTTTGAGTCATTTTTGAAGAGGTGTTATTTATGAAATTACTATATCAAAATTTACACACTCTTAAAATATATATTATATATACAATATATAATATATATATTTTTTCAAGCAAAAAGGGGCAAAGAATACTTTTGGGATAAAAAATTCATATACATACATATATATTAAAACATGCCCACATGCACTCATATATATATATGTATGTATATATGTATTTATGAACAAATATTTCTTCCATATAAAAAAAAACCTCCAACCTCTTCTAAATCCCTGAAATCTTCCCCTTAAATTTATGGGAAAAAAAATCTTTATAGTCTGAAGTAAAAACCAAATTCTCAAATTCTGCAGAGTGGTAAAATGCTTATGTACAGGTAAGTTGAGTATTTCATTTCTCACTGGCAACTCTGCTTGATCCGAAAGCATTCTGTGGTTTCCAGGTAAATGCTGAGTGGAGCACCAATGCAAGGAGACTTACAGGAAGTTATTTAAATTACATTCTACACCTACTCAAAATCACCATCCTTCTAATACTGCATCCAGGTGAGTAAGAAAATCCAGACAAATGTCTACCAGAAATTCTCTGCAACACAGCAGGGAAAAAGGCTTTCTCCTTTTGGAGTTGAGGGTGCCCTTATGAAATTTCTCCCCAGTGTTCTGAAAAGTATTTTTTGTGTATTCTTCACTTGAAGTCTTTGAAATCCACATGATTGTTTACAGAATATTTCCACAGGTGTATTTTTATAGAGGTATTTAAAATTCTGTTCTTAACTTCTTTGATGTTATCTTACTGCATAACTAAATCACAATCACATCTTTCTCTGTACTGGCTGATGGGCTTTGATTGTGCTCCAGGTCTTACAGGAGTTTTAGCAGAACCAACACCACCTCTGCAAAATCAGAGTACAATTGATGGTCTAGTCATGCAGTTAAGTACTGTTTGTATTGAGAAACAGTCAATTCAGAGAAAGGGGGAAAAGAAAGTGCATTAAAAGGTCTGACTCAGTTTCTATTGTATCCCTCAGAAAACTTAAAACTGATTTAAATAAAACCAGGATAATTTATTTTATATTTACATAAGGATTTGTTATTACAAACAAAAGAAATTAATTTAGATGGGAATCTCAGCACAAGAATTCAGAAACAGATACATTTTATTTCAGCAGCAAATACATGTTAAAATTAAGGATCTACAGTATGAAGCTGCTGAATAAATTCTGCAGGTAGCTGAACCCTAACACACATATTTAATTTAAATAATATTTTTTTTCTCTACAATATATAGGAATTCTCTTGTATTAACATGTCAAGATGATCCATTCATACTTTGTGGATAGGATGTGTGGAGCATAAAAGATTTAAGGTGGGATATTTTTGTAAATGCTACCTGCACTCTTCTCTGTGGGGCAGCAACATGGTATCCTGGCTGGAGTTACTGATTTCATCAGTTTGAATACTGAATACTGTATTTGGACATTTCAGGGGCTCCAGAAGAAAATTCTGGATTCCCTCATTCCTAAAAATTTGTAGGCAAGCTTTTACCAGTAGAGTCTCTTTACACTCACCTGGTTTTGCATATTGACTGGATCAGATCTGAGGTTTTACAGATAATAGTAATAAGTAATTCCCATTTAAGAAATACAAAACTAACCCACTTTCCATATCATGTCAGGAGCAGTTCTTGTAGCACTGCTGTTTGAACAGAGGCTCGCGTTTCCCACCCCGGCCCAGGGCTGGGTGTGCAGCACCTCCACCCCTCCCGCAGGAGCAGCTCGTCCCCCTCCCGCTGCCCCCAGACCAGCACCGAGTCTGCAGCAGATTGTCGCAGCAAGAGGCTTCTCCTGATGCCTGGTCAGGCTGGAACAACGGACTTGGTATCCACTGGTATGCTCCCCGTTCCAGATCCCAAATTTGAAAGCCCAGTTTTGTTACTTCAGGTTTATGCTGTACTACAAGCAACTTAGAGGAACCCATTCACACAAATCTTATGGAATAGATCAACCCAGTATCGTACAAAGTACAGCATTTAATTTTGTAAAGTCCTTTGCATCTTTACATGGGCAGTATTATTTCTAGGGCTGTTATGAAAATAATAAGATTTCCACCAACTGACCAGCTACATTTCAGGTTTTTGAAAGGCACTAAACATTGTGAATCCAATCACTGTGCTCTCTCTGTAATATTAGAGAGGGTTTGCATGGCTCTAAAAGGATCAGAAACCATTCATCATATTTCTTCAAATAAGCATTTGATTTTTCCAGAAATTAGTTTGCACTGGAAAAATCTTTAGAGTTTATGTTAAAAATATTTGAATGACAGCTTTTATTAATAGAAAAATATATATTTACAGTCAATACTGTTATCTTAGATTTGCAGCTCTTCCCATTTCTTGAGCTCAACTGAAAGTGCGACATTGCTAAAAAAAAAAAAAAAATTCAAGATCTGTGCACATATTCAAGTATGTTCTAACATGCACAGCCAGGGGTTTTGTTCCTGCCATACACAGGATCCTGTTACAAACAGAGCGGGTTTTTTTCCTTTTGCTTAGCAATTATGCTGTAGCATTCTTAGGATTTGTTTACAATCAGTTTAATGCATACATTCTTGTGTACTTAGGTGGCACAGTCTGGTGCCAGGATGGAGAACCACCACAAACACAGTTGCAATCATCAGTTATGGGCAGATCGGCAAAGTCAGCCTCAAGCTCCTCAAGGAAGAACTCAGGCCAGATCAGGTTCAATTACCTTGGCCATTCTTTCTTTTTAAAGGAAAAAACCACACAACATTACAAATTGCTAAAGTTTACCCAGTGCTGCACAAGAAAGAGGTTGGTAGTGAACATCTATCCATGCTTGATTATACTGCAGAGCTAAAATGAGTATTGGTTCCTCACAAAAGATACAAACTGAAGTTAGATAGCTAGAGATACAAAGGCGTTGGACCAGCTGCATTAATATGTACAGTTGTACAACATTCAGAATCCAACTTTGCATGTGCGTGTTGACATCAAAGTGACAGTGGGAACACGCGTCCCTAAACATGGGAACACCCAGAGGCTTCAAGGGATCGCCCCACTGCAATGCCAAGTGGTCCAAGAGTTACTCCTATGCCTATGTGAGCTAGCTGGAAAGTCAGGTGCACACACACACCACAGAACAAACACAAAACCAGACCACGGAGAGCGAGAAGCCCCACTGGCAGCTCAGCACACTGTCACTAATAGCTAGTAGGTAGTACACAAGTGACTTGCCATGCTTGGTGTATGTGAACTATGGGAGCATTGCCCTCCTGGGTCCAGACAAAGCAGGGCTGCACTGAACAGGAGATTCTTTGTAAAGGTTCTTCTACAAGCTGCTCAGCAGTAGTGCAGAAACTTTCTTTCCTGATGTAGAGGAAATACTTCAACTACATACATTGCACTTGGGCTTTTAATGCACTGTCCTGTTTTTCTGCATCAATGCCACCATCCTAACCTTCTTGCCAAAAAGAGAAAGAAAAACATATATATCACATTAAAATATATTACCCTTATCCTTGCCTGATCCTTCACTGATACAGGTGAATCAAACAAAAGAATAATCAGAAGTTTCAAAAAAATCTTTAGAAAGGTAACGAAGACAGTCTATACTACGGCACAATCAATGTAGGCTTCCACACGCCATTCAGCTGAGCTCTGAGAGATGCCAGAGGAACACCACAGACACGTCAACCCTCGATGTATGGCGTGGATCCAGAGCTACTCTTGCTGACTTTAAGCCTGCAGGACTGTTCAGTTTCCATGCATGTGGTCCAAGAATGCATATGTTGTATAAAGTGGCTATTTGTTTCAAGGCTGAAGTGAATTGATTCCTCACAGTTTCAACAATTAAAATGGAACATCAATCCATAAAAAGAACACATGGATATCTGTGCATTTATGTGCCAGGAAAGTAAAGGAAGGGGCTGCAGATCTAGCATCGGGTAAAGGCTGGTGTGTAAAGTGAACACTGTAATGTACAGCTTTAAAAAATAATACAAGAATTGCACATAGATCCATAGGAGAGAAGCACAGGCTCATAACTATGGCTGTCTGCTTTCCATCACCCAGGTCAGAGTATTCAGGATCGCTTTTCCCTCTGCATCCAGATCCATTCTTCAGAGTAAATTCGGAAACAACTCCTAGCCTACCAATATGAGCAAAGACATTGTCTGTACAGAGGTTCCATGGGAAATGGCTGTTAGGGCACAGAAGGAAGTCAGCAGTGGCCTCTAAAAGTAAAAAAGCTCCTTCAAGTTGAGGTTTTAAAAATTCTGACTGTTCAATCCTCACTGTTTCCTGCTCTAGTCCAAAGCTCTGTCTGTGATGCTTTTGAGCTCTTCTGACAACATTCCATTTTTAGGGTGTTGTCTATAGCAACATTAGAAAACACTGGTTACAACAGGCAAGAGATCAGCAGCCAAGCACTTCTGCAGGAAGTGTGGATCATGATGCTGTTCATTGTGGCTGCCAAACTAAACAGCTCCCTCAATAATGAAACAAGTGTTTTTGCCCCCTTGTTTTTCCCCTTCAGAGAACTGTGCCCACAGTAAAAGTATCTCCATGTTGCCTGTTAGCTACAGACAAGCTCTAAACATTTCTTATCTCCTGCCAACAAACCTGCAAAGCCAATTTCAGTCTCACTTTGCAGTATGGCATAAGTGACAAGAGCAGACCAAAACAAAACAGAAGAGGTGGCTTTTATTTTCATCCCTGATTCATAGCAGTGATTGTCAGAGAAGGTTATGTACGGCCCACCCATTTCAAGTCAAGCTTTAGCGCTTTTTGCAATGGAAGGGGAATTTCAATGGTCCACCATGTGTTGTATTGTTCTTGTATAAATGTAGTTATGGCTACAGTACATCAACAGTCCAGACTGGTGAAAGTTGCCTAGGAAATAGGATAGATAAAATGTGCATATTCTGCTTTTTAATGCACAGGTCTCAAGCTAAGGGTAATGGTGTGATTAAGGCAGCATTGACGAAATCATGGATCCATGGTTAGAAAGGATATGGGTAGGCAGTGAGGCAGAGGAGGAGGGAAGAGGATTGAACACAGGTGTTTACTGCTCACTGACACTTGCCATGGTCAGTGGGAAAACCGCATCTGGGGGGGAAAGTACAGGTGGTGTAAAGTGTAAGAGAAAGATCAGAACCTGTTTGGTTGAGACCAAAGGAAAGTGGAGCACAGCCTGCTTGTGGGGGACTGACTAAGCTGAGAGGAAATGTGTGGTATGTGGAGTGAAAGCAAATGATTGTTTTGTGGCATGGTGGATAATTAATCTCACATTCACCACTAATCCATCTCTGCTTATGGTCACTGCTATTCACTAACCAATGCTACGTAGGAAATTATGACCCAGAAGAGGAGGGCAATTGGTTTACTGCAGTGGTAGAAATAGTGGTATCAAAGCTTGCTCTCCTTTTCAGCCAGATACGAATCAAGTTACATACTGATCCAAATGCAGTCATGTATGTGATCAATCCCTAGCAGGGCTGGCAAAAAAGTAAAGTTTCTGTCATACTTGGTACAGGATGCAATTTCTCCAATTAGAACCTATTTGCTCAGAGTCACTGGCTTCAATGTCTAGGCTGTTTTGTAACAATTGTACAAAGTGTGAGCCCTAGTGCAGGCTGGAGTGAGGGCTGGGGCAGAGGTGGGGATGCTTCACAAAAAGCAACAGGCTCTACAACTAGTGCTGCTTCATGAGTCTCACAATGCGATGCAGTGAGTCTGTAGTGGCAAAAGCCAGATACTGACAACAAAGCCAGTCTTCCAGAATAATTCCACAGTCCCTCTCCAAGGACTTCTCTGCAAACTTGATCATCAGCAGCGTCCTTTTAATATCGAGCCAGTTCTGAAGTATAGCATCTCTCCGTGAGGGGTTGGAAGATGTACTGAGAGCATGGAACAAGTCCTCACGTGGACCCCAAAGCAAACACTGAAGGATTCCTTTGGCTTCTGATATCAAGATCCTCTCTGAAGGGTTGGGATTCAGCAGGCAGCTGGCAAGTTGTTGAAGCCCTTGAGAGTAGAGGGAACGGCAAGGTATCTTGGGCAGATCAGCACAAGTGTATTCTTTCTCTTTCAGCTCTGGATTCTCATCAAAGGGGTTGGGTAAGTGCAGCATTTCATAGATGAGGATGCCAGTCTGGAACTCATCACACTTCTTGTACTGTGTTGCAGTGATGATTTCTGGAGCCAGGCGGGACTGATCCCGCAGGACCTCAGGATCCACCATATGACTCTTCTGCTTGGCCTGGGAGAAGTTGCTCACAATTAATCTGGCCGGGCAGGCAGTGTTGGGATTGGGTTCTGTGGCCTCGGGGCTCAGGGCGCTTCCTCCCGGTCTGGAGTGAACCAACAGCAGGTTCTCCAAGCGCAGGTCACAGTGTGTGATGTGGTAGGGCTTCAGGTGCTCGAGGCCCAGGCACAGCTGCAGGAGCAGCAGGCAGACCTGTCTCTCATACAGGTCGGGGCTCTTGCTGTGGCGGGGCGCGGACTCCCGCACGAAGTCGGCCACCGTGAGCTGCGGGACCTCCCGTGTGATCACCACCACGCGGCTGCGGGGCTTGCTGATGGTGCCCTGCCTGCTGGGGCTGTCCCTGCGGGAGGCCTCGGGGCTGGAAGCAGCGTCTCTGCTCTTCTGCTCAGCCTCTTTCTCCTCTTCTTCCCGCTCTTCTTCCACATCCGGCGCGTCATCATCCTCCCACGGCAGGAGGCGAACTGGCACTTCAGCAAGGAAATGGCCACAGTCCTGCTGGATGTTGAAGTTGATAGCCAGGCTCTGCCGGATAGACAGGCTGTGGTAATACTGCTGCGATTCCTTAGCCTTGCTCTTACAAATCTGAGGGAAAGCATAAACAGAACAGACATCATTCTTTAATTTCTAAATTCTGTATATATTTTTTTAATATGTACTTTATTGATGGGATCTCCAGTATAGTCCTAAACATGAGCAGTGAACTTTTTTTTGATGAACTGACCTTGGCAGATTGTCTTAAGGCAGTTTTCAGTTTTAATTGGCTAGTAAGCAACTGTAGAGCAACACATGCAGGCATGGATCTCTCTGCATAGACGATCCAATGGAAAGTACAATTCTGGTTTTTAATCAAAACAGCAGCTGATATATGGTAAATGCACAGCAAAGTTTTTTACAGTTACTTGTCTACCTGTATCATTTTATTGCAAGTTCTCTCAGCTTTGTGTAAAGCTTGAACAAGATAAAAATAATAACATCAGGGGATATAAAGAAATATGCATAAAGTATTTGACCAAATGCTTGCACATGGCTGAGTTAGCATGGCATAACAAGTCAGCTCCTGTCAGCTGGGTGACTGATATTTGCTTCTTGCCCATTGTAACTGGACCTGAAATCCATGAGCTGCAGCAGTGTGTCTGCAGTGAGGGGTGTACGTGTGCATGGCACAGGCTGCTTCCAGTCAGGCTTGGCTCAGGTGATGAATGGACAATCAGTAGAACATGGTACCTTAATTGCTTTCAATCAATTATCAAGATACAAAATATGGTTTGTTTTTTTGCCATATATACTGTATTTATGGTCCTGAAGTATCTTATTGATATATACATTATCAACATAGTAATTATCCTCATTAATTGTTTGTGCTCCTGTAACAGCTGGCAGCTCCAACCCCTGACGAAAGCCACTGGACAAGCCCTATAAGGGCCTCTGTTTCTAAGGCATTAACTGATTAAAATGAAAAAGACTCAGCTGTCTCAACCTTTGCATATTAACCTTAGTTCTACTAAATTAAGAGAGATCATTCACAGCATGTAAGGTTACGTGTATGTTTTGATCTTTTACATGGTTAGAGTCTAAATATTCATTTGCTGTAATGCACCAACAGGTTTTAAGTGCAAAGCTCAGAGAAGAAAAAAGAGGAAGTCATCTCTCTCCAGATGAAACTAGAGCTTCCCTTAGCTCATTTCTGAAACCAAGGAAAGCCAGATAACTAAGATAACATGTCACCACGACCAAGAAACCCAGATCTCATCCTAACCCCAAATGGAAGCATTAGGTGACTTTTCTTTCTGTTTCTTGTTTTTCCCCTTCTCAGAACTTCTGTAGTGAAGTTATAAACTTACCTTTCAGTAACACACACATAAATTTTTCATACTTTACATGCTATGTGGTTAAGAAATAGAAATGCGAGATTTAATCTTTTAAGGTAGTTGATCAGAAAACTGCATTGTCAGACAACCATAGGAACTCAGACAAAATTTGTACTAACATTGATTGTCCTCTTGTCTTCGAGACTCTGCATATTTCCATACTTCACAAGCACTTATATTTCCCTACTCATTATGTACACTAAAACTGCCTGTTTGTAACTGCCACAAACCCACAAAACTGATTTGAAAAATGCATTTTCTAGTCAACTTTATTTATGAGAGGAAATGTTGATCCTTACCCTGTTTATACAGTGGCTTTTGCTCATTTGAATTTTCAAAGGTATTTTACCCTGTTAGAAGTGAAGTGAGTTCTCAGTGGCATGTGTGTCCCCTGTCCCTTCTCTCAAGGGTTACAGAGGCAAAAATATAGCAATAACCTTTGAATTATATAGAAAAAGAAAATGCCAGCTGATTGTCTTTGAGACTGAAGTCCCCAGATTGATTAAATACTTAATACTGCACAGAAGACAGAACTAGAAAAGCTATATAGACAGACTCATATATATGTGTTGAATGTACACACATGCTGTGTATCAAATCTGACTGGGAGAAGAGCTATTAAGGAAAACAAAATTGTTCCATCTTCTATGCCCTTCAAGTCCTTGGCCTTTCTCTTGCACAGCCAGCCATGGGAATATTCAATTCCAACTGCAGAAAAGGTTCAGAATGTTGTAATTCAGCCTTTATTTTTCAAAAATACTTAAGTGACCTAATTTAAAAAAAAAACAACAAAAAAACTCATTCTGAAATAGTTTAGTTTTAAAGTCAAGTTTACTTGCTGGTAAAAAATGTGGAGAACCACACTTGGCCTTAGCTACTGGACTCTATTTTTTAATCCACAGAGGATTTCTAATGCTACCAGTCAGCTAAAACTGATATTCTGCTAGGAAAATATATTCCACAAAGTATGTGCTTGGAAAACAATATACACATCTCAGTTTGGTAAATTTAAGGCTTTTTTTAAAGTTTATGGAAAGGATTTCTCCTTGCCAACAAGAAAAGAAAAGCAAAGGAATCAAGACCTTTTCCTAGTTTGTAATTTTAGTGTTAGGCAGCCTCATTTTCCTACTTCAGAGAATGTTCTCAAATTTACTACTATGTCAGTTAAAGTTGGAGATAGGATCTGTAGCTCTCAAAATCAGCTTTGGTTCCCTCATTTTAGTAAGCATGGCCAATCCCAGAGCTGTGAGAGCACAGAAGCACACTTTTATCCATGCTTTATGGAAGTGGTGATGCTTCTCCATAGAAACGGCTGGCCATGCACATCTGCATCCAAAGGCACCCAGCTGTTGGTGCAGAGGATGCTTTTCCTGAGCCAGTGGCCTGCAAGGCCAGTCTCAGCCGTTTGGTCATCCCTGGGAAACACCTCTGTAGCCTACTAAGCCCACCCCAACGCAGTTCTGCTTCTTTAACTTCTTTATTTTTCTTTCCACTATTCAATCCTAAGTCAACTTTACTTCAAATTTAAGTGACAGTCCTTCTCCTAGCTGATTGGCTAAAAATTGATTCCTGATTCCCATCCTTGAATATGACACCTGTACAACTGGGGAAAATGTAACTTTTCCCATCTTCTTTGTTTATTTTTGAAAATACCCAGTCCTTACTTCTCCTATCTTTACTCTTAATTATCTGATTTGTGTTGCTTTTTTTCTGGATTCTGCCCATGTATTACATCTTTCTGAAGAGTGGTACCTATAATGAATTCAGTATTGCAGCTGAGGCCTCTCCAGCATTCAGCAGAACAAAGCTTTGTGTCCAATGATCCTTGGAATACTTTGCAGGAAGAATAAATTACATTACTAACTCGATGTGTTCTTGAAAACATTCAGAGCACTGTCCACTCTAAAGTAGGAAGCTACTGAAGGGCCAAACTTTGCCCAAAATCAGTTCTTAAATTTCACAAGGTCTTGCTTCAGACTCCTCTCTATATCAATTAAACAGAATATAAGTTATCAACAAACCAGACATTAAATACTAAATAGTATCATAATTAAAACTGGCACTAAAATGACAGCATTCATTAAAAGAGATTTTCAATCCTTATTGCACTGTTAAGGAATCTAACCAATATAGGGAAAAAATCTCTAATCCCACAAATGGCCAATAGTGATGGCTTTTGGACACTTCCAGTTCTCTTGTTTAACACAGAGAAGTAGATGGGTACATGAACCTGCATTCAATAGCTACAAAGACAAGAGAGCTGAGATCTGACTCGAGATGTATTTTCTGCTTCTTGCTTTTTGTTTACAAACACCATGAAATGAGAAGTGGAAGAGGCAGCTGGGTTATTTCAGGCTGATTAAATTGCTGACTACACAAACACCAAAATTTGTTCACTGGGCAGTCTGCAGTTGTCAGAATGAAGAGAAAGAAAGCTGGGCTTTCTGGAGGCAGCAGCCAAACTCAGAGTGTCATAACAAATTAGACACCTGTCTGAATTCATAAAGCGGTTTCTAGAAGACAGACCTGCAGTGATCTGATGTTCCTGTAAGTGTCTGGCTTCTCTTCAGGTAAGTATTGTGGTTTTACATTGCACTATTCAGATTCTTTTACATTGCAGGTTCTACTCAGAAGTCTACTTTATATTACCATTTTGCAGAAGAGTAGTAAACACTGATATTTAAGACCATCAATGGGTAATTATTCTCACCCAAGCCTTTCGTACTGGAATAACTCCACTATCACCTAAAACTACCATCTGAATGATGAAGACTTAAAACTTTCAAAATTGTTGGGAGTTGGAGTCTAAGTTATGTGACTAAAGTCAGTATTTACATTTGAAAAAATTTAGGGAACAAATTGTGAAATTTGTTGGCCTCTCTAGCAAGTATTTTCATCTGCTGGTGATGAATTGCTAAAGAAGTGCACACAGAGCTGCTTTTCTGCTTGTGATGGTTAATTCTGTGTCAAAGCTGGGAAAAAACATATAGCCTAGTTTCCTTTGCATTTTTAAAACTTTTGTCTATTCCAGTCATCTACTCAAAAAGATGGAAATCCTGTTGCCTTTTACATATAGAGTATGCTGCATACCTGTTTTTTGGCACAGGAAGAAAAGGTGAAAATACTTTTACTAAAACACTAACACAGAAAGTAGGATCAATGACTCATTTACGATTTGCTTTAATGAAATACATCCAGCTGAGCTATGAAGATATGGTATGTGATAACAGCTGAAAGGAAGGTGTTGATAAGGTCTTGGCCAGCCTTATTTCATGAGCTGATAAAGAGCTGCTTGTTCAAAAGATGAAGCAATGTTGGTGAAAACCCCTTCCATATGATGCAAGAAAGCAACAAGAAAAAAGGAGAGTATAAGTAGGCAGGAATGCAAAGTATCCATGTTCCTCTTCCACGCACTGTCATAATGGTTATTTTATTTAATGCATCCACATGAACTGAATGTCTGTCACGTTTATAGGGACAGGACAGGTTTCTTTATACCCTGCCATTTCAATTTTCCTCAGTGCTCCTAGCCCAAGAAGCAGGATTTGAACATTTCAGAGCTTCTACAAAATGTTCTGCTTTAGCTTTTTGTCTTCCTTTATGAGTCCCGTGGCCTCCAGTGCCATCAGCTGACTCTCACTTTCCCAGCAGGGAATCTCATTTCCACTCTGTCCCATGCATTTCACACGGCGTCAGTGATCTTAAAGCACCACGAGTATTGTGGGAAATGAATTTACAAATGCTGAAAATGAGAAACACAGAAGATCACAAAGACTGTACCATCTGTGCCACTTTGTCGTATTGCACAGAGGGACAACTACAAATGAAATTCTGTGTAGAATGAAAGCTTGCTAATCCCAAATTGATAGCTTGTTCTTGGCACAGCCTTGTTTTCCAAGGAGGCCAGTTTGATCTCTGATTGACCTCATTTTCTTGATCTGGCCTTGGAATAGAGCTTTGACTTTTTAATGATGTGCCAAACACAGAATTCTGTTTTGCTGTGACTGAACTGTGAATGGGCTGGAAGTTGAATGTACATTGCTTTGTTTTGATCTGAAGCACAAAGTTCTGGGACAACCTTTAACAATGCTTCTGACAGGAAGCTCCACTAGGAAGCTGAATTACCAAATAAAGCAACCTTAGCACACTGTGACAAACTAAACATGACTAGGAAGTAATTGTCAGCTGCAAAACGAAACTGCCAGCCAAGTTCAGCCCAGTGCTGCTTACTTGTGCATTCCTATGTTTTATAGCTGGGACACAAACCTTACCATGAATCCTAAGGTTTTACTGCTAGGAGAACTTCTGCTGCCCTGCTGCAATCAAAGCAATCCATTTGAACTGCTCCTTCTGAGCTGTTTGCATCTCTGCAATTCCTGTTACCTCACTGAGCAGCGCTGCCACACGTGCCTGTGGCCAGAGACAGATGGGTTTTATGGCTCTTGTTCTGTGCAGACTCTCGGTCACGGCTTCTGTGAGTCAGCCTGTGATACTGGACAGTGTCTGCTTTGAGAGTTTAATTCTGAAAGTGGAACCATTTATATCACTGACACAGTAGTTATATTATCTGTTATTCCTTCTGAGTAATCTAATTTATGTGTTTATTCTTTAATAAAAGATGTCCCTACCACATCAGTGTCTTATTCAATTTGTGTCAGGACACTAAGAACAGAACTCATCCAATCTGCTGTGTCCAAAGAGCTGGTGCTCTGTGCTGCTTTTACTTTGGTGTAACCTTTTCACCATATATTTGGAATTACTGATAAGACTGTGGTTTCAGGGGAATGTTTATTCATATTGCCCCAGATATACCAACAACTGAGATGGTGGTACTGCACTTAGGTGAAAGAAAAACACCTCAGGGTTTGGAATTTTATGGAAACCTTTCTTGAAAGGGAACTTAATTTTTCCATTTGAAAAAGTACTTTTCTGATCATGACTTATGTACTAGTTTTATTTTAATGTTTCAGTCAAAATAATTTCCACATGGCTTCATGCAGCTATTTTTGCACTGGGTGTTTACTAGCAGATTAGGTGAGAGTTGAAGCAAAAAGCACAGTAAAGTGCTGTGAAACAACACACCCCTATGAATGTTTCCTCTTATATTCACCCCAACAGAACAAGTTGTGCTCGTTCTCCACCAAATTTATCAGAGCATCTTTTACTGGTGAAACCACCAGAATGGAAAAGTGCACTGGTACATTCACCTCTACAAATCATTCATTGTTCTAAATTTAATTCAGCAGTAGTTAAATGGTCAAAGCTGAATTTTTAACAATGCTTTTGTAATTATCTTTTTGGAGATAGAATATGAAAATGCCAATTTTATGTATCAAAACTATTAGCACTGTTTGTGGGTGAATCTCTGATTTTCTACAAAGAGAATAATAATTTAAAAAATCTCATTATGACATTGTTTCTCAGATCTAATAATAAAAACATAAAACTCTTAAGATTTTTAAGTTTAAAAAGATAAAACTCTTAACTGTCTGAATTGTTAGCCAGTGTTGCTCGGGTAGCTCTGCAAAACTCAAAAGAGCTACATTAATTTACATTGTCCAGAGATGTGGCTCCATATACACTTTCAAAATGTATTTCTAAGACTTGATCCAAAATAACAGGAAGACTGTTTTAGATTCAACTGGCACACCGGTAGTTTTCATCTCACTGCTTTCTCCACCCTGTTCTGGAGATGAGGGATATAAAGTGGCAGGAAGACACAGGTTATTTGTTGAAGGTAGATTACTATGTAATTTGGCTCACACAAAATACACCCATGGTAGTAAAAACTAGCATATTTATTAAAGCTACATTCCCCAGTCTCTGTGTAATGATACAGCAATCTGTGGTTATGGGCTTTTGGACAAATCTGATCCTGGACTGATGGCTTATAAGTCAAAGTTCAACTTGGAGCCAACCTTCTTCCATCACATTAAGTGCCCCAGGGGTATTTTCAAGAGGAACTTTTCCTCTCATCATAACAGCACAACAGCTCCTGGTGACCTCCAGCTCAAGGATATTTTGTGGATACTTCACTCGCATCTATTACGATGCAATAAACCTTACTACTCAGATAACTATTTTTAAGAAACCTGAATTATGAAAAATAAAATTTAGCACCTATTTGACCATGTTACCCTGCTGTTCTTTCTTCTCTCTGGCTTTCTACAAGAGAAATGTATTTCAGAGGACACGAGATAACAGACCAATGACACAGGTCTGGCCTGTCAGGGAATATTTTAAAGGCACATCTGTGATGTGTAAAGAGATACCACATTAATGATAACTCAAACCTGCATATATAGAAAAATACCACTTTGGGCCCTAGAAGCAATCATTTTGCATCATTGTATTAAAGCAAAACCCTCCAAGCCATGAGCAGTGCCAGATACTGATTCTGAAGCACAGCTGACTGCCGTGGTCTGGCTCTCCTTGGCTGCTCCGTGCTACTGGACATGGCAGCTCCAAGTCATCCATATTTCATTTCACATATTTTCCAATAAGAAGTCCTTAATAATTAATGCAATATAAATGGTTAGACCCAGATATTTGCATTATAAAGATACCTCTTCAGGTCTCAGAAAAACATACTAGCTGCACCAATCTTACCCTTCAGTTTTTTTATATCTAACTTGTAAACAGTCATGCGGGAGTGAAAACAACATTTTGTTCCTGTAAAGCACCACCCTTGTGAGAATGTGAAATATAAGGAATAACAGCTCAGGCCTCACACATCTGTGTCAGGCAATAAATGTTTTATCTCAGTTTCAACAAGGAGGTGTCAGAAGTTCAGTGATTTACTCAAGGTCACACAGGAAGCCTGACAGTGCTATGAGTCTCAGCTGTCCTTTTCACTATCTTCCTACCAGATAAGCATTGAGAAATGCAGAGATACAGCACTCAGAAAGAGCAACCTATATAAAAGTCCATGAAATAACAATATCTGGTGAGATAGCTGCCAGCTAGGCACTCATACATTAGCAGTAAATCTAGTAAATCTTATTTCTTTAATATAGCTGAAGAATTTATAAGGCAAACACTGATGGCTAGGCAGAGCTTTTGAAAGGCTGTGAAAATTTGGTGAAAATCTAAGACCTTGTATGGCAACAGAAAGGTCTATTACCCTAAAATTTACATTTAAAATTACATGACTCTGAAAATAGAGAACTTTTAAATTTCTTAGGAAACCTTCTCTAACTAGGAGTGATGATTTAATTTCCTGTGCATGCAGGTGAATCAAAGGATTTTGTTACTGCGAGTTCCCAAAAAGCTGCCGAGACACGTTAAAAGAACACAGGTTTTCTTTCAAAATGTCCTTAAGCAGTGACCATAGCAAAGACTAAGATGTGTTGATTCCTCTTTCGGTCATTTTGGAGCTGCAATAAAAACATGCAATTAAACAGCAGGTACCAGTGCCACAGATGGGTGTGGACAGAAGGAAGAGCCTGTATCTTGGGAGCCTTACTCCTCACCCCTGTGCCAGCAGTAGGCCTGTCACTGTGGGATGTGGTGCAGTGTGCCTGCTGCCCCATTGTGCCACCGATCCCTCGTCTTAGCACTTCCGCAGCCCCTCTCACCTTGACCGCGTAGTTGTTGAGGGGATCCTTGGCGTAGGAGGCGGGGTAGTAGACGGCATCGCCCGCCTCGCAGCACGGCTTGTCGCTGGTGAGCCGGAAATCCGACCAGCTGTCCACCCCGAAGCGCAGCTGGTCCTTCTGCCCGGCCATGAACAGGTCCTCACACCTCAGCGCCAGCTTCTTCAGCGAATCCGCGTGCAGGCTCCGGATCTTGCCCACCACCTCCTCCCTGTTCTCGATGCCTCGGTAAAGTGCTTGTCTCTGTGGCTTCTGCACGCCGCGGCCCTGCTTGGCCTGCGCGAGGCGCCGCCCCGTCAGGGACTCCATGCTGCTGGAGCAGCGCTCCTTAACGCTGAGAGTGGTCAGGCTGGAGACGCTGTTCGTCGCCGAGGTGGCTGCCCTCAGTTTCTCTGTCGGCCTGTCCAAGGAATCTCCCGACTCGTTATCCAGGACCTTGAGCTCCAGGCTGACCGAGGAACAGGCGCTGCTTGCTTCCCAGTTGGTGTCAATGTCATAGGTGGGGTTGGCCATGATGCACAGGTTGTTCTCCAGAGCCTGCTTCTGGAGATCTCGGGGAGTTGGCTCTGTGTTAGCTCTCAGAATTGTTTTCTTTGGCAGTGGAGGTGGTGTTGGCTGCAAGCTGTTCACTGTCTCCTGGTCTGCCAGCCCTCCAAAGGCAATGGCATCATCCAAAGCTCCCTTGGGTTGCCTGGGCTGCTTTGGAGGGATCATGGCTGCTCTGGACTGCCCTGTGGAATAAGATAACAGTAAGAGAAGATTAAAGTACTTCATGTGTGCTGCTCCTGTTTGCACTCTGCAAAGAAGTTTAAGGCAAAAAATCCCCAAAACCCTGACTAGGACCTGCCCTCTCCCGCAACGTTTCAAAAACCCCAAGATACATATATGAAAAGATGAACTAATTAGAAAGTAAATGACCAAATCAGCATCATATACATCTAATTACATCCAGCCAGTCTTGATTTGACCTTGGCATATATAGTGAAATCAGCTTCAGCGCTAGCAGCACTGCCAGTTCACAACCAGCAGACCAATGATAAGAACTGCAAGCAAAAACCAAACCTCAATTTGACACTTTGGCCAAGTCCAGTTTTAGCAATTACACCCAGCGTCCTGTAATTTCTTCTGCAGTCAACTGACTGTAATATTATTCCTTATTTTCTATGCAAATGTGCTAAAACTAAGGGTGGATAACAGTCCATAAAACAATTGGGAAATGCACTAGACAGGCTGAAAATCCTATTTCAGAATGGAACCCAGAAATGCCAGACACAAATAACACAATTTAGATACTCTGGTGGTCACATAAGGCAGTCAGGATTGCCCCAGCAGATTCACACAGTGAAATCAAGGAAGTTAAGCCAACTTTCACTCAAGTTGACAAGTGTGTTGCCATCAACAGCAGGATCAGATTTTGACAGAAATAGTTTCTATCCTGCAATTAAAACTCCTGTCCCCTCCTCCTGACTGTGACTTCTCTAATGCATTTGCCTTCCTACCTTGCCATAGGTCCCTTTATTGGCAATGTAACATTCAGAGATAACCAGACCCCACTTTTACTCAAGAGATTCCAAATGGCAAGTTATGTACACACAGGCTGGGATTTTCTAGTTTCAGACATTTGTGTGAATCCAGGGAAGATAAACTTCCTGTCATGTATTTTGGATCAGTTTTATCAAAGGCATTTATGTTTCATAAGTGCCAGAGTCCTTGGAAATTCAGAATAAATAAATTACAATAATATAATAGAGAATAAAAACTAATAAACACAATACAAATGATCAGCTTGCTGCTCTGGGACGATTAAACTGCTGTTACTCATATCAAGATGAGATGCTTCCAACCAACTGCTATTTTCAGAGAAATTATTTGATAAGCTTTCTGCTTCTCCTGGGAGGTTCACTGACTTGTCCTGGTAAGGTACGAAGCCAACTCTGACAGTTGAAAACAGCAGACCTGAAATGGATGCTCTGAAGAATTGCAGCTGAGCATCTTTTCTATTAGGGGAACAGGCACTATAACTATTTGACTATTTATAATGTACTGAATCATAAAATAATTTTGGCTGAAAAGACCTTTAAGATCAGAGTCCAACTGTTAACCTAACACTGCCAAGCCCATGAAAGCCTTGTAAAGAGAGGACTGAACTGGAAGACTAGGGGGATCTAAGATTCAGATCTGAATTACATCACTTCAATCCATAATTCATAATTAATGTCTTTGCAGTTTTCAAAAAGAAAGAAATATTAGCTTTCTTTGCATGTTAAGGTATGTTGTTACAGTTTTTATGAACACTACAGAATGTGAAATCTACATGGCCAGGATGTACCAAACCCTGCAATGCTGGGATAGAATGCTGACATACACCTCCTAATTTCAGAAGATCAGAGAGGATCATATATTTATATGTATCCTCAAACAAAACAGTGTTACACTCTGTTTTTTTAACAATCATTCGCTTTTCAATCATCCCAAGGAGACAACATCCCAAATGAAAGTTCTATCCCTATCTTTTGTTTAAGCTCCAGAATCCCTCAGAAGAGCCTTATGGATTTCATGATAAGCCTGGATATTCCAATGTTTAAAAAAACAAGTTCTGAGCAGGAAATTCTATCAGTTTTGTACATACCTGATATTCAGGGAAGACTGCAAATTATTGTAAAGGTTGCCAAAAATAATGTAACTCTTGGAGGGCTTGGGGGACCCTACTGCTCCTTTGTATTGCAGTGAATGTTTGCTGTGCTGCAGCTTCCAATCCTGGTGCCAGCTGGGCACTACAGGAACTCTGTCATGAAGCTCCTTTTGCAGAGGTGAAGTGTGGTATGATTCCAAGTCAAAAGCAGAATTGATGTCTGTGTGTCAGACACACATCCAGATGCCTTTTGCTTAATCCTGAGACAAGTTCATTTCTACTTGATATCCAATTCTTACTCATGCAAACGTGTGTCCTCTTCCACAACTGCTCACTCTTACAAAATCTGTGACCTCTGTACTTCTCCCCAGCAGCACTGTGCTAAAGATCACTTGCCTGTTTTCTCCTCCTCACCCTCCTCCCCACTCTGCTGAGCCAGCTGACTGCTGGGTTTCACAGAGACACTGCTCAGGAGGCAGTCTGCTAACAGGCCTTGCCTGTGGGACTTCCTAACCCAAGGATGCACAGGTGCTAGAGGGAAACAGGGAAACAAATTAGAGCAAGATGCACATCCTGAGCAGCAGCAGCAGCAGCCCTCTCCAGGAAAGGTAAGATTTATAACAGTGTTACTGCTCGAATCTCTGCTGTCTGCTATAATGACTCCATCCTCCAAAAGCCACTCACACAGAGGAGAGTGTTGAGACTGCAACCAGTGTTGTTTTTGCACAGCTACTGGCACGGTGACATCCAAACAGAATTGGAGAAGGTTTTCATAACCAGAAGTTGTTTTTTCAGATGTCTGGAGGGGGTGGCAGGTTCCAGAGAACTGAATGTACAAGTCATTCTGTAGTTACTGTTTCAAGTACTCTCAGCTGTGAAAAAATGAGTTTGTATAACATGCTATGTTACAGTGTAGTTTCTTCCCACAATAACAAGTTTTCCATATTGAAATCTAACCATCTGTATTACCAGTTGAAAAGTTTCATGTCTGCACTGTTTCTATGCTGAGTTTCAGCACTGTACGTTTCTTTCATAGAATTGGGCCTGTCTCCAGCTCAGCTTTCCCCAAGCATGGCCCAAGTTTTATAAAATCATTGCCTAGCGAGAAAAAGATTGTCTTAAATGTTGTCCCTGTCAAAGGCACAAGAATGTCTTTTTGCATAGAAATGCTAGCAGAGCATTGATTTCTCTTTCTTGCCTATCCTTTCCTTCTCCCCTTGCATGCTTAAACTCATCATTTCCTTACCTACTGCACAGACTATCCAACATTGCAAGTTCAGCCTGAGCCACACTCTTGGGAGGCAAAATGAAGAGGAAGAACAGGGACAATATTAGGCTACCACTTTGAAAGATCTTTGAAGTGGATTCCAGGCTGCTCAATGACAGAAAAAAAATTTAACTCTTTACAGACAGCAGATTTCTAGAGAGCTTTAAATAATTCTACAGTTCAATAAGATCTTCCAACATAGAATCTCACTACACGATTTAAATATTAATGCTTAAGTCTCCAGACACCATGCAGAGCTCTGAAACTCTGAAAGACATCTGAGAAAGGCATTTAAGTTTAATGTTTCTGGGTAACTGATCTATCATCAGACTTTGCATTGCAGCCTATTTATGTTAGCTGCTGAAACTATCAAATCTGACATCACTCCTTAATAAACACATATCCTGACCAATAAAAATAACCAAACCATGAAACAAACCCACAAATGCATCATGTACCTTCCAACCACAGCAAAAGCTACCAGCATGCTTCACAGCCCCAATTCCAATAAATGCTCTCCATGTATACTACTGTTCTATAAAACTGTCCTGTACACAGATTTGCATTAAATCCTCCATTGTTTACACATGGATTGTTAATGGAACAGTGAAAACCTCACCAGAATGATTAGACATGCTGGAGAAAGGGAAGCTACCATTTGTTCAGTATCACTGGTGATGCACGTCCAGCGTCTCAGCAGTAATCTGAGACTGGGCACAGGTCTGTTGGTAAGAGAGGTCTCACTTTGTTTGCTTGGTGACTTGTCAGGTCTTGCTGTCCACTCTGCATTGCACCATGTTAGACATTACCTGTGCTAATTATGTACTGTACAAAATGCACCAGACTGATGCTATAATCACTGTCTGTCACTGAACTGTCAGTTTTCATCAACAATGATCTCATTACTTTATTTACAGCCTGGCTAAAGCACTGTTTTCTGCCCTGGTCTGACTGACTGAAGCAATACCTCACAGCAGACACTATGATTGGGATTTTTTTTCCAATGCCAGCAATCACAAAGCCTAGAAACTCAGCCTCCTTTTTTCTCCATTTCTTTAGGTGTAAAGAGAAACACAGCTGATAATGAAATAACCTATTCTTTTTACAGTGGCAGAAATGCTATCCCAAGTATACTGAGAATACCTTAATCTACTTACAGCCATGCAAATTCAATCAAGTCAATTTCCCCAAAAAATTCAGACAAAGACAGAACAATTTAAAGATTTGTAAAGGAAAGGTTTTGTCTTCCTTATCATCAGTTACAGGGCTTACCTGAATTAACTTCTGTAACAATAAAAGAACCACTTACAAAAGAAACATCCAGGCCCTCCCTTACACATTTGAACATTTGTTTCTTCATCTTGATTCAAGTGGCAGCCTCTGGATTTTGTTAAATAGTTGATACCACAGGTCTCCCTCACTGCAGTTCTGCTCACCACATGAGCACCCACACCATGATCAAGCCAGACTCTTCCTTTGATAAGCTGAATGGATTCAGATTCTGAATTAGTCCCTATGAAGTGCTTGCCACAATACCAGACATTTGCAAAGCTTTTCTTTAGAGCCTGTGCAATTTTAAAACATTCTGCTTAAACTGTGTGCACCAGAACCTGACTATGACCATGGCAGTCAAGAACCTCTCTTCTCCTACTCAAGTTTCCTCCCACAGCCAGGAACACACCTTATCTTATCATCATAGTGGGATCTCAGAAAAGCCCCAACTCTTTTATGTTGTACCTGATTCCTGGAGGAGAATCCTCTGTTTTGTAAGGTTTGTCTCTCGGAAAGCCAAACAAAATATATTTGAGGGCAGTGTCTGATATAAACTATTACCTGACTGCTGATGAAAATTTACCAAGGCTTGCAATTATTTCTGTTCATGACACTTCATGAGGGCTAAGGCATCATGAGTTGTCAGAACTGAAGATTAGCCATTTATCGAAGTAGAGACATATTATCTGCTCTTTAATAAAAACCATAGACTACGTATCAGATGAATTTAAAAGGTGAATGTTGTGCATTATGCTGCAAATTGAGATGTTAATGTGATGTATTTTACAAACTACAAACTGTAGCATGCAGCTCTAATTGCAGCTGAGGCAAGAGTCAAATGTGATGTAACTTCTCATATTATCCTTTCTTCCAGTTTCACATACCAATACTTGTTAATTCTATAAGAGATAAGATTTTGCTGCCTAGGTGATGCAAGATGTGAAAACAAGTAGGAATTATTCCATGTTCCTACCTAGAAACCTCTTTGTTGCCATCTGAACTAGAAAGTGAGGCTGCTTGAATAAAGCAGAAAGCCTTTGAAGGGCAGCCAGGGAGCTCAGTGCCATTTAGGGAAGCATTGCTCCTACCAGCAGGCACTCTCCCAGCCAGAGCCAGGCAAGCCCCAGAGCTAACTTAACCCTTTCACACCAAAAGGTTACTCTGGAGACAGCACAGCTCAAAGTCAACCAATGGTGAGGAGAAGATTTTGAATAAATTGCTAAGGGGTTGACTATTTTTATGGTTTTAAAAAGAAACATTCAGACTTAGGAACAGCACTAATACAGGCCAGGATGGATGGAAGGGATCTCTTGAGACTGTCAGGCAGGGTCAGCTGGAGCAGGTTGTCCTGATCCTCTCCAGTTGGGCTGTGAATATCTCCACAGATGGAGATTCCAAAACTTCTCTGAGCAAGCTGTTCCAGTGTTTGATGGTATTTTGCTGCATGGGACAAACATGGTACAAGTTGTTCTGACACAGCTAGAACTCAACTGCCTGGATTCTGTCTGCAACGTCCCTGTCTTCTAAATACAGCAAAGGTAGATACAGACAGACACCTCACTACATTGAAAATAATTCATTAGACCTATGAGTAATTCACCATAAAGATACAGATTTTAGTTTTCCTCCTTGGAGGAAGATTTTCTTGGTAGATGTTAGCATCACACTTGGACAGGATATTTTTCCTCCTTATGCTTTATAAACAACATCTAATTAATGTTTTAATAGCAGAATGCACTAATAAGCTTGCCACTAATTCCCATTTAAGCAAAAAAATGCAACACTTTCACTGAATGTTTAAGGAATGTATGCACCTGAGGGTTTAAAGTTTAGTCCTTGATCCCTGAAACCTGTGTGGACACGCCAAACCCCCTGTACTCCTGAGCCGTCTCAACACAATCACTTTACTCTTGGCCAAATGCTTAGTAAGTTGCTGTGTTTACAGGATTGGGATGTTAAAAAAACATGTATTGGGATATCCTGGAATGTAAATAAATGAGAGATCTTGTTGTTCTAGAAAACCTGGAGGTATCCCTGAATTCGCAGTAACGCAAATCAAAATGCTTTAGAAAATTAGGCTGGTAATATTGATACTGTGCACCAGGAGATGCTGCTTTATCTTGCTCCCTTCTCTTCCAGAGAAGCCCTGCATCCAGGGATCTCTTTAATGAGTCAGGAATTCAGTAATCTTTGAGTAGTACCTTCAGGACATTCATATCTCATTGGGAAGGACCAAAAGTAAACTCTCTGACTAGGATAAGAACAGTTTCAGCCAATAGAAGATAGGTACAAATATTTTAGCAGTTCTTGATGCTCTAAAATAAAAAGCTATATCTTTTGCTGAAGTTTAGAAAAATATTGAATTTCACTTATACCTTCTAAAGAAATTAGGTAGCTTGCTCTGTATTTGAAACCTCTTTGACAAAAATTCCTCCAAAGAGATAAAACAATGTTGATTTTTAAAATTATTTGAGATGTTTATCACTAAGAGCAATTAAAAGACTGTTTTAAATTTCAGGAAAACAAACCTTTGAGTTTGTTGAATCTTCACTTTCTTGGTTATGATCTCTGAATGAGACTATATATCTTTATTTTCTCTAAATCAATATTAAAGAGGCATTAAAATCTACCCTTATGAAGATGTATTGAGCTGTTCAGAAGAAAAGGCTCTTCACACCCTGGACAGGTATCCAAAATCTGATCCAGTTCCAGTCCACTCACCTAAATTGCTGTAGGTAGCACTGCAGGTACTGATATCAGGAGAGTTTGGAGCTTCTTCTTTCTCCTCCTCGGCGGGCGGCGCGCGGGCGGCCGAGACCGGGATGACCGAGGCGCTGCCCCCATTGTCCTGCTTGACAAACACGGCTCTGGGGACACGAGGGGACAGCTCCTCCAGGGCCGGGTCATCAGGCACTTGACTGAAACAAACACAACAACGTCACCTGGAGACACGAGCTGGGCACTGAGCATCTGCAGGAAGGGGAATGAGCTGGGAGAGAAGTAAGTTCTTTCACCCTCCTTTTCTAAGAACAATTATCTATAGTTTTTATTTTCCTCAATGAGGAAAAATAACATGTGACTGAAATAGTAACATATTAGTTACTATAATTATGATTATTATTTTAATATCTATAATACAAGAGTTCATGCCTTTTATATAAAAACTACAATAAAATGGTTTACAGCTTGACTACCATCAACATCTGTACTCATAAATATGCAGGCACAATTCTGGGTAAAGTGAGTGGGACTCATGACAGCAGCAGAGTTTAGGGTGCTTTTTGCCAGTGCAAACAATTGTGCCTCAAACAAATATAACAAGGTATAACAAGGGGGATTAAGTCCCAATAAATGCACAAAACTTCAATGATACTTTTTCATATCCTGGTAGGATTTTGGGAACTGACTCTGGGAAACAGACCTCATTTAGGCCAATAATCTCTTTCCCATATAAAATTCTCCACCATTAAAATCCATCTGCATTAGGCCAACTGCAAAAGGCACTGAAGACATTCCTCTGTGCCTGCTCTTAGCTATGAAGTTTTAATCACACTGTGATGACTTATAGCACAGAACCCTGAAAATTGTGCATTTACTTCGTTTTCATGAATATATTTATTGCAGTGTAATTTAAAAGTTATGCATTATATGCATTAAAAAATGTTGAGATTTAATAAAACCCCACAATCATACTGAAAATATAACAGCAATTATCAATAATATGCCACAAAAACATGTCAGAGCAAAAATATTTCCATGCCTTTATGTTCTCTCATTTGCAGAAACAAATACTCATTACAGGCCAAATCTTAAGAGCATGTGTGCTGTTTGCTAGTTCTCATTACTACAGCCTGATCAAATACACCAGGAAGAATTTGAACTACTTGTGATTTCCATTAGGGACAAGAGTAACAGACTTCCATTAAAAAACAATCAGCATGTCATGTATCTGTAGAGATACTTAACTTTTGTGATAAGGATTTCAAACTTCCACAAACAGTTAACATAAATGATAGGCATATGTCTATGGCAAAGCCAAAACCCTGAAAATTCTGGGACACAAATCTTGTAGCAACCCCAAGTACAAAGATTCCAACATGCCAATGCTCTGCATGACAAGAGCCAGGACAGTGCAGTGAGCACATGCTGTTTCTGCTCAGACTCATGAATTTTAACTGCAGGCTGACACAAACCAAACTCATTAGAACTTGTTAGTAAAAGAGAAAAAAATGGCATAAGTTCAAAAAGATGTAATCTTTAATCAGTGTACCATTTTTTGTTCCATTTTAGTACCATGCATAGGAATGGTGTGAAGAACGTTCCATGTGCCATAAATATATCCACATTAAAGAGTTAACCTCAGTAATTTCAGAGTAAAGCAGACATAAAATTAAAGCAGCAACAAGGCTCTCGGGATAAATTAACTGAAGACTTGATGTAAATAATATACATACCTGCATGCCTCTACAGGAATGTTTTCTTTAAGAAGAAATAGATTCTAATAGCTTCACAGTTCTGCCATTGCCACAAACCAGGAATTATCCCATCTCAAAGTAACTTTTTAGCATCAATTGGTGAGCTAAGAACATACTCATTCTCCAAACCAGACACATGCATGCACATACACTAAACCTAAGCTCAGAAGCATTTTGCCAAAGTAAACCAAGAGCTAGAAAGGAAGAAAGAAAAAAAAATACCAACTCACCCACTGTACTCACTCACACAATTCCCCATTAAAGGAAATTCTTTCAGGGCCTTCTTGAGTCTTTTAATCATGTCTTGAAACTCTGGCGAGCCATTGATTCCACAGTGTTCTGGTGTGCTACAAGTTGTGCAAGCTGTGAGCGAGAGGCTGAACTCTGCACAGTGATACACCTACTGCACCTTAGTGTTTACCTTCGGGGGCTGGGTCCTGCCAAGGCCCCGGGCAGCCAGGCACATCCAGCCCTGCCCTCTTAACTCCTGCTCTGCCTCCCTGCAGGGCTGCAGCTGCATCACTGCTCTGGAATGCGGCTATGGCCTTACTCATGCCTACTGGCCGGGAACAGCACGCTCAGCTCTCCAGAGCAGCCTCAGGAAGTAACACTAACCTATTGTTAAGAGTAAGAGAGTATCTCAAATCTGTATTCACAGCCTCAAAAGAATACATTTTGAACCACAGCAATTAGAGGTCCGGTCATGAAATCCGCGGGGAAATGCCTCCCAGTATCTTAAAGCTGAGGACGGAGAGATCAAGCTTATGTACGTGGTGCAAATGTCAACCCCTCCAGTGGCACTGGCAGGATGCAGGAGGAGTCAAAGGGGGAACCGTCCTCACTTAGGGAGCTCCAAGAACCACATCTCCAGCTGCTCCATGAACTAAACAGTTAAAATGACTGGTTTTTCAAGGAAAGAGGAACAGCTGATAAACAAGGCTGTTCTCTCAGATTAGAACCATTAAAACCTGATTTTGTATAACTTTCTATCTGCTTACTGGCAACAAGTCATACTTAAAGCTATCTCCTTATTTGGGATATTTATAGATATTTTGCCAGGATGAATTCTTTGATGCTTTGTATAAGAGCACATATTTAGCATTTACAACAGTGGGTGCCACCTCCTCTGCCCAAGTTCTTTCTCTCCCCTTTTTTATTTCAAAAAACAAACTTCATAGAAATTAGTTATCTTAGAGAACTCTGCTCCTCGGGCCAAATGGCTGAAGCTGAACAAGTATTTCGTTAGTGTAGGAAACAGCCCTCTGCATGCAGACAACACGTCTGTTTTCCTAGGAAGCTGAGATTATGTGAAGCAAAAAAACTTGCCATAAAAATGACTGTCCTTCAGACAACAACCCCCTGAATTCAAATACTTGTCATTCATGTGTGCACAGGCTCAAAACTGTTTTAAAAGTGTTATTTTCTGCAGGGACAAATGCCTCTCTTTCCTTCAGGTTCTCCTCCTCCACGTTTTTTGGAGGATAGCCAGAAGATGATGCGGTCTAACTTGCCTTGGTCTTTAGGGAACAGCAGGATCCAGGAGGATGCCTGTGTGGTGTGTTAATTTTGGTGAGGACACTGGAATCACAGCTCTTGTGTAACCTGTGCTCTCCTCTATGCAGAGCACGCCTGCTCAATTAGTGTGATTAATAAACAGCAATGAATACGAGGGAGATAAAGGAGAACGCTTATAAGAAGTGATTGTGAGAGTGTATTCCTGAATTAGGGTCAGATCCAGAGGTAAAGGTGAGGGAACACAGTTCTGTACAAGATAGCACATAAATCCCAGTGGCAGGAATTAGTGACAGAAACAGAGAAAAGCTTATGTGGCCTTGGGGCCAGCACAGACTCTGATCTCCTCCCTGAATGGGCATCAACACAGCAGCCATCGATGGCAGCTGTACAGCTGGATGTGACAAGAAGAGGACTTCATTTTACACACACAACAAACCAACTGTGTAATTTGTAGCTATATTAGTTTCAAAGAGAGTGCTTTGAGATACCCTCAGGCCCTGCACTTTTAAGCTAATAAAGCAAATATAAAGCCTAAACTGACTGAATAATGCAGAGGTTAATGGCTGGAGGGAGGTCAGAGGCCACCTTACCCAGGAACTTCTCTTCAGAACACTGACCACTTTATTCCTGCAAAACACTGAGCAGAGACAAGCAGGGCCCAGGTTTCAGTCACAGGGTACTATGGATACTGAAAATATTCCAGTGGCTCCTGCAGTTCAGTCCCTACACAAATAGTCACTGAAGAGGAAAGTGAAACAAACTTCTCAAATGACAGCCTGAAACTTCTAAGCCATGAAATTCATTCCTAATTCTGATTATTGAGAAGCTGGCTTAGTCCTGAAGCTTCAGAAGGTTTTTTTTTTCAGATCTTGTATAATGCGATGTTTGCATGGATAAAGGGAGTACACTTGATAATCCAGTAAAGACATTCTGCTAAGCTCTTTAGTGTCACTGAAACTTAATGGTAATGAGTTTCACAGATTAACTGTGCATTATAAAGAAGATATTTTTCTTTATCCATTTTAGGTTCTCAGTCTTTCCATTTTACAGACTGTATTAGAGGAATTAAGAACAATAATACATGATTTACCATTGCCTAATCTAAATTTATAAAATAATAAACGGTAAAGTCCCTTCCACTCGGATCTTTAACAGTCCTCAGTGTTTACAAGTTCTCACATAAAATGTTACCAAACTTATTGCTTAATGCACATGCAGAATTTCCAATTCTCTTAGAATTGGAAAATGTTCTAGAGAAAAATCTCACAAGTTTTTAATTGATGAAATAGTAGAAGATAGCTAGTTAATACTTTTAAAAGCACTGCTAAGCACTGCTGAGTAAGGTAGATAAAGCTTGCTGACTCCTAGATAAGAAAAGCCTTTACATGGATTTGACAAGAAGGAAGAGCTGATCTACCTTAAATTTTCAGGGAGAAATTATCTCATTTCAGTAGACTTGCTCAAGCAAGGAATTTCTTTTTATCTATAACATCCTTAAAATTCTCATCAGTTTACTTGGGCTGTACCTAAAAGGTTCTGGGTTCGTGTGAGAACTTCACCCTCAGAGTTATACCAGAAGCTTTCCAAGGAAAGAAGGACTTTGTTTTAAACAGAACCCTACTGTGATTTCACAGATGTTCTTATATTCCCAAGCAGTTTCTGAAGCAGCTGTGGAATCTGCAGGACTGGGTCAGTGACAGTGTGAAAGTGGAATGTGGCAATGGTGGTTATTCCTGCCTGTCTCTGGATGAAATCCTGATCTTAATGTATGGCTGCATTTTTGTAGAACAGTGATTACCATTGTTTCCACTGAATGATCTGTCACAACACCCATATTCCTCTATACAGAGCTCAGGTCTATTAGTCATACGCTCAAATCCTTTTCCAAAAATTAACACAATCTTAGGAATTAGATTAGTGAGCCCAAATTTATCTATGAAGAAATGCCTCCTTATCTGAAACAAAATAAAGACCTCACTACCTGAAGGAAGTATTTCAGGGAAAACAGAGTTTTATCTTCACTGCATTCAAGACTGCCCCAAAGATCCCATAAAGGAAAGTTATGGCTGACTTGCAGCTGTGAAAGGAAACTCTTGGTGTAAGCTGTAACTGAAATGGAGATGGCTGTGCCCAGATCAGATTAGTTCAGCTCTGATGTGCTTTATGAAGACAGCCAAGGAAGCAGCAGGACTGCGCTGCACTTTGCTTTTAGGAAATGTCTCAATCTAACCAGTTGCTGCTGGGTATGAGCAGTGATGTCTCAATGAAGGAGAGGAAAAGCCTTTATCTTGTGAAACTCCAATAGGAACACTCTGATCCATAAAATAACAAAGCCTTTGAAGGATCTTTTTATTCAACTTGAGATGAGTGGATTGCACGCTGTGCTGTACCACCTTCATCAATTACAGTGACTCAGGCCAGAAATACCATGTTATCCTTTGGTCAATTTTAAGTTTTGCACCTGAGAACAACTGCTGCTCCATGAACTAAAGGAGTTCTCATTCTAATTAATGATAAAACTGACATGACTGCTGATTTTTAGCAAAAATTAATCTATCTACAAATTTTCAGTAAATTTAATATACCGTTATTTGCTAGCTCCTTTTGAACCAGCATATCTGCATCCTGCCATCAAACAGAAACAATCACACTGACAAACCAAAACCAAGTTCCTTTGTGTAACAGAGAGATAATTTTCAGCTTTCTGAAAAACTGACGTTTTGCAAGTGCTGTTCAAAGGGAAACCTGACCTTTCTAGTGATAACTTGAAATACCTTCAGCTGTTTTGTGGTTGTGTTATCAATCTTTAGCAGCTTTGTAATCCATTGCAAAGTAAGGAAATACTGGATCTTCATTAAATTTGCTTTCGAGACCTCCCTAGTAATCTGACATTTTTAAAGCTTATCTTATTTTCCAGGTCATCAGTTTGTTTTTCCAGAGAGCTTGCTCTTCTTGGCATTCTGAGTTAGGGAAGTGTCCTGTTCACTGATTGCCATCTTCAGGTCATCCATTCTCCTCTCTAAGCCTCTGCAGGCTCAACTGAACATTCTAAACATCTTTTTCATGCACATATTTTTAGCCTGAATTACAGCTAACCTTGTACTAATACCTGGAGGGTTAACACAAAACATGTAAAGCTTCTCATGGGTTATGCCTCCTGCTTGTGAAAAAATGGCATTTAGAAATCCTGATTCTTACCCACCAGGATATTAAAAACAAAAGCCAAACCCCTTAAACAACAATGAAAACCTTCAATTATGTGGCATTATAAGGTTTCACTTGGTCTCATTATTAACATTAAAAAGTATTAAAAAACCCTAAATAACTCAAGGCACCAAGAATATAAGAACTGAAGAATAAATCAGGGGAGCACCCACTGCCCAGGGCTCTCACAACCCAGCACCTCAGTGTACTTTCTTTGAAATTTGTAGAAACCAGGAAACAATATTGTCAGAAGATGAAATTCCAATTCTAACATGTGGAAATTTCCAGTTTTCACTGGGGAAAATTCTGAGATATGTTTTTAACCAACATCCTTGTGACTTGATGAAAACTAAAAAGTAAACATACATTTGGGAAGAAGTGAATGAGAGATCAGTGAGCCAGTGCCTTCAAAGGGAAGGGCAGAAGGAGAACAGGACACATTCCAACAGCACCATCTCCAGGGCAGTGCAGGGATCCCTGACAGGCTGCCCCTGCCCCCTCAGCACCCACAGAGGCAGCTGCTCCCTCCTGCCAGTCCCCGGGCACATCAGCCACTGGTGTGGCTGAGAGTGACTGCCAAGTTCTGCTCGCCTGGATCTCTGCCCTGCCCTGCCAGCACTAGAGTGGGGCACTAAGAGCTGGGAGCAAGGAATCTCCTGATGGCACTGGAACCAAACTCAACCTCACTTTTCCCTAGCTTGCCCCAGAGACTGGAGAAAGAAACCAGGTTCCTGGGCGTTGAGAGCACAAACTCCTGCAATCCTTTAACCTGCCCTCTCTACTACTGCTAGTAGAGTAGTAGTACTAGCTACTTCTCACTAATTTATTTAGGGCAAATCTAGAGTCTGCACTCCTGTCAAGGGTTATTCTAGCACTTTTCTTGTATGGAGAAAGAAAACCAAGTTGTTTTGCTTTAGGACAAGTGGCAATCAGTTTATGGTGACCTCTAACTATGCTCACAGAGATTTCTATTAGGTTAAAACTGTTTTTAGCTAAAAAACACTGCAGTTTTCTTGTACAGAACATGGAGAAAGAAAACCAAAAAACACTGTCACGATACATTTTCTGGGGCTCACACTCCACAAAATTTTTGATTTCTCCTCATTAGGTTGTTGTTATAATGAAATAAATAATTCAAGGTTGAGGCTACTTTGGAATTGGTTTGTATAATGACATTGGAAGACAAATTCTAACACATCCACAGCTGTGGTCCAGCACTCAGGGTATTGTACTCTACCTGCATGACTGACTGCAACTGATGTGACCAGCTCTTACTGGAGCTAATACTGCCAGGGAACAAAGCACAGTCACTGCTAAAGGCCTTGCAAGACAGAGATAACTCTATTTTGCAGGTACCCTAATTCTGTTACTACTTTTTTACAAGGTTTAATTTGGGAGTGCTGCAGTGATGCTGCAGTGTGGTTAATTAGCATTTGTTGAATTCTTGGGCATGAGAGGTAAAGTTAGCACAACACCACCCGTGAGTCACAGATCTTTTAATTTCTATTGTACTTCATGAGAATTTCCTCCTATGTCTGCTGAGAAATTCTGAAGTTTCCCATAACACAGAAACACATTCTTAAAGTAGAAATTCAAGAGAATGGATGTGATCCAATGGAACATGGCTATTGTGAGATGTTTGTGAGCCTGCAAGACAGACTCTACATATCAGGTACTGCTTCTAGTAAATGTTTTGCATCTTTTCTGGTATCTAACAAAACAGGAAGATTTTAAAACACATTCTAAGTTACCTAAAATAAATATACTTTGAAAAAATTGCATTAATATAATAAAACTCCTTAGTCTCTCCCTTTTCAGCAACGTATACAGGACAGTTCAGAACAGCGTAAGTGACTAAAACAGCTGAGTGGTACCTGGGGATTTTCTTGGGAGCCTGAGGTGGTGAGGAATGGCCGGCAATGTTTTGTTCCGAGCTCTCAGGAGGCTTTTCCTGCGTTTCTCCCTTGTCCTTTGCCAGTGTCTCTGCGATAGCAGAGTCCAGCCCAGCCTGGTGTGGGAGCTCAGCCCTCGGCTCCGCCTGTGCCGGGTCGCACCTGTACATGAAAACGATCGAGGGCTTCTCGCTGGAGTCCGACTTGGCCTCGCTGAACCAGTGGTGCCGCTGCACTGGAGGCGGGGGGAGCATGTGTATAACAGTTCCATCCAGACCCACCAGCTTCCCTTTCTCCCTCTCCTTCTCTCTCTCCTCCTCATCGTCAGCTTTCCTGCGGCGGAAGAAGCTCTTGAACGATATCCAGCGTTTGGGTTTCGCGTCGGGACGCCGCCCCTCCGAGTGCAGGATGGACTCGGCTTCTGTCGACCTGGTGGGGCTGTTGGGTTTGGCCCAACTGCTGAAATGCCTTTGCAGCAAGTTACTGGCATGGTAGGGAGAGGAGGTGGAGCGTGGAGGGGGGAATGGTGGCGCCTGCTCTGCCTGGGGACTCACGGCACTCGGGGTGGCTCGCGCTGGCTTTGGAGAGGGAGTGGCAGCTGGCTGTGAAAGTGGATCTTTCTGCATTTTAATGGCAGTGCTTTCCATCTTGGAGGACTCCACTTCAGGCTGTGATGTAAACAGAGATTTGGGTCGTACCAGGGTGTTTTTAGTAGCATCTCCCTCAGGGGGTAAGGAATACAGTTCTTCTACACTACAGGACTTGGGAGCAGACTGAGGCGTTTCTGGAGGAGACTGTGGAGGCTGGATAGAAGCCACAATCTGTGAGAGCACTGTGCTCGCATTCTCTCTGCCACCACTGCTGCCAATGGAACCATCTGGGGTTATGTCTGCTTTTGCTGCAGGCTCTTGCATTGCCTTTTGAACTCTGGATGGGGAGCTGTGGTCAGCACTGTGGCTTCTCTGTGGGGATATCTGGCTTTTAGTGAGGCAGCTGTTGAACTCTTGGACCTTTTGAGCCACAGAGCCCAGCCTGCACTCATAGCTACTGGCCACCCCTCTTGCTTGGGGCAACTCAGTGGATTTGCTGCCTATGGCTTCGGTGCCTTTACTTTCAGTTTCTATTTCTTCATAGGTATGGCTTATCACACTTGTAGTTTTATCTTTGACAGAGAGCTCCCCAGTGGTCCCTAGAAAACTTTTATAGATTGCCAAGTTATCATATGCATTTGGATTGATTACAATAGGAACTTTAATAGCATTTTTGGAACTCCTAGCGTAAGTGGGCTCATCATGAATGATAATAGGGAAAGGTGGCATGCCAGCATTGTTGTAACTGTTGAATTTTATCTCAGACAAATTGGGAGACTTAACTGGGATAGTTTTCGAAGAAACGTTTGTAGCTGTAGGTGAAGTAGGAGCTGACTTGTGGCTTGTCTTCCTGGGAGGAACAGAAGGTCCTGAGCTGTTTCCAATCAGTTCCACCTTAGGTATCTTCTGTCTTGGACTAGTGCTAGAAGTCCACACTTCTTGATATCTGATTGCGCTGGATTTTTTCAGATTAGCGTGTACACGTACAGGTGATGCTGCAGAGGATGCAATAGGTGTGCCTGGGGTTACTGGTGAGCTTGGGCTAGATGATGCCTTTTTGGTTTCTGAGGTTTCAGTCTGATTCTCTTTACATTCACTGGTCATGGCAGCTGATACATCCACTACGGTGTATGGCTTGCACACTGGTTGTTCCATGTTCACCACCCTGTAAGGCTTAGCTTGCTCCTCCACAGGCACCAAATTAATAGTTACGGCTTGACCAGCAGCATCTGAAGAACTTTTATTCTCCTGCGTATCAGTCTGCACAGCAATTTTGCCATCCTTCTCCTCCAGGCGAAGCGCAAGGACAGCTTTGTGAGTTTCCTGACTTTTCAGAGCATTTCTGGGTGCTTTTGGCACATCTTTCACTTGTTGATTGTCACATAGACTTTCATATTCTGGTTCAATCACTTTGAGGTCCTGAGGAGTGCTAGGAGATAAGCCTCCGTTACAGAGCTTCTGGGAAGAACTGCTGGTTGTCCCAGAACGAGACTCTTCTGTCAAAGAAGAATCAGGAGATGTAGAATCAGAAGATACCATGCTCTGCATGCTCTCTTGCCCATAAAGAATCACAGTCTCTTCCCCGTAACCATTCAAAATTTCATCATAACTGTCATCGTAATCCACGGCACAGATCCGCTGGAGAGACTTGTTCCGAAGGGGCACGGTATTCCATTTTTTGTCAACACAAAACGGAACAGGAGACAGGGTGTTAGCTCTGAAATTAGCAAAGCGAGGTTGGCCCCTCATCCGGATTTCCATTGCTAACAGCTCTTCATCACTTTCATCCCAGCTCTCGTGCTCTTCCTGCATGCTGCCAAAAAACGTGTCATCCTCACTCTCATCTCCACTAGACAACTCTGGATAACAGAAACGTCCACCTTCATTACTTATGACTTCAGTGCTTCCACTCAGAATAACATGCTTACTCTGTGAATCCTTCATTCCAGCCACCATGCAGCTCGGAGGGATCTTCCTTTCTAATGATCTTTTGTAACAATTATTTATCCTTCCCAAGAAGTTTTCCCTGGAGTTTGTTTCATTTCCAGTGAGCTGAGGTGTGGTATCCAAACCTGCAATCTCCTTCAGAACTTCTGTCAGTCCATTATTATTGTTACTGGGTACCTTACCCACGCCCTCGCTGTTGCCATAAGGCCTAGGAACATGGCTGTAGCCCTCGATCTCCTCCTCATTGTTGTTGTTCAGTGGTTTTTTGTTCAGCACCGCCTTGTTGCGGTTCCACCCCGCGGGCAGGGGTTTGTTCTCGCACTGCTCCAGCGTGGCCAGCTCCCCGCAGAGCCCGTCGGCCACCATCATGGTGGGTTTCACAGCTATCGTCGGCTTCTTGGCCACGGGCGGCCGGAACCTGCCACGCTGGCTGCTGCTCTGGTTTGCATTGGGTTTCAGGTTTCCATGCGAGAGGGGCTTCTTTTCTGACACTGGGGGTAACTGGTGCAAGCTCTTGGGCTTGAAGCAGTTCTTACATTCACCGGGTTTCCACACATGCTCAGTGAAAGTGTTGCAAGCAGACATTTTCCCAGAGCTCGGCGCCTGCGGCTCGGTGCTCAGTGCATGGCAGGAGTCTCATCCATGGGGCTCCGCTCTGCTCACCCAGCACAGACACTTCCTCGAGTAGTGATCATGCTAGAAGAACATGAAACACAGAAAGGATGAGAATGGGGAAAAATCTGCTTCATCATTATGTTTTTCACACTAGGGATAATGTGGAAGGAGCAAGTAGCCTTTTGCTGTTGTCTTCATTTGCAAAACTATGTAACTGAAATGCAAAACCAAATTCCAGCTATTATTCTTCTCATACATAACGAATTAAAACTTTGGCAGCTAAGTCCTATGTTACTTAAAGCAGAGGGAGGGAAAAATGGCAATGACTGAGAATTTAGAGTAATTCGCTTGACTAGTTCAGGGCCATTGGCCTTTAATTTTGTCCAATAAAACAAATGCGGGAAGAGGATATAAACCCAAAGATTACCACACATTACGCTTTCACCATAACTACTCAAACATGAGATAGAAAAGCAAGAGTATGTTTATTCTCCTAATTGCAATTGGGATAATTTGTTCTAGCTTTGAATGTGAACAAGCTCAGCTTAAGTGAGAAAATGTGTTCAAGCAATCCCAAACTCTGCCATTTTAGTACTTTTTTCATCAGAGTCAAATGAAAATACTGGAGAGGTATTTTGGCTGAACACATAGGCTGTTCTGATGTCCTGGAAAAGTCAGATAACAATACAGTGGAAATCTTTCTAGAAAGTCACTGTTCTTTCTCCTTTTGCTTACCATAATGTCAACAAACCATTCTGATATCCTCAAAACAAAGCTAAGGATTTTTAGTCCCTGATTTGTTCCACATGTAGCTTTTCTACCTAACCCCTCCAGAAATAACAACTGAAGAACTGAAAATCTTGTTCAAAGTGAATCTTTTCATTTCCTGAAACAATCAGCCTTAAGTAAAAATCAAACATGAATCTGCTGCGCTTTATAGTCACCAGAGTATCCAGGATTTGAGTGTTTCATGAATTAATGCCTGAAGATTTTAAGCCTTCTGAGGCAAATCCGCAAGTCTTCTCTTCGTCACTGTTGCATAACTCAAATTATCGGAGACATTTTACTGAGGTGAAAGGATCTCTACGTTCACCGCTCTTCTGCAAACACAGGTGCTGGAAATCAATCCTGTTCTGCTCTTACAGGCCTTGGGGTGCAAATATCCTCACTGCTCACGCAGGTACGCCAAGAGGGCAGTGCTGACCCGCTGCAGGTCCAGCTGCAGCTCCCACAGAGCCCAGCAGAGCCCAGCAGCAGAGGCTGTGCTGGAATTCCCCGGGCACCACTGGCCTTCATGGCATGGCAAACAACAGGATCATTAGGAGAGCTGACACCGGGAGGGGCTTGTCAGTCTCCTCACGTCCTGCTCTGTGTTTTGGCAAGGGCTGTCCTGTGCTGGCAAACCAACAGAGCGATCCCGATCCAACAGCAGATGGGGCTGAAGCCTAACTCTATTAGTGCCTGCAGACACAGCCGTGCTACCAGGGCTATCACATTTCATATGCTGACTAAATATGTTTCCAGACAAAGCTTTTTGCCAAAAAGCCACTGCCAAAAGCTTTCTCTGTATGACCTAAGAGAGAGAAACTCTGCCAGACTGAGATCTGCCCAAACTTTTAGACTTTATCTTGCATTTACAGAGTAAAATGCCTTTGTATGTTTCTTGATCTCTCTCAAGTTTTGTTGCTTCAACACCTTGCAAGGCCAAATATTGTAAGCAGAAAAACTACATTGATAAATAGTTTTCCTAAAACCAGAGAGAGAGCATGTACAAGAATTTAATACTCTGGCTGGCTCCCTCTTTTCGTATGTTTAAAAAATAGAAGGAGTAAAGTTACACTAATGGGAATCCAAATGAAATGATTTCTTGAAAAATATATTTCTCCATCACATAAAAGCTTTGAACAACCAATATAAACAAAAGGGTTAGTGCTTGTGTGTGGGTTTAATGATTTATCCGTGTGGTCTTATTTCTCTGAAATTGCATAAGCTGCGCTTGCTCTAGAATCCCATCACAAGGCAGGCAGCTTCGTGGTGTTCCAGGCAATTCCTGCCAGGGCCAGGGGGGCACTGAGGAAGCTCTGCAGCACCCACCTGCCCAGGGCTACATCCTGATGTGGTGACACCACTGCCTCTGGCACAACACACTGGCCACTCTCCTTTGCTCTGACACTGATGCTGGCACTTCCTCTAAGCCAGAGAAGGGTTACACTCAACCTGAGAATGGGAACTACAGGAAACTCAGCAGAACCACAGTTCTCCAGAGAGCAACAACTACAGCTCTGTGCTTCATCCCAGAACACCCTCGTGTGCCAGCAGTGCTGCCTGCAGCACTTTACCTCAGCAATCACACACCTGGTGATTGTGGAAATGCAGATGTGGAACCTGGACACAGAGTATATACAAGCCATGTGTAGCTATTTCAGCACTTTTGGTCTCCAACAGCCAATAGAACTGGTTTGAACACAGCCCTGACCCCCAGGATGATTTGTGACACTCGGGAACAGAAGAGCCACTGACTCCCTGGCTCTGTGAACCCCAGCTGGGTTTGCAACTGGCTCGGGCACAGCAGGACGAGCAGTTCCTGTCACAGGCCCTGACACTGCCTGCAGCTGCACCACAGAGGAAACAGCCACCTTCCAACTAGAGGAAATGGATCTTAAGAAAACAACCAAAACAATTCCAACACTGTGCTACTTTTGTACTTTGAAATCAGAAGCACTCCTACGCTATTTCAAATTAAATCCACAGTGACCTTTAGATGCTGAAGCAAGCATTTGCATTCTTAAAAAAAAAGTCAGTTTCTTCCTTGGTGAACAACCAAAAGCAATCTTTCTGCTGCTTTCCTCTCCTTTAAAAAGAATGACTTTTTAAACTACAGATTCTCTATTATGTGTGATAATTATGGTGAGAGTAATTAGGAATGATAAGAGAAATGAAATATTTCAGTCGGCTGTTGCTTCCATGGCTGTCTCCAGCTGCAGCTTGGCAGGGGGCAGCAGAGGCCAACGAAGGGACTGAAAATACACACAAAGGCAAGGAAAAAATCATCCTGACACTGTTCGTTGCTGGATTCCTGCACTGTCTCCAAAACAAAACAGGGCAATGAGAGATCCAGGCAGTCACGCCTCAGATCTCTCCAGCTGCAAGTGTCTTTTCTTCCCTACCTTCCCTGCTTCCACTGACACTCCATGTACCTGCTAAAGAACAGGGATGTGCACCCTGCAGCGCTCCTGGTTCTTCTCAAATGAGCAGCTCAGATGACAAAACTTATTTGAAGATGCTCAATCTATGCAAAATCAAGGCAATGACAAGATGGTACTTACAAAACTGCATCAGGCTTGTAAAGAAAGTATTAATAGCAAATACGTGACATCAGCAGTCTGCATTTCATCCCTGTATCTCAACGCCTTTTATGTAAGTTGGTAAACAGAACTATTCACAATTTATACAGGGAACCACTGCAGTGCAGTGACGTTAAGGAACTAAAATTCACCAGTGAGTCAGTGTCAGGAGCAAGTACAGACAGACAACTTCTGCTCCCAACAGAAGAGCGTGACACTACATTCACTAAATGGCTGAGTCAGCACAGATAATTTATCAATCTTAAAGGCCAAATCATTCTTTGTGTATATGAGATTAATGCTCCTCATTCCAGCAGGTAGAGCTGTGCAGAGGAAGGCTCAGCCTGGCCCTGTTGAGCTGGCATCAAGCAGTCAGGAAGGCAAAAGCATATTTCAGTTCTCAGGTCAGAGGGAGAAGATGACAGATCTGGAGTTGCAGGACAAAGATGAAGCAGGGATCAGCTGAGATAGCCTCGAGTCAGGAAGCTTGCACAGCAATGCAGAAATGTCTCTGTGGTGCTTTTATTTGTTGACATCATCTTTGCTGAGTGCATGAAGATAGTAATAAACATGCATTTCAGGCATTTTGCCTTTGTTCTAGGTAATTTCAGGCTGGCAGGTCTCCTTTGGATGCATGCTGGCTGAATCACAATGAAGGCCTTCTCCAGTAATACTTTATACTAAAATAATCCAATTAAAAAGAACTTAATTGGTGTGCAACATTCCCTACAATTTCAACATTTTAAAAATGAATAGTCTCGGTAAGTACCAGATGGTGACACGCACTAATTAATCAGGCCTGCTCAATGAATGAGCATATGAAAATGAATGTACCTATTAGACATGTGTTTGCAATGCTGTGTGCTGCAAAAATCTCCCCCCACTGAAAGGCCAGGACTTTCCTGAGCTGCAACCAGCACCCTCTGGTCTCCTCTGGGATCACCACATCCTGGCACAGGCTTCCTTTGGTTTGTCCTCCTCCAGGGAAAATCCATTTACCTTTAGTGCTGCTGGCCCTGACAATGGGGCTGCAATTTTTATGCTGCAGAATAAACTGCATTGATCAACCTTCTTTGGCACCAGTCCAGTCAGGGCTGCTGCACAACCACAAACCTCTCCCCACTGCCAGGCCTGTCCTCAGACTGACAAAATCAGCAGTGGGAATTCAACCTGGGCTTCCTATATGGGAGTGCCCAAAGGCCACAAAACCACCAGGGCTTTGTGGTTTGTCTGAACCACTTAGAGGCATGTGGACAGTCACTGATCATCATAAACAGCAGTGCAAGTCTCACACAGCAGGGAAAAATGGATGGCTATTCTCTGCCAGGATTTGATTTCTGTTTCTTTTAAATTTTAATGTAATCATAAACATTTCAAGAGACTGTTTTAAAAACCGACACTGGTGCAGGTCCTGCCTGGGGGGCAGTGGGCTGTGGGAATGCTCCCAGAGTGTTCAGCACTCCCTTCACTCAGGGTGTGCCAGGAAAACCCAAGGAACTAAAGAATGCAAGAAGCATTTTGGGGTGGCACAACTTTATTCCCAAAGTGAAGGATATTTGCTAAATATCAGCTCACTGCAGTACCATGCCAGAGCTCTGACTCTGGCAGAGAGCACAGATGGACATTTCCATAATCTCTGGACATTACCACTTTTGTTAAAAAAGAAGTTTTATCTTGCTGCAGATAGGGTTTTTTTTTTCCTGTTTGACTGTTTCACACCGTATTTTTTCTCCTTCAAAAAGAGCTCAAATTACATAAGTCTTTCATAATACGAATTAATTGAGAAAAACCTTAAATATGGGCTTTTTTCCTCCCTAAAACTTGCAAGGATAAAAGATTATAGAAATAACCAAGGAACTGGAGAAAAAACCTGCCCAGGGCTGGACAATCTGGGATGCTTCAGAAGAAAATGGACATTTCTCTGCAACTGACACAACCCAAAGAGGTAATGCCACAGAGCAAGGAAAAGGTAAGGAATATCCTTGGGACCTGCCCAGGTACTCTGGATAGATTCTGCATCACCACATGGGAACACACAGAGCTGTAACAAGGCCAAGCTCTGCCCTTTGGTGCTGAGGCCCAACGGGCCAGCCAAGGCAGGTATTTGAATAGGCACTCTTATGAATCCCAATAATAAGAATTCTTGACATTTTTAACTGGAGATTTTTTCCTTTTGGAAAAAGAAATCATCATTTAGTATTAATAAAATCTAAATTTATTTGGTCCATTTAGATATATAAAAATTCTTATAATGATGATCGCTCGGACACAGCAGCACAGTATATTCTTTAGGAATGCTTTTTTATTTACGTGGAAAATTGATTTTATTTTCTACTTTTAAAAAAGTGATGCAACCCAAACTATAAATTGTGTGCTTTCTGAAAATGGCTGTACAACATTCTAAGATTTAGCAGCAAAGTACAGGTAAGCATATCAGCTGACAGGAAAAAATCACAATAATTACAATTTCGAAAAAGTATCCCCAATTCCAGTGCATTTCAGTTTCTCCATACTTTATTTAAAGAAAACTGAGAATTAAGTCCTTCACAACATTTTAAAAGTATGACTGTATCTTGACCAATCTAATTATCTTTGATTTACCCTTCCCGGGCTCACTTGAAATTCTGCCCTTTGATGTTTTTTTTCCTTTTGTTTAAGCACATGCAAACACTTGTAGAGGAGAATGAACTTTACCAAACCTCTCCAGAGTCTGCTCACAACAAACAAAAAAGCAATACCTGAGAAACATTACAGTGCTTTTATAGTCAGAGACCTGGGAACAGTTGTGGTTATCCTTCTGCTGAGCACAGCTTGAGAGGGAAAACAGGGTGGATCATCCCTGGATTGTGGAGTCCAGCAATTCTGCAACTTCTGTTTGCTTCAACCTGTCTCCCTTGCACTCCTGCAGGCCCTGGCTCCAAGGATCTGAGTGTTGAACACCTGAGGCAGCAAAACCCACAAGTGCCAACCCCCCAAACCCCCCAAAACCCCCATTTCAGTTTAGCAAATAACTTGTGGATATCAAAATACAAAACAGCATTGGAAAGGATGGGGAAGAACTGACTAAACCAAAGGAACCAAAGACACATTGAAGAGTAATGGCAGGTAACTCAGGAGGGAGGGGCTGGCTCACAGCCAGGATAGGAACAGCTACAACGCTGAGGCTGCAGCACAGTGGGCACCCTCCAGTGGTCCCAGTCCCCCCTGGGAACCACCAGGAGTCATTAAATAAAGACTTGGCAGGATTAAGTTTAAGAATGAACCACTATGAGCCATTATTAAAAAATGAGGTATTAAAAATAACTGATAAATTACAGCAACAGCACAGCAGGGCTGGACTGTGCAGAGCCAAGAATTGTGGAGAAATTCAGGAACCAAGTGGCTGAGCCATGCAAAATTAGTTCCTTATCAGAACCAGGCATCAGTTCAGCACATGGTGAAGGGACCTGCTCTTTATCATCACTTCTGGGAAGGAAACCTGCTCTTCCTACCAAATCATGGGCAAAAGAGAAATGGCACAATTTTATTTTAAGCTTTTAAGAAGTTCTCTCCAATTCCTAATGGCAGGGCATGCAAATGGTGTCACAGCAAAGGCAGGCAACCAGCAGATTACATGCTTTCTGTGTGAGAAAATCAATGACATGATTTACTGAGTATTGCACTCAGTTCTATGCATATGACACCTCAGGAAGAAATGCTGCATAAAACAGCCACAAAAATATTTTAATATGGAAAGCTTTTCATCCCTTCAGTGAAACAAAAAGATTAGGATAGTTTAGTTCAGAACTGAGACAAATAAAATAATGTAATAGTATATTAAATGATCCGTCACATAAAAAAGACAGACTGGGTGTTCCCATTTAGTGTCTATCTCGAAAAAAAAAAAGACAATAAACCCAATGCAGTACATTTACATCTCCTAAAAGAAAATTATTCCACACAAAACACTTCCTGAAAGAAGCTGGCACTGAGATCAAGGGGTCAATGGATTCAGAGGAACAACCAGACATTTATACCTGGGATGAGCCATGACACTTGTACGAGGTGGGGTGAACCCATAGCTCCCATTTCAGAGCTTGAAACCAGCATTAACCATTTCGGTAGAGCAGAGGATTTGCTCATTCCCAGATTGTTCCCATGCTGGCCCCTGGAGAAGTCTGGGCAGGGTGAAGGGCAGGCACTGCTGGGGGCTGGGCCTGACTGCTCCTCCTCTTACCAGATCCTGCTTTTTCAGTGGTTTTAGCTTGAACCAGCACAACAACCCATGGTGCAGGAACCCTGACATCCCATCCTCTCCCACTGGGAAGGTCAGGCCTTTCTCTCTCCTCCCACACCTTGTCACTCTGTCCCACACTTGTAACTCAGTCCTGGGCCATCCCATTTCTACCTTTTGTGACTTCATGTTTGACACTGGGCAGCTGTGGCCTCAGGCTGTCAGGTGCCTCTGGGACTGTCACAGCCACAGGTCCTGCAGGGATCTGGACAAACCCACAGCCACAGCCAGGTCAGGCAGTGGGAATCAGCCAGGTAAGGAAGCCAGGTGGAAAGAAATTACTAAAGATTAGTTCTGTTTGAAGCTTGTCACACTACAGGTTAGAAAAGTCAGGGTAAGGTTACAGAGGAACGATAGAAGAGGGATTTTTCTCTAAAAATAACCTAATCAATTTAACTTTTGACGACGCATACATTACTATTTTATGGTGGAAAACAGAAATAAAAAGAAGCCCTATACTGCTATCTCATTCACTATGTGGTAGAGCAGTGCCTGGAAAGGGCCTGAATCTTTGTAAAACCTCCTCCAGTTTCCCAATCCACAGCAACCATCTCCTCCCACTGCCATCTGCTTGGTGCACTCATTTTGCCTCATTCCTCACATCTATGATCAAAGACAGACATTCTAATTTGAGGGCCTCTTTGATAATCTTGAGAAACTAGCTACAGGTAATTTTTTGACCATCAAAGCTGGTTCCAGCAGCTTATTCTCACTCAGGCTACTCTTCTAATTAGGCTGCCATTTATTCATCCCAATAAGCTACTTCAGCAAGCAAGATGAATGCAAGAAATTTTAATCTGCAGTCGTAAGCCACAGCAATGAAATGAGTGATGAGCTCCAAGTCAAAAGGTTAAAGATATTAATGTTTACTAGTGTTGAAGTTTACAACAGATAATTTCTTTGCTTATTCTACTTATGCTTTGCCTAAAATCCATCCCCATAAAATGGCAAGCCACCACTGATAAGAATGTTATTAGGGATAAAAAGCACCAGCATAGATGAAATTCAGAAAAGGAATTAGGAGGTACTGGCATTGGATGCTTTTAGCATACATAATAAAAATTGACTTTTTCCTTATTCTGATGATTAAGTGTTGTGCCTGCCAGTCCACAACATCCCAGTGTTCCAGGCACATGTGGGGGCTCTGTGTGCAGCCCCTTCCCTCCACAGGGACTGAAAAGGACCAACAGCCAAACCCAGGGCATCTCACAGTCATCAGCTTTTTAGCCTACCAGAAGAGACAAGATGTAGGGCTGGAAAAAAACCCAACAAAACCCCAGTAATTTATTTTAGTTCCCAAAATTTGATTCCATACTTTAAAATACTCTACACATGGAAAACTATGCAGTGAAGGCACCATTAAATATAATCAAGGACACAATCAGAAAGGAAATGCAACAGAAATCCTGTGTTAAGTTTTTATCTTTACAGTCAATGACTGGTTTTTGCAGCTGGGGAATTTGCTCAATTTACTCCATGAGAGAAGAAATACCTTGCATTTTCACAGACAGATGTTTATACCTATCAAGTGTGTATACCACTATAATTTTTAGCCAATGCTGAAGGAGGAGCAAGGGGCAGCAGGAATGAGGAGCGGGCTGCTGCAGGCAGGCAATCCCTGCCCTCACTGCCCAGCAGAGGTGGCTGAGCCCGGCCCGGCTCCCCGGGAGCTGCCCCGGCTGCTCACCTGGAACGGCGGCTCCAGCCCGGCCAGCGCTCGCTCCTGGGGCACACACAGCAGGAAACAAAGCTGAAGCACGGAAACGAGCTCTAGCAAAGGAAAGAGAAAGAAAATCACCACCAATGTTCAATTCTCTTCCTTTGCTTCTTCTTTACAGATAGAAATGTTTTCTTAAAGGAGCTGATTGCCAGACACAAATTTTGCTACTTGCGCTTGACAGAATCCTGAAAATGAGAAGCCTTTTGTATCCAGAAAAAAACCACAATGTGAATTTTCTACTCTTGTACTGCTGAGATGACTCAATACCAGTCCACAGGGGTCTGAAGGTAAAAGCAGAACCACACTCATCTGAATTCCTTGCCTTTCAAACGAGATTTTTATGACAGAATACTTTATTAGCAAACTGGGCTGCTACAAGCCCACACCAGAAACCACACCAAGCCCAGGGCAATTACCTTTTGTCACCGGCATTCCGAGTGAAATGGGGCAGGCTGCTATTACCGGCTCTCTTGGAGGGTCTTGAGGGAGGTTTATTCCTGCCCTGTGCAACATTGAGGCATTTGGAAGTAAATTGTTTATACCGGGAAGCAGTGTGAGCCAGCAGCCGCAGCAGCGAGCGGCACAGCCGCAGCACAGCTCTGCCCCTGCTGCCCCTCAGCCCCTGGGCTCGGGGGCAGGACTGGCCAGGGGACACCACCACAGCCCCTGCGGGGGGAACTGCTCAGGACACAGCCCAGGAAGGGAAGGTCCTGCCAGGGGTCCCCAGGACGGTCCCTCAGGAGGTTCCACACTCTGTAGTGCTTAACCCTGCAACTCACACTGAAAAAAAGAGGTGTGGCAGATTGCAAAGTTCTGGGCTCAGCCTCGGCTCAATTAGTGGTGGTGGCATATGTTCTGTGATGGTTACATAAACAGGGATGGCATCCCAACCGGTGGCCAAGGATTGCCACGGCAACCACGACAGCCATCAGCACTGCCTTACTCATCGCGTTCCCCCATACTTCAGCAGCACTTCTGCTTCTACTTTGCTACTTTCAAATACAAATATGAATAAAAGGAGCTCTCTGGCCTTCTCTGGAAACGAAGCTGCCCAAACCTGTAACCCCCAGTGCCACCTGTGAGCTGTCAGCAGCAGCCCTGGGCCGCTGCTCTGCAAAGACAGCGCAGTGTTCCACACTGGGACAAAGCAGAACAACCCTTGCACTGCTGCTGCAGCACATCCTGCACACCTGGAGGCTGGCACTGCCCTCTGTAGTCATGAGCCACAACTCATGACAATGATGTGCTCATGCCTTCCACAAGCTTTTGAGCAGCTTCACTTCTCTCCGTGCAATCAGGCAAGCCTGGCCTACAATCTTTTATTCCCAGTTTACAGCTGTACATTATAAACAAAATGTATTTCCTTAATATTTTTTTTCCAGTATAGCCAGTGCATATCTCTGCTTTCAAACATCCTGCTCTCCCTATTTACATTTTCTTTCAGACTGCTCATAAAAACCCCTGACTAATTTTAGGACAAAGATTAATACATAGCATCCTGCTCAGTAGCACCTCCTACCTACAACCAGTTTCAGACCTGTCACCTATAGCCAGGCCTAATCCACAGAACATCCACTGCATTTTCATCATTTTGGTTTCTCAGTAACAACATAAAAAATGAAATTAAAATGTACTAGATTTAAAAGTTAATTCAGCCTTTTGTATACTTGTTAACCAAGTTATCTATTTATACCTCACTAAAATTCAGCATCTGCAAAGATCATATACAGAGGCACAAGGAAAACAGGAAACATGGTTTTTCAAATACAAGGAATTTGTGCTTTATTTTAAAGTTGTTTTAAAAAGCAAGCCTTTTGTTTGCAATAGTATCCAGCAGTTATTTGACAGAAAAACCAGTCTCAGTAATGTGAATAAAGATTAAATGCTAGATTTTTTGGATTCCAGTGATTTGCCGAAATATTTTTTGGCATAACCAGAAAATTAGTCACTACTAACTTCACCTTCTATGACTGTTTCAAGTACAAATCATTTCTCATCTGACAATCATTCAGCTTTTAAAGCCAGCTGTTTTATGAAGCCTTTTGTTGAAACCTGGTATGTGAACAGGGATCCCAAAGCCTTAATTTTGAGAGAAATTGCAGTATGTCAAACTCAATAAAGGCAGAAGACATGTTTAGATGCCAGAATTCTGTATGTAAAAAAAAAAAAAAAAATCAAAAAAGGTGAAGTTAATAATAGGAGATTTAGCAGCTGCCTGGATACAGGTGTAGGATTGGCTTCTTGATTGCTTCATACAGCAGAGCTGAGATACTAAAACAGATCTGCTCTGTGCTGTGTAGGTCTTCAAAATACATATTAATACAAAAATTTTTGCTACATAAAAATACTTGTTTCTTTTTTCTTTCTTTAGAGAGTAAAGTAATTTCCTTACTTCCATATGGTACTGCAGGAAGAGGTAGAGTAAAGTGGAGAGACAGTGGTTGTAAGGAGCAGCTCTGCACAACTTCTGTTCACCTGTGGCTGTGCCAAAGCATGGCTTGGGTTCTGGGTGGGTTCCAGGAGGAGCTCCTGCCCTGCCAGGACACACTGCAGCCCCAGGCAGTGCCACAGCCAGGCAGCCCCAGCTCCCTGCACTGGTGCTCCAGCCAGAGCTCTTCCAAGGCTGAGACAATCCAAGACACTTACCAAAAGGACAGGCTCACAATGCTAATTAGCTCTCTGTCAGGAGATAGACTGGAGCCTCTGTCTCTAATGCCCCAGTTAAATCTCTTCTCTCCACATAAAGCCCGGGACATTAACCATGTCTTATTTTCCCATTTTTCTTTACAGGGAGCCTAGATGGATTGTAATGCACATGGATAGACTGAAATGCTCAGCAGATGATTTTGCTTAAATCTCAAGTAAGACAAATGTGAGGAGATCTTCAATCACTGCCCTGGGATGTGTGGGCGATGTATTACATTTTACAAGGAACAGCATTTGGAAAAATTCCGTTTTCACTCCTCAGCCACTGTACTCTTTTAATTACTTGCTAAACTTGGAGAAAGAAGAACGGGAAAGGAAAAGGGCAGAGGAGACTTCCCAGAGATAATGAGATGGCTGCCTGCTGAAGTGAGGCAGCAGCATCATTAATGCCTGAGCTGAAGGAGGAGCAGCAGATCCCTCACTCCCCTCCGTGGCAGCAATTCCAGCAGTCACTGGGCTGCAGTCACACACCAAGCTCCAGCAGCGAGTTCTCTGCTTGAGCCAAGGCCTTTGTCTCACAGGGTATGATGGAAGATTTCACTCTGAGGCTCTGTAGTAGTAATAAAATAAATTCTGCCTCAAAACTCCACAAACCTTGAATATGCCAGGAACCAGAGACAAATGAAATAAAGGTCCCTGGAATTTTACCACTTCCTATGCCTATGCATTCCTGGTGCACACTTCATTTTTACTAAAAATTCAGTGCAAATAAATAAATTAGGAAGAGCTGTCATACTAATTTTTTTGGAAGTCTAATTTCAATCTTCCCTATGAAAAATATGATATGAAAACTCTTGCAGATATTATTATCCAAGGACTACAGGTTTTTTAATTTGTTTAGGTGCATTTGATGAGCTGCTTCACACCAATGTGGACAATACTTTTGTTTCCTTGTAGATGCAAACTTGGGAGCATTTTCCCAAGATCCTGAATTATGTCTGCTGCTAAACACACTCCAAGAGTTCTCAGGTGAGTACATACATTTCTTACGGAGGTAACCAAGTTCTGACTCTGACATGCTCAGAGGTCATGCAGCAGGTTCAAAAGTTTTGCACAAGTAAAGCACAACTGAGAGCATTATTGTCTTTCAATATTATTATTGTAATATCTAGTGATAAATGCAATGCAACAAGTGTACAGCTTTAATTGAAATGCAAACAAAATTATTTGTTGATAGTGTCCTTCAATTGTCCTTTGCCAATGATGAAAATAATTCTAATAATTACTGTGCCCAAAACATCTGGGAAGGAGATCAAAATCACTGTCTGAAAATTAAGTACAGTAGAAGTTCAGGGGTTAAAGTGACATAAATGGTGCCTTCTTTAAAAATACACTTCTATAGTTAGCATACTGCTCTAGCAGAGAAGTATAAATTAGACATATTTATAAACACAGACACAAAAGAGAAGAAATCACAAGTATCAGATCCTTGGGATATTCTGAGATCTTCCAACTGAGATCGACAGAAGATGCACACATCCCAGGCAGAAAGCTGAAGCAAACCAGATAAAAGGGCACTTAAAACTGAGAAAATATGATTACAAAATAGAAATACGATACTATTAATGAATTGCAGGAAGAATTAACTTAGCCAGCTGACCCAGTGAAAGCTGTTAAAGTGGGGATTGTTTAAAGCCCACCCCACAGAAAGCAGCCTGTCAGAAACCAGTGGGGAGGGTGTGGAACAGCCAGGCAGCCCCTGCTGGAGCAGATCCACGGGAGGTGACGGCTCTGCCCACAGAACCAGCCCTGGCCTTGGGATGCTTCCCACTGTGCCCCGAGTGGGTCCAGCACGGGGGCACTTCACCAGCACATCACACAGACCCACACGTGGTGTGCCAAGCTCCAGCAGGAACTTCCCATCCACATCGTGCACTCCAGCTTTTAAAAAACACTGCAAGTCTTCAATTCATGTAGTAACACTGTGGACATGAGAATATGCAATTTATGGCAATTATTTTATAAGGGAGAAGGGGAGAGGTTATAACAGGATTATGAGCAAGGACTTCCAAACCCAGTTCTAAAATTATCCTCAGCTTTAACAAATCACAACTCTAACCCCCTCTCCTTTTTGCTTATTCCTGAAGCCTTTCTTCTTTTTCCTCCGTGCTTGATCTGATCTAAATTCTTTCAAGATGTCAAGGGGAAAAATCTGCTATTAAGAGCTACTAGTTTCCATTTGCTTTTTCGAAGTGGGTGTGTGACAACACTCTGAGGCATTACACAGGCAATTAGGTATGCACAGGATGCCCTACTCCAGAGAGACAATATGCAGAGAAGTGGAGGCTAAAGCACTTCTGCATTAACAGGAGGACCCTCCAAGTGCTTTGCACAGTGTGCTCCAGGGCCACTCAATTGTCCCACAGTGTCAGTATTCCAAGCAGAAGACATTTAACTTTGTTTCTTCCCAGACCAAAGTATCAACACAGGAATCAGGTATTTATCCAATGCCAGTAACAAGAATCCTACCTAGCAATTTTCTGCAACTTAAATGTAAATGATGCATGAAAAATGTGTTCTTATGAGATATTAAACACAAGCCAAGTGCTTTAACAGAAAAGTAGGAAATACCCCAATGATCTCTGTGTTTTGTCATCATCAGTGACTGCAGCCCCAAGGAGCCTCCAGCTCCTGCCAACCCCGTAGCAAATAAGGACTCAGTGCTTCGAAGAAATTATGGCACTTTCTTATGTGCATTCAGAAAAAGACAGCCATGAAGCATTGCCTCGCTAAATGTTATAAAAGTTCTTATAAATATTCATGTGCAGCATTTGTACTCTGAGTATTTAATCATTTCTTTACAAGAAAGGAACAGGGAGAAAGGCAGAGGAAGAAACTACTGTCTCTTCAATTCCAAAGAGAGCAAGGTAACAGAAGAGGCAAACTTGTGCACAGGTGATCTATAAATTAGTCAGCACCAAACCCAGAAACCTACAAAAAAAGAGAATTTTTCCAGTTCCACGATTTTCTTCTTTCATTACATCTGAAGGTACACAATAGTTTGCAGGTATTGTCCTAATGATTTCTTCAATCATTTTGTACCCCTGGGCACTCAATGCATCCCCTCCAGAGCAGCAGGACTGAGAGCCCTGCCAGCATCCCATGCCTGTCCAGCTCTGTCCATGGCACGCTGCCCTGGATCAAAGCCTCCCACAGCTAAAGTTTATCAATACTGCTGAGAATTAATATAGATTTCTGTAACACGTGCTGACAATACAAAAGCCTGCTCACAAGTGGCTTGTGCACAAAAGGGAAAATATATTGAAAACAGCTTGGATGTCAAATTATAAACCTGATAGAAAAGCCAAGAGATGTGGAGCAGTAACACCTGCACTGCTCAGCAATCACCAGCAGAGACAGCAGTCAGGGCTCCTTGCTGTGATGTGGCCTCCAAGCCAGACCAGGAAAGCTTTGGACACTTTTCCCTCTCCTTCCACAGCAGGAACAGCAGTTCTGCTGCAGACACACCTTACACCGAGGCTGTGGGTACCAGTGCCTTTGCAGACACCACTCTGGGTGCACCTCCCCAGCCAGGATGCTGCAGCTTGAGTTACAAATAACAGTCTCAGATGTTCATTACTGCAGGCCCAGCTCCTTACACACACCTCGGCTGGCAAGCAGAGCCAGTGCTGGCTGAAAAGGCTGGGACAGCAGCAGTAACAGTGGAAGAAGCTTATTGCTGTGCTGCTTCTGGTTCCCTGTTGGATCAGCCAAGGCAAATTCCTGCCAGCTGTACCTGTCTGTGCTCTCAGGTGTATTGGACAAGTCTCCGTGGAGTCACTCCAGGCCCATGCCATGTTTAGAATTACAAAGCAAAATGAAAAGTGGTGCTGCCTTTTGCTTCCCTCAGGAAAACTGCCTCTTGCAAATGGTTTTATCATTTTCATTATATCCTGTTTGATTTGCTTTACCATCTTGACTGGAACAATAGCTAAGACATAATAGAAAAAGATTTTTCCACAGGCTGGTTCTAATTACATTAAATCTCAAGTGAGATAGGACATTTAAATAAGAAACAACAACTGCAGAGTCTGAGATAATGACATACTGAGATACCAGGCTTTTTGAGAGTGCCATTAAAATGATGCATGAAGCATTACAGCTACTCCAATTGGGTTTCAACACGAAAGCCATTCCTTCTGTGGCACAGTGCTGTAGAAAGAGGTCAGCACTTACTGCACTTGATGTGCTACTCAACAATTAGGAACCATTATCCCTTATGCTGAAGTTGCAACATAGACACAGGCCTAAACTTCTGTATGAGCTGAGGCACTTGGGATGGCAGGATCTCTGGGATGAGTCACCTCATGAACCACAAAACAGAATGGAGGAGCTTCTGAAGAGCTCCTGGATTTTGCTGCAAGTTGTACCTTTAACATTTTGTTATCATAACTGAATTCTCTTTATTTCCTGGAAAATGTACCTTTAGACTTTCTGGAAACCCTTGAAATACAGCTATGCAAAGTGGAGACTGTGGCTGTGTGTCCTGCAAACACAGTGCAACCTGTCACGGTCCCACTGCTCGTCTGCTTAACCTTGGAGCCACTGCCCAACACTGGTGCCTATGGGCCCTGCATCAAGGTCCCCTGCTGGAAATCAAACTGAGGAAAGGGAGCTTCTGTGGGGAGGAAAGGACTCCAGGCACTTCCCCTGTGCTTCCCCTTCCTTGGGCTACTAAGTGCTAACCCAGGCTAAAGGGAAGGAGAAGGGGTGGCCTGAGGGGACCCAGGGCACCCTCAGCCAGGTGGCAGAGAACACTGAGTGGGGTGGGAATGTTCCTCTGCTGGAGGGCAGGAGGGCTCTGCAGAGGGACCAGGACAGGCCAGATCCATGTGCCAGGCCAGTTGTATGAGGTTCTACAGGGTGAAGAGCTGGGTTCTGTCCTCGGCTCACAACTCCCTGCAGTGCTACAGGCTGGGGCAGAGGGACTGGAAATCTCCCCAGCAGAAAGAACCTGGGCACAGCTGAACACGGACCCAGGAGAAGGCTGATGGCACCTGGGCTGCAGCAGCAATGCTGTGGCAGCAGGAGCAGCGCAGTGAGCATCCCCCTGTGCTGGGCACTGCTGAGGCCACACCTCAAACCCTGGGGTCAGTTCTGGGCTCCTCACAACCAGGAAGACACGGAGCACAGGGGAGGTTTAGGTTGGAAATTAGGGAAAAATGTCTTCCCTGAAAGGGTTGTCCAGCCCTGGCAGAAGCTGCCCAGTGCAGTGGTAGAGTCACCATGCCTGGGGATTAAAAAGCTGGGTGGATGCAGCACTTGGGGGCACAGGTCAGTGGTGGAGCTGGCAGTGCTGTGTCAATGGTTGGACACAATGATCCTAAGGGTCTTTTTCAACCTTAACAATTCTCTGATTCTGTAATTGCTGGACCGGTCTGTGTCTCACAAATGGGATGGGACCCTGACTGGTTGCAGATTTAGGATTTATTACCTGTCTGTATCACACAAGCAAAAAGCAAGAGACACAGAGAAACAACATCCACACAAATCTAGATCAAAGACAGGATGGCATCTTATGCAAAGCCTTTTTCTACATATTCTTTGAACCAGTAGCATAAAAGGAAAGGTGTAAAGTCATTATACTCCAACCGTTAAGAAAAGGACCCATGTGAGTTTAACATTAACAAAAGGACTTCTGTGAACTTCAAATAATACACAATAATTAATTATTTAAGATTGAAACTTTTTCTATCTTTGCAAAGCATATATCTAGGACTTTTCACATCTTGAACTATCAGTAAGTTCTTGTTCTTTCTTGTTCCCTATGATAAATATAAATGTATTCACTTGGTTCTTAACTTTCTAGCTTCCCAAGAGAAAGTTTTGAAATTTCCTAGCTTTTCTCAGCTTTATGTCTACTTTCTGAGGCCTTTTTACACTTTCTAGAGTCTTTGACCTTTTTATATTCCTACGGTAATGGGGGAGAACAGTTCACCAACTGCCCTTACTCACAGCTCATCACTAGTGGTGAATAATTAACATCAAACCATGGCTAAGTGGCTCTGTGCTGTATGGCCAGAGCTGAGGCAGGTCTGTACTTACACACTGGGTATCAGTTTCTTACCCATCCACCTGGTTGTGCATAGCTGCCATAGGAACGTTTCAAGGAAATCAGCGAGATCCTGAGGATTGAGAGACTTAGTTTCAGTCAATAAACAGAATCTATGATTCTAAATTCTATACTTGGAGAATATAAAGTTTCACATAAGCAGGTCATTAAGTAAAGCATTCTTGTTGAAGTAGCAAAACATTAATTCTCTGTTAATAGTCAAGTGCACAAAAGAAAATTTACAAAGTTTATTTCAGCACACAAAATAAATTTTTTTGGGGTGTATATTCTACACTTCAGCCTTGCCCTGCTGAACTGCTGTGACACACAGATTGTCTGTGCTCAGCCAGTGCCAGGGCACTGCAGGATGATGGCTCAGACACAGCTCAGTACTTGCAGTCCCATGCAAGTGGCAAAAGGCTGTGCTAAAGCAGCTCAGGTACCTGCAGAGCCACTGCTGGGGATGCCTGTCTGAACAGAGCCAACCTGAACAGAAACACACATGCAACTATTACTGCTTGTGACAATATCTATTTTGCATTAAATAAAGAAGGAATTTAACTTGTACACCTTTCCCTATCAATTACTGGTTTTGTTAGCTTCCTTTAGGCCCTTATAAGACATTAGGAAGGCAGAATTAGATGGCCAAGCTCACCTTCATGACACCTCTGAACAGCCCCAGCTTTCAAACTGCAGCAGCTGCACACGTGGGTGCAGAGGAAGGGTGGATTTCTGTCAGGCCAGGGAGTGAAGGCCATCAGCAGTGAGCACCAGCACCGGAGCTGTTGGCCTCTGCCTCCCTCTGCTCCCCAGAAGTGCCAGGGGAGGTTTCAGCAGGTGAAGAGCAGCAGGTTCATGGCTTGAACAGATCCTGTCCTGAGGTCCTTGGGCTCACACTGACTGCCCTTTTCCCCCACCAGTTCCTGGCACAAACCTTCCCCACTGGATCCCACTGAAACACCAAAATGCAATTTTACATGCAAACTACACAAAAGGCTGTTTCTTCCCCAAATAGAGGAATAATTTGAAAACTTGCCAGTGTTGCTCATGAGCTGAAATAGAGGCTGCACAGGTCATGATGACCTGAGGGCTGAAGGGAGCTGAGGAGCCTCTCCCCAGGCCAGGACATCCCTGGGAGCCAGTGCCAGCGCAGCAGAGCTGGGAGCTCAGCAGCACAAGGGAAACCCCAGAGCCTGGCTTGCACCACGGGGCTGGGACCTCTGGCACTGGCACTGGTGGACCCAGGGCACCTCCCCCTCTGACTGCCACACACACTCCTGATTTGCCATCCAACTTTCTTCCTGCACAGCCTGGTGGTCTCTCATTAAGACCAAAATTTACAGAGCATATTTCAGCTTTTATAAAACCCACTGTGCTTTCTAAAGATCCACCTTGTCTTCCAGGCAAGTGAAATAACACTTTCTGTCTATGGCTCCTGGGGGTTGTTTTCCCTCTTTATTTTTAAAATATTATTTAGGTCTTGCAATGCCTGTTTCTCAGCCAGACTGTCAGGGATGTTAATGAGATTTATCCGCACAGCCTCTCTCACTCTCTGCCCCCTTTCATTCTCTGACACACAAGTGCTTTTATGTTGCAGGAAATGAGGACAACAGAAAGCTGCAGATCCCATGAATGTAAAAATTGTCTTGAAGGCATGGAACAATCCAGCCCTAATTACAGCCAGCTGGAGCCTGCTCTCTTTGCACTGATACTTAGATAATTAACTGAATACTGACTGATGCAAGACTCAAGTATGTCACTACCACTCAGATATTCAAGGTTAATTCTTGTATCCATCACCAACATCAAGCTTAATGGGTATTATCAGCTAAACTCTTGAAAATCAGTAACAAAGACTCATAGTCAGGACTATTTTTCCTTCAGTGAGCTTGGTGTCATCTTTCTTTAGCTGCAGAAGAAATGTCTTTTACATAACAAGGTAAAATCATAAATTTTGATCCATTTAATACCTGTAAATTCACTCACTTAAAGCCTTCAATACACTGAAATCACAACACTGGTGTAATAAAATACACCCCAAACTGTTCCAGTGGGCATGACTGCAGTAATACCTGTTTATTTCTCATAGTATGGCATCTTTAAATTGGTGGGTGTGTGCATCCTCTCCATATGCTTTATATGGATGTTGAAAGCAAACAGTTTTATGCTGAAAACTAAATATCCTGATTTGAATGACAGTGCATAACTCTGAAACTATTACAGGAGGGGACAGCAGAGATAGTGCTCAAGAAGCCTGAAATGTCTGTAAGTCAGAACTACTGATCACTTCTCCTCCTGCATGGAACAGTACATGTTTAGATCGTGAGGTACCTGAACTGTGCTGTCAGCAAAAAAAGTGAAAGAGGAAGTCAGTACCAACAAGAGAAAGTTGTCTCAGTTCCATTTCCAGCAGTGCTTTCCCTGGAAACAGGGGTTTGGGGACAGAGTCAATCCCTCTGACTGGTTTGCAGCTGCACTGATAGGAGAAAACAAGGTGCCACTACTTGGTACTTTTATTCCTAGTTACTAATTCAAGAAATCACTGTGAAAAATTGGAAGTATTGTAACCTGGCAAAGATGTTCATAAGAACAGCAATACAGCACAGCAAAGCCACAGTAGAAGAGGAAGAGAACTGATCAGTAATTGTTAGAGCTTGGGTAGGGCTATGCAGCAGATAACCAGCACACATCTCAGCAGCCTGCAGTGCTCTCCAAACATCTGGGTGGGGAGGCAGGAATCTAAAGAATCCGGAATAGGGATTCTTTTCATTTTGTATTTTATTTGTCCTCACACCTTCTTATCTAGCAATGGAAAAATAAACAATCTCAGTTATGTTTGCACATGGCCTACCATACTCCTTCAGTAGGAAAAGTCTGAATTTTGTGAAATATCTTTGGAATGCCACTGTAATGTAAATCACAAAGCACTGACACCACAGTACAAGTTAAAGTGTAACCTGCAGTTTTCCCCAAGAGAATACACAGAATTTATATCACCAGAAATGGAAAGCAACAGAACAAAAATAAAAGCTTAGCAAAAAAAGTAGGTTAACTCATATAGAGAATGATACATAAGACAAAGCTAAAAAAGAAAGCAAGGCAGGTATTTTTGGAAATATTTTGAAGTCTCTTTAAAGCCCTGCCTACTTCCCTGTGAAGTACTTCTGCTTAAAACATAGATATGCTAATGTTCATATTGAAGATAGCAATGATTGGGCTGAAAGAACTCCTCTTTGGAAGAGCAAAGGAAGAAAGACTGTGCACCATCAGCAGCTGGTTCTGAGCATTTTCAGACTTATCCTGGGGAGAGTTAAGGAATCACAGAATCATTAGGGGTGAAGGGGTGTCTGGAGGTCATCTAGTCCAGCTCCAGGGAAATGGATGTTTGAGAGGAAAAGTTGCATTCTGGATAAACTGACGAAACCTTTGAATCTGAGAGGCCTCCAAAACTCCAATTATTTTGTGTTAAAGGGGGCAGAAGAAGTGCTGCTGCAGCAACTCCCTGGATGAGGTGGTTGGTGCAGTACCCAAGGGCATCCCAGAACCTTGGGACAGTGGCACTACCTGCATTCCATGGAAATGATTATTGCTTCCAGCAGGTTCAGAAGTGGTAATTCTCTTTTTCACCTAGAAGTTCATAGTTTTCTTAATTAACAGGATCTGAACTGCATGCAGGTTTCTTTTTTTTTGGTTTGGGATTTTTTTTTTTTGTTTGGAAGAATAGGAGTGTGTTTCTTGCCAAGGCCACATTGCATAATAACAGACTGGAGAAAAATGAAAGGACCCAGTATGAAAAATACAATGCAATTATCACCAACTGAGCAGCTGATAAAAGAAATGACAGAGTAAAATACACAAGTTTCACATGATGGAAATTCAGGGAAAGTTAATTTGTTACAAATATTGAGCAAATGAAAAGAGCAGATCTCACCATAAGCAAGGCCTCTCACCTCCCAGCCACTAAAAATTTCCTCCTCCTGCAATAAGCAATCTGCCATCCCATCACAAAGGAGCCCCAGCAGCAGAGCTGCTTGGATGGAACTTACAGTAGCATGGCCAAAATGAAGAGCAGGAGCCCCACACAATTACAAGATAACTTTTCCATTTCGTCCTATTTATTTGAAATTTCCAGCCATCACACCAGCATGAATTCAAGCAAACACAGCATCAGCTGCCTTTTATCAGCTAAACTGACAAGGACAGAATTTTTAAGACACTTGTGATGGGCATATTTCAGAGATAAATCTAAGTGAAAACAGAGACTACTGCAAGCATGAAAAATCTGAACTGCCTTCTGGAAAGAAGTGCATACAGGGACATGGAATAAATATTATTAAGCTATTGTTGCTTAGTCTGTCAATGTTTCCATTTTGAATCAGCCTTCAGCCATTAAAACCTCAGCTGGAAAAGTCTGGTTGAACCTGACAAATGAACAAGCCAGGTCTCGGGAAGAAAAAAAAGTTGTTTTTCCTTAACCTCAAACACATCCTGACTTCTGTGTCTTCAGCTTTTTTTGAGATAAATATCCTCAATTTTGCATCTTTCTTTTGTACACGTGTAATTGCAGTTCAAATGTTTCCCTGTCTGTTCCCTGTTGTACCCTGAGAGGGAAGCAGCTTTCTGCAGGGGAGCACACCCAGCACAGTCCTCTGTGCCCAGAGCTTCTCCAAACTGCAAGCACACAGAAACTGAAACAGCACTTGGAATCTGGAAAAATGTTCAGGAATGCACAAAGGAAATGCACTATATAAATGTAAGAGCATTAAAAGAATGTTATTATGGCTATTATCCTAAAAATCCATCTAAGCCAGTAGCCCCTGCCTGTCCCTGCAGGTATCTCGCTTTGTCTGCAGCTCACATGGATCACAACAGGCTCCTCTTCAGTGCCAATATTTTCTGCTCTTTCCTTGTTCTTTGTGCCAAGCCAAAGAGAAGCAACAAAGGCTGGTGGTGTTCCTGGTGGTGCTTCTGCAGGAGGCAGTGGGCAGTCTCCCTTCATGCACACAGACTTGTGCTCTGTACAGTGAGGGAACGTCTGCAAACATGTTCCTGGTGCAGCTTTCTCAATGGAAAGCATCCCAAAGAACGTGTGTGGGTCCTGTGTGAGGGACAGCAGCCTGACAGGGGCCTCAGAAAAAACCTCTGTGTGGCAGCAGAGCCAGGCAGGCTGAGGTGTGTGAGCTGCCCACAGCCTCCTGTTATTCCTGGGAAGGTGGTGACTTCCTCTTAATTGAATCTTTCCCCTTACTTTGCTCTTCCTTCCTGATGATAAATGCAGTTTTTATTTTTCCAACCAATTCAACATTACTTTTAGAAATTTTATCAGTCATTCAGACTTAAGTCAGTGAGTCAAGCGGAAAAAATGTGTTCCCAAGCTGAGAGAAAACCCTCCCATGTAAAATCCCAGAGCCAAGAGCACCTCCCAGGCAACATCCTCCAGCTGTTCTCAGAGACAGAAAGAATATGTGCACTCCATCAGTTCCCACCTAGGCCCCTCCAGAGCATCTCCAGCAGGAAGGAGATCTGTCTGCCCACAGCAGCAACCCCTGGCTCTTCCCAGGCCTCACCCCACCCAGCTCTTTCCTCCACTACAAGAACCTCTTCATGTTCAGCTGATTAACATCTTCCTGTGCCAGCAGAGGAATCTATCCCATAGCATTGTTCTCCCCGTTTCTGGGCTCTGATTGTCCTTTTATCAGCTAAATAATAGCAATTTGAATGCAGAAACAATTATGGGAACCTATTTGCTCAGCTGAAGTCCTTGTCCCTGGCAGATTTAGAGTTAGTGCTGTTTTGTCAAAGGCTGAATGCATGAAGAAGTTGCTCTGCCAGGCAGGGATGTACAAGCGAACAGATAAAACATCACCTTCCAGTTTTCTAGGAATGTTTCCTCTGATGATGGTGGTTGGAACCTGTTTGTATCCTCTTTTGACCACCTACATACAGAAAAGCCAAGGTGGTGCATTTTCCTCAGTAAGAATGGGCAAGAGTTTGTGACTAGGACTGCTTTGTAACTTGTGCTGCTCATATTTCTGGCTCTAAAGTGCCCTACAGAAACCAAACATCCCACTGAAGTGCTCCAGCACCAAAACTTTTGCAAAACAGACATGAGAGCTGGAACTGTCTTTTTCTTGTTCTCATTAGACATGTGAGTGAATCAGATCTGAGGATCTGTGCACACCTTCAAAGAGAAAGGACTGCAGGGCTACAGGGAACAACAGAGAAAAGGCATTAACGAGAGTACAGTAAATCTGAAAACTTTGAAGAAGAAAAACATTTTTCTTTTAAGTTCTTTTTGAGCTTCATTTGTCACCACTGCAGATGGAATCTGCAAGCCCTCCCTTCCTGCCAATGCAGCAGAAGACACTGACACAGTATAGAAACAACTCTGGCAACAAACCAGACAGCTCCTGAAGAGGGGAACTCACTGAGGGAGGAACCTGGCAGCCTCCTGAGCACCTGATGCACTGCCTGAGCTCTCAGCTCTTGGCTGGGAGGCTCCCAAGTGCTGGTCTGTGCTCTCACAGGAGACACAGGAGCTCAGTGTGGATTTCAGACAGACTTGCTACATTAATGCTGACCATGTTCTGAAATCTCACCCTTAACCTCACAGAAATTAGGACAGAATTCTTCTGGGGCACTGACTGTTCTCTCACTGAAGTTCTAACACAGACTATGCTACAGGGCTGGAATGAATACCTCACCTGGACTGGTAAATAAGAACAGGGATATTTGTGAGGCTCAGAAATGCAGGTCTAATTTTTCTACCATCAGTCACAGAGAAATACTGTCAGATCTGTTCACTCTCCCTCTAAAAAAAGAGGGTAGAATAAGAAAGAAGCATTTCAAACAAGACCACAGCACACAACAGATTTCCTTTGTTTTATTCATAACAAATGAAAGGAATGTGGTGAGATGTCAATTTTGATATATGCAGTTACATCACAGTTTTCAAACTAAGGCAGATTCCATTGAGCTGGGGTTTAGCGAGGCTTTGAAGAGAGCACAAACACCTCCTTTCACTCTCTTGCCTCAAAAGACATGGAAACATCATCTTGGTGTGGTATTAAGGATGTGGTAATTCCCCTCTACTCTTTTAAAAGCTTCTGTTTTTAGTGGCCAGTTCTACACTGTTACAAAGGCACAGAGCCCAAAATGGGATAGCAAGACAGAGCTGGGGGGTCTTTCTGCTCACAATTTAACTTGAAAAAGTAGCACAGTTTTGTATTCCTGACTAGTAAACTGACCTTAGGAAGACAGGCATAGAAGTATTCAGCTGTTTAATACCCAGCTATGAATGGCAGAAAAAAAGATATGCAAAATAAGAAGAGTAAAGAAAAGAAGAAAATGGAAAAAGATTTTTGAGGAAATATTGAATGTCAGCAGATAAAAGTGAATTTCCTAGTGTGCCATATAAGCATGTCTTTCCACAGGTTTCAGGAGTCACACCAAGTACTTAAAATATAACAAAAAAACAGGGACAGAGCTACTTCTACAACCTGTTCCAAACTGCAGTGTGCTGGGCATTGGGTAGGAAGACAGTCAGTAATGGATAAAAATATTTTTGTTTTTCAAAGATGAAGACATGGGATGAACCCACAGGAAGAAATTTCCACTACAGAATAAAGCACCAGATACTAACTTTTTGCTAATGAATGAAGCTCACAAAATCACATGTTTGGCTCTTGTAAGATTTCTCTATTTAAACTCTGGTAGTAGTAAAACAAGATAATTCACAATCCAAATTATCCTACAGTACTGTACTAGAAATCAGAAGATGACAGAAAACAAGTTACCACTTAAGTGTGAGGCACTGAATCCATTCTCATGTCAATGGCTGGCTTGGCAAAACCTCCTGCAGCCAATAATAAATCCTGCTGAAAATTTCAAAACTTCTGACTTGTCCAGACAAATTTGCTTCACCCCCTTCTCTTCATGACTGCTGGTCAGTGCAGGAACATTTTCTGTGAAAGACAGACAAGAAGATTATTTCAAACAAATTTCAAATCTGATTTATTTTAAATTTTCCTTCAGGAGTGACCTCCTGATTTCTTAAATGCTGCATGAGCTGAGTAAAAACACAGTTGAATTATTTCCAGCATTCTGGCTGCATAGCTGGCACTCCAGACTTTTGTCCTTAACATTCCCGTTTCTTTCCCATTCCCCAGGAGCACACTGCTGCAGACTTCCTTTAACTTTATCTGCCCAAGAGCCATGTTGCAGCTCTGCCATGAAGATGGCCTGTAGAACCACTGGAAGAATGAAAGACTTTTCCCGGGAAAAGGAGCAGAACTGTTTGGAGCTATTCAAGGAGACAGCACTGTCCAGTTCTCCTGGGGTTTTGTTTGTGGGGTTGGTTTTTATTCCTCCTCTGGTATTCTGCTTCTTGTGACTTCAAGGGGGAACACATTTGTGGGTGACAAAGTTGGCAGAAAGAAAGCAAACACAAATTAATTATGTAACAGAAGCCGCATATAACAAGGAGCAAAGCAAACACAGCCTGGTGAGGGACAGACTGAGCAGCACAACCAGAGTGCCTTGACAACGATTATCACCACAAAAGGACTTTTTAGGACATTTGAAAGTAAGGTTCTGAAAAGCTCTGCAGATGAGTAGCAACAAGTGAGAAAAATAAGAATGATCCTAAGAGAAAACACACATGATGTGTTTGAAAATGGACTTAATGAGAAGGGGAATACCCTTGCATTGAAGGTAGGTAAGGGAATAGCCACCAAATCAGACTTCAACTTGTGGCTCATTGTCTAAATAGAGATATTAGAGATGAGTCAAAAGCTTACTCTGGATGGAGAAGATTGAATCTTCTCCTAACCCGAGTGTTACCAACCAATTTGCTTTTGCAGATGGGATTAGCCAGAAATGGGATGCAGAAGAAAAGGAATGAGAACTGAGCCCTGCAAAGCCTCCAGAAGGAATGTTAAGGGAACACCACAATCCTTCATAGCTCTGAGAACCTCACGCAGCAGCAAAATTTTTCTTTGCATATTACCAAGTTCTTTGAAATAGACAAAAGAGCCCTGAAGAAAAGAGAAATCAGCCAACACTTTGTGGCATGGAATGGCTGCACTGGAAGATTATTTAGTCTCAGCATAAGGAGATGTTGTTTGTGTAAAATTTTAGCCCCTTCCAAAATGTCTTTTTTGCTCGCTGGAAGAACAAGAGACTGGGAACTTTGTGGATTCAGGCAGGATGCTGCAGTTCAAGTAGCTGGCCAGGGGAGGAGGAGGGGGGTGGATTTTTCCTCCTTTAGTGCCCACCAGCCTGCAAAACCTGTTCCCAAACTGTGGGCACTTTTGGGCATGTCTACATAGGGAACACCAAACCAGGAAACATTGCCAGAGCTGTAGCTATATAATAAAATATCAACAGTTACACTAATTTTGAAAGTTTAGCTGCATGCAGGTGTTTGTACTTCTGCCCTAAAATTCTGCAGGCTTTGCCCAGCACTACAAAGGGCTCTCCTTGCCATTTGCCTTCACTTGTGGAGCTGCACTCCAACAGCTCTGGCACAGCTGGAGATGGCAGAGACTTACTGCCACAGCTGGATATAAATCTGGTGTTCCTGTGGCTTGTGAGGATCACTGAGGTGTTTTATAGGTGCCACAGAAAACATTTTGTCTCCAACATCAGCATAGTGCACATTTAATGGTAGCTAAGGCAACAGGTGGCACAGAGATCACAGATACAGCTTTCATTGTACTCACAAACAGCACAGGGACTTGAAAACACAATCTACCACTCAAAAAGAAATTACTGAAACCACTCCATATTCACTTCTGCGCCAGTGCCTGGTACTACAGATTAATTTAAAACATTCAAATTAATTAATGAAGATGATGTGCAATCCTTTTAAGCCGCTGCTCCAAAGAGGCAATTCACATGGATGGAGTGAATGCTGTTGCGGATGAGTCCCTCCCCACTTCCCTTGGCTTTCCCTGGAGGCTGGGGCAGGAGAGGTCCCGTGTGAAGAGCTGCAGTGTGACTTGATCCCCTCCACTGTCCTCGCAGCACAAAGGGCAGGAATGCTCAAGAAATGAATCACAAACCATTCCTGCAAGTATCTCACAAACCATTCCTGCAAGCATCTCACAGACCCTTCCTGCAAACATCTCACAAACCATTCCTGCAAGCATCTCACAAACCCTTCCTGCAAGCATCTCACAAACCCTTCCTGCAAGCATCTCACAGACCCTTCCTGCAAACATCCCGGCCCTCAGCAGTGCCAGGCTGGAGCAGCTCCCAGCCTGTCAGGCTGAGTGACAGCCAGGGGTAAAGGGGCTCCTCCTCACAAGATCAGGAACAGGAAGGCTGTTTCAAACCCCTCCATCTGAATTATGATTGCTGACTGTGTAAGAAGGCAAAAATGGAAGCAAACCCACAAGGAAACAAAGCTTCATTTGGGAAAGGTTTTTCCTATTCATTATGATTGCAAGTGAATTTTTCCTCAGCTGAATAACAGGTGATGCTTTAGTGCTCAGTACATGGCCTGATTTTATCATAAAAACTCATCCTGGCCTTCAGCTGGCTGTCAGATTTGCCAAGCTGGTAGGATTTTGGCAACACTTGTGCTGTTTAATGTCTCAGCATGTCGTATCTTGGACACAAAGCCCTGCAAAATACCTAACTACAAATATTTATGTTCGTTATCCTTTCTGCATGATACAGTAAAGAGAGAGGAAACAGATTCTTTCCAAATGGACTGAATCAGAGAAGCATGACAACATCACAGGGTCACTATCCATGAGCAAAGCATTCCATTAAACCCCGGGCTCCCCTTGGGTGGAATCCCCCAGCCCCTGCACACCGTGAGCATGGCAGCTTTGCCCAGGAGGCTGCAGGGAGCACCTGGCACAGCAAACTCTGCCCCAGGAGCTCCAGGCCCTGGGCAGCGTGGGGGACACGGCTGGGGGCTGCTGCTGAGCTCCTGAGGTCACTCAGGTGGTGGCATTTAGAGGTGGCATTACACAGCCATTGACCAGGAGAGATGTGCTCTGCTTTCAGAGCAATAACTTCTTGGGCACAGAAATGCTGCACACAGAAGATATCCATTGTAGGAATAGATAGGGAAAGGGAATGCATAGTACAGGGAATGTGCAGCCCTCCACAGATATGTTTTTAATACAAATTCATAGAGGTACACAAGAGACTCCAAAAAAGTTTAAAAGTCAGAACTTCTGATACTTTAAAAAATATTAAATACGTGATGACTGTTTAAAATAGAACTGATTCATGGAGAGAAAGGAAGTACTTAATGACTTGCTCATGCTTAAGGACTCTTAAATAAAACAAGGATCTGTTACTCATGCGTTTGAAGGATTTGCTACTCCCAAACTACTGATTTGAAAAGCTTTTGACACAGCAAGATGAAGACACATCCCCAAGGGCTGCTGTGTGAGCTGAAAGCCTGTGTGCTCTCAAACACTCTTCCTTTCATTGAAGAAGGGAAAGATTAGCAAGTGGAAGAAAAGAAAAAAAGAATTGTTTTGGCTTTGGAAATGGTGTCAATAACATTTTCATGCCCGAAGAACCACTAAAGAACCCCAAATTATCATGTCAAGAAGTAGTGATTGAATTTGAGATCATCAGAGGCTATCCAGGCCCTCAGCTGCATCTCTCCTACTGCAATTTTATTCATTAATTGTTGGCCTAATATTACAGACCCAATACCATTTAATAAGAGAAGAAAATTAGCAGAAAAGACAGAAATTACAACTAGTCACCCTCCATCCTTATGAATGAATCATGTAGTACAAACTTCAAACACGGGGTTTATCAAGGCTTGGCCAAACTGCAATTTTGGCTAAGGGACAGAGGCAGGAACAGTGAAGCAACAGAAGCCTCTGCTCCATTTTTACTGCTCTGTGCTCCAACAATCACAATTTCTTCTCTCAACAGCTACTGAAAACCTAGACTTTTACTGCTATTTCATGTTCCTAAAAGCCCTATGAATAGCTGAATGGGGCTTTCCAGAGGAGGGCTCTTGGCACAGCCACACCAGCTCAGGTAGCAGCATGGACACAGGGAGAAGGAAAAGCTGGCAGCACCGTGGCAACAGGAAAAACTGAGAGCAACAATAAACTGCTCCCAATGCCAAAGCCTCAAATGACTGTTTATGCAACTTTCTTTCACAAACTAACCCCAAAACTTCCACTGGGATTGCAATTTGCATTTCAACCCTCTCTCCCCCCGCCCCCGTTTGCTGTTTGCCCAGTTTTATTAGAACCATCTGCAAGATCCTCCCCTTCCAGTTTCTTGTGTTGGTTCATCTGGCAGCTGCACTTTCTCATCTATTCAAAAAAATCTTTGTTTCAAAGTTATTGAGACAGAAGGTCTTTGACAGGCTAAAAATTATCTTGAAAATCAACACAGGAGCCACATCAGATGCTGTTCTTTACAGCTTGAAGGGGAAGAATGGAAGCTGGAATATATATATATTTCAGATAGGAGGGTTTTGGGATCAAGAAAAATTTTACCAACTCTATTTATCTGACAAAAGCCACAATTTACTGAAGCACTGCAAGTTGCCACTGCAGAAGAGTTTCAGGCTCACCATTATTGGCAGAAACAAGAGAAATGCAGAGAAGTATCTCCTTACAGCAGCTCTTGGCAAAAGATAAGCGAGGGGAGTGCAAAGGGAAGGAGGAATGTTGGTGAAGTAAGTAATAGGGTTTGAATCATTTTCTTTAAGCGTGATACAAGTATTACAAGTTTTTGAATACAACATGCTTTGCAATCCCCTTCATTAGCTGGTGCACGGTGCTGCTTGAGTTCCCATCTTTCTCTGTAACCCTCCTAAAGATCCTTGCTCCCTTCCATGGGCAGATATCCCTGCTGTCACCGAGCTGCCCATCCTGATGGGACAGCTCCTGCTGCAGCACAGGGCAGGGCACTGCTGGGAAATGGCAAAATCCTGGGCCTTTCATTGGTTTAGATCCTTTTCTTGTCCAAATTATTTCTGCAGAAGCATTCACCTCGTTGCAGAAGAATGGCACAACCCTCACTTTTGGGGATTAACAGAATTCTCTTCCAGATTTCTCCAAACGGTCTCATAAAACATTTTTAATAAAGAAAATTCACTTCAAGCATGAACACAAAATACTCAAGGAACACCACTCCTACTTTCCCATTTAGATTAATACGAACATTTTCTTTCTTTCCTATGTTGCTGCTGTTTAAGAGGTAACAAATCACTACAGACAATATTCACCTGCCACAAAATAATGCCTGTACACATGTAAATGTGAGGAATCTGTGACATGAACTGAACCATTTCAAGCCTTCCCAGGGCCCCAGCAATGCTGGAAAGAACTTTCTCCACGTTTGCACAAGTACTGCCTTTAACTTTCAATTGCATCCAAGCCCTGCTGTCTCCCATAACCTTTCTGATTCTGTTTTACACAACCTCCAGCCCACGTCTTCCCTAAGCAAATTCCTAATTCCTTGTTTAACTAAACAAGACCATTTAAAGTTTCTCAAGCGCTCTGACAAGACTTCTGCAGATCCTACACTGGGATTTGCCATTTTCTTCCCACACTTTCCTTTTAATCCTAATAGAACATTTTTTAGTTTAAATAAAAGTATTAAGCAGGATTTCAAAATTGCCATGAACAAATTGGCTTATCTTCTCCCTTGAACTTTATCATAAAACACAAACAATTTAAATGCTTTTAACTGCACAGGCTCTAGGAAAAAAAGATGCAAATGTGATAATTTGAGTTGACAGATCATGCAAGGCAGACTTTAAGAGTGTTTTCAGAAACACTGGAAACAGCATTATCATAATCTAACTTTATAAATTTTATATGCAAATAAAAAATTAAAAACGCAGACCTGAAAATATTTAACGAAATCCATATATTTCAATGACTAGTATAAAAAAAAAGTAGATCTGCTCTTGAAAAAGTATCCTGGAATCTCTTAGGAGAATCAATGGAATAACCACAGAGTTTGTGCTTCTGTGATCAGCTAGCAGGAGAGATTTTTATTGAAACACTTAACATTACTTTTGTTAGCATATACTTCACTCCAGTGGCTTATTAGAAATTTTGGTGAAAAATAGACATCTTGTGAAAGCAAGAAAGCTGAACAAAACCAAAGTCTGAGACAACAAGGTTGAAATTTCTATTTCCCCCTCCCTCCAATGTATTGCAAAAAAATATCATTTTGATGAATAATCTCTTCCAAATCCTCTTTTCCAGTCACTTTTGATCTTTAGAGAATATATACATTTATATAAGCCAGAAACAACCACAAAAGCAATTTCAAACCCCCATCTCAATGCATACCCCATTTTCAAGGTATCATGAATATATTAAGCTAAAATTGCAAACAAAGGAAGCCTTGGGACTATAAAAAAAAATTACACCCTGTTGTTAACCCATTTTTCTTGCTCTTGAATACGTGATGTCAATTCCCTGGTTTTCATTCAATAAACAAAGCTGTGAAATGGCAGTGGATTTTCTGCTCCAAGTCCAGGCCCACATCCAAACAATTTTAACATTAAAACTGTGGCTGCCAGCCTCAAATATTCCCTCCCACAGGAAGGACCACTCCCGGATGTACCACAGAGGTTATTAGAAAATCTTATTGAATTGGGGTTAGAGGAGAAAGTGGCAGATTGAACATGTGCCTGGCATTCTCCTCATGGAATCTGCTTCTACAGAATGGAGCTCCTGAGAGCAGAGGCTGCTGTGAGCCTGCTGAGCAGCTTCGTGCCATGGAGAAGGGCAAATCCAGAGTCCCCAGCAGCAGAGGGACTGCAGAACTCTGCACGGCTGCCACAGGAGCCCCAGGATCAGCTCAACACGAATGGCACCCCCCTTCCCGGCACAGCACCTGCCAAAGGTTGGTTATTGCAGCCTCTGCAGCCCCTGGAACTTCGAGGGACCCACTGCCATGGGGCTGCACCTCTGTCTGGGAATTCACGCACAGCTCCTTCTTCCCTGGGCTGAGGCAGAGGAGGCATCTCTTGATCCTCAGTTTTAGTACTCTCAGTTGGGAGCACGGCCCTCCATGGCTCTGTCAGAACCATCCTGCTGTCCCTGGCTTGTCAGACACCACCCCTCCCAAAACACAAGTACCAGGCCAGGCAGCCAGCTCAGCCTGAGCACAGAGCCTGCTGCAGCCCGCAGCAGAGAGGGCTGTGGCCGCAGGCAGAGCAGGAACAGCATCTCACACACAGCTGGAACGCTCCAGAGATGTGTGGCACCGGGCTCTTCCCACAGCTACAGCCAGACAAAGACACTCACTTCAGCAGGAAGCTGGAGAGAAATGCTTTAGCTGAATTCTTCTCATTGCTCAAGTCAGAAATGCAATCTTTACTTAAATGTTAAGCCATATAAATGGGCCATTAGTCAAAGTTCCTGTTCTTTTTTAATAGCTTTACCAGGTTTGACATTTTGTAATGCTATTATTTTAAGTCTGGTCTGGACTAGAATTCAAATATCAGGAAAATGATTTTCAAAAGACTGTGCTAAAATATCTTCCCCATATTGCTATCATTTATCAAAGTTTTGCTTAAATGCAGGTATTAAGATAAATGAAATGAATCAAAAATGGAATACTTCCAGGAACATAAATGATGGTTAAATTAAGCTTGTGACAAGAGCCAATCCACACATTTTGACTTCTCAGTGAAGTACCATTTGACCTTGCAATGAGAAAGGCACTCATATACTATGCAAATCTAAAGGAAGAAAATACATTAAAGAATGAACTGAATTGGTTGACAGAGACAGAAAGCAAAGAAAGGCAACAAGTGGTGAAGGTGAGAGAGAACATCAGAAATTGAACAGCAGCTCAGTGAAAGGGCCAGAGCCGTAGGGTCAGTCAGCAGAATAAGCAGAGTTAAGACAGGTCAGAACCTACAGTGCACTGAATATAACACCTGAGTGAACACTGACAAATTTAACAGCATCAGGACTATTTGCTGAAAAGCCTCCTTAAGGCTAGCAGCACTGGGGTGACAGCAATGCTCCCTGCAAAGCCTGAGGGCATGGGAAAGAGGCTCTGTGATTCCTTCCTGGGCTATTTCTCTCCCTCAAGTACTTAAGGCATTTTCCCTTGTTCTGACTGCAGTTTAAAAATACTGATGGAAAACAGCTACAGTTGTAATAGGGAACTTCAAGTAGCACTTAATATTTCTGAAGCATTAAGATACAGAGTATGCATTTAAATAGCACAAAATGCAGCAAGTGCTCCAGATTTTTTCCCATTATCTGGAATTCTCTTGCCTGGGCTGCACAGCCATACTGCACTGCTCACCACCAGCCATTCACCACTGCACCACGGTGTCAGATTGAATGCACCAGGCAAACCACATCCCAACCGAAAGCGCTGCCATCTTTCCAACACTGAAGAAAAGCAAGATTATTTCTTTAAACTCTCTCTTGCTAGAGACAGGTTGGGCATTAGTGGTTTTTGCAGCTGTAGAAAACAGCTGCAGCTGGAAACAATTGGTGCTGAGCAATCGGAAACAGGCAAGGACAGAGGACAATACACAGCAAGTATTACTCCCGTTCTGGCTTGTCATTAGACACATAGAGCTTGCTGCAGCCTCACTTCTCCAAGAGCATTTGCTTAAAAAAACCCCAAGAAACAACAACAACAACAACAAAAAAAACCCCCTGAAATTTAGTATCAAGAGTAATGTAAGAGTTATGCACTTGCATTGGTAAATGTTGTTATGGAAAGGGAGACTCTGAGAAGCTTTAATTCTAAACTCACTTGCCACAAAAAAGTGGTTGTTTGAATGCTGCAGTTAAAGAAAAAGGAGGCAAAATCAAAAGAGGGTAGAGTATAGGACTATCAGAAGAGTAAAGCAAATGGTGACACTTGAGAACATTCACAGCTGACAAACGGTTCACTGGGAATACATAGAAAGAAAAAACAGGTATCAGCAGTAAGGGGTGAATCTTGGATCACAAGTAGGAACTGCTGGTGAACAGGAGCCATTTTCCAGGTTTGTACAGACCACAGGGCCAAAGAAACATGGTTCAGTGTTAAAGCAACTGCCCAGGTTGAAGTGACCTCAGCAAGTGTTATACTTCAATAACACAGTTACCAAAGCTACAGAGGAATCTCTTAAATGCTCCTCTGGAAAATGATTTTATATGTTAGTCCAGAATAAAATTCCAAATTGGAAAGGCTGAAGTAGCAAGTTACTTTTTCAAACATTTTACTCCTAAACACGACTTTAAGGACAGAGTAATCGACTGCCATGGACTGCAGGAGTGCTCCATCTGTGCAGGATAAATTATGGACTAGAAGGGAAGATACAATTCAGCTGCTGACATTTGAAACAACAAAAGTAACAAACTGCAGATTTAGCAAAGCTACCAAATATCGAAGATGTTGAGAAGATCCGAAGGATCGTAAATACCCCAAGGAGAGCCCCAGAGAGGACGAAAGTGGTTACAGGATGCCAGATCCAGCGTGTCCATCAGGCTGCTCCTGGCAGCAGCCCAGAGCACCGTGGCACCAACAGCACCACCTTCCCCAAACTCACTCCCGCCTCCATCAGCAGCTTAGAGCCTTCTGTGGAAGAACTGGGGTCTCTGTACTTGGTATTCTTGCATGGAATTTTCCTTCATAAATTCATCCAATTACCTTTTGAACCCATTTACAATCCCATATCCACAACATCCTGTGGAAGGACATTCCACAGCTTCTCAGCTTTGTGCGTTTGTTTTGAGCTGCCAGGTTCTTGTCAGAAAACAAAAAAGAAAACAGATAAGAAACTTCGTTCCTTTATCACCTCTACTTATTTTTCCTATGCCATAATGATTTGTGATTTCTTTTACAGGCCCCCTGAGCCTGCCTTGCAGTGGAAGTGTCCTGTTGTGTGTATTCGTGCTGAGTGGATGCTGCTCCATACCTCCAGCTCCCCACCCTGCATTCCTCTTCTGCATTCTTTTCAAGTGAGGCTGTGTGTCATATTCAGAAGCTTTTGAAAAGAAGATGAAAGAATTCTAGAACAGTGAGAACAAAGAGGCGTGTTTGAAGGTAGAGAAAATTTATTTAGGAAAAAAACATAGGAAATGAAAGAAATTTCACTGTGATTCTACATGTTTGCAAGCAGAACCATTCAAGCATTATTAAAAGATATGAAATAGGGAACAAACTGTAAGATTTGTAGTAGAAATCAGCTTATTTTTCTGTGCCTTCATGCTTTACAGAGCTGAAATAATTTCAGTGTGCTTTGTTTCCCCTTCAAATGAGCATTTCATCACAGTTTGTAACATCCTAGCTCATCTAGAAAGGGGCACCAGTGCTAGAGGCAGACACTAATGAGCTAATGAGCCCCTGTATTCTAATTGTATGAATATCCCCAAAGAATAGAAATAAAGGCAGTGAAACAGGTTGCAAAGAACTGGGCAGTGGGTACTGGTAAAGGAAACTGAAAAATAATTACTGGTCATCAAACATTTTTAATGTTGTAGGAGTAATACCTGAAACGAAACTTTTCCAATATTAAAAGCCAAATGGGACCTTTATCACTCACTTCCAAAAGTACAAAACATTCCTGAAACACTGGAGCAGCATTGTGATCTAGCACCCAGGTCAGGCTCCCCTCAGGTCCCACTGAAGCACTTTGGAGCTGCTGTTACAGGTAAAGGTGCTTTTCTCACCTTATCACCACCACCTGGCTGTAGGTGGACACTGGACACAGGGGCACAGCAGGAAACAGCTCCTGGCACCAATTCTTTACTAAAGGAGCACTCAGTGAAGCCCAGCCGAGGTCAGGTAAGGTCACTGAAAGCACAGTCTCCCTTGGGGAAAACATCTTGGATTAAAAACTGCTGCAAACCACACCCATGGCAGGCCCTGCTCCTCTCTGGATCTGCTCCGAAGGTTTGGTCAGTCCAGACATGGACATTGTTTATTTGCTGACACAAAAAGCATTCTATTAACATTTTTGAGGAACACCCCACTTGTAATCTCTGGTAAGCATCTCAAATACCCAAAACTATATTATTTAAAAAAAAAAAAAAAGCAAAAGGAAAAATCCCACAGGGGGCACACATGAAACATTCCATGCTACTGCATCCCTGCGCAGCAGAATCCCACACAGGAATTTTACAGTATATTTTTTCAGATCACTAATGTGCTCATAAATGCTGTGAATTGTATTAAAAATGTTGGCTTCCATTATTTAACAAAAAATCCCAGCAGGCATCATTCATGAGAATATTTAAATTTTTGTAGTCTGCCACAGCAATCTTACTTTTTTTGTTGTTAAGTTGCACCAAGTGTTTTTAGGTTTTCCCAAGAGTAAGGCAGAGGAAAGGAAAAAACAATATTCCAGTACTACTCTGTGTACATAAATAAGAACTTTCCCACTTAGAAATTCACTTTAGAGCTGAATTTTGGCTGGGGTAAAATGTTTCCCTTCTTTGTAAAATCCTTCTAATTTGGCAGATGGTTTGAAGAAAAAAAAACAACTATGTTTATATCTTCAGCATATTAAGTGTTGATAAAATTTAATATTTACTAAATACATTTCAGGACATTGGGAACTAGGGAAGGGGTATTTGCCCTTGATCATAGCAGGTCAAGACTGGAAGAAACATGAGGTTTTCCACATATGACTTGAAAATAGGCACATAAACAGGAGAAAACCCACTGATATTTGCATATCACATAACACTTCTGATATTTTAAAACTTTTCAGCATATATGACTTCATAAACTTGATGCTGCTATGAAGAGCTACAGGCAGTGGAAATAAAATGAGTGCTGTGCTGGTTTGCAGTGGGAATTCTTCCCAACTCCCTTCTGCCCACTCTGCATAAACCCATCAAAGTCTGATGCTCTGCCATGATTTCCCCACTGTAATCTGCTGCCTATTATTCTCTCAAACCCCATCTGCAGGTCATTTTTCTATCAAATGAGCTGGTTAAAATTCCTTCTTCCTTTTTATTTAAACCTAGGGGAATTTCAAATAGTCCAGCACTAACCGACAGGAATTTATTTTAACCATTATTTAAAATACCAGCAGCTTTGCACTGTTACAGTTTAACAGCTCTGATGGGTTTCATGCAGTCTCCCTTCACTTTATCTCATCTGACACAGGCATGAGCATCCTGGGAGCCCAAGTACGGCTCAGAGAGTCATTGCCATTGCCTTTATTCTCTTTTAGGCTCAGACCTCTTTCCACACAGAATGTGGAGCATTACACAAATTTTCTATGGACAGAAAAGCATGTGTGAAATAGATATATAACAAGGAAAAATATTTAGAAATGTACACTAAGGTCAATTCTCTTTCCCTTTATAATTTAGGAAATTTTGAGGTGATTTTCCTTATATAAGGGAAGCAAACGGATTATTCCCCGATCTTTGAGGAAGGTGATTCTTAAGAGTTAAAATTCTGCATATGCATTTTGAACTAAAGCTTTTTCCTCTACCAGACACCACTGTGAATGAAAGTATCACACTTGTCAGCACTTACCCCTATGCCAGAGGGCTGAGAGGGAGCATGACCTGGATGGGATTGCTTCCTAAAGCCTGTATTTAAAGTGATCCCGTGCAAACTGGCTGCTTCCACACAGGCTGCCACACACACTCAAACTCTTCAGCCAAAAAGAAGTTGTTCAGTAAGAAGCTGTAGAGAAATGTATTTTTGCAGACTGCAGCTTGAGAACCTCTTGTAGGAAGCAAACAGAATATAAGACAATGGAAAGCTTCTGGCTGTGATGGGGCTTGAAAATAATAAAGTTTAACATAGCTTATTTTTTCTTGTATGTGCGATGGAAGAGAGGCAGGTGAGAGCAGCATGACGGCCAATCACAACATGCTTCCCTAAAAAACCACCTTTGGAGCACTGTGACAAAGCCACCTAACCAAAGCATCACGTGTCTGTACTTCAGTGCTCATTGCAAATGCTTATTTCTGAGTTTCATGAGTTACACTTAAACTACAGGTTCACAATTCACCATAAAAATCAATCACCAAAAACACCCAGTGCAAGCATCAGGCTCCTCCTCCTTTTAGCAAAATGCCCTTAAGCTGTGGTCTGCAAGCTAAAGGGAAAGTAATTTTTCCTTTTTGAATTCTGAGCTATGCACAAGCTCTGAGCTGTGCTGCAGCTTGGCTTGGGTTTGGTTTTGCTGAGGTGAGAGCCCCGAGCTGACACACCCAGAGCAGTGAAGGTGTGACGTGCACAGCGCTGGTGCCACAGGCAACGCTCCTTATCTGCACTACCTGTGCACTGAGTGAAGTCACACAGGCTGTCCTGACAGATGAAAGACAGGACTCAGCCCTTTCCCTGCCTCTGCTGCCAGCCATGCTGTCCTGCTTCCCCTTCCGTGCCCACCCACTCCTCACACAGCAGGAGCTCTGTGCCCTTGCCAGGCTCTGCTCCTGAGCTCCTGCACGAAATCAGCTGCAGAGATCTGAGGTGGCAGCACCAGTGCAGGAGGGAGGAAGGGGAAGGGCAGAGTGCTCAGGAACTGTCCCAGCAGCAGCAAGATCTGCACTGCATCGTGTCCTTACAGAGACTCTGAGGATGCTCTCCCCTCTGATCTGCTCGAACTGATCACCGTACAGGCCACACAATGGTACACACACACCAACTGCAGAGCTGCAAGCTCGGCTCTAGCCTAGAGAAAAACAAAGGGAAAACCAAGTAGAATACCTGATCCACAAGGAATCCTTGTCTTCCTCATTTGCCCTGACAGACCCAAAGCTGAGTCAGTGGAGCAATGCGCACAGAGAAACTTCTGGTGTGGGTCAAGGGGCTGGTCCTGGTCCGCAGGGGCTGCACGAAGGGCACCAGTGACCAACACCTGCAGTTCAAATACCACCTTCTAATGCTCCTCAGAGAGGCTGCAACCTGCAAACCTGGCTCACAAAAGCTGCATCAGAAAAACCTCATTGCATCGAACTGCAGCAATCAAGTAGTTTGCCTGAGCCTCATCAGCATCACTCGTATAATTTAATTTATCTTAGTAAGGACCTGACCTGGGCTAAATCAACACAGAGATTTGAAAAAAAGAGATCCTGATGGTGATTGTTGGCTCTTTTTTTGTGTGCATCCCATTTACATATCACTTATTTTTAGGCAAAACCTTAATTTTTAGGCTGTGGTTCCATTATAGCTTTATCAGCAGGAGAACAAACTTTCACAACTCCTACCTTTCTCCCCCAGCTGTTTGTTCCCATGCCAGCCAAGCCACCCAAGACCACATGGGTTTATGCTGGAAGTTGGTATTTTTGGCAGGATTTTCCTTCCCCAGCTGAATCACTTCCCTGGCTGGGCTCACCAACATGTGCTGGCACAGCACAGGAGACAGCGCAGAGAGGAAAGGGATGACCAGGAAAAAATGGAAGTCAAGCATTATTGGGCTGCAGTGCCACCACATATGTAATGTCAGCTTTAATTAGCTTTCTGTTCTACCTGAGATGAGCTACAGAAACATTAAGAAATGGGGAAGAGTGACATTAAACTAAAGATGAGACAGGGATTCAGCAATGACAGTAGGGAGCAGATTCAGAGTAGCAGCATTTAAATGGCGAAATCTTGAGATGACATCTTTTAATCATCCACAAGTCACACAAATTCTAAGTTCCATAGAAAATTTAAACACACTTTACTTTGCCAATGCAAATATACTATTTGATACCAGTCTTCAGAACAGGGCCATACAAAGTTGCCCAAACTAATGAATTACCACTCAATGCCCAAAACCATTTGTAATTCCAAGTTTGGCCACATTCTCCTCCCAAATATACAGAAAGAAGTATCTCTTTTGTCAATAATGCCATTACTGAACGGTATAATTCCAAAAATCCACACAAAGAAATATCAACTTGGATTAACACCAGAGTTCAAGAAAATGACTTAATTTACAATAAAAAGTGGCTTTGGAAGAAGATGGTGATGGGTGTGGAATTATGTGTTTTGTATTTTTGGAGACAATACGCTTTGGTGTTCTGAGGGATGCCAAAGTGCTGGCTGAGTTCCAGCAGAGCTGAGCACCACCCTGGCAGTTGCTCCAGGAGCAGGGAATGCCCATCAAGGCCATTACACACCAGCAGCCCACAAAGGGAAGGGTTTCCCAATTTCCAGGGACTGCTGCAGTCCCCCAGGAAGGGTGGTGGGGACAGCCAGCTGTCTGGAAGCCAGGCTGTAAGGAAGCCCTTCTGATTCCTAAAATGCCCATTAGCTCAGCAGCCAAACATTTCCATAATTCCCTGTTTCTCAAAAAGGCTGTGGCCCACAGCCAACAGGTACAAGTTACTTAGGCTTAGGAAATGATCTAGCAATAAATCTAGGCAGAAATCCTTCATGGTCTCATCTAAAGTTCAGCATTGAAGGGACTCCAATGAGACATTTGGACATCATGGCAATCTGGCAGCTTTGCAGGACACATTTGACTGCTGAGCTGTGCAATGATAAATACAGAGACAGACCAACCCGAATGCCCCACATCCATTAGGCACTTACAGTCACTTTGCCAACACATCAAACCAATAAACATTGAATAAATATGAGCATTTAGCACACCATCTAAGTTGTGTTGTCCAAAAAAGTGGCCATAAACTACCGAGTTTTATGCTAACCCTAACTTCTGATGACTAATCTGGTTCTTTTAGTCCAGCAAACTGAAAGTACAATGGACATAGTGGCTGACTGGATGCTGGAAGCTACAGCTCTTCTGTGAGCTAATCCTGGGGATCTCAGCAGTTCTAAGCAGGCAGTGGGGGAAGGTCCCATGCTTATGACTCACGCCACCATTTTGTTCCCTCCTATTGTTTTGCAAATTCTCTGCTTAATCTAAAACCCATTTCAACTAGAAACTTCCAGGCTCAGTGGAAACTTGAAGATAATATATTCCAAACAAGTGATGCTTCAAAAGGGTGTGGGGATCTACAACCCTTGAAATCAATTTAAATCTGGGCTGGCACTGCCCTGCCCTTGTCACTGGCCTCTGCCCCTTCCAGTGGGGTGCCAGCATGATCCCACAGGGAGCAGATCCAGATGTGACCCAGCTGGAAACCAGGGCAGTGCCACCACGAGGAGCCAGAGGGAGTGATGGAGGACATGTCACAAGATAAAGTTGTGGCAATCCAGATTTAGACAAGCCTAAGTGGAGGTCTACCACTAAGAGTTATTAATCATCCTGAATGAGCCATGTCTTAAAGGAAATGGGCATCCTGAGCTTTGGGTTTCATTTCAAGGTATTGATTTATGTCCCTGAAACATTTTAAACCTGTACATTAGCAGAAAAGTTATCCTACATATACTGGCAATATATTCTCTTAATGGGATACATAGCAATGAAATTTTGTCTCACTAGATCTTTAAGAGCAGATTCAAACTTCAAGGATTATGAGTTCAGGCAGGATAATGCCTGTTTCCCTGCCTGATGGCTGGTAGTAACACTTGGAAGCTGCTTTTGATAATAGGTAGGATACCACAGTAGCCACACTCAGCTCTAGGAATCATTTCTGCTTCATTGCTTTAGCTTTGTTTAACAGCCCATTTTTGAGTGGAAAAACAGTAGTAGAAATGGCAATATATTTATGAAGACACGCTAAATAAAACTGTATTGCTTTTACAAGGAAAAGTAACAGATTATACCAAAGTTATAACAAAAATCCCATGTGTCTGTAAGAACAGTGAGAGAACTGCAAGACAGGGTTCCATCTGCTTCCCAGGACAACTTTTCATGCTAGTTACTCATGGCATAAGGCCAAATACACCTTCAGAAATAAATGTCAAATATTTTAACATCACCTTTCTACGCAAAGCATTTCTATTGGCCCACCACCCTTCTCCAGACAGGGAAATTCCCACTAAACCATCAATAATACATCCAGGCAGCCATCAGTCCACCTCATAATGAGCAATTCTAGCACACAGCACCTATCCAGAGAAATCAGGCCTGAAAGATGAGAGCATAGCCCTTAATAATTTACAAGACTCATTAACCTTATCCCAAAAGACAAACAGAAAGAATGTGATATCTACTCAGATTTCCAGACCAAATCAAGATACAGTGTTTCAGAGGCCATTAGGATGTATCAGTCAATAAATACTCTCCAAATGTTCTGCTGTGGAATAACTTGGCAGCCAAAGAACCATCCATCCCTAAAAGCCTGTATTATTAGAGACACAACATTCGGAACCTTAAGAAACTTGAACTGCTGAAAATGAGATTGAAAAGGTTTGAAAATTATTCAATACGGCAAATGTTATAACATCTTTTGAATTTGCTATTTTAAGTGGACAAAACCGGTCTAGTCTGGTTCTGCATAGAATAAATACCAGCCCTCTACAAATGTCAGGTGTGCCCAGGGACAGAACTCACATCCAAGATCAAATACTCACTTTGGCAGCGCAACACAGAACCAGGAGCCCAGGTTCTTGTCCTGGGACTAAACACTCAGTTAGTGGTGCACCTGGCCAAGCAGGGGATCCCTATTCCCACCACACATTCCTCACACAGCACTGGGATGAGTATCTGGGGACGAATTATGAGGATGCAGTTTGGATCTGTAGTTTATGACTGAAAACCACCAAAAACAACCCTAACACAAATTGCTTGGTTTTTGTGGTGTCTCCTGCTACAAATACACACCTTACTGCTATAAAACTGCTTTTCTCTCTGCACACCCAGTAGCCATGGGGGTTTGCCTCCAGAGGGAAGCTCACCACTTACATCTCCTCCTGTATCAGATCCCACACTCAGTTACCATATTCCTGTGCCTGCTTTGAAGTTTTCCTAAAGGAGATAATCTAAATGCTGGAGGAGCTGGCTGGAACACCCAGTCGTGCTCTGTGGGAAAGGAGGAGGTCCTGTGCTCTTCCCTGGCTCTGCTAAGCAGGTGTAGGAAAAGGAGCTGGAAGGCTTTAGGTGCTCCACCTTGTTTCTCACTCCATTTACACGGATCATGTGAGTTTTTTCCAGAGGACATTGTATATGAGCTGCTGTACCTTCCCTCCCTCTCCACATGCCCAGTGAACTCTCCTTTCCAGCTACAAAACCAACATATAGAACTGCTACATGAGACAGGCTAAAAACACTTAAAACCCAGATGTGCTTCTTCCAGCCCATCCTATCCCATTCCTTCAAAAACAGGACACAAACACCCATTTTACTGTCGATCATTCTGAAATGGCAGCAATTAAGGAACATGCTATTTCCCTAATTACAATTTCCTTTTTAGCAAATGCCCCTTTACTCACAGCAGTTTCTATTGCAAGCAGTGAAGCACAGCCCTGTGCTGCCTTGTCAAAGCCAAGAGTGTCTGACTAAAGCTCTGCCTTTCCACACCAACACCCACCCCTGAAGGCTTTTCCAGTGGGCCATAGCACGGGGACTGTTCCACTGTTTGATGACATTTTGGAACTACAAGGAGAAAAAACAGCACTTAAAATAGAACAGAAGAACCATGAATTAATAGAAACAAGGAATGGGTAACTATATATTCCATAAATAGTGCTGATAGAAATTATCAAAAGAATAATGGTTATCTTCCTGTAAAGAGAGTTTTTACTGAGGTTTCATACTGCATATTCCTTTGAAACAGGACACAAAGATGAAGAAAAAGGTGATATCTTTTCAAACTTTCTTTCACAATTACAGTGTATCCTTAATGCTTAAACCTAATTAAACCAAGAACAACTAATTCAAGGTTAGTAAAAAAATCCCCATCTTAGATGAAAGGTGATATGATAGGACAAAACTAGTATTTCAGTGCATGATCTGGGACATGCTGAAGATTAAATATTAGCAGCATACATTCATGGAAGAAAATTTAAAACATGGCATATTAACAGATACAGTTTTTCCTTCTGGCTTTCATGAGGTTACATAAAGTTCATTACATAAAAAAACTTAAATACTTCAAAATAAAATTTTGTATGTGTCAACTTGTCAGACGAACACAACAATGTCTCAGCCTATAAATAGCACTCCCTGATCCACAAAGTTGTGGCTAAATAAACATGACCCCCGTTTTAAAAGGAAAAGCTCCAGCTCTGGATGATCTGCAGGGTGACTGGGGTCAGCCTCCTGACAGAATTCCTGACTGCTCACTGGGACAGTGCTCACCCTGCCACACCCCATGAGATGAGCACAGGGTGAGGGTGAGCAGTGGATGAAGTATGAATACTGCAAGAAAAGCAAGTACTGCCAGAATAACACTGCTGTTGTGAAAATATTACTTTTAATCAAAATTAAAACCAGAAATTGGTGTAATTTATCTGGACACATGTTCAGTGGTGACATATTTCAGTCTCTACATACCTTTCTTCCACAGAAAAGTTCTTTCCTAATATCCAGAAGTAAAATAATTTTTGAAAAACCATTCTGTCTCCAAAGAGACCATTAGGATCAGTTTTCCATTCTAAACAGAAATTCCTATCTTCTCAAACAGCTCCAGCTCCTCCAAAATAATCAAACCAAACGGTCCTGAGCTTTTGTGTGTCCTCACCTGCCAAAAGCAACAAACACTTCTAAAGGAGGAAAAGCAGAAAACCGAGAACTATTCTTTAATGGCAGTGAAGTTTGAACAAGTGAAAATTATTGTTGCTTTTCCTGGAATGACAATTACCAAAGGTTTAGCCCAGAAATGCCTTTTGGAAAAAAAAAAAACCAACATATTAGGCTACCAAGATTTGCTGCCTTTCTCCATTTGTTTTTTGTCATGGGTCTTTAAAGATCTGCTACCTGCAAGTGAGAGATTACCTATGTTAACATTTTAAAGATTCGTATTTGTACAGGCAAATATTATGTAGAATTTTCTAAATCAGTATCTCCCAAAGTTTTGAGGTTTCTACCTCAAAGTCTCAGTCCTCAGTAAGTTTTATTTTCACATCCCATTATAAAGCTTTTAGTTTAAAATTGTAAGGCAACACAGTCCTGTGAGGCATTTCCTAGCACAGTGGTGGGCCATAAACAGCAGGTATTTCGTGATATATGTAGTGAAGAAATGCACATACCATGTACACTTATTGAGAATGGGTGTAATTATGCACCAGAGTATCTCACCTTGCCTCTTCCCAGCCTGCCCACTGCTCAGCAGGGACTTCTGCAGTTGAGAACCTTATTTTGCACACACACTCCTCTTGTCAGGCACTAAAAGTTTTAGAACAACTTTCTCATTCATAACAGGTCAGAACATTTGGCTACAGACCACACACAAATGCTCAGCTGGACAGCTGGGGTGTTTTGGAGGCTGCTGAGATACTGCTGGATAAATCACAAAGGCCATGGTACTTCCAGCCCTCCTCCAGGACCTGTCCAGCTGAGGATGCCAGAATCCCCTCTCTCAGTCCAGCTGCAGTGGGAAATAAGGTTCCCAATATACATTTATTGTCCTGAAAGTTACAGCATGGACACATTACCTTACAGGTGCACACAGAATACAGGACATAAGTTATGCCTGAAGAGCCCCAGGTTTTCCTGTAGACAGGAGAGAAAGATTACATGGACAAATTACTCTTTAAACTGGCCTTCAGGTCACTAGCTTTCAATACTAACTTTTTATTAGATACTTCATTAAGCGATTGACAATCTTTATTTTCCTTTCTGAAACTGCAGAGATTTATTTTTTTTAACAGGATAAGGTATGCATTCCCTGAGGATCTTAAGTTACTCCATTGCTATAGATTAATTTTCTCTAATCTTACTCCTTTATAACTCATTCCTCTGTTCAAAGAGATTTCCTCTCCCCATGAAAAAGTAATATAACATCAAAGATGCAATGCTGTGCTTTTCTCAGTAATAAGAGAAAGCAATATGTGAGATACCAAATTTTTCATACTGGAATTTCAAGCGGTATCTTGTGACAGAATTTATGGCATGAAACCTTACAGAACTTTGAAATTTTCTATTTTTTATGATTTGCAGGTAATGTACACAGCAACAAAATGAAACATATAAAACATACACCAACTTGATGAAAAATCTGCATTAAATTCTCCATTTTAAACACAACACAATGTAAACTCCTCTGCAAATGCCAGTCTGTCGATCTGTAGACACACAAGCTCATCTCTGTATTGCTGCCTCTCTCCTCTGTTGAAATAAGCACTGAATTCAAATAGGAAACATTCTGAAGCACAATTGTTGAGCTGTTCCCAAGGGATAGTTACAGTTTCATAGCTTAATCACTTCAACTTTCTATTTTGTTAATAACATAGTTGAATAAAAATGATCTGATGCTACTTGTGCATTCATTTTAATGAGTCCCTGGAAAGAAATGCCTACAGTGAAGCATGCCCAGATCTCCTGAATCAGTGGGAAAAGTTCTGCACAAAGAGTAGAAATATCTTCAGTTTCTATGCATCAGTAACATACTTTTGATCCCGAATCCCAATTCAGCTCTGAAGAAAAATAAGTTTAGGAGAAAGTTTTATATAAATAAGAAAATCAGTGCCTGAGCTAACATAATCCTCCAACCCCAGCTTCCCCTTCCAAATCTGAGCATATTAATCTCCTTTCCTTTTAGCTGCTCCAGTTCTTGCATAACAATGCCATTTCCTGAATTCAAATCTCCACAAATAAACCTTAAAGCTGAATAATACATTATTAAGCCCTGTGAATATTCCTTTAAGCAGGGCATCCTTAAAAAACTGAGCTACACTGTCACAACCCAGCATCATTTTCTTTGGACTTTCAGGGTAAGAACAAGAAGCACTGCAGCAGCCAACAACCTAAAAACCTTACTGAATCATAAAATTTCTACCCTCTGCAGAGGAGATTTTTAATAAACTACTAATGCTTTGTTGCAATTCCCATCCCTCCATACAGCAGTCACTTATTTCTCTGTGGATATGTAATTTGCACAGGCTCCATGGGAAATTCTGGACTGGTATTTTTGGGGGAAGGAAAAGCACACTGCATCCCCACCTTCCTGCACAGCCCTGAGACACACACCTCTCCCAAGTGTTCAAACTATCAATGCTCAAACATTCACCTAAATGATCATTCCTGCAACATGGAAATTTAAAAGTATTTTACCTAAGAAGGACGCTCAGTTTCGATTTGCCTCCTCTCTCAGTTTTCATCTGTTCCTTTCCTAGTGCAAATGCTCGCTAGAGGCTCAAAATGGGTGTAATTACTGTGTTCAAGCTCCAAGCTGAGCACAGGCTGGAGATTCTCTGCATTAGTTATTATCTCAAATGAGCTCCCTCAAGTGTGACTTGCTGGATGAGGAGGATGACAGCTGATGGCAATGCAGATTGTACAGGGACAAATGTCTATCTCAAGCAAGGCAAAAATAAATAATCTTGAAGATCAACTACTACAGGGTAAAATGTACTGGATGTCAAAGGGCAAAATTTATTTCTCAATTAGGTCCATAAAAGCAAACTATTCATTATCACTGCTTTATCATCTACTCAAGACCCATGAGATACCTTTTCTCAAAGGGCTTGGAGAACACAAACAGTATTACTAAGGAACCATCAATTACCTGTTGTAAGCTAAACATTTTAAAAATGTCTTTGCAGTAATCCCGAGTGAAAAACAGACTGACATTCAACAGGACAAGACAGTGTTTCACACATGGAACTGAGACAAGTTCATTACACAGGGAACAAGAAGCAAGGCACTGAGAAACAAAGGGACATAATCTCTCAAACATTTTTTTATCAGCCACTCAGCAATCAGCACACAGTCCTGCCCCTGCCTGATGGAGCAAGTGCTCAGTACCTTTATCAGCTCAGTTATTCAGTGCAGCAGATGAATGCCGAGCCTGGAGCATGCCTTGGCATGATGAAATGCCAAGCAGTGAAAAGAGCTGAGCCAAAAGCACTCTGTGCCAGTCCAGCCTAAGCAGTGCTCTCCTAAGGAAGGAGGAGCAGAAACCAGTGCACTTTTTAAAACCTGATCCTGAACATTTACAAATCAGGAAAGAGACTCACAGCTCTTGGAGTGGTGCCACTATCACCAGCATCTTGTCACATCCCATCCGTCCCCATACCCTGGAAGATACATCCTCCAAAATGAACCTGAAAAATCAACTGAAATGGAAGAGAAGAATCTGGAATGGCAGACCAGATCTTAAGGTACAATTATTTTAGGTTTAAAGAAAAAAATAAAAAGAAGCTTGAAAACAAGTCACAATTGAATCCATCACATTTCAGCTCACTCTGTGACACTGACACCTCTAATTCCAGTATTTTACAAGTCTAGACATCGGTCTGGAACTTTTAATCTGAAGCTAAAAACCGGGAAAAACTGATGCAGTAGGAATACAGCAGTGTACCAGACTTTATGAAGAACCACCCTCTTACTTTGGTAAAATATAATATGTGTTTACAGGGCATTCTGCTCCGAAACATCCAAATTTATTCATTAGTAAGTTTGCTCACAAAATGATCGATTACTCCCTACACAACTCCATTTAAAGCAAAGCTTCTGGAGCTTTGTTTTTCTCTTTAAAGTGTAAGGAAGCAGCTGAGCCATCCTGAGCCCATCTGCATGTTAACAAAACATTTCTTAAGGTAAGGATTTACAGTCTGTGTAAAAGATAAAAATCTGCACTTTTGGTCGAAGGGACTATCCCTGCACTTCTCTGGCAGCTGGAGCAGATGAAAGTGCTTGTGGGTTGAGTAATCAGCCTGATAGATGTGCTCCCTAATCTGGCTGGAAACTAATCCCACACACAAGGAAACTTCAGCTTTGTGATTTTCATATCACTTCAGGTTAAGATTATATACAAGAGGCAACTCTAATTTCCTACCACGTCATTGCTTTTTTTTTTTTTTTTTTTTTTTTTTTTTTTTTTTTTTGGAAGGTATTTCTGATCATGGAAACATTTAGAGAAATGCTCTTCTAGAACTGTCGTAATTCTTAGGTAAAAACTTGAGTTGGGCACGATATAATAACATTCTCAATAAACTCTAACTATTCCACTGGACTAATTTTCTATAAATTGCATGTCCATATTGGTATTCTAAGAAAAAGAAGTTTATTGTTACATGCCCTCCCTTAACAACTGCCAGCCAACTAAAGGGAGCATTAGAACTACTGTGTCTTAAAATCTGCAAATTCTGTGGGGGAAAAGTACCATCTAGTAAACAGACTGCTGAGGAGGCTTGACAGTTCAAATTCTGTCCTTGGCAGAGCAGCAAAAAGGCCACTGAGGGATGCACTGGGTGTGACAAGGGGGTAGTGATGATGGAACAGACCAGGACAAGAAAATGAGGAACCACAGGGAAACTGTATTGGAACCTCAGCTCTCTCCTCTACTTAGAGATAGTTAAAAAACCTCAATAAACCCCAGTTTTCCAATAATTTGTTTTCTGCCCCAAACTGAGAGGAGTAAAAACATTTTGTCAAGGAAATTAGATACTCCACAGCCTTTTTTTTTTTTTTTTTTTCCGGTATTATGCTTACACAACGTGATACCACCATACAAAACAATCCAAAGTTAACAGGTTCAACAAAATGTATTTCAACTCCCTTGGAAAAAAAAAAGGGAAAAACAGTAAAGTAGCTCTGGACAATTAATGCAGTTCTGTGAATTGTTTCAGTCATAAAAATGACACTTCTCACTTAAAAAACATTCCTCCACCTTTTCCAAACATGAACAGACTTGAATTTCCACCATAAATCTAATCTATCCATCCTGACGCTGAAAATTTTCCACTGACCTCAAGTGCTTCCATTTTCCTCTAAGTCCCAAAAGGACAATCAGCAGCATAAAAGCTCCAGCTGAGCAGATACCAGATCCATTACTCTAGAATGGAGTGGATAACCGATCCATAACTATAAAATATTTATCTACATTTGACATGTGGCTATCAAACACCATCAACTTCATTAGGCAGTTTCGTCCAAGGACACATTTCTTGCAAGAATTATTCCAAGGTTTCACAAAAAGTTGGGGTAGATTTTCAATCACCACAGCTTATTTAAAATATAATCAATCTATAGAAAAATAATTGGTTAATTGGCAGATCACCTAATCAAAAAATTCTGACAATAACCTCATTAATTCCTCCCTCCTACCCACACAGAGTAAAAGTCACAGGAAAAAAATGCTCATACTGTTTTAAACTGGTCACTTCAGCTTTGTTTTGGTTTTCACCCTGAAGAGAAAAATGGAAGTAATTTTCTTAGATTGGCAACAGCTTGTCTCTTGAATCCACATTAATAGTTGGCTTTCAGTTTTGAAGATCCAATTTGATTAGTTCTCTGAACAAAATCCAAAAATCAGCAGCTGGTCCCTAAAGAAACTTTCTTCTTTTGGGAAGAGATTTTGTCTCCTTTTCCCTGAGTCTCTCACAAAAAGGATGTAGTCACTACCAGATACAGGATTCCAGATTGGCATTTTTTATGTAGCTCTGAGTTTGGACTGAGTTATTAGAGTAAGAAACTCACTAAATCCATCTTCCAGATTAGCTAAGCTGAACTTGCTGGAAAAGGACAGTTTAGCACCTTGGAGGCAGGTGCAAACTGAATTTCTCAATATACAAATAAAGGACAACCCACTTCTATTTATGTCTAAAAACCAAGGAAGGGAAGAAAAAGAACAGCAAATTACCAAAATACAACTGCTGCAATACATTATATAAACAAATATTTGCATCCTAGCCAAATTTATTTGTTAATATGTGAATGTGTTTGACACATCAGTATGAAATCACTAAATAATCCTGCCAAAATGTTCTGGAGACAAAACTCCTTCTATGAGAACCTGGTGGAAAAGCAGACAGGCTTTTTGTTCTGCTTTTCATTAATATGCAAGCCCAACCAGATACTGCAACAAGTTACAGCCTTACTTGTTACAGTCAACCCTTACCAAGACTACAAAGATAATCAAAGTCATCTGATGGACAACGCAACCTGGGAGAAAGAGTGGTATTCAACACAGCTTGACACATTTCACTTTTTTTTTGTAGACAGCAGAGGAGAACAAGTCAAAAAGTACCCCAAGAAGCAGCTTTCTAAGTTTCTAAAAATAAACAAATCTTTTCTGTTGTACTCCTAATTCCATGAAGATGAAACTCCTAAAATTTAGCATTACTTTAAACTCCCAAAACCTGAACAAAAATGATTTCTCCAGAACTGCAGCACCATTTGCGATGTACTCAGAAGACAAATTCTGCTCATTTTTCAGCATTAAAAAGCAGATGTTCTTCCGCGCATTAACAACACTTGATTATAAAATAAATTTATCCTCTGTGCAAAGAGGAGTGAACATAATGGCTCCCTGTAGGCACAGCTTCGAGGTGTGAGGGCTATTAGTTCAATTTCTTTTTCAAATGCTGCAGAGAAGGATGACAAAAAGCCAGCTTCCAGTTGTGATTCTCTAATCTGTCTTGGTCCATGGATGACCTGACTCCAGGTTTCCCTAATAAACTCCATTACAGCACAACCCTGCCCTGTCCTCACAACACACAAACTGCAATCTGTGTGGTCTAGTAAGAGAATAGCTCAGGGAAAGCATTTTGGGTCTCCAATGATGATTTTTTTAAAACCTGGGATAGCAAGAGAAGGTCATTTCATTTAAAGAACCCACAGGACTCTCGTAACATTCCAAATATTTTTATTTGTGTGTGAAGATAGACATTTGTGTGGGATGTGGAAGGGAAACTTTGGGTTTATATATTAGTTTATTTGGGCAGAGGATGATTGCTGGTTTCCCACCAGTGTTTTTGCTAAATTGCTTTGCAAAACTCTCTGTAGTATTGATTACCTGTTAAAATATTTAACTTGTGCAATTAATGAAGCAGAAATAACATAGCCAGGTAATCCGTCAACAACAAAAATTATCAAAAGGGAAAGCAAATCTGTGTTGTTTGGGAGTGGGAGAACAACAAGTACCACTGGTACATTTAAATAGCAGAGATACCTTGAGGGAAATATAAATGCCATCAAGCATGTAAAAGGGAGGAAGAAAACCAGGCAGAAGCATAAAGGGCAGAGGAATGAAGAGAATGAAGAGTGATTGAGTAACAACCCATGCAAAGAGGACCATCTTGGAGAGATCTGATCTAGCTGCTACAGATTCTTCTGCAGAGCACAGACAGCCTTTACAACAGTCCACAGGACCTACAATTCAAAGCATGCTGCAGTCACAAAGCCCAAGTCCTACAAAGAACTTTATTTTAACCACATCCTATAGGCTATGTTTAGCTCACAAATGTTTCATTGCATTTTTCAACAACCAGTTACTGGCTATACGTCCGACTTTTTTGAATTAAAGCATCAGAAATGTACACAATGTGAGAGTATGGGTAATGAATATTTATTTTCTTGTGACAAACTCAACTCTGCAAATTGTCACCTCCCCACCCAGCTCTCTTAAAATCTTGCTGCTGCTGTTCTGCAGATCTGTTGCTCCAGAGGCACCTCTCCACTCCAGGTGCTAAGCCCACAAGGCTTCCATGGCCTGCTTTCCAGCACAGCCCTATGAGCCCATTTTCTGCACAAATGAGAGAGCAACAGATCTGTGATAAGCAGATGGAATGTAATGGCCAAGTGGCTGTAAAAAAAAAGTTTGACATAACTCATTCCTGGTGATGCTGACATCCTTCTGCATGGCCACAGGTTGAACTCATCTGGGTAAACAGCTACTCGGCTAAACAAGCACTTGACTCATGCCCATCTTTTCTGGGATGAATTTCTGGACACAGGTCCATGAGTACCTAACCAAGTGACATAAGTGCTAACCAAGAGACAAGCAGCTCTTTAAAATGGCCTGTTCAAGACATCTGCCAAAACACTACTGTGATCTGAGGGCTTGGGTAACCATTAGGGATTACATAGGGGATCCCAGAACCATTCCCTTCTCTTCTGGCCCCACACGCTCTGTTTCCTTCTCATATGCCTCAGGAGAAGCTCTTTCAGGCACAAAAAGCAACATACATCTTTAACAAAAGTTATGGTTAAGCAGAATGAAGAATTTCACTACTTTCATTGTGTTAAATACAGAGATTGCACAGGTCCCTCTCCCGTACCATGTTCCTGGTGCCAGTGTGGCTCCTTCCTGTGTGCTGCTCCTGATACTTACCAGCCTCATCACCGAGCCAATTGAATTGCAAGCCTAGTGCTAAAACTCCCTTTTCTCCACTGGAGTAACTCGCTGCTGCTTTAACCAGTTGACTCAAGTTCAGTGGAGGGCCCACAGGTGCTGGTGGCAGGGGAAGAAGCAGAGGCAGCTGGGGAGAGGAAGAAAGCTAGGAGGAAGAACTAAGCCATTATTTTTGGATTAATTTAGGTGCTGTTTCATGCTACAGTTGAGCGAGGGAAAGGAAATAAGACCTATAAAGAGCAAAGTACTGCTTCAGGGTAATTAAGACCTAGGAGTAAACATGCCAAATGGTGTTTGCCACACAACAAACAAATGTGAATCAGAATGTGAATCAGTACTGGAGCAGAAGAGTGAATGTTTTCTCTGCTACTCAGGAAGCACTTCAATTGTTTGGGAAAGGAGTGAGTCATTAACTCTCACATGTACAAGTGAGACATCCACAGCTATAAATACTTGACATACTTCAAGGGCTCTTTGGAATGGAAGAATGGAAATCTATACATACTTTTTCAAAATTACAGCAGTGTGAAGCCATGCATCATTTCACAGATTTTGATTTGTTGTGTTTAGGCTCTCCTGAATTGCATTACCCAAGCATGACAAGCTCTAACCTTGAAAGGCCCTGTTTTCTTGCTTCCGAGCTCTGGGTAGCTGAACAAAGTGCACAGAAACTGATGGAATGCTATTTTAATGCAGCACTTTTCTATGTCTCAATTGGTTGCTGATCACAGCCATTTAGCAAAATTACCTTTCTGATGGCAACCAAGAATCTCATGGCAACAGTCACATGCCATAAAAAACAATCCTTCCCCTCTTTGATTTCACATCTGCTTACGGGAGCTCAGCATGAAGGCAGTGAGGAAGTTTTACTGCCATCTTGCAAATTGACTTTTATGGATTCTTCAGACTGTAACGCACTGAAGCTCTTCTTAATCTAGCTCCTAACATAATTTATTACTTCTAGACACAGGTAAAAAGCCTGGTTGGACTTCAGCAGGGTTTTCATTCCCAGGTGAAACCCACCACAGAGGGATTATCAAGTTGTGGTGAAGGGCTTGGCTCCTGAGCTAGATTTAGCCAGTCTGGCAGCCTAATGGCAAATATTAGTGTAATAATCCAAGTATAGATCCCACTCCCCTTCAGATATGCAGCTTTAATATTTTTCCCTATGAACATCATCAAGTTGAGATGGTATTAAATGCCTACACAACCCTTCTAGAGAAAAATATTTTTTCCCCCATGATGTGTTCTTCAGAATGATTCTTGCACTACCTTTTACCTTGGATATCAGAGATTCCAAGGAATACTGATGGGCTGTACATGATCACGCTACAGGCACCTTCCAGAAGGGAGTCATGAAATACCCCACGAGTCCTGGTGAATCCAAGTTCAGGGAATAAATGCATTACTCCACTGTGACTGACAAACTCCTGGGAAAATAGATTGCACAACAGGAAGAGGGTAAAGCAGAGCTTAAGAGCTTGGACACACATGAGAGTCATTCATTTACCCCGGCCCCAAATCTCAGAACAGAAACAAGAGGAGCACAAAAAGAATGCTTGGCTTTATGTAGGCACATGGAAAGTATGACTTTGCAGTATCATAAATGTTTAATTACACTTTTATGCAACTAGTAATATTCTTTCTTAATTTAAATTCCTTTAAAAATTCCCATTAAAAAAAACCTTTTTAGAACTATACTTCTATTTTTCATAATTTCATAAAAGATTATGAAAAAAGTTATGAAGAACTTATTTTCTCCCAAAGACATCTAAGTTCTTTTGTCCTCAAGAGAGATTGATCAGGTATTCTTACAAGCCAAATGATCTGTCAAACCTTTGATGAAGAGTTTTCAGAGTGTAGAAGTCTGACTGCCCAGCCTATGGCTGCATTTGAAGTGCTGCAGTCTGCATTTAACTGGTGCTACATCACACCCAACTTCCTTAAGATTGGGAAACCAGTGTAGTATGAGGTGACATCCCTTCCTTTGCTAGCAAGTTCCAAGTTTTATTAAATTCTCTCACTCAGTGAAGGCTTTCAGTTCTTGAATACTTGGTATTACAGTCTTTTCATAAAGTGAGCAACTTTCTATACATTCAATAAAAACTTCCCATGTTTTAGAAACCTCCAAGTCTGAAACAAATATTCCCACTTGCTGCTTCAGAGCAAGTAAATCAAGAAACAGGAGCTCACCATGAAAGGTTCTGCATGCCAGAGCTGCTCAGACTGCAATGTGATAACAGACCCTCACAAGTACAGCTGCATTATTCTATTGATGTATTTGTGCAGTGACCAGGGTAATGCTGACAATTTATATAATAAAAGACATCTAAAGAAAAATTAATTACCTTGTACTGTGGCACTGGTGCATCTTCTCTCCTGTGTCATCCCAGGAAGCAGAAACACTGCTCCTGCACTGAGACCTGCCACAGCTGCCTGTGTCTGAAGGACAGAGGCTTAAAGAGCTGCTGCTCTGAACTCACGAGCTACATTTGCAGCACAGTTCATACACCGGCTCTCCAACGTGGCAGCAATAAGAAAAACATTCGTTTGTCTCACTTTCAAGAAGCCTAAAGTAGCAGTAAGGCTTTTCAGCCTGGAATCACAAATCACTTAGCACTGTGCAATTTAAGAAGGATCTAGGGGATGCAGGTTTTCCACAGCAGGGCCCCGTCGGGCTGCGGAGCCTGCCAGCAATCCGCCCTGATCTCCCTGGACACGCATCCTTGGACTAAAATGCACAGAATGGAAAAAGCTAAATACCCAAAGGAAGAGACACACATGTATAAACACATCTATGTTTTTCAGAGAGATCTCTCCTGAAAGTGTCATTCAAATGAAGGTATCACACTGAAGTGATTCTTCCCAAGGGACTGCAGGATCATAGCCCAGAGGTCCTTTCTGGGGTCCCTCAGCAGAGGTTCTGTCCCCCAGGGGGGCACAGCCAGCTGCTGCTCCCTCAGCCTAACAACTTGTGCCTTAAGGAGGAGGGTTGACAGATTTTACCACTGCATACACATATTCGTTTCTCACATAACCAGACATCTGAAGAATGGAAAAAAACCCACCTCATTTGTGACTGGGCTGAAGATACCAGTCAAGAAGTAAAAACTTGCTCTTGTCAGATGGAGTGATTTATCAAGCTGCTGTCTCTCAGCAAGGATATGGAGAATGCCTGTGCAAGCTCACTGCAGGGCAAAGGAAAACAATTCTGATTTAAGATGCTTAAATCCCTAAGTAAAGAAATCTGCCTCACTCTGTACTGAAGTCAAGTAAGAGGTGTTGCAGCTCTGTCCTGCTCCATGGAGCAGGGACAGTGACCTGTAGCTAAGGGATGATTGACAGGTGAGGGACAATGTCCCCTTCATGGATTCCAACTTGACCTAGAAAGAATTTGTCAGTCTGCATCAACAGTGCTGAACAGAACTTAAGGAACATGGCTGGCAGGTCTAAGGACTTAAGTTTCTGAATCAAAAATAAAATTATCAATGTACAGAATACTCTGAAAAAATCTTTAACCTTTTTTTTTTTTTTTTTTTTTTTTTGGTAAACATAGCTCATCTTCAGAAAGAATAGTGGCAATGAGACACACACAGTGGCCAGCAGAACTCCTCCACAAGAAATATTTTGGGAACACATCAGTGTTCCAGGCTCTCAGCTCTGCCCCATTCCATTTTCTTCTTGATGTCAGTAAGTTATTCATCTTCTTAGTTCAAGCTTTATCTTTTGATCAAACTTTTGTAATACATAATTTGAAAATTAGTTTCTTAGAGGGACAAGAGCTGTCAAATCAGATCAATCCCAACAAAGTGGTAACAGCATAGGACAAGTCAGAGCCAAAGCTGGAATTTCGGAGCATACGTGCAAGTTATTTTCTAAAAACCACAGTGTTGACATTACAGGGGAAGAAAAGAGAGGAAAGATCCTATCTCCTGAGCCCTTGATCAAATTACTTCATAATTCACCCACTAACCCTATCCCCTGGTTCCCATAACAGACAACAATCTGAGACAGAACAAGCCTGTGGATTTTAGAGCATTAAGAGAGAAAAGGGAACAAACTACAATGCTGCAACTAAATCTCTCGAGGATGTAGAAGCACTCAGAGGTATTTTACATGGCAGAATAATGTTACAGAACCTTGCAGATATAACATATGGGGACAACTTGAAATTAGCCGCAGCCCATGTGCATGATATAAAAACTAGGAGCCCAGAAATATACAGTGTCTGCAGTTTCCTACGGTTTCTTTCAGCAAACTTTTTTCAAAGTAACTGTCAAAGATATTAGATTCCAGTATTTTGAAGATGGTATCTACTAGTTCTTAATTTATCCGAGCCTCTTATCTTTGAAGCAATTCAATTTCTGTCTCAGTGCCTAATTTCCATTTTACACATACTATTATTCTGTTTGTCCTTTTGTCCTTTAAAGTTGACTTCTAAAGATTCCCATCATTAACACATCTACCAGGAACAAACAACTTGCTCTCTGTGTTCTTTGGTTGAAATCTAATTATTAAAGTCATAATTATTTATCCTCACAGATTTTAATAAGTTGGAACTTGCTTTAAATTGTTCCTTTACTGAAAGCTGTGGGCTTGGACATTTCTTCCTTTAGGAAGGGATGTGTGCTTTGCAGAGGTTTCAGATCTTTAACCTGTAAACTAACTTGTTGCATGACTTACTGTTCACTTTGCCTTCTATCAGGGCCTGGCTATTTTCAATCATATGTAGTTTGCCTTTGCATATTTAGGAACTACTCAGCCCAGAAATGTTACGCAGTTTTTCTAGAATTCCTTACTAAGATTATTAAACATTTTACCTTCTCTCTCTTTTCTTCAATATCTATTTTCTTAATGGGTAAAGCCTGAACTTTATCTTCTTAGGATATGGACATGCTAACACTTTTAAACATGCAAACCCAAGAGCTGGCAAGCCCTCTCCCAGATTAAAAAAATCATGAAAAATAACTCACAACATTGAGCTATGCTTATTTCATGACACAGACTCTTTTCTATACAGGAAAGTATAAATAGTGTCCACAGCTGTGCAATTTATCCTCAGCCATTAAATGTCTCCACAGTCTTACAATTCCTAAAAGTGTCTGCACTGCCTACAAATGAGCTGCATTAATATAAACAGCATGTGAATGTCCAAAAAGCCTATAAAACAAAAGCCCTAGGAACAGACCTTAACTAAAAAGTGCCATTCTCAGATTTAAAAAATAAGAGTTTGTAACTATTTCACAGTTGATCAATTTGCCAAGAACCCTTTCCAATGTTTTGATCCCACAATCTTGAATCCCTGGTTTAGATACCTGGAGAGAAAACAAGAGCTTGTTTGAGAAGCCTGGAGCCAACCTGCACTGTGCCCAAGTGCTGGGGTACCAGCATCCTGCTCACAGTCCTAGGACTGACTGGTTTCACCAAAACCCAGCACCCTCCAGAAACGTCCTGGTTTCACCAAAATCCAGCACCCTCCAGACAGAGAGGACGAAATAACCTGCGGAGACTGACAGATTCAGACAAGGGGTCACTAACAGGTATGCACAGGAAACACAACCAAACCTGGGTTCACTGGCTCAGGTCCTAAATAAACACACTCACGGTATAGATATATACTGTTATAAATCCAGCACTGTTCAGTTACAGTACTTTGCAGAGCAATAAGGGAGACTAAAATAAGTTGTGCACTGTATCTTATCTCCATTTTAAGAATGAGCAAGTTTCTTAACCTCTTTGTCTCAGTTTCCAAGGCTACAAGTGAGGCATGACAAAGGCAGGAAGAAAACCCAGACATTTTTTGGCTCTCAGCTTTTTCTTTTTTTATTGTTGCTCAGTCATCTTCTCTTCCTTAACTCTGGGATTTAGTTACTTTACCAAAGCTATTATTCTATGTTCAGCCTGTTTTCTTGGTGATTATAACCAGTTTTTCTCTATGCAAATCTGGCCAATTGTTTGGCGACTAAATTTGATCACTTCTTGTTTCATGCACATAGAGATAATCAAGGAAACAATACCTCGACCAGCACTAGCACAGGAAAAGACACATTTCTACAAAATAAAGTTAAACCAAGCTGTTTTTTAAAGGTATGCAAATGACGTGAGAGGAGACAGGAAACCACATTTAGAGTGCAGATCAAATCCATTCTTTTGTAAAATTTCTGGAAAAGCTTTGAAAAATGGCTTTTTCTAGTTTTCTCTCACAGAATTTTTTTGTTCCTTACAAAAGCAAAAACAAAGCGACAGGGAAATGATGTTCCTCCTCTGGCAGAGAAGTAATGAAGTCTCCTCCCCCTTCCAAAGGGGATCACAGTTTGCCAGCTTTGGCAGGCACTGTAGTATTTAAAATAGAAATGAATCCCAAAATGTGATTTGGCAAAGACCCACTGCAATATTCACTAAGTCAGTTTTCCCTCTTTTCCACTTCCTTTCTCCCACTCTAATAATATGGAGAGATGCTTGCAGGCACCTCAGGGATGAAAGGCACCCGTGGATTCACCCGGAGAGAGCCCCATGAACTTTAGCACAAATGGAACACGGGGATCAGACAGACCAGCTCCTTGTATGGCCACAGCCCCGCGCCTGGGACACGTCCAACAGCTGCTCTTGTTCTTACACAGCTTCAGCTCCACGGGAGGCAGCACTGTGCCTCCCCAGACCTGACAGCATCAGTTCCTCTGGCACTGGAAAAAGACAACCACACCAAATTTTGCAACAGGTTCCAGCAATTTTTCAGCACACACAGACAGGACCATGATTTTTGCAACACTTTTGTTTTCACCTACACTGAGGTGAATCCTACAAGCCAGAACAAACAGTATTTTATAGATATGCTGTGTTGAAAAAAAGAATAAAGAAAATACAAGTGCAAAAGATGAGAGAGGAATCAAAGATGTGAACCCTTCAGAGGGATATCCAAATCCACTGCCAGAGTGAAGAATGCTAGCTGGAATCAGTATGCAAGGACCTTCACTCAATACAATTGCTTTGGAAAAAAATGACTTAATATGAGACACTACTTGGCACTGGTGGGACAATAAGCCAGTTGTCACAGATGCTTGAAGCAACAACAGAAAACATGTTTGATTAACAGAGGCACTGAATTAGAGGTGAAGGAACCATGACAGCTCAGCTGTAAAGAACTGTCTTCAACAAGAGGAGCAGATTGTGTGGTATCTATAACCCCTGCTTCACTGGGCTTTAAAACTACTGACTTCTCTCTGACTAGGATGGGCTGTATATCAATTAATCCATCTTATTCATTCACAGAATAAAAGCTATTAAGTATCTGAACCCACAAAATGTTAGCTTTAACATGCAAGCAGCCAGCCAGCTGACTCATTCATACCACAGCCTCAATTTGAAAGGTGGGCAAAATGTCTCAAATATATTTATGCAATAGCAACACATTACCAAAATAATTCTGTTCAAGATCTTGTGACATACCTCCAGAAAATGTCAGGACCAAAACTCTCTCATTTCAAGGATAAAGAAACTTTCCAAGCATCAACATTTTGTCTTCTGTATGTTTTAAGCTTTAGAATTTTCATAATCACATCCCAAAGCCTGAGTCATTTCTACTTTGCCATCAATGAAACTGTTCAAAGGCAGCAGCAGGAAGACTCAAAGATTGATTTCACAGATCATTGGTCCAGGCAGTGTTTGTAAACTGCTGACCCCAACCATGGAGAATTGCTAGGGCCTTGCAGATTGAAGGGAGACTTCCAGTTTAAAACCGATTTGAAACTTGAGGTTAGCCTGTCAGTTTTTCCTAAAAAAAACCTCTTTTAAAGGAGTTTATTTGAAATGAGTCATATTAGCCCACACAAGTAAATCAGCACATTGTTCTGATTTCCCCTCCCTAAAATGCATCGTGTCCTCAGTACAATGCTACTACACAAATAACTCAGGACTTGCCAAAAGCTACCACCAAGCTTTAATTACAGCAGTCCTATTTTGTATATTGTTCAATCAAACAAGAACTAAATCAGCCTGCTAAAAACCAGCGAGTACTTCAAAATCTCCAGTGAAGATTAAGAAGTAAGTCTCTGCAATAAAGCATTAGCCAGCCCAGAAAGAGCCTCATTTTATTGCTTCAAAATAAGACTGTGGCACACACATGAAAACTGCTGTGCAAAAGAAATGGCAGGAAGCACCAATTAATTGCAACAAATTATTTTAATGCAGATCATTGCTACTAAATGTTTCAGACAACAGCATTTCCACTTTGCCTTTCTGGCTGCTCTTTCCAATTGATTTAGCTCCACAAATGAGAATGTTTGCATTGTCAAAGTTTTTGTCACTGTCAGCATTTTAAGAATGTTATGCCCCATTTCAGATTTCAGTATATTTTACAGAAGAGTTAAAAAAATAAAGGGTGCATGTCATTCTGCCAGTCATTCTCTTCCTCTTAACCTTTTGTCATGGCCTGACAATACAAAAAGACTTGAATGCATATTACTGTTTTGCAAGCAGATTGCTTTCTCTCTTGTCATAAATGATGGAAAATGTGATCCTGAGGTCAATGAGGAAAATTGTAAAAAATGAGGCTTCCTTACTTAAAAATATTTATTCAGCCTCTGACTTGGAGTTTAAAGGCAGGATCTTCCATGCTCTAAAAATAGCAAAAACCTGTTTTAATCCAAAATTTCAATTTTTAGATGGGAGAAGAGCACCTAGACTAAATAATCTGAAAACCAAGCAACAAGCTAAGTGTCATCCCAATTCCCAAGTTTTTCCCATTGCTGAACAATACAGAAATTAATTCCCAAGATGACTCCCAAATCACATATCAAGTATTCAGCCACAAGCAAAGCAAATACTCATCAGCAGGTTGGACTGCAAGCTTCTGATATGCAAGGCAGCTCTTGCAGCTCCCAGACAAAAATATTTAACTGGCAAAATGTGTGCTTGCTCTGAACTGACTGTAACACATGACCTGGCGTGCGCTTTGACAGCAAGTTATTCAAGAAAGAATACAACAAAGTTACAAAAACAAAATACAGCAGTGCCAGGAGAAGCCTTTGGAAACACCATCCGTGATGTAAAGCCACAAATCTTTAACATTTGAACTAAAGACTTGAAGCTTTTAGAAGCAGCAGCCTCACTGCTAAGGTTAGAAGACATTCCCATACTCTATTATGGCAACTAAATAAATATTTACCATGGCTCTTTTCAAAAGGCTGGGTTAGCAAAGTGAGACCATGAGAGTGTTCTGAGTCCTCTTTTAAACACCAGAATAATTGACTTCAGGCAAGCCAAGCTTTTAGTTCTCTTATTTGTAAAATCAGTAAATTATGGAGTTCTGGCTTTTGACAGTTGACTTAAAAAGCCATTTCACTCTGCTGCCTCTCTGCTTCCAACACACGTGCTGCTGGGATGCTCATTAGAAGTCTTCTCAACAGCACTTTAAAGGAAAAAAATACTTTAGCAAATCAAAGTCCCAGCAAATTTTGGAAAGATGAATACTTCAGTCACACTCTCCAGATCATGAAATGTTTTTAAATCACCCCTACCTTCTACTGTACTACTCTGAAGATAAAAATGGACTCTCCCCAAAACATGAATATAGCAGAAGATTCAATTCTACTTCCTAAGCCAGCATTAATAGTCACTTCAAACAAATATATATGTAAGATATACATACCCACATTCAGATAAATCTGAGCAAAGACACACCATTCTCAGGATGAAAACAAAAAATGTCTTCTCTTTGAATGAAAGTTTATACAACTTTTTTCCCCCCAGTAACACTACGAAGTTGATTTTGAGATAAAAATATTCTTTAAGCTGTACATTTCAGAGCAACATAGTGTAGAACGATGACATTTGTCCAAATCTTCATGGCCAAAGATATTTACAGAGTCCTCTTGAACTATTGACAGAAATTTTATAGCTTAACTTCCACAAGTACTAAAATGGATCAGTCAGTAGCTGTTTCCTATGAAACTATAAACTTATTTAGACACATAAGAGATGAAATCACATAAGGTGGTGCATGGAAATGCCAGAACTGATTGGTCTGCAGAGGCAAACAATAAGCCACACCTAAAGCACCTAAAATTGTTTCTTCAATTCAGGCACTTCTTTTTTCTCCACCCAAAAAACATACTCTCTTTTCTAAGTGACTGCCTTTTTGTCAGATTCCAAAGCAGGTCTTTCAGCCCTGAATTTGCTTTGTCCACCAGACTTAATTATGAAGTGAAAAAAAAAAAAAAAAAGCAGAGAAAATGAATAATTTGAATACAAGTTCCAAAACATAGCATCTTCCACAGTTTGTGTCAATATTTCTACAGAGCAAATTCTAATGATTTTGAATTCTATAAGTATTAAATAAAATATTTTCTACTCAAAACACTGCAGAGTTAAGGGTCCCAAACAAACTGTGGGTGATTAGAGGTGTTAGAGCTAGAATAAAGGGAAATGTATCCATTTTTACATGGTTACAAGCAGCAAATACTTTATGAATGCAAAATAAAAACTTGTGGTCATGCTCAGAACTTAGAAAACTTAAATGTTATGTAATAAAAAGCACAAAGCTCAAGAGAGTTGCTCATCTGAAAAATATGAAAAAAACCCTTTCAAAACAACATATTTATTCCAACGCATCTTAGAGAGGCAGAAGAGACTATGTTCCCTCTATCTGCACATTGTGTACAGCTCTTCCAAAGGGAAATGTTTATCCCAGGTCCCAGCACACGCTGTGAAGCAGTGCAGACACAGTAGGGTCACACCAATTAGCAAAGCAGCATCCAGAGAGTTGTCTTCATCATGCGATGCCTTCACTTCCCTCTCTCACAGTAAAAATTAAGAAGACAGACTCGTATTTCGATATTTTTTTTTATCTAAAGGCCAGACTGCTAATTTTTTAGGTGTAGCTCAATTAACTTCAAGACTGACACGCCTTTTGTTCTCTGCATATTCTGTTCCTAAACGCTGCTGTCATGTGCACCCAAAGACCATGGCAGTGAGGAGCTCATGTGGTTTACAGGGCTCCTTATCAGCCTGAGGAAAGCACCTCAGGAAGATATGATTTTCCATTCTATTTTTTAAGCTCTTAGAATACAACATGACTCTAGTTCACCTCTCAAATTAATGAGTGTCTTTTGTGCGGTGTGACATCTCTCCTTTCTAGAGCTCCATCTCAAACACATTGCCAAGAAAACAACAAGAATGTTCAAGAAAAACTTACAGGTGAAGGCTGATGACTGCAAGTGCACTTCTGAGACTGCAAATCTCCTCCCACTGGTCCCAGGAAGGATCCAGGAGCTGCCCAGACTTTGAGCTATCCTCTGGCTATCATTTTTCACAACTTTGTAGCAGATTTTGCAGCTAGGGCAGGTATTTTACTATGCATCACGCAATGACAATTTGTATGTCTGATACACAGTTACCTTGCCCGCTGAACAATTACTCCAAGAAGCAATGAAAAAATAGTAATGGAAAAAAATCTTGACCCATGTGGCAAAGTCAACCTAATATAAGGAGCTGAAATCTATGGATTTTAAAATACCCTGAGTTACAGACATTTGTAAACTGGCAGGTGAAAACAAAAAAGAAAAATTGCAAAAAAACCCCAGCTCTTGCCTCACATTCACAATAGGAAAGAAACAAAGTTTTTAAATTATAACTGTTCCCATTTCACTTGAAACACAAGCTTGAATGGACAATCATCTCACTATCAGCAAGAGAAACACAAGAGGCCACATCCATCTGCTGTAGAGAGATGGAGGATGGGACTGTGCTCATCTACAGTGGCTACACTAATAACAAGCTTTGGTTTTTGGAAAAGCAGAGCTTACCTTGGTTTAGAAACTGATACTGATTTTCAATTATTTCACTTGTTCAGTAATTTTTTATCCACAGTTCAGGCATTTGCATCCAGCACAATCACTGCAGCTATGAACTGAGTACTGGCTGCTTATTTTTCCAATATATTTTTAAACTTCTATTGTGATTACTTGATTGAAAATGTACACCAACTCTTTTAGTCAGCAGAACACAAAAAAAAATTCAATGTGTTATCCGTGCAATACAATTTAGTGACTATTGACTGAACTTATAACCCCCTCAGTGAGCTGTGCTTGCTGCTGGAAACAACAATATTCATTATATGGATTCATATTTCCTCCTGTGATCTCATTCTGTTTGGGTGTTTAAATACTTTTCAATGAAAGCACGCCAAGTTAGCTCTATGTAGACAGACCAATATTGAACTGCAGAAACTGAACTCCAGGGGGAAAACCCAATTATGTAACATTTGATCTATTAAATCTAATTCCCACTTATTTAATTGCTGTTGCTCTGGTATATCACCTGTTTACTTTTATTTCTCCTAAGAATTATTAGTGTATGCATGAATCTTCCAGCTGCCCCAGCAGTTGTGCAGGAACATTAGAAAATACCATTATTCCACAGCATTTCCATCATCCCCTCTGGGGGGGTCTGAGCAGAACTCCCTGATAACGTGTGCTGGTTTATCTTTTCCACCATGTTTCTGTACAACACTGTTTCTCACTCTGCAAATTTGGCTTCAAAAGGTCTGTTGTTATCGCCATCGTTCAGGAATAGCACTGTTGATTTACACTGATAAACAAAGATAATGTACAACCATAAGCAATGAAGTCAATTTGCAAAGGACACAGTAGGAAAAAAGCCACCAATGTTATCACTATCAAGTACTACAGAGAAAAATTACAGCCTTGTAGGAAAAAAAAAAAGAGGGGTGATAACTGGGAACCTTTTTTTTTAATGCACCACTACTTGCTATTTACAACATTATGCAATCCAGTATGATTTGCAGTTGTGTATGTAAAGAATGCATTTACTGAATCCCCTTGTGATGCTGATGGCAATAGCCATCAGAAGGGAACCTGATTCAGCTTCTCTCTTTAAAAGCAACAATCAAACACTTCCCACACTCCAACAAGCAGAACAACAGAGAATTGTGCAGAACACAGGAGAACTCACCGCGACTAAAGCTCCAGTAAGGTTGAGGAATCTCCATCTAAACCACTCTGCAATCTCTTCTTAATGCTGTTGCAGGAGGTTTTTCATGGCAACTGTTACTAACAGTGTCTCTCTACCAGCTGCTAAAAACAGGTACTTTATGTACCAGAGTGCAACACTCCTCCTGATGCACCAGTTACCGAACAACTCCACTAAAACAACCACCCTTGGAAGAGATCTGCTGCTGCTCTGAGAAGATAAGTGGGTTAACTTGTAAGGAACCATGACCCTGCCTGCCACAGGTCCATGGAGCAAGATGCCGATTAGGATATGGCATGGAAGTGCCAGAATCACGGGGTAAATGACAGACAGGGGAAGCTCTGAGCTCTGCTTCTGCTGACATTTTCTCTCACAGGGATGCTGCCTCTGCTGCACATGAAATACTTACCAGGCAAAATTCAGAGGAACAGGAGCCTCAGCGAGCTTTGCCCTGCGGTTTCTGTGCTTCCCAAGCAATCTTCACTAGAAAAAAATACTGTCCTTTAAATCTGAATCTGTCTCACTTCAAGGTCTGCAACAAATTTCATATTTTCATTGTCACAATTGAAAGGTATGTTATTGACAACTTCACTAGCAAGTTTGAGACTTATTGCTAACAATCTGATATTCCAAATTAAAAACAAATTAAAAATCACCACTAAAAAGCATGAAAATACAATTTTACATATATAAAGCTCTAAAATAGTCAGCATTTTTGCGTTGGATGTGTTTAACACCAAGTTCAGTGAATTCTTCCACTGACTACAACATACCACAAGCTGTTGCACAATCACAACATGTGCAAATGATCACACTGGCAGCTCTCTCATGTGCCCCCCACTCTCTACATCTTTACTAGGAGCTGTCTTCCCTGCTTCCAAAAACTGAGAATGTCTACAGTTTATGGAACAAAAGTAATTAAATAAACTATCTCCTCCAAAGATCATTCCAAATGGCAGGATTCACAGTCCTTACCCATGTAGCTACAGCCTTAGAAGTCTCAGACTGGGGAATATTGTGCAACCTGTTTTTAAGGAAAACTACCCAATCTAGATGAGGAAGGCCCAGAAGGACAATCAGCAAGGTTTAAAGCAAATGGAAAAACAATTACACAACATGACTTACTCCCCTGTGGAAAACTCCTGGACTAATATTGATTCTCTCTGAGCTTGTATATATTTGCATTAAACTTCAAACTTTATTAAAGCAATACTGATGTAATTCTGAGCCTTTACAGAGGGAATCGGTGATTTTTAACAGGATGCCAAACAGGCTCAGAGGGCACTCTGCAGAAGGATATTTGGGGCTAAAACAAGGTAGAGAGAAAGGCAGAACTGAGGGGAAGAAAAAGGTGCAAAAAACTTAACAGCTACCCAAGGACAGCTTCAGCTCCAGGGGCACTGAAATTTAAAGTGTCTCTATTACCTTCACACACATGCTTCTGAATTTCCTGGCCAATTTGGGGGGAAGATTATCTCTTTTTAACATTGTTCTTCTTCTTGCTACACCACAAAAGCCCCCAAAAAGGACACCAACAAGTATAAAAGCAGAACAATGATACCCACAAAGAGGAAATTTGGCAGCTGAGACAACAATAAGAGCATCTGTGATATGTAGAGACTTATGCTAAGAGGGAATATACATGAAGTCAGTGTGGAAGGATGTCTATATTTGTTCATGTTTATACTGTAAGATTTAAATGTCTTTTAAATGTGTTTGAAGGCTTTTCTGACAGTAAGACCCTCGGAGATGGAAGACTGGATATAAATATATACATGCAGAACTTACATCTCCTGCATTACAGACTGTCTTCCTCCTCTGGGGAGCTTTGTAGAGAGGCCTGTGTAAATACAGGCATGCATCCAAGAGGGAACATTATGGGATTGAGATCAGTTTTACAAAAACATGGAAGGTCAAACTGTGAACACTAAACAGCTTCCTACAGAACCTGTAGCCAACAATACAATAACCCAAATCTGCCTGAACACCAATAATGTTGCTTTGGCAACTTCTGTGCTAGTAGCAGTATTTTCTGAAATAGCACTAACTTTATCAAGTCAGTGATCTTACTTTTTAGCACCACACTGAACTGGCATCTCAGACAAGATGTTACTAAAACAAGTATTGCTAGAAGCCTACAATGTTTAGCCTGGCATGATTTTTATCCATTTGTTTACTGTGATTTCAAAAACTTTGCTAAAAATGTCTCCTGCAGTCAACAGTGACTGCATTAAGACAGTTGAGCATTTTTCAGCATTTATATTTAAGCACATATAAGGCTTTTTAACTGAAATATTACTCCTAAGAAAAATATGAGATAAAGTCCACAAATGGAAAGATTTTAAAATGTCTTTCCCAGATAATATTTATATAGATAAAATATTCCCCCCCTCCCCCGCCATTTTCCCATAATCGAAGACTTATAAAAGGAAATCCATTACAGATTGATTACAAAACACTTCTCTAAGTGGTATGGCTCAAAACTGAGTTTGTCCTCATCCTGCACAGCAATATGTGATTACTAGGAGGAAATAAATGATGACTGAGGATCCCAGGGGTTCTGAAATCCTGTTGTTCTTGTTGTCATCTGAACAGACAAACTTAAAAACATTTGTGGTAAAACCATTTTGTAACTTGGTGAGTTAACATGGTAACTTTTATAATAGCTGAATGCGTCCCAAAATAAATTCAATTCAAAGAAGGTGACCTCAGAGTTACACCCAGTGTGTAGTTTTCCTCTATCCACATTTTGCACTATCAGGCAATCTCAAATCACCTCAGTCCACTTAAAGAGATATGGGAAAAGAAATTGCTTGAGTCGCTCAGCTACTTTTCTATCTCAGGCAAAAGGAAAACTCAAAATTTCTTACACAGTTTATAATTTCTGCTTTTTATTTGGATAACACAGAACCCACGGTGCTAAACCACAATTTATGGAAATTTCAGCTCAAATATTGGACAACTAGTTAGAATTGTTACCAAGTAAAAACAAGTAATTTATCTTTGTCACTGATGTTGTAGAAATTCTAAAAGAGTCACATTCTCCTCAGTGTACACTGCTGACTTGCTCCACTTTAACCTGCTTTAAAACAGTGAAAGTCAACTAGTAACTCTTACTCCAGTTTGCAGCCTGTATTTTTCCACTCTAGAGTTAAAACTGTATGGTAATGGAAATTCTGCATTATTGTGCTGATCCATATGAAACAATGGAAGTATTTCAGCCTTAGGCCAATGTAAATTCCAGTGCAACTCCTGGTCCTCACACAGCGGCTGTGTGGGAGCACAGGAAGGTGGGAAGACTGGTAATGCCAAGCAAGGCTCTGCAGACAAGGTCCCTGCACCAGCCTGTCACAAGTAATGCACTCACAGAACGGGCTCCATCTATCCCTCCAGGTATCAGCATGGAGAACCCAAAGCCTTTTCCCATGGGTCTGGGGCTACATAACTCCTTCTCCAAAATCCACGGTACTTTACATACATAGAGAGTGCAATTGCCCTCACTGGTGATTTTTGGCTGCCACTAACAGCCAGTAAATTCTACACATGGCTACAAATAACTTGACGTTCACTCTCTCAACTTTGCTTCAACTACTAAACCAAAACATGTTCTACAGATTACTTTTGTACTCAAAGTAGGTTAAAAACATCAGGAAATGTTAATAGCAGAGAGATAAAGTTACATTTTTAGTTTCCCTGTCAGTTGTTTTCTTTACAATCTCCTTTCACACCACGGGTACTCCACAACCTTCTCAGTGCTTTCCAGCAGCACAGCACCATCTCCTCGTCAGAGCCGAGGCATTTGCATTTCAATGCCCTGCCCGTACCCGAATGTCAGCTCTGACACACCGACTGCACGGGAGGGAGCAGCTGGGCAGGATTCCTGCAGCAGCACAGCAAGTGGGAGCAGCGGGGCTGGCAGCAGACAGCCCTCACCGGCAATCCTTTGGGCTCCCTGCTCCGGGGCTGGGCAAGAGAGCCTCCAACAGCCTCACTTTAAAAAAAAAATACTATTAACACCGCCTGAAACCAAGCCAACCTCATCAGAGAGCAATCAGTGACACGGAGGAAAGCTGCAGATCCTTTATCTCTTCAGAAAAAAGAGCAAAGACAACATGGGCCATTAGCAGGGATGGGATAGTGTGATCCTAAACCGGGAAAAGGGAGAGCAAAGACTAAACAGGAAAAGGGAAAAGGAAAGGAGACACACAGGCGTGTACGTTCAGAAACAAGGTAGAGAAAACATGTTACGAGTTGTTAACTTAGAGTAAGCTTTCCACATATATATTTGTCCTAGCACGATACAGAAGGTTAACAGGAACTGTCGATGTCTATGACCCTTATCAATAGATTATTTTACTATCTTGTTTAGGGGAAAAAAAAAATAGTCAACATTTAGGAGTCATTTAGCCAAATAGCAACGCCCCCCTTTATTTTTCTTTAAATTACTGATTCCAACCAATTCCCTTACTTGGAAAGTAAACAGGAAATACTACATATATCAGTAAACATGCCTGGAAATGGATTTGCTAAAGAGCTGAAAAGTCAGAAACACAAATTACCCAAGAAGTTGAAATAGTATTTTGTCCCTTTGCTCTCTTTCACTGAAAGAACCATAAAACTTGCATATATGTAGGAAATGCTGCTCCTTCAAACTAACTGTATGCTCTAAAGCAGAAGGAAATGCAAACCTTGCAGCCATTATGAATTGCAGCTGAGTTAAAGTGCCTACCTGCAGCCAGGCCAGGCAGCAAAGTCTGCTGGCTCCTTGTTCTGCAGCTGGCACCTCCTGCCCAGGCTCAGGAATCACACCCCACCTGCCATTGCTGCTCAGGTGAGGAAGGTGTAGTTAGGCCAAAGAGATCTGTCCTAAAAGGTATTTTAGGAAGTCTGTGAATGAAGTCATCTACATGGGATAATCTAGCAATAAGGTAAAGCCATCAGGAAATGAATACATAAGATTAATCATGGAAAGTTACTCATGGAAAACTGGTAATTCCTTCTTGCATAGTTCTGTATTTTAGAGAATAAAACAAAGTTTTCCTGAAAACACACTGAGCAGTAACGCTGACAGGAAGATGCTTCATCTGGATAAAACAACTCAGCTGCTTTACAGACACAAGCTTTTAAGCCAGTATGAAACTATATTAAGAGCCTTAACAATTCCATACAATCATGTACAATCTCCACAAGTATTTGCTGCTCTTGCTACACCTCTTGATTCAGTCTGTCTAGAGGTTTTAAGTAAAACAAAAGTCACACAGAAGGAAGTACATCCAGTTTGTCACAAAGGTAGCTGTTCAGCTGGCAATTTTAAGCAAGTTAAAGTAAACTTTCTAACTATAGAAACTAATTATTGGAATTCCATAAAGTCTTGGTTCCTAAAACATCTGCGTGTTCTTTCCTTCATGCCCATATATCGCTGTATGTTATTTTTTCTGTAAATATCTGGGAATGAAGTGTTTTAGCAGACATTAGACAGCCTTTAAGCCACAGTGAGTAAGGGGAAAAAATTTGGAGGCACTTAGAAAGCAATTAAAAAAGAATGAGCTCTACAAAAGTAAATGGCAAAGACCGAAAACAAACACAAATTATGACCTCTGAGAAGGACCCCCCTATTAAATTCGAAGTCAGAGATCCAGCAGACAACATTCCCCCTTGCCTCTGTGCTCACCTTGGAGCAGCCTGGCCATTCTGCATCAGGTATCAACTGCTCCACAACTAACAGAACTGCAAAGTATTCACATCGTTTCACTTGCAGTCCCAGCTCAAATCCCAGCTTTCCCAGCCCAGCCTCAACTTCACTCTGTAAAAACTGGCAAACAGACCGACCCACTTACAAATCCAAAATAACTTCGAGAGAAAGGAGCGAGAGGATGGAATGCAGCTACACACGTACACGCTAACACGTAAAGCCTTTCAAGTCAGTAATTCGTACTAATAACAGAGCAGGGACAGAGCCCTGGCAGGAGCAGCATCCACTCGGCACCCACAGCAGCTTTATCCCGGGAAATTCCTCGAAGGTGTCAGCGCGGGGCAGGCGCTGCCCGGCGGGGCGCGGGATCGCGCCGCGGGCTCGGGCAGCGCCGGGGCTGCGGGCAAGCACCGGAGGCCCCGCGCCGCCACCGGGGGCGAGGGCGCCGCACGGCCCCGCGGGGCCCCGGCGCGGCTGCCGGCGCCAGACGGGCTCTGCGGGCGCCGCTGCGACCGGCACCGCGGCCGGGCGAGGGGCGCCGGGGGACCCGAGGGGAGGGAGTGACGGGCGGGCGGCGGCCGCGCCTCGCCGGAGCCCCGCTCGGTGCCTCCGCCCGCGGCCCCGCGGAGGAACGCGGACCGCCGCCGCCCCCCGGCCTCCCCTCACGGCGTGAGGGGTCGTCACCCTCTCCCGCCCCTCACCTGGCAGGGGCTCCCCGGCCCCGCGGCACCTCCCGCGAGGAGGCGGCGGCTGCGCCCAGGCGGCTCCGTGCGGGCTCGGTGCCGTTCCCGCCGGGCCCGGCGAGGACGCGGCTCCCGGGACGGGGCTGCGACCGCCGCGCCCGCGCGCAACAACCAACTCCGGGCGCCGCCCCCCGCGCGCGCACCGCGGCGGGAGCCCCGCCCCTCGCCCGCTCATTGGCCGGCGGCGGCGAGGGGGCGTGGCGCCTCCGCGGGGCGGGGCGAGGCCCTCGAGCGGCCAGGGGAACCGCCGTCAGAAGACTACAATTCCCGGCGCGCACCGCGCGCGGGCTTTAAATACGTGCCGTCATCTCGCGCGTGCGTGTGTAGTGAGTGTGTGCTTCCGCCTGCGGTGGTGAAGTAGTCCCGCTGCGTGGTTTGAGCTCCAGCCCCGCGCTGGGCCGCTGAGGGGAGCGGAGCGGCGGGCGCTGAGCCGGGAGCGCTCTCGGCTTTGTGGGCTTTCTCCCGAGGGGCTCCTCTGGGGGAGGCGGGAGGGCCGCTCTGAGGCGGGAGCGGAGGGATCCGAGCAGGCGGGGTTGAAGGAGGCCGTGCGCGTGCGGGAGGCGCGGCGGCTGCGCGGGCTGAGGGGACCCGGCTGAGGGGACGCGGCCGCCCCCGGGACCCCGGCCCTGCGCCAGAGCCGCCGCCGGCAGGTCAGTGGGGACGGCCGCGGGCCCGCCGCCCCTCCTCGGCCGCGGCCGGCAAGGAGTCGGCGGGCGGCTGCGGGTGCTGTGGCCCGCCGTGAGGGGGGCTGGGGGAGCCGCCGGAGCTCACGGGGGGTGAGGGGGAAGAGCCGGATGGGGGTCTAAGTGCTGGGCTTTCGGTGTTCTCCATTATATATCTTTCCACGGTTCCCCCAGGGCGATATTTCATGGCTCCTTGGTTCTATTTATTTGTCCTTTCTGTAGGTCCACTTAACGTTCCCTTGTCAAACAGGTGATTTATTATAGCGTGGTTTTCTGATACTTCTGTCCAGGTTTCCACATTCAGTTCCCCGTCCCTGGGGACTAAGGCTCTTGTTTGAGGTGGTAGAAAGAAGCCCCGGGCCTGGGGTTGAAGACACCGGGGCACGTGCCTTGCGAGGCGCCATTCATTCCCGTACACTGCAAAACCTGCGCGAGAGGGAAAAGGAGGAAGGGCAGGGAAATATAAATAACAGAGCTCCTGATCTCTAGAGTAGCGTCCTTCAGCGTTTTTGGCTGCCCATTCCTGTCAATAAAGAATACTTTTTATCATGCCTCTCTCAAGTATGTAAATTTATTGACTCATCAGTTATCTACACGTAGTACTCTTCTGATAGCTTATTAAACACACTCAGACATAGAAATTGAGAAAGGATAAGACAAAAGTGAAATAGACGGTATTTTAATACATTATTTCATAAAGCTGTAAAAAATGCAGATTTTTGGTTTGCCTTGCATATGACCCCCTTGACTACTTCTGTAGCACATGTATGTTGTTCTGAAGTGATCATTCTTCTAAAGAATGTAAACATAAACTGCCGATGAAAATGCATAGGTTTTCTTTTTTAATCCTGGCCACATATGCATATTTGCATATTTGAAGATGGTAAAATGATAGTGAAATGCTTTTTTACCTTCTCTTGGCTTTTTTCACACCTGTATCATATGTCTGTTAGAAAGGATGAGATATTCTGTATTTATAGAACTATATCACTTGGTGGAAAGTACTTCAGAGTTCAGGAAATTGGGGGAATCTGATAATTGTTTTACCCTGTCCTTAGAAACCTGGCATGTCTTGAAAAAGAACTTGAGAAGTTTGGCTTAGAAATGGTGTCCAAAACAGAGTATTTGGATTAGTTTTTAAAATCCTAAATTAACTTTTATTTAGGATCCCAGTAGTTTTCAAAACAGAAAAATGAGAGTTTGTGTGATCTGACCACACTGTCTTGGTTATAAGTGGATTTTTTGTTCCTTTGGTTGCCTGTGGTGCAGCACACAGAGGGCATGTGGTGATAACCTTTTGTGGCTCAGAAAAGAGAGCAGAGAATTGTGTTCCTTAAGTACCTGAGGCTTGGGTCCAGCTCCTGTGTGTACCTGACTGTTAGAAGGTGACTAACAATTTCTGGTGCTCTGCAGCAAAGGAACCACAAGGAGAGAGATTCTCACTGTTTTCCACCTTCTGCTCTTGCAGGGGATCTTCCCTGGCCCAGCTCAGGCTTGCAGTGTATGGCTGGCCAGGACTGCCCCCAGAACTGAGGAGAGGAGCTGATCTCCCGGTGCTTCTGGATTGCTGGATGCCAGCACTGGCTGTGAGCTGTGCTTTTGCTTGTACGGCATCACGATATTACTTTAAGTATCAGAGCACAGGAATGGAGAACATTGTGCACTGATGTGCTGGGCTTGACTTTGTAACCTTTGTTAGTGTCTGTTCCCAGTGAAGTTAAATACAGGGTCGCTCAGTATCCAGTGCCCATTAGCAGGGTGTGTCTCCTCACCTGCCACATCGGCTCAGCCTTCCATGCTAATTGCTTCTTCTTGACTAAATAGGAATAAATAAACTGTTTTAGGACCAGTTATCCAATGGGATTTTTCTCAAGCTTACAGGCTCATACAAGTTTCTGAATTCTTGCTGTTTCACCTTCCTGCCCTCCCCAGGCTGTGGGTGAAAAATTTAAGTATTGCTGCAGTGCACACAGAGCTGTGCTTGGTATTTTTGAGTGTTGTGGCATGTGCTTTGAGGAATTGTTAGAGAATAAAGTAATAGAGACACTCTTGATAGTGATCTGTGGGAGGGATGGGTGACTCAAAGGAACAGGCCTATACAATTTTGAGTGCAGTAGGTGAATACAGAAAGGTTGTCTTTTTTTTTTTTTTTTCCAGTTGTTCAGGTACCTTTAATAAAATGCTGTTTCAGTCTAAAATGTGAGTGGCTTGGGAGTCCCAAAATGAAGTTGCTCTAGCTTTTTAAATTTTTTTGCTTCTATGATTTCCCTTAGAAAGAGAGGGGAAATGTTTTGTATGTTCATGGGAGCTGTTAAACTTCTGCTATTTTTAAGACAAGAAGAGTGATCAATAAACACAATTCAACATGAAGTATGAATTACTAAGTGTAGTTTGTTTTCAGAAGCCCCTGTTTTTTTGGGAGGATTGGTTTATGAAAGCTGGTTGATGGCTATTTGAAATACACAGTCAAGTGGTAGCTAAAGCTTTATTGATGTAGGTCAGGCTCCATGGCAGGGTGAGCAATGTTGGCCATATTGTGTTGTTGTCTGACTCCAGGAGTGGCTCCTTCATGTCCAGTGGCATCAGCAGCACAGCTGTTGGCTCTGATGGCAGCTGTTAGTTTTTACTGGGAGTTGGCCTCGATGGTCCTCGTGGGTCCCTTCTGTATTCTGAATTCTGTATTCTGTGTGCAAACTTGTAGTCTGATACTGGGCCTTGAATTCTGAGGGCAAACCAGCCAGATCTGGGTTTGTGCCTGCACTGACAGTGTTCCTGCCAGTGGGACAGGTCTGGTGGCAAGCATTTCATTTCCAGACTAGTCTGTTTTAATCTTTTGTGTAATGGGATTGCTGGGATGTATATGGTAAAGCTATTTGTATGCACATTAATCCCACAGATGACTAATTCTTGTTAAAGGAATAACTTGCGTTGTTCGTAGCTGTTAGGGGCAAAGCTGAGACTGACATTTGATTTCCGAAGGTCTACTTGGTACCAGTTTGACAAGGACAGCTTTTGATGAATTGCAGCTACACCTACTTTTGAATGTGTTTATTTGTGAGAAATCTTCATTCTGTGTTATAGGGAAACAAAACCACTTAACTGTGGAATACCTGAATTTCTTCCAAGTTCTGAATTTATTAGGAAATCTTCCTTGTTCCTTGATCTTACTTTTGCAAGTTTTGATGTATTTGGAAAGAAACCTGTCTTTCAGAAACATTAGGAACATTATTGGCTAGAGTGTTTTAATAGTAAATATGTTAAAAGGAGCCTGTGCTGTGTTGCCTTCATTAACGATTTTAATCCTAGAAACAAGAAATCCTGCACTGTTTTGCAGGAGACTGTGGCAAGAGCTGACTTTGGCTGACTGATTTCAGTCTTTTTGGACCACACATCCTTCCTGGCATACAGTGAATTGTAAAATAAACCTTATATTTCACTGTTTTTGAAATTCTTATGTCTTGCATTGTCTATACTGTCTCTTCATGTAAAAGGGAGTGTAAATCTAAGACACTGCGATGTGCCTTTTGTGCATCATGGCTGGGGTAAGTAATGAGGTGAGCAATGGGCATCCTTAGCCTGCAGTTCAGGATACTGGATAGCATGAAAATGACAAAGGATGCTTTAGTCACAAGACTGAGTGGTAGAAAGCTTTCTTGCTGTCAATAAAAATGTGTGACGTGCATAAGAGAATGAGGGTAGTCAAAGTGTTGGTTATTAGTTGGCTTCAAGAGGCTTAAGACTGACAGGATTTATTTCTGGATTTTTTTACATTTTTTTTCTTCCCCTAACAAGTGCAAAACACAGAGGATTTCTCAGCAATTTAGTGAATTAACAGGGGAAAAGACTACTTTTGTTTTATTATTGTGTTCAAATATGAAAAGATGATAAATTCATAGCTTTAATTATACGGTGGTGTCTGAGGGATTGTTTGCAGCCAAAAGAAAGTCAACAGTTTTTAACTGCCCTTCAAAATGTCATCCATAGAACTTGCCAGGCTTTGTTTGGAGGGGCTCTCATCTTAACCAAGTAGTGATTAAGGCAGGTCTGACTTGGCTGTCTCTGTTCTATAGTTCCTTTTATTTTACGTAAGTAGTATGGCATGAATTAGTGGGTTTTTTGTGATTTTTTGTGTTTTTTACTTAAGAAATAAATTATTTGTTCCTCTTGGAATTCCCTTGGCTGCTGTTTTAAAGCCTTGGGTATAAGGTGGTGTGTTTCTTCTTAACTTTGGAGTATTGTTTGCTGAAATCTAGTAATTGACAAAATATTTAGTAATGGAAATGGAAGAGATTTTGAGAGAATGGACTTTGTGTAAGAATAGGCTAGGTAATTTCAGACTGATGTCTGGGCCATAATTATATGTTCATCAAAGGCTGAATCTCTGATGTAACGTAATTAGTGTCCCATAACAGTATTGAGGATGTGCTGTGCCTTACAATATATGGAAAGTGTCAGTCTCCATAGTTGGGAAAGCAGTGGGGAGAGAGCTGTGGCAAGACAAGTTCTGGTAATGGTATGAGACTATGCAGGAGAGAAAACAGATCAACACAGAGCCATGTACTGGAAACAGTAAACTGTGAATCTGCTCTCACACTTTCAGATCTGGAGTGTGCTAACATTTCATTTCTGCCAGGAAAACTGGGGAGCGAGGAGCACCACCCAGCGCAGGATAGTGGCACAGGGAGATAAGAGAAGAAAGCTTGGAGTACAAGCCTTGTAGTTTGTAGTTTTAGGGGTGTTGTTTCCTTACTTTTATTTTACTCTGGGTACAGTGCTGCTCTTATGTCCTAGTTTTCCCCATCTTACTTTAAAAATAGTGTGCCTTGTTTGAATTTTCACTTATCCAGGACATTGACAAAGACACCTTCGAATACCTTAAAGATAAAAAAGTAAGACTTACTGTAGTACAATATTTAATTTAAAGCTACCATCTCTTCAAATATACAAGCATCATGTTGGAATATCTCAATAATCACAAATTCTGTGGGATTTCTAGAACAGAGGAGCAAATCTTCAGCATCTCCAAAAGTCCTGAAATATAGACATATTGGAATGCATTTTTTTTCCAGCTCTGACATCTAGTCAGGAACTATCATAGGAAACCTACTAAAATCTTTTGGAGCAGAGTGCTGGCTCCGGGTGCATTTGCTGCATTATGTTGTAGCTGCTCTTGCACATGACTATTGCTGCTGCTGAAATGAGATTGAGAGAACCAATATTTGACTAAATCCTCACTGTTTCAATATGTGGGAAACATGACAGAATAGATTCCAACTACTCTTTGTTGAGCTTAAGATAAGAAATTGCTGCAATTCATGTAAGATATGGCAAGCCAGTATAATAAATAATAAGAAGAAATTAATCTGAATTGTATAATTGAAGTTCTTTTTCCAGACTTATGGGGAAGAATCTCATCTTTCATCAGGAGAATAAATGTTTTGCTTTTAATTGGAAAGGGGAGAAAAAAGTCATGTCAGTTTATGATATAATCCTAATATTTTTTTGGTAATCATATTTTGTCCCACTTAAGACTAGTTTGGGGCCCTCTATTACTGGAATAGCTTCAAATGTTCTTTGTTTCTGGCAGCAGTAGAATTTTAGGGAGAGTTGAATCGCAGCCTGTGGAGTTATAGCAATGTACATCACTAACTCCTGGCTGTGTTACTCACATCCTTTTTTCCTCTGCCAGCTGCTTGCTGGATCCTTTGCTGAGCCATTTCACCCTTTCATTTGGCATAAACTAATATGGTAAATGAACTAAATGCTCTTCTGTTTCTTCAGCATGTTGAACCACCATGTGATTTGTCCAGGGAACAGGTGCCAGGCTGAAAGATTATGCTCTAGGAGTAGTTGGTAGCGCAACAGGCTTAGGCTGCAGTGAAACTGTAGCCTTAGGCAGTGGACAGCTGGTGTCTGCACCTTCCAGCACCTGGCTTGTCTTCATGCAGGCAGAGGACCTTTCTGGATGCTTCTCTTGGTATCTTGTGAAAACTACAGCCCACTGCTGGCAGAATGAATCCAAAAAGTTATCTTGGGTGATTGGAGGTGGCTCTTAAAGCTTAGTATGACTTTACGACACATGGCAGTGGGAGTTCCCATACACATTGTTTTTTAATTAGCCCTGGTATTTCTTTGAGCCCTTCCTTTCAGCTCTGTCTAGTTAAAGATCACGAGCCTCCTCACTTTCCTGGGATTCTCTGAAAGGGAAGAGTTAGGGAGTTAAGTACCTCTGTAAAATGTCCAATAAGCTGTAACCAGCTGAGAAAGGGGGAGAGGGCAAGACCTTCCTCTTTGCAGCAGCGAGTTACTACTTTGTAAGCTATCAAAATCTAGGTTGTATCAAAATATGCAAAGCTTGAGCATTAGAGAAATGCAATTTTCAGGCCTTTTCCAACTCAGGCCACCAGTATGTTGCCAGTTTCCCATTCTGTGTCAGTTGATAGCACTGTATAAATCGTATGGCATCATCAAGATTCTGTAAATTGTTCACTAACACCAAACATGTTAGAAGCACAAATATTTTTTTCTTAAAGCTCCAAATATAGGAAAAAGAAAGTGAGAGAAAAGCTTCTGAATCATATTAGTTTGATCCCTGCTTTTTAAATGTCAATTTCAAGTAACAGATAGTGCATGATTCATACTGCTTGCTGAAATTTGACGGTTTTGAGCAAAATGCCATCAATTTAAAACTTCTAGGTTATTTGTGGAGAGGTAATGTGACAAGTGCTTTTTCAGTAGTTGTGGTTGACTAACCTGGCTCAGCTTTCTGTTTTTAAAGAATGTACTCGAGCAAACCAGACTTGATATTTGGTCCCATTAAAGCAAGCATAGTTCTGGACGGGTGTGGGCTGGGAAAGCTCCTTGGAAGCATTGACATGAAGAGGTGTTGGAGGTGACGGGATAATCCAGCTTGGGAGCATTAGCATTTAGTGAAGCTCGAGCAGCTAAGCCTTAGGTATAAATAAGAGTACAGAAGAATCTTAACAGGCAAGGTATAACATGTGTCTCCTGCTGGCACTGGCACTTGGAATTCAGAAAGGATTGCTAGCACACTGGAAGAAGATCAGTTTGAACATGAGTTTAAGGCATATTTTAACTCCTAAAAATACAGGCAGGTGCAGCTTTGTTTAACTTCTTGAAATGATACATTTATCAAATAACTTAATCAGAGTTTATTGATGCAGGCTCTTAGCTTATAGGGTCTAACCTGTGAAATCATAACAAAATCTACATGACAGCTGCAGTAAGAAGTTGTACAAATTTACTACGTGCATAAGTGCCACATGGGACAGCTGCTGTAGTGATGCTTCTTACTTTAAAACAAGACTGGGTAGCCTTGATGAAGGTTTGAATTTCTCCTTATTTTTGTTTTTTAGCAGAGGGTAGTGCCTGGTGTTAAATGGGTCACAGTGATCACAGTCATCCCTTCTGGCCTGTTCCTGTGGCTGTACTGCAGCTTTTTTAATAAGGAAAGAAGCTTTTTTAATTCTGGCCCAGGAAATTTTTGGAAAGTATAAAAACTTTGCAGGTATTTGTATTAAACTAACCTAAGTGGTCTTTGTCTCGACATAAGATTTGATTGCTCTTCTGTTTACATTTGGATATAAAAGCCTATAGCATAACTGCAAATTAAATTTAGACTGTGAGACTTCATGTGAATTGTTTTGAATATGTAGTGATGTGAAAATTTTCCAAATATCAAAGATACTTTTCTTACTTGAGAAATCTTTTCTGTTAATATTATTTTAACCTTAAAAAACTTAAAGTTCATTGCAAGTATGAAAAACTGTGAACTCTGTTACAGATGGCTTACTTCAATTTTCTCTATAGAAATACACTTTACATGTTTGGATTTTTTTAGGTAAGTTATTTATATCATTTTATTGCCACTTGTAAAAACATGCATTCTGTCCCAAAGTTATTTCAACAGAGTATTTCTCAAGGGAATTACAGAACAGACATTTATCAGGAAGGGTTTGCAAGGCATGCAGAAAATAACTGATCACAAGGAACTTTTCAGCACGTTCTTCAAGTTTATGTTCTCACATTGCTGTTACATGGAAAAGTACTATATTCAAATAACCACATACAAAGGATTTACATTTTTATAGTGAGGAAGAGTGGGAAGACAGATTTCAAGTGCATACTAAAGGCTGGATACTTTTTAAAAAAAGATAGACTTCAGCTTTTATCTTAGTGTCTTTATATTATAGACTTCTGGGAATTACATTAGAAAAGTTAATTTTCCTTATTGATACAATTTCTTTATTGAGGCAATTCCTTATTCACAAGACTGACATCAGTAATGTTTGTCAGCTCAGTGTCTATAATTGACTTTTTATGGAGACATTTGAGCGATTAATGCAGGGACCTGCTGGTCTCTAACTCTGGTGCATGGCTGGGTGTTTTCCTTCCTGCTTGTGCGAATGTAGACTGATCAGTAGAAGACAGGGCAAGTGATGAGTCAGGATTGTGGTAGTGCAGCAGTACATTCCCTGGAAGTTAACCTAGAAAAGGTCTGTCCTGTAGATAAATTTTACTCAAATCCATTGTCTGCCTGTAATAGGAAATGTGTCTGTCATATCCGTAGTTTTGAGACTTGAGTGTCTGTTTCTGTACTGCTTTGTAGCATCTCAGTTCTTTGGATGTATGTGTATACTATTGTAGTTAAAAATACAGAAATTTGAGCAATTGGAGGTTTTTCAGATCAGATAAAGGAGTTTCCTGGAATTTACTGTGACTTGAGACTGCTAAATAATTTAGCATTTAAAAGGTAAATGAAATGCAAAGAAGCATGACAGCATCGACAAAACCAGACAAGAATTAGAATAGCAATTTATTGAAAGAATAGAGAAGTGTCAAATCAGTGAAACAGTTGACAAATCAGTTGCTTTTTGGGTGTTGAATGTAGAGGGGGGTTGCAAGTGTTAACTACTGCAGCAGTTATTCAGGTAGGGCTTGAGTATCACTGCAGAGATGGTTTCATGCTGCTGGTGGCAGGAGTGTTAGTTGGTGATTCATAATCCAGCTTTGGCATGGAATGTCTCTTCAATTTTTCATATAGCACTGGCTATTTCTTTTAAGATGAAAAGCCCTTTTGTTATGCAGATAACAATGTAGCCTCTGTCAGGCTGGAAAGGAGAACTTCCTTTGCTCATAGGCGATGAAGGGCTTGATGTTACAATATCTTCTTGGTCCCTCAGTCATCTGTCCCTATAATCTTGTGAAAGTGTGTGCAGCTCATTTTGCTGGGCCTTCCACTTGAAGGACAGATTGAACAAGTGGACTAGTTAGTGGAGCAACAAACACAGCAGCCCTGAGCTAAGCTTTCCATTTGAAGAAAAGAAAAAGAACCTGCTTAAATCTTCTACTGAATTAAACCTTATTGAACTGTCTGGAAGTTGGGTTCTGTGAAGTGAGCCTAACGTGGGACTTCTCTTGGAAATGGCAGCTCGTCATTGTTTTTTGCAGCTTGTTGAAATAGTCTGAGGGGTAAATACTGCTTATTGTACTCAGAGTTGAGAGTAAACTTGAGCTTAATTCAAAGGCTGAGGAGGTCTTTGATTAGGGTCGGTATTGGAAGTCCAGCTCTAGCTTCACTAATAGGAGAGAAGAGCCTGGATTCCTTGCTAAGGTTGTTCTTGATGTTTTTTTCTGATTAATAGATGAATAAAATGAAAACTTTCTCTCTGTTCTGGGGTTCTTTTATTCTCCTGTCCCTCCAGCTTCGTCAGGACTGGAGGAGGTGTTGTCTGATACACCTCTGTTCCTATGGCCACTGTAAGGGCTTTTTCAGCTGCTTTTGTCCTGTCTTCCATCCATTGCTCTCTGTGTCCAGAGAATAAGCAGTGCTTATTTCTTCAGCTCTTAGTAACCTTCTTAGCAAAATACCAAAGCAGTTGAGGGCATTTGATGATTGAAATCAGTGTTGATCAGGATTTGAGCCAGGCAGTGTAATATGGTGTCTGCCATAAAGATGACCTTCACCTTGGTTTTGAGTAGGTGTTGGGACCAAACGACCTCTAGAAGCCACTTCTAGTCTAAACTTGGAATCATTAAATGTGAATGATACAAGAGATGTATTTCTTGATTTCTGGGAGTAGGTTTAATTCAGTGTAGCAGAAAATGAGCATCTTTCTGACATTGTTTCCTTTTTTTTCCCTTCTGCTGGGCAAGAGCAGCCAACAAAGAAACTGTTGCATGTGCTTGGCTGGGTGGATCTTAATCAGAAAAACTAGTTGGAATCTTCAGAATTTTTTTGTATGCTTAGGAGATATTTGTGTATAAAATGTGTAACTATTTGGTGATGTCATCAAGTGTTATTGAGAAAGGCATTTTAAATAGTAATACAAATTAGTTCATGCAGATTAAGACATGGATACTTGAGTAGAAGAAAATGTCATTGTGAAGTGAATTAATGTTTTTGCTTCTTTTTAATTGAACTGTTAGTTGTAAATGAAATACACTTCAATTGTCAAAACCACAATTTTTACAAACTGAAATTTCAAACAGGATTTCCTATTCAGCTTGGTTACTTGGCACAGTTTCAAATAATAAACTGCTTGTTTCCTATATGCTAAACTCTAAGACCTGGGCTTGCTGTGCTGTGGATGGGAGGTGTTAAGTAGAGACTGGTGCAGTATCTTCTGCCAGGATTCTTTATTTACACAATGCAACCTGCTCTGAGATTTCCTCATTGCTGTTGCTGATCAGGCAGCAATGGGACTGGTGACCTGTGTTTTGGGGATGTCCTCACTGCTGAAGGATCAGTGTGTGCTGCTTACAGCAGCCAGGTAAGGCTTCACTCAGACCTAACGCGTCCTTCTGAGTGTCTGTTCTGTCATAAAAAACAAAGCTCAGTTGAGATGTGAACTAAACCTGCTGAATTCTTTTTGGTGATCTTACCATGGAGCTTTGGAATGCTGTGGCCATATTTTGTCTGGTATTATACATAGATGACCCTTTCTAGAGGTCAGGAAACAGTTCCAGGGTGGGAATTAGCTGTTTTGGGAGACTGTTAAAGACCAGGAAAAACAAGCTTCCATTATTGTAATAAATGTTTTATCTTAGGACATCTATAAGCTCAAATATGATTGAAGTTTTCATAAAATCTGAAGACCTTTTACTTTTAAAAAGATGTCTAAAAAGCAGTATCATGGGTTTTTGCCTTTGTTTTAGGAGATGTAGGGAGGAGCAGAACATAAATGAGTGCTTTTTCAGAGGAGTCTTTTTAAATGAAAAGGGAGCGCTGGTGACTGAGAAGGCAGTTGTCTAACTCAGAAAGCTCTTGAGCTAACTTTGGGGATTAAATGTGGTATTTGATCCTCAGCTAATCTGTGTGCTTACTTCTAACAGAGTGCAAAAGGTAATCAAAGAATGTAACTTTTCTTTACTTGCACTTCTGTTGTAAAATGTTTAGGCTCCACAAATCCTAAAACCTCTTGTTTTCCACCAGTTGGCTTTGTCTGTTTCTGCTCAAGGCAATGAACTTCAGGTTATGATATTATACTGAGGTGAAATACATGTTGTAGCCCTTTTGAAAATAGAAATGTTTTTCCACTTTCCCACTGTTTAATGCTGTGTAAACCAGAGTGTTGCTGACCTTTTGCAAGGATCACAAAGACTTTAGTTCTTACTTCTCTTTGCAGTAAGAATTGCATGATGTGTATTCAGGTCAGAGTCTCAGCGTGACTTGAGATCTCAGAAACCAAGCAAAGACTAACAATTAGTTGAGATGTCCAAAATAAAGGTTAAGACTGGTAGTGCTTCAGAGGTTTGTTTCTCAAGTTTGGTTGTATTCTTAGCTTTGAGAGATTTCCTTTATGACCTTTAAGCCAGCTGTGCCTCTCTACTGATATATAAGGGTATTGGGATAATATTTCTGCTTTAGCTCAGAGGAACCATATTTACTTAACAAATATATATAGAAATGAAATAATGCAAAAGAAATGTAAAAGCAGTATAAATCTGCTGTTTGCTAAATATGGTAAATACTCAAACCTGAATGCCAGATATCTTTCAGAACACTTGTAACTAAACATAAATTAGGAATCCTTCCAAGTGCAAGTGCTTGAAGACATTGTGTTGTGTGAGACCTCCATCCTCAGGTCTGTTCAATCATCAACCTGTTTGAAAAGATTTACATTCCCTTTTAGGGCTAAATTTATTGAGGACTTTGATCAGCTCTATTTTTCAAAGCTTGTGCATGTTTCCCATCTGCAGTTTCTTGTTTCCAGCATATGAGGAGCAGCTGTGGAAAAGGGAAGTTGGAAGAGCAGATTAAGTCTTGGATGTGCTTTTCCCAGGTGGTTCTTTGCTCTTTGGCTCCAAGCTCTAGACAGTGATATTCTGCTCTTAGCGTTTTTCTCTCACCTTGTTTGCCTTTTTGCCTGTGATATGACAGGAGATGCACAAAGAAGAGGCTGCAGGAGGCAGTTCACCACTGCCCTCAGAGCAGTTTCTTTGGGCTACTGGAGACTGTCTGAGGATCAGGTGCAATATTGCAAATGTTTAGCTGCCGTTCCAAGCACTCAGCCTAGGATATTTAGGCACACTGCTGGCATGGATGCTTTTTTCTCAATCCTACTTCAGTTCCAAAATGAACTTTTTTTCATTATGTATGGTACAGGTGTTCCAAAAACATGCCTTCTGCCTGCCTGCATATTCCTATCCCTCCCATGCATCTTTGGGTCTCTTATGTATTGCTTTACACTGGAGAACAGTCAGACCACTCCAGTAGCTTTATGCTTTTGTTGTTTTTTCCCTTGTTTTCCATTCATGATGCTAAATATTGTCTTTTCCTCTTGCTTTTGGGTGAAGATGAGTATAGGGAAAGCTTTAGTCTAACTTATCTATATTCTGCTGTTGATTTAAATGAATTCTTTTATGGAGCCATGGAAGTACATGGATTTTGTATGATTTTAAAATTTCTGCAAGCTCTCCCTTTGGTACTGAGAGGGGTATCTTGGTCTGTGCCTAGTTTAGAGCACAAAGTTTGTCTTTCTAAATTTTCGTTATTGATGTAGTCTTTTCCTCTCGTATCCATTTTAACACATTTTGTCTGTGAACATAGACAGCTTTTATATCTTGTTAACAGTGGTCAAAGAAGCTGATTGCTGTTCCTGGAGAGGATGCTTTGGCAGGATTGGGCTGTCTTTTCTGTTCCTTTTCTTTTCAGGAATCCAGACAAGGTTTTGTAAGCAGTGTCCACAGGCGTATTGATGCTTACACAAACCTCTTGTCTGTTCCTGTGTGCTCACTTTCCTTATTAGTTTTTCCCTCAGTGTGTTTCCAAGGCCTTTACAATTTTTATCCTGTGATACCAATGGTATCATGTGGGACTGCAAGAAGAACCTTGGCTGAAAAGAGATTTTGGTTCACTTCATGCAATGTCCCTCCAAACTTTAATTCCTGATAGATATTTAACTATTCCCAGAGAGTTTTAAGGCCAGATTAGAAATAAATGGCCCAACCCAGTTATTCACTATTCTTGCGATTGGAAAGTATTTGCTAATAGCAGTTCTGTTGTTCAGATTTATATGCCTGTTATTTTGCACAACTAAGGCTATAAAAAATTGTAATTTCTTCTACATGATGGGCTTGAGGGTTCAAACTCGCTTGTTTTATGTTGGAATGAAATGCTTGTTTTGTTGTATGGAAGCTGACATGTCATATTTTTTTCTAAAGATGAATCTTCTCTGAAAACAGGCAGAATGAGTTGCTTGTTTTGTGTGAGAATCACTGACTCTTCCCACACTTCATTTCCTCTAACCTTTGTCCCTGTACCCATATCAGTGCATTTAAAATATCCAGTTCCATGCTGTCTTTGTGGCTTTTGAGGTCAGAGTAGATGCTTTTGTGTTGGGTCATGATGCCTGTGGTGAGTAATTCTTTTAAGTATATATTCAATCCCTTTCTCAGTATATTCTCACATCCAAAGTATTCGACCCCATATTCTGTAAAGTGGCCGTAATGACTTGTTTTGGTTGGTATGTGCATGAAAAATTCCAATCTGTATTCCTCTGTGGCAGCAGCCAGAGCTTCCTCTTGCAGAATATAAGTGAGCTTGGAGTATATGCTCTACTCCTCTACAACTTCTGTGATGAATAAAGCTTTGAGGAAGAGCAGAAGTGCTAAATAGCTTTAAAATGATTTTCCAATCTCATCAGGTATATGCAGTCTTCAATGATTTTATTTTCAAATATGTGACTTTGCATTCCACCGGCCATTCCCAATTAGGATTCCTTGACATTCAGTTATCTCTAGTTCAGAATACTTGTTTGGCATTTTAAATCAAACTATTCCTCAAGCATTAATTAATACTGTTTTTTGTTTCACTGGTGTGATGCTGGTAAATGTTTGAATGAGTAAACACCACGTAAAACTTCAGTCTGTTAATTTACATTTTTTAATAAACTGCTTTGCTTATGGCACTTTTATGTTTACATTGCACGAACAGAGAGTGATTGAGTGGTACAGACATAAATGATCAGAGGAGGGGAGCTGCAGCTGTGAAGGGCAGTAGCCTCTGCTCCCTGCTGGGGAAGGTGCTGCTCGGGGAGGGCTGGCTGGTTTATGGCTGCTGCCCTTCGGGAGGTGTCTGTGCTCCGGGCGCCGTTTGTGACGCCCTGGAGCTGCTGCCTGTGGGCTGTTATGGGGTACCCCTGTGCCTCCTTAGTGGGAAAGGAGCTGTTGGAAAACTTTGTCCTGTGAAATACGAGGTCCTTAGCTCCCAGAGGAATTTTCAAGTGGCAGAGCAGGTGAAGAAGTAGACTAAATTGCTTGTATTTCTTCTGGAAATTCGGAAGACATTTTTATGGGCAGCTTACAAAACCCACTCCCTGGTAGTCATCTGTTGGCTTACTTTAGGTAGAGTGATTAATGAAAAATAACGAATTCTCAAGATTTATTCTGAGACTTATTTTTTGTGATCTGAACGGTTTCTGTTTTCTCATGCGAGATCTGTAACATGAGAATTAAATTAATTTTGCAGAATTTTATCTGTTAATGGTATTAGATTAAATGGCGATTGATGCTATTGTGAACAAAGTTAATTCAGAATAAAATGAACTGTCCTAATCCATAGGTGTGTAATACTCCAGTGAAGGGCTAGATAGCAAAGCCTTCCCAGAGGTAACCACAGTTACTGGTTTTAGCTATCCAGGGATCTATAGCACAGTTATTTTTCTCATTGTGGCCTTTTGTTTTCCTTGAAGTGATTTAGAAGCTGGTTTATTGGTAATGCAAAATTCCACTCATGTATTTGAAGAAAGAGAATCAATGTGGGGCTGTTCTTGTCTTTGTCTGGAGAATTGAGTATATACCCTTCCTGTGGCTTTTGTTCCAGAGAACAGCAAGGTTTTACACACACACACACATGTATATATATATATATGAAAGATATCTTGTATGTGCCTCACCCTAAGCCTCTTATATAAATAAGAGTAGGTTGCAAAATGGAACACTTGTGTTTTTAAAATACATGTTTGACAGCTGTTTCTAAGGTCAGAGTAGGAATAGCTTTGTTAGTGTTTGCTGCAAAGACCCAATTAAACTAAACATAAACCTAAGCTTTACATCTTTCCCTTCTTTCCTTAAGCTGCTTGGAAATGCAGTAGAACTCTGGAATTTTTTCCTACAAGTCTCTATTTTGATCTATAGTGTTTCTTTGTTTTTACTGGCATGAAGTAAAAATAAAAGCAATTGCCTATTCTCTGGTATGTATTTTCTGGCAAATTTTTTTTTTTGACAAAAAACCCTTCATCCCATTAGATTGAACTTGCAGTTTTCCTAGTCACAAAAACCTTTGTCTAATGAGTTGCCTGTAGGGAAAAAGTAAAATCTGATTTTTTTTGCAGTGAAGTATTTTGGATAAAGTGCTTCTGCTACAGCTTGGTGAAAGAAAAGGTTCTGCCAGAGGAATCTGAACTTTCTCTGACAGCTCCAAAAGCATTGTGGTTTTAATAGGAGATGGACTTAGTTCAGGTTTGTTTCTGATGTTCTGGTTACTTGTGGAAAGGCAGAGGAAGTGATGGTCCTGTGGGTTTTTTCTCTCAGTGAATCATCTGAATTTAGATTATTGTTTGTATTCTGAAGTGCTTGGATAAGCTAAGTGCTTATCTCTGATGCTGAGATAAGGATTACTGTGACTCTTCTGTCATGTAGCAGCTGATTATTTTTTTTGTAATCTGTTCGCCTCTGAATGGTAAAATTTGGACATATTTGTTCTGGCAAAGGGGGATGAGAGACTTGAGGAGAAAAATTCTCCACTCAGCAGTAACGTTTCTAAAACTGGAGCTGGTGATGAGGTAATTGGAACTCCTGCAGTGTTTTATAATCAGCCTGTAAGTTGGATTTCTGATGCTGACTTCATATTTGAATATGCTAAACCGTAATAAATAACTTGACCTTGTAATTGGATGGCTAAAGAGTTTAGTAATTTTTTTTATTGTTCATAAGATTACCAGTTGTAATGTAGCCATTGAAAAGACAACATTGTTAAGGGCTGTTCCTTTTGCCAGTGTTGAGGGGCATTTCAGACTCCCTGGCCCTGGGATGAGCAGGAGGTCGGTGAGCAGAGCCATGCGGGCACTGCAGGCCCGGCCCTGCCCGTCCCGGTGTGACTGCCCGGGCACAGCGGGTGTGGGGCTTTGTGGGGCAGGGAGCATTGGAACACCCTGCGTGTGCGGCGGTTCTGTGCTTGGCTCCGGGGGAGACTTCGGCGGGGTGAGCCCCGACACAGGACAATGCCCTGCGCTGGGCTGAGGCAGTCTGCTACATAAAATTGTTGCACATTTTAAACGGCATTTTTGCTGTTCCTGATGCTTTGATGAAAAGGTGACTGTGGCAAATTTTACCCTTCATTTATAGCGTGTGTAAAAGGCCCTTGAACTTTGTCATGTCCTTGCGTGTGCTGCCCTGTAGGAGTGCTGTGAACAGTGCAGCCGCAGTAATGTTGTGGAAAAGTGAGTAATTCTGTCTAGCTCCAGCCGTGGATTTGTTCTCACCCTCATTTTAAAGCTACTTACTTCTGAATTTTCCTCTCTGCTGTACAGATGTGATTAGAAATTTGATCATATGGTAGCTTTCAATATATGCAAAATGTAACTCCGCTATTTTATCTTTACTACTAGAATAATAATTACATATCATGGCCTACGAAAGGTAATGTGAGAAGAAATTAAGAAAGGTTATTTAAACCATATTCTGGTTTTGAGTGGTTGATTTAATTGCCCACTGTTTGATCCTTGACATGTGTAGTAACACTCAGATCTTTATGCTGTAAAAGTTTTGCTGTCATTTCCTGATTAATTTTCTCAGACCGTATTGGTACACTCTGAACAATTTCATATAAGTATGATCTCTGTGGCATGCAACCAAAGCGTCCAGCTGAAAAATTTAAACTGAAAGTTACAAAATACTATTGTCCAGTTTCTGTGTCATGAAGTCATAATTGATCAGGAAAGCGAAGGAAAGGAAAAGATAAATTAGGCTACGTTTTTGATAATATAGGATTTTTTCCTAGGCTCATATAGAGGTTTATCTAAGGCTAGTGTATGTGTTGGTTGAACCTTTGGAATCCTGTCAAATACTGCTGTTAATGAATAAATCAGTCTCTATTCATGTGTAGCTGGTTGCTTTCTTGAGCCAACACAGCCAGTAGTGTAGCAGTACAGTCAGCTCAGAGCTGCTCCAGTTTAAATTAGTTTTATTTGGAGGAGATGCTTCCCTGCATTGAACTGTAGGGCTGGTAGGGTTTAGGGTTTAACAGCAGTTTCAGTTTTGTTTTTGCATTTGGATAGACACAGTTAAAAAATGAAAATAGGGTATATGTGCGAGCCACTTGAAAACAAAATGTACATTGTTTCTGTTGCCTTGAATTTAGTTAAATGTGTTTCAATAAACATGGAGCTCTGCAGTGGGGCTGAAACTAAGGGAATTGTGATTTTGGAACAGAGGTATGGGAGGGTTGCCCCTGATAAATGGGTCTGAAAGACTTGTGTAGGTTCCCATCTGCTCTCAGTGAGTTTTAGGGGAGCTGTTTTGTTTTCTTGCTCTCTGGAACTGATTAGAAGCCGTTGTAAATTCACTGATGTTACTTTTTCCTTAGGATGTGGGTCAGCATCATCAGAAAGAGTTACTGTCTAAAGCATATGGGTTAAATTAAAAAAGTGTATGTTCTCCTGGCTTCCTGTGTTTGTGTTGTGTTTATATGTTGTTAAGGTTGGTGTCCAGCTGCCTCTCTGCAGTTTGAAAGTGAGCTTGGGCCAGATGTGAGTAGACAGATCAGGACCTGGTGAGAAGGTCACAATGGGCATAATTGCTTAGGCTTTGTTTTTTGAAAAAGATAATTTAGGATTTTTGACCGATTAATATTGTGCAACATGAAGCAGAACTTAATTTCCCTCTTAGATGATAGCTGCATGAAGCAATTTATGTTGTATGTTTAGAAGCTGTGCTTAAACAGCTTCCTGGGCAGTGAAGAGCATAATTTTCAAATCAGTTGAATTTTCAGATTTCTTGTGATACATAAAGTTCCAGCCCTTATGTAGTTTCTTTTCTGTGTGTGTAGATTCTTATTCATGTGTGAGGAAGTATTGTTTGCACCTTCTTTTCCTCCCAGCATTATATTATTTGAGTTGTCTTTCTTTTCCTGTCAGAGATGCTGGTATTTGAAAAAAACCCATAATGTGGAGTTGTGACTCAGAACTGCAGATGTTGCTTGGAAAGGACATCTGGAGGGAGGTCATCTTAGTCCAGCCTCCCACTCAGAGCAAGACTATTGCCATCACTAGTTTAGGTCAGTTACAGCTTTTAGCATTTAAAGTCTGCCAGGATGGACTCCACCTCTCTGGGAACACTTCCTGGTGTCCAGCGTGAACCTGCAAAGCCAATACAGCTGGGGAGAATTTGGTTCTGTCATCTCTGCCACTTCCACCCAGTACCTTTAGGCTCTGTTAAACTGGCCCTCTGCCAGACTGAGCACTCCCGTTTCCCTCACCATCCCTTACAGGCCAGCTGCTTTAGATCCCTGAGCATCCTGAGAGCCCTTTGCTGGTTCTTCAGCTGTGCCACAGCTCTAAGGCAGAGCCCCCAAAACTGTTCTCAATCCCTGGTTTGTAGAGGCAGAGGAATTCAGTTTCTTCACTCCTGGATGAACCTTTTCTGTAAACAAGTAAAGGTGTTCCTCTGCTAGAGACCCATGTCTGTACCACCTAGGAGTACTCTGCTTAACTTTAATTATTTTCCAGAGAGTCAGGATGATGGGATGCTTAAGGATCTCAAGAGTTGCAAAAGCAGAAGAGAAAAGGATGAATGTCATCCATGTTGTACTTGTGATAGAGATCTGCAAAATCCATAAGATGCAAGAAACAGTGACCACTGTTTGTAGAAAATATCTACATTTGAAACTGGGGAGGGATACAGGAAAACACATCTAATATTCAAAGCATGGAGCAGGATTTTATTCTCAGATCACTTGGATTTCAGTACTGGGTAGAAAGCACACCAGCCCAGGAGAAAGCAGTACAAGGTGATAGCTCTCCTCAGTCCCTCACTCCCAGAGCCCAAGTGTTCTGGATGAAAGGGACAGCAGTAATTGAGTGGAGTATCTGCTGCTCATCAAAGGGGACTCTGAAATTGAAGGAACAGGAATTTAAGTAGTGTGGCCCTTCAAAGTGGCCTGAACTGGCAACATATAATTGTAGAGTGAGTTTATTAAGGCTTTTTGGTTTTGTTTGGTGTTTTTTTTACTAACATACAACAGTTTTGTATTTTAGTGAAGAAGGGGATAAATTAAGCTTTGGATTTCATCTCTCACATTAAATTCCCATGACAGACCACAAGGTTACAAATGGAACTACTTCTAATTTGAGGGTAGTTTGTATTCAATGAGAAATATGCAGTCCTTAAACAGTTTCAGCAACTGTTCTATGGGATTGAAGGTAAAATACTCTAAATAGCTGTGTTCTCAACTGCACATACAGATTAATTGTGAAAATCTAGACAAGAAATTATTTGTACAATCTTAATTTGAAACTTCTGGGGGGACTTGGTTTCAGTTTTCTTCTGGAGTCAACACAAACCTCTGGTGAAGGGTGCACCATGAGGAATAATCAGGCAGGTGGACTGGAAGAGCAGGATCTACCTACCTGTGTGCTGAGTAAATGAGGGTTTGTCTTGAGGGATAAAATAGAACTGCAGGGATTTCCAGCAACACTGTGGCACTGGCACAGGGCTCAGTTAAAATGGAGACTCAGGACTGAAGTGTCATTTATGGTCTTTGTTCTCTGTCCCCAAGCACATCTGCCCACAGGATCTGTCCTGAAGCCAATCAGCGGGACTGACCAATTGGTTCATGAGACAAAAAATTCCTGGTGTGTTAGACTGTTTGAATTGAAGAATTGCTGAAGGGAAACAATGACATAGTTAACTTGAAATTTTTTACCTTTGTTTTTTTCCCCCAGAGGTATGGAGAACTTGGTAGCTGGCTCCAATCTTCCTCCACTTTTTACAGATGAGGATGGATCTAAGGAAGGTACTGAAATTAATGTAACTGGGTAAGTAACTCCTTTTTCACCTTCAGCTGGTAGATACTACCTCTGTACTTGTCAGGGAAATTGTTCCAGTGGGAGGAGGGCATTCTAAGTAATTTTTTAAAAGAGAAATAAACCTGACAATTCAATTCTGCAATGTTCCCTTGGCCTTGATAGAAGATCACAGGATCCTGTTTAGGAGAAACCAGAACTCTTGTGAACTGATGGAAGTGGTCACAAACTGTTCTTTAATATCTCTTAGCTTTAAAAGGTAAATCCCGTAGGATTTCAGTCTTAAGACAAGTGACATTATGGGGACAGAGAGGGAGGAAGTATCTGTTTGCCATAGTGGCCTCTGCTAAGTAAATGATTTCAATTAAAGATACACTGTTCATCAGTGATCTCTGAAACTGATCACTGAGGCTGATATCTCATTTTTGTTAGTTCGACTCTGCTTTTACAAACTGCAACAATGGCCTCTTAAAATCACATTGCCAAGAGAAGTTTTCTTTTAAGAATGCATGGAATTTTTGCTGTGTTTTGATACTTGAAGCTTCTTTTCCATTTTGCAAAGCGACAAACAGTAAAATTCAGACTTTGCAGTCAGGTAAAGCCCTGTAAAAATGAATGTGAACACTTTCACTTTAAATGGATCTGAATTTTGATTTACTTATCTGGGACTTCAAACTTGTTGGTGCCAAATTAGGTCCATGTTCAAATTAGGCTTGTGTTTAAGAGGTATTAATGTTTTGGCTGAGCATCCGTCAGTGTTTGCTGCAAATGGCTGCGTCACATGAAATTTTTCCTGTGGTTATAGTTTAAAGAGCTTCTCTGCTAAAGGGGAATGGTGAGGAAAACTGAAATACTCTTCAAATCCTAACAGTGAATCCAGAGCTGTGTTGTTCCTATTCTTTTTGACACATACCAAATGTAATTAAGTTAAGGGAGGGTGTCTGCTCTGTTCCCTTGGTCCCTCTCTAATTGTCAGTAATGTGAGCTCAATCTGGTGTCTCAAAGTCAGCCATGGATCTCTGCAGCCCTTTTGTCTTTACCAGTAATTATGTCACAATTGCTGATTGTAGTGAGCAGTGAAAATATGCTGCTCTCTGAAGACAGATATTCCCATGGGCATTCAAGTAACAATTCTGTTAATACATATAAAATTTTATAACTGTATTCTACATTAATAGGAACAGTTATTTTGAATATTTAAAATTTGCCATAGACATGAGTAGCTTTAGACTGGAATAAATGAGCAAAGGAGACTTGAAGCATACCTTGCTGTTAAAGGAATTTTCATGAATGTAACTGGGTAAGGCCAAGTATTCTTTAGTCTCAAGAAGAGTTTAGAATCTGAGATGAGTCCAAAAATCTTACATTAATTTGCCTACTGAGCACAGTGCTGAGAGTGTCCAGGGGTTTGTTGCCCCAAAATGTGTATTTATCGCTGTCAGTCTACCTTCAGAAGTATTTCTGCAAGTTCTTTTTTTGCCTGCAGACATCTTGCCCTTTTTTGGAGTAAGGTAGATTGATACAGCTCTTGCAGCAAAATTAAATGATGGCCATTCTGGGACCTAGTCATGTTTGTGTTTGAATACCCATGTGTATGAACAGGAGAGTGTGTGGAATGAAGTTCAATCCAAGATCATACCCAATCACAGATCTCTACATGTATTTGTGGAGAAATAGATTAAACACATCCAGAAAGGTGTATCTTGGTTGATGAGGAAACTTTTAATTTCGAATTCCTTGTGGTACTTTTGAAGAAGGATAGGTTCACGCTGTCTGGTTTCTGATGCAAACATACACTTGCCTGCAAGTTGTTTGTGTGATCAAATGCTTCACTAAAAATGAAACAAAATACCACTTTAAAAAATCAAACTGGTTCTGAAACTCCATAGGAACTGTGGTAGTTACAGTGGTTGCTTGGATGGAACAGCCAGTTCTTCAAAAATTGCTTCTAAATCCAATTTTTTCTTGCTAGTGTGAGAATGAATATATTTGCAACATTTTTGCATGTTTTAGAAGATTAGGGAGGAAGTGATTTAGGAATGATGATTAAATTTTTTTTCCTCACTTCTGTGCTTTTTCAGATTAGCTAATTCGGAGAGTTCATTCAGTGGTGGAACTTCACAGCCTGTGAATAACCCAGATTTGGTGGAAGACTTGTCACAGGCTCAGCAGCAGCAAAATGAGACTTCTAATGCTGCTGAAACCACTGAGCAGAAGCCTGAGGAGGAGGTGAGATGAAATAATAGTAACTTTTCAATGAAGCAAAGGCATGGAATTTTGTCATTATATTGTCTGACCAGCTCAGATTTTATTTTTAATAGGATCACAAATTTTTATCTGTTTGCCATGTTCATCTTCTGTTTCCCTAATTTTCTCCTGCGTTGCACAGCTGCACACAGATAGCTGGCAGCTTAGCCAGAGGGGCCCACAAGCCAGTGCTGCATTTAGGGCTGAATGTTCAACTGCCACAACTTATCTTCTGTCTTGTGAGCCAGCGACGTGAGGCCTTTGTAATGTTCTGGTATTAAAACCATTATGTTCTTATTGCTTTAGGCTATACCTTGTGTACCATCCAACACTGATTTTTGGTGACTAAATTATGAAGGACCTGAAGTAGGACTAGGAAGTAGTTTTGGGGTTTTCTGGTTTTTGTTTTTGTTTGTTTTTGGTGGGGGTTTTTTTGTTTGTTTGTTTTTTATAGATGTATTTGCTATCCTTCCTTGTAGTTTGTTTTCAGCTGTGAGGTCCTTTTTTAATTAAGTAATAAAATTCCAGGAGGAAAACTAAAAGTAACATGATGGCAGGAACATGTTGATCTGGGGAAAGATTAGAAGTACTGCAAATAGTCGTATGTACGTAGCACTAGACAACAGTATTGTCCAGAGCTTGCTGTACAAGTAGTCTAAAGCCAAGAGGATGAGCGATAATGATGTTATTCCTGTGAACTCACAGTGTGCCCCAGACACATCTTACAGTATTCCCTCCTTTGGAGTTTGTTTGTTGCTCCATTGAGGTGGTTACTGGGAAAGACAATCTACTGAACAAATAAGAGTAGAAAAGTCTGTATTGCTGTCTTTACACTCACATTTTGGGCACATTGTGCATGAAGGACAAAGATCTGGAAGGTGCAAAATAACTAGTTATCAATTATTAACTAGTACAGAAAATCTCTCCAAAAAAACTATTGAAGTAAATGACTTGCAGGGGAGGGTGTGTGAGGGTGAGAATAACTAAAACCAAGCAAGCAAGTAATAAAAAATATTTGCAGTTGCATTAGTTGAGATGATCATGTTGTGGATTATCAGTCCCTGTGATTTTACAGTCAGAAGTTGATGCCAATGTTATTTTGTTGTCCCCATGGACTAGGAGAAACTGTAAGCTGCTTTTCACAATGAGACTTGTTTGGCTGTGTTTAGACAAAAGTCAGGATAGCTCTAAAGTAAGGTTTGAAACCTGCGTCCATGGAGAGGTTGCAGCCATGTACACCTGATGAGGTAGTTTATTCTCCCAGAGGTGGTTATTTTCACTCAGCCTGAATTATCTTCCATTTTCGTCTTGCAGCAGCAAAGAACCAAACGAGGAGGCTGGGCCAAAGGGAGGAAAAGGAAGAAACCCCTCCGGGACAGCAATGCCCCCAAATCCCCCCTCACCGGGTACGTGCGGTTCATGAACGAGCGCAGGGAGCAGCTGCGGGCGAAGCGGCCGGAGGTGCCTTTCCCAGAGATCACCAGGATGCTGGGCAATGAGTGGAGCAAGCTGCCCCCTGAGGAGAAACGGGTACCACTGCACTTCCTTGTCCTTGCTGCACGGCATTGCTGCTACCTGGGAATGTTGTTTAGTAAGGAAGGTGACACAGGCTGTTGGTTGAAATTGTGTTTAGGAGGATATTTCAAAATGAGGCCACAGGTTCACATGATGAGTCCTGGCCAGGCCATGGCATCTCCTCTGGGGTGACTTGAGGAGAACTGTATCCTCTAGGTAATGCAAGAATACATCCAGAATGGGGGTATTGCTCTAATGACACATCCCACAGTTCATGGGATCCATGTCTTGGGATGTGATGTCTACTAACTGGGAATCCTTGTGGCCTTCTGCACTATCTGACAAGTGAATGAAGCTCAAAGCCATGTTTGGGCTGTTTTTTAGGGCTTTCTGGAGTGGACCTTGTTAATAGGTTGGATGTCTTACTGTCCACACCTAGTTGCCAGTTGGAGATTACTGCAAAGCAGTTTTTAAATCACAGTGCTAATGAATGCTCTCATATGAATTTAATCTTCATATTTGAACTTTGAAATATACTTTAAGGGTGTAATGAAAAATGAGATGACACAAAAACACCAAGATTTCCTTCTGTTGCTTTTTGCTAAGCTTGTAGAATACCACTTACAGAAATGATATGAAATGGTGCATAAGCACTGGGATTGAACCACAATAGAAAATATGTGGCAAGGCAAAGCAGTTGATTTGGTAGAAGGGATAGTGAGAATGATGTTACTTAGAGAATAGTCAGGATTGCTCCTATGTAACGCTGGAAACTTACATCCGTGGAGAGGATGTCTTGCAGTGATGAAAATGTCTACTGGGAGAGAAGGGGAAAAGACATCTGTCCCTCTGTCCCCTGCACTTTAACATATTCTTATTATGTCTCAGGCAGATTTTTAACCTGAAAAAGGAAATTGAGTTCAAATCTCTGTTCTGTATGCTGCTTTTTAAATTCCCTGGGAATCTGTCCCTGAGTAAAGCTGTAAGTTTCTAGCTCAGAGAAGCTCAAGGGAAGACTGCTGAGCCCTTTCAGCAGCACATAGCTGGAGGTGGAAAAAAAGAATTAATATCTTACAGACAAATAACATGTCCAAAAGCAATGCCAACCCAAAAGCATCACCAAATTTGCACCTCAATCCAGAATGTTACCACTGTCATCAGCGGGGTCAAAATTGTGTTGCAAATGTATGGAAATCATAATTTATATGTATTGTCATGATAACTTAAAGAGAATACCAGGTGACTAAGGTTCACTGATTTAATTCTTACATTCATTGAATTTCAAACTCATTTGGAGAAAAAATTGGGAAGGCAACTTTTTTTCTTGAAAGGATCCCATTAGTAAGCATTGTGACCATTCATTAAATGTTTTTCAGTTCATCAGTTCCCTTAAAGAATTTTCCACCTAAGCTCATTCTGTCATGCAGATGTGTGAAATACCCTCAGGTTAATAAAAAAAGGCTTCTGTTAACCAAAATGCAGATGGATTATATAAATTTTAAAAAGTTTTCTAATAGCCAAAATGCAGATAGATCACATCAATTAAAACCAGGCTCTTTTATCTTTACACTGCTCTTTGCAATAGTCATGATGTTTTGTTCACCTCTCAGATGTGCCAAGTGTGTGGTGGTGATTTTTGTCTGTGGGGCATGAAAACAAGTGTGTATTTGCTACTCCACTGTTATGGGTCTGAACCATAAAGCATCATCTGATCTATCATCTGATAAGTTGTTATTGTTTGGCAGCACTTCCTCCTGGCCAAAGAACAGGAATTCTGAAGTGTCTGATGTGCAACATGTCGGTAATGCTCAGTTGAGTAGAGTAGCTTAGTAGCAAGTTACTCCTAGGCTTAGCAAAAAAAATTAAGAGAATAGTTATTATAACACAATACAGAAATTTTATCCAGCGATCTTATGTCTTTGCACTTCATTGTTTCTTCACTCCTCTCCTGTTTGCATAGGTGAAGTACTTCAGCACTTTATTTGACAAGTTGTTTTTCTTCTCTTCCTCCTGAAGAGGAGGAAACTCCCTGAAACCCTCTGGACTTTTTTGTTTCAGCGATACCTTGATGAAGCAGACAGAGATAAGGAGCGTTACATGCGGGAGCTGGAGCAGTATCAGAAGACTGAAGCCTACAAAGTCTTTAGCAGGAAAGCACAGGACAGACAAAAAGGCAAATCGCACAGACAAGGTATTGAAAGGGACAAAAGTGTGTGCCTAGCTAGAACAATAGAAGATTCCCAGCCAGTCATGTAGCCTGACACTCTTTTAAAGCCTTGGATTTAAAGGCTGGTTAAAAATGTGTACCACAGAAAGAACACAGAATGTTCTTTCTGTCAGAATGTGTTCTTTCTGTGGTATTTACCTCAGCTGTGTGTAAAGGGAATTAGACTTACGTGAATTTAACTGTGTCTAGATTGTGTTGGAGGATATGCTTTAAGAGCATCAAAGTTAGACACAGCTTCTCTGTGACTTTGTAGGAGAGCTGCACAAGTCTGTCTAGAATTGTTGTGTAATTAGGGTTGTGTAACTGCCTTAATTCTTTGCTTCTTATTTTCTTAAATTTTGTTTATTTTGAGAGACTTCTTGCTTGTTTTCTTTTTCAGATGGAGCAAGACAGCCAGCTCATGATCATGAGGTAAACCTCGTAATTCTACATTTACATCAGTGGGGAGACTTTCAGGTGAAAAAAAAACTTCTAGTGGAGTCAAAACCAAGTTTATCAGAACTTGAGTGTGAATTCTTCCTCTTCCTAAAGCAGGTTTTGAAAAGTCAGAAGCGACTGAGTATTCTTACATTCGTTGGTATGACAAAACTAAATTTGATAAGTCTTGGGTAGGTACAAATGATAGGTGGAATAGAGCATAGGATACACAATACATAGGTCTGTTTTGTAATGCAATGTTAAGAATTAAAAAATAGTGTGAGACCTCAATAAACCTGCCAAATTAGCACCTTTGAGTGGCTGTTTTCAAGTACTATTTTCTTGCAGTAACACAAATGCTTGTGGCTTCCTTGAGAAGAAATGGGTAAAGCAACCAAATTGGAAAAACTCTGGCTTAAACCTCCTCCTAACCTCCCTTGCCCTCTGCATATGTAAATATTGGAAAAGAGTGATAATGTCTGGAGGTAGAGCTCATCAACTACAGCACAGGCATCTTACCACAAATCTTGTGTGTCCTGGCTGACGGTGGTTTCTCTCTCCTTGAAACACTGCAGCTTTCTCCAGTTGTATTACCTAGGGCCACAATGCTTCTGTAATGGTTACCAATAAATTGCAAACAAAGAGCAATGAAAAAAATCTTGATTTTACACAGCCTCTTCACTTGTAAGCAGTAGGGCTTTCTGAAAGATCTGTTTTACTTTGTGAGGCTTTTTGCCTTGGGAAAGCAATCCGGTTTGCTTCTAATGTGTTCATTACAATAGTGACAAGGCTGAGCACTGCTGAGAGGCAGCTACTGGTCTTGAAGGAAAGTATGTTTCACTTTCAGGAAAATGATTTGGTAGAATGTTTTTTATATGCCTTTTATTAACTCCTAAAGGAAGTGCTTGCAGTGAGATTATCTATTATTTGGAAGTACGTGGTCCCCAAGTTTTCTGATTCTACAGTCACTGAATCCAAGTTTGTATTTAATTGTACAAAAACTAAAGGCTTCAAGTTCTAGGTTGACTGTGACTGTTACATAACATTTAAGTTATACACGTGGCAAACTACAGATTTGGAGTCTTCCCTTTTACCCTTCTAATTCAAGCTATCATTGCTGATCTTTCATGTTATAAATGCAGTTAAAAACAAGTTCTCCTCACCCTGTAGGATGTTTAAGCATCATCAGATACAGCTGAACATGAACGTGTCAGTCAGACATCTTACTCTGAACTGTGCCTTTGACTACTTGGTGTTTTTCACCTTTATATTTATAAAATCCCACATGCTTATTACCTGATGTGTTTTTGCATCTTTTGTGCAGGGAAGTGAAGTATTATAATCCTGTATAGGTGAGGAATAAGCAGAAAAAAATTAGATGGCTTTTAGAAGTGTCTGCTCAAGTTGTTATTGGAAGTGAAGCTAAAGCTCTTTGTTATCTTGCTGCTTTCTCCTATCCACACTGACTTCTGTTGCTGTGTTTGTGATTAGCAGGTACAAGCTGATGAAATGATTTCTTGAGAATATAAGAAAATAAGGTCAAAGATAGCTTTTTTCTTTCCCTTCTGCCTCTTAAGTGTTTATGATGTAGTTTCTGTGAGTTGATGTTGAAGGTATTTTCAACATTGTACATAGGGTTGACCTCTAAAGAGTTTCATGATGGGAAATTCAAATACTGATTATAATAAAATATAACTGAAGGATGAGAGAGAACTTATAATAGATACTGCCTTGAAAAACATGCTCACACTGTCCCCGGAGCTCATCTATGGGCATGAAATAGAACATTTTTCTTCCTTCAAATTCTAATTTCATAAATATCACGTACAGCAATATACACTGGAGCTATTGTCATCAGCAGTGACTAAACCCTTGGATAATTTTCTCCATTGTTCTGTTATTGTTTATTTGCTCAAGCTGCTTGATTCCAAGTGGATCTGGCATCATGAACTCAGTTACGTTTGTTACTGGAAAGCTTTCAAAGGTTTGTGCACACAGGTTGAGGAGACCAGGGTGGTACCTATCTCATGGTACCTACTCTGAGAACATTTAATGGAGTAGTACATTTATTATATCTGTTCCTTCCACTGTTTGCAGCCTGACCATGGCAGCAAAGGTGAGCTTAAACCCCCCCAAAATCTCAGCTGTCTCATTACCATACTTCACTGCGTCACTAAGAACCTCAAGCCATATTCATTGCAGAATCTTCAAAGTTCAACCTCAGTTTTAATAACCAGATGAGACTGTTGACTCTTGAAGCATCTCAGTCTTATTTAAGGTAAATGATAGAATTTAGATTCTCTTTTGGTTTGAGGGGTGCCTAAATGATACATGAACTCAACAGACTGGGTCCTTTCCAATAGGAGGGAATCAAGCCTTAGGATTTTAATCTTCAGTGAACCTCAGAGTGGCTTAAGTACTTCAGGGTTCTCAAGAGGATTTTTTATGTGCTGGGTAATGTATTTTGTAATGGGAGAGTACTGATGGTTTTAATGATCACTCTTCTGCTTAGTAGAATTTCTTGCCTTTTGGAAGCTGGACAGTTACATTTTTAGTTTTTACCTGAAGATCCTGGATCCTAGGGCTGCAAAGAGAATATCTTCTTCTATTGGCAGTACTGTCTCCTCCACCATCTATTCTGTAGGAGCCAGTGATGATCCAAGCCAGTGGCTCTCACACAGATAATAACAGTGAGCATGAATTAGAATGTTTAAGATGGATGTTTTTTATAAGTGTTCTAACCAAGCTTCATAACTGCCAACATTTCTTAGTGCACAGTAATGTTGAGATCCTAGATTTTGGGGTGAAATTACTTCTTAGCCATCTAGCCATTTTGTCTAGTGTTCAGACAAAACAAATGCATTATTCACACTTCTGTGTGTGACTTCTCTTTCTAAGTATACTCTTGAGACATTTGCCCTGTAGCAGCACTTACAAAATATTCACTGAAAAGCACTTGTGATCATGAACCCCAAATAAACCCTACTGTGCCTCACAGAGCGGGAAGAGTTGCCCTTCCCTCCAGTCTTCCCTGTTTCTCATGTGTCTCCAGCTGATTCAGGCCAAGTGAAATTTGAATTCTCACTCAGTAAATGCAAAGCTCCTCAGCTGTAATTGTGCCACACAATAAAAGCTAGCTTATCTTTAAAAGCAATCAATGGACAGTCTGTCTCCTGAGGGAAAAACAGAGTAGTTCAATCTAGTCTTGTCTGTCTTGGTTGGCTGTCAGATGGCATTCAGGGGAGCCCATGTACCCCTCTGTGTGGCAGACACCACTGTGGCACTCTGAATTCAGGGGCCAGAATTCCCTTATCAGCTGTCAGACACTGAGGTTGTCTGCTGGAGGACACCAGTCATGTGTAACACTGCAATTCTGGATGATGAGTTTGTGGCGCATTATCAGCCATGGTGTTTGAGAGTTCTGAAATCTTTTGTTCTCCATGGGCACTTTCCTGCTTAAATTTATGTCTGTGTTAAGTTACAGGTTGATCGTAGTTGCTACAGTTTATCAAATCAAATTTGTGTTGGCTTTGTCCATAATGATTCAGATACTAAAACAAGCATTAATTCCTCTTGATTTAGAAGTGATGACTGATGTGTGTTATAGTATGGGGGTTTTGCCTTGAGTCAAATCACATTTTGTACAGTTTTTTGACTAAATTGTAGAGCATTTCCTGATTTAAATGTGTTTTTTGTTTTATCACTTTGGTGTTGGAGGCCAAGAGCCATTACTTATTGTAATTACTTATTGTGCATTTTGCTCACTCTGTCTCCTGTTTGTTGATATTCCTGTAAAGACTATTGCAGAATGTCAGTTGGTTGATGGTGGAAAATATAAATGCATTCTGATAGTTTTTAAAACTGAATTATTCTCATATATAATGCCATTAGGATGAAAGAGTGTATTTTAGTATGTTGTGTGTTATTTCTTAATGATGATGTTTGATTAAACCTATATCTTGCAAATCTAAGACATATCCTTTGGCCTTTCTTGGTAGGAGCTGGAAGTGTCTTTAATCCATTCAGCTTTTAGCTGCCTCAGGTTTTGGTTTCCTTGGCCTTTTATTCTCAAAATGATCAAAACAGTTAAATGAATTCCTGAAAACAAACTGTTTAGCTTTGTTATTACTCTTTTCTGTTGTAGAAAGAAGCAGATACAAAGGAAAGATCTGTCTTTGATATCCCAATCTTCACAGAAGAGTTCCTGAATCATAGTAAAGGTAATTTTAACTTTTCCACGACACTTTCCTCCTTGCTTTTCCAAAATTCTTGGCAAATGCTGTCCTGCTGAAGAGTCCTTGCACTCTCCTATCCCAGCACATGTAAAGACTTGGGTATAGTTTCTGTATATACACAATGACTGAAAAGCAGTTTTTCCTGGCATTGTCTTCCCAAATTAGACATTTTTCAGAATGTTTCTGATGTTTATTCCAGCCAGTTCAAGCTGTGTCTACTGTTCTGTAGAACTAAGAAATATCTGAGAGGTATCCTGATGGTGATTCTAGGCTGGTTAGCAGTATTTTATTTCCCCCCATATGTGGAAGGCTACACTGATTTTCTGTTACTCTGGTTTTCATTTCTGTGTGTCTCAAGAGTTGAGTATTTTTTGCCAGATTTCTTGAAGACTTTCTTGACTGAACAGAATTTAGATTCAGATACTTTCCATGGTCAATAGATTATTTTTGTAACTGGCATCATGTTTGCAGAATTCTTAGCACTGCTGCTAAACTTTGTCATTCCTATTGCATTTGAAATCAGTTTTGCAGTCTTCTTTCCTGATCAATTCCCCCATTCACTTCAATTCTGATGCTTTGAATGTTTTCCGAGTTGTCTTTCTCTCTAGGAATGATCTCTGTAAAGTGCCGCTGTAGGTGCTGTTGTCACCCCGTGATGTGATGCTCTTTATCTATAAACCACAATGGCACCATTTGTAATTATCAGCTGAGCACTCCAGAACTTTCTGTCTCATTGCCTGCCGGTCCTAGAGATGTTTGTAGCAGCTTTTGACTCCCTGGGAATGGGTTGATGTTCGCAGCGCGTGAGGCGGAGCTGCGGCAGCTGCGCAAATCTAACATGGAGTTTGAGGAGAGGAACGCGGCCCTGCAGAAGCACGTGGAGAGCATGCGCACGGCCGTGGAGAAGCTGGAGGTGGACGTGATCCAGGAGCGGAGCCGCAACACCGTGCTGCAGCAGCACCTGGAGACCCTGCGGCAGGCGCTCACCAGCAGCTTCGCGGGAGTCCCGCTGCCGGGTGAGCCTGGGACATGGAGCTGCTCGCGCTTGTGTCATGCTCTGGGCTGAGAACACGTGGCCTGCTGTCGCACTTCTGTGCTCTTGGCTGTTTCTGAGCTTTTGTTGCACGGGATAATGAAATACTAAAATGCACGCAGGGAGAAGTATATAGCCAGTGCTTTATTTCAACATGACATTTATTTTCTTATTACTCTTACTCTTCCTAATAAAGTGAGACACATATTCAGTCCTGGCTCTCCTTCACTTGTTTTGTGAAAATGTTACTGAATAGAATAGACAAGGACTTGCAAGTTCCTTGATTAAAATAAAGGCTGTGTCTATATTGTCAGCTGCCAGGGAGCCCACTTAGAGTCTATGGATGCCCAGCTGAAAGAGTTTGTTATAATCAACTATGAGACCGAAATCAAATAGATCCGTGCTTCATTAGTCCTGATATCTTTAAAGCTACTCACTTTGTGGAGTTAGGAGCACATTGTTTAGCAGAATCTGTCACAAGAGGTGGTGCATAGCAAAATCACCTCCTATAGCAGTTTCTGTGTTGGCACAAATTACCCTTAGCATAGTGATAACTTTTTTGAATTGCTGTGGTCATCAAAATACCTTGTGGATAATTTCACTGTGTTCACTGTAGGCAGCGGGGAAACCCCCACGATGGAAACGATTGATTCCTACATGAACAGACTGCACAGCATTATCCTGGCCAACCCACAGGAGAATGAGAACCTCATTGCCACGGTGCGGGACGTGGTGAACAGGCTGGAGCGTTAGTGACGGGGTAGGTGTTCCCTTCCAGGCTGCTCGTGGTGTCTGCTCCCTGCCTTTGGCACCTGTCCTGCTGCTGATGCCTGTGCTGATCGCCATATTGTACAAGCAAAAAGGTTTCTTCCTCAAAGCTGCAGGAGCAGGTTGTCTTAATGAAAGTCAAATTGGGTTCAAAGGATTCCATGTCTTTAAAGGGTTCTGAAATTCAAAACAAATGCATTTAGCTCCAAGAACTTTATATATTTTTATAAGGTGAGTACGAGTTCTGACGTAATGGTAACAGGGCGACTAATTTAGAAGAAGGTTCCTTTCTTGAGTGAAGTAAATCTGAAGATTTTAGCAGTAATTGTAGAAACTGATGGCCACAGGGAAATTCTATTTGTCTCAAGAGGTTACAGGTGAACTCAATTCTGTTATAAACTGAAAATACCCTACCTCGGCTCAGTGGCACCTCAGTAGTCAAGCTGTTGTAATTAGGAAGGCTTAGATGCAAAAGGAACACTGAGGTATGGTGCTATGGTTTAAGCTGTACATAGCATTTGCTGACACTAATGTTTGTGTCTTATGCATAGATTATTATTGAGCTCATGGTTCTGTATTTTTGCTGCTGTTTAACAGCTTAGAAAACTGTAATAGAGAACAGAGTAGAAAAACAAATTAACAAAGAAGTAAATACCAGTCTTTCTGCATTACTGTGCTGTTTTGCATTTCCCACACCTCTCACTCCCCCACTTCCCCATGATGCACAGCACTAGGCAGCCATGAGGAGTTTGTCTGTTTCTATTTTAACAAAGTACATACCTTCATTCTTCAGGCATTTATTATGTAGAGATCTACTGTACATGTCTTGAATAGTGTTTAGAAATGCAAATAAAGCTGCCTTGTGCCATCTGCAAATATGAAGACAGGGCTTTTCATCCTTTCTGGTTCTGACCTTTTGTGGTGCTGTGTAGAACAGTTAATTACACATTTCCCATTATAGTGTGGCTTTAGCTGGGAGATCATTGTCCTTCAGGAGGGTAGCCAGATGGAACGGACTGTAGTTCTAAGAGATGACTGAGCTCCCAGCAGAATAAAGAAGTGCCTTTACTGCTGCTATTTGTGAAGGGAACAGCTTGTCGATGCAGGTCTGGGATTTTTCAGCAGCTCATCAACCTCCTCCTTTTTGTATACTATTTTCAATTAGTTCTCAGGCTCAGAAACAGAATTGAGAGGGGAGGTTTTACAGAATGGCTAAGAAGGAAAGCAGTTTCTCATTCATCAGTTATTAGAAGGATATGCCAGGCCCAGAAATGGATATTTGTCCCTTAAGCACCTTGCTAGAAAAATCCTGTCACATAGCTACTAAAATCTAGACTTTCATTCTCCTGCCAGGTGGCTTCATCTTTCCTAAAGGATAGACAGTTCCTGTGTTCCTAAACATATGAATACAATTTTCTTGGATAGGCTAGATTTGGCTGTAATTGATCTAGAAAAAGTAATTCTTGCTTTAAATTCTTCCTTCCAACCTCTGTTTGAAAAATAGTACTTCTTTCTTTTCTTTTCCTACCAATGCCTTCCTTCTTTTCAGCAGCAAAACAGTGTGAGGTGATTAAAAATGTGATTAATAATCACATAGGTTTACTGGATAATGACATGTATGTAACTGAAGATAATCAAGTAATTAATGGGACTGTTAATTACACTGACTTTCACTTGGCAATGATTATATTTTGAGGCAAAATTTTGGAAGGAGGAAGGTTGGGTTTTGTTGCATGCAAACCTAGAAAATGGTAGAGATTCCTTGGAAAACAAGGAAGCTTTGGATAAAAGGTTCATCTAGCACATTATAAACTGTATCAACAAACTGTCATCATCAGTGTCCCCTTATTAATTTGCATATGAATGATAAATGTAATCTGTCAACCATGTGGTCTGTTTGAGGCTGGGACACATCACAAATCAATACCACAGAAAACTGTGCCATAATGCTCCTGAAAACAACTCTTTCACAGATCTGAGGTGGGTTTTGGTGGCTTAGTACATTGTGTTTAGGGACTGTTTGATTATACTGGTGAATATTTTGGTTTTCCTGTACTGCATGGTAAAAACTTCTTTGTGCAAACAGCATATGGGAAGAAGAGGAAGGGTTTTGTTATTTAGCACTGGATGGCAACAGCAACTCAGTTTAGTTGTGTCTCCAGAGGCTGCTTTACTATCAGCCTCTTTTCAGATCAAACACCCAGAAACCCGTGTCACAGTGCCTGTTTAGTCCTGGCAGATTGTAGCCTTCTAACCTTTATTTTTCTGTTTCGTCTGCAGGTCTCGTGACCCGGGGAAGCTTTACAAAATTTTTTTGGCCAGTGTGGAATAAGAAGCCATGGGGGAAAGCCTAGGGTGGGAGGCAGGATGGCAGGTTTGTCCTGGGCCCTGCCTGTGTGTTTTGTCAGGGAGACAAACAGATCAATGCATTAAGAGATCTTAAGAAGCCACGGACACCGCCCACTAAACCCTTGGAACTGTCCTCTGTGTGAACATTTAAGAGCATGCAACTTTTGTGCAATCTACATTTTTTTATGGGTTTTGCTGGGTGTGAGGGTGCCTGCGTCCTGTGGACTGGCTGGCTGCGGAGATGAAATCTCAGCTTGTGAAACGGAGTCAGCGTATATGTTGTAGTAATAACTTTGATGTGTTATATTGCCTAATGTCTTCTAGTGTCTTTTATTTTGTTTTCATGTTTATCCTATGGGGTTACCCATCTTCACTTCAGTTCTCTTCTTTTGATCTTGTTCCCTGATTCTTGCAGTACTGGATAGCAGTGCTTGTGTTCTCTGCTCTAACAGGGAGTTTTCCTTGGTGCACTGTCTTGTCCTATGTCTCCTGCTATGTTTATAGGAGCTTTTCTTAAGCAGAATCTTGGGGTTTTTTTGTATTAGCCTGCAATTCCTACAATGTGAGTTTGCCCCTGCTAGAGACTGGCTGTGCTTGATGCTTTGTGACTTGATTTTACTGTGAGATAGACTTCCTCTCTCCCCTCTCTTCAAGCACCTCTCTTGCACATTGCATCCTGCTCTTCTGTGAAGGTCTCCTGTTACCTCTTGAAAACGTTTGCTGGAGCATTTTACTATCACAAAGATCAGTGGGAATCAAGATAGAAAGTGAAACATTAGTTCTTCTCAGCAGGGAAAATGGGATTCTTCAGTTTAGACTAAACCCACAAAGCTTGCCCTTCCTCTGATATGTTGTTCAGTCTAATTTAATGTTATTGCCTTGTTTTTGAGAGAATGATCTCATGGGGAAAGCAGTTTTCTATAAAAAGTGAAATGGGCACGGGGATTGCATTTTTTCCCTCCCTGCCCTCCTGAAATGGCTGTGCTGGGAATCAAGTGTCTGGAAGCAGCACGGATATTTTTGCATATATTATTAGAGCAGAGAAGGTTATTACCAACTAGGTCCACATAGCCCACAGAACTCAGCATCACAGCTTGTTTCTGCTCTCGCCTTTTGTACAGTCCAAGGACTGCCCATGGAGCCCATAGCATTCAGCATTTTGTGTTCCAGCTGACCTAAATGGCCTTTCACTTACATTGAATAGAGCTCTGCATGTTTGAGTCTGATCTTGCTGAGCTACACCACACCTGGCAGAGCTGAGGCACCCACTGTCTGCACTGGCTTATGCAAGACTTTGCCTGCTCTTTGGTTCCTGTCAAATTGTTGATTCTGACTTTAGCTCAGCACTTGTTGGACATCTCTGGGCTTTATGGGGGTGGTTGAAATACTCTTGCTCCCACATGACAATCTCTTTGCTCCCGCTCAAGACATCTGTTAAGATTCCCCGTTATGTGGAGGTTGCTTTCAGCATCACTTTAATGTACTTGTGACACAAATATTTTGAAGATTAAAAACCAGATTCTTCTTTTCCTGCGCTGTACACATGGACGTCATGCTGGCCTGGAGCCATCTTCAGGTCAGCACATTGTATGCCAGGTCTCAGCTTACTCCTGGGGTTATTGCTGTAGCCAAGAAGCAAGGATTTTCATGTAAATCAAGTCTTCCTTCAGGGAGGAAACTCCTTTGTCTTGTTATCTGTTTTGCTTTCAAGATTTCACAGAAAGGAGCCTTAGCTGCATTGACTTCCACTCTCCTTAGCATGGATGAGACCAGCTGATGCTGCCATGAACTTTTTTAGTGGGTTCTGTAATGAATGTTGTAAATCCTAGAGGTTGTTAATGCCGCCAGTAGAAGCACCTACACCTTCATCTCATGTATGTATCTATGTAGTTTTTTTAGAACTGGTGATGTTTGACTCTCTGTTGAAGTGGCCAAAATGCGCTGCATAGCCAAAACTGATTTACCAACTCCTGAAGTTCTGTCTGTGGCATCCTACCTAATACCTGGAGTTGTATCCCATAAAGACTCCAGAAATTCCATGTAATGTAGGGTGCAGTTCCATCCATGTAGGATGCTGTAACATATCCAATCCATCAGTAGGGTCAGATGGCTTCAGGCTGCCTGCTTACAGAAATCTGCTCGTGGATACTGCTCATCCATCTCTGCTGAGAAGAATGCAAGTGTTGTGGGATAGGAAATTAAAGGTGATATTATTAGCTGGGGGCTGACAAATCTCTTGCCTTTTCCCACAAGGAAGGAGGCGGGGTAGATTATCCATCTTGAAGCATCTGGGGAAAGACTGAGCTCTTGCTCACTGATGATGTGACAGATGATGTTTTGTTTCATTAAGAAGCTTCTTATTTATGTTTATTAACCCTATAAAAATGGATTTTGTCTTTCCAGTGTTTCCAGAGTGTCACTTCAGTTTACAGTTTTCAGTGTTGACTGATTAAAAAAAAAAAAATGAAGTGGATGTCAAGGAGAAGAGTGGAATAAAATGCTTTTGTCACTTGCAGAAATGTTAAGAGAAATATCTGAAAGCAGAATTCATTTGCTGGATTAACATGTTTGGAATTGTTTAAATGCCAAGTTTTCTGTACAATGTTTTTGTAATTAAACTTTGGAGTTCCTTGGTTTCTAAGAAGTTGATGTGCTTGTTTGACACTGCTTCATTAAAATTGTTCAACGCTGAATCCATTCTGATTCCATTTAAACTGCATTTTATGAAAGAACTATTACTACATTGATCTCGTCAGAGATTTTGGCAATTCCACGTTAACCTTTGAACAGAAATGTGCCTCTTCCACCTCTCCATCCTCTGGAAAAGCTGAAGGAATTTAGGTTAATTACTTACAGTGGTGAAAGTGTCAGAGTTTTTGGTTATAGCTAATGGTTATCAGGGCCTTTCCCCAACTTGACTAACTTTAAAAATGTCATTTCTCTCACTCAGCCCTTTTTTTACATCCTTGTCTTCTTTTAGTCTCCCTAATTTCCCACCGTCAGAGTGATTTTCTTTAAGAACCTTCTGTATCATAACTATTGCTCCCTACTTGATTTTCTTTTCCCCTATTAGATTTTTGTCCTCTCTTTACCCACCTGCTGGCTGAGAATGGAGCAAGCTGTAGCTTCATGACACTTGTACTTGGTGTAGGTGCTCTGTGGAGGAGTTTGGATGACTTCTGCCTCTGCTGATGCTCTTTCTGAGTTCACAGTGCTGTGAGCAGCCATGTCTTTATGCTACATTTGTGGTCACATCTCATTATTTTGGTTGACAGATTAATGCCTGGTCTGTCTATACCAACAGGCTTGATACTGTCTTCTTCCTTACAGTCTATATTGAGATTTAGAATGCTTTGGAGATTTTTTAAACCACGAACTGTGTAATGGTAAAGATACTAAAAGTAGAAGGAATGTAGGGAAAACATGCAGAGGAGAATTATCTGCCATGTGACACTGGCTGGTTTGGAGCTGGAGACAGGAACAGCAAGACAGGTGCACACCCAGAGGAAAGAGTAAGAGCAAAACAGCAGTGAGTTCATAAGAGAAAAACCTAATTCCTTTGTAACCTGTGCTCCTGTTTGTGGCACCAGGAGCAGATGGTGGTAAATCATGCTCAATTTGAGACAATGTGGTGTAATAGTTCCACTGTTTGTTCCTGTTTGTTCCCCCTGTTTACTCTGCAGCTGGGCAATTGGATGATGATTAATTGTCATCTAAGGGAAGTTGGGGGGGAATCTGAGGCCTTCGGGCTCTTAAGAGGAAGAGATCACTTCCTCTTTGCTCAGACAGGTTCCTGTTGATAATATGGAATATGGATTCATTTGGAATCTGAAATTGGGTTTTTTTAACCTTCTGCTTCATTTCAGTTGAATCCTTCAGAGTCAGAAATACATTGGTGCCGCTCCTTTACTTTTACTATAGAAACTTTCTGCTTGGGAACCATCGAGAATTTTGCTGCTTCTTTTTCCTTCATTGCTGATACTATTGAGATTTTTAAAATGTTAACTTTTTTTAAGATATTCATGACTTGCTATCTTACTCGCAAAATGTCTGCATTTTGTATGAACTACCATTTCAGTGTGTGGTGAAGTATCCACATCCATTATGTAATACAAGGCATAGCATTTATACTAACTGATTTATGGGTTTTATTAACTAACCTATAATTCTTCTGCTATGGAGGTTTGGGTGTTTTTGCTATTTACTGTGCAGACGTGATTGGTTTGTGTGCCTGAAGATGTAAAAACGCAAGTTATTCTACGATGTAAGGTAATTGGTAAGTTATTCTAAGATGTAAGGTAAAGGGTCTCTGCTGTCTCTTCCTGTTGATGAAATGGCTCTTCTCCTAAGTTGTTAAATACTCTGTTTACTGAATGGTCATGCTTGCTCTGGAAGGCAAAAGGCATTCTCACTTTTCCCTAGAAATATGTCTGTGCACTTGTGATCACAGAAGTCCATGTGATCTTTTTTTTTTTTTTTTAATAAATTTGGATTCTAAAACCTTAATGAAAAAGAGTTCTACCTATCCAAATCCTGGGCTGCTAGATACCATCTGGTTTCCTTAAATTGAGTGGAACAATGTTACACCCACTGAATACCTGACTTGCTGGAAATCAGAGTGAGAGTTCTAGTTTTTGTTTTGAAGCAATAGCCCTGTGGGATTTCTCTTTCTATCTAATATCAGCAGTTCTAGTTTTATTAAATCTGTTCTAGTGTTAATCAAGAGAGAATTCCCTCATCTAATTTATTTGAAATACTGCTTAAGCCCAAGACACTTGCAAAGAAATCCCCAGCTGAAATTCAAGGCCTACAAACACTGTTTCAACCCCTCCACCTTCAAAGTGAGTGTTAACAACTGTATCAGTATTTGGATTCTTCTCAGAGGAAGTTCCTTTTTCTCAATATCACTTCAAATTCCTGCCTATGTTGGTTTTCTGTCTTGAATATTGAAGGAAGGGAAGTAAACTGTTTGGACTGGGGGCAGATTAGCAGAGAATTTATCAAAAGTGCAGGCCAGCAGGATGGCTGACTCCAGGGGAGTGAAAAGCTCTGGAACATTAATCTAACACCTTTCCCAGAAAGGACTGAGGTGCTTTTAGGATGAATGTTGTACATGCATAAAACACAGGCTGCATTCCTTGTGTTTAACACCTGGTTATGGAGAGTGTTGACATGGTCATCCAAAGATTTCCGTTCTCTTAAATCACTTTGACCCAAGCAAAGCATCTGCTCCTGAAGGAGTAATTGCTGTACAGTGGTATGTGACTTTTAGGCACATGTAGGAAATTGATGTGCAGGAGGGGTTAAATTTCCTTTTACTTACTGGCGAATATGATGAGTGGTCAGGCATATGTAGATGCACAGAGACAAATTCTGTTTACAGTCCTTTTTTTTTTTTTTTTTTTTTTTTTTTTGTGGTGAAGATGGCCAGAACTGCCTTTTATCTTTACCCTGTTAAAAATCTGTGAAGGGACCTGGTAGGATAAGGACAGAAGAAGAGGATACAAGAATAGAATTTGTCTTTATTCTTGAGGTTAATGTTCACGTACTGCCAATACAGAAATGGTTGAGTTTTCAGCTTCAGTAAGTTTGAATTCAGACCTGCAAATTCCATACATTCTTGAAGTGCTTTTGAGGAGGAAAAGTAGCAAATGTGAAAATGCAATTCTAGCTGCACCCTAGTTTCAGGACTTCACAGTTATGTGGTAAATGTGCATTTCCAGATATCTGTAATCTCTGTCCACTTAACCAATTTCCTCTTGGGGGGACCAGTGCCCTCTGATGATCCATCTTGGTATCTTGGAATGAGAGTGAGAAGGCCTGGCAGTGAAGGCCAGAACTTCTGCATGTGAAAATTTTAAGTCAATTACCTGGTTTTGTTCTAGGCGTATGGCAGTTTCTCGGGGTTTTGTATTTTTTTTTTTTTCTAATAGATTCATATCTTTGTTTCATGCAGATACATTATTCTTTTCCTACCACTCTTTGAGAGCTGGTCAGGGTGAAAGTGGTTCAGCAAGTATTTCTGTGTTACAAGGAGAGCAACAAAGAAAACATGACCTGAGTTAGCTTGTCTTTGAGGTCATCATTCTGACAGCAAGGATGGCTGTGATAAAGATTTCTGGTTGGTTAAAGCTGTCTCTGTGTGTTGGCAAAATCAGCCAGGCTGACTTGGAGCTAGCAGGAGCTGTGAATACATAAATCCATGGAATGGAAGCTTTGCAGCTGTTGGTATTTACACAGTACTGTGTCTTTGCAGAACTGGTTTTTGTTCTGGAAGCCTGCAGCAGCTTCACACTTCATCAACCCCACCAGCTCTCAGGTGTATAGCAAGGTGGGAGCTGCTTCTCTGTGGTCTTACTCCAGCCAGGAGCAGCCCTGTCCATCCCTGAGCTTCACTAATGCATCAAAATACTAAAAAACTACACAGCTTCTGGTTGTTGTAGAACGTTTTCTGTATTTTGTGAACTGGCTGAGCTCCTGTCGAAGTCTGCCAAGCACTAGGGTTTTTGTGAAGTGAGCAAGAGGATCAGAGAGGAGAGGAAGGGAAGCAGGCGCTCCTTTCTGGAGGCATCCTGCTCGCATTTTGGCTCCCAGTTTCATGAGACTGCACACTGAATTGATGTGGGAGCACTGACTGTAGAGAATTATCTCCTTTTCAGCACCTAGGGCTGTCAGTAAATACATGACAATCAAAATATTACTCCTGGCTTTATGCTGTTGCCCTTATCTGTATGTTTCTCTGAATGCCCTGCCTTTCTTTCTCTCTTCCCCTCTTTGTACTGAGCTGTTTCAGCTTAAAACCAGCTAAAATTGACTTAGGTGGCTCCACCAGGAAAGACTTTTCTTATAAAGTCTTTTTTATTAATGCCACTGGAATGTCACTATCCAGTGGACTTAGAAGGGGCTCACAAGTACTGCAATTGAAGTATTTAGAAAAGGCAAAATTATGGAAATAAGTAATTTAAATTATATTGTCTTTGGAGAAATGGGGGCAACAAATCAACCCAGCAACAATGCTCTTCTCTCTGGTTTCCAAGCCAGATACTGACAAAACAAACTGAAGGGTTAAAATCAAGGCTGCTTAATCTGGGGGAGGGGAATGAGGAGCAAGATCACGTTACTGATAAAAGAAAATATGTAAAATAACAAATTCCAGGCTTTCTCCCTTGGGGTGTGCATTCAGCTGTAGAAAGAATGTTTATGGAATAATACATTGTGTTGTTTAAGCATGCTTCAAAGAACAAATCTTTTCTTACCTTGTAGAAGTTCATCTCAGCTTTTTCTTTTCTTTCTTTCTTTCAGACCATAAGTCAGTAGAAGTGATGTATGTTACCCGTGGGGCAGTTTGCACAGGGCTAGCTTAATCTGGGCACGTCCTTACCTTGGATTGGAAGTCTGTTGTATTTAATGGGGTGTTAACTCAGTTTATTCCCTGGGATTTCTGCAGTAATTTTATTGCCTGCAAAAGGAGCAATCTGAAGCCAGATGAAGTGAAGGTATGCTCTGTACCATACCTGCTGAGCTTGGCAATGATGCCTGGACACATTTACCTTATTCTGGGGTTTCTGTTTTCTTCATCACATCTCTTGCATGTATTTTCCTGGTAGTACTGGTTTGAGTTCGAGGGTTATCTCCCTTCTTTGAGAAAATAGATCCATAGGCACTGCATCTGGTCTGTTCCCAAGTCTGTGTCAAATGTTCTTGGCAGTACAGGCAAGCATAAGAGTAATGGATTCTGAAGTCAGATTTTACGAATGAGGCTGTTTGGTAGTTGAGTTCAGTGATACTGCAGCAGAACATAAAGTGAATTACAGTCTAAGACATTTATAATGTTAAAGAACTGGGTTCCTCTAATGCTGAAGCACTAACAGAACAAAGAGAAAAAAATCAAAGACAAAGGATAAAAAATCATCTTCAAGTGGACAAACTGTGCAGGATGACAGACTTTTATAAAGACTTCTGTCAGATGCGGCTGTTTGGTGAGGGAGGATGGTGTAGATCAGCACTGATGCCTTAGGACAAAAAGCTCAATTGTTCAGTCCTCTTACACAGGTGGTCTTACAACTCCTATGTGGTAAAAGCACAGACAACAGTTTCATGAACATTAAAAAGCATTTGGATGTTAAATTACTGGGTAGTATGTGTTTAGTGTGAATGAGAGCCACGATGTCACTTGTGCCTGATATCTTGGAGAACAGACTGCAGTAACTTCATCAGACTCTTCTGAAGCACAACTTTGGCCTGAACTAATATCCTGATATATCAAGTTGGTTTGTCTCAGTTAAGTTTGTTGTCATGTGGTTTTGACATACTTATGTTGTAGGAAACATATCACAATTAGATCAACTGTTTTCTAAAGCCAAAGCTTCAGTGGAAAGTTTTTGGCCCCCATGAAATTAATGAAAATTTAGTTATTGACATTGCTGGAGCCAGGATTTAATCTGCAGTCTTCAGCAGTTATATATGTGGTTATGGATTATCAGTCCATATGGAAGCTGGAACTGTGTCTCCAGCTTTTCCTAGACTCATCCAGTGTCTGTAGTGCTGCAGCTTCACAGAGGAGTCTGCGTGGGGGTTCTTCCTAAGGAGAATCCAAGAGGAGCTCCTGCAATGTATTACCAGGCTGACAAAGCATATGTTTCTTCAGCTAAAATAGCACTGCTCTTTCACATATAATGGGGTCACTGTTTCTCTGCTGAGTTTCTCATGTTATTGATACTTACTAGCTGGGTTCCAATTTGATGATAAAATATCAGCACTTCAAAATCCTAGCAGTGGGAAGGTTTCACATCACCAAAATGTCAGTCCTGTCACTTAAAGAAACACTTCTGTTACTTTCTGTCACTGCTGCTACTTTTTCTTTTCTGATAGGAAATTTCAGTTGGATTCCCAAGTTCTCCACTAGCAATTTCACTGAATCCAGTATTTCACTACCATGGGCAAATGCAATGAAGGTGTTCTCAGGGTGGGGTGGGAGGACAGCCTGGATCCAGAGGATGTGGGTTTGGTTTCCAGGCCCTCTATGTGTGACAGGTTCTATTTCTGCTCCATGGTCCAGTCAACAAATTAGTGAAAGGTACTCAGTTCCGTGATGATGATGTTAAAAGAACTAATGGAGACAGAGTTTTTGGGCAGTGGGCTGTTTTTGGTCTGCTTTAGTTCTTCATTGTGCTAATGAAAAGAGTAAACATCATCCTTTTAGACAGAGCTGCCTGAAAAGGGGGTTGTGTCTTAGCCTATGTATCCAGGAACTACCACTGTGACCTGAATAGGAATCTACAGGCTTTGTTCTGTTAATTCATCTACCGCCACTGGTAGTTTTGGATATGATTAAGAGGATTTGGATTTGGAAATAGTAATTTGTTGTTGGCTTTTAAATTACTATTTAAACTAGACTTGTGATGTCTTTTTTCTTCTTGAGCTGTACTGCCTGAAATAGTTCAACTCTTGCAGTTGAATCCTATTTTCCTTATTCTTTCTCAAGCTCTGACCTTTAAGAACACAAGTGGAACTGGTATCTATACAAGGAGGTGGCAAAGGTCTTGTGTAGCCTTCTGAAAACAGCCCTGTTTTGTTTGCATCACAGAGTAGTCAGAAAATGTATCAGGGAAGAATAGTGGATAAAAGAAAATGAATGACATGACTGAGTACAGTAGCCAGAAATAACCTTCTGCCTGGGCTTGTTCACCTCACCAGAAATTATCAGTATAACGGAACTGTGATTTTACAGCATCTTTAACCATAAGGGTGTAGTCTGTGTAGACATACATTTATGTCAAAATTCTTAATTTTGATGTGGATACATTAATAAAATGATCCAATATAAAAATCAGTGGCCATATAGTCTTATATAATTTAACCATATAAGTTTAAAAGCTGTTTATTTAGCATACTAATGAGCACTGTCTGGGTTTGATGTCTACAGACAAGATTGTGCATAGTAAATAATAATCATTGCAAAAAAAAAAAAAAAAAAAAAAAAAGTGTTTCTCAGGGTCCTAAATGCACCAGTCTCCACAATCTATGTGCTACTTAATTTCTCCTGAATTTCAGTCTTGTTCCTCACTTGAGTCAGTGTGAAATGTGTTCCTACTGGGTTTTTTTAAGATTTAGAACAAATGACAGGCTGACCCAAGGGGTTTGACTGGAGAGGGAAGAACACTGAGTGCCGCTTCAGCGGAAGAAATCTTGTTTTATTAGTCCAGTCTGATGTTTGAAGAAGAGAACAGATCAGATTTGGACTTCACTGGTAGATCTAGAGCTGGCTGGGTTGCTGCCCTAGAGGGAAAGGTTCCTGTCAACTCCAGATCTCCCAAGAGACATAATTTGCTGAGCTGGTGTGATGAGAAGGTTCAGAGGTAGTGTCAGTCTGGATGGTTCATTAGTTTAAATGTCTGGTGTTGGGAGGTATGTTCTCAAGCAAAGGCTTCTAAATATAAAATAGTCTTGTGAAGTTTTCATCTTATGCATATTCACTTGTTGAATTTACATTTTGTTTTTCATCTCTGAGCTCCTAGAACAGGGCCTTTCACAGAGGACAGCCTTCCCATCTGTCTGAATAAACTGACAGAAAGTTTTTGCAAAAACAGTCCCTTGTTTAACATGTCCATGCCCTCCAGCTAGTTTCTTTCAGAACACTTTGAAGACACTGCCATTGTCACATGCAAGCCTGATTAATCTAAAGCTTGAACAAAAGTTTGATCTGTGCACCCTTGAATACATTGACTGTATTTGGTGGAGGTGCAGGTGGAACCATAATACAGTTTTGCCTCAAGAGACCGAGGCAGTCCAGGCAGTGCTCTCAGTACAGAAAGTTCTTGGTGAAGCTGGAAGAGAGCAAACACATCTGTCACTCACCTCTGGGGCATCTGGAGGGGCTGCTTGGGAGCTGCAGGGATCAGCTGGCATGGAGGGCTTTCACCAGTGCTTGCAGAGATGCACCTGTGGTTCCTCTGAGCCCATTGTCTCTGGCTGGCCTCCTCTGCTTTCCTGTGCACTGCACTCATGGGATGCATGAAATACATCAATAAGGGGATGCATTCCTCAACCCCTCCAATACTCATGGGTCCTTGATTGCTTCTAGGTTTTGGGTTTTGTTGTTCTGTTCTCATTTACTTTTTTTTTTTTTTCAACTACATATCAAGTTATTTCCTGATCTGGCTTCATATGGTGGCTAATGGAACAAAATTGATGCAATTGCTCCAAAAACAGGCTTTTAGCTAGTAGATTCTAATTAAAGCAACCCTTTTTTATTTTTCAGAGGAGGAAAAAAATCCTTCCAAGGGCCCACTGTCTTTGTATCAGATGAATATATATGCAATAATTTCCCAGCCTGATGGAGACAGAAGTTGAAATATGCTTGGAGCAGTTATAGCCAACCATATGTAAGTGCTGGCATTACCTGGAGCTTATTTCTCCCACAAGGTGATATTTCTACCACGGTAATCTTGCTGCCTCCTGCTGTAGGCAGTATTAGGGAGAATGTGTCAGAAAATTTGTCAAAATGGCTTTTTCTCAGAAGATTCCATATTAGTTATGCCCGTGGGGGTGGGGGCAGGTGGAACTATAGGTTTAGTTGAAAATTCATAGTTCTGTGGTTTGGCCAGCATGAGTTTCAGGGGTAAGTCTATATGCCCAGCTGCAGAATCTCCTGTATTTACAAATTCTCCTTACAGGTTCTGTAGGGAGATTGTTTCTTTGTTCTTGCCTGCTTCTTCCATGTGCTTGGTTGCTTAAACAGATGGAGGTGAGGAGATTTTCTCTGCTTCCAGGAATAAAACCTCAGACTCCACACTTGCAAACATGATTAAAATTAACCAGTTAAATTTCACATGTGTGGTGGGTTCTCAGTGGCCAAAGCTCAGTGGAACTGTGAAAGGGTGTAGTTAAGCTGCCTTGATATGACATGGACTGCTCACTGTGCTGGCTGGATCTAATCTGGTGGAGGGGGAATTACCTTATCTCCAAACCTCATCTCCCTTCCAAATCCACCCTAACATCAGACTGAGAAATCAGTGCTCAGGAGAACAAAGACACAAATTCTTTTCCACTCCAAGTGCCAGGAGCAGGAATTTTTTATTTAATCTTCTTTCTGTATTAGTGAATCTGCTTAATAAGGCTTCCCAAGGTAAGTTACTGCCTGACCCCCAGCCATCCCCAGGAGGAAAGAGTGATGGAAGGAATGAATTGCTGCTCATACACAGTAGCCTCAAGACCCGATGAAAAGACATGGTGGGTAAGTGTGCAGGAGGCTCAGTACACGAGAATCTCTGATTGTCTTCCCTCTATCACTGTCTGTGTGCTTCAGGACCACTTTTCATAATTTCCTTCCCTAACTGTCCTAAAGACCAAACAGCCTCTTACTCCCCATTTGGAGCATTTAGGCTCTCTATTCATGGAGAACTATTCGCTATCACTCCCTACCGAGCCTGAAAATCCTTCCTGTCCAACATTAAAAAAAATAATAATCCTTTCTCTGTCTGTCCCGTTCCTGCTGGCCCCCTGCACCTGAGCTGGCTGTGTCTGAGACACTTGGAGCCTGTAAGTGATGCTGTTTGCCTCTGAGTCAGAGAGGCTTTTAAATCTGAGTGTAAAATGAGCCTCCTCCAGCAGTAAGCAGCCGATCATACACCTCCTTTGAAGTTCCCATTTAAATAACCTCCAGGGCTTTCCTAATGCAGGAAGCCAGCAAGAGGAAGTAATTCCCTCCTTCTCCCCTCTCCAAAGCAAGGAAAATGAATTCCCTGGCAGAGGAGGGATGCTGGATTTCAGGGTACTGCAGAGGAGATGAAGAGCTCTTGTTTGCAGCTTCGTTAGTGAGTCAGCACATATTCATTCATGGGCACAGCTTATTAACCCGTGAGCACTACAGAGGATGGTGTTATCGCTGTCGTGAAGTAATTTCAATTTGTTATATAATTTATAAGGTAACTGCTGCATCAGAGGGAAGCCTGTATGTGCTCATGTGTCCAGGTCCTGGTGTGATGCTAGGATGGGAAGAGGATCAGGGAAACAAAAAGGAAGGGTCCTGGCAGGAGTATGGGAGCTGACCTGGTTGCAAGATGGGGTTTTTTGCTGATTTCCCACCCCTGTGGGTTGTTCCTGGTGCTGCTGCTTCATTTAAAGGTGGCTGTGTGTTTTCAGGCCTGAAGCTCTACATGTGAGTTGGTACTTGGATTTTTCCTGAAGGTGGACAGATACAGGAACACAAGTGAATTTGTGTGACATCTGACAGCACTGGAGGGATGTTCAGTGGTGTGTTGGAAAGGAGGGTGTCCTGTGCTATATGGGATCCTGTGACATTAGATGTCAGCTTTTTATATTCTTAAGATTATATTAGGGCCTCCTCTATGGACTGGTGTCATGTGGCTGCCAAGTGTGAGAGTACAGTAAAATCTTCTGAGACCTTTGTAGTTGCTTTGTGCTGCAGTGATTTAATGGGACAGCTTTCTACTGAGACGGCAGGTTTGCCCATTACTGGAAGGACTGGAAACTGAAGAACCTGGTGAAGTCACATTCCTACTTGCCTTGATATTACTTGTTTGCCAGGTAGGTTAACCAGTCAATACCTAAATGAGTTCACTCCTTTGTTAAGTGATTTATTAAATAGTAAAGCTTATTCAAATAATTAAATAGACTTTACTAGTGCACCATCTTAGCTAGAGAATGCCCTAAAGACATCTTAAGTCTGAAGCTAACCAAGCTGCCTGAGGTCAGTTCCTCCTGGGCTCAGAGGTGCAGAACTCAAGGATCCCTGCATTTTCAGACTGCTCTTAAACAGGTGTTCAGGGTTTATCTTCCCCAAGGAGAAATGTGTGCTTGCCTGAGCATGATGTTAGTCCTTGGTCTGACTGAAAGTGTGGGGAGTTCCAAGGCAATTATACCTGCACTAATCATAATTTGCTCCTTAATCTAGGAGTATCTGCCTCTATGTCCGTGTTTATGCTAAGTTGCTGAACAATTTGATTAGGTGCTTTGAATAAACCTTGTAATTATGCCATAGATACTCCTGATGCATTATGTTATTTTTATTATCTAAGTTAACACTGCCCATTGTTGTAGCGTGGTTACACTTAGAGGCTGCTATTAGAGCTGAAGCTCAGTTGTGCTAAATATTGCACAGACGTGCAGTCAGCTGCAGTCTCTGTCCTGGAGGACTCGCAGCTTGCCTGTACTATTGTGCATGAGCCCATTAGAACACCCTGAGAAGCATTAGTGCCTCAAATAGTTCCACAGGTTCTGTAATGGAAATGGCCTTGCAGACCTTTTAACCTGTGAAGGCAGCAGTGTTCCTGAAATCAGCTTTGTCTGTGTTCTTCCATCATTATCACTGCTTGTTAGACAGAATTTTGGGAAAAGATAGTTTCAAATGTGGTTGGAACTGGCTAATTCTGATTTCTCAGTGAGTCCTCCTGAGGGTGGAAGATAGAGCCAGGCCACTCTCTTTCATGTCCCCAGCATGGGTTTCTGTTTTGTCAAAAGCATATGTGAGCTGAATTCTTTCCTGGCTGGTTTGTACTTCACCAGATTTCCCTGACCTTGTGCCAATCAATGATGAATTGTACAAGTCCCCATCAGAAACACTGCAGAAGCCAGAGGAATGCCAGCCTCACTGTGTAGTACATTAAGTCAAAATATTTTAAGCCTAAGACTGATGGGTATGATTCTTCTATTTCAATCTGCTCCTTCAGATTAAAAAGCTGCTAAAAGCTTCAGCTTGTCTTGCTGCATCTGCTGTTTCAAGACCAATGAATGGCATGTCCAGGACTGGAGGCTGTGGGTAGGAGGATGATATTTTGTGATAAATGTACCTGATGGTGTTTTTTGTTCACAAAGTTTTTTAAAAGCCTTTTACAGCAAATGATCAATCTATTAGAATACTGAAAGAGCATCTAGCACTCCTTTGACTGTGAGGAATAAGTAATGTCTAAAAAGACCACAGACCTCTAACCTATGCAAAGTTAGTTCACTTTTTGCTTATGTTTCCTTCTTGCCTTGCCCTCTGTGGTGCTGTTACAGTTAGATTGGCTATAACTGCAGGATATTATTTTGTAATATTTTATGTATTGTCTCTCTTACTAATTCTCTATCCCCTTTTTACAGCTTTGTGGCTAAAAGATTAAATATGCAAAGCATTTATATGAAAAAACATAAAATAGCAGATTATTGCTATTTTTCCCTTGCTTTGCATTAAGTTTTCAGTGTCAAAGTTTCAGTGAGGCAGATTCTGTGGTGATGGGAATCAGTTGGTGGTAGAGTTGATTGATTTGAATTTATTGGTATAAGAATATGAGGATTTCCTGAGTAAGCTGGAAGGTGGGAATCATGCTCAGAGACATAGCTGGTAGAGCCAGTCTGTAAAACCTTTGAAATGATGAAAAGGCATAAATATCAGACTTCTTCCTGTTAGACTACTGTGATCTGTCACAGCACCAGTGGTAGAAGGAGGAGAGGTGCAGAGGCTACAAAAGGCAGCTCATATTTCTGGAAGTGCTGGTGGGATTTAGAACTGGTTTTAGCTCACATGAAATTTTGGGACTAAGGCCAAGTGCTATTTCTGTAATTTGAGGTTGACCCATGGCTAGGATTAAGGGCTTGAATTCGATTTACTTTAAATCTGAGGCTGAACTTGGTTGACACCTGCTGGTTGGGATTCTAGGAAATCAAAGGAAGCTTCATTGACTGACATGAAATTCTGCTTTCAAATACTGGTGAGAAATCAAATACTTTTCAGCCATTTTCCAACAACAAAATGAGAACTCAAACTGGTGGTGCTTAGGTCTGACCTCAGCACCCTCATTTCTCCTGTTTAAGAAGCTGGAGCGGGCAGAGAAGAGAAAAAAGACATCTGGCAAATAGACATTCAATTGGCTTAATATAGGGACTGTTTTGCTGCAGTGTAACTGGAGCCTCTTATTAAGAATCTGATGGCACTTCTAAACAAGGAGAGCTGCTCCCTTGGAGGGGGCAATCTCCAATCATATGCCAACATTGCTTTTGACATATTTATGACTCCAATAAAATCTCCCATCTGGTATATTTTAAAATAAAATTGAAAATTTATCACTTTGCTGTAGTTGGTTTGTCGTTCTCCCTGAGAGAAGATAGCCAGGTTGAGCTTATTGCATTGGCAGCCTGTCAGCTGAGGTTAGGCTGAGGTGTGATTTAAATTTCAATATTTTCCACATTACAGCTGTCTGGGGTGGGGAAATTACAAGGAGAAAAGCAGGGAGTCTGTTATTTTTATTCATTAGTCTCTCCTGATTTGTTTTGTTTTTCTTTTGTTTCATTCTACTTACTGCATGCAGCACCTGGAGGAAAAGATACTCCCCATTTTGCTCGGTTTCCACAACCTTTGCTTGGTCAGAGTTGTGTGGGAGGGACAAGGCTGACCCCAAGTTGTGCCTGTGTCTCTGTGGCTGTGATAGCAGGGTAAGATCCTTCTCCATGTGGGGTACTGTGCAAGTTTATAGCATTTGGAGAGACTGCAACTTTCAGCAGAGCTAAAGGAGCAGTGCTGATTCCCATTTCCCTGACAAGGGACCAAAGGAGAGGTGTGGAAGGCATTTTGTTTCACTTAACATAGACAGCTGTATCTAAGTCTAGATTTCATCACAGCAGAGAGAAATGTACATTTCTGGGAGCAGAAGCAAACATGCTGTGGATGTGCCTTGCTGTTTCTAAGCCTTTATGATGGGGTTAGGTCAAGTACTTTTAAATTATGTGCAATAGATCAAATGCATCACCTGCCACAGGATTTCTTTGTATGTGAATCTTTGTCTGTCCTAGCTGGAGTAGGTTTGGAATGTGGAGCAGCTGAAGCTGAGTCTGGTGTTCAAGCTGCAAGGCAGGATCTGCCTCCCAGTGGGTCACTGGGATTTCCCATTCGCCTGTAGTGGACAGAAGCTGGGGAACAGGAGTGTTTTGTCTGTGCAAACCTCCCTGGAGTGGGGGGCTGGCTGTAGGCCTCACAGGCAGCACTGTTCTGCTTCCTGCTTTTGATTCCTGCCCGAGTCACGCCTGGCTGCCTGCTCTGGCAGTGCCCACTGGTGCGTTTGATTAGGTGCATTTGTTTCCGTTTGGGTACTCAATAGTCTGACTGTAAAATTATCAGAGGTCTTATCTGGGCAATCAAAGGGAGTAAAATGCCTTTATCCACCACCTCCAGCAGTTGCTTTGTTGCTCAGGTTGTGGCTGGTGCTGTAATGGAACCAGTGGCTGCCCTCCACTGCAGCTGTAGAGGTTGTAAGGCAAGAGGGTACAGGGCTAATTGAGATGCCCATGTGAGGGCTGCATTAGTTTACCCTCCATAAAATCGAATTCTTGGGCCCCCCTAGACAGGGGGGAAAACCTGGGAGAATTGCCAATGAATCTCCAAATGGATTTTGGCAGTCCAGACACAGTAGCTTATATAGTTCTAAGATGTCTCTGGGGAATTACAGCAGCAGTACAGGTGCTCACTCTGGGAGAAGATTAAATTCTACACATGAACTGTAGGCACTGAACCTATGTGGGGCCAGTTGTGACCTCAGCCCCACTGCTCTCAGCTGCAGGGAGAAATGCAGCCCCCAGTGAGTGAGGATTATTAACTGCAGCCTGCATTTGAGACTTAGGAATTATTTTCTGTGGAGCACATATATAACACTTATATGCATGAGTCAGGTATTTGTGTAGTGTGTTCCTCATTTCTAAACTGTGCATTTTGGACTCCTTATTACGTGTAATGGGCTTTTGTTCTTCTGATACATATTTGTGCAGGTGAGTGTATGGTTAAGGGTCTGCCTGTGTGCATTTGAGCACAACATAAGTGTATGGAGAAGTCTTCTGGGAATACTGTGTTTGTTTGTGGTGGGGTGTGCTTTCTCCAGTGTACATTCTGTGTGCATACAGTGCCTGTGTGTGTGGCATTTCATTTGATTGTTCTGTTTTGCTGTTTTCTGGGCTGAACAATTAAGGGTAGTTTTTTGAGTGCGTCATATATATTTCCTTTCACGGCAATTGTGCATTTGCTAATGTCAAATTTATTCTAAATGGATATTCAGGTGCAATTCTTCATTTGGTAGACATAAATCTTGGTTACGTGGAATGAATGGATGTTTTGTCTGCATGCTCAGTGTATGTGTACTCCCTTGGTACACATGCTCCTGTTGCCTATAGGAAAAGGTGCTTTGCACTGAAAATAATCTGTGCCTGCCTTATGTGCTCTAAATGTGTTTTTGTGAATGTGGGGGTTAGAGTATGTGGGCAGGGTGTGTAGTAAATGCGTGGCTCTAAAAATCTATGTGCTCAGTTTAATATTTGTGCCAGGTAAGCACATATTTCCCTGCATTTGCTGGCACACTTGCACATGTGTTGAGTCTTCATATTGTTAAAATAACATAAGAATTGTCCACATATTTTCTAATCTTTAAAAAATGTCCTGCAGCTTCCATGGTTTAAATTTCTAAATGTCTGTCCAAGTGATATATGTCAAAACATCAGGAAGGATATTTAAGCAGTTATGTCAGTGGAATGAAACTAAGTCATGAGTTAATGCTTTTCTGATGCTATATAAAGGGGAAAATGGTGAAGAAGGGCCACAACTAAAATACAGAACGAACAAGATCAACGAGAATAAAGTCAGGCAGTTTGCTCTTAAACTGGAGACTTTTACAGCAATAGAACTCACATGACTGTATTGCTATTTTTATGCCATCCTATGATCACACCATCCTGTCCCAGATCTCCCACCCTCTAGGGTCAGTCCCCAGGAACCAGGAAGGATGATGGAGCCCTCCTAACCTTGTTGCTTCCTCCTGTCTGTCCTGCCAGGTGCTTTGAAAGTGAGTCAAGGCATTCATTATCCCACCATTTCTCTTCAATGACATTTTAAAAGACCTGGCACAGTAGGAATGATTGATGTGCCTGCTGCTTTTCTCTGTAATTATCCAGTTTCCTTGTTGGGACTGAAATTATTGGCCTGCAAGAGGGCAGTGTCCCTGTTGCCACGTAAAAAATACCCAAACACAAACCTGCTTGGCTGGTGAAGCTCCAGCTGGCTGAGGTGGTGATGTGCTGGTAGATGGTTACAAAAACTTACCCCTTTTTTGTTTCCCTTTTCATAGCAAAAAGCAGTGCACTGAAACAAGGACAGTGAGCTGTAATTAGTCCTCAAACAGCTGTGAGTTGCCCAGCTGAAGACCTTGCCTGTAGTCTGTGGCAGGAACAGGAGGACAAAACCCCTGAGATCATCGGTTCAGTTGGTTAGAGCATAGTGCTGATAACACAAGGTTGTGGGTTTGCACTCACAACAACCTTGTGTGAGCTATTGAGTGAAGAGTTTGATTTGAGGATCCTTGTGGGCTCCTTGCAGCTCTTAATATTCTGTGGAGGAACAAATACTGGCAAAATGGAAATTACAGGAATAGGAAGATGGTTGAGAGTCTCACTCAGTTATGGAGCATCTTCTGTGACATTTGCTTTTTAGAGGGTGTTCAAGGAGTGTGTGCAGCTATTGCCAGGGGAAGTTGGATCTGGAGCTATCAGGAAACACAAAAACTGGGAACAGTTGAAGTTTCCTCATCAAAAAGTAGGAGTGTGCCAAGGATGGTGTGAGACAGCAGAGGGAGCTGACAGGGATTCCTGTAAGTATTTGTTGGACAGCTGCTATTCAAAGCCTGAAGAGTTAACAAATTACTAGTCTCGATGCTCAAGGACTGCCCCTCTGCAGTCTGTTGCATTCTCTGTCTTCACCTGGGCTGTAAATTCCTCTCCAGAATGGATGCTGGAGGGTTCATGGATGAGCAAGGTGAGAGAAGAGGGAAAAGAAGGTTGGGTTGAAGGATCGATGAGGTAAAGGATCCTTCAGCCTATGCTAAGAGAGCTGTTTGTAATGAGCAAGGAAGCAAGAGGATCCTGTGTAGCCTCAGGTGTGTGTGCAGACGCTGTCTCAGCCCACGGGGCTTTCCTGGAGCTCAGCTCATGCTCCAGCTGCCTGGTCCTCACCTCCCCCTTCCCCTGGCAACTCATGCTGCCTCTCCCCCGCCCCCTCTGCCTCCAGTTCCTTGTGACAGGCTTAGAAATCCTGGGACCCCTGATGCTGGAATGGCATTTTGGCCTAGCTGGAATTGTTTATAAGCACAGAGCTTTGATGCTGTCTCCAAAGCCTCTGGAGAGCTGAGAAGGGCTATTTTTCTTGTGATGCTTTTGGAGAATGCTATGGGAAAAGGTCAAGGGACAGAGTGGGAACGAGTAGGTCACATACTCATTGGTTTAGGGCACCACGACAGCATTGGTTCTTTGGGGTCTCAGAGGCTGCTTTGTACAAATAAGCACCTCTCAGTGAGCTGCCTGGGAAAGAGCGGGGCCACGCCTCCCGCAGCGATTTCCCGCGGTCCTTCTCTTGCCCTGCCCTTCGCTGTGTTCAGCATCCCTGCCAACCGGGCAGATCCCACACATGCTGTGCAGCATCCTAAAAAGCCCTTTGCCTTCTGCCTTCACCTTTGTAATGCAAGGAGATGTTCTGTAAACAGGGGCCTTCTGCACCTGGCACAGATGGGTTTGGCATCAATGCTGCAGGATTCCTTAGTCCATCCCTATGTCACCACCCTGGGTCTGTGTACAAGAAGAGCTCAGGCTTGAACAGCTATTTGCCCTTTGATTTAGCATGTTCTCTTTCTCTTTTAAATTGGGGTGGGGGGAAGCAGTCTAACAAGTCTTGTTTCCTTTTCCTTTTTCCTCCCTGATTCACACATACTTCAACTACCAGCCAGAGTGTGGGGGATATGTGAAGGAACAGGAAGCAGAGGGGTGAGGTGGCGAGTCATTTACATTGGAAATATGAGCTGAATGTGCATTTCCCTACTGCTGCCATCAATCACTCAGATTTCCTGTACGCTACGGAACAGAGGAATGGAGTTTGCTTGCTTCCCACTTCCCCCGGGAATGGAAACGCTCATTTGTTTCACTGCCTAGAAATGCTGATCACTCAAAACATTTACTGTTTCAGAGATACATGCAGTTCTGAAGCTGAATTTTTCAGCTTTGTCTTATCTGGTCTTCAGAAATATCTTCAGATGTCCTGTAGACCTGGGGAATTACTGTGTCTGGTAGAGATGTGAAGGTGCTGCTGCAGTAGCACAGGAAAGCCTACAGGCAGCGGAGCAGAAGCTTTACTGCAGAAGCCTGGCAGATACCCTCTGGTCTCCATCAAACCAGTTGCTTTAGCTTGTTCATGTAGTCTGGCACCAGATCCAGCAAGATGAGGTTTTTAGAGTCCTAAGTCGTTCTTATTGTTGGAAACTTTTCAGTGACTATTTTATGGGGCTAACAAATCTGTTGAGTGAAAGTTATAGTGGGGAATGACATGGAGCAGACAGATCAGCACATGTTCACTGTTCAGCTCTGTTGGAAGGGATGGGGACAATAGAAGAAACAGAACCTAAAATGTGGAACTGAGAAAGGAATAGAGAAAAGGAAAACCAGAAGGAAGCAGTAGGACAAACTAGAAAGTGAATGAATAGTCTATACCAAATAGCAGAAAATAACTAAGTGTAGAAGAATTCAGGTAACCTTGCACACCTCAAAGGTAGAATAAAAATGCCTGTGTATTCATTGCCCTTTTGATCATGTGAAGGTCTGGCACACGTCTGCTGTCTTTGATGGGATCTGGTCTCTGATTAAGAACCATCTTCCTCTCATTTAACAATCTCTCATTAGCCAAATTATTTTCCTGCAGAGGAAATGTGGACTTCATTCCAGCATAGGGGGGCCCTTGGGCTGTGGACAGTTTGGGACTCATGGATAGCTGAAGGGATGGGACACTAAAACTCTGGTGTGGTTCCTGCAGCCCTTGTTTGGTGATGGCAGGGCATCTTGGAAGCTTCTGTGGTGGCTGGGACTGAGATGTTGTTGGTATTCAGTTCAGCTGCTGTAATAAAGAGGCTGGTGAGGCACCATGTCCTTGAAGCATGGTGGTGGCCAGGAAAGCTCTCCTGGCTGTAGGGGCCTGGAGCCCTGTTCCCTGGGGCTGTGAGCTCAGCAGCTTTTATGAGCTTAGCCACTGTAGGGCTGGGCAGTAACTCAGATGGGGACCTGTCGGGAAACCCAGGGGCTGGAAGGAAGTGCTGCTGGTGACTCAATAGGCAGAGCTCTTCCCTCTGTTGATGTTGGAGCTGAGCCACACAGACACATCCCTTCATAATTACCCACCAGTTTCTTACAGTCCATGCTTTGTAACCACTGGCATTCTTGTGTGTGGATTTGTAAGGCTCAAATCCATCCCGGGAAATCGGGTATCACAGCAGTGCTTGCAGCTTCTGGGAAGCAAGGATGTGTTTGCCTCTAGCGTGAGGTGTGTTTGGCTCCTGTGAACACATCTCAGGCATGTGCAGGTGTTGTAACCATGCAGACAAATCATGGATTCTATGCTGCCCGCCCGGCAATGGTTGGTGTGGGATTACGTGCACAAAACCCCGGAGGTGTGTCACTCATTCCCGCTGGGCCTCAGCCTGGTGAGGAGCCGGGAGGTGTCGGTGGCCTGGTGCGTGGGGTGGTTGGGCAGCACGGGCAGGGGAAGGGATGGATGGGCTGGGAGGACAAAGACCCTGACGGGAGAGACTTCCCGAGCGCGGGGACCCCTGGCAGCGCGCAGCGCCCCGAGCCGAGCGTCCTCCTCCGTCTGCTCCTTTCCATTAGCTCCATTCAGACATGAAGTCATGCCATGACTTCAGCTCTAGACATAAAACACAGTTTCAGCTGTGTTAAATGCATTGAATAGTTGCACTTTTTTTTTTTTGTTTCTTAATGATCCTCCTGAAAATAGGGAGGTGCTTTGTAAAGTTGACACAATTTTCGATTGCTGTATTGATTGCTGTGTGATATTAGTGTATTTTGTTGCAACTGCTGCCTTATGCTGAGAAGTTCCTACTTCAAACTCCTTGTAAATCTGTTTGACCTGTCCTTGTGCTTCCACCCAGCCACAGTGGCTGCCTCTCCTCCCTTGCTCCCCACCAGCCCAGTGTAGTTGAACTCTCTGAATGCCATTAATTGATCTGGTTCTTCCCTGTGGGGGTGGTGAGGCTCTGGCACTGGGATCTTACAGACTCTGAAGTTATGGATGCCCCACCCCTGGCAGTGTTCGAGGCCATGGACTATCCTGCTCTAGTGGAAGGTGTCCTTGCCCATGGCAGGGGTTTGGAATGAGTTGGTGTTTGAGGTTCCTTCCAACCCAAATCCTTCTATGATCCTGCAACACCCTTATCCAACTTGCTACCAAGTGCACAGATAATCTGCTTCCTCCTATCAGAGTTATTTCTGTGCAATTATTCTCTTTGCTGTGGCTGGCAGAGGGACCCACCCATGCAGTGGATATGTCCTGGCTCTGCAACAGCACTGCCTTCCTGTCCTGTTGTGAGAACAATGTTCTCTAGAATGTTCCTAGGTAACAACCAGCAGCAGGAAAATCATCTCAGCTCTCATGCTCTTTATGGGATTTAGTCACTGCCACTTCAGAAGTCAGGGACTGTACTCTTCCAGGATCTGTTGTATCTTGATGAGTGATGGGCTGGGAATTGGAAAAGATGGGCTGGGCATCTCAAGGGGTGCTCATCTGGGGTAAGTCACAGAGATGTGCACAACAGGGATAATGGTCTGACTCACCTTTGTAGAGAGCTTAGAGAACTCAGATGACACTGTTTTTTTGCTGACACTGTTTTTTTCTGCCACCTCCCAGCTCCAGCAGTGGTTCAAGACCTCCCTTAGGACTCTGACAGCAGGAATTCTACTGGTCTATTAGGAATATAGCAAGCACAGCAATATATTGCAGAGCTCTTCCTTCTCTCCCAGTGATGCTCAGTAGCTGTGCACAAGTTACCACAACATCATCATTGTCATCATTAGGATGCTGTGTGAAATCACCACTTAGTGTGTTCACTGAGTCAGCTCTTTCCTGGCTTCCACATTAGAGCTGACTGATCAAAACTAACACTAACCTGCAAAAAAACCTAGAAAACTGAGATTTCTTTTCTGTCCAAATTCACTTCTGCATTGTTATTATTATCTGTCAGTGCTCTAAATAGTAAATTTTCTGAGGTCCTGAGCTGTTACAAGCTGCTAATGATGCTGTGTACAAAGAGCTGATGGAAAGATTGGCTTAGAAGAACCATGGGCTCCCAGACAACTTCTGGATAAAGGATTCCAGGAGAGACTGGACCTTGAAGTTAGTGTCTCAATCACTGTTGGACCTCTTAATGAAACTCCCAGCTCTCACGTTTGTAGGAGACAATGAGGCAATGGGTGGTTGTTTCTTTAGGGCCCCCCTGCACTGCTCCTCTCTCAGTTTTCCTTCTGACACAGATTTTCCTTGCTTGCTCAGTTTCAGTGCACCTGCTCATATAAACTCGGCTGTGCTGGGTTCTATCAAGCTGAGCCTGTGTATGGTAACAGAAGCAGCACCCAAAAGCACGTTCCTAGGCTGAGAGGGGTCATTAGGATGCAAGGAGAAGCCTGGCTTCAGCAGCCCCACAGAAACTAGTCAGGAAGTGAAGGAAGTGCCTTTAGTTAAAGGTCAAGTCACCTGACATAGGAAAATGCAGGGATGTTTTAGAGAGAGAGAAGCAGAACAGGAGGCTTCCCTGTTGGATCTAGGTATTCACTGGGACTATATATCATTATTATTGTCTTATATACTCAGTATAGACCTATTTACCTGTGCATGCTAAAAGCTTTTCACTCAGATTCAATATCAAACATGTGAATTCCCACATTGTTTTATTTGTCACGATCCGCTTATAGCGGGGTGTCGTGATGGTTCGTTAGCCGATCCCAAAGTGCAAAAGACAACAGCAGGGGACAATCAGTTTAATCACAACAGATGCACCTTTATTAAGGGCCAAAAACAATAAATGCGATAGTGGGGTCAGAAAAGAAATAAAAAGGAGAGAGAGAGAGAGAAAGGGGGGATGGGAATAGCTACCAACACAGGCGAGGTCCTCAGTGGTCCGGACGATGGGGATCCGTCTTGTTGTGTTGGGGAGAGTCTCCGAAATCCTACCCAACCCAGGGGTCCAGTTATAGTCCACAGAAGGAAAAGGGGGGAACATGCAGAACAATGATCTACAGAAAATCATCCAGGCTGAACAAACACAATAATGAATAAGTCCATTGAAGTTACTGGAGAAGAACAGGTCATGTCATTCCCCCCCCACCACCACTCTCTGTGGTAGGGGTCTCAGTTTCAGTCCTTGGGGAGAGGGTTCTTGATCTCCATCTGTCACGGTGGTAAGGAGGCAGATGAGGGGTCTTCAGTGAGAGACCACCAGAGTCACCCCAGCAGTTCATTCGGCTTAAAGGTGGAGAGTGAAGCAGGAATTGCAGAGGGCCGCTCTGTGCTGGGTCCACGCTGGGTCTTCGCCAAGTCCCAGCCAACTCCTTGCCAAGTTCTTGCCGGGCCTCATTCGGAACGTAACGTAACGGTACAGCGGCTGCACCTGCACTGTTGCCTTCTCCAAGCCGGAACTGCAGTGGGGGAAGGGAGATCCTTCTCGTGGCAATCGGCAGGCAAATGAGTGAGGGTCTTCAGACGGCCTCTTACACCACCCCGTGACTGACGATTGCCCCCAAGAGATCTTCTGTAGTGTCGTTGTGAAGTCTTCAGGACTCGTCTAGTGTTGGCAGCATATCCCAGAGAAGGGAAAGAAAAGAAAAAAAAAAAAAGGGGAAAAGAGAATAGGGGAAATAGTAAAACAATAACAATAATTAGTATAAATTGAATCAACATTAATTGGAACAATTTTAATTGGAACAATTTTCTAATCAATAAACAATGAGTTGATTAAACAATATTAAAACAATTCTTTAAACTAATAAAACAATCTTTAAGAATTCAAATCAGGTTTAAAACAAACAATCTTCCAATCTTATAATTGCTTTGTGTCTATAGTCTTGGGGATGTCTATAGTATAAAGCACATCGGCCAAGTGGTGTGCATTAATTATAGCTGTCAATTTTGTTAATCGTTTTATCATTCTCCAATTTATAATAAGCAAGATTGCTGATAAAGCAAAGCCAATCAAAACTAAAATCAAAAGGACAACAATGGGATGACACAGTTTGTTCAGGATACCTGTAGCAGTAGGTGACCACCCAAAAAGTGTATCCCACCACCTATGTTCTGCATCACTTTTCACTCTTTCTATAACCCGATGTATTTCTTGTACATCATGATGAATAGTTACCAGTGTTTTCTGTCCGTTCTCCTTGATTTTTCCTAAGATTTTAATTAAGTCCTGGTGAAGCAACAATTGCCTTACCAGAGTAAGATTCATTCCAATGGGGGTAGGCAATAGTTTATGGATCAGCGTGTAATTAGATTCTAAAAGTTGATATGAAGTAACTGGAGCTTCAAAAGAAAAATCACATCCTGTAATTTTAGTGAAATTGCAAGCACAAAAATTTGAATGATTTTTAGTATCTACTACTGTGTCTTCTACATACACTGTGTTACAAGCAGTTCTAAAGCATGCACATCCATTGCCTATATATACAAGGAATGTTTTAGGAGTTTCGTTAGGATGGATTTCAAAGTGACAGGTATTTTGTTCAGTGTGCAGACAAATATCCTGAGCTATAATTGCATTGCCTTCACAGATGAACCCTTGTTGTTCTCGGACAATACAAGATTCTAAGTTAACAGTTTGCCATTTATCATCAATTTGTCGGGCCCATTCTCTATGCTCGGAAGGATAGAGAGTGGCTCCATCATGATTCAATCCTAATGCAATAATGGGGAATATTGAATGCACGGAGGCATTGCGTATGGTTAACACAAAAGCTGTGGCTAAGTTTGCAGTGGGGTCATAAGTAAAGTTCACCAAATTCCACCAGGATTGGAAATCTTTTTCAAAGTCAGTGGCACTGTCCCAAACTATTTTCCGAATTTCCATAGGAAACGTGCCCTCTTCACCTTCTCTTATAATTGAAGCAGCAACTGACTGCATCCATAATTGTGCCTGGATGCAGCTAAGGGCTAAGGAAACGTTGCTTTGTGTAGCATTGAGTGCATCAATTATCAATTCATGGTCATTCATATTTACCTTTTCCCAATTTGGTAATATGTTTGTTAGCAACCACTGATGTGTTCCCAAGGCTGATAAGGATGATTGCAATGGTTGTTGTAATTGGGTCAAATCTTTGGTTGTAGCAGCCAATTTATTTAATAATACTTCTGAATTAATACTATTTAGAATTCCCAATCCTGTTCCCACAACACCAGTTATGTCTCTTGGTTTTCGTGTTTTAGAAGGGTTCCACTGTCGTAACCAGGTCGTCCAACCCTGGAAAGAAGTTTGCAAGAAAGGTGAACAAGCTGGCTGAATTTCAGAGACATTGCTTTGCATTAGCAATTTAACTTGTTTAAGAGACCATGCCAGATTGAACAATATTTGTTGTTGGCCAGTTTTCCTGATTATATATGGTTCAACTTTAGAAATTTTTGGGGTAAGCATAACTGGTGGTTGGGTGGTAGGTATCACAACATTAACATCAAGTTCTCCCCAGTATTTAAATCAATACTTTAAACTTAAAAGAAAGCGCTTCAGTATTTTTGGACCAAAGACAAGCTACTTCTGCAGTTTGTGTTAATGTGAAATTGTGTCAACAATCCTGTACGCTTCAGTGCATACAAACCTTTTTGTGCTTAAAGAGATCTTTTCACTTTTTCTGCATACTACCACAATTATTTCAGACCGCAACCACTCAGCTGGTTTCTGGCCATGGGGTTGTGGTAGGATGCAGGACAGTATTACCAGTTTTATCATGAATTAGGTGGTCTTCATGTCCCTCGGAGTTCTTCTGTAAAAGTAAACACAACAGAATCCTGCCAGCGAGAGGCAGAAGGGGTTAGAATGATGGAATTATCCTGCATGTATTTATCCAATGCTCTTTCCCTAGAGCACCAGAGGCTTTCCATGCACATTTATTCAGAGGGGGTTTTAGCACAAGTGGTACCAGCCCTGTAGTAAGGGATGTCCACCAGAACAGGTTGGCCAGGGTAATGTGCTGGATTATCAGGATCATTTGGTGCACAGCGTAGGAGTCAGTGTAGAGACAGACAAGAGAGGCATTCTGTGCTTCTTGTTGGAAAACACTCCAGACAGCTCTCAGCTCCTTGACCTGAGAACTGCTTTCTCCCTCATTAATTAGTTCACCAGAGGAAATGTGGGGGGCTGCTGCCCTGTATGTCCACACCTTCCCTTCTCGTTTAGCAGAGGCATCAGTGAACCAAGAGTTTGCTGATTGTTCAGGGCAGAAAGGAGGGGCCACTTTGCTTACAGAGGCAGGTTTGTCCTGGCTGCTATCCAAGCTCTCAGTTTCTTGTATTGCCAAATTTTTCACAGCTCCTTCTGTTATTGTAAAGATGTTACAGTAATGTTTAATCTGATCATACCACTTTCTTACTGAGGCCCTCTGGGCCACCCCGTCAGGAGGGGGAGTCCCAGTAGTGACTGTCTTAGTATCATTGAAAGGGCTTCTCAATACAATTGGTAGTTGTAGTGCAAGTCTTTCCATTTCAATGAGAGCCAGGCTGACCACAAACAATCCCTTTTCCCAGGTAGTGCACCTTTTCTCAGCATCTCTGAAACCACGGCAATAAAAACCAGCAGGCCTTGTCGGCCCCTCGGGTCCCCGCTGCCAAATGTGTATTGACAATCCTGAGACAGCAAATCCCCATTCTACCTGAAAGGGGTCTGTAGGATGAATAGGGCCCAGTGCTTGATGAGCTGTTACTTCAAAAATCAGCAATTGCAATGCTTTTTCCTGAGAAGAAGTCCAATCCCATTTTACTCCTTTCCTCAGCAAGTTATAAAGGGCAACTAATGAGTTCTTCTGGTTAGTAGGAAATCTGTCTGGTCTTTCTACAGGAGATACAGATGGTGTAGTTTTCTGTAAGGCTATGGCAGTAGGTTTGAGTGTTTCTGGAAGCCCACAAATTAAAGGGGTCATTATTTCAGGCTTCACAGGTAATTGCATCGGGAATTCAAAGCCAGGAATTAATTTCTTTCCACGAATCATTTGCAGACAAGTGGCTTTGGACACACTTTCTAGGAGTTGGTCAGGGGTGCTAATTATAGCTATAGGATCTCCCCTTTCCAAGGGGCTTGTTCCCCCAGCCCAAAAAGCCACACATTGTGTCAGGGACCACGAGTCACGTTTATCTCCTGTTGTTAAGAAGACACCGTGTCCCCAGTACCCACTGGCTTCTTGTTCAGTTAATTTAATTTGGTCGCCACCGGTGAGGGACACCCGGAAAACATATTCTGTTTCTGATTCGTGTGGGAGGCGTCCATATTCTCTTTTAAGCTCAGCTAACTCGGTGGCAGTGTATGGTGTGTGTTTGGTTGTGATGTGGGGTTCAAGATCATCATCACTGAGATAGTTATATTCTGTTTTAATTAAGGGTCTTAAATGAGAGCAGCAATGTTCCCCACAATTATTTACTGCCTCAAGTTCTTTGTGAGGATAAACTTGGTTAATGTGAGGAGTTTTCTTCTCCTCTGTTTCTTTTAGTTTGTTGGTGAGCTTTGCATTTTTAATTTGTTCCTCTTTAAGGGCAGCTTGTAAAAAATTACTTTTATTCTTTTCTTCATCTAATTGTTTTTGCAAAATTTCAACTAGGTTTTGAAGGGAGTCTATTATTGCATTTTCCTCACTTCTTCTCTCGAAGCGAGTTTCTACAGCTGCCGTAAGACAAGCTCCCAAAACTGAGCATAAGATGGTTTTATTTCTGCCCAGTTTAAATTTTGTATCATGTTGTAAAGAACATATTCTATCAACCACATTATCCAAATTAAACCAATTACTTTGTGCCCATTCTTCTCCTCTCGGAGAAGGTTTGGCATTGTATTTAGCTAGTAGAGCATAAAATTCATCTTTAGCTTTAGCATTAAGATTATTACTCATTTTGTGAAGGGACCAAAACCACGGCAGGGAGGTACAAACTTAAGTTACGGAAAGCACACAGTCTTCGCTGTGTCGCCCTTCACTTCCCTGGGTGGGTGAAGAGACAAAACCTGCCTAGGAGGCTCTGCTTAGTTTCCTCAAGTTGTCCCTTCCTTCCCAGACAGTTCAAAACATACACATAAAACAACACAGCGTCCCGCCTTTTGCACTAAGAGGTATTTTGCAATTTCGGAAGACAGTGTGGGTGCTTTTTTCGCCTAGGCAATGTGCAGTCTGCGGGAAATTCGAATCTCCCCCCTTGCTTTCTAGACCATGCTCAGTTTTTTGGACTGGCAGGCTAGGTGCGGCTGGAGAGAAACGTCCTTCCCCTGTTACAGACTACACAGAACCTGCACCCTTCTGTCTAGACAGAAATCCTGTCCGTGACGCCAATTTAATGTCACGATCCGCTTATAGCGGGGTGTCGTGATGGTTCGTTAGCCGATCCCAAAGTGCAAAAGACAACAGCAGGGGACAATCAGTTTAATCACAACAGATGCACCTTTATTAAGGGCCAAAAACAATAAATGCGATAGTGGGGTCAGAAAAGAAATAAAAAGGAGAGAGAGAGAGAGAAAGGGGGGATGGGAATAGCTACCAACACAGGCGAGGTCCTCAGTGGTCCGGACGATGGGGATCCGTCTTGTTGTGTTGGGGAGAGTCTCCGAAATCCTACCCAACCCAGGGGTCCAGTTATAGTCCACAGAAGGAAAAGGGGGGAACATGCAGAACAATGATCTACAGAAAATCATCCAGGCTGAACAAACACAATAATGAATAAGTCCATTGAAGTTACTGGAGAAGAACAGGTCATGTCATTCCCCCCCCACCACCACTCTCTGTGGTAGGGGTCTCAGTCTCAGTCTTTGGGGAGAGGGTTCTTGATCTCCGTCTGTCATGGTGGTAAGGAGGCAGATGAGGGGTCTTCAGTGAGAGACCACCAGAGTCACCCCAACAGTTCATTTAGCTTAAAGGTGGAGAGTGAAGCAGGAATTGCAGAGGGCCGCTCTGTGCTGGGTCCACGCTGGGTCTTCGCCAAGTCCTTGCCAACTTCTTGCCAAGTTCTTGCCGGGCCTCATTCGGAACGTAACGTAACGGTACAGCGGCTGCACCTGCACTGTTGCCTTCTCCAAGCCGGAACTGCAGTGGGGGAAGGGAGATCCTTCTCGTGGCAATCGGCAGGCAAATGAGTGAGGGTCTTCAGACGGCCTCTTACACCTCCAGGTCAACCTGCCTTGTCTTAGTCCTGCTTTAACCTGAGTTAAGTAATGTGGGTTAGTCAGTATGTATCCAGAACATCTATTTTCTTGGATTTTAAAAGCCATTTTTGTGTAACCAGAAGGACTTAGAAATGGATAGGAAGGCCTCTGTGGTCAAATTTCAGGAAGCCAGAGTGTGCCAAGTGGGAACTGGTTAGAGCTGTGGAGGAAGCTGGCAAACAGCTGGAGAAGCCTGAGAGTTTGGGGGCAGCAATGTCCACTGGACCTGTGGGTTGTTTTTCATCACAACTACAACATTTCCAGTTTGTTGTAGTTGTGATGAAAAATATAAGCTCAAAAAGTGTTTGTGTGACAGCTTGTTTGTCTTCCTGCATGTCTGGAGAAGGGAGGCACTTGGTCAGAAGGACAGGTGCAGCAGAATTCATATCCAGCTGCTGGAACACAGATGTGATCCCTGGCAGGATGTTCTTGCTCTCAGCATTCTGTGTGGCAGAGCTCCCAAAATGCCCCTCCTGGCATGTTGCTGATGCTGTTCAGTGTTGTTGGCTGTTCCCCGTGGCTCAGGGCTGCAGCACGGTCCCTGATGTGGCCAGTGCTCACCTGTGAACAGGGCTCCAGAGCTGTGGACAAGGCCAGTGCCATCCAAGGACAAGCTGAAGTGCTCCCCAGGCCTCATGAGTGGACAAAGCAACTGTGGTGAGGTTCCAAATGATATTGCAGGAAGGCAGGGTTTCTTGGAGTCTGGGTGGGGGCTAATCAATGTACATTCATCATTAATTTATGCATATAAGGGGCTTTTGGAGTGGAGTTGTCATGCTGGTTTTGATAATGCTAACTCTATCCACGCTGCCAGCTGCTGCAGTGTCGTGGCAGTTTGTGTTGCTGCATGCAGAATTATGGTGCTTTTGTGGGAATATTATGTTCCCTGAATAGAGCCCCACAGAGCAATTTGCTTCATCCTTACAAACCCATCCAAATAACTGGCAGCGCCTTACAAATACAAAACAATTGAGAAAATAAATGTATTATACTGTACATCTGTGACAAAACAATGCTTTCATGTGCAAAGAGAGAAATGTGTTTGTTTAACTTATGGTCTCTCTTTTGGAAATAAATGCATTCATTTAAATCAAAATGGGATGTTCTTCACTATTACAGTATTTTGCACGCCAGATGTAAGAAATATGCTGCTTGAGGAGCAGACAAAAACCTTGGAGTGGTTGATCTTACCAAAAGCATGTATGTAGTGCCTTCTTCTAGACCTGCCTCTCTTCCTGCAGCGTCTCCTCTCCTGGAGTGGGAAGCTCCTGGCTTTGTGCACGAAGGATCTGTGTGCAAAAGCTTTGGCAGTGTGGCAGTCTGGTGTTCTGTTTGCACACAGGAGAGCTTCTTTTCCACCTGATTTGTGCCAGAAGAGAGTGCAATCAGCAGCCATGCAGCAGAGCTTCGCATTGCCATGATCATGAGGCAAATTCCCTGCAGTCCAAAAGATTCTTGATCCTTTACAGTTTTTGTGTTAAAGAAACATTAGTTTCATTTATATGCAGCAGTAAAAGTGTTAGATGGGGAAATAATCAATGAAATACAGGTGGAATGTTCTAATATTTATTTTAAAAATGTGCCCCATCTTGTAATTTTCATCTTTTTAAATGGTTGAGCTCTTGTAATGAAAGTCTGCTGCATTTTAGTTTACACATAAGCTTAACATCATCAAGCAAAGTTTGTTCTGGGAGTTAACATTTGCATTTTTGAAAGCAGCAGCCTAATCCAGAGCAAAACCAGATGAGAATATATTATAATATAGCACATTACCAGCTGTCTGTCGGTAGGTGTGAGAATTGTCAAAAAGGTGCTGAAACTTGATTTCAGTGGTTTTCCAAGTCTACAGTTTCTTCCAATTCAGTTTGAAGATCACTGCTACCAGGAGTAGGAGTTGTAAACAGAAATTCCAGGAATGATTATTAGAAGGGGAAATAGCAAGAAAAATAAAGTATACACCTGATCTTTTAATAACAATAATGCTCAGACCACCTTCTATGCTTGTTATTCCTTAATTGAAGCCACTTCTCAGATTATAGGTGAGAAGGAAAGAATTAGGAGTTTCAGCCCCTTGCCAGTCTTGGCTGACACAAACTGCTCTGTAATGGTGTTTTTCACATGTATCATCAGGTCTGGGCAAGCATTTGATTGTATTTCTGTTTTAGTAGCTGGAGGGCCCCAAGTTGAGATTCCCAATTCAGCAAGTCTAGCATTAATAAATACTCTTTAATGCAGCTGGAAAGCATCATGGTCTGCATCTTCCCCATCTGAAGTGTGATATCTATCTTCCTGCTGTATCCAGCCAGCCAGAGGACTCCTTACAGCCTGCAGGAAACGTGACACCTTCCTGAGAGCCAGCACCTGTGTATTGACTGATTGACCAGCAGGGCTGTGCAGCAAGGGAGGTTTGGCCTAGCTCTCTTTTTCCCCGGGATTGATTAATCAAATACTTCAAATAATTGCTGAAGTTGTGATTAATGTCAACTGCATAGCTAATCTCCCAGGAGAATAAAGTGACTCTGTTTGAAAAAAAAATCAAAATCCTGTAAATGAGTTAATTATTTACTCTGCTCACCTCTCCAACCTTGTTATGCTTGTAAATGAATAGAAATATTGATCTTGGAGCTGACTTTTGTGTTATCTATCTTGCCTCAGTTTAATTGGGGGGTTCAGTGTAACCCTGTGCCCTCCTTTTGACAAGGACACGCTCCTTCTGTTTTGATTTGGTGTGACCTGTGAGAGCAGGGCTGGCAGGACCATTGGGGTATAGCTGACCCCAGGATTTTTTGGGCACCCCTGAGTTAGTAGTTCCTACTCTCCATGAGCCACTGTGGCCCCGGGCAGCAGCACCTCCTTGGCCACCTCTCTCGGTGGCAGATTCTACCACCCAGTGGCTGCTGCTGTTAAAACAATCTTGTTCCCTCCCATTAGCTTCAGCTCGCATCCAGTTTTCCCATGTTCCCGGTCTGCCAGCACATTGTCCCCCCCCCCACCACGGACAAAGGACACTTTGAGAGCAGCCAGGGCTGCAATGACAGATTTCTGCCCCTGGCAGCGCAGTGCAGGCTGGCTCACAGAGGTGCCTGCTCTGTTCCCTGCCGTGGCACAGACACCCCTGTGCCCCAGCACTCTTCCCCAGCTCAGCAGTGCCTGGCAAAATGTGGGACTCAAACTGACAAAAGAATGCCAGTTTTAGGAATATTAGCAGGAATGTACCACCAGCAGCAACACAGAAAGCTCCTCTGCTCTTATATTTGTGCAAATGTAAGTAAAGGAACCTTTAAAGCCAGCTGCTGTCTGTGGTCATGTCAACTTCCTGTGCTTTCATTTCCTTGCAGTTTGGATTCCAGAAAAAGCTTGGGTGTTTCAGCTTTGGAAAAGCTGTTTTAGACACTGTCCAGAGACCATCAGCTTGTGTAACACAGAGCTGGGGCAAGTCCCATGATGCACAGGTACTGTTTGCTAGTCACAATGTCATGTTTTCCTTGGGAAAACTTCAGGAAACAGGGAAAAACAAGTGAACAGTTACTACAGTATCCCTGCATCAGAACCTGAGAGGAGGCTGTAGCCAGGTGGGGGTCGGTCTCTTTTCCCAGGTGATGAGCAACAAAACAAGAGGAAACAGCTTCAGAATGCACTAAGGGAGGTTTAGATGGGATATTAGGGAATATTTTTCATCAAAAGGTTGTCAAGCCCCAGCACAGGCTGCCCTGGGTATTGGTGGAGTGGAAGGATTTAAAAGCTGTGTGTATGTGGCACCTGGGGACATGGGTTAGTGGTGGCCTTGGCTGTGCTGGGCAAATGGATGGACTTGATGATTGGAGGGGTCTTTTCCAACCTATACAATTCTAGGACTGGGAAAAAATAAGACACCCCAGCATAGAGGGAACACAATGGCTTTCTCTTCTGCATCAGACTGTAGTGAACACAAAAGGGCAGGAGTTTCTAGCAGAGCTCTGGAAGAGATGTTAATGTTTCCCAGCAAGGCAGACACAGCTCCACCAAAGCATCCTGATGGCCAGACACAGGAATGAGTGTATTAGAGCCAGACAAAGACTTTGTGCCAGGCTCCATCAGTAGTCCCTGCCCAGACACAAATGGTTTGAGTTGGTGCTGAGACACCCAAATTTTCTTTTTCTTTTCTTTTTTTTTTTTGGCAACAGGAGGCTGAGTTATATATGTAGCCTCAGGGCTATATGGACTTGGTACAGGCATGGCTGGTGCTACAAAGATAAGTAAAATAAACAAGAAGCATTTTTGCTGCTGGACTCAGTGGCTTGACTTTAATGCCAGGTGCCATCATGAGAACTTGGCTGCAATTCAGTTGGTGAAACTTGATATGTTTTCTTGTAGCTTTTGGATGTGGCTGTATTTTCTGGCAGCTGGGGAAAACAGCTTTGAAAAATAATAGTGGCTTTTAAGGCAAATTAGTGTCAACATTCACTCCATGGTACTAGAAGCCAATCAGTTTAAATTCCTATTTGGCAAATGAAATTCCTGTCATGATGGCCACTCTCTGTAGCCCAGTTCTCATAGTAGCCCAGCTACTTTAGCATAGTTCTCATGCTACTTGTTTTTCACTCCCTTTCTTTTCTTTTATTGTCTGGTTGAAGAATTGTTTGGTTGCTGAGGTGTAGGATCTGGTGTGGTTTTTAAGGTACCTGTGCTTGGGCCTCTCTCCTTTTGTATAGGACCAGTCTTGCAGGAGTAGAGGGGAGAAAAAAAAGCAAAAGTTGGTGAAGCTTTAACACCTGCCTTAGGCACAGTTCAGCTCATGAAATCCACCAGTGACTGCTCTCAGCAAGGCACCTGATTCCAGCTGTCCTGCCTGGGCTGAGACAGGTGGGTAGTGAGGATCCATGGGGGAGCCATTATAGGCTATTCCAGGTGAACAGAAAAAGGAAAGAAGCAAAGCTACCTGTGAATAGAGAGAATCAGGAGAGCAAGAGGTAGATGGGCTGCTGAAATAATGCTGCCTTTAACTGTGAATAAGTAACAGCATCACAGGATGTATTCAGGGCAGCAATTTTGGAGGGTTAAAAGGAAGGTTAAAGATTACATTTAGGATTAGGATTAGGAAAATTGGGACCCCTAAGGCACACTCAATGAATGCTGAAGATAAAGGCAGAGGCAAAACTGGCTCTGTCTGGAGTAACGACTGGTAATTAGGTGTGTATGATACACTTCATAATTTTTTGTATTAACGCCTCTGTATTTAATATCTATGGCATGTGCACGTACTATATACAATATCCATGTTATTAGCAGATTAGATGTTATGCAGACTAATTCCTTGGATTTATGGAAGTGTTAGAAGTTGCTGTGCCAAGAAAAGGGTTTCCTCTGGCAGCTCTTTACATCAGCTCCTGTCCAGGAGCAGCTTACACACGAGGCTTCCCTGTCGTGCTGAATGCCTGGCTGTGAATGCAGCCCTTGCTGAGGCCATGGGTTTGGCTGGAGCTCTAAATGCTCAGGGGTAATGCAGGCTGTGTTAGCACGCAATGCAGATGCCGGGGAATGAGTAAAGTGGGAAAGGAAGGAGTGAGCCTGCCTCTGTCATCCTTTTCAGAGAGCAGAGGAAGACATTAGCAGCCTCCAGAGGGAGTTTCACTGCTCAGCTGGTCCCTAGGCGCAGGCAAGTGGTGCCTCAGGGAATCTTGTGATGGATGAGCCTGTTTTGCTTAGTTCTATCATGGCCCTTCAGAAGGCACTTGTTTCCTGTTTGGTTTTAAAAGAGTGGGTTCACTGTTTGCTAATTTTATGTGAGGGCATCAAGTCTTGCAGAGGAAGCAATGCACCAGGACAAACCCCCTCCCATCTGTGCAGCACTGTGCTGCCAGCCCTGGGCTCTGCCATGGGGGGCTCAGGTAAGGCCAGGGGTGAGACTGATCAGCTGCACCTCAGGAGCCTTGTGTGTGCTGTGGGGATCAGCTCACACAATCACTGCTTCCCTCTTCCAGAGCAGGGACATCTCTGCTGTGCAAGGGTTGACTGAGTTGTTTCGCAAATCTCAGCAATAAAAATGTGTCCACAATCACCCAAATAATGGAAGGAAAAGGTGAGAGCATAGAATGATTATGCTGGCGAAAGAAAGGAGGAACTAGTGGAGTCTGAAAGAGATACAGGCAGGTGACCAATGGGCCTGGTGAAGCAGAACGAAATGCATTATTATTTTTAATGGAAATTCAGAAAAGGCTCTGTAGATGCGCTGGGCAGAGGGTAAGTAGAGAAATTGCTAATTCTCTACTGTTGGAAGTGAAACCAGCTTTGTTCCACTGCTCAGGCAAATGGATGTGGCAGCTGGAAAGGACTTTCTGGCAAGGGATGGGAAGAACATCATGTGGGGATTGCCCTTCACACCTGCCAGGTTTTCTTCCTGTTTGTGCCACAGGAGTTCATTGTGCTGATGTGAAGCTCTGGGTTCCCTGCAGAGGATATGTTTTAGAAATTTCAGTGTGACTCTAATTCCAGGCTCCTTCCTGCCCCTCTGGCTTGCACATCAAGCCTGGCCACACCACATGCTCCCTCTGCCTTACTTAGTCCCTAAGCAACCTTTCTGACCTAGGCCATCCTCCATCCAATATCCTCCCAGTGTGCTCGGGCTTTGCTGCCCTCAGAAAACTTCCTGCATGTGGGATTTGCAATAAAAAAGCAAGATCCCTGGTAAGCAGGTTAACTATTTCTTCCAAATTACAGTAGCTAAAGCTGTGCTTAGCTTCATGCTCATAAATTAAGCAAAGGTTCTGGTGCCACCACCAAGGAGCAGAACCTAGACTTTCACAGACTCCGAGGTCTTCTCTCTTCTCCTTTCTTCTGGGTGGGGTGCCTAAAGCTCAGTTTGAAAAACGACAATAATGTCACTAGGATATGTGATGCAGTGTCATAAGGGACATTCCCATCGTGTTAGTGCTCCTCAGAAAATGGTTCCCAACACCTATTCTAGAGACTAGAGAATGTGCTACATTTAAAAAACAAAATACCAAATCAATCTGTGTCCATGAGGAGAGCATTCCCAAGAACAACATTTGCTGAGAAAGAAAGAGCATTTACTGTGTTTCAGGCAGAACAGAAGTAATTAAGGCACAGCACCTACCCAAGGCAGTTCCCAAGGTTGCTGGCTGGCCAAGTGGGTAATGTAGAGGGATTTAGGTGGTGATAGTGGCCTGTGATGGTGTTTAATAGAAAATAGTGGTTGGGTTATTATTTCTGGGGGATGTAGCCATCCCAGATTCAATGACTTGGCACGGCACAAGCTTTCCTGGCATGAAGTCACGCTACATGTCTTGGAGAAACTGAGGACTCCTGAGCCACTGGGTAACTGTGCCAGCCAGGGGGTGCAGGTGAGGCTGGTGCTGCTCTCCTCTGAGGAGAAGTAGATAACAAATGCTGTATCTCAGAGCGCACCTGATTACTTGTGCCAAGTCCTCTTTTCTGAGAGGTACCTGTACCAGGATGGCCTGGGCAGTATGTTGAGCTGCATGTTCTCATTCTGGCCCAGACAAAAATTCCCCATCCATGCTTGTGTAGTGTAAATACTGGGCATCCAGCCTGCCCTTTGTCTGGCATTTCAAGGGTCAGTGTGACCAGTGCCAGGCTCCTCATGGAGAAGCCCTGTGCCCTAGTACAAAACCAGGAGGGTTTCCTTTTCACACACAGCTCAAGCTGGATCTTGAGGTGCCAGGACCAGGCTCACTCCCTTACAACCCACCAACATTAAGCATTTGCTTTGTAATTTCCAGTGCCCAAACCCCTAAGGCACACTCAATGAATTCTGTGCAGGTCTGTAGAGAGAGGAAGCAAGAACAAAAGGAGAGTGAAGTTTTAGGATTTGCTTTCTCAGTGGCAGTTCCTTCTGATCCTTTGTGCATGTGCTTGGGGAGTGCAGGAGTGGAGGGGATGCCACTGCTTCCTTCAGTGCTCCAGAAGACTAATGGACCTTGACAACTGCAGCACAACATGGAAACTATTAGAAAGGGAGGTCTGATTAAAGCCCCAACCATCCCAGCATTCCCCTGGGCTCTTAACCCCGTGTTGGAGCTGAGCAGCTTAGCAATGCCTCCTTCCAGTCTGCACAATTAACATCTCTTGTCACTAATTGATTCCTGTGGTGCTCACAGGACAATTAGAATTTAAATTGCCTTTTACAAAGGTCATGAAAACATGATAAAAGATGAATCTATTAGGGAGGATCACTCAAGAGTCTTTCTCCTTTTCTGCAGCGCTGGCTGTTGGTTATCATACAGACATGAGTGAGGGGAGCTGGGAGGGAGGTTCATGCCTTGGATTCATTTCTGGATTGTAGTTCATAGCAGAGGCTCAGCTCTTTGTGACTTGTGAATATTCTTGTACAGAAGATGGCATTTAATTTTTTACTGCCTCTTTTAGAAGGTTTTTGTGTCTGTATGTGCTATGTCTTCTGATAAACTTGAAATGCTGGTTCTGTGCTTGAATCTTGAATTTACTGAAGAGGGGAACCTACAGTGTTTGCAATGTGAGGTCAAAGGATTTGCCTTTTCAGGGCAAAGGTGTCCTAATACAAGCTTGTCCTGGTTCCCAGAGGGTGGAGTAATGGATTAAAATCTGCCATGACTCCCTGGAAAGTGAGGGAAAGGGCAGCTGAAATTCTGTCTGCACAAGGCTGCATTGAGGATCTGAGTACTTGGTTCAGCAGTACTGTCACTCCAACTTCCTGTAAAGCAGTCCCCAGTGAAGAGATCCTAAAAGAGAATGCATAAATATGTGTGTGAAGGCATCACTTCTAAGCCCATACTTGCAGCTTTCCCCATCTGCAGCTGGTACTTCTAGGAATGGCATGATGACTTCAGAAACCTCTGGAGCTCCTGCCATCACTTCTGAGCTGGTGCACACCCTGCATTCAGGGGTCTGTAGCTTCAGGGCTCGGCAAGCTGTCAGAATTTTGCCCCCAAAGCAGAATATGGCAATTTGGGGTGAGCTTGCAGGGAGGGCTGGTACTTCACTGGCACAATGGAGTGCAAAGTTGTTACACTTACAGCAACTCCCTCTGTCACTCTCAAACCCCAAGAAGAGGTTTGAGGTGCGAAGAGATATAAAGTTGGTGGAATAATAAAGTTGATATAAAGTTGGTGTGTCAGGGTTAAGGCAGTGTCTTGTAACTGCAGCAAATCAGCATGGCCTGGATCTTGGCAGGTTCCCTAACTCTTCTGCCCTCTCCAAGGCAGGATTAGCCCCACCCGTGGCCCTAAACTGTTAGCCAGGAAACCTCTCACACAAGTCTTTGCTGCCCCGGGGACTGGGCTGGGGGCAGGTCACCTCCTGTAGGAATGAGCACATCCTGTTCTGGCACACCTGGTCCTGCCTCAGAGCCAGCGTGGTGGACTAGCTGCATTTCAGGCCGGGGTACAGTGAAAAGCAGCCTTAAATCCTGCAGTTCAGTCATTGCTCTCCTGTCTTGTATTCCCCAAGTGTGGGGTTTGACAGGAAAAACAAAGTTTGAGAGCCACTACTGTGGTCCAGAACCCGCCTCATGTAGCTACAGCAATATTTCATGCTGAGAGAGAAAATCTAGCCAGAATGTCCAATTGCCCATCCCATCCTATCCCAGTGGCATTCCCATTATAAAGAAAGCTGGCTGGCTATTTGAAAAACTCGTGTCCTTTCCAAGTCCTGCCTTTGACTTCTTGCTATTCTGGTTATTGAAATTGATTTTGCACTCCAGGCATGGGATTTTCCATTGCCAAGTTTAATGTGGGAGATAATAGAAATTATGTTTCCACTTGCACATAAATCTCAGGGCTGTTTGTGCTCAGATGACTGGACAGTAAGTACAGGTGAAATTGCTCCTGTGATTGTTTCAGTAAAAGTGTATTATTGTTGTAAGGTTTTATAAAGTGTGTTTAACTGGCTTACACATATTTCTAGCAGTCACCAAGTAGGTTCTTTGTTGAGTTTTTTTCTATTCCAAAATAGAATATAAACCTCTAAGCAGGGCATCTAATTTCTCTTTTTGACAGGGTGGTAAATCAGCTGGCTTTGGCAGTAGGCCAGAGTGTGAGCAGCAAGCCCACCCAGCAGTTGTTCAGTGCCCCTCTGCTGTGCTTGCCCTGCAGTTTTGGGCTTGGAGAAGCCAACCTGTGCAAAAAATCACAAGGATCTCTCTGCTTTTGCACACCTCCTCACGTGGGACAAGCATCAGGCTTTGTTCTGACTGCAGCACAGCCTGGTCTGCCCTAAACCCAGCCATCAATAGTCAGCACACTTAGGACCTGGCTCTAACAAGCTTGGGAAAGAATAAGCAGAGGTCAATCTCTTGAGCTTTAAGGGCAAAACAGGCAGAAAAGGGTTCTTCAGCTCCCAGGAGCTCAGGGAGATAATGGTGTTAGTGTGAGGCCCACAGGGATCAGTCAGGGCTTGTGGCCTGAAGGCACTCCAGCCTTTGGGGTCCCCCTGTCCTCACCCAGCAGGAGGAAGGGCTTTTCTTTTTCAGAGTGCATGAGACAATCTCACACTTTCCAAGGATAAAAGAGTGGAAGGAGGATTCCAGAGTGATTAAGGGTCTGAAGCCTACATCCACTTCAGTTGCTCTGAATCTGCTCAGCTCTGCAGTCCTCACCTGGTGACATTGCTTTCATCTGGAGGCCTTGGTCAGCTGCCCACAGAGCTCCATGTAACCCAGCCAGCTGGCTGCCACCCAGCCCTGCTGCCATCTGCTGCCCTGGGCCTCTGTTGTTCCTGGGTGCCAAAGATGCTGCCATAGCTCCTTCCTGAGGGAAACCCAGGCCTGATAGCTCAGGTGTTCAGAAAATATTCTTCCTGCACAGAGTGCCAGCCCCAAGCAGCCACGGCATGCTGTGTGTTGATTAGAGCACTGCAATGCATGCAAGACATTTCTTGGGTGGTTTCCTATCTGTCCTGACCCCACATTCCTTTGTGCTTTGCATGTCTTGTGTCCTTGGCTCAAGGAATATCATTACTATGTGTCAGGTAGTGCCCAGCATGGTGAAGCCTCAGCTTGAGCTGGTATTTTAGATATTGCTGAGCAGTTAAAAATGCTGCACTTGGCTTATTTTTGTACTTGTATGCATTTGGCAGAGTTGCTTTGGTGTATCACATTGTTTCCCTCCCAGAGATCTTAACTTTGGCTGGGAGCAAAGGGAGTCAATTTATCTATGCCTTGCCTTGCAGGGGTTTGGTGAAGCTCAGCTAGCAAAAACTTGTAAATTGCTTGGGGATCATTAGAGGAAAAGTGCTGTAAAAGAGCAAAGTATTATTTATTAATGTGCCTCTGTCTTACAGTGCCAGAAATATCAAGGTTCTAATTGTGCAGACTTGTAATCTGAGTAACTTCCTGTTGTGTTTTTTTTTTTTCTTTGTTTTCTTATTGGATTGCCTTGGTAAATAAATTCATGGAGCAGTGACTGCACAAAGTGACACATGGGAGTGGTGTGTAAAAGCCATGTCTGTCAGATAGAAGGCAATGGGATGCCACAGTATGACTTTCAGCTTTCCTCTGGCTGCTCTAATCTTTACTGCCTCAGTCTTATCCCTTGCATCTAAACTTGCTTTTCCTCTGTCCTTGTTTAAAACCTGACCTCTGCTCAGGAGAGGAGTGTGTGACACAGTATTACAGAAGTGAACAGAGACCTTACACTGCAAGGATCACTCCATCAGCCATATGCAGCCACTGATAAACTCTAGCTATGCCTGAAAATCTGCACTATTGCCACTTTTGGGCAGGAGATGGATGATGTGGCTGAAGGGCACAGAAGGGAGAAAATCCTCCTCCTCATCCCACAGCTGGCATGGGGAGGGGGAGCTGGCACTGCTGTGGGCCTGCCTTGCTCCTGGATCCTGCCAACAGCTGTTGCAGCCAGTTTGAGGTGACAAAGATGGCTGTAAGCTGAGTGTAGCTGCTCCAGGAGGAGTTTGAGCAGACATGATGCAGTTAAGTGTATTTTGGTTTTTCCTCTGCATGAGAGCTGTCTCCAGATGAGTGATATTAGGGGCATAATCAGCTGCCACCTTGCCCATCCCACCAGGACTGGACAGGGATCTTGCACATACTCACCTCTGAGCCTGTGAACAGGTGGAAGCCTGGTGTTGCTGCAGGCTGCTCTGCAGAGGCTGATGTCAGGTGCTGTGGCTGGTGGGATGGTATCAAGTGATCCACAAAGAATGATGGCAAACACTCTGGTGTGTGGGTTTAAAATTGAACCTTTCTGTAGTATTTCTAATGTGCAATAAGGAAATTCCTTCCCCCTCTCTCTCAGTATCTCTCTCCCTTTGCCTGTTTTATTTTTAGTTGCCTCAGAAACCATGGCAAGGCTCAGCCTGCCCCTGTTTTCCCAAGTGGATGGGCATCTAGCTGCTTGCTCCTGCATTTCTGGGGTCTGGGGCTGGCCCTTTGAATACATCATTCATAGGCCTCGAGATCACCCCATTTCATACCAAATTCACCAGAAGCAGCAGCAATTTGTGTGTGTTATCACTATTTTCCAGCTCTGGTTGATGAACACCAGGTTTAAAATGTTCGTATTGGCTGTCAGTGAAATACAGAACTGGTCTCGAGACTTTCCTTTCTTCTGGGCTACATGATATGAACAGCACAGTGTTCTGCCCTCCATGTCTCCCACACTTCTCTCTGATTCTTCCCAAGCTTCCTGTGGGATTCTGAAGGCTGCAAGATAACATTTCACAGCAAATTCAAGGGGATGAAATCCCATATGCATCAACATTACAAGGATCCCTTCAGGATCCATGGTGAACATGTCTCCAGACAGTCCTAGGGGGTTATGCCTCAGGTGTGGTGATCAGACAGCTCTTCTGTGGTCATCACCTAGGCCTGGAAAAGAGAGGATATCCACTGTTATGACCTTCACACTGAGGCCATAGCTGAAATCCTCCAGTGTCCAAGGGATGGGCTTTCAGTTGGCAGCAGAATTTAGAACTGCATCTGACTTGGCCCTCAGTTGTAGCCATCTGCCTTTTCTGCTGGCTCACAGCCTCACTTCCCATTAGCATCACTCCCCAAAGGACTCACCTGAGAGAGAAGGGGAGCAAATGGTCTGTGCTTCAAGGGAGAAAAGGGAATGTCAAGTCCTAATCCAAGGGCTGTGGCAGCCTGGTTTTTCCTCATGAGCTAGCACTTGCACTCTGTAGGAGAGGGAATCACCAATACCTGTCATTGACTTCCAGAAGGTCCATGAACAAATGGGAAATACTTGCAAATGCTGAGGACCATGAAATGTGCTCCAGGGAAACATCTCCAATAACAATTGGGCATTATCACTCAGGCCTGTTCCCTTTAGCTATGCTAAAAACCTTCAGTGCAGCGGTTCATACACTCTCTATTTGGTTTCAAATATGTGGCTGATATTGAAAAGGTGCATTTTAAGCATAAGAGGGCTTTAAGGAGCTGTGTTTATACCTAAGAAAGGAGATCCATGTTTCAAAGGTGTAGATGAAACAACATCAAAGTGGGAAAGGAAGAAAAGAGCCCATTTCTTGACTCTACAAAGATTTCAGAAGCATTTTGAAACATAGAGAAACTCTGCACTGCAAAATCTGTTTTCCTTGTGTATTTTGGTTGGGATTTCCAATTATTTTTGCAACATGAGCACAATCTGAAGTCTGAAGAGAGAATGTGGGGGAGTGTGTTGCTGTGTTTGCTGGGCAAGCCTCGGGTGTTGCAGGGGGGAGATGCAGGTGAGCCTTCCAGAGGAAATTGTATTCACAAGGATGCCCTCCCTGTACAGCTAGGGACAGTGACTGGACCTGGCCTGGCTCTGTTGAGGATGTGCCTGGAGTTCAAGAGTTGGCTGAAACAAACCTTGAAGGCTGGAATGAAGACTCGAATTCTGTCCCCAGATCCTCAGCACAGAAGTGATCTCTGTGCCTGAAGCACAGGTGGGATGGCTCCTGGCCTGCTCTTTGGGCCTTTTGCTAAAGAGGTGCAGACTGATGAGGACCTTGCTGAAGTCTCAGTTACTGCCTGGCACGAGAGCTCGTGCAGACTGCTCAGCAGTGATCCCACCAGCTCTGAGCAGTTCTGGGCTCTCAAAAACATCTATATATTCAGGTTATAGAAACTTAACACTCTTGCTTCCATGGCTTCTACTCCCTTCAGCTGATGGCTGGTGACTGATCCCTTTAGTGAGGGGCCTTTGTAGTTACTATGAGACTCATTAAGGTAATTAAATGGTTGAAGCCTACCAGGAGTGCTGTGGCTACCTATGTTCCCATTGGTGCATAGAAGGCAAGAAGCAGCATTTTGTCTGGGTCTGTGGGGAACACTGACACCTGTGAGCACACTGTTGTAGCTCTTGGTGATTGCTGGTGCTGCAAAAGACCCGTGTGCAGGCTGAGGAGCCTGGTGGTAAAAGCTGTGTGCATTAAGGGGTCTACCAGCATTCAGACTGTAGCTGAAATCAATCCCAGTCCCTTGAGTAAGGCTCAGCTTGGGACTTCCAGCACAGTGAGTGCTGCAGGCATACTCATAGTTATGACTGGAATTAATTACATTTATATCAAAGAGCAGGTGGAATAAGGCAAGAGGGAGAAAGTGAAGGGGCTGTGGGACAGATCTTGTTCTCTTACCCTGAGGATCCCTGGAAGCCTGTGTGGTTGCTGTGGCTCTGTGCATGGGTGCTGCAGAGGTAGACAGCAGAGAAAGGGTTAAGGTGGTGCTTTAGAAATTTAATGTGGGAACAACATGGGCTCTTAAGATGGGGACTAAATTGTTATGACAGGCTTACGTGGACAAAGCTAGTGGGGAGACTTCATTTCACCAGTGCTCAGGAACAGAAAAGAAATGAAAACTGGCACATGATTCTGTTTCCACTTATGAAGCACCCATCTGCCTTTTTAAAATTCAATTTCTGGGAATGGTGAGTAAGGCTGGGCCAGTTCATAGCTATTAGATCCATGCCATTAACATCCCAGCCCCTTCGGAGTATCAGTAGCACACACAGGGTGAGGGACATCTCCCATGCAGGATTGGCAGAAATTGATATTAATAAATGGATCTAATATTCTTAAATTTGTATTCCTTCCCTAGCCTCACAGTGACCCCAAAGGGCAGGAGAAATAATAAGTAAAGGCCTAATTCATTATTTATAACCAGGCAAACCAGGGAAGTAACTCTGGGAGATTACCTGGATAATCCAGCATTAGCATCTTGTTTCAGATATCTTTATTAGGACTCAGGAAGGGCTGCTGGGAGACTGAAGACATCATGGTAAATTCATGTGCTAGCCTTTGGCCCTGCCTGGTGCCCTGGCCTTCTAATTTACTTTGGGACGTGTGTGAGTTAAAGAGAAAGACAAACACCTTTGGGTGAAGAGAGAGGAAAGGAGCTGGAGAGGGGCACTGCCATTTCAGGCTGCTTGGAGTGGATCTCAGAGCAAGGTACTCCTCAATCTTTTATACTGTTCTACAGAATGGAAAGAAAAATATCACATCCCAGAGATCAGGCTGATGAGGTTAATGTTTATGTGATGCTTTGAGGTTAAAATACATTAGTTTTTCTAGTCCAATGTCTGTTATTCTTTCTCAGGGCAGAGCCAGTCTATAGGCCTTTTGAAAAATTATTGCCTTACTGTCCTATGCTTTGTTGCTCTTGTATGTGGTATATGGATGATTCTGCAGAAGGAAAAGACAATTGCTGTTTGAAGGTTGAGAACTATTCTCCTCACTGAGTTTTTGGGTTTTTTTCCTGCAGAGGTTTAGAATGGTCTCAGGTTGCAGGAATGAAACCAGGTAAAAGGTCACAAATAAATTTTTGTGAGAAGATGTAGATGAGAGTACCATGGGACAGAGTGAGATCTTTCTTCTGAGATTCCCAGCTCAGTTTGCAGATGTGAAATGTTTGAATAAGTTATGGGAGAAGAATTTAATATGTATTTAGTCCTGATAATGCCTTCAGCTCTTTATGGTTTGCTGAGCAGCCCGTTATTGCATGAAGAGCTTTGCTTTTTTGTACTTATAGCAAGGCAGATGAGAGACACACTCCTTGGAAAAGTTGTGGGGACTCCCCCATGGATGACTTTTTGATTGGAGCTGTTCCTCATCTTAATTCTTGGCATTCATTGTTGATTCAGGTCTGTGGGCAGGCAGTTAAAAAGGAGCGGAGCAGGCTGTCAACAGTTAATAGAGCAGCCGTGCAACTGCTTTGCATTTATATTGTACCTTCCCTCAGAGGTTCTCAAAGTGTTTCCAAATATTAGTTAATCCCCACTAGGCACCTACCAGGTAGGTACAGTCAATAATAAGCCCATTTTAGATGAGGAAGTCTGAGGTGGAGCAGTTTAATGGTTCTGTAACAGATCAGTGGCAGTGCTGGGAATAAAGCCCAGGACTCCCAGATGCCTCCCCCTGGCTCTGATTCACTCTTCTTTGCTTCTTCCTCATCAGAATGGGTTTACCCATCCCTAATATAAAGCAGATCAGATCACCTACCACGTCTGCTTACACGAATTTCCTTTAAACACTAGCTGTCAGTGGGCCTTTTTGTGAAATTACACGCAGAGAAAAGAGGGAATATTGCCATCTGGGATATCATATCAGCACTTCTAGAGATACTCGGTACAGGATGTATCCAATTATAAATGAGCTAGAAGCCTACAGTCTGACAAAAGCACATGGAACCTTATCAGCAGCAATGAACAGTTAAGGGAAAGAGACTTAGCAGGATTATTAACCCTCATGAAATAAATTCCGTCTTCCAAAAGGGAAAATAATAATGTCCAATACTGAAATAATTAACAGAAAAACAATTTGCAACACTTAATTAAATGACTTAGAATATGCTAATGCAGAATTAAGACTGCACAAAGACTTCTACTACATTACATGCTAAATATGCAATTTTCATACACTCATAACTTGGTTAAATCAAAGCCCAGCTTTTTCCAATTTAGGGAAGCAGAGGCTCCTCACTGAGGTGCCATGTGTCAGGTCTAAAGCACCAGCCACACTTTCTGGCTGCAAGGCTTTTGAGATTTGTTGGGGTTTTTTCCCCACCACAAAGTGTGCTTTTCATAGTTCTGTAACTCACAAGCAGCTGAAGAGGTTTTTCAGAGATTATTCCAAACTCTGCAGCTCTGGGAACACATGAAATTCTGAAAGAGCTGTTAAAGAGTGTGCTGGCCTGGGAATGAGAAGTGTCTGGTGGCTGCTGTGGGTGCTGCCAGCTCCAGGCTGTCACACTGGGCATTGCACTCTGCTGCAAAATGTGCTGGGAGCCAAAGCTGTGCTGGCATCCCAGACACCCCTGCTACCAAATGGCACGGAGGTGACTCTGTCTTTATTGTTATGGTGCCAGTTCTGTGCCACTGTGTGTGACCCAGCTGTCCCACTGGCTGGTGGAGCCTGGTCATTCCAGCTGAGGGCTGGCAGGCAAGAAACACCCAGCCTTTTCCCTGGAAAGGGCTAGTGCTAGTGCTGGGAGAGGGGGATGAAGACTAAGACTCTCCTGGGGGGCCTTGAAATGCTCTCTCTGCCTGTCAAGGAGTGCAAGCTGTGGCCTGATTCTGTCCTGTTCTGCTGGGCTTGCGTCATGGAGCCAGCCCTGTCATAGGAGAGTGGTAAATTTGGGATGTCCTGCAATGTGTCTGTGTCAGTCCTGATATGGTGGGACTGAATCCAAAAGGTTCTGTGTAAGCAGAGCAGGAAAACGTTCTGCTTGTCTCTCAGGATGAGGTCCTTTATGCTCCAATCACTCACAAGAATGAACTAACAGGAGAACATTTTAAATCTGCTTTTGCTATCTTCTTTTCTGAGTTTCCTCTGCTGCCAGCACAGAGGCTGGAAGTGCTGGTAGTGGATTGCCCGTGTGCATTTTCTGGTATCAACCTCCAAACATTACCTAGTGGTACGTAAAATAATGATAATCCTAATGATCCTAATAATCACCACTGGGCAGTGTGTGCTTTTTGGAACCTGCTTGCCTTGCGCTGAGAGCTCTTTGGGGTTTAGATTGGCTTTCTCAGTGGTGAGAAGATGCCATTCACCACAAAAGCATTTCCAAAAAAATAGGTCCCTATTTCCAAAGTGAGCCCTGTTCTGGGTTAATGGTGTTTGAATCCAGCACCCCTCCTTACATTTGTAGGGAGTGCAGGATGCTGGGGCTGATGAACACACGTGAGAGCAGTGATGTTATTCTGGAAAATGCTATTAAAGACAGCCCAAGAAACCATGTTCTGGAAGCATCAATATCTGCTGTGGGAGGTGGTTCAGGCTCTTTAAACTGATCCCTGATATTGCAGATTTCTCTGCTGAGAGCCCCAGTCTCATTTCTTGCATCTCCAATCCTTTTATGCCTGGAGATAGCTGTAAAACAACTGGTTGTAAGGTTGGCATGTGGGAATAGGGGGATTTAGTTAGCAGGGGTGGATTGAACTGAGTAGCACATGAGTGGAGGGCTGGGGACTTTCCACAATGAGCTTAAACCCCTGCTCATCCTCTTCTGCTGTTCACAACACCCAGGCTGGCTTCAGCAGGTGGGGGCTGTGGGAGAAACATGACAAAAGTGTGGGAAGAGGCATATATGGTTCTTGTGCTTTCTCTGCTGAGCTCTGTGCTTGCTTTTTATTGCTTGTGAGAAAGTTGGGAGAGAAATTCCTGCTCAAGTCCCAGTCCCAGGGATTTTTAAAGAGATGACTATAGTGACAAGAGGGAGAAGAGCACATGAGAATGGATTTTAGCTCATTTGAGTCCACGTGACCCAGAACAGAAGGCTCTGGCTCTAGCACAGAATGACTTATTCCCACGGTGCGAAAATGCACACTTTGGAGTACACTGTCTGCTGCTTCATGACTCTTTTAAGGCTGAAATGATAGAGACTCCTCTCCCATGGTAAATGATTGCTGGGCTTGCAGGCTGTTTGGTGGGTTGACACATCATAAGTGCAGGTGCTTAGGTAAATATTGCCTCTTCCTTGCCTGAATCAATACCCGTGCTGATCACTTTGTAAACGGATGCGTTTTGATGAGAGAAGAGGGTGCAGTTTGCCATTTCACAGTCATTCTGGAATATCTTTCTCTTCAAATTGTTTTGCTTTTATGGGACTCTGGCCTGTATTCTGCAAATAACCCTGGAATTTTAAATAGTTAAATGGAGTTGGCCAAATTCTTCCCTTGGAGATGCCCGTGTGGTTCCCATGGCATTGCTGAGAACTCAGAATGCATTTCTGAGGACAAGCTTAAGCTCAACAGAGCCATTTCACTCCAGGCATAACACTGTTCAAAGTCAATGGAAGCATGATTTGAACACATCGTGTTTGTATTTTTACAAGTGTTTTTCTATATTTCTTTATTTCCAGGCTAGAATCCAACTATGCAAATGCCAGGCATAAAATTGCTGTTTTCTTGTTAACCCTTGTTTTCCATGAGCTATGCATGTTTTTGGGAAGGACTTGGATTTCTGGATGAGTTAAAGTTATCTGGATTTGTTCCTACTGAAGCTGGTTTGTAATCTTGGCTTCCCAGTGGCTAAATAAAGCTGGAGCAGAATGCCTTGGAAAAATCTCATTCCTCCCTGGAAAAGATCTGTTTCTGATCAGTTAAAATCCTTTTCTTCCCAGATAAGCTGTCTTAGGTCAGTTGTAAGGGCTGGTAGCCTCATCCTCTTGGCTTAAAGCACCTGCTTCCTTAGCTTCATGAGGTTATGCACAATGGCCAAAATTTAATTGACATGTGTTAAAAATTCTCTGAGGGGAGACACAGCCTGCTTGGTACCTAGGCTGGGTCAAGCTGTCTGTGCTAAAAGTGTCCATCCTGGAAATTCCACTTGCAATCCTGAGTCTTTCCTGTATGCTCTCCCTTGCTGTATTGTGTATTCAGGGTTTTTACATGGCTCTCTGTGCTGAGATGCTGTGGGAGATGCTTTGTGGCCAGTTGTGGGCCAGTGTGGCTCTTGAAACTATGAAAAGGCTTTGGAAGGCTACCAAGATGGGAGTGATTTGGACTGTGGAGAGGAAGCAGTAGATGACAACTCATCTCTGCTCACACCCACAACAAAAATGTGTCCAGACTGGGGCTGAGAGCTGTCTGTGGTGACAATGGGTGACTTTATGCTAAATCCTGGGTCAGAGGGAGTGCAGCAGGCACTGTGTCCATGCTTTAGTTGCACAGCTCTCCTGACTCCACTCAAATAAGTTTGGGCCTGTCTTGGGAATTGATGTGGCTCTGTTGGGAGAGCAGTTTAAGATGAGCAGAACCAAGGCTGTCAGTGCAGTTGGGCATGTACAGTGTGTCTGGGCTTGTGCAGCAAATCCTGGTCTTGGATATTAAAAAAAACCCCACTCTTGGCAAATTCATCTGTCTCCCCAGCAACTGGCAAGCTGACAGGAAAATTGGCCAGGCAGATTTCCAGCTAGCTTGTGGCAGCCCTGATTTAAGACGAATATTCCCTGTCAGATTTATTTAGAAGTTCCAACTACTCCTTCCTGGTCTCTCCTCATCCACTTCTCATTGTTTTGTTGTCTGCTTCTCAGCATCTTATTTTCTGTTGATTTAAGGCAGCCATTGTTTAGGGCAAGTGCAACCTGCAGTTACACACCACACCTGACCATGTCTTGCTCACACCATTTCCCCTGGGAAATGGCTCATGCCCTGGGAAATATCCCAGATCTGCCTCCCTGGGCCGTGCTACTTGTGGGGTGGCCCAAGTGCAGATTTGGGGGGACCTTGCTCTCTGCAGAAGCCCTGGGCTGGCAGTGCTGCTGTGCTGGGGGGAGAAGCTCTGGGTGCAGGTCACTGTGCCCTGGCAGTGCTGCTTGGCAGGTCAGTGGGGCACTTCAGTCCTGTGACAGCTCTGTGTGGAGACACTGAAATGAAGCCAGTTCTGCTGGACAGCAGTGGCTGGGCTCTTGGCCTGGCTAATAACAGAGCTGCAGCAGCAGGAGCATGCACTGAGGCTGTCTTCCTGCACAGTTTTTGATTGGTACACCTTGTGAGGTTTCCTAAGTGAGGTGTTGAATGCTGCAAAATGAGTTCTGGACTCCAACAGTGGGCCTGCTAATACGATTCAAAAGTAATTCCTGGGCTCCCAGGGGCACGAGGAGCATTGGCTGAGTCCTCCTTGTGTAAGCTGGTATGGAGGGGGGCTGTGTCCTTTTGAAACCACAAAACTGCTGTGCTTGCCCCATGTGATTTCCTTATTGTTCAGCCTGAATCGAGGCCTTCAGGAAAATGCCAGAGACGCTCCAGTGACCTCCTTGCAGTACGTCCCAGAGCTCCACAATCAGATATTAATTACAGTCAGATTCCATATTAAAGCAGAGATTTGCCAAGTTACCATAGGGGTTTCAATACTTGATTCACATTAATTTAAAGTGGAATTTAGAAATCCCCCCCAGCAACCTTGAAATCTCATAAAAGCAGAAATGAGGAATTTTGCTGGATGTTCCCTGTTTAGCCAGGTAGCTATCTAGCGGGCACCTGGCTGAAGTAGGAAGGGTTGTCCATTTTGCTTAGTGTTTGCTCTGACCCTGTTTTCTCCTTTGTGCCTCCCACCTGTGGGGCCAGCTCTATTGCCTGTAGCTCTGTAGAGACTTTGAAAATTGTGATGCCTCCATATGCAAGACCTGATTCACCTGTCACTCGTTTCAGTCCAGTGGTTCATGCTGCTCTCATTGTCCTCTGACACTCAGATCTGATATAACTTCTTGGCTTTTATAGCTTGGGAGGACCTGGCAGTGAGTCGCATGGGGCTGCATAACTGTGTAACTAAGCAGTGAATTGGCTTTGTAGGGCTTCTGCTGGCATAGAAACTGATCCTGGGCTGCTTCTGCAAAGTAAATCCTTTATCAAGAGAAAGCCCACATTTCACTCTAAGCATGGGGATCAGCAGGTGAAGCAATGGTCATTGGGCACATGGGGAATTTGACTTTGTTTTGAATGCTCCAGGAAAACAAGGGCCAATTTATTTCTAGTTTAGTGAAGTAAGCTGTGTGAAACAAGAAAATATTCTTCAAATTTCCCTGGAAGTGGCTAGGAATAAACTTCAGCTATGTGCAGCGAGAGCTGGTCACTGTAACAGAGCATCTGCTCAGCATCCATGTGGGATCTGGATCACCTCTCTAAATGTCCTGCAGCAAAATTTCTTCCTGGGATTCTCAGCAGAGATGTTGCCTCTGTGGTCCCAAGATAGACGCTCTCACTATGCTGCCTGCTGAAAGAGAAACTTAATCCCAGTGGTGAAGTGGGAAATGGGATCAGTGGGTCACAGAGGTTCTGTGTGTCCCAGCTGCCTGCCTGTCCTGTCTGTGCTGGAGAGGAAAACTGCTTTTGTGACATGGCAGGGCTGGCTGGGGGCCTCATGTGTGAGTGACTGCGTCTGTGTGAGCAGCAAGGATTTCCTGCTTCTGTCCAGTGATTATAATTTGTCCTCTGCCTTCTCTGGTTCTTAATTTCCCATTTCTTCCCTTCTCTCATCTTCCCTTCCTCCTTCAGAGTCTGCCATCTCTTGCAGCTTCCTCATCATGTTCAGCTCAATATTCTTTGACAGCAGCTCTGGAAGCAAGGAACAAGTTCAAGCAGCCCTGTTCCCTTCAGAAAACTTTCTGAGGAACAGGGCAGCAGAGCTGTGCCCTAGAACACAGTGTTTCCCTGTCAGGGCAGTGTGCTCTAACAGGTTTTAATTGCCCTGATCATCCTCACCTGGGCCCTCCAGCCACCTCTACCCATCAGCCCTGCAGCACCATTTAAGGCCTGGGCCTCAGCCCTATCCTGATTCACTGTATTTGCTTCCAGACCTTTCCTGATCTGAGGCTTGTTTGGATTTCCTGGACTGACCTCAGCCCTGATTTGTTATCTTACTCTTGCCTGATGATTTATTAATAGACCTGTTTTTAACTGCCTGACTCAAGTGCTGTGGGACCATATCCTGTTGGGGAGGTTGTTGTCCACACCTCTGCTTGCAGGCTTGTCTGCATTTATGGAAGAGCAGGACCTTGCTATTTCCTGACACTCCTTTGAGAGCTTCAGCTGGAGTACTTCTGTCTCTCAAGTTAGATATGGACAAAAAAAAAGAAAAGCTGTAAAGCTTAGTCTTGCTCATGGACCTGGGGCCTGGTTTTACTCTTCTGTTGATGGCTTGATGACTGTGCTGTGTGTTCTGCCCTGGAGCAGGCCACTGTGAACTTGCAGGCAGTGGCCACTGCCTGTACTCCCAGGCTGCAGTGCTGGGGGTGATCCCAAGCAGGACTAAATTTCATTTTGCTTATATCTACAAAAGCTGATGCAGTCACATAAACGTGTTCTGACAGCAGCATTTAATAGCCATGCTGTCTGCAAAACCCTGGCTTCCTGTGCTCACTGGTAATGAATGTGTGTTTTCAGCAAGCTGAATTTATTGTCTTGGAACTGGATTTACAGCTCAGCATCTGCTGAGTACCTGTACACCCAGACTATAAAAGACACTGAAGAGGAGACGGGGGAGGTGTTGAGTGCTCAAGCAGACCCACAGGAGAGAAGGCAGCAGCTTTTGTGCACCTTGGCCTGCTGGAGCTGCCATACAGGTGACTCCTCCGTGCTGGGGTGAGCAGGGAGGCAGTGCAGGGAGCCCAAGCCAAGGCAGTAGCAGGCAGACATCTCTCCTCCCACCGTGCTCTTGTTTCTGCAGTGTGGGAGGCTTGTGTGTGGGGAGGGATGGTACAAGTTGCAGGGTGTGGAGCAATGCCTCGTGCCACGTCCGACAGGCTCTTCATCTTCCTGGTGCTTTGCTCTGTCCTTACACCATCCTCAACCCCTGCCACACTTACACCTGTGAGGAAGGTGCAAGGGGTTGGTAATGGGATGTCTTCAAGATGGAGTGTGAGCCTCTGAGGTGCCTTAGCCCAGAGAGTCACTAACGAGGGTCGCTGTGCATCAAGGCTAGAGGCAGGGTCAATAACAAGAGCCCTGCTTTTGGTTTCTCTCCTCTAATTTTAGGAAAGTTGTGGCAGGGAGGAATTTTGTGCTCTTTGCCTTGTTTCACTTCTGTCTCCTGTTGTGGCTGGTAGTCATGCTTGTTTCTGCCTTTATAGATTAGATGCTGTCACTGCACACAGTTGCATCCCACCCTGCGGCTGGCTGCATTTTGGTGATTCATGCTAGCCCAGAGGACTGCCTTCTTATTCCATCAATTTGATGGAAAGAGGCAGTTGAACTTGTTGTTTACATGATTACTAGAATGCCTGCATGGCAGAAAGCTGTATTTGTAATTAATATCTGTACCAATGGCCTAACAGTTAGTCATCTTTCATTACTGTATGGGCATTCTCTCTTCAGCAGCTGGCAGGGCCTTTCTTTGATGTTGTGGCTAACAGCCAGTGAGGGCAGCCAGCTGTCCAGAGAGCTCTTGGGCTCAAGCAGAAGTGGTTTCAGTGTGCTGCATGACACAGAAGGCATTGCAGCATTCCTCTTCTTGCTTTGTATTTAAATGGAACTTTGAATGAATGCCTCAGGGAGAATATTAGAGATCTGCTCTGGCTGGCCCATCTCAGGCAGAGGGTTTGTTCTGGTGCTGTTCCTGGGAATATCTCCTATCCCTTTGGTGGGCAGTTGGTATGGAGAAGACACAAACACTTCTCCAGGCCACAATGTTCTCTCAAGACCAGGGTTTCCTGGCCCGTTCCAGGAGGCAAAGTTAGTGGTGGGTAACTCATTCTCATTTAATATCAAGGAAAAGAGACTGATTTACAGATCATTTCCCCAAGGACTTTATCAGTCTCTTGCTTTTCCCCTGCTGGATCCTTTGCCCTGAACAGAAGTGCACTGCTTGACTCCTCTGTTCCCCCTGCAAGTCCATGTTGTCTCTTCCTCCTGCCTCTGCTCTCCCTTCTGTTCTGCTTTTTAGTTTTTTCCTCACAGCTGTTTGTATTCAGGGCTCTCCTGCTGTGCCAGGCTGCTGGGTTATCCCTGCATGAGTTTCCTACAGCTCTCCTAAGTGTTTGTGTGCCAGCACATCCACAAATCATATGGATGTGTGGGTGAGAACTAGGGATGGAGCAGCCACTAGCTCCCATGGCATCACAGGCTCTCAGAGCTGGCAGAGGGAGGGGAAGGGCTTTTCCCCAGGGACTTCACTGCCTAGGAAAGGGGAAAAGCCCCCTCGTGCTGGAAGCAGCCTGTCAGCTTGGTAGAGAAAAGGGGGGGAGGGTAGAAGCAGGTTGGGAAGGAGGACAGCCAGTGTTGGGCAGGGTGGGCTGGGGAACAGACTGGCAGTGTCAGGGGCAATGAGGGAGAGGGTATGAATGAGAAAATGCCCCCATTGGGGGTGGGGGCCTTGTCACATGGAGCTCTCGGCCATTTGCCAGCTCAGACATGCTTCTCCTATGTATGACACTGCTGCCCACTCCTGGCAGGGGATATGTGCTTTTCTCTCAAGGAATCCTCTCCACAAGGTCAGAAGCTGACACTCTCCTCGCTTGACTTCAGGTCTGCTGAGCTTTGGGCCACCCCTTCCCCCTCCAGCACTCGTCTGCCTTCTCAGCTGGCTCTTCTTTCCCAGCCACTCCTGTGTCTGCCACAGAACTCATGTTCACCTCCTGTCCCAGGCTTTGGCTCAGGCTGAGGGAAGCACCATCTGTGGACCCCCAAAAACATTTTGGTCCTGGATGTTGTTCAGCTGGAATTTCAGGGGTGCTAAATGGTGAGATGTATGAGTGAAGGAACTAGAGGAGATGTGGGAAATACTTTACTTGGGGGAGCAGTGGAGGGGATGCTGGTCTTGTATGGAGTTCTGAGGTAAATTTGTCATGGGAACAGCCTTAGGTAAAACAAAAAAAGCAAGCACAGCTGTGTTTGTAACACGTCTGCCAGAAGCTTCACTTGCTGGTCTCAGATGTGCTGCCGTTCTCACCCATCCCCTTTGTGATTTCCAATCTCTCCCTCTTCTCCATTCACAGTGAGTGCTTTGGGACAGCAGCCTCATCTGCCAGTGTGTTTTGCAAGCACTTGATGCATACTTGGTGCTGAGTAAATTAGTGCCAGTGTTGTTATTGTTGCATCAATAGCTCAGGGCCCCTGAGCACACACAAGGCCTGATCGTCTCAGCAATGGGTTTATAGTGCAGCACATCAAGGGCTCTCCAGCAAAGCCCTGGGCCTGCTGTGCCAGGCAGGAGGGGTCTGGGCTGAGGTGGGCTGGGTTGCAGTGTGTCCTCCTGCCCTCCCAACTCCCATGCCAACCAGTGGCATCAAGTCTTTTGGTACTTGTTCCTTGATTTCCCCCTCTTCCCCCCACTGGCTCACCTGACAAGGTCTGTGAGTGAATGCTTTGTTTGGTCTAAGGGTTGGTGTGACTTGTCCGAGATAACACAGTAGTCAGGAGTAAACCTAGGGACTTTTGCTGCCCAGTTGTGTGTTTTAATTGCTCCTCTTGCTCCCCAGGAGGACACTTGGATCCTGTTGGAAGCACAGCAGATGGAGCAAGGCAGCAGGTCCAGCTCCAGCTGCCTGGCAGGGAAAGGGGGAAGCAGCAGCACCAGTGACCTTGTTGATTTATTCATTAGACAGTGCTTAGGAGAAGGGGAGGATTGATTTGTCTGTCAAATACAACACAAAACCATGTGGCCTGCAAGGGGAGGACTAATTGTGCCACTGACACATAGGCCAGAACTGACTCACGCAGTCAAGCACCTTTTTATTATGTTTTCCTGCTAGTCAGCTCTTCTTTTCATCTATCCTATTATCTCAGGCAATTTATTGATGCAAAGTCAAATTTAAGTGGTTATTTTGCCTGTGAAAATGAGAAAAAAATGTCTGAACTGAATACCATGAGGTGTTGGATCAATCTCTGTTATGGAACCAGTTTGAAGCCATGCAGCTGTAGCATCCACAGTAACAAAATGCCTTCAAGGGGCCAAGTCTCTTGTTCAAAAGCACTTTGTGGGCTCTTGTTAAGTGTCCCAAAACAGTAAGTTTCTTGATTCTTGAATCCAAGGGATTCTTGAAAGCATCACGCTGCCTGCATGCCTTTGCAATCAGTGCCAGAGCTACTTTAAAGATTAAAAAAAAAAGAAAGAAAACTTTTTGTATGTACGTGATTGCTCTGAGGCTGCTGTTCTTGAAAACAGGCAAGGCCCCAATTTAAATTGGCTGTTTCACATGCAAGTAGTGGCACTGCTGCAGGGGCTCTCCCAGGCAGCACAAGTGAGCTCTGCCTGTTCTGAGGGCAGCTCAGGCATTGCTGAGCCTCCATCAGCGCCACTGGGATAAGGTGAGCCTGGCTGGGTGGCAGCACGGGACTGACGTGAGCTGTGCCTTGTGCTGTGCTCTGACAGCCTGCCCTGCTGCTCCCTGAACTGCCAGGCACCTCCCCTCCCTCTGTGCAGGACAGATGTGGCACTGTCCTTCCTAAGGACAGTGACCAGCCACGCAGTCACAGGGCTCAGCCACTTCTCTCAGTTTCCTGTCCTCATCAGCAGCTTCTCCTGCACTGCGGGAGGCTTTGGCCTGTTCCCCACAGAGCTGAGGAGATTCCTGTGTGTGTGGGACACCTGCAGAGACTCCACGTTTGGTGCAGCCCTGGACAGCTCCTCCTGCTCGTGATTCCCAGCCCAGGCCTCGCTGGCAGGCACTGAGGGCCAGTGCAGTCCTTTGGAAGATTTCCAATGGCTGCAGTGGGTGCTGAGCTGAGCCTGCACCGAGCACACAGGGCAGAATTCATTGTCTTTACTAATTTGGTTTTTGTTCTCCCTCGCTGCTCTGCTAAATGGACCTCAACCCTTGTCTTGAAGTAAGTACTTTGCCAAAATTTGCACCCTTACAGGACTTGAATAGCTCCTCCTCTCACTTCCAGCCTCTCCTTTCCTTGCAATTTCTGTTCCTCCTCCACAATTTTTTGAAGGCCATTCATCCTCTAGTTGCAGAATGTGCCTCTCTCTCCCCTGGTTTAGCTTCTTGCTGCCCACAGGAGGTTGAACGTTATTCCATCCTGCATTGCAAAATGAATCACCTTTTAATTATGTAGAGGAGAGGGAGTTGGAAAAGCCTTTCAAAGCCAAGAGTCCTCCTGCAAAGCAGAGGCAATGTGAACCTGTCAATTTTTTGTATTGATAGTGAGCTGTTCCTTTAAGGCACACATTCCACCTTCCACCTTCCAATGCCAGCTGAGAGATTCCTGGGCTTTTTGTGAAAGTAAAGGGGGATTCATTTGAACAAGAACTGGATTCCTTTCTCTTGGCTCCTCTCATCCCCATGGAGATAAATTAGGGATACTCTCAGCATGAAGGCAACACAGCTGGAAAGCCAACTGTTCTGCAGAGGGATTTCAGAAAATCTTGTGGATTTGGCAGGGATGACATCAATACAAATGGCCAACTACCTCCCAAAGGGTAAAACTCCTCTGGATCAGGGAAAAGCTGCTTGCAGTTTGTTTTGGTGCTTTCTGTCTCACTATGGGACTTTTAGGACTTTGGAGGGAGTAATGAATCGAGGGACTCAACTTACAAGACTTTCTTTTTGCTGTGATGCTCATGTGAAAAAGTAATAGCAAAGGCCTGTGAGAGCTCCATTAATGTCTCTTATTCACACTGCCTGGTTTATGGGTAGCCACTAAATTAGATGCCTGCTAATCTTGTGCTTACTTCTCTTATAGCTGTGCCCCGCTGCTTCTGCCTTCATAGTTCCCATCCAAATCATCTATAAGAGAGCAATATTCTGCATTCATGTAGCACCTGGCAGTCACACACAGACTTAGGGAGCAGCAGTGGAGTCTGCCATGGCAGCCTGACCCTTTTCTGTATCCCAGATGAATTATCACTGGGTTGAATTATTGAGTCATTGCACAGTTTTTCTCACCTTCAAAAAAGAAAAAAGAGAACACCTTTTTACCTGAGCCATTTAGGTAATTCAAGGGCGGATAGAGAAACAGGTCAGGGATCTCCAGTTGCTGTGTCATGTGTGTTGTAGTAGATCACACTGCCTGTGGTGAGGTTGAGAAGGAGCAGCTCTAGGCTTGGATACTTACCTGGATTTCTGTGAGTGGCTGCTCAAAGGGAATATCCAGTGTGACCTCATGTTCTGTTTATTCTCTGCACCTGAGCTGTGACGAAGTTGAAAAAGCTACAGAAGTACAACTTCCTTACCAGCATCCTGGGGAGGCTGGGGTGAGAAAGCCTAGGAATGGGTAAGCCTGAAGGACAGACAGGCCTGGCAAAAAAATACATGAAGATTTGGATGAAAGGTGAGAGGGGAGCTAAGATGATGAGGGACAGGAAGGAGGAATCTGAAGATTTCTGTCCCACCTCTGTACCTGCCTTGCCTCTGATTCCTGTTTTGATACGTGGTGATTCTCAGCTATCATATGGATGCAGCTCTGCCTGGGGGGACTGGTATCTGCTGAGTGTTGTGATGCTTGGTGTGAAGGAAGGGCCAAGTCCCTTTATTGACACTCTATTGCACCACCAGTCAGCAAACAGCTGTGTTCAGCTTTGGAAATCTTTCTGCCCCGAGAGAGGCTCACAATTAAACCCTCACCCACTACCCTGAGAACAGGAGGGCCCTGGAGTTGAGGCAGTTTCTTTCCCTGGCCAGGCTGTGTGCTGCAAGGCTGTGTTAGCAGTTCATTTGCATGTTAGCCAGGGCTGCAGACCTTGCTGCAAGGCTGGGAGTCAGCCAGGGCAGCGATGCATTCAGCTGGCAGGCCAGGCTTCAAATCCTTACAAGGCAGTTCAGCTCTCGATCTCAAAAAGACAAAAATAATGAACTTCTTGAAAGAAGATTGCTGTTTTTCCTGTTGTACTGCCACAACGTTTGGACACTGGTTAGAGGAGGCTGGAGTCAAAGCAAGAAACTGTTGAATGAATAAATCGGCTTAGAGGGCTTTGTAGCGATTTATTCTGCTCTTTGGTCCTTCGGGCTTGTGTGCAGCTCATAAACGAGCTTATTATTCTATCATGATTCATAGTCTGTGGCAGAGGCAGAGGCTGGATGTGCCACCAGGAAAGACACAGGGGCTGGAGATCAGGCAGAGGTCACCTGGAACGCAACGCTGGGGAGAGGGAGAATGGCTGTGGCTGCAGCCAGCAGTGAGCAACAGGGCTGGGGGATCAGGGCTGGGGGATCAGGGCTGGGGGATCAGGGCTGGGGGATCAGGGCTGGGGGATCAGGGCTGATGGATCAGGGCTGGGGGATCAGGGCTGGTGGATCAGGGCTGGGGGATCAGGGTTGGTGGATCAGGGCTGGGGGATCAGGGCTGGGGGATCAGGGCTGGTGGATCAGGGCTGGTGGATCAGGGCTGGGGGATCAGGGCTGGGGGATCAGAGCTGGTGGATCAGGGCTGGGGGATCAGGGTTGGGGGATCAGGGCTGGGGGATCAGGAGTGGGGGATCAGGGCTGGGGGATCAGGGCTGGTGGATCAGGGCTGGGGGATCAGGGCTGGTGGATCAGGGCTGGTGGATCAGGCCTGGGGGATCAGGGCTGGGGGATCAGGGCTGGGGGATCAGGGCTGGTGGATCAGGGCTGGGGGATCAGGGCTGGTGGATCAGGGCTGGGGGATCAGGGCTGGTGGATCAGGCCTGGGGGATCAGGGCTGGGGGATCAGGCCTGGGGGATCAGGGCTGGGGGATCAGGGCTGGGGGATCAGGGCTGATGGATCAGGGCTGATGGATCAGGGCTGGTGGATCAGGGCTGGTGGATCACCACGTGTGCAATGCAGGCAGTGGGGAATGACCCTCGCTGATCAGGGTTTAATTTGTGGCTGCTTTAGCATTCATTTAAAGATATTTGAGATCTCCCAGTGACAGGAAAGTGCTTTGTACGTGGTAGGAAGCTTAGCAATGAGTTACATACAGTCTGTCTTTAGGGAGACTTCAACCCTCCCATCTGTATCCTGCGACTTCTCTCTTCTACTTCACTGTTCACAACAGCCATTTCAGCCTTTCCTCGTATCAGTGGCAGAGTTTCTTATTGGGATGTTCTGCTCTAGCATGCACCAAGGCACCTCAGAAGTGCCTCATGCTCCCCTTAGCATGTATGATATGATGTCCTACTTACAGCGCTGCACAGCTGCATGTTAGGGGGCTCTCTGTCACTGGAGATTAATGCTGCACACAGGAATCAGCTTGAGATGGGGCTTCAAGATGTCCTTCAGTGATGTCCTTTCTGTCCCAGGGCCCTCCTCAGCAAAGGCATCTCAGCAGAGCCTGGCAGCTGCTGGTGCAGCTGTGGATGTGGTTTCTCAGACATGACCTTGGGAGGCTTTCTTTGCACACCCTTCTCCCTAGAATCACACAGTGGGACTCTGATATTTTTGCTTTTCCTTTTGCCAAATGCAGGGGTTGTTTTGACCAGGAACTTGCCTGCAATGGCCCAAGACACAGGAGTCTTTGAGAACAGCCCTTCTCAGGGTGTTCACAGAGATGCTGTCCTGTCATTCCTCAAAAACAGTTCTGATGGAAGACTGAGCCTCCAGCAGTGCATTACTTCATCACATAGGTGCAGATTCTGTTCTCTGTGTATATTGTTGAAGTTGGGATTCATCTCATCCAAGCTGAGGAATGCAGATAAACTGTGAGTGCAGCTCTGTCTGTTGGGATCACAGTCACTGCTCTCAGAGAGAGAGGGAAATCAGCTTATCTGAGGCCACTTGCCTTCTGGCCATGCTCTCCAGCTTGCAGGTTGTAAAATGAGCTTGGGATGACTATTCTCCACTCCTCCCTTGGGTGTTAAAGGCAACAGAGGTAAATGCAGGTCTCTGACCCTAGACAAGAGCTCTGTCTGAAGTGTATCCAGAGGCAAACCATTCATCATTACACTGTGGCTCTTTGCTGAAGCTCCTGGTGCAATGTGGTGGTGGTGGGCAGCCTTGTGAAGGTTTGTTCAGGTGCTTTAGGTGTACAGGTGTATTCAAGGGTGCTTTGCTTGCCTTAGCCTAAATAAAAGCATCCAGCTAGCCAGCCAAATGTTCCTTCTCCTGCAGTGGTAAATAGTGGATGCCTACAATAGCGGATGAATGTAGGAACAGGATAAGCATGTAGTGACACCTCTTAACATATTCTCTCCATCTCCAGAGATTTGACATTCTTAGCCAAATGTCATTTCCTACAATCAGTAGCTCTAGATGGAGTTTTCTCCCTTGAATTTGTTCAGTCACTCTTTCAGCTTACAAGAATTTATAGCATCCAGCCCCCTGAAACAAGGATTTCCACTGCTCAAATCCTGTTGGTGCCCAAAACACAGGATTTTGTGTTGGCTTCTCTAGTAAAGCAAACCTAATAAGTCAAAGAGATGAAGGTCTCTGGGCAGATATCTTTGATGCTTCTTAAACCTGAATGGCTTTCTGTGGAAGTGTGAGTCAGCAGAGCGTTGCTTGTAGCTCAGAAATACTTTCAAGGCTTCTGGCACAAATATGTCTTCTGCAAACCAGGCTCTGGTTTGTGCCAGCGTGGGCTCCAGGACGCTGGGAGCTCCCAGAGGATAAATCTGCAGCCAGGCGTTTCTCCATCAGTGGGAGCCAGGCTGGGAAGGAGAGGCAGGCATTTCCTCTTCTCGTGTCACAGCTACTGCAGCAGTGCAGGCACAGGTGCCTTCTGCAGGTAGGAGCCCTGGGTGCGGGGGACAGGCTGGGTCTGCCCTCTCCCCGCCTTGGTGCTGTAGCAGTGCTGGGGCAGGAAAGGCGGACACTCACTGACACCTGACACCTTTGCAGGGAGCCGAAGGGAGCACCGCAGCCTTTTGGCTGGGAAGGGACTCGCACGGAACAACGAGGGACAGCACAGAGACTGATTTGGTTGTGAGAAATGTAAATGAAGGCTCTGCTGATTCCACAGGAGCTCTCAGCAGGCTCATCAATCCCTCTGACCCAACAGCCAAGCTGAAAAGAGTGCATTTACATTTCAAAGAGAGGGAGAAGGTGTGCGGAATGAGGCAGATTCTTCATTTGGCGATCCTTGGTAGGTTAAAGAGGCAAGAACTGCCTCCTCCCCTGTGCTTCTGTCACATGTGCAAACCATGCGAGCGAGCTTTCAGAAATGCTCGGGATCCAGAGGTCTCCATCAGGAAGACAACTCCAATTCAGGGTGCACAGAGATTGATGTCACTTTGTCAGAGCTGCACCTGCTTATGCCAGCTCTGAGGGTGGCTGAGGGCCAGGCAGCACTTGGGTAATCAGATGGGAAATAAGGAAGTGACTTTGATTAAAGCTGAGAGACAACATGTGGGGGAACAGTGGGAGGACCCACTCTGAGCCACTGGAAGGGAAATCTACTGGAAAAAAATTGCTGGGGAAGGATTTCTGGGGTTTGAATGGATGAAATAATAAGAAAAGAAAGGCTCAGAGAAGGCTGCAAATGTTTTGGAGATAATGATTGTTTGGGACAGTAGCAGGAAAACAGCCAAATTCTCCTGTCATCGTGTTTCAGACGAACTGTGGGCAAGTGGCGTGGCTGTTTTTGGAAGAAATGACAAAATACTAAACCCCAAAGACTCTTCCTAGCAGAGGGCCCCTCTCCCTGGGGAGACATGGGGAGTAAAGGAGGGGTCTGATCCTGGGATATGCCAGCCACTGTTGGATGTCCAGGGTTTGGCCCTGTGCTGTGCAAAGCTTGTGCTGGGCTATTGGTGGAGCCTCTGCTCCCTCTGGGGAGCTGGGGACTCCCAGGGGACAGTGACACGGCTGCAGTGGTGGAGGCAGAGCTACCCAGGGATGCTTCTCTGACATTGGTGAGCATGTCAGGCTCTGGGGCCATGTGAATTTGTTCTTTCAAATAGCTTCTCAGCTAGAAACGTGACTTGCCCAAAACAAGTTTGCTTGTTGTTTTAGTGAAGGACGTTCCTCTGGTAGCAAGATGTGTGTAAGATGGCAGGTGTGCAGTGGGTGAAGCAGGAAAGGCTGGCTGGACAGACAGAACAGTCACCAAACCTTCCTCTGACCACACCTGCAAGGTGGGACTCCTTAGAGCCATTGTGTTTAGACAGGAGGAGAGGTGGGGTGTGCTGCTCTGGGGGGACACAACCTGTCTTAAAGCCTTGAGCAAACCAGCTGAGACTCTGATTGAGTCACTCTGAAGTGAGGTAGAGTCTGTCACACATACCCACTGTAATGAGTATGAACAAACCCAGAACAGCTGGCTGGAGCATATGGAGCATCCAGAAGGGAAAAAAGCTGAAATAATTCCCTTTTCTCTGCTCTTTGCTTACCCTGGCCCTGATTCAGGAGCACACTGGGGACTGTGCTCATCTTTAGGCCTGCACTTTAGATCCAAATGATTTCCTTTTCAGTTTTACTATCAACTTAATGAGTTCTCTGGGCAGATAAGCACCTGCCTGAGTGCAGTTGGGGTACAGTATCTTTTATCACTGATTCCATAAGGAATCTGCTCCCCCATTACCAGCTGGCTCCTCTGTGGGGTCAGGGGGGAGTCCAGCCTGCACCCTTGCTCCTGGATAGGAACTGTGTCTGTAGATGGGCCTTGGTAAATAAGGCAAAGAAGAAACACAGGAATGGAGTCATCTTGTCACTCAAATCCTAATGACACTTCCTGGGTTCTTGTGTTTTCACTTTTCCTTAGAGTTTATCAGGTTTTTGACTTTGGAATCAAATAGTTCCCTTCATCTGTACACTGCACACGTGGGAATAACTGCTCCAGGAGGCTCAGAGGTGGCAGTTTTGCTTCAGAGAATTTGGTACATCTTTTTCACTCTTCTCCATGGTTTTTTCCATCTCCATCAGGAGGGACAGAAGGGCACAAGCAGATAATTGTTCCCCACTGCCAGTATTTCTGTAGCAGAGCAGTGACAGAAGGACTGAATTGTGCCATAAGCAACATATATGTGTGTATGAAAAATGGGAATGTGACATAAATTATCTCACCCATCATTTCTGGCTTTGATGCCCAATAGAGGATAATTATCAGCTGCTCTTGCACAGAATGCACCGGTGAAATCAGGGGAAATCTGTCAGAAACCAGTAAGAGGAGCAGAGGAATTCAAAGGGAAGTTGCTTACTCCTTGTTGAAAATCTCTGTGTGTATGTGCACATAAGCACGTGTGTATGGGTTTTGCACTTGCTTCAGCATTTTTGGGTGGGCTATGAAGCAAATTTCCTAAGCAGTCTGCACCTCCTGCTAAGCAAAAGCTGGCCTGAACATTTGTTATGTTAGTAAAATGCATCTTTGTGGTACTCTTTGAGCAACTGCCCCATTTTAGATAAAAATCTGTTTATGATTTTTTAGGGCTCTTGCAATTTATTGCTTCCTCTGATATCCTAAACCTATTAGTCCTATATCCATCCACAAAATCTTTCAGAGAAACAGAATTGACAAGACCTGAATATCTAATGAAAAAAACCTGAGCAGGAATGAAAGCAACCAACTAAAGTAAAAAAATCAACAAAACAAAAGCTGGCTTAAGGGTTTCAGGCTCTACTGTGCATGGCACGAAAAGGGGCTGTAAAAGTCGAGCTGTTTTCACTTCTGCACCTCCCCTTTATTCAGAGCATCCCTGAGCACTCGAGCTCCCAGTGGATGGGCTGGGACTGTGAGCTGGAAGCAGGCTGTGGGTGCTCAGGGCAGCACTCGGAGCCCAAGTGAGTTAGAGCAGCTGCATTTTGGGCCACTCTTCCCAGGAGGTGCTGCACTTTGGGGTCCTGTGGCCCCCACCTCTCCTTTGGCTGCTGCTGAGCAAAGGCCAAAGGAGACAAGGCAACCTAGAGAACCTGGAACGGGAAAGAGCTTTTCAGCAACACCCAGCATCGATTACAGCACATTCTTCAGCTCACAGGCAGAAGCAAAGCCTTGCTGTTACCTGCTATTCTCAAAGGTGCATTTCATCTCTACTCAAATAGTCATTTGACACCAGATTTTTAAATACAGCCTCCAGAAGGCTTTAATGTTAACATTAAAAAGATAATGAAAACAGGCAAACAGACAAATCATGATGCCCAGAACTCTGCTTCCTCATTGATAAAACATGAGCGCAGCTCCCCCCTTGTAAGATTTTGCCTTTCCAGACTGCTAGTCATTTATGGTTTTATTTATGAAAAGAAGAAAAAATGAGTTTCCATCACAGCCCCTAAGCATAATAGAAAGGGAAAGCTTTCATGCATTCTGCATGGGGCTGTGCTGTCAGGCTGTGCAAGTGGGTAATAACATGATTTCTTTCGTTGCAGCCCAAAACCTGCCTTCCAGTTCGATCACAGAGCTCAAAAATAAGTTTGCATTCAATAATATTCCTGTTGTGCTCATCCACAACTTCCTGCTTTGTACCTGTTTCCCTTTGCAGTGTTTCTGGGGTGGTGCATCCCTGTGCAAGGCACTGCTGTGGGCATTGCTGCTGTTGACTGCTGTAAGGCAGATAATTATCCTGAGAGGTCCCAACTGTTCCAGGCTCTGTACTGTAAGAGAGAGTCTCTGTCTGGGAAGCTTAAGGCAGGGCAGATAGAAGTGTTATCACTCTTGCTTTTCCTGAGAGCTGAAATGGCCTGCCAAAGGTTACACAGGGAGCCTGTGGTGGACTCACACCTGGTATACAGATTTCCCAGGGTTATTTACACGTCTAACCCAGGCAATGTGGGAATGCTGCCCGTGTGTGTGAGCCTGCTGCAGGTCTGGGCTGTGGGCTGGGTTTGCAGGGGACCTCCTGGCCTGAGCAAGGAGCTCTGGCTGCTGGAATAAAGGCACAAGAAGCAAACAGCGGCTCCAAGGTGCAGCTGCCCTGGATTGCAGAGCTCTGAGCAGCTCAAGGACAGAGCCCTCAGCAAGGTGCAGAGGTTGGTGCTCGTACTTGGGCTCTCAGTGGGTGTGAGCGTTACACAAACCTGAGCAGTGAAGCACAAGGGTGGGGATTGCTCTGGTTTCAGGCTGATGAAGAGCACAGTCCTGTGGCTGCTGTGCTTTGTTGTGTGGGCCTTGATGTTCAGAAGCAGCTAAGAACCTCACATTTTGCATCACAGCAAGTGTTTAAAGTGCTTTTGCAACATGTTGAAATGTTATGACAAAACACATCTTTTAAAAGCACTCTGAGATGCACAGGTTCATGTGTGATGGGAGCCACCCATGGTGAGAGCTGGAAGTAGAGGCCACCTAGAAAACAACTGTCCTGCAGAGCTGCTTTCTGCCAGAATGGTCTGGAGGAAAGGTGACCTTCCCACCGATTCCCTTGGCCAGGTCAGGAAGGTTCCCTGGGCTGTGTCTCTGCTGTAGCTGAGGTGTGGAAATGGCTTCTCTGGAGCTGAAACCTGGGCAGTGTCGAGGTCCTCTGTTCTGTTTGGCTGTACAACAGTTTTGTCTGTCATTGATTGGAAACTAGACACAGTTGGGGCCCTAATATTACAGAATTAGCACAACTACCTTGCTTAGATAATTGTTTTAAGTGAGATTTTAAATAACTATTTTCCTTAACATTTCTAGTTTGCTTTTCTATTGTCTGCAAGTACAAAATTCAATTTTCTTAAGTGTCAATTTTTATCTAAAATAAAATACTTATTAGCAGTCCCAATGCATTTCGATGTAACTTTGTTTTTTGAAATGATTTCACAAAACCCTTTACATGTATAATTGAAATTTACTTTAATTTGAAACTCTGCTTTAACAGAGTCACTATTTCTGCAATCTTCCCTAGTTTGTTTCCCAAGGAAAATGTTATTTCTCTTGCTGCAAAGGGAAGGACATGAGGTACACTGCTACAGCTGGAGACTCAGAGTTTCAGGGGCTTTGGCCAGCTGTGAGTGTAGGATTTCTGAAGCCTGTGCTCGTGTTTCCAGCTTGCTCTCAGCATGTGCTGTGGTCAAGGTACACCTCCACAGAGCTTTTTGTGACATTTTGGCCTTGGAGTAGTAATGCTCATGGTTTCCTGAAAAGTAAACAGTTTTACCAGTGGCCGAATTGGAATGAGGACTAGAATGAATTGAAATGTGAAGGCAGATATTTGAGAGCTAATGCATAATGCTTAATGTAATTCCTTTCCTTTCTTTTGGACACAATGTGTTCTGGGATTAAAGTTGCCGTTATGGTCAAATAATTTCTCTTCAACTCCCTTTTGTAACTTAGCTGCAATGTGTTTTGCCATTGTTTTAATTTTAAAAACTTCCATTAAAAAGCTTTTAGCACACTGTGAAAGGCCCCTTAGTGTGGAGTACTGGAAGGGCCATCCTGTGTTGGACAGGCTGAAAGAGCTGAAAAATTGCTGCTGAACAATCTGATCCTCTTCCCCTGCACCAAAGTCACTTCCAGCAGCTTAAGAACATTTAAAAAAAGAAACCTTTTCAAATGTAGTATATGCAAGGGCCCTGTGGGAAAGCTGAATCACTTTGGGAGATGTTTAAAAAGATTTAAAACTTTGCAATGCAGCCTCCTTGATCAAAGGATGATATATCCATGGGAAACTTGCTGTGTGATATATTCCTGTATTCCACTGGCCTCGGGAATTACAACTCTGTGCACAAATGAACATTACCATTTACAAGTGGAGACACTTTGCCAATATTGAAATAATTGAATTACAGTAAATCTTTTAACTTTTAAAAATATTCCAAATGGAGTTTCAGTGCTGCTTTCAAAGTCATCATGAAGACAATGGGTTGCTTCCTATTCAGCTTTGGAGTTATAATGGTTATTGAAAATATTTTTATATTTCCAAAGGCTGTAGCATAAAGAGAGCAAATAAAATTGTCCTTTTCTAGGATGTCTTTATTTCCTGTGCTGAAAAAGAAGTTAATATATTTTTGTCAATAAACAAAGATTTTGCCTTATGAAGATGCAGCATTTTAGCTACAAGTTAATCTTGTAGAAACAACATTATTTAATTTGCTACTGATTCAAAAGATCTCTGCAAATAACTAAATAGTGGTGTTGTGTGCCTTTGTGCTTTCACAGAAGCCACTTTGTTACTCCATATTTGCAGGCAATAATCCATTTCAGAAATGTTCTGTACTAACCTTTACAAGGTTTTGTTCGTGGACTGTCTCTCATCTGAGTCGACCACAAGCAACAAAGAAACTTCTGCAAAACCTATCATGAGTCTTGTGACAATTATAGGTGCCTTCAATGATTCATGCAAAATGATTTCTCTACTCAGGTTAGAAAACACCAAATCTTCAGGAGATCTGTCTTGAGTTATTGCTGTAGTGCTGCTGGCAGTGCCATGAGGTTGTTACCTGAGCAAGATAAAGGGAAGTAAATAATTCTCAGATTAATTTTTTATTATAGATCTCTATTATTTTGTTCCAAGTCATTCTCGTTCATGGGCCAGCAACCCTCCAGATAGTGGGGCTTTGGATTCAGGCCATGGTAAATATAGGGGGGGAAATGATATTTAGAGATCAACAGGCTCAGAAAATGTGATAATCTGAGTGAATTTACCTTTTAAAAATCGTGCTGTGATAGTTGAGGTGATTTCTGTATGAAGTCTGTGAAGACTTTTAGGGTTCATTAGTCTCGAGGATATTGTACAAATATGAACTACTGCTGTTTGAGATCACTTACCCAATCCTTGATCTCAAACAACAAGGAAGTCTGGGGAAATGAAGCAGGCTTTGCAAGCCAGCCTGAGTCACTGCTCACAGTCTCTGGGGGAGTGAGCATTTGAAGTACCTTTCTCAGTCAGTTCCAGTCCTTCAACTTGTACTCATTGATTTTCTCCATTCCCAAACTCTAACCTCGCTGCTGGATTGGAGGGAGGGCCGGTGCTGGCTTTTGAGGAAATCTTCCTCCCTTTTGTCCCCAAAACTCCTGTGTGTTTCTCATCCTGAGCTGTAAGAGAGCTCATTATTTCTGCTGCGCTGCAGCAGGGGCAGGCAGGAGTTCTGGGAACAGGCAGGAATTCCCAGCACAGGGATGGAGCTTCCCTCCACACCCATCTGAGACTGGGTATAAATATTGTCACAGGACTCTGGGGCAGCCTCCATTCAAAAAGTTTGAGGGCCCTTAAAGCCATTTTGCACACGACAGTGTTATATCCATGCAAGAAAATGAAATAATACTTGATGTGGCAGTTGTTTGCTTTTCTTATTGTCTCTGAGCTCCTGCAGAATTGTTCTTCCTCGCCTTTGGTGGGGTTTCAGAGCCAGGGGCAGAGCTCTTAGGTGGCATTGAGCAAAACCACCTTCATGGTTCTCATTTCTGCTCTGGTGCAGGCTTCACACAACGACTGAAAAGCTTTGTTTTTCTCTCCATGGACATGTGTAGATTAACTTTGCTAAAATTTTAGATATGTTCAGGTTGAACTCTCAACTGAGACAAGGTTTAATCAGCAGTTACACTGCTTTGTGGGATTTTTTGCAGTGTTTTCCTTTGTTTCAATCTTCTCCTTTCTCTACTGATAAATGAATATAAAGCAGATATTTTCTAAAAGAAGTGATGCTGGGCTACTCTTTGCATTGAGATTAGCTGGAGGGAGTGAAAATGTACCCTGTGGTTTCTGTCCATTTCTGCTGTATTGGGAAAATGGATCAAATGTACACTAGATTTCAAAGTGTTCTGTAATTCAGGCAAAATATCTATATATCCAAATGTGCCATTATTAAAAAAAAAAAAAAACACAACAAAAAAAAACCAACAACAAACCAAACAGAACCCCCAAGCAATAAAAAAAACCAAAAAACACACAAAGTAAAGGGAAATGTAGACTGAGAGCTTAGACTTTGGATTTCGACTAAGGAAAGTAGTTTAACCCTCCCCCAGGTTTGGGGGGTCTAGAGTGAACAAAGTCTACCAGTAAAATTCAGACTTTGTTATAATTGAATCACTTAAGGCTAAGACAATATTCTGAGAAAGAATCACTCAAACATGCCTGAGTAGGAAATATTGTCCCTGTGTGCACCAACCCTTCAGCTGTCCATGTCATGAGCTGGACTCCTTGAGGGCTTTTGTTCATTTGTTTGGGGAGGTGCTGGAAACCTGCAGCTCCTACGGAATTCAGCAGGTCTCCAGTGGGGTCCCTGGTGAGCTGACAAAAGAGGACAAGGATAGTTGAAACATTTTTCCATCTCAGGCCTGCCTAAGGCACTGGTTCTGGAGTGTGGAGGTGCTAGTTGGATTTTCTGTCTTACTGATGATGTTAAAATGGGGACCCAGGCTTGGAGTAGCAGCTGAGGCAAGTCAGGAGTTGGAAGGAGAGAGATTCATTGCCAAAGCTGCCTTTTGCCTAGCTCTGGTCCTCACAAGTATTAAAAGTTAACCAAAATTTTTTGACAAGAGAAAGATGAAAGGCAGCCAAGCCCTCCCCTGAATTACAGGGGGTTGCAATGGGAAGCAGATGTGCAAACCCCTTCCAGGGCCAGGACTGCCAGTGGTACCCAGTGGAACGTTAAAAGGGAGAGAGAGGACAATTTTCTTGCTGATGAAATGCTGCTTTGCTCAAGGGACCACATTATTGCTGTTATTTATGCACTGCCAAAGGTGTGCACAGTGCTTTATAGTGCAATAAAGCAATGACTGGTGTCCGGTCCCTCGGGGCGCTGCGCCACTGCTGAAGGATGGCAGAGGGGCAGGATGAAGGGTTGATTGTCCCTCTGTGATGAGGCAGAGCTTTGTCACTGTCACCGAGTGTCCTCCTCAGCTGCCTGGCTGGGACATTCCAGTGGCTCTGTCGCTGCCTTGCACAGGTGCTCTGATGATGACTCCAAGGGCACGTACCCTGTTTGATATGCACTCGGAGTCTGGTGGCACTGGGAATGAGTGAACAATACCTGGGGCTGTGACAGCGGCGCTTTAAAAATTTTTTTTAACTTTTACAGATTCCTGGCCATCTGCTGCCTCACCAGCTGCTCACAGTGCAATGCAAGACGTATCTCCATTCAGGAGCTCAGCCCCTTGAGGAGGGCAAGGGCAGTGGGTGCACAGCTGACCTCCTGTGCACTGTCTGCAGGACAGACCCAGACCCAGTGCCAAACTCCAGAGAGATGGGGAATAAATGCAAGGCAAAGATGGAAGAACAAATATATGGCTGCATGAACTCTTGTTCACCCCTTCCCAAATCCTGGCCATAGAGATAAACTGGCCTCACTGTGGGAGTGAGTCTGGGGACTGAGAAGACCACAGGAGGTGGTCCAGTCCCAGATTTGACACCCCTTTAGACATTATTAGGTAGCCAGGGAGGAGAAAAAGACATTCCCTGAGGGCATGGAGAGGTTCTGGCTCTGGCTGTTGTGCTGCAGTTGCTGTGATGTTGCTTTTGCTTGGGAAAGGAGCCGAGGCCTGTGGCAGCATAACTGGAGGCAGTGGGGAGAAAGCAAGAAAGCAGCAAGTTCTGCTTCAGGAAACCTCAGCAGCCACCAGCAGGTGTAGGGGAATAGAGAAGGACACAGCTACTGGAGATCTCCAAGGAATCCTCCTGCCAGGCAAGTGGCATGCATTGTTACTCGCTGTTTTGGGGCATCTAGGTGAGAATTCCCTAATTTCATTAAATCTTATTGTTATATTCCCCTCGGGATCACGGTGACTGACCTGGATGCTCTCTAATCCTACCCCTCGATCTCCCCTGTGCCTGCTCCCCAGAAATGGGGGCTGATGCTGGAGCAGGCAAGGGAGGAAAAGGCAGGATAGCCACAGGAGCCGGGAGGGAGTGACCAGGTTTCCCCCTCCATTTCCAGAGAGCTCCTGTGCTGTGCTGTGCCACTTCAGACCGCTCAGAGCACCCTCCTCCCTCCTCATGCTTTTATGCATTTTCCAATTAAATTTCTTCCACGGGAAGGAGAGAGGCACTCTGAATCCATTAGCATTAGTAATTATGCAAATACTTCAGGGAGTTGACTGCCCATCATTACATATAATTAATGTTTCTGGTTATGAATGAAGGGTTTGTTACTCTTCTTCACCCCCCTCCCTTTTTGTGCTGGAATGGGGCGGGGTAGGAGCGCGGGGGGAGGGAAGGTGGTGGTGGTGTGTGTATTGGTGGTGATGATGTTGCTGTATTTAATTTGCATAATCAGTAGGTCTGATTGGGTATGCATGAGGGTAGGGGCGGGGGGACCTTCTCCAGCGTGCACTCAATTAAGCTGGTGGCAAATCTCAGGAGGGACACGCGGCGTGTGGAGCGCGGGCGAGTGCAGCACAGTGACTGCAGCCAGCAGGCTCGGCTTTAGGCTCGGCTTTAGCTCGGCTTTAGGCTCGGCTTTAGGCTCGGCTTTAGGGAGCAGCACCAGCAGGAGCAGAGCTGCCCTTGGACTGGCAGGGCTCTCTGCTCCTCCTGCCCTTTTGCTTTGCTTGCCTGCTAGAAATGGCACAGGGATTCTGCAGAGGTGCTGTTCCTGCCCCTGTTCTTGGGCAGCACATGGGCACCGAATACTGCAGAGCTGCATCATCGGTACCCGAGAAGCACCGGGGGAATGGGCTTGGCACCGGCAGCAAGAGGCACTGCCCCATCTTGTGCCCCATCCCGAAGCTGTGCACAGACATCTGGGTCTGAGGCTCTGAGTAGGCGTGCTGGTTCTCAGGGGGTTGTGGATGCTCAGGGCTTCTGGAAGGCAGGGGCTGAGAGGGGAAGTGTGTTGGGATGGACTGAGCTGTCCATGCAGTGGTCAGGACAGACAGGGAAGTGCTAATGTGGTACCTCTGTCAGACTTTACCTCCCATGTCAAACATTACAAAAGTTGGGGGTGGAAATTTCCTCTGTGTGTTCTAGTTACAACAAATGCCTGGGAAACCTCCCTGGAGATCTCCCTGTTTCCTGGTCCGCATAAAACAAATGCTTCCTGTCCACTGTAAAACATCTTCCCATTCTCTGTCACTATCTCGTCACTTTTTGTTTCTTCTGTTCCTCTTCTATGTTTCCTTCCCCAGGCAGCCTGACCTTGGTCTCCAGCTCAAGCCTATCTTGTGTCCTTTACCACAATCCCTGGATGTAGGCAGCTCATCACTGGCCTCTCCAGACTCCCTTGGTTTTTAAGTGTCAGCTGCTGTGTTCCCTCACTCCTCCATGGAAAGGATATAACCCTTGGTTTTGCCTGATCAAAGATGTACAGAAATAGATATTCAGTGAAGGGGATCTGGAGGGGGGGGAAGGGAAATTCTGGAAGCAATATATGCTCTTGGGATATACTGCCCTTGGGAGGGCACTGAAAGTATCCAAGCCAGGGAGAACACAGATCCTCAAAGCGGAGGGAGATGAACCTAAGAGTACCAAGGAGATAAGCAGGTCCCATCTGGGTCGCCAAAACGTTAGCGTTCGGAAACACACATAATCACGGGATATGATTATTTGCAGGTGCTTTTATTAAGAAAAGCAGGAGAAAAGCAGGCCTGCAGCAGAGATCAGATTGACCAGAGAGGCTCTGTCAAAAACCAAAAAGGGCAGCAATTGCTTAGATGGCATCTGGGGAATTGTGTCCTCCTACTCTGTAACTATCATTATTTTCTGTCCTGATTATACTTCATTGTTTGCAATGCAGACACTGGAAATTGGATAGATCTCTTCTGGCATCTCTCTCTTGGCTCACCATGGGCAAGGTGTGAGCTCTTCCCAGCGGTGCAGGAATTTGCAGTAGCTCAGCAAAGGTTCCCAGAGCAGGCAAATAGGGAGAAGATCAGTTTTATTTCCTACCATGCTATCCCCACAGCTTATAGAGATGTGAGACAGAATTCCAACAAGAACTCTAGTATTACTTAGAAGAGGTGAGCAATGGGACACACAGAAAAAAAAGATCCTGAAAAAATTAATGTGTTCCTGTGTATGTGTTTTTATGTGTGTTTGTTCTTAAAGCAGAAGAAAGTTCTGTGTGTGTTTATGTATAAGCTTTTAAAGGAAGAGAAAAGTGGGAAAAACTTGAAACATTAAACTTCCAAAAATCCCTCAGACTCTTGACAGATGGCAATATGAACTGATACCAGTTTTGCTCTAAAGATTGTCTTGGTACAAGAAACTTGAGGCAGTGCTGGATTCTGTTGTTGTCAAGGTTTTGTTTTGTCTGACTTGAAACTGCTTTGGAGATTTGTAGTTCTGAGGTTTGTGTTGTTCAATATTTTGTAAAGCATTTGTGCACTCGGCCTGCTGCTACAGAAAACCACTGGGGATGACAGGTAGAAACACCTGTAAAATCTTCAATGTACACAAAACCAAGAGATCTGCTGGCTCAGACAAAGAACTTCTCTTACAGATGACAAAGATGCCAACACTGATGGGAAAGGTGATCCCTGAAGGATTGGGTGAAATCCCAGAGGCACTTGCCAGGAGTAGAGTGGAGGTCTTCAGGAATTATGTGATGAGTAGGTGCTGTAAAATCATAGCAGCAAGTGATGGTTCTTCCTTATGTGATAGAGAGGGAGCTTTTCTCCTATGGAATAGGAAGATGTCAGCAGTTTGCTCTGGTGTTGCTTTCTGTGACATTCATCCCACAACAGAATGTGTGACCAGGGCACCAGGACAGTCGTGACCCACGGAGGCAAGGTGGGCCCAGGCTCTTGAAGTGACCCATTTGCCCAAGCTTGGGTTTGTGTTTCCTGAGGCCAAATCTGCTAATTGTGCTGTGTTCTCAAAGAAGACACAAGGTGAGGACCTCACTGTCCCCCAGAGCCACTACTGAGGTCAGCTGGGCCTGGAGAAAGGATGAGGGAAACAATTTCCAAAGCAGAAGAGAGACAGTGCTGAGAACAGGGGCAGCCTGGAGCGCAGCCGAGGGAGCGAAGGGAGAGGACAGCAAGTAGCCTGAGAGCCCCAGACTGTGTCCCATCACCCTGAGGGGTGCAGCCATGGCCCAGGGACTATGACCTGCAGGAACAGTGCTCCCAGGACACAGCTGAGCTTGTGCAGGGTGTCAGCCCTGTCACAGGCTGCTCTGTGTGCACTGACATTCACAGATGAAGTGCTTGACGATGTCGCTGTGGGGGAAGGCAAAGAACAAGGTCCCCTCTGAGCTGTGCTCAGCAGTAACTCCACGTGGGTCACGTCACTCTTCTGCGTGGTGCTGGCATTTGCTATGTTTCCCCTTGCCATTGGATTTATTTTTGTTGCCCACATGGGTGGTCAGGCTGTGTCTGGGCACAAGGACACACGAGAACACACCATGGGCACACGCTGGCACAGTGCATGATGGCAGACTCTGGAGATTGCTAAAGGCAGAAGTTAAATCCCACATCAAAGCACAGAGCTCTGGGAGCAGCACTGTTCAAAGGCACCAGCTTCCTTCCCGGGAAAGACAGATTGTCACTTTGATTAAGAGATTTTAACAAGAGACAAAAAAGAAGGAGTGAAAGAATGGAGGAGAGAAAAGACAGAGTTTTCATTTATACCTTTTTTCCCCTTTGGCTATCCAAATAAGATTTCAGTTTGATCAAAAAAGGACCCCAATTTAAAATAAGTTTAATGTAACAATGAATTATTTAAAGAAAATGCAAGCTGCTGCTTAAAAAAAAATAGAAAAAGCTATTATTGAAATGTCAGAACAAATACCCAGCTTGATCTGCATTAATATGATAAATACTAGTATATTCATTTCCCCTGGTGCTTCTGGGCTTGCAGAGGTACATCTGCAGCACGTTGCTTTTGGTAATCAGGTCACAACTTCAAAGGCACGAGGTATTCTGGGGGATGTTGTGCAAGCAGCAGTTAGAAACCTCCTGGATCATCCTGGATCATCCTGTAGACTTAAGGTGTTCTCATCAAAGGTCTTCTGGAAGTTCTGCGCTTGCTGCAGGAAACTGAACATCTTGTCATGTTCTGTGGTGGCCCACCAGCTGTGGGACAGCACTGGTGTCTGGCTGTCAACTTCAAAGGTGCTGTTTTCCTGTAGACAGCTTATCAAGAGAGAAGAGAAGACTGAGGTGGAGAAAGCAAATGAGCTTCCCAACTTCCATCTCCACTACCAAATTCCCAGCCCCTCTGTGACTGGGAAAGCTGTAGAACACAGCTGTGAATCAACTGTGTCAGTCTGTACTTCCAGAGCTGCACACTGAAGTGAACAATTCAGTGGAGCTGATAGTTTGAGCCTTGAAGAAGCTCTGTGTAAGCATCTTTGTGTTTTTAGGATCTAACAAGCTGGAAGGATGTTTTGGATAGGGACATGCATTATCCTCTACTAGGCATCATCTCTGCCTACCCCGCCCTTCTCATCTGCTGCACAAGAAGTTCTGTTGTAAAGTGCATCAGGCTTGCTGATATCAGCACCACCGTGCCCGTGAAAGAGTAACCTGGAGCTCAGACCCCTTTATGGGGGTCTCTGCTATAGCAAGGACTAGATTTAGAGCAGAGTGATGCACCCAGGTACCAAGAGAGCCAACAGTTCAGACTTAGGAGAGCTTATTTAGGGGTGATGTGTGAAAGGTGTTGGTGTTGTTTCCTAACATTACTGCTGACAGTTGAGTGACAGATTGAGTGTAGTTAAATTGAGATGCAAATGAGTCAAACTGATCTTCTGGTTGGTAGAATAATGGTAAAATGTTGGAGAGAAACAAGGGAGGGGCAATTTTACATGAGAAGGTTGAACTAGAGAGAAACTTAGAGGCAGGGAGTGAAGGAGAGGTGTGTTTAGAAAATCACATAATATAGATACCTAAAGTGAACCTATCATAGAATAGTTTGGATGGGAGGGACTTTAAAGATCATCCAGTCCAACCCCTCTTGTTCTAGCCCAGGTTGCTCCCAGCCCTGTCCAGCTTGGCCTTGGATACTTCCAGGAGTGGGGCAGCCACAGCTTCTCTGGGCAGCCTGTCAACATGGCAAGGTGAATTAAGGTAAAGCCATGAGACATTCAGTTAGATTTTGACCTTCTTCATTGGGATGACTTGTTAAGCATAATTTCAGTTGAGATAGCTCAAACATAATTAATATATTGCTAATCTACTGCCACACTGAAGCTGTTATCTCGTGAGACATTGAGCCCCTCCTCACAGTGGACACATGGGCCAAAGGCTGCAGCGTGGTGCTGTGAGCTGGCCACGTGCCCACCTCAAGGAAGGAGTGATTGCATCCAGGGGAATGTAGCTGCTGCTGGAGCCTGGAGTTTCCAGGTGGATAGAAGTGTGCCCAAAGCCCAGACAGGGCTGGTTAGATGTCTGCAGGAGCTGTGCCTGAGAGTCTGTTGTGATAATCTGGGCTCACTTGAGAAGCCCCTCTTCTGCATGTGTGTGTTTCTCTGTGAAATGCTCCAGTTTCCAAGGAGCTCTAATGTGCTTTTCCGGTAGATTTTATTCACAAATGCAGACTCTTAGTCTGTCTGCTTCTGTCCCTCTTCCCTCCATTGCCTGCATTTGAATGCATAATACTGGCTTTTGGGCATGAGTGTGCTGTGCCCAATTTACAGACCAGTACCTCAATTAAAAGATGCATAAACTTTATTATTTATGCCATTATTTTTCTAATTGTTTTGTTTTCCTAGAGATGCCCCACAGGGTCTACAGTTTGCTGGAAACTCCATCAAGAGCTCCTGGCTTTTGACTTCAGAAGGTTAACTCTCCCAGTGGCCATTTTTGATCCATTCAGTGGGAAAATGTGATTACTTCTTATTTACTGACATTAAGTATTCCTGCTTGTAGCCAGTGTGGTATTAAAGTAAAATGTTCAGCATTTAACACGATGAATGCAGAGATACGAGGCTAAATGCACTGCATAAAATCTTTATGGGGCTGTAAACAGACACCCAGAATATTTTCAACTGTTTTGTTGTGAGTCAGGCTGGGGTTCCCTCTCTGCCAGGCAGCCTGCCCCAGGTCCCTTGGGAATCAGCCAAGATGTGTCAACACAGCCTTGGCTTCCAGAGGGGAAGGGGCCTGGGGCACAGAAAATGAACAGGATTGCTTCTGGCGGGTGTTGCACTTGCCAAGACTGGCCTTGGCCACACTTGGTGGCTGTTGCTGCATCAGTGCAGATCTGGGGGGTGAATATAGGCTGTGATTGCTTCAGAGTTGCTTTCTTTAGTCTCAGATAAACAGAGCTCAAGAGAAAATCAGTTCAGAGTAAGTTTTGTCAGCTTCAAAAGAGATTCATTCCTGCTGTTGTCAGTCACGGGACTGATAGCTGAGATTACTGAGGAAAGCAAGGCCTGTGGGCATTAAAGCAGATACTGTTACTGGAACTCAGGGCATAAAGATGAGATTTAATCTGGACTATGGATTTGTACAACATCCCTTCCCCCTTCCAGTTTCTCACTCAGGAGGTGTGGTTTCCATGAGCAAGCTTCCAGTGCTCCATTTGCGCTCATCAGCTGTCTGGTCAACACCAAATCTGCTCCTGACCTCTTGCGTGCACTGAAGACCAAGGGCAAGGGAAAACTGAGAGCTGGGCTCCTGCTTGACCTTGTTCTTTGTTGGGGTGTGGCATTTGGGCTGTGTCCTCACCCAGGGATAGAAGCTGGGAACTTCTCAGCAAAACAGGCACCTCTTGTTCCTGGGGAGAGCAGCTGGGCTCCCAGGGAGCCTGTGTCAGGCTTCCCACAGCTCAGCAGCTCTTCTGTGCTGAAACCTCACCAGCAGCTCATGGTCCTGCAGCACAAGGAACACGGGTCGTGCCACCCAAAGCACTGCTTGCCAAGCTTTACTCAGGGCAATCTGTGCCCCCTTGGGCATCTCGGCAAGTTCTAGGCATGGGTCGTGGTAAGTGAGGAGGCAGAGCTGAGTCACAAGCCCTGAGTATCTTTACTGCTTTAATAAAAGCCTGTGGAAGGTATTTAAATGGCCTCCTGAGGAGCATTCAAGGAGCTAAGTCAAAGACCGCAATTCCATATTTAATGATACGGAATAAAATTGGTTGTGTTTGTGCTGCAGGGAGGTTCACACAGCCCTGACCTTCCAGAGCTCTTTTCTGCCATGTGTGAGGCTCAATGACAAACCTGAGAGTTTCTCCCAGGGGCTGATTTATTTTTGATTGTTCCAAAACTGCATCCTGAAATTTGGAGTGGCATATCCCTGGAAAGTTAACATTTTGCAAGCTTTACTCTTGGTTAGAAGTCTAATGTGCCTATTGGGAGCAGCCCTGCCTATCTGCAGTGACATGATCAGGACAATTTTACATCTTTGCCCTCCCAGATTGCTTTGGATACTTCACATTTGGGTTCCCTGCACAGGAAGGGAATCAACTTGTTGGAGTGTCTCCAGAGGAGGCCTCCACATGATCAGAGGGATGGAGCACCCTCCATGTGAAAAAGCTGAGAGAATTGGGATTGTTCAGCCTGAGGAAGAGAAGGCTCAGGAGTGACCTAATTGTGGCCTTCCATTACCCGAAGGAGCTCCAAGAAACTCAGAAAGGAATTTTGTTACAAGAGCCTGGAGTGACAGGACAAGGGGAAATGGATTGAAACTAAAAGAGAGTAGGTTCAGATTAGATATTAGGAAAAAATTCTTCCCTGTGGGGGTGGTGAGGCACTGGAACAGGCTCCCCACAGAAGTTGTGGATGTCCCATCCCTTGAAGCGTTCAAGGCTGGGCTGGATGGAGCTCTGAGCAACCTGATCTAGTGAAAAGTATCCCTGACCATGGCAGGGGGTTGGAATTGAATGATCTTTAAGGTCCCTTCCAACCCAAACTATTCTGCAGTTCTGCAGTTCCTTGCTACAAAGCTTTGTGTTCCACATTCATCCCGCCTCCCTCTTCCCCACTGCCTCCCCCTCCATTTGGTGTCTCTTGCCTCTAACATATGGCCAGAGCATATTCTCAGCGATGCTGACACTTCTGCTTCCTCACTCCAGCAGCCACAGGAGCTGTGGGACGGGAAATCTGTGTTTAACTCCACCGTTTGCAGTCAGTCACGGAAGAGGAGTAATTACAGTGGCTCTAATTGGCCGACTGCAGAGCCCTGCCCGAGCAGACCTAAACACTCCGTGCTTAGGGCAGGGGAGGGATCACTGCCAGGGTCTCTCCTGCTCCTCCAGCAGGCTGAATGCTGCTCATTTAGGAAGCTAACGAGGAGTCAGACTGCTGCCTCGAGGATCTGACCCTTCTACCAAGAGATGCTGGTCAGCTGAAGTCCGGGAGGTCTCTCCTGAAACTCTTTCAAGGGATCCCGGCAGAACAGGCTCTTGGCAGCTCTCGTGCTGCCTGCTTCTGCCAGGGTTCCCTGTTTTCCCCTTATCCTGCTGCTGCCAGGCTTGAGCAGGGTTTTTTTCATTAGCAGTGAGCAGGCAGAGCGGGGCCAATTACTCACTGCTTTATGCTTGCTGGAAAACCCACCCAGGACTGGTAATAGCCATTAAGTGAGGGTGCAGCTTTAACTATGTGCCATTACATTAAGTTTCAAGTTGATCTATGGCCAGAGCAAATTGAATTCCTGCTGCTATCCCGTCTGACATTTGTTACATTACAATGCCTGCTCTTTTGTTTTTGAGTCAATAGCTGCTGCTTTCGAGAAATATGGATTATTAGAATTTATAGCCCGTCCAAAGCGTCTTTTCAAACACTCATATCCTTTTATCATTTCGTTTTGTTGTTATTCTGCCCAGCACAGTTTGTATTTCTTCAGGTTTTAGCACCTGGGACTCTTGATACTTGTGCTAAATCAATACTCTTTGTCCTCATTGCTTTAATATACACAACCATTTGTGTGATGCATGAATTGCAGTGGGTTTTCTACCTGCAATAGTCATTTACTCCTCCTGCTCAAGCATTCCTTCCCCTGTCTGCATACAGGCCATGCTTTGCAGTAAATATCACACATCTACATTTAAAGTCCTTTATATTACAATTTCCAGGTACCTGGCTGCACATGGAAAAGCGAATTTGCTGGCTCCTTATCAAGAGGGGAACACAGGTTTCACAGTATTCCAGGGCCTCCTGCAAAGTGCTGCTGTGCTGAGTTCATTAAAATCCACCTTTTTCTCTTATACCTTAGATGTAATGCAGTTACACCTTTCCATAAAGCAGATGTGAATACTCTCAAGATCAATAACAGGGTAAAAGAGGCCTGTTGGATTTCTGTTTGGATGTTCTCAGGTCAGTAGCAATTGAAGTTGTCACTCATCAGTTGGCAGTTCTGGAGACCCGTGGGAGAGGAATTGCTCTGATTACTGTCCCATAGCCAGGTGTACTGGAATGGAGACCCCCAGCCCTGGACTTGGATCCAGCCCTGCTGCTCAAAGTGAATTTACAGCACAGCCAGTGCTGTCAGTGCATCTGCTCTGCCCTTCTGTGCTGATGGAGGCACTCCCGAGGCTGTTCATCACACCTTTGGATGTGTGCTGGACACTGCAGCGTGTACTAAGGCAGGTGCTAGGTTTGGGTCTTTGGGTGTCACTCATCTGCTGACCCCTCTGCTCTGTTCCACTTTTCCTCTGCTGGCTCTGGGAGTCCAGGATGCACAAGAGCAGCAAAGCTGCATGCTCCCTCTGAATTTTGTCTTCTTTTTGTCTATCAGGAAGGGCAGGAAAAAACAGGAAAGGTGAAGGAATACAAGATGCGATCAGAGAAAGAGAAGGCTTAGCTTGACCACTCTGCATTTCCCACACAAGAAGGAAAAGCTTGCCCTCTGGCCATTACCCCATTCCAGATGTTTCTCTTTTCCTCTGCTGCATATGCTGGCAGCCACACACCCACTTCATCCCCCAGCTCCCTGTCAGCCTTCCCAGGAGCTGCCTGTACTTCAAGTCCTTGACTCAAACTGCTCAACTTTGTGATTCAAGGCCCTGTGCTGCTGCTCCCAGCTGCTGCCAGCTGCTGCCAGCCCAGCCCAGCCCATCCCAGCCCTGCCCAGCCCAGCCCATCCCAGCCCAGCCCAGCCCAGCCCAGCCCAGCCCAGCCCAGCCCATCCCAGCCCTGCCCAGCCCAGCCCAGCCCTGCCCAGCCCAGCCCTGCTCAGCCCATCCCAGCCCAGCCCAGCCCTGCCCAGCCCATCCCAGCCCAGCCCAGCCCAGCCTATCCCAGCCCAGCCCAGCCCAGCCCAGCCCTGCCCAGCCCAGCCCAGCCCAGCCCAGCCCAGCCCTGCCATGGCCCCACACCCCATTCTCCTCCCAGGCTGAGCAGCTCCGGGCTGTGCCTTCCTGCTTGAGAGGTGACAATTTAACTAAGAGCCATTTCCGAGAGTGATGAGTGTGATTTTGAATGTCTCACTGAAATTCAGGGCAAATCCTTCATCCCCAAAGGGAGATGTGTTAAACACTGCTTCAGAATTAATCTGAGGAGCGTGAGTCTCCTGTGCAGCAGCAGGGAGAGGCACCACGGTGTCCTCCTTTGTCTCCGTGTTCATGGCAGTCTCCTGGTTTATCTCTGCCGCTGCTGCTCTTTGGGGCTCTCCCTCCCCGTCCTGCCTGTGAAAAAATGAGATGTCAGCTCCCTTCAGGGTGTGGATATTCCTCATAATATATTTTCCATGTAAATAAATGGCAGCAATTTGTCTATCACTTACATTAATTGTAGCAGAAACTGGGAGAAGCAGGAGAAGGGGTGACCAGATCCTCTGCTGGACTGACTCCCCACTGCTGCTCCCTGCTCCCAGGGGGCTGCAGTTTGGACAGAGCTGTGGTCTTCTGCATGGAGCATCAGAGCTGCTGTCCTGCAGATTTGTAGCAACATCACTAGCAGTGGAACCTAACTGCCCTGGCTCAGGGACGGGGTGAAGCAGCCCAGCATCTGACCCTGATGGATGCATTTTCTGTGATTTTCAAGTCCTCCCCTCAATGCCTTGATATTGCCAGTGCAGCCTTTTCCTTCATATGTGGTTTCAGACCTGCAGATGAAGCACCCCTGTCGCAGAGCCAGGAGGCAGAGCCCAGCAGGGCTGTCAGAAGGTCCTTCAAAAATCTGTCGGCACAGGTGCACGTGCCTGCCTGTTCCGTGAAATATAAATGCTCCTGACTATAAAGATTATTTACATTGCCAACCAAAGCTGCCAAACACTTTTAAAATGTGCTAACGGTGCCTCTCTCTTTCCACTGCACTTGCTGATAAAGGGCCATAAACAAGCTTGACACATTTATAATAACCTTTCTCCCCTCCCTCTACCTTGTTCTCTCCTCTTCCTCTCTTGCCTCTCTCCCAGGCTGCATTGGGTAAATTTTTATTCTGCTGCCATTAGCTGGGATATATTGTTTGATGGGGGAAATAAAATGTCGAATCTCATTTTATTTTTATTTTCTTGTTCTAGTAACAGCTGCTTCAAATGCCAACAGCGGATGTTTGGTTTTAAAATTTTGTTTCCTCCAGCATTTTTTCCTTTTCTCTGTTCATTTTCTTCCCCTTTTCCCGTATCTCCCTTCTAAAAGGTCATCTTAAATGATGCAAGGATACATGCTTTTGCAGGTTGTTTTTATCACTTATCAGCCTGTTCAAAAGGCCATTTAGTCTTCTAGGCAAAGGTTGTAGCTTTCAGCCTCCACTTCCCATTTACAAAGGAAAAATGGATGCTCCATTTCTAGGTATATAAATTAGGTATAGATATAGATATAAACTGAAATGCTAACCCATGGAAAAGAAAAGAACCTTGTAATTTCTTTGTCTCCAGTCTGAAGAGGTCTCAGGTTCACCTTTTTTCATGTCACCTGTTCCTCTCAGAGATATTGATGGAAGTGCCTCATCTAACGATTCCTCCTGCATCCTGTATTGATGGTGCTGTAGAAAGGCCTGTGCTCTGCAGATGAAAGGCAGGGTACAGACTGTTCCTCTGGGGCTGCTCTGGAGGCTTTTTTGCTCAGGGACTCGTGGCTGTGAGGGAGGCTTTGTGGGCAGGGGCACAGGGGACTGCACTGGGGCCTGTGCAGTTGAAAGTCTGTGTTTCTGGAGCCGTCCTGGCTTTGCAATTTTGTACTGATAATATAAAGCACTTATTTGTTTCATCTTCCCTTGAAGCCCTGGTCAGAGGGAGAGAAATGGATGTGGTAGACCTGGCCTGGGATTGCTCATCCTCTGGCAGCAAATGAAGCCATGGTGAACTGTGCTGTGCTGAGGAAGCCTGGCTTGGGGGGGCGTTGACTCCAGGAAATCTGGCAAAGATGCAGCAACTAAGCTATTGTGTAAGAAAACATTACCTAAGATATGGTTAGATAAAGTGAAAACATCCCTCACCTCTCCCCACTTTGTCTTGCTTACATAATATGTATATAGTATGTATGTATATGGTACTAGCAGGGCAATTAATCACAGTGTGCAGACTTGAGTTGGAGCCACTTCAGGGCTTGAGACTTTCAGATGAGAGTTGAAGAAAGAATATTTATGCTTGATACATTAAATCTGTGTTTTTCTGCTTCACTTGGTATATTTTGTTGTACGTGGTCAATAAATTTGCAGAGATATGCCTGTGGTTATGGAAATCACACAATGGAATAATTAAATGGCCTAATTGTAAAGTATATTATCTTCAGCATTGCACTCACCACACCTCATAGAGGAGGGCAGTAATTATGAAAATCTGACACAGACTTGCACTCAGCAGGTGAATCCAGCCAAATCCAAATTGCATGAACTGATCCCACCACCCGTGGGGATGCATCCCACCCTCCCTCATGGTGGTTTTAGACATGGTCAGTGACCTAAGACATTGAGGGAGGAGATGATAATATACAAGGGATAAATCATGAAGCATCTGCAGCAGAGAGGAGGTGGGGACTGTTTTAATTTTGGTACCACTTTGGCCTTCTAAACATGTTCTATGGGACTGAGGTCTGTGTCTTGTCCAAGCATTTCATCCTCTGTGGTCCTGGCAGGAGTTCTGTGAAAATATGCCTGTGGTAGATATCCTGGGGCTCCTGTCAGCACTAAGGGCTGATGCTGTCTAAAAAATGAGGAAGGAATGAAGTGTCCTCTCTAATATGACACAAAACCCTCATCATCCAAGCCATTTTCTAGCGTATTAATATTAATTTTGCACTAATGCAGGATGAATACATTTTAGTGTTTGACCAGAGCACATTTGTCATTTTTATGTCATACTCTCAGAATGCATCAGTGTGATATATTATGTATTTTACCATAATAGTAGACAATATACATCAGTATTTCATTTGGACAAGTAGCAAGTATGAGGCAAGGAGACAGTCACTGCTGGACCAGGGCTGAGCACAGGAAAACAGAAATAAATTAAAACATATTAATCTGGAATAAAAAGTCATTTATCCAGGAAATTAAAAGCAGAAGCCTTCACCTCTTGTTGAGTTGCCCTATTAGGCTGCCTTAGCAAGGCTTGGCCTGGAGCTTCTTCTGTGTGACTTCAGGCAGTGTGAGTTTGGAGACAGGTGGCAAAAGGCAGAACCTGAGAGTGACATGCCTGGGGAAGCGCAGAGCTGGAGAATCTGAGATGGAGCCAGGTGGGCTCAGCACCTGCTGCCAGGTGTGCCACAGAAGGCACCACCCTGCTGCTCCCAGAGCACAGCTGGGGCAGGGTGAGGTGCCTCTGGGTGCCCCTGGGTGCTGCCAGGGAAGGAGGATCTCCAGGGTGCCCACAGACAGGAGGCTGAGGGGCAGTGAAGGAGGGAGAAGGGGTCCAAAAGCACCGAGGAAGTCACAGTTACTGAATGGACTCTTCCCTATTGCTTTATTTGTTCCCATGTTATGCCCTGGGCACTGATGTTTAGTAATTTAGACCAAAGGGATCTAAAGTGTTGCCATAAAGGGTAGTTCAAAAATCAATGGATGTTAGAAAGGGTCAAATGATGCCATAAAGAGATTAACAGCAGCATGGAGAGATAATATTCCCCTGACTGCAGAGCTGGCCCTGAGAGCTTTATGACAGGGAAAGAGCAGGGGCAGCCCCAGCACTTCTTTCCCTGCCTAATTTCTCCCCTCCTCACAGCTCAGGGCTGTTTGGGGAGGAGGAGGTGGGACTGCTGAGGGCAGGGAGCAGGAAATGGCTCTGGAGATGGGAATGAGAGCAGACAGGCAGGTGGGCCATGCTGCTGCCTGATGAATTCTTCTTCTAATCCATACAAACTGCAGCTCTGTGGACAGTCCCTGCTAAATCACCCAGGAAGAATTACTTACTCAGCAATCAGTCACAGGTTTACAGCATGAAGGTCAGATTTTATGAGGATCCCCTGGAAATGCATGGGGGAAGCACAGCATGGCTGTGTGTCTCTTCCCTGGCATGGGACCTAAAGCCAGGGCAGGCAGTGTACTGAGCCACACTGAGCCAGCCAGGGCAGCCTTCCCCTGTCTCTTCCTCCCCAAACTCATCTGTACAGGCTCCTCACCGAGCTAGGGAATAAAATCAGGAGCCCAAGGGACCTGAGGGCTGAGGCAGAGGTGACATTTGGAGATGAACTGAATGGCCTTGTCAGGAAAAGGAAAGCTATTCTCTGGGGATTTGTTTTTTGCTTTGTTTTCAGCTGTTCTTTGGTTCCATGGAATGTTCCCAGCACTGACAATACTCTCATGCAGGAGCACGTTGGAATAAGCAGCTCTGTTTTCTCCTGTCACTCCCCTGGGGCACTGCCTCTCGCTGTGGGGACAGGCAGAAGGAACCGCTGCCTTTTTTTGTTTAGAAAGCACAAAGATCTGTTCAGGACATGTGGAGGCCACTGCAGGCTTGCAGTTGACTGGGCTCATGGAAGGGCCCTGAAGGAAGTGAAGAGGCTGAAACCCATGTGTGCAGCAAGGACTGCCTGGGAAATCTCAGCCTGGCCCTCCTGGGAAGGTTTTCCCCTTGGAGAGAAGCCAGAGGCAGCTTCCCCATGGCCCAGCTGATTGCTTGGGAAGCCTGGGCAGGAACCAGTGATCTGAATACAGGATCTTCCTTCAAAGCACGAGCAGTCCTTGTACACACAGCTCCCTAAGCCTTCCCATGGTGACAGTTTAGGGCAGGGTAAAGCCAAGGCAGATGAAATAACTTGTTTTTCCTGGTATTGCACTGTAGATCTTAGTACTGCAGGAAATTAAAAATCGCACTCAGAGATACCTGCTGTTCCCTGGATAGAGGCCCCTTTCCCTGGGTGCTGCAGGCCTGGCTGGCACCCAGAGGGTGGGGGCTCTTCATGAGGACAGGCACCTTTGGGGTCTGCTGGGGACTCCCCGAGGTGGGAAGAACACACGAAGAATGGGATTGCATTTGGTGCTGCACTTAAACAAATCAATGTGTGAATCGATGTGACTGGAGGAGATGTGTTGAAGAGCCAGCTGACTGATGTACCGTATTAGCAAATGTGAAGGGAAAGCAAAGAGATGGCTAAACCTCGGGAAAAGATGACCTTGATCCAGTGCCCTTTAAAGCCACAAAGGCATCTGTTTACTGGAAGAGACAGCTGCCATTTTATGTGGGAGCATTGAGTCGCCACATGCTAAGAGGTGACATTCTGAGCTCTTCCTGCTGCCATGATGGGGTGGCTTTAGGCCAGCTCAAAGCCCACTTTCCCCAGGAGGAACCTGCTGTGATTCTCTTGCCCTTGCCCAGAGGGACATTCTTCTCTCCCACTTCCTTGCTGAATGCAGCAGACCCTGGTGGCCATCAGGATGCCTGGTCCATCCCTGGGCAGTGTTGGCCCTGCTGGAGGCACAGCAGGGCATCCATTCCTATACCCTGGGCAGGGCTCCCAGACCCTGGCATGGAGCAGTGGTTTCACCTTTGGTCCATCTCCATGGAAAGCAGCATTTTACTGACAGGCTTTCGAGTGACATGTGCTCTATCATCTCTTCCCTCTCTCACTCAGTTCCTTGATGCCAGGGTGTTGTTTGAGCTTGCTCCCTCTCTCTGCATTTCCTTCTCTTCTATAGCTTTGTTTCTGATTCTCTTCTGCTTCCCATTTTTTTCCCCTTTCCATGTCCTGCTGACCCTGATCCTGCTCACCTGCCAGCCAGCCCCATTGGGACTAACTCTTGGGGCTTTCCTCTGTAAACGTTTGTTTTCTTGCCTCACACCCAAGTGACAGCAGATGAGAAAGTAGGGTGCTGCCATGAGATTCCTGTGCTAGCTTCCATCAGTGCTTCCTGCAGAGTCTGGGTGATTATTATCTCTGTAAATGACTGAAAGAAGTAGAGTGATAAAAGGATTAAGTGAGACGTAATTTACTTTATTTATTTATATCTTGCTGCTCCTCCTCGCATCCCCCCGACAAGCTGTGGAGCATATTGTGCTGCAGCTGTTCCAGGGACAAGCGGTGACACGGAGACCAGGGCATGGTGCAGAGAGGTCTGGGAGCAGGCAGAGAGCACAGATGGGTGTTTGGGCAGGGAGCGCACGGGGCTGCAGCAGGAGGGCAACAGACCCCACTGTGAAGGGGCTGGGGATGCAGTGAGGCAGCTTGTCCACTTTTTTGTCTCCTAGTCCTTCTTTTCAGGACAGGGGTAAAGAGCCCATGAGAATGCAGTCATGGAGCTGGACCTGGAGCTGCTCAGAGTGAGAGTTTCAGTGAGTTATGAACCAGGAGGGCTGATAGAGTGTCTCTGGACAGGATTTATTGCACAGAAATCCCACAAATTGCTGCTTGCCTGGGGCCCCTGAGTGCACAACACAGTGGCACAGCACCGTTCCCATGAGCAGTGCCTGCCAAGCTGTTCCTGCAGCAGATCCCTGCAGATGCTACTGGAAGCAGCCTATTCCCAGCTGAAGTTTATTTCAGGTCTCCATGTGTGTCTGCTAAATAGCTGCAGCGTACAGACTCACAGGGACAAGCCAGTCGTGTCTGGCAACTTGCAGAGCCCTGCCTGTGTCTGTGGCCTCACTAAAGGCCCTTACAAGGGTTCCCATGGTCAGAAGCCCAGGTGACTTCCAGCTGTGCCGGTGGCATTAGGGTTGGATGGGGCTTAAACCAAGACAGAGGCTCAGAGTTATATAAAACAATTTAGCTCAAATGTTCAGGGTTTGGTATTGCACCCCCTCCCAGCTCCTTGGCACAGAGGGAGCAGTATATGATTGCAAACTGTCCTAGGATTGAGCCCTAAGGAATGAAGCTGGAGATCATATTCCTGGCAAAGAGTCCTCTCTAAAACTCATTTGTACCAAGGCTGTATCTATTCTAGTAAATGTAACGAGCCAGGATCCAGTCTGGTCCTGCGAGGGTGTGATGCGGTGTGATTCGTGATGATACAACTAAACTCTGGCCTCTCCCATGCACTTCCTTGGTGACAGTCCCTGGCTCATGCCACCCCCTGAACTGTGTCCAGGATGCTCTGGGACAGTGATGGCCGGAGCAGGCCAGGGAAGCATGTCCTGGCTTGGATAGCCATGACCGTGTCTGAAGCCTGGGCTCTGGGCCTGGCTTGGTTGCCAATATAGATCTCTCCCGACACAGTTTCACAGGGTAGAAGGCCCTGCTGGCTGCAGCCAGCTGTGTGGGCTGTCTGGAGTGCTGCTCACCGGCAGCACAGGGTTACCACATATGGAGCAGGAGCAAGGGTGGGGTTGGAAAGGAGCACAAGAATTTGCATGGGGAGGGAAAAGCCATTTGTGGCACGCTGGGAAGCCTCAGTGAGCAGGAGTGGAGGCAAGAGGAACCTCTCAGTGTTTCCCTGTAGTCTCAGTGCTGGCATGATCACTCTGCCTGTACCAGCAGGAAGAACTTGGCAGCCGCCATCTCACTGAGTGCTGCGTGGAGACAAATCAGCTGCTGTGTTTGTGTGACTAAAGAGACCCAGGAGCACAATCAGTCAGGAAGTGAAACAAAAGGCTGGCAGCATTCAGGCCAATACCTTAAGGAGTCCTCAGGATATGGGAGCTCTGCAGGCAGGTGAAGCAGCAGCTAGAACTGTGTGTAATGATTGCATGCTTCCCTGAACCCCTGGGATCGTGAACTGGCCCTAAAGGGGCAACAGCTGCACCATGACATTCCCTGAAGAAGTCCAGTCCCTGAGGTGGCATCACAGATATTTGCCTGGCAGGCATGTGGTGGCAGCAGCACCCCTCGATTAGCTCTTGCCATTTGTTCTGCCTCGTGCTGCAGCTGCAAAGCAGCTGATGTTCCCTGGGCTCTTGGTGCTTCTGGACCTTGGCCAGAGTTGAAGGCCCTCTCTGGGTTTATGGTCAGCAGCAGAGGCTGTAGGTGGGACAGGCCCCAGGAGCTGTCACTCTGAGAGGCAGCCCAGGGGCTCACGGCCAGGCTCAGCCTGCTGCCTCTGCTGCCTAAGGCCCCACCCACAGGTCTAAGAAGAAACAAGGCCTGTGGGAGATGAAGCCACATCAGAAGGGTCTCCCATGGATTCTGCTCCACCCTTGGAGAATACAGGGCAGGAGAGATGGGCAGCCATCACTGGAAGGTCACCTGAGGAATGGACATCTCACAGCCTGACACAGCTCTGCCTAACGTCGGTGACTCCCCTGGGCTGACTCTTGCTATGGTGGCTTCTGCCCACAAATCCCCTCTGGCATTTGCTTTTCCTGACCTTCTCTGCTCTGTCATCTCTTCCTTGCCTTCCATCATTGCCCATAATGAGCAGTGTGAGCAATCCAGCATGGCCCAGTTTAATATTCCACAGATCCTCACACACTGATAAATGAGAACAAGAGAGGGAAGGGGGGGATGAGAGCCTGGTGCATGGGGGGGATATAAAGCCCTGAGCCAGTATTCAGAGCAGCAGAGATAACAATAAGTGAGAATAATGGTCTAACAAGTCGGAAATGTCACACGCGATCGGGTGCCATTAACACAACATGGATCTGAAATATCACATAATTAGTTTTGTGCCTGTTGTTCTGATTTGGAGAGAAAAAATATTAAAGGGAAGAGATTTGGGGGGGAGCAGAGAGGAAAGTGCCAGCAAAGTGAACTCATAAAAGGGCGAAGCCTACAGCATCTAATGTTTTTGGAATGGTATAATAAAGCTCTATCTCCTTACCCATGTTTGAGGCAGAGATTTTTATCTGGCAGTACAGGATAAAAAGAAATGAGAACTTGAAAAGGGTAGATAAAATTGCGATTGATCTCTCTAGGGCTGCCTTGCCTCCTTTCAGGGAAGCTTGTGGGCCTCATGAATTGCTCCACTACTGAGACACACGATCCCCACCCCTTCCCGTGCCACCTCACTAAAAGATTAAAAAAACAATGTTTTCAAGACTTCTTTCCCCATCTTTTTATAACCCAGTGCACAAAGCCCGTGTTTGAAGGCTGTGCAGTGACTCAGGAGCTGTTTGTCCCCTGAGAGCAGGCTAATGCATAGGTGTTTGGGGGACCCCCACTGCTCCAAGGCATGTGAGTGCTTGTGCCTGCAGACAGGCTTGGAATTTCAGGGGCTGGTGCCTGCTACCAGCTGCTGGGTGCAAAGCTCCTGCCTCTGCTGCAGAGCCTGCTCTGTGCTGGGGGCATTTTGTCTTGCTGAGGGATACAGGCACTATCAAAAGAGACAGAAACACTCAGGTCTCAGTGGGCACTGCTTGGGGATGGTTGTATAAGGATTGGAATGCGACTCTTCTCTGAAATGGTAGGAAAAGGGAAAATTGCAAATATCACAGGAGACAAACACTGTCAGTCCTTTCCTGCCCTGCAGCCTCTTGGGGTGAGAAAAGTGGTATACATACCAAACTTTTGTGAGTCCACTCTGGTTGTGTCAACTCTACATCTGACTATTAGGTGTCTATATTAGGTGAATAATTAGACTGTGATTAGACTATGAGGTGACTAATTAGACTATGATGTGACTAGTTAGACTATTAGGTGATTGTACACTCCTCTTTTTCTGGAAGGAGCTGCCTCTTTCTGCAGGGCCCATACCTCAAAACCACTTCTTTGAGACAGGAGCCCGTGAAAGAGGGGGTGGGGACTGCACACTAACCCACCCCTCTATCCTGGAACAACTTCAAGGTCAAGTTGGAGTAGGCTTGGAGCAACCTGGTCTAATGGAAGATGTCCCTGTCCATGGCAGGGTGGTGGAACTGGATGATCTTTAAGGTCCCTTCCAACCCAAACCATTCCATGATTCTATTAACATTTTCATCATCAATAAGATCATGATAGGAATGGGGATGGATTTCTTATCCATGCTTCATTTTAACCGTTCCCCTTTCTACATGCCTTTCCCAAAAAGCCCTTTAACTCTGGTGCTCCCTGGGACATGAACAACCAACTCATTACCTCTTCTCTGGTGAGACAGCTGGAGCTGCTTGTCCAGCATGAGGCACAGATTTTGTTGTCTCTTTGGGCAGAGGCATCCCCTTCTCCATGCCCTGGCCGTGGGAGGCTGGTGGGTGCCTCCTGCTCCTGTAGGCAGGCACTAACCACCCATCAGTGCTTCTGCAGCCTGAAGGACCTTGTGGTGCACAGCAGCCAGAGCTGGTTTTGCCAGCTCATTCCAGGGACTGTAATTTGGAGGGGAGATGGAAAAAACGTGTACTCCTCCTGTTTGCTCCTGCCCTGTCACCGCAGAGCAGCTTCACACCCATCCGGCATTCCTGTCCCCGTTCCCTGCTCTGTGTGAAGGGAGAGCAGAGATGTGCTAACCCCAGATTTGAATTACAATGCCTAGAGCTCTCAGTCACTTGTCTACCTGCCAATTGCTAATCACTTTTAAACATATTCTGGGAAAGAGGTGCTTTCAAACAAAAGCAGCACTCCTGTGTCCGAGGAATGGGTAGCCGTGTCCAACTCCTGTCTCTGGAGGATGCCTGTAGGATTGGGATTCAATTAATTCAGCCCCAGCGGATCCATCGCTTTGCCTGCCAAGGGCCAGGCGCTGACAGCAGTGTGACAGCGATGCTGATCTATTGCTGCTGCTCTGGCCAGTCGTGACAGGGAGCTGCTGTCACCTCCAGAGCCGCAGCTTTGCCATGCAATGAGCCGTTCGCAGAGGGCTGAAGTGCAGCCGCTCTGGGCCGGAGTGTGGCAGCTCTGTAACAGAGCTCCCCTCATTCACATGGCAAGTGAAAAGTATTTCTGCATTTTGTTAACACTGAGCAGAAGTCGTAAATATTAGGACAAGTAAAGAAGCGAGTTCTCCTTTTGACAGGAAAGTCTGTGGCATCAGTTTTTCTCTTGACTCTGAAATGAATGTTAAAAATTCTGATGAAGCATATGTTCTTCCAAAATTAAACATTTCATTTCTATTTCAGCCTTTGCAGCTTGCCACTATTTTTAAAATACAAACTAAATTATTTTGTTTGAAAAATCATTTTGAACAAGGCGTTTTAGACATCTCAAAATTCTTTGTTTCATTTTTTTAAATGGAAAGGCTATTGAACAGACTGTGCGATATTGGTATTTTCTGAGATGTGTTGTTTTAAATGAATAAAATTGATTATTTTATTTTGGTGATAAGCAATTGCTGATGAAAAATTTCTGATCTGCTGTCTGTCCATCTAATTTCTAATTTCTCCCGTGTCCCGCACTGAGGGGCCGCCGCAGCAGCTGCAGTTCCCGGCACGGCCGCGGGGGGCGCTGCGGGCTCCGGGCCGGGCAGGGCGCGCCGCGCTCCCCGCGCCGCCAGGGGGCGCTGTGCCGCGGGCGCACCGCGGCTCCCTCAGGCGCCGATGGCGGCGGCGCGGCCGGGACGGGCACGGCGGCACCGCGGGCAGAGAGACGGGGCAGCGGTGCCGGGAGCCGAGGGGTGTCCCCGGCAGGCGGCACCGCGGGCACAGAGACGGGGCAGCGGTGCCGGAGCCGAGGGGTGTCCCCGGCAGGCGGGGGTGCGGCCTCAGGGCAGCCAAACCGCGGAGCAGTGACGGGGGAGCGGCGGGGCCCGGCTGCCGAGCACGGCCGGGAGAGCTCCCCTGGAGGGGAGAGGGCCCGGGGCTCCCCTGAGGCACCCGCAGATGGTGAGGGGCCTTTTCACTGAGCTGGGCCAACGTTGGTAAGGCTCCATGGCACAGCCACTCCCACAGGCAGAAGGGAGAAGGCAGCAGGAGCCGGAGCCTCGCAGCGCTGCCGAGCTGCCCCACAGGGACACAGCGGCTCGGACGGCGGAGAGCGATGGAGCGAGAGCTGCACCCGATCCGCTGCCCCAGACACATCCCGCACTTCCTCTGCCCCTCCTAGAGAAGGGCAGCCAGGTACACTCCTTTCCTCCTTCGTAGGTCTCTTACCTACTGCTTGTTATTGTTTCTTAGCAACAAATGGGACAAAATTCCATGAGAGAAAGAAACAAAAGGAAAAATCCTAATCCCTAACAAACACCAAGGCAAGTGTCTGCCTCGAGTACAGGCCCCAGGAAACCGGGCCGCAAGGTTGAAACCCAGTCAGGACTTCAAGAGGTTTGGAAAGGAGCAAGCAGCTGAGATGTGTTGGGGCCCAAGTTTCAGGTGGTAGCAAGGGCAGGGTGGGGGTAGCCCACCAGTGATGTCCCTGGCTCATCCCTGGTAATTGCAAACAGGTGGCAGCAACAGGGAGGCTCAGCCAGGTGAGCATTGCAGCACCTGGAACTTGTAACAAGGTGATAGACCATGCTGAGCAGAGGAGTTGAGGTAGTCTGAAGGGCTATCTTCAGAAGAAGATAGAAGTCCTTCAGTCTGAAGGACACCTGGGGAGAGGTGTGCAAGCAAGGAGGAATTCAGGGAATGGTTCTGATGTGTTGCTTCAGCTTTGGAGGAGAGAAACCTCTGCAAAAGCCTTAGGACAAGTATGGATGTTTGATCATTTGAAGAGGAATGGCTCAGGAACTGAAGGTACACTTTGCTTGGTGGTGGTTTTGGCTGGAAAAGGGGCAAGTGCTGGCTGGTGCCTGGGGACAGAGGTTCCCTGGCTTTGGGAAACAGGGAAACAGAGGCTCTGCCTGTGCTGTGTCTTCAGAGGACAAGGAGAGCTTCACTGCCCAGGGCAGTGGCTCTGGGGCTGCTGCTTCCTTGGCTCAGAGCAAACATACCTATTTTCCCGTGTGCGTGGAAGTTACATTACCAGCTTTTCCCTGGGAAATGGCCTGCAAATTCAAAGAAAAGAGAGAAAAAAACTTGTAAAGTTGTTCCATCTGTCTTGCAGTCCTTTAAGGGCCACTCTTTCCCCCTGTAGCCATGAGACATCCTGTCCCCTTCAGCTGATGCAGAAAGTGAGGTTAAGTGCACTGCCGAAGACTCCAGGACCTGAGGATATACAGTTCCCTGAACTTATAAAATCACGACTTGGCAAAACTGTGCTAGCTGCAGAGCTGTTCATGCTCTTAACCTGTATGTTCCCTAAGCCAATTAGGCTGAGTTTCTGGAGAGGGCAATAATGGCTGGGCACACTCCTTTGAACCAATAATGAAGGTGGCTGGAGCTGACGAGTGCCTGCTAATGAGGGAGTGCTGCCTGCTTGCTGTGCATAGCTAATGACCCTGGCTCCAGTAGTCCACGGCCTGGCAGAACAAAAAAATCTCTTTCCACCCAGTCCTTCACTACTATCCAGCTGTACTCAAGTGAACAGCTCGTTTGGTGGGGAGAGGAGATAACAGCATGGCTGTTTTCAGGACAGGTAGCCTGATTTTTCCTGTGCTACCCTGGGTCAGCCTCAACTCCTCTTTAGGCATTGCTGTTCTTTCCCCTCCCTGCCTTTGCAGTGGTGCTGCTTCAGGGATTGTGTTGGGAGTGAAACGGGTTGTGATAGGTGCTGCAGGTTATGGTGGAGAGGAGGAATGCCAAAATACAGATATTTAAGGGCTCCAGTTTGGAGATGTCTGCCTGGTTAGTGTGTGTCACCTCTCCAGCCTCCTCTCAGGGGATAACACCCTTCTGCATTTGGGGAGGGAGCTCGGGAAGTGGGCAAGCCCCCCCCCGCCCCCCCCCAAAAAAAAAGCTTTGTAGTACTTGTGAAACAGATTTCTCCAGCATTGGTCCTTGTTCATTGAAACCAGCACCAAGGGCTACAGGCAGGCCTGGGCTCTTGTGCCTGGGCTGAGTCTGCTCTCATCTCTGCCCTCCTCAGGAGCTGGGATGGTCTGGTGTGGTGCAGGGGCCGGCACTGGTACCTGTGTGCAAAGCTCAGGTGTGCAGGAGGCTGTGGCAGCCTCCTTGGAAGGGCTGGGCTCGTTGTGTGTGAATCTCCTGATGTGTGGTGGCAGGGAGGGGTGGGTAGGTGGGCAGGGTGCAAAATCTGCTGAAAAAAATTCTTCCTTTCACCAGATTAAACTCTTCTTGCAGAGCTCCTGTGTGTCTTCCCTCCTACTTGAATTTATAAATATGTTTTTTTCTGTGAGTTAGTGAAAAATTCAAGCTTTCTACTGTAAAGACCCCATCTTCAAACCAGTCTCTGTGAGATGTACATGTGGCAGTTGATTTAGCTTCATTGGGCTGCTGTGGTTGGTAAAAATGTATTGAGATTATTCCAAGATGCTAAAGAAACATAAATGATTGCTGTTAGACTAATTTATTACTATTTAGCAGAGAACAAATACATTTTTAAAGGAGTAATGGCAAATTAAAATTCCTGTAAGGCAAATTTGCTTATCTAGTACTTAGTAAAAAGTTTGGCTTAGATCCTACAGCCTCTTAAATGCACACACAACCTTATGCAAGTGTGTAGGCCCAAAGAAATCTTAAATCTCTGTAGGATCAGGAACATGGATATTAAATAGAAAGCCCCCACCAAATTAGTCTTTTGCTCTTGGCACTGCTAGTCTGCTCCTTACTCACTGCCTTTGCTTGGAAAATGATAGTCGATGAGGTCAGTTTTACTCCTGTTTCTAGTCAGTGTCAAATGGTTGCCCTCAACACTGGTTTTAGCAGGAGTGGGATATTGATCCCACCTCTGATCTGCAGCGTTGGGCATCAGCAGGCAGAAGGACAGAGGCAGTGTCTGTGTCTGCTGGCTCAGGTGGGCTGTGCTCTCCCTTGGAAGTGCTCTGGGGATCTGCAGGGTGTGATGCTGTGCCCTCAGCTACACAAGGAAGGATCTGGGGAGCTGGTTGCTGCCATCCAGCATAGGTGGCTGTGCAGCCCAAAGCAGGATTCACTAATGAAAGGTTATCCTGAAAACTCTTTTCTTGGGCTGCTAGATGAGTGCAATAACCTGTTTCAGCTGCTTCTTGACTTACCTGTCACAGCTGTGCAGCAGCTACAGCTCCTCTTCTGTTCTGTGTCACTTCCACATCCGTGCTGAATGAACTAAAAGGGTGAGAATTTTGGTGAGGCCATGGCACAGGTTGCCCAGGGAAAATGTGATTGCCCCATCCCTGGAAGTGTTTAAGGCCAGGTTAAAGGGAGCTTGGAGCAACCTGAGGAAGGTGTCCCTGCCTGTAGTAGGACATAAGATCTTGAAGGTCTCTTCCAACCCAAACCAGTCTGGGATACTGTGATTCTAATTAGTAGAAATTGGTCTTGCTTCCCCTCGAGTTCTAGTTTGTACTGCAAATCAAAACAATTACCTTTCTGCACTCCTAAACTGGGGACTGGCATTTATTTATTTTGTTAGCTACAGTTCTTCGTGTGTTCTGGTGCAGATAATGGAATGATGTGGTTTGCAGTTCACTTGTGAGCAGGCTGCTTCTTGGGATGGGATGTCACAGAGGTGGCCCTGCAAGGGACTGGCTGAGGTGTGTTGAGGAAGAGAGCCACCCCAGCAGTCAGCACAGGTCTGTGCAGGAGTGAGCAGTGCAAAGCTGGAATACTGCTGGGATTGCTAATCCTGAACCAGGAAGCACATAAGGAAGTGTTTGAGTGGGGATATGTGCCTGGGGTGGTTTGTTGTGAGAGCAGTTTGAAAAGGTCCTGCGTGCTTGCCTTGGTTCCACTGAAAGCTGGTAGCTGCACCAGCACAGACAGCTGCACATGAGGCAGGAGTGAGCTTCTGGAGGGGCTGTGATTGAACAGGAGGTTGTGGGGGGAATTTCGGTGGGCTTGGCATGGCCAGAAGTGGTTTGGTCTGCACCTGCACCCTGGGATTTGTAGCCTGTGGCTGGCAAGAGCTGACATCTGCTGAGACCTTTTAGGTGATATCTGGCCTAAAAACCAAATGTGTAGAGCAGTCCTTATTTCTGTTGATTGGAATATGAAATTGTGGGGGCAGTGTGAATAAATACTCACCTGAAGCAGCCATTTACCTGTGCTCTTGTCGTTATCACCAGCAGATTGCTTTTCTCCACGTGAGCCTCATCCCTCGCAGATCTCTGTGCTTGCTGGAGTCTTTGCTCTCCTGTCCCACTGTGCCTGTCACACCAGGTGACAGTCTGAGGCAAGGTCTGCCCTGCCCACACAGCTGTGGGGGCTGCTCCCCTAAGATGGGTGCTTACAAGCCCTTCATTAGCAGTTGACTTGATTAGAAGGCCTGGGGGGAGCCAGAGGCAATTCTCACCCCAGGCACCCACGGTTTTGTGCCTGCTCTGACCATATCAGATTTGAGATGGGTAGTGCATGTTCTGGTTGGAAATGACATGTGCTATAATTCCTGTAGCAAAAAATATACTTGTGAATGTGTTCCTCAGAAAAAGTGGCGAGTTCAGATGACGATGGCTTTCAAAAATCCTTCCTCGCTATTTGTACTTGACTATTTGTACTTTGACTTCTATTTACTTCTGTGAAAGTACGCTCCTGTGAGGACCTTAAATTCGAGAGGGGTTTGGTAAAAGGTTTTTTCAGCCAAGAGATGAATTTCTGATAGTCAAAACACTTTGTTTCAGATCTATGAAGAAGTTCTAAATTACCTTTTTTGTCCAGGTTTCCCCGGAACTATTCATTTCTCTTGGATATGACATAGTTTGGGGAAATACTTGGATGCTTTGATACACAAACATTTTTCAGTTGGGAACAGCCCGAGGTGTTTTTGGGAAGGGAAGCATACTCATTCAGCAGTCAAGGATTAATATAGCTCTGCCTGCATCCCACTTCTGTGCCAACCAGTCACTGCCTTCCAGTTCCACAGCAGTGGTCATCCAGGCAAGGCAAAAGAAAAGTGAAGCTTTTTTGTCTCCACTGCAGAGTGCAACTACTGAAATCCAAGGGAATTGGCCTCAACTTCCCCAGTGTGATTCTTACCTGGCTGCAGAGATGCTGGGTGGCCCCTCATGGCCCTGGTCATGTAAGAACTGTACCTTAAATTTCAATGCACTGTAATTGAATGTGATATAAGTCAAACCAAGAGCTATTTTGATGTACAAGTAACACCTTTCTATGAAAAGGAGTCCCTTTTTCTATTGTAGTGTGCAACAGTGTCATTGCAGGTGTCTTTGTGATGCTTTTGTTGTGACAGATCCACTGGGCAAATATACTTCAAAACAGACTTTTATCTTCTGTGCTACAGGCAGCCTTGGTGTGCAGGACAGCAGAGAGAGCTCTTGTGGGGAGAGCAGGAGGCTGTTGGTGTCTGTGTCCTTGCCAGGCTGATGGGGTGGGTTGTTTTCCGGGATGTGGGAGTGGGGTGGGTGTGAGTCATGCCTTGCCCTTGTCATTCCCTTGTTTCCTGAGCCAGGCTCGCTCATCTTTCTGAGCACAGGATGTGGTTGGCTTTATTTGGAATGTTACAAGCATCCCCGTCTGAGTTAATTGACCAAGACAAATTTTGTTAAGAAACCTTGACATTAATAATGCGAAATAAGAGCTGGGAGGTAAAACACACTCTCTAGACAGGCATTAGCAGTAACCCCACCCTTCCAGACTCCTCCTGAGGTACTATGGCAAAGAGCTTAGGTCAGTTAGTTTTAAAATTAACTTCTAGTCCTCAAGGCAGCCTTTAAATAGAGTATTTGAGCTGTGACTATTGCTAGTCTTTTTAGGCTGTGTAAGGGAGAGTGGAAGAGTGTAAACCCAGAGAAATCCGTAAGTGCTGATGACTGGTGGTCTAATGACTGATCGTGGGCAGACCCTTCATCTCAAACCCTTGGGCCCTGCAAGCTGAGCTGAGATGTGGTGCACTAGTTAGCACCAGGGATGGGAATGCTCCTCTCTTCCAAGAGAGAGTCCCCACATGCTGTAAATCTGCCCTTTGCAGCTCAGATCCAGCAAAGCCTTGCTGTGATAATGCAATCCAAGTGGATGTTCTTCCTGCTTTTCTCACCCTGAACAGGGGTGTGCTGATGTAGCATGTGTGTGGAGGGACCCACTGATAGTGCTTTGAGTACCAAACATGCACCGAGAAGCTGCATCAATCCATCTGAGAGGTGCAGAGCTGTTCCCTTCTCTTGGAACAGAGGGCTAAGCCCAAGAGATACACAGATTGGTTGCCTGAGATAATTTTAAGGTGGAAAGATTCATCAGGTATAAAGGGAAAAAACAAAGTACCAGATACTTTGAATGCCTGGGAAACAAGGTGAGGCTCCTGAAAAAACACCTGTTTTCTGGCTGGGGCAGTGATGGACAGTCAAAGCTGCAGGGACTCCGTGTGTCCTGTGTCAAAGCATGGCAGCATTCTTCTGCCTCGTCACCTTCCCTTCCCATGGGGAGGAGTCTCTAGCAGTGTTACAGTGAGCTCATGGGCACCCTGTGCCCCCCTTCCCCCTCAACCCTGTGACTCTGATCAAGATAACCCCTGGATCCTCCTTTCTACCCCAACGGGGTTGGCGGGGAGCCAGGAAAGCCCACCCTGTCCAAAACCTATATAGACCCCTGAGATTTCCTGTTCTTCCTCTTTTTTGCCCCGCCCTCCCACGGACACCACAGAATAAAGAGAGCTGTCCCAACACCCTGGGGTAAGAGCCTCTTTTGAATATTTATCCCTCTCCTGGTATTCCTCCCCTCACAGCCCCATATCTCTGAGCTGGTCAGATTCTTTGGGGGCTGCGTGGAGGGGGGGAAAACTACATAGCAGGACTGTGGCTGCTGTGCTGCAAATCACACATTTCTCCAAGGAAGCAAAGCTATCCCTGTTCCTTCTTCTAGACCCAGATAGGAGGTTGTGCTGAAAAGACACTCCTGAGGGTATCAGGAGAGCAGCCAAAGGACCATGTTAATTAGCCTCTGAAAGCAGGCAGAAGCGCAGTGCTGGGGATGGCTCCAGCCCGAGTCCCGGTGCTGTCCCGGCTCCTCGGGGACGCTGTGCTCCCTGGCCCGCCGCCGTGCCGCGGCCTCGCGGGCGATCAGCAGCCGTGCCTGAGCCGCACATCGGATCGATACTGCCCAGCCCTGACACGGAATCGGTCACTCGTGGCCAGCTCATTACTGCTGCCTGCAGCAGCCCCTCAACAGCCCTGCTCGGCTGCTGCCGAGGCACGCCAAAACTGTTGGGCTGTCTTAGTTACATGCAGCATTTCAGCAGTCCCTCCTTCCCTTGCTCGAAGCTTGCCATCTGCTCCGGAGCCTCGGAGGAGACAGAGGTTGCAGAATGGGGACAAGAGCAGTCGTGCCTGTGCTTTGTCTCTATGGTGACTGAGTGCTCTCCCTTGTGGAGGCTGGGGGAGGCTGGTTCCAGGCCTGCCCATTTTAGGCCTTATCTGCTAAAAACCTTTCTTGTCCGCGAGATTTTGGTGGTGTGCTTAAATTCTGGCTTTGAAGCTGATTTTACTTACGGCTGTTTTAATCTGCTGTGTGTTTCCTGTCTTGTCACTGTTTGCACTCTCCAAGGGGTTGCAAAGGCTCAGGATACTCTTCCTAGACAGCAGCTTTGAAATGGCAATTTATTATTTATAAATTAGGGGATGGATGAGGTCTGGGAGTCGAGTTCCTGTGAGTCTATTAGCTGGTCAGGTTGTGCCCTGTGTCACTGCAAAGATGCTTTCCTCTATATCAGCAGCAAAGTCTTAGACTTGACTCCTGACCTTGGTCATGAGCCATTAATGATCTCTGAAGGAAGAAATGCACTGACACGTGCACTTTGGGGGATATTTGGTACATCTGCTAGCATGCCATTGATTTCCATGAGCAAACTCGTGAGGACAGTTTTATTTTTAAACAGCTTTTACTTAAAGTGGAGTCCAGTTCTTAAACAGGAGATCCTCTGATTTTCATAAGAAACAATTTCACTCTGGGGAGTGAGGATGTGGAGGGTGGCAAGAAATGACATGTGTGTGCAGCAGCAGGGCTGGAGAAGCGGCTGGACCTGTTGGTTGTGGGGCACTATCAGACACTATCTTCCTCTTCCTCCTGATGCAGTCTCTTACAAGGCAGTGTCAGGCTGAGGCAGCCACGGCAGATAACCCAGACAGAGCAGTATGGGTGTGTTGGTTGCCTTGCTGGCTGTTGTGGTAGTTGTGATGCTCATTTGTAGTGTGGGAAGCCCAATCTCCAGCACTGCAGTGGCACAAAACCGAGGTTCAGCCCTGCCTCAAACTCCCTTCAATGAGCACTGACGGTCAGACCATGGCTGCCAAATAAAGCTGAGGTTTTCGTGACTCTTAACTGGTTCACTAAACTACCTCAAGTGATTATTCTGTTTCTTTCCTGATTAGGGAAAAAATCTTTAAATGCATGAGACTATTCTTAGATGTTTGGGGAGGAACCAAGAGTGCTGTAGAGTGAGTTGTGTTAAAGGTATCTTTAACTGGAATGAAGACAGGAAGCCTTGCTCCAGGAAGCTTATGGGCAAGGAATGTTTTCTAATCTTGTGTTTAGAACCACTATCTTAGATCCTCTGTTTATTTTTGGTGATGAGAAAGAAATGAGTGGTTTAATTGCCTTATTTCAAGTGTGTTGTGGTTTAACCCCAGCCAGCAAGCAACCAGTGCAAGCAGTGTTTTGAGTACCAAGATGCTCTGGCCAATGGTTTAATGCCAGAGAGGGAGAGGCCCTTTGCCCAAATCTTGAGCTTGGTGGGGATTGGAAATTGGAGAAGGCTGGCAGCTAAATGTTTTCCTTCTTGTCAGGGTCTGTGGTCAAGCAGCTGGCAGACTCTGGGAGCTTGATCTTCATAAAGGAGCAGGAGCAGATTTCTCCCTTATGGTGGGGGCAGCCCCAGTGTGTGCCTGCACTGCACTCTGTACACCCCATGGACAGGAGGCACCTGACTCGGTGAAATGAGGTTTTTTGTGCCCATGCCTTTCCACGTGGGGTAGATACAGTGCTCCTGGGAATGCTGGGTCTCTTGGGGTGTCAGGCAGTCCTGCCAGCCTGGGGATTACTGCGTGTCTGACACAGAGACCAGGCTTGTGCAGCTGCAGAGGCCACGCTTGCCCGGCGCTCTCTGCAGAACCTTGGAGCTGGGAGTGCTCCCGCCAAGGGAGAGGCTGCAGTAGGAAGCTGTGCTGTGTTAGCTTACAGGATTACAGAGAGGATTATGGAGGGGACACTCTGAATGCTGAAATCACAGGAGCACTTCAGTCAGCATTTGTGCTTCCTGCCAGGGCACTGGCTGAGGAATGAGGCAGTCTCAGGAGATGGGGCTGAGCACTGCGCCCTGAACCTGCCTTGGTCCTCTTCTCTTACCTGCCTGCCCTGCCCTGAAGGACTCTCTCTCGCATCAGTTGGTAATGAAGGAGAGTTTTGTGTTTCAGAGTAAGATTTGTAGGCCTCTGTTTCCCCTCTTGATTTCAAGAGCTGGATATATGGTTTCACAGGCAAGGACTTTTTGATGGCTTCTTTTGTGTACAAATGTAGCTCCAGAGATTTGGAGGACAAAGGCAGCCTGCAGTGGCTTTGCAAACCACCTTCTGTGCAGCAAAGACTGTCTGCAGTGAACCACAGCTATTTATTGTGTTTCTTTCCAAAACGTTTCCCCCATCCAAGTTTGAATTAGATTAATTTTCTTTTATGTGGGAAAAGTTGGAGATTCTCTGTGCGGTGAAGTAAAAATAGATTATTTTGACTTGTTGCATCTTACATAATTTCCTGGAATTTGTTCCCCTTGGAAAGGTTGTTGGGAAAATAAAACGCCCCTCCTTGGCTGGCTGAATGGCATGAAGAGGGAAGGGCTGGGCTGGGTGGAGAGAAGGCCAGACTAACAAATCCTCTTGTTCTCCTGAAGACCAGCTGAAGGCTGGCATATTCTGGGAATGCCAACAGCCTCGTTAGTGAGCAGCAATGGGTGGAGGAGGTTGGAATATCTATATATATTTTAGTTTTTTATAAAGTATTTTATACCTTTTTATTAAACAACCAGGTTATTAGGCTTCTAATTTTCACGGTGCCAACATCTGGATTGGTACATCCTTACCTGCAGGCTGGGCACTCCGGATCAAGTGGGCTGCAGCAGCACAGATAGCCCAGCACTGGGGTATAGTGCTCTCCCTCCCACCGAGGCTGGGGAGGTTCCTGCAGTCCAGGGGGCCATGACATCCAGCTCTGTGCAGCTGCCTCGTCCATCTTCTCCTCAGCCAGACCTCAGCTCCCTCTGCTGCAGTAATCCACATGCAATCAATCTGGCACTTTCAAATATTTATGAATCATTGATGGATTTTTTTGAAGTTTGAAGTTGTAGCTTTCATGGAATTTGGTTTGATTAGCTGGAAAGTCAATATTTTCACTGTGCCGTGGCTGAGCAGCATTAATTCCAGCCCAGGCAGCAGCAATAACAGCACTGCAGTGCTAATGGCTCTCTGCCTGCCCTGGCTAGTGTTTAGGTAGTCTGGGATGATCTTGGAGCATGTGGAGGAACCTTAGAGAGGTGATAATAAAGCAATATAGCTCATGGTGAAAATTGGTAGAAGCAGGTAAAGAAAAGGTCCATAGCAATGTTTGGGAGTCTGCAGGGTGAGGTGTTGAGGCTGCCTTTCTTCATAAGTCATCTGTTCCAACACATCCAAACAAGGTGGATTGTTTTGTACCACAGCTCCCACTAACTTGTCGTAAAAGGATAAGGCACCTTCAGCAGAGTGAATCAGAACCTCGTGGGACCAGACCTTTATTCTTTTTAGCTGATGCAAATAGGAATTTGATAGGTGAGCCAAGTTTTTCTTGTCTTTACAGATGAGGGAGTGAAGCCAAAGGGGAATTGTTTGAGCTCAGAAGAGGCACAGACACTATATCTTTCTGTCACTTCATGCCATGACAGTCATTGCTTGCACTGGAGAGCCCACCTCTCCCTTCCATGTCTCTAATACCTGTCCTGTTCCAAATAACCTGTCCCAGTCCTGTTCCAAAGGAAATCAACAACTCCCATGCTAATTTGATATGGCTGAACAGCCTGACTGAGAATTTATAAGCTCTTCACTATTAGCGTGGGCTGCAGACAGAGCTTCCTGTGCTCTGAGGATGTCTAGTTGAGATATTTGAGTTGTGCATGACAGTGAACGTGTCTGGATATTTCAGTGTCATCCCAGGGGTTAAGTGCCTGCAGTGGAAAGTTATGTTCTAGGATATGTCTTGTAAATGCATGTCATGGTGCATTTCTGTCACACCAGGTAGCACAAAGAAACCCAGTGTGTTTGCAGCAGGAGATGTCTGATAACCTGTGCTCCCCAGGCAGCAGCAGCTCAGCAGGGACTGAGGCGGTTCTGCTGCACATGGATGGGATCAGCCCTTGGGATCCTGTGGAACACTGTGGTGTTCCATGCTGTCTCCATCCTGGGAAGCAGCCTTGCCTCTGCTGCTGAGGCCGCAGGAACATGAGGGCCAAGGCCTCGGATCAGATTTCTCCTGGATCTCTGGATCAGGACCTGCGAGGCAGCTGGCAAGCACAGTGTGGAAATGGGATTACAGAGCACTCAGGGTGCACAGCATATTTTGGATAGAGCTCTTTACACACTCTAGGGCTGTCAGATTGCTGTGGTCTTCCTGAGAGGTGGCAAAAGGCAGGAATAGCTGTGGCTGTGCTGCTGGTCTCAGGCGGGAATGAGCTGACATGCTGGTGTTAATAGTGTGGATCACAGGTGCTCTGATGGAGCTTAATGACAGCAAGGGATGTGAGGAAGCCAAGAGCTGAACTGACTGTGCCAGTGGCATGCTAACCCTACCTTCCAGTGCTCAGGGCCATTTTTGAGGTGAATTTACATAATCTGTACCTTCCCTTCAGTTCCCAGCTGATCTTGTGTAAATTCTAGGGCACTCTTGTGGTGTTGGCATGTGGGAGAATGACAGAAGTGATGACAATCCTGCTTTAAACTTCACAGGCTTTTTGGCAATGCTAATGATGCCCAGTCTCTTCTGAAGGAGAAAATGCAATGGCTGTGGAGCCTCACAAGGCTGTGCCGAGGCTGTCAGTGCTGGGAGCCTTCAGTCTGAAGGGGAGTGTACAGATGTGTACATGTATAGCCCATCCTTCAGGAGAGAAACCACAATAAGTACTGGTGGGAGAGAGGGCAGATCCTCACAGATTGATGCTGACTGTAGAGGTGCTAATGCCTTGCTTTTACACCTTGATCTTGTTGATGTCTTTTGTGGTGGGTAATAAATACAAGTCACTTCATCCACTTTGTCTCTTCTTTGGACCGTTCTTTAAATTTGGTCAAGTTCCTGGTGCATGGATTGTCTTGACCTCACCATGAAAAGACCTGCCCTGGGATTACCCCGAGTCTCACTATAATTTCTGCTGCAATGCTTTATTTCAGCCTTCGTTTTGGAGGGGTAACACTGCATTCAGTCATGCTCCACAGGGTGCTAAAAGCCTGCGGTCTGGGTGATGCTCCAGTGGAGAGGGTTTTGCCAGCTGACCTGGTACTTCTGAACCTGACAGTGCCTTCCCTGCATGATTCTCCTGCCTTTATTTCATTTGCTTCCCATTCTGGGTTCTTGGAGGGCTTGGGAGATGTAAATGTGGGGAACATGTACAAGGATTCCCTCCATTACATGTGAGGGAAGTGTCTCTGTACCAAGGCAGCTGTGGGGGCAATATCATCGAGTCTTCTGCTGTAGCTGTGGGATCGTGTTCCCATTAGTCACCTCCACAGGAGCCAGATCAATCCCCTGCTACTTTGCAGTTTTCCCTGCAATTGCTGCCAAAGGAAAAGAAATGTCACTTATTTGGAAATTCTGCTTTCTTATTCTGGCAGTGGATGAACTTTCCTGGAACATCAGAGTTCCCAGGGCTGCTCCACTTCCCCACCAGCTCACACTGAGATAAACCAAATGTGCAGCCAAAGTGAAAGCCCAAGGATCATGTGGAGAATGGCTGCAAGTGTATCTTCCTGTCAGGCTAAAAATGTAGCTCATTGCAGGGGCTTGGCCATGGTTTTCCATAAAAAGACCACATCTGGAAATGCTGGCTCATTATTCTTGTGGGGCAGTTGTGCTTTGCTTGTGTCCAGTGGCAACTGGAGATGGGAAGTCCTTGTCTTGCAGACTCTGTGGGTTAAAATGGTGTGAATTGTCACGGGGAAAGAGGAAGGACACTTGACAGCAGAATTGGGTGCAGCTGGTTATGGGGAGGGCTTGGGCAGGCAGTTGGGACAACTTTATGAAACGTGTACGGCATGCACAGCCTGTGCTTGGCTGTCATGATTAGCATGATGTGCTGCTGGCACAGCAACACCTTCCCTGCTGAAGCAGAGGCACTCAGTGTGCCAGTTGCAATGAGGTGACAGTGATGCAGGAGATAAAGAGCAGCCTGGGAGTGGGAATTCTTGTTTTCCGATCCTGTTCTGGGCCTTTGAGCTTGATACTGATTCTGTTTGCACACTGCTAGGGGAGAGATCCCTGATGCCTGCCTAATGCAACATGCCTTGAGCCCTACATGGTACTGTCACAGGGTACTGTCACAGGGTTAAGAGCAGGAGGTCTCAGTTGCGTACAGCATCGGTAACCCTTGATATGGAAGAGTGGTGAAGCAAGACACTGAAAACTTGTTTTTTCTATTTGGACATTTGTTCTTGGACAGCTGATTATTCCTACTGGAGAGAAAAACCTGGCCCTTGTATCTGCCCTGGAAAAAAGATGATTTCTTAAGATAGCAACATTTTCTAATCCTGTCTTCTAAAAGAACCTGCCAGTTCTCCCCACCTCCATGCTACCTGTGAATTTAATGGGTTTGCTTTTTGCTCCTTCCTCCAGCTCTGTAGCAAAAGCTCTGAAGAAGGCAGTTGTGTGACAGGTTCCTACAAAATCTTGTTTGTCTATATGCTTTGCCTTTGTAACGGAGGAGAGTGCTGATATCTGCTCCTCACACATGGCTCTCAGAGCAGTTCTGTGCCTGCCCTGTCACTGTTTCTCTAAAGACCACATTCCCCTGGCTGATGGGAGTGGCAGCCTGGGCACTGTCAGAAGCCTTACTGGGGTGGAGGTGTCTGACAGGGAGTGCTGTGCCCAAAGCCTGTTAGGCTCTTGGAGAGGGAGATAGATGGGAATGATGTGATTTGCTCTTGACAAATCCATATTGGCTGCAACTCATCTCCTTGTTATCTCATTGATTTTTGGAGGGCTTGGAATTGGGTCTTTGAGGAAGCAGGGCAGTGTGTGTAAAGGTGCAAGAGCTTCCTCTGCAGTTCTGTGTTGTGTTGTTGGCCACTGCTCTTGAAGTGTTTCTCCTGTCCTCCAAATGGCTTTTTGCTCCTCAGCACCCCCGTGGTGATGGGGTGAGTGGTTGTCTGTGTCTCCCCCAGTGGTGTTTTGTCACACCCTAGTGGCTTGATGGCACAGTGGCCATGGATGTGGCCCTGCCACAGGCTTCAAGGGGACCTGCTTTTCTTCCTTTGGGAGAGTGGTCTGGGATTGAGTCCCCTCTTGCTCACAACATACTTGGTTGACTGCTTGGGAAAACTAAAAGTGTTCAACCCCCAGATCATCCCACCTACAACATCCCTTGGGATGCTGACCAGCTGTGCCAAGTGGAAGGTGAGCTTGTTTGTATCAGCAGTTCCTTTCTCCTGTGTTAAAGATGCTGCTCTTCCCTCTCCCTCATGAAGAGGCTTGGTTATGGAAAGGCAGGATGAGGCATGATTTCCTTCATCCCTTTTGTCTGAGTTCCCATCAAAGCCATTACAGTGCCAGATAGTGACTCTTGACAATGCCAGCAAAAATGGCAGCACCAATTCCTGTCTGTTTGGAGCAAAGTCTAGCTAAGACAGGTTATTTATTTATTCTTCTGTGGCTGCTGTGGGATCTTATGCATGGTGCTGGGTGATATTCCCATGGAGGGGATCTGCAAAAGGCTCGAGGGGCTGAACCTAAAGCTCACTGCTGGCTCAGGACTGTTGCAGGGAGGGGTTGGGGGCACTTGGACATGATCAGCTGATGGGTAGGACCTGGTGGTCTCTGTGCTTTACCCATCCTGGCCTCTCCAGGTCACAAAGCAGCAAAGGGATGCACAAAGCTAGCTTTGTTATGTGGGTGTTGATAGCATGAGGAGTGCTGGCAGGAAGTGGGGCCCATCTCTGAGAGCTGGAAGTGACTAGATCCAGGGGCATGTGGGCAGCAGGGCAGAGGAGAAAGTCATTCTTCTGTTTTTTAGAGTCTCAGAAATGTAGCTGACTCTGGGGCAAAACATCTGGGCTGTGCTTACTTTGTTTATGCTTTCTCCTACCCATATCTCTGATCAGAAGCAAATTATGCACTTGACTAGAAGCTCAAGATATGTCTTCACACAGGTATCACCCGTGGTCCAGACTCCCCCAGAGATGGCTGAGGTGACCTGCCAGACTTGCCCTGCAATGGTGCTCAAAAGAAATGTCAGCAGCCTCCGGGTCACGGGAGCTTCCTGCTGTGTCCTTTTGTGCCCACCAAGTTTGTGGGCTTGGTCCCTGGGCTTGCTTGGCTGACACACTCCTGGCTTCCCTCTCCTCCCTATCCACTGGAGAACAAGCAGAAATTCTGCAGCTACCAGCCACCAGGGAAGGAAAGCACTGGAATGCTTAAAAGGCAATTAGTGTTTTCCACCACAGATCTAGCAGTGCATTGCTCTTTCCAGTTGCATTCCTCGCCTCTGCCCCCTTCACCACCTGCTGCATTTTGTGGGTTTTCTTTTATCAGTTGCTTTTCATTTTCACTTGAGCTGTCAGTGAGAGCTGAAGTTCAGATTAAGTTGCAGCTGAGATGTGCTTTGCTGGGGATTATGGAGCTTGCTGTGTGTGTTGCTGCCAGGTAGGGCAGGAAAAACAAAGCTTTTCAGCAGGCTCTGAGCAGACAGAGGCCTCTGCTTTCCAGGGCTGAAAGTGGTGCTCCCAGGCTCCAGTCTGCACTGGTGAAACCAGTACCACTTCCTTTATGGAACTGGTTGATGCCATCTAAATAGGACAACTGGTCTGTGCTGACCTCCTTGGGGAGCTGGAGCCTCTGGGCTCAGAGAGCTGCCAGCGCTGGTGGAGGCTCAGGCAGCGCCTGGAGAAGAGCAGAGTCTGCTCCCACTGATGCATTTTGGTCTGATGCAGGGTCTAGGTGTAGTAGAGAGAAAAATTGAGGCTTTGACGTATAGCTCAGCTTTATTTTTTTTGTTTAGGTGAGTTCAATTTCTGTAATTGCTCCCTGGCTGTGTCTGTGAGAAGATGAGGCATCACCTGAGGCACAAAATGTAACTGCCATGATCTGGGAGGGCCAGAATGGGCCAGAGGCATCCATGGAGAGAGTTGGCTTGGACACCAGGAAATGGACTTATAGGGCTGGTCTGAATTAATGGATTGCACTGAGTTAAAATAACCAACACTGAGTGGCTGTCTTTTTTCAAAATATTAAAAATATCCCAGATTCTTCATAAATCCAAGGGATGCAACCGCCGTTGCCTAGCACAAGTGTGGATGACTGTCTTCCCTCAGAGCCTGGTGGGAGCTGCAAGACTTGTGCTGGTTGGTATTTTAAGGACCCTTACAGAGTAAATGGCCTGAATCTTTAGTTGAGCAGCTGGGCTGACCCCAGGTGAGATGCAGGGCAGTGGTGCAGAGTGCTGTGCTCCTGCTGGTGACAGGGTGAGCTGAGCTCATTCATTGCTCTCACAGGGCAGAAGGTCCACTCCCTGAACTTGCATGTGCCTGGTGCCACATGTTTTGGGCACACTGCCATGTTTCCCAAAGAGCCCCACAGACCTATGAGGGCTTTGCCATGCCAGGGTGGCAGGCCCAGCTCTCAGGCTGCCCATCCCACTTTGCCCATCTCTGGGGCTCACGGGGCTGTGGTGTTGTCATGCTGCAGCCCGGGGGTTTATGTTGCTGCTGTATGATAGGAGCACAATGATGCTCTGCCTTAACTCTGCCCCTCATTTTTGTGTGTGTGGTGTCACTGCAGCCTGTTGCCAGTGCCACTGGCATCCCCTCCCTCTGAGCCCTGGATGATGGAAGCCTGATTTCCATCCTGCCACCTCCAGGCCTTTCTTGCCTTGCTGCTCTCATTTTCCTGAGTCTCTCCAGGAGAAATTCACCCAGAAGCCTACTATTGTTGGAAGGACTGCCATTTTCAGAGGTGTAATCTCCCACCTGCCCTGTTCTGAGCTCCCAGCATCACAGGCATAGCCTTGCTTGCTGGGATGCACTTGGCAGGAATGCTGCACAGCTTAGCAGTGGCCAAGGTGATCTCTAAAAGCATCTGTGTGTTGTTGAGATAGCACTTATCTGTTGAGAGAGTGAAGGAGTGAGCAGGCCTGACCTCCAGAGCACAAATGAGACTAAAACCTCATACCCAAATCTCTCAGATGATATCTCAGATTTCCTCCCACCTACAGAAACATGCAAAAAATCAGTAAATATGATAGCCAGCTGCTAAAAGATGCTTGGTGGAAAGATGATTGTGCTAATGGGGAGCAGTGTGGGGTAGTGTGGTGCTTGCAGCCACAAAGGATGCTATAAATTGGGTCCTGTGTGATAATGAGCCACTGTCACAACATATGGCAGCCAGTGTGGGCTGTAAAGTCTGAGCCCCTCAGCGGGTGCCTGCTGCCACCCAAAATGCCTCACAGCCATCTGCTGGGACTGCTCCCACCTCCTGCTAGAGGCATGGCCTGAGCCTGTGTTTCCTGCTTGGAGCCTTCACAGAGCAGCTGCATCCTTCCCTTGGAAGGGTTTGGAAAGCTGGATGCCCAAATGTTTCATGTAAACCTTCATGGCAACAGCATGTCCACATATCCACGTGCTGGAGATGTGACAGATGCTTCCTGTCCTCCTCAGCTGTGTGCTCCCTCCTGGAAGGGGTTGGGGTGCTACAAGTCCTGAGGGTTCATGTCCAGTCTGAAATTCCTCAAACAAGGCACAACAGTGAAAGTTTGTTTAAAATTCCCCACCATCTAATCACCCCAGATGCTGGTGAGATAACAACATTTTTTGCAGGGTTACTCAGCAACGAAGAAATATTTGGGTCAAGTTGAGCTGTTTACATTCATCTTGGTTTATCCATCTTGTAGGGAATGAAACAAGTTTCTTGTTGAGTTTTTCCCTCTTCATTTTATTTTAATCTTGGTGCTTTGTATAAAAAGTATTCCATGTGAATCATGGATATTACGATTCCAGTCATGATGAAGGCCTTGTGACATCTCTCTGTTGTGGTGGTGGTACACAAGGGATGAGTAAGCTGTGCTCAGTGCAGTGAGACCCAGCCTGGTGTGCATCTCCTGCATTTCCTTGGCTTTCTGGTTTTGAATGGAGAAGCCCTAGATCGTGAACCTGTGTTGGAAATAGGAGTACATTTATCTCCTGTCTTCTAATGAGGTGCCCAGCACCTGAGGGTTTCACACGTGGTTCTCCAGTCTGTCTGTGAAAATGCTCTTGAGGGACCAGACCTGTTCTTTACACTTATATTATGTTTTCATGGACTCTTCACTTTCTGATTCAAAGTGAAGGTTCAAATAACAAAACGTCTTTCAGAAGTCAGTTTCTGATTTCTGTGTTATCACAAAAGAGACTTACCAAAGGATTGCTTGTGCTGGGCCTGCTCTTATGGAAGGCTTAGTTTTCCATGGGGATCCTAAAAACCATAATTTGACTGAAGATTGTCCCATAGCTTTAGAAGCAATATTCTATGCCTGTTCCATGTATTGCCCTCTGATTTGTGCTCTGTGTCCTGTGGCTCTGTTGGTCTCATTGAATTAATGGGATGGAGGCTGTAATGCTGGAAATGAAACCATCACTGAAGAGCTCATCCTGTCTGTGAGCCCTCTGTGCTCACCAGCTCAGGAAGTTGTGCCTCCCTTTGGTCCTTTTTGGAAGTGTTGCCATTGAAAGGGATGGAGAAAAAGCCCCCAAAAGCCAGGCTAGAGACAGATGATGCTGCACCAACTCCAAGGAAGTGCCAGGCCTGGCTGAGTACTCTGGGAGCATTATGTGTCATTTAGGTCAAGGCTGTTATCCTGACACCCAGGGCCCTGCCCCATGCACAGAGCTCCGGGTGTTGCCCCAGGGTTCTGGGTAAGGGGTGCATGGCTGCTTCCAGGAATACCTGGGACTGCCATGGGAGGTGAGCGTGTCACATGCACATAAATGGAAGTAGGTCAGCGCTGGGGAGCAGCTCTTTGTGTGGGCATTAATATGTTTGTGTGACTCAGGGAATGAAAAAAAAAACCTACCAAAACTGTGTTTTGTCCTTTGCTTCCTAATGTGTGCTGTGAAAGGAAGAAGGGATCTTCAGGGACAGCAGGACAGATCCTTCTCTGGAGCAATTCTTTGTAGCTCTGTTGATTTAGTTGGCATTTCACTGATTAATACCAGTTGAGAATCCAGGCTGGAGTGTTTTGTATGCTTGTAAATAATTGAATGCCATGTGAATACAATGATGTAGGGGAGGATGGGAATAAAGCAGAGACACTGAGAAATTTCAGATTTTTTGCAATGAGGCTTTTATGTGGAAACACATTGGCATCTTGGCTGTGAGGCACTATGGTCGAGTGTGAGGGTTTTTTCATAGTAATTATAAGGACTAGAGATGGAGAGCTGTTGAAAATGCAAAAAATGGCAAGCACATGTCAGATGGGGAGAGGGAGGCTGCTGCCAGCTGTTTCCCCCTCCTTCTGCCTGACTAGGTTTGATAAATATGCATTATTTTTTAATACTAAAAATGAGCCCTACTTCTGGCAAGGTGCTAAGTTGAGAAACCTGGAGATGAAAGCCCTCGTTATCCAGGGTGAAGCAGCAGCAGCACAAGCCTCCCGTGTGTGCTGAGGGACCAAGTTAATGCACATCTGCTTTGGTAGAGGCCAAGAGATGCTACTTGTGGTGATGGTGTTTTATTGTGTGGGCTACAGGCTCCTTTTACACACTGGCTGCCAAATCCCTGCCCATAAAAGATATTTTTTAACAGCTGGGGTCGGTGGGAACTGATGTTGACCTGTCCCTCCTCACTGGTCTGGGAGCAGTTCCCAAATTCATGCCTCTCCTGTTCGCCCTGCTTGACATGGCTGTGACAGCTCCAGCCCCTGCTCCCAGGGAGATGTGAGGTTAGGAAACCAATTGATGTGTTTAAACCCATCTGCACCTGTGATTTAGGGACAAGACACGAGCCAAGGCAGTGGCCCGGGAGCTACTGGCTGCCCTTGGCTGTGACACAGGCACTCCAGGGAGCCTGGATGGAGGCTGCTGATATTTGGATGTGTGCTTCAAAGCCTGGAGGCTTCCCAGGAGCTCCCACGGGAGGAGGCTGTGAGGACTGAAAGTGGGCCTGCAGATCAGGTATGAGATTCGAGAGCTGTGGGCTCTGCACGTTCTGGTCACCCAGCAAACAGGGGTGGCATCTGCCTTGTATCTCCCCATAAACCAGCAAGAGGAAAATGTGGGTATTTGGAGAGAGTTATTCTGCTTTCTAAAGATGAATGACCAAGTTCCAGAAAGACTCAGGTTTGATTAGAGCCTGTGGGCTTGTCTTTTTGCCCATCACAGAGTAGAAATTAATGTCCCTGATTTCTTATTCCCTCCTGGGCTGGGGCTGAGCCAGCTGTGCTGCAGCACGAGGCAGGAGCTGGCTCTGCCTGCTTTCAGGACCTGCTGCTGCCATTTTATGACTTGCCCTGCTTGGGCTGTTGGTGAATTTCTGTGTTCACTCTCTTGGAGAGGCTTTATATTCTTCTTTTCTTTGCCACTGTCTAGGACTTGAAATAAAAGTCAGTTGGGAACAAATGAGGGATTTGTGCTGGGTGTGGGGCAATGTTAGAGTGGTGACAGAAGCCTTTCATTTCTTGGACAATGGGCACAGCTCGGTGCCATAAGCCATTTATATCCTGAGCTTGGAATTTTCTCGAGGTAGTATTTATCAGTTAGCTATTCACTACATTGCAGGTCCCTTTCTGCTGCAAGATCTCCGGTCTGCTGGTATCTGGGCTGGGACAGCCTCACATACTCTGGTGCCCCACCCTGCTGCCTTGCCCACCCCACCTTGCCCAGGAGGTGCTCAGGTGGAAATGGGGTAGCCCAGAGTGGTGAAGTCAAGATTAAGATGTGCTGGTGACAGATCCCAAAGTCCCATAGATGGCTTCCCTTGGGATAGTGGTGCAGCAGGAGATGAAGGAGCAGAAGGAGTTGTGCTCTGAGGGAAGACTGCAGAGCCCAGGTGAAATCCCAGCCCTGAAATCCCAGGTGTGAGCCACGGTACTGCTGCAGGTCAGGAGCTTTGCATGTGTTCTGAGGGAAGGTGACATTTTGCACTGCTCCTTGTGTATAAGCAGCAGTCTTGTCCCAGGAGGGCAGGATTTAGGGGCTGCAGAGGTGGTCAGACCTGGAGCCTGTCAGAACACTCACTACAGGGGTAAAACCAGAGCCTGTGGGGAAATGTCAAACAGCAATTCTTAGAGAATATGGTGCTGGGAAAGAATTCAACCCTTGTCCTACAGAGTCATTCCAAAACACATATTAAAAGTTACCCAGACAGTCTTAATACCTTCAGCAGAGGGACCCTGAGAACCGCCTGGAGAGCAAGGGACTTGCAGACAGTCTCCAATGCTGGCCACTAGCAGTAGCCAAAGAGTAACATGCTGTATCTCACCTTGGCTTCACTCTGTTGCTGTCATCTGAGACTGAACTGGCATCAGCTTCAGCTCAGAGACTTATTGCTGCTTGGGGGGTTCTGGTGAGCCATTGATGCAGCATTGAAATATTTATTTCATAAGAATCCACCGGGAAAACTAAATTTCCAAACAAGCCTGCCCTGTGGGGGTACTCTTCAAAGGACACTGAAACAAATGTTGAGCTCCGTGAAAAGCAATTTTTTTTTAATGGTATTGGGACCATTAAATGGTCCCTATAGGGACAAAGGTGGGTGCGAAGCTGCCTGTGGCAGGAGTGCCTGCCTTTCTCTGGAAGGCAACAGTGAGTCCATGGGCCAGGAGGTTCCTATCTAATTTAAATATATTAAAATGGAACTGGGTAACTAAGTCATCCTCATGACATTCCTTATACAGTAAAGACCTGATTTCTTTCTAAGGACCAGAGTGAAACACCAGTGGGAATTCTAAGCCTGAAACATCAGTGCTAGGGCATTGCCTTGGCAAGGAAGGAAAACAGCAGTAAAATGCTGAAATGGCAGGACAAGCACTGCTTTCAAACCCTCCTTTGTAACTGGCATTTCATGTGTCTCAGACTTCCCAGGGTCTGCCCTGCCCCATGAGCTCCCTGGGGTACATCAGGCTCATTCAGTGACCAAGGCTGGGAACAAGAGCCTGATGTGTGTGTCCTGTTTGTGACCTGTCTGTGATTTCATCAAAGTGCCACTCTTGGGAATCGCTGGGACCAACCCCACACCACTGTCCCCATTGCTGGGGGGGGGGGACGTTGGGGTGCCTCCACATAGTTTATTTACATTAAATCATCAAGTCAAAGCAGAGTCAGACTAGAGGGGATGCTCTGGGCTGGTTGATGGAAGAGCTGTGGATGTCCAGGAGGGTCTGTCCTTGTGGTCCTGCCTGTCTCCCAGGTTCTGGCAGCCCCTTAACCACAGCTTGCTTACTGCTGAGAGATGGTGGAAAGGGTTAGCAGGAAGGCAAAGCTTTTTTACTGAAATAGGTTGAAAATGCTCAACTGGTGATGTTTTCATGCCTTCATGTTGCAGGGGCACTTTTAAGAGCACTATTTAAAAAAATATAAATCTTTCTAATCTATTACTCATTCAGGAAACATAATTTCAGTGTAAAATAAAATATTTTCCTTTTCCACCTCATTCTTAATATAGTCTCTTCTCTCTTTCTCTCTGCCCTGCCTCCATCCACCCTGCAGTGCTCCAGGGAACAGTATATATGAAATTATTTTGTAAAATCCAATAAAAATTTTAATCAGGTCAGCATCGTTACAGGAAAGGAAAGTGATGGAGCTTTCCTGATCCATAAAAAAAAGCATGTAGAGGAAAAAAAGCAACGTAAACATGCAGTTGTAGAAGGAGGAGCACGGAGCTTCACACCTGGACACCATGCAGTGCCTTCTCCTCCTGTCTCCATGGAGCACAGTCTCACTTTCAGCCAAATGCATGCACACATCTCTTATCCTCTTGAACATACACCAAATATACTCCAAAGCAGGGAATCAAGGCATATTCTCAGTTGGAAAGGATTCACAAGGATCCTCAAAATCCAGCTCCTGGCCCTGCACAGACACCCCAGCAATCCCACCCTGTGCCTCAGAGCTCTGTCCAAAGGCTCCTGGAGCTCTGGCAGTCTTAGGGCTGTGCCCGTTCCCTGGGGAGCCTGGGCAGTGCCCCAGAACCCCCTGGGGGAAGAGCCTTTCTCTGATATCCAACCTACCCCTCCCCTGACACAGCTTCAGCCTTTCCCTCAGGTTCTGTCGCTGGTCACAGAGAGCAGAGATCAGTGCCTGCCCCTTGTGAGAATGCTGCAGACCCCAGTGAGGTCCCCCCTCATTTTTTTTCCAGGCTGAACAAACCAAGTGACCTCAGCTGCTCCATTCATGGCTTCCCCCTTCAGACCCTTCTCCACCTTTGTAGCTCTCCTTTGGACACTTTCTAATAGCCTTATGCAGGCAAAAGTCTTTGGCCAGTGCCCTTTAGGAGAACACCCACCTCTACCTGGAGGTCTTTAAAGACCCTGTAACCTGTATGTCCCAACATTGTTTATAAACCACGGTTGGTAAAGCAGAGGGACCAGCCAGTTCAGCGGCAACTCCTCTTTTTAATCCCTGTCTCTCCAATTACCACGGAGGGGAATAAAAAGCCCTGGTAGGACACGGTCATGCTCTGAGGATTTGCATAGTGTATTAGGGTTTGCTAAGATCTCCTTATCCTGACATTTACAGAAACTGCAACTGCTGAGGCTCCTCTCTATCTTCCCTCTTTCAGATTAAATCTGAACTTCTAAATCTGCCAGGGGAGCAGAGGGAGGGATTGGGACTATAACTGCCTCGCCTGACCTGGGTTTGTTACTGCTGTCTGAAACCAGGAGCTGGGCCTGGCGATAGGAGCAATGGATGTCCATGCAGGTCAGAACCCCTGAGGGAGAGGAGAGACACATACCAAGCCCTAAAAGTAATATATTGTTGACTTCGGGGGATTTACAAAAGCCTCTAGGAATTGAGTGCTTGGAATAACACATTTTTGTCATTGGATTCCTTGAGTGCAGGAGGGGCTGGCTACCTCCAACACCCTTCCCACTGAGGTCAGGGTGGTGCTTGTGGGTGAGAATGGAGCTCTGGAGATGAGCACCATCCTCTGAGGAACCCACCTGTGGAGGTGAAGATGATGAACACACTCCAGGTAGAGATGCCCATCTCGGCACTGCGGGGACTTCTCCCGTGGCGTGCTGCTTTCCTCGGGGAAGCTGGGACCAGTGATATGGACCCTTGTGCTTTTCTGATTCTGCTGGGACATAGGATTGTCCTGGAGGACTAGGGATGGTTTTTGCAGTTCAGAGAAGCCAAGATGGGAGTTTTAGCTCTTGGGAATGAGGATGCCTGGTGTTTTCAAGCTGAAGACAGTTGAGGTTGAGTGGTGGTTGAGTTTACTGGGAGGCAACATCAGCAGGAGCAGTGCAGGGACTGGTGGGGCAGTGAGATGCTCTACAAAAGGTGGATGAATTCCACCCTGGGGTAGGAGGTGTCTGTGGGGGCTTCTCCCAGCAATGGTAAATCACTGAGGTGTGTCTGCAGCACTGACTGGCATCAGGCTTGGAGCATGGAAGTGTCCAAGCCCAGGCTGGACAGGTCTTGGAGCCACCTGCTCTAGTGGAAGGTTCCCTGCCCATGGCAGGAGATTGGAATGAGATGGTGCTTTCCAGCCCAGGCCAGGCTGTGATGTATGTGCTGCAGCTCATCACCTCAGCTGTCCCCTCTGTGCAGCGGCGTGTCCCTGCATGCTGGTGTGCCTTGTGGGGACATGTGCTTGAGCCTGTGAGCTGGAGCCTCCACTCTCTGCCGGCAGATGGGCTAAAATGGGAGTCAAAACATTCAGTGCTTTGGAAAAAAAATAAACTCCCAGGCAAGTGCCAAGTGCAGCAGGCATTTTGGCAGAGCCGTGGGGCAGGGTGCTCGGGAACATCCCGGAGGGAAGCAGCCTGGCCCAGGCTGTGCGGGCAGAGGCGGAGCAGGCACCCGCCCACGGCACACGGGCTGGCACCTCGCCTCCTCCCTGGGAGCCTTCTCTGCCACCCTCCAAGTACACATGCACACACATCATATGGCTCTGACGTTATTCTCCTTGGGTTGCTGCAAAGGACTCAAAAATGTCCATTTTAGGGTTTTTATATTTTGGGAGCCAGACTGAAAATTTTTTTCATGGTCAGTGACGAGCAGCTTATGGGAAACAGATGAACAATACTCCCAGGAATTTCTCTTATTGCTGCTTGTGTTTAAAATATAAAGTAAGAGCGGGAAGGGAGGAAAAAAATTAAGTTTTTTAGGCTGAATTCCAGTCAAGTGCTACAAGACGTTCCCTGCAGTTCTCCCTGTAAGGATGTGGATCTCAGATGATGGAAATGGGCATGGAAAGCTTGGCTGGGTACAGATCTGATTTGGAGTGAAGCCCTGCTTGACTGCTGGGAAGTTGCTGGTCTTCTCAAAGTGTTTGGTCTTTCCTGGAGCTCAGAAAGAAAATGCAAGTGCACTCTGAGGCCAGTGGCCGTGAGAATCTCTTCATGGTGGCCACAGCCAGGCCTGGTGGCTCTTTCCAGAGGAGACCACATGCTTCTGATCTTCCCACTGGGGAGAGCTGATTTGCTTCCAGGGGGGCTGGTGCTGAGGAGGACTTGGTGAGCACCCTCAGCCACCACTGCAGGTGCCTGCAGCAGGGATGGACCACTTGGTTTTCACCTTTCCCAGTGCAGTAGATGTGGCTCTGTAGTTCTACAGGGCCAGAACAGTTCAGGGTAGAAGCTGCCTGGTCCTGGCAGCTGGATCTGATTTCTAAGCCCTGTGCTGCTGCCTGCAGGGCTGTGCTGGCTGTGTCCATAGGCTGCAGTCCCTGTAATAGATGGCCAGAGGGACAGATGGCCCAAGGGGTAAATAAATCTTGTGGGCTGGGTGATATAACAAAGCACTTGACCTTTGCCCTGGTGGTTTATTTTGTAATCGGTGCCTGGCGATTGATTTATGGGACAATCAATCTTTGCCTCTCTCCCATCCTCTGGCCTTGGCGTTGCCTGCACCATGGTCCTTGCTTTTGAGTGATGACTCCAGGCTGCAAACAGGGATGAGGCTGCCCACCCCTGCCTCCTTCCTTCCCCCATGCCCAGCCGTGCTGTTTGCAGCCCCACCTGCCCAGTGAGCCTTCAGGAGGTACCTCCCATCCCTTTGGCAGGGGCAGTCCTCTCCGCCTTGCCAATCTGCAGCGCTCCTGCCCTGACAACTGGCTTCCCAGCACTTCTGTTTGTAACTCCTGCAACAAATTGTTCCCAATGAAAGGCTTTCATGCCTTGTGATGGATTTCCCTCACATAAATGGAGGCTGTGAGCATCCTTGCTCTTCCCAGGGATCCAGTCCACTGGGAAGCTGTAGTTGGAGCAATGAGGCCTGTGCAGGGCTAGAATTCATGCCCAGGAGATGCTCGTCCCTGGTGTGTGTTCAAAACGTACCTTCAGGCACAGTGCAGAGCCAAAACCTTCTCAGTGACAGGTAAGTAACTTCCTCCCTGGCTACAATGCCCAATTTTTCATCTTTGTACTGTCACTCTCCTTTCTTTTGTACCAGCTTCTGTTTTCTGTACTCAGCACCACACTGCTTGATAGCGGCATGAAGCTGTGCTGTGGGCTGGGGACAGCCAGAGAGCGACTGTGGTGTCCCTTGGATGGGGCTAGAGAGGGTGAATGCCCCACCCTCTGCTGCTACCCGGTAAATCTGTCCTTCCTGGGCCCCGGCTCTCCTTTGCTCCCTGCCCGAGAGGCTGACTCGCTGCTCTGAGAGCTGCTGTGTGCCCACGGCTGCCCAGGCGATTGACAGGGCCGTGGAGTGATCTCATAAATATGGGACTGGGAGGAAAGAACAAGTGAGGGAGCTCAGCTTGTAGCGGGTGTGTGATGGGGAGCAGGTTCACCCAGTCAGCAGTAGCCTGAGGAAGGCGTCCAAGTGTCAATTCCAGCAGCAGGGCAGCTGTGATAAACCACAGAGATACGAGCAGAGGAGGAAAGCTCTGAATCTCACCAGGCTTTACTGGAACAGAGGTAGCAGGGCCAAGGCTCTTAAGTTCCTGAAAAGCTCTGGGAAATGCTCCCCAATTTGGATAGCCTTAAATTTTGTCATTTCTCATCAGAGGCCCATCCTAGCAATGCATGCTGAGACCTGTATGTGTCTCACCTGTCCTGAGGGTAGGATGTCATATACCCTGCTTTGAGCAGCCATGGTGGGGGTGGTGGTGCCAGGAGAGCTGCTGACACTGCTGGGTACCTGTGGGACAGACTAAGGGGAGCTCCAGCAGATACAAAGTGCTTCAAGCAGGAGGCTGCTGGAAAAAGAGAGTCCCAGCCCCTTGGCATGTAGGGCCAGCTCTGTGTGTATTACTGCCTCCATAATCCTGAGGTGATGCTGTGTGGGATGTGGGGCTGGACTGGCTGTGATCCTTCTAGTGATGGCACCTTTCCTCTAAGGTGTTTTTAAACATCTCCTTCTTCCTTACAGAAAGCCTTTCCTTATAATCTATTCTTGTCCTTCTCTTATTTAAGTTCATTCCTTCTTGTAATGCATCATCCTTGGTCAGCCTTAAAGGTTGGCAAAGCCTGGGGGAAGAGAGGAGAGTTATAATGTCTGAGGGACTAAAGGTTTGATTTGGATGCAACCACATTTATTCAGCAGTAAATTACATCTTCAATCAAACCAATGCAAATCAGACTCCCAGTTCAGTCTATTTGTTTGGACTTAGTGAGTGCAGGGGGAATCATTATTTCTTGTGCTTCCCTCCATCCCTTTAAGTTCCTATGTGCTTGTCCAGACCTGCGCACACGTGCCTGTAAAACCCTCTTGCCCCAGGGTGATGTGCTGTTGGGAATAGGCTTATGATGATCTCTGGGTTTGGTAGAGCCTTTATCCCTTGGGAAAGCAGTAGAAAAACAGCAGTTTGCTCCCAGTGTGGTGCTGTACTGGGGAAGGGAAGGGTACCTCGGAGCTGCAATTAGAGCTCTCTGAATAATTCAGTTTTTCAGCGTGATGTCTGAAGTAGAACAGTTAAAAGAATGCCTCTGTGAGACTGACAGTGATCCCTTTCTCCTCACACACACCCTGAGGAAGAAACAAACCATGAAAATCCATTTCATTTGTTTGGGGTCATTTCATTTTCCTTCTTGTTTGTGCATGTCAGCTCACTTCCTCAGCGAAAAGTCCTCTATTTTAGAAACATCCAGGAAAAATAAGTCAGGGCTGAAATTTTCATTTTCACTGCTTTTTTCTGAAGTTTGTCTCCAAATTTGACCTGTATGTCTTTGGATTTGAAACCTGCATTTTAAGGTGGAGAGGTGAGAAAAGGTAAATCTATCACTTTTATGAACAATTTCCTTGCCTTCATCCCAATCTGCCCTGCCCATCTGTGTGTCTGTCCCTGCCTGAGTCTGCTGAGACACCCCTGTAAGTCCTTCTCGAGCACCTCGAGGGCTGGGGACAAGTCTTCCATGCCACGGGCAAGCCATCCATCCCATGCTGCAGCCATGCTGACTTGGGAGGCACTGGCTCCCAGCACATGGGAAGAACACAGCCCAAAGATGAAAGCAGAGATCTGATTTCCCCTGGGCAGAGGGAGGCTTCTTCCCTCATCATTGTCCATAGTTTCTGGAATAGCCATGACAAGTGTTTTCAGACAAGAACCCATGTGTGGGTTTGTGCTAGATCTGCCCCGACACACCAGGGAAGGTGAGTTGGGTGCCTGCTGTGTCCTGCAGTGCTCCCCCGCTCCTGGGTGTAGGTGTTCCTCCCCAAAGCCCTAATCATGCACTGGCCCACGCTGCCAGATTCAATAAAACTTGACCAGGAAGGCCAGGGAGAAGGCTGCAAGGTCTGGACTGAAAGTGGTAAATCCTTTGAGGCTGGAGGCGTCTTTATGCTGTATGTGTGTCATGAGGGATTTTTGTTCCTGCTTGCAGCCTCCTGTTATCCTTGCCTACCAAGTCCAATCTGGATTCACTGCACAGAACGTTTTGAGCTGAAAACAGCTCAAAGCACCTCCTGGAAATGCTAGGAAAAATTTCCATATGGAGGATAATGAATGATGAGTGCAGAGGAGGGACACAGCGGGAATTCCTTACTCCTAGAAAGTTGCTCTGAGCCTGAATTTCAGTGCCACAGAAACCTTGGAGGATTTAATACATGGGTTTGGGTTTGTTGTTTTTGTTCACTCTTGAAATGGGTCAAAAAGCTTTGCATTTTTTCATGGATCCAAAATCATGCACTGTATTCTCTCAGAAACACTGCAGCTGCTGTGTGCCTGGTGCTTTCCCAGCTGCCAGGGCTGCTCACAGCTTTGAGATCGGTTCCTTGGGCTTGGTGTTGTCTGGCAATGATGAGTTTCTCAAAGATGTGTTCAAGTAGTGCCAGGGAGGCTGGAGGCAGGGACATTCCTACCAAGTACAACACACATGAGGCTGAGATGTTTGCCCTCTCCTTCAGCTGAAGCTGAGTACCACCTCCTGCTGGTACAGGCAGGGTGGTGGATTGACCAAGCCTGGCTTTCATGGGTGAGCACAGACCTCCAGCTGCTGGACCTTGCTTCCTCCATCATCGCCAGGTTGTCTCCTGGCAGAAGCAGAGCTGAGGTTACCCCCTGACTGTCAGCAAAGCCACTGTGAGCATCAGGTCCTGCATGCAACCCACTCTGAGCTGGCCTGTGGCAGCAGAGAAAAGATCTCAAAGGCACCAAACGAGTGTCTGTGCTTTCAGAGGGGCACCTGGCTCCCAGTGTCAGCTGTCTGCCAAAGTCCCTGGACCCAACCCTCTCTTCCAGACCTTGCTTACGCTGGGTAAGAGGGGCTCTCCAAACTCCTTGTCTCTGTCCCAACCAGCCTAGAAGTTGTTTATCTTTTGTAGATTCTCTGCCCTGTAAATATTTGCATGTAAAGCCAGAGTTAGAGACCATGTTATTTATGTGGAGGAAATGGATATTTAAGACTGTTCCTCTTGGTTACTACCCACATTATTTTCAGGATGCCAGACCCATTTGTGTAAGGGGGCTGCTGCTGTGATCAGCATTCAGAGCTAGCTGGTTTAGGGCTTTAGCTGCTGATGCCTCTCACCTGGTGCCTGTGGGAGGCCTGGCTGAGCTTGCAGAGGGGATGCAGTGACTTTTTCCATTCATTTGGATTCCCTGCCTCTTTCCCCTTTGATCTTCCCTTCCCAGACAGGCTTGGGTTTTTTTCCCTTTTACCTTACACCCTGTCAGCACTCACACACCCCTTTCTTCCCCCCAGTTCCTGCAGGTTTTTGAACATGCTGTCGGTGACTGGTGGCCATTGCTGGTGCTCTGGTTCCAGTGCAGGGCTGGCCCTGTGCCCTGCTTTCCCTGATACTGATAAGCTCTCCTTGGCAACAGCTCCACGCTGGCAAAACATTTCCCTCATCCTGCAGACCTCTTGAAGACCTGTCCTCCCATGGTAACTCAGACCATCTTTCCTGGTTTTCTATGCACCCCTTCATTTGCCTTGTCTGTCTGAGGACCCTTATAATGCTGGTAAGATGTTTTGGGTCAGGGATGGCTCCCCAGAGCCCCTCCTCTGCCTGGACTGGGATCTCAGCATCCATGTGCAAGCAGCCCATGGGTACCTGAGGGTTACTCCTCTCCCAAGGGCCAGTGAAGTGTTGTCTGTGGAGGGGCCTGTGCTGGCCTGCCTCATTCCCTCACCTCAGGTTGCTAAGGTACAGCTAAAACTCTCAGCCAGAGTGTCATCATCTCACGGCTCAATTCCTCCAACATCCTTTTCTCTGGCCTTGACAAATGCAATCTTCTCCCACTCCTGCCTGCTCAGTGCTCTGCTGCAAGGATCATTTCTGCGCCTGTCATTTTGCTCATGTCACCCATGCTTTACTTGCTTTTGCTGATTCGTGCTGGCAAACAGCAGTTACCTGTATCTGCTCTCCAGCCCTTTCACAGCTTTTTTTTGCTGTTAACCTTGTAGTCCCTTTCCACACGTGGTTTCTCACTGTCACTCACCCTGCGGTGACAGCCTCTGCCAGCACTCGCCGTTGTCTCCCAGCTCTGCTTTCTGCTCTGGTGCCTCTGGGAGCTCCTCTTTGAGCAAGAAGAGCCCCTCATTTGCCAGCTCCTGTCCCACACTGGTGACAGTCACGCAGGTGTAGGAACCACCTGTCTAGGAGCTGTTTTTTTGTGTTGTTCTTCCACCACCTGCTTAGGCTGATGACCTTTGGAGCAGGACATTTCTTTAGCAGTGTTTGCCTAAAGAAATGCAAGCTCACAAGACCCTTCTGGCTTTGTGCCTGTGTGATGTGTGCCTGTCCTGCAGCCATGCTTTGTGGAAGCAGTTGTGAATTCAAGCTGAATTTGGCATGCTGGGTGGAGATGTTGTGTCCTTCCAGGCTCTATCTAGATACTGGAGAGGGACCTTGTCTGGCAGCCAGGCTATGGAAGCTGGGTTTGTGCTGGGTGTGTACAGCTCAGGGCTGATGTGGAGCAGGCTGAGCCCCTGCCCCATCGTGCTTGATGCCTGCTCCACCGTGCTTGGGGGTGGCCCAGGGGAGCTTTCCTGGTCCTTAACCTTGCTGGTGAACCTCCCTGCACACCTCAGGGCAGCATTTGCTGTTGCAGACCATGTCTGGCCCCAGACACAACATACCTGGACTAATCTGGGGCAGGGGCAGGGTCGGGGTGATCCTGAGCAGCACAGAGAGCCCTGCTCTGTACTGCAACTGCAGGAGGGAGAGAAAAATGCATCAGTACCTTCATCTGCCCTTATGGATTTTTCCACCATATTTTATAAGCGTTCATTTTTATTTATGTGAGGTTAAAGTCAGTCCAATTTGGAAATCAACTTGTCTAAGGAGCTCCCCTCAGATCCTATTAGCTTCATGTTGTATTCCTATTCATTTTTGCTAATGCCATTCACCAGGCTGGCTGCGGTGGGGGCTGCAGGAGTTGATAACTCTCTCCTTGCCAGGCTGCTGGGGCCATGAGCTGGGGGCTGTGGGGACAGCCAGATCTGGCCATGCAGTGAAGGGCCAGAGCTGCCAGGTTTCCAGCTTATAATAGCATGGGGGTCAGTTTCTGACCTCTGCTCCCCCTTGCTGCACCCAGCATCACCAGGAGCCCACCTATCACTGCAGGCATGGAGGGCACTCCTACCTGAAAATCAGTGGCTGGTTTGGACAGACAAGAGTTAAGAAGTGCTTGGGCTATCCTTGTAATTAGAGAAAATCCTGGAAGAAAATAAAAATAAATCCATTGAAGGCTTCTAAAGGAGAGGTAGGATGCCTAACTCAGGAAGTCTGTCAGCCACAGATTGCCGGCGGCTGGAGGAGTGGCCTGGGGAGGTATCAGTGCACGCTTGGCCAGCGTTCACACCCATCCCCTGGCACTCGCTGCTGGGAGGCATTGGCAGGAGGGATTTCTGCACAGGAGCTGGATAAGCACCGTGTCCTTTCCAGAGGCAACATTCTGGTAACCCCAAATCAGCTGCCAGGATTGCAGCATGGAGGTGGGGGTCAGCACCAAGCAGAGCAAGGGTGGCTGCCAGGATGAGATGCATCCCTTCTTTCTATTCCTGCTTCTCCATGCAGGTAGCACAGCCCACCTCTCCTGAAGCATCCTGGCTGCCCTGTGTCCCCCCTGCCTTTAATTATTTATTGAAGTGGTCTGATACCAGGCGACTGTAATTAAAAGAAGAAAAATACGCACAATAAAATGATTTCTAAAATGGCAACACACTGGATGCAGTGAAGCAAGCAATGTATTAAATATTTATAGCCACTGGTCTGCTGGGGGGGAAAATTAAAATTATTTAGCCTGAGAAAAACATTTTAATTATTTAATTTGAGGGGAAACCTCCCCCACAGCCCTCCTTAGTAGTAAGCCCCAGACAAATGACAGCATAATGTAAGGTTTGATTAAAATCTGAATGGTATGAGGGTCTGGAGATTGGAACAAGGAGATAGGGAGCCATGTGGTTGTCACACGAGGCAGAGGTCCCCTTGCTGTGCCGTGGCAGGTTTGTCTGTGTGATCCTGCATCTTGCAGGGGAGTTCTTCCTCTCCAGGTGTGGGCCGTGCTTGGCAGCAGTTAGCCAGGGCTTTGCTCTGTATGTGGGAGCCTGGGAGCTGGTCAGGAGTGCAGGGACAGGGTGAACCATCCTGGGATAGGACATGGAAGTGAACTACTGTCACCCACGCCCTGCAGTGGGAACTCTGTGCCTGTGGGTTGCTCTGGAATGTTTTGCTGGGCCAGGAGCCCTGGCCTGTCTGTCCCAGCAGTCCAGCTGCACCAGGCAGGTCCTGCTGGGCTCACCCCACACCAGACATGTGGCACAGGGCTGCCTGAACCCCCAGGTCTCACGGCATTGCCACACTGTGTGTGTGCAGCTTTTCCTGGGAGTCTCCGAGCCCCTCTGCAGGAATGCTGCTGTGGCTCTCATCCCATTGGCACCTCCAGTCAAGGCTGGAGCAAAGGATCTCCCAGCTGCATATCAAAGATTGAGAAGAGCAAAGCGTGGGGTCTGGCAGAGGCTGACTGTTTGCTGAGAGAGGAGGGGCTGCAGTCTTTTCCCTTGTGCCTCCAGACTGACAGTCTCTCATTATTAGCCCCCTAGAAACAGGCACTTTGACTGTAAGAGCCGTCCCAGCCTTCACTGTAACAATCAAAGCGGCTCAAGAATAAACATGGCTTGGCAAGAATAAACACAAATTGCAGTGCTTGCTGTGAACAGTGATATCCAAGGGAGCAAACATCAAATGAAGGATTATCCCTGTTTGCAAGGAAGCTCTTTGAGAAAAAAGACTGAATAAGGACCATCTGCAGCCCAGAGCAAAGGAACTACCAGGAGAACCTGCTTGTGCCATCAGGAGCTCTTCCCTTTGAAGCCCACATGGTCTCCTTTAGGCACTGTCTGATTTAACTTCATATGCTCTGTCAGCTGCTGGAGCCCTGAGCTCTTTGCAGCTTCCTCCAGCTTGCAGACAGTGTGGGCAAGCCCAGAAAGCACAAGGAGGCGAGTTAAGAGGGTCAGAAAGGACAAGGAGAGCTTCTTCCCTGATGTGGGCAGGTACTGGACCTGATGGAGACAGCCTGTAGGAAAAATGCAAAGCACCTGTAGGAGCTGGAGGAAGATCACATCAACCAAATCCTGTGGGAAGCTCTGCTCTCTGCCCCTGACACTAATGATGCCAGTCTTAGAGCAGGAGCCCTAAAGGCAGCTCTTAACCAGTGACTTTCCCCTCCCTGCCCATGGGAAGAGAGCATGAGCAAGCCCTGCTCCCCAAACCCTTGCTGAGAGGCAGCCCGTATGGTATAAATCAAATTTGGAGGCACAGAGGTTCCATAAACAAGCTTATTTTCTGAAGCCGGGTCCCATTATGTTATCTGTCACTTTATTGGGGTTTCTGAGCCGTTTATTTTTATGTATATACATCAGAGCTGGTGAGCTGGCGTTGGCCTCGGATTATAAAGCTGACAAGACACAGTAGCAGCGTGTGAAACCTGTCAGCAGAGCAGCCGCCTGTGAAATGAACACGGGAACCGATGCAGATGATTTTATTTATGGCAAATCTTGGGTAGTGCGTGCTGGAGTGGTGGTGCTGTCCCTGGCCCTCTGAGGGACACCCGTACTGGACCCATTGCAGGCAGGGATAATGGCTCCAGGCAGCTGGAAATTAGACTTTCTTCTTAAAGAATGTCTTAAGCAACTGAAATTCTTTGGTAGCCCAGAATCTGTATAAAAGGACAGATTTTCTTGGGATGGAATGTTGTGATGGAAAGTTCTACAACACTTTGCCTTCTGGTGTTGTTCATCTTGGTAATTGTTCTCTGAATGTGTTGTCTATTTCTTTGTATTTAAAATAAACTCCAGTTCAGGTTAAGGATTTGTTCTGAAATAGAAAAGCTGGAGTTTCTATCTCTTAAAAAAAAAAAAAAAAAGAAGAAAAAAAGTAGGGTTTAGAAATATTTTTGAAACTTTTATTCCCATTTTTTTGCCCCTGGAGCGACATTTGCCAAACTCAATAGTCTTTACAAAAGCCTAAATGAGTAATTGTTTCTGTCATGTTCCAGGAAAAAAGTATTTAGATCAGCAGTTTTTCCTCTCAGTCGGAGCAAACATTTTGGGTGTGAGTTTTATGGGTCATTGAAAACCCTACAGAATTATCTGGATTGTTATCAGGGCGATGGTACAAAACACAGACCCTGCTCTTAGAGGCTGTTGTGACCTTGCTCTGAGTCCTCTGCTTTAGCACAGAGAGGATGTTGCTGTCCTGTTTGGTCCTTCTGCAGGCAGGAAGAGCTCAGTGCACTTGGAAAAGCAGCCAGAGGTTGTCAGCGCCATGTTGCACACAGAAGTTGGTTCTCCCTGCCTCCTCTTGCCATATTATCAGCCTGGATTAATAATTTGGGCTTGCACTGTGCCACGTGCCGGCCCCGCTGCCCAGGGAGAGCAGGAACCCTGCAGAGCTGCTCCTGCCTGAGCATGTCGTAGGCACAGAATACCTGGATGCATTCTGTTTGGAAGGAATAATACTTAAAATCTTAATCTGCACTCCAGTGTGTGGTCATGGTTCACAAGCAGTAGCAATGCTACTGCAGCAATTCCTAGAGCTGTCCAGGGGAGTACCTCTGGATTGGCTGTGTGCCCCGTGGCTGCCCTTGGAGAAGGCATGGGTTAGCTGGTGGCATGTTTATTCCTAAAAGCTGCAACCTCTGACCATCAGTAGGAAGTTTCTGGCACTGCTGAAAAACAAGTGGTATTACTTTAATCCTCAGCTCTCTGGTTTGTGTGAGGAGCACGTTTCCTTCCCTGGTTTCACTCACAGTCTGTTCCACCAGCATATCTCCTGATGGCCAGATGCAGGAAAGGCCTCTTCACCCTTCTCCATGAGTGAGACAGGCAGCTCTGCCTGATTGATCTGCTGCCTTCCAGCCCAGATCATTCCTCTGCAGGTCTGTCTCTCACCTGCCTGGGCACTGCTAAATCTTCCCTGGAAGGAAGAACTATTTGTCAAGTGAAATAGGAAGGTTTGAGTCTCATGTTCCCCAAGGCCACTTAGCAGGGCTCTGGCTGCTCTCTGGACACTCTCTTTGCTGTGCTGGAGTGGCATGAGCAGGAATGAAGGCCACGAGGCTTTTCTGCCTGCTGTCAGCACTGCTCCTGTGAGCCCTCCTGGCAAGTGCTGTGTGTGTGTCTTGTCTTCCGCAGCCTGTGAAGGTGCAGCATGCCTCGGCTTTGCCTGCTATGGAGCAACGGCTGTGGTCTGCACGTCATCCTTTGTGCTTCTCTGCACCAGCCCACTCATTGACTAGGAGTGTAATTGTGCTGCATCATGTCTAATTGGTTTGCTCTGTCGCTCTCCATTTGCTTTCCCTGTGTGCCCCCCTGCTCCCCTCCGTCAGCACAGCGAGCCGTGAGCGTGAGCAGGGCACGAGGCCACGCTCCTGATTGCTGCAGGAAAACCAGGCGCCCAACTTCCTCCTTTCTTCTCCTAAATTCAAATGACAAGAAACAGAGGCAAACAATTTCCTTGGCAGAGGGCCAGTGCTGATAAAGAGCCGTAATTAATCTCCCCAGCTTTATTAGAATATCATTACAATTAACTTGGCAATCTTCTGTTGATCAAAGCCATTGTTCCCTGCAGAGCAGAAGAAGCCAGCGTGAGCCTGGATTGTGCTGTGCTTAAAAGCACCTAGAGCTGGATCATTCCTGCCAGCCCAACAGCAGCTCCATCCCTCTGGCTGGCAGCACAAGGGCCAGCAGAGCTGTGGACACAGACCTCTGTGCTCAGCCGGCCTCCTGAGCCTCTTGCAGCTTTGATTTATTTTTTTAGTTTCTCTTCTCTGTTGAGCTGTTATAGCCCAGATCCTTTGCAGGCACCTGTGAGTCCCTCATTCCCTGTGTAGATGGTTTTGGGTCCAGCCTTCTAAGCACCAGGTTATTCATAGAGCTCTTAGCATGCTTGCTTCTTAGGCTCAGCTGGAGCTACAGTGACTGCTGCAATGATTCGCCTAGCAGGCAGAGCGGGCAAAGAAACCGGGGGAAACATTTGTAGAAGCCGCATCTGAAGGAAAGGAGAGCTGTCAGAATGAAGCTCCATAAGCTCTACAGTTAAATAGCCCAAGATGTGTGCTGTAGAAAAGCAGGGGAAATGAGCACCGTTAAACTTTCCTCCCTTTCAAACTGTTCTTTTAATATCGGGTAGTTATCTGTAATTTAAGCCTGTGATTAGTTTTATCAAAAAGATAGTTCTGAGGCAGAGATCTTAAAAATGATTAGGTGTGTGTTTGAAAGACAAGAACAGCTCCACTTGCACTGCAGGATAAAGATGTCTGTCTGTTTGCTGCCTTGAGTATCCATCTGTGAGGGCCTTGTGCCAGAAGAAACCTCCAGTTCCACACAGATCCCAACCCATCTCCGACTTTCAGGGCACTTCTCATCCTCCTTAAAAGATGTCAGAGCAGGATCCTTCTGTCACTGGGCAAGATTGTCTCAGGTGATTTTATATCTCTTCTTCCTCATCACACTTCTGCTTTTGAGGATTGCTCCCAGCTTTGGTGCTATTGCTGGGGTCCTGACAGCACAACCTTGCTGAATGGTCAGTCACCTGCACCTGGAGCCACCAGCAAAGTGGAGACGCTGGCAGGCTGGCTTCAAGAGCATCCTGTCAGAGGGGTTTACTCTCGAGGGGGCTGGAGGGCCCGCAGCCAACCCACTCCTGCACCTTTCTGCCTGGTGGCAGCCCTCTGCCAGGTTGGAACAATGCCCAGGGACTCCTCTGGTGCAGAACCAAGGGGGTTTGCTCCAGAGCAAATAGACTGGCCCTGCCTCTGTTCCCAGCCTGATGTAAGATGGCTTAGGCGGAGGTTTTATCCCGAAACGGACTCTGCTACAGAGCATTTACATGCTGTGAGCACTCAGTGGGTGTGAAAACATGCTATCCAGGTACACAGAGAGAGAAGCAGGGGAATTAAAAAAGCTCTGAGTCTCTTCCCCTGTGGTTTGTGGAGCAGGTTGCAGTGGGCCAGTGAGCTGTTGTGGAGCAGGCAATGCTGAGCTGCCTTGCCAGCCAGCCTGGGAAGGGTTCTTAGATGAAGGTGTTTGAATCTCTCTCACTTTTTGTCCTGAATTCTCAGTCATATGAATAGTCAACACTTGTGAGGCCTGGGAAAAAGAAATGAGAAAGAAAAGGCAGGTCCGGGGTTGGGTCTAATTGACCTTGGCGTTGTCCCTTTAAGCAGCCACCCAGGAGAGGGGAGCAGCTGCTCCAGTCCATTTGAAGGTGCAGATATAGCATATCCAGCCTTGCCTGTACTGCCTGGCTTCACTGCTCTCTGCAAATCCTTAACCCTTCAGGGCTGGAGAAAAGGGAGCTGCATTTGCAGTGTAATTTTATATGCACAGTGCTGGGTGCGCTGAGTAAATGCACCTCGCTGGTGGCAGCAAGCAGGATCTGGGGGTGGCACCCACTGCCACAATTCCTGCTGCAGGCAGGGGCATGAGTACATTACAGAATGCAATCAGATGGGGTTGGTTTGATGTAGGCTGCCAAGTTAGAACCCTCTTCCCACTTCTCCTTCCCTGTCCCTTCTGTGGCTGTGGATCTGAGGCACTAGAAAACACTAAGAAGAACAAACCAAACCCAAGAGGCCACAAGAACTCTGATGGAAGGAGTTGTGGCTCTGTGTGAACTGCCAGAGTATCCATGAGGTCCTTTGGTGGTTAGTCCCTAAGGAGAGAACTTGTCCTTTGGCCATCAGCATTCCTCACCACAGGCAAGGGCAGGAGGGGCTGCTCAGCCAGCACTGAGCAGCTTCAAAGGGAGCAGAAATTGGAGAGGCTCTTCCAAAGGGCTTAAAGCAAGGCTTGTGTCCCCATGCCCTGCTGCACCTTCCCCTGCTCCTCCCCGAATGGCTGAGGATATTATCAGGCTGCCTCAAGTCCCTGGATAAGATGCAGGGGCTGAGTGTCAGGTTGTTATTAAATATCATTAGTAAGTGCCAAAACTGTGTGTAGCTCCTCAGGAATAGACAGTGTTTGGAGGAGGAAGGTTCACAGTACCAGGAGATGAGTGAGTGCTGAAGGTCAGGGACACCTCAGTCTGGGCTGCCTTCATCTCTCGTTACCTGCTCATTACCTGGTAGAGGCAGGAGGGAGGGCAATTTCCTTGGAGGGTGTGTGTCACCAGGGACTTCCTGGTGCTCACATGGGGAGTCCCCAACAGGGTCTGTGTGTGAGGAGGAAGGACCTTGCAGCTCCCAAATCCTCCTCTTGTATCACCCTGGTCTGTAGGGGCTCCAAAATGGGGCAGGGCAGGCTCCAGCCCATCACAGTGGAGCTGCCCAGGGGAAAGAGTGTTTTAGCCTCTCTTCTACCCAGCAGAGCCAACTGAAAGAAAAAATTTGCAAATGTTTTTCCTGCTCTTTTCCATGCTTGGCTCTAGCTTTCCCCCAGAGAGGGGTGGAGATGGTGCACTGCTGAGGAGGCAGCACCAGCATCTCCAGGAATGCTGCCTATTTGCTTTCGTGCCTGGCTAGCAGTGAAGATATGGGGAGGAGCTGGCTTTAGGTGCAGGGACACGAGCCAAAAAACCCAGAAAGCACCTGCCTAAAGGGTGAGATGGAGCAGAGGCACCTCTGGTGAACACGCCTGGAACAGGGGCCAGGGGACGCCGAGTCGGTAATGGCGCGCCCGGAGCGATCGCGGCCGTCAGCCGAGCACAGAGACATTTGCTCGCGTTTATTTAAGGCGAGGTGCCCTAGTTCTGGGCTTTCACTGGAGTCCCTAATTATTCCTCACTCTTTGTAGTGAGCTAATTAGTTTCGCAGCACTCAAGGCTGGGGAACACTGATAGGCTTGGGAAGCACAAGCTGAAGTGATGATGAGGAGGAGAGAGCTGGTGGGAAATGGCTGACTGGCAGATGGAATGGCTGAGAGCAGGGCAGGGTTTGAAGAGCTGATGGATGATGGGCTGGGAGGATGGTGGAGGAGGGAAGAGCCATAATCTCCTCAGGCAGGGTGCTGCAGTGTGACAGGAGGGGAAACAGCGATGGAGCAGCAGTGGGTAATTGATGGGGGGGCTCAAGGTGGGCAGGGAGTGAGAAGGATGGCCCGGGGCAGAGCAGCCATGAAGAGCGTGGCACTGGGCAGGGTGGCAGCTGCTCCCTTACCTGGGTCCTTCCTTGGGCAGCTGCCTTTCCCAGGGTGCTGCCTGCAGGACCAGCAGCCTTTCCTGACTGTCCCATCATTTTTCTAGCCTGGTGGTGACACCGAAGAGCTTTGCTGGGAGAGGCCAGCCTGGTCTCCAAGCTGGATGCTCACCGTTCTGCCTGGTCAGAGCCACTTCTTTCAGAGGGAGCCACCACAGATAAGGTAGCCTGCACTGACACCCAAGTCCCCAGTGTTCCCATGCAGGCATTCTCCTCTGGCTAGTCTGTGTGCCTGGATGCCTCCTTGCTCTGACACAGGGCTGTGCTTGAGAGCCCATGCTCCCTACATCTACACTCTGGGCCCCAGGAGCACAAAGGTCTCATTCCAATTCTCACTGTCTTTGTGAAGTTCCCAGTGGCCACCAAGTGCACTGTGTGACAACTCTGAAGTGCCCAGGTGGCCACAGATTTATTAGGGTATTATTCTACTAGTGCTGCAAATGGTGTCATCTGTCTTCTAAACTTTGCACTTTATTTCAGAGAGAGAATTTAGTATATTCAGGCAATATGCTGTAGCTGTAGCATATGATAAAGCCCTGCTGGGAAGTGTAGTTTAATTGATTTTGTTATTAAAGTGCCACTGGAATAAATTTGCTCATTTGAATGAAATGTCTTATTACCTGGATCGTAACAGGCACGTGATGAAATCTCCAGAGGAGCTGGAGCTACCCACTGCCTGGTGGTAGGAGCTGACATGGAGCAGCTGGCAGGGACCCACACCTGCCACCCTGTTCATTGCAGGCCGGTCACCCTGAGACCCTCAGCACCCTCCCAAATCTGCAGGGAAACTCTACTTGGAAACCTCAGGATGGGAACAAACCACAGTAGCAGGGCAAACTGTGTTTTAGTACAATCTGTGTTGTTCCTCTAATCCTTTTCTCAGGTAAGAACATTGTTTTAAAGGGAGCTGAGAAAAAAACTTTCACAGGACAGTGTTTCTTCAGTACCACCAATAATGGGGGTGGATTGAGAAATGAACCATTCCCCATCACATGGGACTAACAGAACAGCCTATGCTTTCCAGTTAAAATTTGCTTGCCTTGAATCTTGAGGATTATGGAAAATAAGAAAAAGGCCTAGTAAAATTTATGAGTTTTAATCATAAACTGATAGAATCACAGTAAATCTATCATAAGCATGCAGATACAGATCCGGGAAAAAGAGGGGAGAGCTATAGGCTTTTTCTTAAAGGAGCTACATGTACTTTGGCAGAGCCATCTCCTCTGGGGCTTTGAGCCCCTGCACCTCAAATCCCTTCTCCTCTGCTGTGTCCTGCAAAAGCCTGGAACAGGGATTGCAAAGTCCCTGCCTCATCTCATGGTGAACCGGCTGGGCAGGGCTGCAGAGCCCCTGTGGAGATGGGAAAAGAGGGACAAGGCAGGAGATGGGGGAAGAGAGGGAAGGGGAAAAGGAGAAAAGGTAATCAAAGCCCAAAGATCTTTTTTCCCTCCACCTCTCTGTGTGCTGCTCACTGTGGTGGAAGCAGGGTGAGACCCTGCCAGGGGAGGAGGGAGGAAGAAATGTGGAGGAGAAACTTGTGTTCAGAGGGGACTGCAGGAAGCACAGCCGTGGTGGAGACAGGAGAGCTCTTGACAGAGAGAAATGGCAGGAGAGCGAGGGAGCAGCACAGAAGGCAGAAAGTATTAAAAAAAAAAAAAAAAAAAAAAAAAAGAGAGAGATAAGGAAGAAAAAGGGAGAGAGTAAAATATTGGCTCTGAAGCTGAGATAAGAGAGAGAGGGCAGTTAGTGAGAGAAGGAGTAAAATTAAGTGTGATAAGGCCTGATAGAAGTAGGGGAAGGCAGCAAGACCAGGCAGAGAGCCAGAGGGCTGCAGGCAGAGAGCAGAGGGGCTGTGGGCAGAGCAGAGGGGCTGTGGGCAGAGCAGAGGGGCTGTGGGCAGAGCAGAGGGGCTGTGGGCAGAGCTGGGGGGCTGTGGGCAGAGCAGAGGGGCTGTGGGCAGAGCAGAGGGGCTGTGGGCAGAGCTGGGGGGCTGTGGGCAGAGCAGAGGGGCTGTGGGCAGAGCAGAGGGGCTGTGGGCAGAGCTGGGGGGCTGTGGGCAGAGCTGGGGGGCTGTGGGCAGAGCTGGGGGCTGTGGGCAGAGCTGGGGGGCTGTGGGCAGAGCAGAGGGGCTGTGGGCAGAGCTGGGGGGCTGTGGGCAGAGCAGAGGGGCTGCAGGCAGAGAGCAGAGGGGCTGTGGGCAGAGCTGGGGGGCTGTGGGCAGAGCTGGGGGGCTGTGGGCAGAGCTGGGGGGGCTGTGGGCAAAGCTGGGGGGCTGTGGGCAGAGCAGAGGAGCTGTGGGCACAGGAAGCTGAAGGGCCAGCCTAACACCCTTTTCTCTGGTCACCCTTACCCCTATAGATGCTCTGCATACCTCTGGCGGTCCATGGAGAGGAGCTGAGTGGGCACAGGGGTTTATGAGGAGGGTCAGGGAGTTGGTGAGTGTCCTGCAGGGTGCTCCTAGCCCTGCTCCTGCCTCGGAGGCAGAGGGGAGCGCTGACATCTGCCTGCCAGGCACCTGCCAGCCATGGGCCCTGGCAGTGGGGGAACACAGGGAGCTGTGGGGAGGGAAGGGCCTGGGGTGGGTGATGTTCCCAGGCTGGAAGTGCTGTTTAACTACTCATCCTCCTCCCTGCTGTGTCCCCACACACGCTGCCTATCATGAAGATCCCCATGGGACTCCCAGTCTAGGAAGCAGAGGAGGTAAGGCATGTTTGCCCTTCACGCCCTAAGCACAACTCCCTTGGTTTTTTTGCTACCTCTTTTTATAAAGTGCTTTGTATTTACTGTGATTCAAAAGAAGCAAGTGGAAACTATTGTCTGGCTCTGACACATGGGCCATGGTTCCCTGAAGAGCAGTGCTGGAACCCAGCCTCTGCTTTCTCACCCTGATTAAACTGCAGTAGAAACAGACTGTAAATTTCAGCAAAGGAGAGAAAGAGAGTCTATTCTTTGGGTTTGGATTTTTTTCTTGTTTTTACCAGCTATGAAAATGGCTGAGCTTAGTTGCTGGCTACTCTGAGATGCTTTTTTTCTGCTCCATCCATCTGCTTCAATCACATGGTGACTGGGAAAAAAATTATCTAGTTCACAAAGCATCGAAGATTAAAAAATCAGTGTGGGTAACAAAGTGTGTGGCAGTGCCACAGAGCATCGGGCATACTCACTAATGAGGGATTTGACTGCAGCCTGGGATTTGGGGCAGCTGTGTGGCCTCCCCAGGAGGGTTTTGGGCAGCAGAGGTGGTGGGGCTGGGTACAGGTGTAGAGCTCTGTGACAGGGCTGGGCTAGGAAAATTCCTGAGGTGATCTACAGAGAAGAAATAATTTGCGCTCTTCATTTTTTTTAAAAACCTTTTTTGACAGTGAAAGACTTGGTTCCCACTTTGCTGGGGCTCTTTAATGTGTTGCAAATTCCTCGTTGGACTTGGTTGTTAGATTTTTTAAAATCTGTGTGTGTTGAATTAACTCTTTCCATTACAGCATTGCAAGTGATAACTGGAGCCAATTAAGCAGCTCTTTTGGATGGTCAGTGCCTGTAGCTGTCCAGGGTCATGGAGACCCCCGCTCCACCTCTCTGCTGAGCCACTGGTTGAGTTTGTGTCACTCCTGGCAACCAGGTTCAGACTGAGCTTTCTGTGCCTAAAGTTCTTTCTTGCTTGGCTCCACTTGGCTTGGCTTCCAAGGGTTGAGGCCCCTGTGCATCCCTGCCTGTCCCAGGGGAGTGCTGCTCTGAGCTCCTGGAGCAGGATCTGCAGTCTCTGGAGCCTTCAGCTACGTTTGTGTGTTTGTGTGTTGCTGTTGGCAGTTTTGTGCTTAGCTTGCTGGAAATATTGGTTAAACACTGGTGGGAGGGAAGCTCATAAAGAACATTTTGCTTTAGCTTGTTTAAAAAGCAAAACAAAAGCCAAAGGCTTTTAAAAATGTATTAGTTTCAAAGTTAAAAAGGAAGGATGTATTAGAGATGAGGAAAGAACAAATCAAAGCTTCAGAAACTTGCTGGGGAGAAAGAAACATAAAATGTTTTGTTTGAAGATGTACCGAAAGCTGAAATCAGCAAAATCTCCCCCTGCTTACAGCACAGATGCTTCAGGTTGGTTCTTCCAGGATGGCACACTGCTGAAAGAAAAGGAAATCCATTCTTTCCCCTCTTGGGGCTTCAGGCTCCTGGCACTTAGATTTTACCATCTTGTAGTGACTTTGATCCCTGGAGACTCCTCAGATGCCTTACAAATCAAGAATGAAAATCTGGGCTTATCTGTCTAAGAAGTGTCACTGAAGCTGGGTGGGCCAGGGGGTCAGTGTGGTGCCACCCTCTTGGTGGCAGCTGGGAAGGTTGGGAAGCACCTGCTGACTCAAGAAGGTTTATAAAACTTTCAGTGCCCATACTGACACCATTTGCAGGGACGTTTTGTGCATCCAGCCCTGGAAGCCCAGTGGCCAATTTAATCCCTATTTCTTTCCCTTTTCTGGTGGAGATGAGATGGTCCTTAAGGTCTCTTTCAACCCAACCCAACCCATTCCATGGTTCTGTGAGGCAACACAGACCTTCCAGACCTGATCCAAGTCCCAGAGCTGAGGAAAGGCAGGATGCTGCTGTGACCAGACCCCATGGTGATGGGCACACTGGTGCTAGGCAAGGGCAGACAGTCTGTCACAGCCTGTGCCTGTTCTCTGCCTCAGCCTATGCCCGTGTTTACAGACCTATGGAATTCCATTTTCAGACAAGGTCTACTGTGAGCCTGAAAGCTGAATTCCCTTGGATGTGCCTGAGGGTGCTTGAGAGTCTGGCTGCCAGAGATCAGGTCCTGGATTACAGGCAGGTGGGGAGCAGTGCTGGGGCTGCTCTAGGCACCAGTTGCTGGAGGCATCCAAGTGGGTGCTGCCAATGGATGTGCCACATCCCTGCCCATGGGGACAGCTGTGCAGAGCACAGGAGCCAGCGTGTCCCCTGTAGGAGAGGAGACACCCTGCTACTCCTACAAAGGCTGGCAGAAGGTCCTCTCCCCATGTAAGAAGCAGGAGGATCCCCAGCCCTGCCCAGGCAAAGCCTGGTCCCCCTGGCTCCTAGCCTGGAGGCCATGGGCAGGGCCAGCCCTGCAGTGGGGCTCTGCATCCTCCTCCCACACAGAGGGCAGGAAAGCACAGCCCGGCTCCGTACTGCTTATGGACATCAGTGATGGCCCTGCTCCACAAGCATCCGGGATGGGCAGGGGAACTGACTATAAAACCAGGAAAAATAGTCAAACCTGTCTGGGTGCCACACAGGGCACTGTGGGAGGTGCCTGTGATGTCAGCAGGAGACTCGCCCTGGTCTGGGGCTGCTCTTGGCAAGGCATCTGGGAAGTGCCTCTGAGGCAAGAAAGCAAGCACTTGCCAGGTACAGAACTGGACAGATCAAGAAGTCAAAATTTTTCATTCCAACTATCTATAGGAAATAGGGTTTTTTTATTATTTCAAGTTTTCATAAAAATCCATAATTATTGAAATCAAAGTTACAGAAGAAAGTTCGTAACTTTTTTATTGATTTTATTTCTTTTTTTCTTTCTTCCCCCCCGCCCCCCTTTGTTTTTCCCCTCTCAGAGTTATATCTGACACCAGAGTCCATCAGACAAAGTCCTTACAAACACAGGAGTCCTGAAGACATCGGCTGAATGTTTTCCTGGTATAAAGAAGAGGAGGAGGAGGTGGTGACAGTGCGGGTGCAATGGGTTTGGACAGGGGCAGAGGGCACGGTAGAAGGAGAGAGGTCGGTATGTTTGTGGCAATGTTTGTTAATTATTTTTTATTTGTTCATTTGTTCTTTTTTTTTTTTTTAAAAACAAACAACACCATTATTATTTGCAAATTGTCGCCTGGTTAAATCATTTTCATATTAAACTTGCGCGGCGCATCGGCCGAGCTGATGCCCGCGTCGGACTTCCGTGGCACGTACTCGATTTCAATATTGTGCTTGGTGTTGCCTTTCCCACGGCTCCAGAGGAAGAGGAGCACCAGACAGAAGAGCACGACGCCCAGGAAGGAGATGAAGCCCATGGTGGTGGCGATGATGAGAGTCTTGATGTCAAAGGGGAAAGGCACGGTGGCGCGCGTGCTGTTGGCATCGCTCTCGTTGGGCTGGTTGGAGATGAACGCAAAGGTCTTGTTGGGCTGGTGGGGCCAGTCTGGGGAGTAGCTGCGCACGTGCAGGTGGGCCAGCATGGTGTCGTTGCCACCCGCGTTGCTGGCGATGCATAGGTAGGTGCCGTTGTCCTGGATCTGGGCGTAGCGCACCTCCAGCGTGCCGTCAGGGAAGACAGTGAGCCGCCCGTTGGTTTTGGTAGAGATGAGGTGCTTCCGGGGAGAGAGCCACATGATGGTGGGCGGCGGGTCCCCATCTGCCCGGCAGACAAAATGCACCGTGTGGCCTTCGTCCACGAAGATCTGCTGAGGTTTGCGGTCCCGTATTCGTGCTCGGCGGCAGGTGAAGTAGTTGGGCAGGAGGACATCAGGGAAGTCCTTGAACTCCTTGCCCTGGACGAACTCGGGCGTGGAGCAGGTGGGCTGCTGCTTGTTGAAGTTCAACCTCCATCGTCGCCGGAAAACCCAGAGCAGCCGACAGTCGCAGGCTAAGGGGTTGTTGTCGAGGATGAGCGTCTCCAGGTTGCCCACCGAGTGGAAAGCTGACTCCTCCAGGGTGGTCAGCAGGTTCCCTGACACGTTCAGGATGCGCAGGTAATTGAGGCCGCGGAAGGCGAAGGGCTCGACCGTGGTGAGCTGCCCTCCCACCAGCTGGATCTCCTGGAGCCTGAGCAGGTCATGGAGCATTGAGCCCTCGATGGTGACGATGGGGTTGTAGGACAGGTTCAGGAACCGGAGGTAAACCAGGTGCCTCACCGACACATACGGGATGGACGTCAGGTTGCAGTGGGTGATGGATAAGGAGGTCAGGTTCAACCCATAGAGGCAGTTGGATGTCATAGTATCCAGGTAGGGCCAGTGTGAGATCTCGAGGACCTTGAGCCGGTACAGCCTCTTGAATGAGTAATCCCGGATGGTGTTGATGTTCAGATGGCGCAGCCGCAGCACGATCAAACCGTGAAGGTGAGACAGGGCCTCCGTGGGGATGGAGGTCAGGTTGCATTTCTCCAGGGTCAGCTGCTCCAGGCTGTTGAGGCCACTGAAGGCCCGGTGGGAGATGTAGACAAGGTCGTTGTCACCCACCTCCAAAGACTTCAGGTTGTACAAGTCCTGGAACATGTAATCTAGGAGGATCACAATTTTATTCTCACTAATGTCTAGCTTGGTAAGGTTGCTGAGTCCAGTAAACACTCCCAAAGGGATCAGCTTGAGTCTGTTACTCCTGAGCCCCAGCGTCCTGAGGTTGAAGAGGTTGTTGAAAGCCCCAGGTTCAATGGCACTGATAATGTTCTCGTTTAGCTCCAGCTCCTCCAGGTGAGGGTAGTTGGCAAATTCATCCTGGTTGAGTGTCTTGATGCGATTCTTGCCCAAGTCCAGCAGCCTGGTCTCGGTGGGGATCCCCTCTGGCACGACCATGAATCGCTTGCGGTGGCACAGGACGGCGCGCTCCTGGGCAGAGCACTCGCAGCGCGGCGGGCAGCCCGTGGCGGAGCCGGACAGGATGGATCCCAGCATCAGGAGGAGAATTGGCTGCCAGCAGGCCAGGATTGGGCTGCGCATACTCGCCTCCCCAGCTACCATCCTATCTCTCACCTGCAGGTAACAGTGGGAGAGAAAGAGCAGCGGGCATGTGAGCAAACAATGGGCACAGCCACGGCAAAAGGTCTGGTGTCCTGGCAGAGGTGACAGTAAAGCAAAAGGCACCAGCGATGCACAGCAGAGTCTAATTTTCCAGCTGAAATGCAGCCCTTTGACTTCAAGACCCTCTCTCCTCCCCACTCCTTGACTTTCCACTTGATTGAACGTGCACAGACTTTTGAGTGGAAGGCCTTGAGGAATCTGTGTCATACAGCTTCCTCTGCTTCTTAAAAAAATAATGTAATATGAAACACATCTATCTACATCCTATTTTAAGTTCTTGAAATTATTCCGTTCCCTGTAGATGGAGCCTGAATATAAAGGCTACTTTGCAAACAGAGGAGCTGAGCACAGGATGGAGTATGTGGGGGAGCCCCACTTGGGGCGAGCAACACTGACAGCACAGTGGGAGCCAGCTCTTTCCTTCTCTTCCTTCTGTGCTCCCCCATGCCCCAGCTGCTCTCAGTGTGTCCCCAAGGCCAGTTCCTTGCCTCCCAGCATGCTAGTCTGCAAGGCCAGACCCAAACCATTCCCCCCCCAGAAAAAGCAACTGGGCAGACACTGCCTACAAGAGCAAGCTGTAGCCTCAAGTCAGGTCCAGGGGGCTCTAGATAATGAGGGAGCTGCCTGGTGTCAGCTGAGGAAGACCCAGCCTCCTGCTGATGTTCCTGGGGAGGGCTGGGAGACCTCCCTGAGGGCTCGTGGTCTGGCTTGTGCCCCAGCCCAGAGCCATCCTGGCCCGGCAGAAGAGAATGCTCCTTGTCATGCTGCCTTTGTTGCATTTACTTCCTTGTTCAGGCTGTTATGAGGAATCACATCATATCAATATTGCATATTAGATCTCTGGCTACTCCAGCCCTTGTTTATATCTATTGTTATGTTACTCTCTGCACTACTCCCACTAATGCTATTTATGGCTATCACCAAACACCCCCAATCCATTACTTCCATTGGCTCTGTTTGTATCCATCACTGTATATCCTGTCCATTACTTTCCCTGCTCCAGCACTATTTATGGAGCTGGTACACGTTCTGCACATTCCTGCCATTGCGTCTGCTCATATTCATCATTTCATACAGATATATGACCCAAGGATCACTTTTGTTCCCAAAAAATTATTCAAAATTTCTTTGTAAGATACAAGGATGGGAGATGATGGACTGGCCATAAAAATGTCCACCAGCACCATCTTGGAAAACACCAGCCTCGGCACAGCCAGTGATGGGCTGTGAGGGCCTGGAGTGTCCCCAGAGGAACCCTCTGTGGTTTCCTCCCATTCCACTGTCCTCTCCACCCCCACCTTTCCCTGCTCCCTCGGCAGTAGGGCTGCTCAGGGGGGATCCTGCTGAACACATCACCCCAAAGTGAAGGGGTGCAGGGATGGGAGCTGGTCCTGCCGAGCTGCCCTGGCAGGGATGCTGAGCTCCCTCCTGCTGGCCCTGGGCCAGCACGTCCCAGTCCAGTGGAAACATTTCCAGTGGGAGTGCCTGGGCCCCAGCCAGGCTGCAAGGAGCCATTTTCTGGGTATTTACAATCCATCATCTCCCATGTCATCACCTCCCTGGTGCTGGGCAGCAGTACAGATACAAGCGGGGCTGCTGCTACCACTGCCATGCTGCTGGGTTGGGGCTGGGGCTGGGGCTGGTGCCCTGGAGCCAGAGTGGCCCTCTGGTTGGCATGGCCCAGGTTGCACATGGATTTGTTCCCCAGGCTCGTGCTGCAGCCCCGGCTGGGGCCCAGGCCATGGCCAGGAGCCTCCTGGGCACTGCTCTCCCAGCACATGCTTGTTGCTGAGAGCTGGCTCGCCTGCAGCCTTTTTTCTCAGAAACCAATTCCTGCTCTTCACAGCCGTGCTGAGAAAGCCATCAAAGACAGCAAAACACGGCATGCAAAACAAAATACAGTCTGAGGGGCTTAATTATAGCAGGACTGAAAACACTCAGCTCATTAAGAGTGCCAGGCACCAGCCTTGTTTGTGTGCTGGGCCAAAAGCTCCACTCTGCCTGCATGTGCTGCTCTGTTCTGGTCCCTGTTGGGCATGGGGAGCGGGCAGAGCTGAATCCTGCAGACCAACTCCCCCCAGGCTCAATCCTGCCTCTCCACCAGCAGGAAGGGGACTGCACCTCCAAAGCACCTTGTCCAGTGCTGCCATCCCCAGTGCAGCCTCGGCGGAGCCAGAGCCGTGCGGTATCAATGAGCCAAATATCGGCAAAGAGGCAATAGATGAATGAAGCAGAATCTGTGTGGCGTTACCGACGAGCACAGCCCAGAATTAAAGTCTAGACACACCTCACATGTTATTAGTTCTCAGCTAAATTTAAATCCGTGATAAATACAATCCCTGACAAAACATCCGTAATCTTAATAGCCAGAGTCACAGAAGAGCTTTGGGAGAAAGACAATAAATAAGCTGGAGAATTCTGAGCTAAGATGAGCTTTAAATCACTTCTGGCTCCCATTTACCTCTGCCTGATTCGGAGAGAAATAGTTGTGCCTCAAGGTGATGTGGATATTAAGAGATGCCCTTCCAAAAACAACTCAAACTGTGATTTTTGTGTGAGCTGGGGCCCCTGAGCCCCTGAGCTAGCTGCAGGAAGGGCTTTCCATAAAGCCCTCCCAGATTTACTCTGAGGAAGAGCCTGAAACATGGCCAAGCTCCCCTCCAGGGTGCCGGCCATGGCCCGGCAGGAGCTGCCAGGCAGGAGCAGAGGGTCGGGCCATGGCCGTGCTGCACAGCCCAGCCCGTGAGAGCCACAGCCCTTGGCATAAGCGTGGTTCTCCTTCCTCAATCACAAAAAAGGAATTGACAAAAAAAGCAGCAGCTGCCAGACTCGCTGCTTTAGGCGACGAGCAAACCCAGTGCAAGCTAAAGCAAAACTGCTCCGAGCCGTGGCAGCCACTGAGCCCTGTGCTCAGCACCTGCTGCCCAGGGCTGAGGGCTCCGAGCGCAGAGCCCTCCTGCAGGAAGGTCCCGGCTTCTGCCTCGGTGCTAAATACAGCAGCACTGCCCAGGGGCTCTGCCTGGCCTCGGGGCTGCAGGAAAGATGCCATTCTGGGCCTGTGCCTGGAAATGCAGCCTGGGGCCAGACTGAAGTGCTGACGTGCGTGGGGTTTGCTCCAGTGTGACAGGCACAGGCTGCCCTGGTGTGGGAGGAACAGCCCCAGGAAAGCCAAACTTGGGTGATGACCCAAATGGGAGCCCAGGCTTTGCTCCTGAGTGTGCTCCTGAGGATGCCCCAAGGGGTAGGCAGCTGCCTGGCCATGCCCACCACTGTCACCGCTGTCCCTGGGCTGTCCCCTGCTCCCCACCCCAGTGAGCAGGGAGCGATCTGCTGTGCTGACAGGGAGCGAGCAGGAGGCAAAAATCCCCGAGTCAGCTCCAAGCCCACCTGGCAGCCATAAATTACGGGGCGGGAGATGTTCACCCTTGAACCAGATGCTTCTGAGAGCATCGAGCGACAACAGCAATTTAGGACAAAGCGAGCCATACCCCAGCAGGGAGGGGGCCCACAGTGCTCTGGGGGCACAGTGCTCCCACCCTGTCCCTGCAGGAGCCAACCCCCTGTCCCCAGCTGTGCACAGGAGTGAGCTGGACTCAGCAGTGCCGGGCATCCTCACTGGGCTGCAGTGGAGGGGTGAGTTCAGCCACGGGCTCACCCCATCTCTGCCACGATGGCTTCATACAAAGCCAACGAGACACTGCTCCTCAAGTCCATGCTCCTCTCTCCTCTAAGTTGCTCCAGCTGAATCACATTTTATTGAACTTCACTAGATTTTAGAGACAAAGACTCCAGGTTTACAAATAAATATTTAACAACCTTTCCTGCTGCTAGAGGAGTTTCTTATCCAGACCATGGGCTCTGCATTGTTTCTGTAGCTATCTGCAAAGCAGCAAAACAAAGGGAGCAGCTTTAATTTGCCAAACACGTCTGTGCCCATTTCCTCCTCTCATCATTTCCCCTGTGTCCGGTGTGCATTTGTGGGCCCTTTTGCTTTGTCTCTCCCTCCTCTCCACCCTGTCTGCTCCCTCCTCCTCCTCTTCTCCCCCCAGTCCCAGAGTGCAGGCATTGGCAGTAACCACCCTTCTCCCCCTGCTCAAGGATGGGCAGCAATGGGTGGGAGCATCAGGCAGAGGAGGCGGTTTCCCTTCTGGAATCTCCATGCTTCACATGGGGAAGAAGAAATCAAAGAGGGAGAGCATAAAGTGATTCCTGAGTGCTGTCGGAGCTGGCTGGTGGGCACAGCCAGGGTGGCACAGCACTGGCCTGGGTGATGGAGATGTGCCACCACACTCTTCTGGACCTTCATTAATGGATGGGCTGCTAAGAAAGGCTTAGAGGGCTGCCCTGTGTCCTGGCCTGGCTGCAAAATCATCCAGGAGCAGCACAGGAGGGTGAAAGAATGGGGGAGAAACAGGCAGAAGATGAGAAGGACCCCTCAGGGTGGTGGGGACACACGAACAAGTTGTGCAAGGCAGTGAGGCAAGGCAAGGCAGCCAGAGGAGTGCCCACCCCCAGCCCACCAGCCACCAGCTGCCAGGGTCAGCGCTCCCCTTCCCACAGGAAGGCACAGCTCTCCAGCTGGAGCTCTTGCTCAGCCTCCTGGAGTATCTGCTTTCAGCAGCTCCGAGGTGGGAGCCTGGAATAGGTGTGATGCAACCTGATCTGCTCTGGCAGCTGCTCTGAAGCTGTAAATGAGCATGAACAAGTATTGGAGATGCAAATCCCCTTCCGGCACTGACACTGCCCGGCTGGCACCACATTTCAGCCATGGCTGGCCCATGGGAGCGCCCTGCAAAGGCATTTCCTCGTGGAAACAGCCTCTGCCACCCAAAATGTTGTGTCCCCAGCACTGCAGTCAGTCAGGAAAGCACCAACCAGAGGGCAAGAAGAGCAGAAAAAACAGGAAGATGCTCAGGGGAGGAGAAGAGCTCTAAAATGGGCTGAGGGGCTGGAATGATGGTAAGGGGAGGCTTTGGTCCAGCTGTCTACTGGTTCAAACGTGGGCTGTGGCTCTGCCTGACCCCACACAGGGACAGCTATGTACAGTGGAGGGACAGCCAGCGGTGGCCAACCTGGAGAGTGGCTTTCAGGCAGGTGATTGGAGAAGGACGATGGGAAGGAGATCCTGGTTGTCTCTGCAGGATGCTGAAGCTCGGAGCAGTTTTTGCTGAGGCTGTTTCTTGCTGCGATCACATCTGTGCAAGAGCTCCTCGCCCTCCTCCTACCTGTGCTCCTCCGTTTTGAGCATCTTTTCTCTCTCTGGCTCCCATGCCTCAGCGCCCCATCAGCAGAGAAAACATCCTGACAAGGGATCAATAAGTAATTGCACAGGCAGCTGTGGATGTCAGGGGTGTAAAGCCCTGAGCCAGCACAAGAAAAACAAGTGGGGGTGAGGGCCCAGTGCAGAGTGGGGCTGGGGCTTAGGGCCAGCCCTGCTCCTCTGCTCATGGGCAGAGGTGGCCTGGACATGGACCAGTCGCTGCTGCCACAGCTCTGCCTGAACTGGTGGTTCAGTGCTGCCTAGGTCAGGGGAGCTGGAGAAGGCTCATTTTTATTACTTATGGAGCCAAAGAGCGAGGGAGTTCTGTTTGCCAAGGGAATAGCTCCCAAGGGCTGGCTGGAGATTTCTAGGGCTGGGCCAGGAAGAGGTGGCTGGAGGTGGTGGGCACTGAGAATAACATGCACCATTTGAATGGGGATTCTCCTTCATTTTTGCAAATTTCCTTGGGATTGTTATCTCTGTGGATATGGGCTGGGTCACCAGGATGTTTGCAGTGCTCACTGAAGGCAGCCAGCTCTCCTTGCACTCTGATCAGTGAGCACTGTGTACAGGAGGCTCCCCTGTACCATGAGGGTTTCCCTAGATGGTTCTTTTTCCCTGTCTGTAGCTGGGAAAGGGAGATGGAAAAATCCCAGGCTCTTCTCAGGGCAATGGAAACACTTGCCCTGAAGAGGTGAAAGAAAGTCCAAGGAGGGTGTCTGCTGGGAGAGCCGCCAGGGTCACAGTGACATTGCAAAGGCATCCCCTGCGACGTGCCCGTGGCCCAAATGCCTTCTGTGCTTCCTGAGCTGCCCTGCAGCGCCCTGCCCGGGGTGGCAGTGCTGGGCTGGAGGTGGGCACAGCCCTGCAGGCAGCCGTCCCTCCCGGCCCAGCGCTGCTGAATCAGCCCCAGCCCAGCTGCACAGAGCCTGAGCTGGAGCCCAGGACAGATCCTGACACGGCATAAAAGCAGCTGCAACAAAGTCACCCCACTGCCAGCGTGCCTCTCGTCCCAGCCATGGCTTGGCTCTGTGGGCTTGGCTCTGTGGGCTTGCCTTGGGGGCTGAGCTGGGACAGGGGGTCCTGCTCCCCCAGACCCAGGCTGCAGCCTGTGCCGTGGGCAGTGCCCAGCAGCGAGGAGGACACAGCTCTGCCAGACTGAGACACCGCTCCTGCCCACCCACAGACCACACCTGGGGGCACCAGGACGTAGGAGCTGCTCCCTCCTATTGCTCCCTGCCTGGGAACCCCCAGTGCTGTCCAGCTACCAAAAGGCATCCCATGGCTCTGCAGCTCCCTAGAGCTCTGCTCAGTGCCCACAGAAGGGCTGGGGCACCAGCAGCTCCAGCAGCAGAAACCCAGGGCTAGCAGAGCTGGGGGAGCCCCACCAGTGCCTCCTGCCCTCATTTAGCCAGAGCTGCCTCAGCAGGACAGCAAATGCCAAGCCAGCCCAACACCCTGGTCCCAAGGACCATCAGAGAGCAGCGGTGAGGCTTTGGGATGTGACCCTCTCTAAATGCCACCACTCCAAGCCACTGTGTCCCTACTGGATCCCTGGCACTGCTCAAAGGTTGAAACCCCAGATCAAAGTCCCAAAGGCTGGGGAACAGCAGGTCCAGGGACCAGAAACGTTCCTTACATTTAATTTAGCTACGACTGTACTTACAGCATCACTTTGGTTCCCAGGCCACATCCCTTGAATCCCTCTAAAACCAGCATAGGATACCAAGAAATGTACAAGGGCTGCTCCTTTCCTCTGGAAATCTTTGGGATAGTGGCAAGAGAACTTCAAAGGACATAGGATATAAAGCCATCAGCTTTGCTGACCTCAGGGAAACCTGCTGATTTACCCCCTTTAGGACCAGCCCTGGTATTTTTATACTGCTGCCTAAAATAAGTGGCCTGGGAAGCCTTTGGGAGAAGCCAAGTGCAGCCCAGGCCGGCAGAGCTGGCTCTGGGATCACCCACCGGTGAGCCAAGTGGCAAGGGCCAAGGGACTGTGTGTGCTGTGCTGCCAGGGCTCCCGTGGCATCGCTGGAGCTGTCCTTGCTCCACACCCACAGGGACCCGGGGCAGAGCAGGGTGCCAGGAGCACACTGTGCTTCAGGGCACCGCGGGAGATGGAAGCCCCGGTTTGCTCCATCCACCTCATTTCCCGCCTCCTTCCCGCAAGCCAGAGCTCTCTCTCCCCCGCCCTCCCATTTATTATTAAGTTTTGTTCACATAATCACAAATTAGGTGCCGCAGGAAATTCCAGAGAGGGAAATGGAGAAAAAAGGGAGGCAAAGAAAGCATGAGCAATAGCAAGTGCAGAGGGAAGAGTCCTCTTCCCAGCCTGGTTTTCTCTGGGCTGGTTTTACATGTATAATTCCTTTTTCTTTTCCCCTTTCTCACTTGTTTGATTTTTGCATTATTTATGGCTTGTCTTCAGGGCCTGTATTTGCTGTTATTGTTTCATTCAACAATAAAATGGATTAGATAAAAACAAACTGCACTGAGCCGTGGCTGAGCCTGCCCATCCTGCATCCAGCTGAATCCGCACAGCCGGGCAGAGCGGGCAAGGGGCTGCCAGCCCTTCCCAGCCCCAATCCTGCGGGAAGGAAGGTGCTGCGGGATGTGGCCTGGACAGGCTTTGGGCTGATAGAAATCCCTGGCAGGTACGGAGCTGTGCATGGCCATGAGAAGGGTGTCAGTGTCAGTGGCACACTCAGCCAGGCCATTCCTCAGCCTTTCCAGCACATGCTGAGCCCGTGGGCATGGAAAAGAAAGAGGGACCCACCATGGGGATGGAGCAGCTCCCCAGTGCCCTTAGAAGAAGGCAGCTGTGGGGTGGGCTTGCTGTGTTTTGCCTGAGCTGAAAGCAAGGCTCTGCCCTTTCTCCTCTCCCAGCACTGTGGATAATGACACGGAGCCTGCGCTCTGGGCTGGAAGTGAGAACAAAAGTAATCAGGGGAATCCAGTGCATGGGAATGCAATCGGAAACGCGAGGCCAGGGTTTCCATTTCGCTGCCGCTCCGCTGCCGTTCCCCACTGAGGAGGATAAACAGGCTGAGCACAAATCAGTTTAATGGCAGCACCTAATGGCAGCACAATTCTGCGCTTCCCGGAGCGCGCCGTCGCTCGGGCCCACAGTGGCAGCCAGACACCGGCTCTGAGGGACGGCCACCCCAGACATAGCCCCAAAAAATCACTGGGGCCCCCCAGGACCGGCTGCCCTGGGCAGCAGCACGGCCACAGCCCCGTCCACCATGGCACAAGTGGACTGGTGTCCCTCTGCAGCCCTGGGGATGGCCATGGACTGCTGTCTGCCCAAGTCCCAGCAGAAAAGAGGTGTCCCTGTGGGTGTCCCTCACGTCCCTAAGGCCCTCAGACCCAAGGGGAGCCTGTGGGGTGCCGTGCCTTGCTCTGTGCTCCAGCACACAAAGCCCTGGCCAGCAGAACAAGCCACCAGGCCAGTGCTTTCTGTGATGCCTCCCCGGCTCCTCAGGCTCACATTTGGGGTAGAACAGATGGATCTGGGTCTCTGTGACCATTCCCAGTTCAAAGGAGGGGTGGAGAAAGGCTGGGTTTAGCTACAGGAGGGAGAGGTTTGGCTGCTGGAGGGTGAGAAGTACCTCGGGAGTGCTCAGGCTTTGCTCACCACCCCCAGGTTGCCTCTGAGGTCTAAATCGGTTGTTTCCCATTTCACACTCGACATCTCAAATCCAAACAAAGAGCTGAAAGAATAGATCACGTCAAAATATTTCTGCTTCTCCCTCCTACGAGAATTCCCCATCAGAGACCAATCCAATTAAGGTGCAGGTTATGAAATTAACCATAATTACCAGAGCGATATTTAATGTTTTGCATTCTGATGAAGAAACAGAATGGAAATGACAAAAAAATTAGTAATTGTGGGTCCTACTGTTATTTATAACTAAGAGCAATACAGGGTGAGGAGGGGAAGGGCTGCCAGGGAAGTGAGGGCTGTGAGGGGGGCAGAGGCTGGGCTGCATCAGGAACCTCACATCCCCCAGGGTACATCCCCTGGGAGCCGTGCCAGCCTGACCCCCGGAGCAGAGGTCAGCCCAGTCTGATGGCAACCACAGGCATTTTGCTATTTGAGCATCCCTTGGACAATGCTGAACCACAGGAATCATGTCCCTGAGGCACAGCCCAGTCCTGCACCTCCTCACTCTGTCCCTGCTCCCTGTGGGGACCCTCCAGCTCACCCAAGGACTGTCCCCACCTCAGGACAATGACCACAGCCCTGAGACAAAGGACACGAGTGCTTCAGTGGGCAAAGCCTTTGGCCTGTGCCAGGACACTCTGCCTGGGGAGCCCAGGACAGGAATGCTCCCTGGACACGTCCACTGCAGGATGCTGAGGCACTGACCAGCACTGACACATGAATACAATGATGGAAAAAGCCATGCAGGATGGTTAAACAGCATCATGTCTGTGCTTCACCATGAGAATGAGCAAACAAAGCCCCTGGGACACGGACCTGCTGCCCTGCCTGATCCTTACCCAAGTAAGGATGGGGTACGGACCTGGGAGGGGCAAGGGATGGTGGCCAAGATGTTGGTGAGGCCAGAGGGAGGATGGAGCCACTGGTGGGGCTCATGGCAGGGCTCCCCCAACACGGCCACGCTGCACCAATGCACTCCATGCATCCCGTGCAGGTCCAGAGAGGTCCCGTTGGCCATTCCTGATTGCTGCTCCTGGAAGGTGGGAATCCCCCAGGATTCACCCCAGCACAGTGGCCGAGGTCTCTGCTCAAGGCTGGGCAGTCCCTGCGCTGTCCCTCCTTCCCGAGCCAGACTGGTGTGACCTCCTGGCCCCAGGGGTGGAGAGAGCCACACACTCCCTGCCTGGGCTGAAGGGGAGACAATGATGTCAGTCTCAGTGACATTTATCAGCATTTATTCAATTGCCCGGGTCAAGCTGACAATTAACGCTGCTCAGACACAGACACCTCTGTGCGACCCAGCTTTGTCCTGGTGACAAGGGGACAGAGGCCACACCGTGCTGCTGGCGGTGCCTGGGGGCTGGGCAAGCACTGGCAACGGGGGACTCTGGTGTTTGTCCCCTTCCCCAGACCAGCCACGTCCCCGGACACCCCTGTCCCCTCTGTGTCACACATGCCCTGGCACTGCCCAACAGGCAGCAGGCTCAAACAGCCACCAGCACTGGCTGGGAGTAGGGCACGTCCCCAGGCATGGTCACAGGGTGCTGGGACACACAGCAGAGGCAGAGATCTCTCCCCACAGCCACTCCCTGCCAAAAGCTCCCATTTTTACTCTCCCAGATAGAAAGAAAGTGGAAAAAATTGACTAAGAAGAAAATTGAGGTCACGGCCTTCCGCTTCTTTCTCCCTTTGTTTTTCTTGGGTTGTTTGATTTGAGTTAAGCATTTGGAGTCCTTTTCTCTCTCATCCCAGCCTTCCCTGCTACCTGAAAAGCTCTTCTGGCTCTTTTCCCACCAAAAGCCATTTCTGCTCATGGTAGGATGAACCCTGCTTGAGGCTCAGCAGAGAACAAAGGAGAGCTGCTGACTCAGTGCACAGGGCGTGTTGGAGAGACCAAACACCCACCCTGGCCAAGCTGTGAGGTGTGTTTTCCACCCAAATGTTCACAGAAATATGCCCATTGCCAACTCTGCCTCCAAGGACAGGGTCCCACCAAATAGCAGCACCCAGCGGTCATCCAACGTACCTCATCGAGCCCCAACAGCTTGTGTTGTGTTTTATAATTCAACAACTGTAATTACACTATAATTGTGGTGTTATTGTCAAGTGATTTATCAACCTCTGGATTAAAGCCTCAAGTTAGAGGATTTTATACTTGTCACTTACATGGAGTAGCACTAAGTTCAGCAGTGCTACTGTGGCTATGTGAAGGAGGACACTAAAGGAAACAGAAGTCCTTCAGTGATGCTGTTAACCTTCCAGGAAACAGTGGTAATTAGAGGTATCACACAGTAATTACATTACAGGTGTAGAGTAACTGCAGCACAGTACAGTGCTACAGTGGTACAGACATTTGTTGAGTAATTAATCCGTCCACAAGAAGGCCTGGAAAACCTGATGCTTCCCAGGAGTTGTAAAAGCAGCTCCACTGCCTCCTCCAGTCACCTCCTGCCCATTCCATGAGACCCAGTGAGGGCTGGGGCTGCCTGAGCACTGGAGCTGTGGGGAAAACCCTCTGTGGGAAGAGGTGGAGCCTTTAGCCCAGGGGTACATTTCCCTCATGGCCTTGCTCATGGTGAGAGCTCCAGTGGTGCCCTCTCACCCAGAGCATCCAGCAGCGGTGCCAGCAGGATCCAGGAAGGAGCAGCAGGTGAGAAGGCACAGCCAACCCGGACACGTCCTCCTACCGTGCCCCAGCCCACCCTGCCGGGCGGGCACAGGGCTGGGTGGGGCTTGGGCACCGGGACAGGAGCTGGCCCTGCTCCTGGAGCTGGGACAGGCACGGCTGCTCTGCCCATCTGACCCGCAGGAGGTCCAGGACAGGGACACAGCGTGCTCTTGGGGCCAGGGGAGCGGACAGGGAAGAAGCAGGGGAAGAAAGGTTTGGGCAGTGATGCTGGCTGGGATAGCTGGTGTTGGGGTGGGTAAGGGCTGAGATAGCAGCTGGAAGGTGTAAATGGGCTGGGGCAGCTGCCATGGGGTGGGGATGGGCTGGGATAGGGGCTGGGATAGCTGCCTTTGGGTGGGATGGGCTGGGATAGGGGCTGGGATAGCTGCCTTTGGGTGGGATGGGCTGGGATAGGGGCTGGGATAGGGGCTGGGATAGCTGCCTTTGGGTGGGATGGGCTGGGATAGGGGCAGGGATAGCTGCCTTTGGGTGGGATGGGCTGGGATAGGGGCTGGGATAGGGGCTGGGATAGGGGCTGGGACAGCTGCCTTTGGGTGGGATGGGCTGGGCAGTCCTGTGCAGCCCCCGAGGTGCAGGAGATGGCCGGAGGCACGGCCACACTGCTGCTCCACAGCCTCTCCAGCACGCGTGAAGGTCAGGTCAGGGCTGCTGCAAGGTGCAGAGCAGGGAGGAGAGGGTTAAGGCTCGCAGGAGGGCTGGGATGGGGCTGTGCAAGGGGTATCATTGCAGAGCCACAGACAAGGAAGGGAGATGGAGGGAGGTCCGTAGAGTGGGGCTCTTCCTGGGAATGCCTGGGCTTGCCCCCGCGATCCGAGACCCCAGAGCAGCGGGGCTGTCACGGCGATCCCCTGCTGCCGGCCACCGGCCACAGGCGCTGCTGGAAAAGGCGCTCGCTGGGCAGGAGCGCGGATGGCGATTGCCGGGGCAGGGACGGGCAGCGAGAGGCGACGCCAACAGCCCGAGCGGACCCGACCCCAGCGGAGCCCACGCTCGCCGCTGTCCCTCCCTCCTCGTGCAAATCCCTTTCGCGGTACCGGCACTCCCATTCCTTCTCGGAGGTGGCATCTCCAGCACCCGGATCGAGCCGTGCCTCTACCCATCGCTCGGGCTATTTATACATCCAAGGCGCAAGGTGAAAAATCCAATAACCTACACACAGTAACGGAGAGCAACAAGCACCGGCACCGCCCGGGAGGGCTCCCAGAGCCCTTCTGCCAAGCGCTCCCGGGCATCCTCGCAATCCCCACTGCCCCGTGGAGCTCCTTTGACATTAACCAATTCTTTTTTTCTGCCAGACACAAACCGAGGGCAGAGCCCACATCGGCAGCATGACCCTGGCCCAGCATCTCCAGTTCTCCGGGCTGGCTCCCGGCTCCGGGGTGTGAAGCTGAGCCCAGGCAGGGGGACCCTTCAGAGCTCCTCGAGCCCTCCCGGAGCCTGAGGAACCACCCCACTCGGCATTAGCTCCCCACGTCCCCAACTCACCTATCTCCAGGCTGGGGGCTGCTGACAGAGAGGCGAACCTCTGCCCTGAAAAATACCCCTTCCCCATGACTCCTGCCTCTAGTCTCAGGGCTGGAGAGCTGTCCCTGCCCGTCTTTAACCCTTAATGCCTCTGCTCTGGGGATGGGCATTAAGTTAACCCTTGAGTTAACCCTTGCTGGGCAGGAGATGGGCACAGCCAGCTTGAGGCTGATCCCCGCTCCCCTGCCAGTCAGTCCCGGAGGGCAGCGCTGTCCAGACTATCTGTTCCCTACCTGAACAGGGCATCTGCTCCAGGCTGGCCAATTCACCCGGGAACTACCAGGAGAGGAGGAGGATACTCCCCATCAGGACATAGCTCCAGTCCCGCGAGCCCCAGCTCTCCCGCTGGGACCCCGGCCCCGAATCCCGACCCCGCCTGGTTCGTAGCTCCCGCAGGGGCTGCGCCGAGGCTGCGGGAACGGTGCGGGAGGAGATGGGCAGAGGGGAGCGCCCGGCAGAGCGAGGCGAAGAGGCGGCAGCATCCGCACCGGCGGGGCTGAGGGCGGCAGCCCCCGGGGCAGCACCGAGTTCGGCCCCGCGCCCTCCGCAGCGGCGCCGTCCCGGGGCCGCGGAGCCCCCGCGCCGCTCCCGCCCCGCCGCTCCCGCCAGAGCCGCGCCGCGCTCCGGTGCCCGTCCCGCTTACCCGCATCTCATCCTCGCCGGCGATCTCCTTCGGTCAGAAATGGCATCTCCCCCGGCCCCCCCGCCAAACCTCCACCTGCAGTAGCGCAGCTCCCCCTCTCCGCAGCGACGGCACACGGAGCGGCGGCGGCGGCGCTCCCGGGGCCGGGCCGCCCCCCAGTCCCGCGGCCGGGGGAGGGAGGGCCGGGCCGGGCCGGGCACGGGGCCCCGCCGGGGCCGCCCTAGGGCCGCGCTGCCGGCGGCTCCGTGCCCTCCGCGCCCGGGCGGCCGGCGGCGCTTCGGGGCGGCGGCATCGCCCCCGCGGGCGGGCGGCTGGCTCAGCCCGGGCTCCGCACGCCCGCTCCGCCGGCCGGGTCTGCCGCGGCGGGGCCGGGCCGGGTGCCGCCGGCCCCCGCCTCCCCTCCGGGAGGAGCCGCCGGCGGGTGCGGGGCGGTGCGCGGAGCGGCGAGCGCGGCAGCGGCGGCCCGGCCGGTCCCTCCTCCCGCCGCCGCCCCCGCTCCGCGCGGGGGGTGCGGGCCCCGGGGTGCGGGGCGGGGGGAGCGGGGATGGCTCCCCCGCCAACCGCGGCCGCTCGATGGACGGGGGCCCTCGCAGCCCCCGCCCCGCCGCCGCCGGTGCAGCCTCGCTGCCCGCAGAGGACGGACCGACGCAGCTCTGCCCGTCACCGCCGCGTCGGTGCCCAGCCCTCCCCGCGTCCGCCGGGAGACGGTGCCGGGCTGCCCTGAGGATTCCGGAGGGTCCGTCCGACAGCAGCTACCTCAGCTCTGCGCTTTGCTCCTCCTTACACTGTCCCCCCACCCGGCACACAAGAGGGAAAGGGCTTCGAGCGGTGAGGGGACCCCTCCGAGGACAGGACTGGGACCTGGTGATCCCAGAGCCCCCTCGGAGGGTCCGGCCGTGCTGAGCTGATGGCCTTTCACTCAGGACTGAGCACACGGCTTCCCGAGCACTGCCCACCGCTCCCCATTCCGTAATGGACGCTCTTTATCCAGCAGCGTTAGATGTGCCCAGCGCTGGCTCTCGCAGCTGAGGCTGATTTCTCCAGCCGGAACGGACACAAACTTTGCTTGTAACGTGCACTTTCCCTCCCTGCCTCCTCTGGGCTGGGCTTTCCTGGGGTGCTCCCTGCCCTGTCCTGCTTCTCCCCAGCTGTGCCCGGCTGCCGGCCAAGGCGGGCCCAAGGCAGGAGCACGGGCTGGGGCCACGAGTCTCTTCATGGGGTCTCGAGAGCCTTCCCTTGGACGGCTCTTGGAGCGAGCGAGAGCTCCTGTGCCGGCCCCAGGCCTCTCCTGTGCGGTGGCCTCCCCCAGCCTGCCATGGAGCGCAGGAGAGGCCATCCCAAGCTCATGTCCCTGCAGTGGGCTACGAGCAGCCCCGGGAAGCTCGAGCCCCTCCCGGCACTCAGGCAGAGGCCGCTGCCTCCCCGGAGCCCCGTTATCCTCCTGCTTGGCACGGGCGAGCTTCTGAGCAGGGGAGGGATAAGGGAAGGGTGGGCACGGCGCACTCGGCAGCTGAGGGCTGAATCACCGCAGCTCTCTGCTCCTGCCCACTGCTCGGCTCCCACAGGCACCGAGCCCGGCCCGGCTGCAGAGTGGGCAGCGTCAGGTGTGGATCCCTGCGTGGGCTGGGCCACAGCATCCTCGTGGCGAGGAACAAAGTGCGGTGACAACGCGTGTGCTCCTCCTGCCTCCCAGGAACGGCCTGGCTGTTCTCAGCGCTCCTCAGACCTTTCCTCGGTGCGGATCGATGCCTCTTATTGTTACGGCTATGGCAGCAACGCCATCGATGTTAATAGCACTTCACAAACACAAAGCCGGCAATCTGAATGCGGCCAGGAAAAAACAGAGGACAAAAGACATGCGAAGAGCTCTGAATGCCGTTTCTAATGCTTCCGGCCGTCCCCCTGCCCGTTAAAGCCCCACTAAAGCGCAGGGCATCGAGTATTCAGCATTCCCACTCGGGAATAATTCCTGGAATTGCTGATGTGTGAGGGGGGAAATTTCACCTCAGCCCTTCCACAAAGACACGGCAATTCCGCGGCGGAGGCAGCACCGGTGCCGTGTGAGAGCGATGTGAGAGCGGTGTGAGAGCGATGCTATGCGCTGCCGGGAAGCAGGGGGCATTCCAAGACCGTCCTTCCCACCTCGGCTCCCACGGCCATCCCCGCCCTGGGAGCGCCAGGGACGGCGCTGGGTGTGCCGGAGCAGGGATGAGCCTTTGGGCTGAGATGGCATCCGTGCACACCTCTGCTGCACAACAGTCCTGTGCAAACCCGGCCTTTTGTGCACCCTCAGCGTGCGATTCCCTTCCCTGGAAGTGTCCAAAGCCAGCTTCGAGGGGCCCTGAGCAGCCTGGCCTAAGGGGAAGGTGTTGGCAGCAGTTTGGAACTAGAGGATCTTTGAGACCTCTTCCAATGCAAACCATTCTATGGTTCCATAACTTTGGACCTGGGTGGAGGGACAGGGGCAGCAGGGGAGGTGAGGGCAGCACAAGTGCCCCATGAATAGCAGTGGGAGACAGCCCTGGTTTGCTTTGACAGCTACACTGTGCATTTTGGCCAGCAGTGGGGAGAGGCAAAGGGAAAGATGGAGAGTGCAGAGATAAAAAGACACCACCAAGGAGCTGGTCTCTGAGCTGGAGCCCCAAGGCCCTTCCTTGCCCACAGTGCCAGAGTGTAAGAGCAGCCAGTGCAACCAAACTGACCAAGGAGCAGCAATGCCATTTGGGTTTTTCTCTCTTTAACCCTCAGCCCACCTCATGGGCAACACTTCCTCACCCCAGCAGCCTCAAGGACACAGTGGACAAAGGCAGATCCTGGCAGCAGTGAACCCTGCTGGTCTCTGCCGGAGGAACTGCATTGCCTCCTGCTTGGAAGCCCCAAGGCTCCAACGTTTCTGCATTTATTGACCCATCATGACTGGTGAGCTTGCTGTTAATGTCCCTGAGGTGCTGTAGCATGGGTGACAGTGTGCTGGGGACAGCCAGAAGCACAGAACCAAGCCTCACTGGAAGTACCATCCCCTCCTGTCCCCACTAACAGCCTGTAGCCATGTGCAGCTGACAGCTTTGCAGATAACAAGCCTTTTTTCCCTCTCCCATCACCTTTACTGGCCTCCCTCATGTCGTAGAGACCAACTTCAGCTGTTTTGGGTCAACCTCTTTTTTGCATCATGGAGTGACCCACAGTGCCCCAGCCCTCCAGGTGCCACTGTCCTGTGCTGACCTGCGTGCAGCCCCTGGATGCTGCAGAGCAGCTCAGCTCACATGCCCTCGTTGAACATGTTCCTCTTTAAAACCTGCAGGGAATGGCAAGAACATTTGGGTGTCCATCTGCGGGGGCTCGTCCCTCAGACAGATGCTCCAGCTCTTTGCCACTGCCATCCTGGGATGATAAGGGGCTGTGGCAGATGGTTCCCTTCTGCTGGCATGAGGCAGGAGCTTATCCCAGCTCTCAGCTCCCTCCCAGAGAGGCAGCACCTGCACCCTGCCGAGGGACCTGGCCAGTGGGAACAGACCTGTCCCTCAGGGGAGGGACTCGGGACATGCTCTCTCCTTTGGTTTCTGTGCACATGTCCAGGAGTGCCCCAAGAGGTCTAGAAAGGGCCGAGCTGGCAGGAGGGCTGTGGATTTTAATTACTCTCATTATTATTATCATTCCTTTTCTATCAGATTTTCACACTTTTGTCGTAACAAGCTGAGCTGAGAAAATACATGCAAATGCCAGGCAGAGATAAGATGTACCACACCTTGAAGTACTGCCAGCGCTGGGAATGCCAGATCGGCAGCAGAACGGGGGAGGGTCTGTCCCTGCTCTGCCCCTGCACATCCAGAGAGGAGGGGACCTCACATGTCCCCTGGGCTTGACCAGCAACCAGCTCCTTGATCCTGTCCAGTCCTAACCAGTCCCTGGAGAAGGCACCATAAACTCCTGGCTGCTTGGGACAGGGAGGAAAGGTCACCCTAATGTCTTGTGTGTGCCTGGCACATCAATGGACACAGACCTCCCCTGCCCTGCTCAGCACTGCTGGCAGCTGGACCTGTTCCTGGGGAACCCTTGCTCCTGGGGAACCCTTGCTCCTGGGGAGCCCTTGCTCCTGGGGAACCCTTGCTCCTGGGGATCCCTTGCTCCTGGGGATCCCTTGTTCCTGGGGAGCCCTTGCTCCTGGGGATGGCTGTTCCACCGGGCCCCTGCAGACGCAGTCAGGGAGAAACGTGCTCCCAGATCACGTTCTCCCTTGGAGGTGGTGACATTTCAGGGTGTGTGGGGGGCGTGGGATGAAGAGGCAAGGCAGGATATTCCTGCTCCCCCGTCCCCACGGCCATCTGGATGTGTGCTGATGCCTCCTCACAGCAGGCTGAGTCAGTCCAGTGGATTCTCATTATCAGCTGGAAGGAGTCCAAATTCTGCATTGTATGGCTGCTCCTCAGAGAAAGTGAGGATCCTTATCAAGTATTATCCTAATGCTTTCTCTCTGGACTGTCTTGTACTGCTCCCTGCTCTGGTCAGCTTATTGATTTGGAGCAGAATGATCCAAAAATTTTTAGACCACCAGCCATTCACTTGGGACAGCAGTGGCAGGAGCCACAGAATGTCCCCCTAGACATGGGCTGGGGCTGTGAGGGATCCCCTCTACTGTCCCCACCACAGCCTCACTTGCTGGATGCTGCAGGTGCATGGCTGGACTCATCTCCAGCTCTGTGTCCAACTGAAAGCGAGGTGAGAGTAGGAGATGCTTTGCTCATGCCTTGCACATCTCAAATCATGACATGACCTCCATGAAGCTCTGGAGAAGAGGGATAAAGAGGAGAAAAAAGCCTTTCTGTAGGCTCCCTCAGCAAGTGCTACTGAAGATTGGGTAAGCTGCTGATCCACAGGGTCTGCCCCAGCTCAGCTCATCCACGTCTCTGTCAGGGCACTGTCCCACCCTGACCCATCTGAATCCTGGGTGTGGAAATGAGGCCTTTCTATGCAACATTCTGGAATGGAGAGAGGCCAATGTCCTCACGTCAGCCTGAGTCAAGCACGGATAACTTGACTGCTCTGTCAAGCAGCCCAAACACACGGCATGAAGGGCTGAGGGAAAAGGCTCCATTAAGTTCTTAAGCCCATTGACACATATATAGAAGGTATTAATAATATCAAGCACCTCAGTGCCTATTGTTGCCCATATTCAGGAGATGAAAGATAATTTCTGGGACAAGGAATTTATGACAGTGACAGCTTTTTAACAGCTTGGTGTAAGAATAGAGCTGCACAACAGGACAAAGAGCAATGATTAAAGAATTTGGCGCAAAGGAGAGAGGGCTTGGAGGGAGCTGTGAGTATGGAGGACAGGAGAGTCCTGTCAATTGCCCACACTGAAAAAGCAAATGCTGTCCTGGGCATGGAGGATGGGGAGGTGATGTGGGTGCCATTCTGCTGGCTGACTCACAAATACTTGGCAACTAAGAGAAAGGGGTCAGGGTGCCTGAAGGAGATGAAATAGGCTCCTCATCTTAATGTTTAAAAGAAGTTTGGCCCCTGCCTGGTGTGGCAGGACGAGATGGGCATGGCTCAGCTGGGGCTGCAGCCACACTGGCAGGTGGCATGGGGCAGCGGGGGGAGCTGGGCTGCCCTGCCCTGCTGGGCACAGGCTTGGAGCAAACACGTCAGTCAGGGGAGGGAGGGCCTGGCATGGTGCAGGGTACAGAGGGAGCTCTGCTCCCTCAAGGCCAGAGCTGAAGAAGCAGCAGTGGCAGACCCAGCACCAGGACACTCTCAGGGTGTAATTATTACTAACATCCTCAGTGTTCCTTTGCACACATACGTGCTCCCCTAATGTACACTGCACATGTAAACAGCCTCCTAGTGACATTTGCATGCCCAATTACATCTGCATATAATTGATTTGCATGCACAGTTGGAGGGCGTTTAAAACACTGGAGCCTGCTCTGCACTTTCCCACGGCCGCCTCCCCGAAGCCACACGGAGGAAAAAAGTGCCTCATGCTGGGGCAAAGCCCATCCCAGCCCCACAGGGCTGACACCCTTTGTGTCCCTCCCTGCGGGGTGTGCCTCTGCCCAGCAGGGTGGGCTCAGAGCCAGCCCCTTCCTGCATCTCCATCCTCTGCAGCGGCCCCAAACCCAGCCCCAAACCCAGCCCCAAACCCAGCCCCAAACCCAGCCCCAAACCCAGCCCCAAACCCAGCCCCAAACCCAGCCCCAAACCCAGCCCCAGCGCTTGCTGCTTGCTCAGCTCCTGTTATAAGTGACTGGCATCATTCCAAAAAGGATTAAAAGCAGGGAGTGAGAAACATAAAAGCTCATGTAATTACGTGCAAAAAAGCCCCTTAATAATTTATAGAGGGAGAGGGTAAATATCTTCGTGTGTTATTCAAGTGTAGCTCATTGTCCCGTCTGGCTAATACCCAGCATACACGCATCACAGCCTTTATCCGGGAGGCTGTTTTGCCTTTAATACCTTTCATAAATTATTGAATTTATAAAGAGGAAAGCAGGTGTCATGTCACTCCTATAAACAGCTCGTTAGTTAAAGCTAACGAAGTTGGGGAGCAACAGTTTCCTCCTGGCTTGTCTACCTCCCACCTTGCTGTCTGCGCTGTCACCTGTGATGCCACACAGACCCTGAGCTGGGGCAGGGGAGTGGTATTTGCCTAAAAAATCTGGCAGCCGATAGACGGCCTGTGGCAGCCCTGCCCTCTGACTTTCTGAGGCTTTCTGGCTTCTGCCCTCCTGGAGGTGTGAGGGTGCAGCTATGGAGAGGATCCTCCTTTCCATTCCCAGCTTGTCTGCTGCAGCATCACCACCCCCATGTCACCCATGGTCTTCTGGGTGCAGCAATAGACCATCAGCTCCTGGGGGTGCCTGAGGATGCTCTGGGCACTGCTCCTGGCAAGAGGGTGAGCTCTGAGGGCAGGACAGGACAGGAGGCAGAGATCTCTAAGGCAGGAGGGCTGAGCACAGACCTGTCTGACTCCAAAACCCACGCCTGTCCCATTTCCAGCAGCAGAGGGCCAGGACAAGCAGCCCAAGAGTCGCTCCTGAGCGCAGGGGATGTGTTTTCAGGCTGGCTGGGGAAGCGCAGCATCTCCCTGGTTCCTGCTGAACGAGGCAGGGTGTTAGAAGGCCGGGCCGTCTCTAAAAACAGCAGAGGTGTGACTGAGCCAGCAGCACGTGTCTGTGCGAGGGAGTCAGCCCGAGCTCAGGAAAACCAGCGTGTGAGCAGGGCCAGGCAGCCCCTGGGCAGCCGGGACCCCCGGGCTGTGCCCCATCCCTGCGCCGCAGGACGGAGCTGCTCAGGGAGCAGCTGCTTCGGAGGCTCTGCTTTGCTTTCACACCCAGGAGAGACTCAGCAAACCCCCACACGCAGCCTCCCCAAATAGAATACACATGCATTAAAGAACAGCCACGGAAAGGGGAGCCATCAGAAGTATTTTAGACAGTTTCCAGTGAGTGCCAAATGTGGATGAATAAGCTGAACGCAAAGGACCCACGCGGAAAATGCTGCCGGCATCACGACGGGCACAGCACGGAGATGGGCACGCACGGAGCAGCCCGAGCTGGGACTGCCAGCAGTGAGGCACGTCCCAGCCTCATGATGGATGCTGGCCCCCGAAGAACACCCAGTAGGGCCTTGTGGGCATGAGGAGAGGGAGCTCAAACTATTGATAATCAATTAACTCCTTCAATTACAGCAGCCTAATGAGGTAGCACCAAGTCAACTCTAATGAACATCAGTTTAATAGAGGCAGTTCCTCAGGCGCTGGTTTTTGACTCAATCTTTACAAGGTGGGGAACATGCAAAAGCATCGTGCAATTAAGGTCACTAAATGAACACACTCTGCCCTCCGCAGAGCCACAGCTTGTGGGGGGCTGTTGTAGCACGGGGTGTCCCTGACCCCTGGGGAGGTCCTGCCTGTGCCCAGCAGGACCCTGCTGGCAGCACGGAGCTGGTTTGTCCTGGCACAGAGCACACGGCTCCTGGGCTGCTGCCGTGGCTGCTGTGAGATGAGCGAATGTCAGCGGGCCCAGCTCTCCCCTGCAGGCAGCTCCGTTTTAGGGTTTTTCTGGTGACGACAGCGTAAGTGACAAAACAAATGTCACTGCCCACTGGCCCCAGTGCCTCCCTGGAAACCTGCCGGGCCCCATGCAGCGCAGGGGGAGAAGGGGAGTGCAGGAGGGATGCAAAGCACCATCCCTAACACGTCCTGGCACGGGGGCTGTGCCAGCACCTCGCTGCAAGCAGGGCCTGGGCAGCCCCTGGCCTGCAGGAACTGCTGAGCAGGAGCTGGGGTGGGATCCCAGGAAAGGCAGGATCCCAGGAAAGCCGGGATCCCAGAGGCGCCATCCCTTCGGAAGCACCGTGCCACACCGACCGTGCTGGGGAGGGATTTACATACTAAGGAGCCTTCAGCAGAGTCAAGACAACCTGACATCTATTCTGGGTCTCAAAGCCAAAGGCTGTACTTGGAATCCACTAATCAGGTGAGAATACAGCAAACGAAAAGCAGAGCTGGGAAAGAGAGCTCTGCTCTGCTGCAGCATCACCACCCCCATGTCACCCATGGTCTTCTGGGTGCAGCAATGGACCATCAGCTCCTGGGGGTGCCTGAGGATGCTCTGGGCACTGCTCAGACACAGCCTCTGGCTCCTGGCAGCATTCCCCACTCCACAGCATGGGCCCCACGGCAGTGGTCCCCAGCACCCCATCAGCACCCACCACACTGGGCTTCCAGAGAAAGGGACCCTTGTTCTTGTGGGGGCTGGACCTCAAACTCCTGCTGCACTGTGTCTGTACAGAGGGGCCCTTTCAGCACCTAAACCTCCATGGGCAGGGACTGTCAGGACCCTGCGTTCACCCGAGGCTGTGCAGAGCTGAACTGAGCTGCTGGAGGGTCACTGGTGGTGCAGCCCCTCTCCCCACAGACAGAGCAGATGGAGGGCACAGGCCAGCTCCCCGAGCCCAGGCAGTGGTGCTGGGGCTGCTGTGGCAGATGGGGGTGGCTGTGGACTGCCTGTGCCTGCTGGGACCACACAGGGGCTTGGCCACAGCCCCCTGCCCTGCTGATGGGCTTGGGACCAGGCTGGGGGCACGGGGGATGGCTGGAAGGGCTCAGATGATAGCAGAGGCACGGGTCAGGTAATTCACTCACATGGATGTATTTGTGAAAGCTTCTGGGTCTGAGCACCCTTCCCAGGGGTGCAAGGTATGGGCAGATGACCTTTGGTCCAGCTTGGGGGGGTGAAGGGAGAAGAAGACATTCCTGCTCTCTCTGCCATTCCTGGGCAGAGCTGGGCCACGCTTGTATGGGAAGAAGGACCCAGGAGATGCAGGATCAGTGGAGCTGGCCAGGATGAGCCAGAAAGGAAGTGCAAGGCAGAGGACTGGAGGGGGAAGGAGGGACATAAGTAGAGGTACACAGGGAAGGTAACAGCCCTGCATGGCTGGTAGACCCACACAAAAAACTGAATTTGGGCATCTCCAGTTCCCATGAGCAATTTATCTGAGACCAGTGTAACTAGCAACAGCCCCCAGCTCTTCCCAGTCTGACAGCACTGACTGCAGATGCCAACCTTGGGGGTATCAGACCCCACAAGGGTCTGCACAGATCCCCCTGGCCCTGTCCAGCCTCTGGATGAGCAGGGGGTGCTCGTCCCTTGCAGTACTCCAGTGCCCATTCACCCTGCAGTGTGCAGGGGACACAGGGCCCTGGCTGAGGCTGGTGTCCCCCAGACCACTTTGTCACCATTGCTAAGGGCCAGAAAAGCTGCTGAGAGTGTCTTGGGAGTGTGAAACACTGGGGGAGACGGGTGCAGGCTGCTGCACTGAGGATGCTCACAGAGCTGCTTTAATGACACAGCCACGCAGCTCCAGGCACTGGAGATTATTCTCGGCTCTTTTCCTGTTTGGTTGACTTATTCAGAGACTATTAGTGGATTAACTAAGATTCTTACGATGCTGGAGCAGCATCTTGGCAGGGGTTTATGGAGGTGGAAGGGGCAGCTTTCACGGGCAGCTCTCATGTTACCCTGAGCCAGTCTGCAGCTGGGTGGGCTTGCCAGAGGAACAGGAAGAGGCTCAGAGTCCTGGCAGCAGCTGCTCTCTTCTCCAAGCTGGCAGTGCTGTAGAGGAATTGTCTGGAGGGCAGCAGTGGCTGGCAAGCCCTGTGGTCCCTCCTGCTCTCTCATGTTTGTCTTGCAGCTTCTGGGCTCTGTTTCACAGGGAGGGCTCGGGGACACGGGGGACTGAGCTGAGGGATGGGGGACGTCTCTCCACCCCTTCTGTTGCTACATCCTCCTTCCCACAGGTCACTCCCCCACTGGGGCTGGTGCTCTTACAGCTCTGCCTCCTTGTCCAGAAGGTCCCAGGGCCGTGCCCTGGTATCCCCACAGCCCACAGACAAACGACCTCACAGCATCCCTTGTTTTCTCAGGCTGCCTCAGCGTGTGGCAGAGTCTTCCCCCTTCCCACCCCCTCCTCATCAGCTGGCAAAGCCCCAGCGGTTTCCCCCAGAGAGCGCGCGGTGAGACACAGCATGAAACAACTGCACATAATTAGAGGATTGAATGGGGTATGGGAGCAGAGCAGGGAGCTTGCAACATCCATAAATAGCTCGTCTTGCCGAGCTGCTTAACTCCTTGCTTGTTCTTGCCAAAGTGCAGACCCCAAAGGGATGGTGCCTGTGCATGAATAGGGGTGGAAAGTTCAGGAGCGTATTTTTAAACCATTCAAGCTGTACTCGAGCTGAGTGATGCGTTATTGTCTCTGTGTGTCACTTGAAACGTCTTATGAATGCAAGAAATAAAAAAAAAAAAGCCACCATTTTGCCTCTCTGCACTCCCACCCCTCTGCTTCTACCCAAATAATGTCAGGCTAGAGCTGACAGGCGAAGGAAAGCACCACAGGCTAAGGCTGCTTAAAAGCAGCTTGGAAAGCTCCTCCCTGGAAGGACAGCCCGGCTGGAGGGGTGGCACAGGCAGCACCCACTGACAGCAGCGGGCCAGAGCCTGCCAGGAAAATCCTGGGCTCCCCAAAGAGTGCCCAGCAAGGAGAGCAGGGCTGTGTGCCCAGCAGCAGGCAGACAGGCTGGGGGGCAGGAGAACGTTCTTCAGCCAGGCTGCTCACTGCTGCAGGCTCCCAGGGAGGTGGTCACAGCAGCAAGCCTGACAGAGCTCAGGACGTGCTTGGACAACGCTCCCAGGCAGCTGCTGTGACTCCTGGGGATGGTCCTGTGCAGGGCCAGGAGCTGGACTCGGTGATCCTCGTGGGTCCCTCTCAACTCAGCATATTTTGTGATCCTGTGACTGTGGGTCAGCTAGTCTTGACTATTGTCCCATAAGAACAAGGGACCTACCCCTGCTGCCCCAGCCGGGGTCAGCGTAGGATGGCATCACCCCAGTTCTGCCCATCCTGGGCTCTGAGGCCCCTCTGGGTGGCTGGCACTTGGTGACAGTGACAGTCCTCAGTTCCTGGGGCTGGCAGCCAGCCTGAAGCTGTGCTTGGAGACAGAGATCCCCAAGAGCCTGACAAACAGCTGGAGCCATGGTGAGATACAGCGGGACAGAGGGAAAACAAACCAGAAACTCACTGGGAAATCATTTTTCTCCTAAATGGGGCAGATACAATTAAGCAGCACGGGCTTTATGAATGATACCAGCTCTGCCTCAAAACACATCATTACCTCTCTCTGTTAGAGCAGTGTTTTTAAATACATATTTCCTCTTCCAGTGCTAGAGGAGAGGGCTCTGTGGCTGGGATTCTGGAGTATTTGCTAATCACCTCTCATTTCACCTGGGGGCAGGGAAGTGCCAAGCTCTGGCTTTCCTGTGCACACACCTCTGCTCCAAATACTGCTGGCAGCTCTCCCCTTCCCCTCCTCTCTGCCCCCATGGATCCCAGAGGGGAGGATGGTGCTGAACCTGCATCCCCCAGCCCCAGAGGGTTTGAGCCTCCCTGTGCCAAACCTGCCGGGGATCCCAGTGCCAGAGGTCACCCCAAACCCCTCCACCCAAGCTGTGTGAGCCCCTCCCCGTATTGTTTTCATGGTTTTACAGAACCTGGGGCTCAAGGGGATGAGATATTTCACTGACTGTTGACTCAAGCTGCTTTCCCCCATTTGGCACCCTCTGTGCCCAGCAGGGTCGGGCTGTTCTCCTCAGCTTGGTACAATTTGGGCCTTTTTGTTCCCAAACGAGTCCCCCAGCCTGTGCCATGTCTGCCATGAGTGCTCACTGCAATGGATTAGAGAGACCCAAGCAAGAACGAAGCGCTTTTGTACTAGAAATTGAAAGTTGATGGAGTGTGTCATGGGAAAATGACAACAACCTACTGTACCTCGAAAGACAATTATTTTTCCCTCATTGGAAGTGATTGAATTTTTCCATCGGTGACACCACCAACATCAGCGACACCAACAGTTCTCTTATGGAAAGGCTCTTTCCCAGCTGCACACCTGAATTTTCTTACACCTGGCTTCTCCTCCCTCACCTGCTCTGCTTCCTGTGCTTTGGCAGGACACGCTCAGGTCACAGCCAGTACAGAGACCACCCTCAGCTGGGTGTGCTCTCCCTCCCCCTCCCTGCACTCCTGCAGACCCTTGCTTCCCTCAGCTCTGCTCCTCTGGACGTACTCTGAATATTCTGTGGTTCTGTGACTATGCCAGGGCAGGAAATCACACAATTAAGTCATGTTGTTTCACTGTGACCAGCCACGGTAGCAGGACCTGCATCAAAGTACCGAGGCTGTGCTCGGTGTCTGATGTAGGTACTCATGCTGGGAAAAGAAAGGGCTGGGAGAGAGGGTGACCTTCCTAGAGATGGGAAAAGGATCAGGCAGCACCTCGACCTGCTGTGGGATTGTTGTGTTGGACAGCACCTGGAGAGCCTGCTCTCCCTGCAGACCTGGACACGTGCTGGACGCTGGCCTGGGGCACCCTGCAGCCACATCTCACCCCAAGGTGGAAGGTACAGCCAAAAGCCCCTTCTCTGAGTGAGTCTAGCCCAGAATCAGGAGTAGTACAAGCCCCAAGGGCTTTGGGATAGGTTCCTGTGTGTGCCTGGGGCACAGCTGTGCTTTCCACAGGCTCCTTCCCATTCCCAAGGTGCTTTCCCCACACCCCAGCCTGAGTTGCTCCCTGCTGGCAGAGCGCCAGCCTGGTTGATTAAGACACATGAACTAATGAGGGAGCCGTGGGGAGGCACCAGGAGCCTGCTACATCCCACTGCACCCACCTGCACCGGGAGCTGTGCAAGGCTCCTCACAAGGCTCGCCCTGCTCCCAGCGCGGATGGAAAGCCTGGGAGCACAGGAGGGTGGTGCCACACACCCTCTGGGTGCCAGCGGTGCCAGCGGGACCACGGCCACACTGGCAGGGTGACAGTGCCAGCAGGAAGGACTGGCAGGGCAGTGCAGGGCGGGACAGGGGCGAGGCTGGCACAGGCAGGTCGCCCTGCCCGCTGCGCAGGCTCCAGCGGCGCTCGGAGCCCATATGCTGTGTGGGCTGGGAGCACATATGTTAGCTACACACACATCTACGTGTGCCTGCGGATATATATACACAGACATACATGAGAGAGACTATTATAGATACAGATTTACATATACAGTCAACACCAGCAATTACTGCGGGATTCTGAAGGCAGCAGAATCAGCCCCAGATATCAGAACATGCCTGTCTTTATCCCTGCCCTCCCAGCCTGTGCCCCAGCTCAGGCTGGCACACGCCCCGTGCCACAGCCCCAGCTGGGCAGCGTGCTGGGGGGAAGCAGGGCTGCCCATCTCCCACTCCTCACTCTGTCCCAGGAAGGAGCAAAGCATCTTCCCTGGCCGTGCCCAAATCCCACAGCGTGGCAGGGATCCGGGGGATACCTCTGCCCAAACACAGCCTGCATCCACGGACAAGCTGGATGGACTGCTGTACTGCTAATGGAGAGAAAAGGCCTCTCAGGGCCAGGATTCATCTCATTCTAAGGGGGCTGCCTGAGAAAGGTCAGATGAATTTTGCCTGGATGTGCCTTTTTTCTCCCTGCTGACTATAAATGCCATCCAGGGCTCCAAGGCAGGTACCTACAGAGAGGCCACATGCAGACAAGTAACAGGGATTCAAGTGTAGAGCTGCTGCCCTGGATCAACCCTGGTGCTGCACGGATCCACAGGCAGGACAGGGAGACAAACCCAGCTCGGGATTTGAGACCCTGAGATTTCTCCCAGACACACAGCTCAGCTGGTAAAAAGTTCATCTTGGTAAGTGAAACTTTTCCATTCATTGTCTGCTGTAGCCCCAAGCAGCATCACCCAGCTGTAAAGTACCTCAGAGTTGACTCAATGTCACATTTAAGTGCTGGAGGCATCAGAATTCAGGATGCTTCAGAAAGGTTATGTAAACCATTACATCAAATCCTGGGAGAGTTATTAAGGTGAGCGGCAGAGCATAGGAGAATGGGTGATTATCTCACAGCAGTGCTGTGCAACCACACCAGCAATGGCCAACAGAAGGATGTAACTCATTCTCCTTACAAGACCAGTTTTGTTTCTCCCTAATGTGTCTTTAAAAAAAAAAAAAAAATCTGTCCACCAAAGAATTCTCTGCTCTGGAGTATAATTATTTGAGAAATTCTCAAATGAAGTAGCTAAGGCACTGGGGAGATAAAAAGGTATGAAAAGGGGAAAGTTTCTAACTTTTATTGGACAAATCTTCTATTCCCCTCCCCATTTTGGAAATGTCATATTTCAAATTCACTGTGGTCTATTAACTCCAAATTTATTTTATTCATCTGAACTTGTGCCTTTGAGGGCTTGGGGGAGGCCTGCATGGTTAATTTTGGAGTTATTTGCTATGGACTCTTGAACCTCTCAGAAGTGTGTGGGCTCCCCTGGGAGGTTCTCCAGTCGGCAGAACTTGTCCTTAAGGACATGAAAGCATCTGCAGGGGCCTGCAATTTTTCAGAGTTTGGAATAGAGCCAGCCAGATTGAAAGACATTTAGAAATCTTCAGGATCAGCAAATGTATTTTGTAAAGCACAGAGCTGACCTGTTTGGGTTAAATAACGGTAAGAATTTTGTGGGGGCAACACAACTGGGAATTGCAGGCCCATAGCAGCCAGCTGAAGGATTAACATTAAGTCAGGAGTCATCACACTGAAAACCTGTGGTGCTGGTGGCACAGAGCAGCCAAGAAATGCTAATTATAACAATATCCCTGATGGACACCCTGCAGCATCCTGCCCAGAGTGCTCTCACACGGCAATGCTGCCTCCTCCTCTGAAAAGCCACAGAAACCACAGGGAGACAGCCAGAACTGTCTTGTAGAGCTCCTAATCCCACAGGATTTATCCCACAAGATTTACACAGCCCATCTCCATGCCAGCAGCCTGCATCCTCTGGGTGAGCCACTGGGATGGTGCTGAGCTGTGCCCCATCACCAGGGTGAAACAAGGAGCAGATCCTGTGCAGACTGATCCATCCCTAGCACACAGCCCCAGCCCAAAAGCTTTCCCACTGGAGTCTGGAAATGCAGGGAAGTCCATCCTGGACTGCACCCAGGAATGGGGACAGGGTGTGTGCTGGCAGCATTTCCTGCACAGGACACATGGGCTCTGCCTTCCCACCCCCCAGGCAGAGGAAATGAAGCCCTGCTGAGTAACTGGGTGAATTCCTGGGCCAGGAGGAGCAGGGGTGCCACCATAAGGTTCAGCCCTAGGGCTGTGCTGCTGTCAGCCCCTCTGTGGGTTATGAGTGCAGCACGTGGCTCCCCTCCTCAGCGTGCTCAGCCGTGCACAGCCGGTGTCCAACACGGGCAGTGACCCACAGAGGCTCTGGCAGCAGCCGGGCAGTGTCTGGGCTGAGCTGTGTGACAGTCCTGCAGAGCTGGGCCTTTCAATGCCACCACAGCACTCCTCAAATCCCGAAAATGCTGCTACTGAACAAGCCCTGGCCGTGAGCTTGGCCCAGCCATGCCCATGGGGAGCTCTTTGGAGGCTGCTGGGCTCCCAGGCACGCTGTGAGAACTTGTAAGTAGCTCACCCAAACCCTTGAAGAGGGACATCTTGTCCCAGAGGTGGCAGGGGACCTGTGCCCATGGGACACATGAAGGAGCATCTAGGCTGGCATAGCCTCAACCTGTTCTATGCACAGAAGGAGCCCTGACTCTTGGGCTACCAGCTGGCACCTTTTACTGATGCTAACATGCATTTAAGAAAAATTACAAATACCCCCAACATGGGCTAATTAGCTAATGACATTATTTTGGCCTGATGTGCCATATAATTAAACAACTAATAAACGGCAAGAGTCCTGTGTTGCTGAGGCTCCTGAGTCAATACCATGCTATTACCATGGTGTAATTGAGTTTACTGAGAACCTCAGCACAGACATCCCAGAGCCCATGCAGGAATGGTATTGAAACAGCCACCAGAGACCCACCTGCTGGATAAAGAAGAAAGACAAATCTTTTAATCTACAATACAGCCTGGAGTCACACACAGAGAAGACAAGTTTGTGCTTCACACTGTGGTAAATGCATTTGCTAGAGGAGGGTACATGCCTCCCAAGAGGGGCTACCTGTGCAAGAGCTGCTCTGGTAGCACAAGGGCTTCCAGAGCTCCAGGGAGGGTGGGATGAAATGTGGTTTGTGCTCACTTCCACAGAAGTGAGGACTTCCAGGAGCCTATTTCTATTTCAGTTTTCTCCATCAAAGAGGTGCCTCTGGGTGGATTTCTGATGACAGAACCAAAGGTGCTCTAAGGCTACTGAGAGGTCTCAGAGGTGGCACAAAGCTTCCTCCTGCAGCCCTGGCCTTTGTAGACCAAGTGCCCCAGCCTAATACTCTGCTGGCAGACTGCAAATGGGCCAGGAGCTGGATTTAGGGCTGCAAAACCCTCTTTGGGATTTTTTAGAGCTAGTGGGAAGAAGGAGAGGAGTGGGTTGGCAAGCAAGCTCTCATTTGAGTCATGAAGCATCTACAGATGTCTCAGTATAATCTGCTGTCCCTGGGGTGGGGAGGGTGATTTTGAGGTGCTCAGAGGCGATTTTGCTGTGTGGACATGTTGCCAGGCAATGAACACACGACCTTTGTGCACACACACCCCTGAGTCCAGGCTCCTCTCCGCAGCCCTGCTGTCGAGCTGGTGTCCCCAGATGCCCTCGTGCTCCAGCTCGCCTCCTCCTGCTCCTCACCTCCCTCCCCTGGCAATGCCAGCAAGAGCTGCTTCCCCTGCTGACCGCTCTCAGGCAGGGCCTGGAAGCTGTGCTGGCACACAGCAGCGTCTGTCACCCCAAGGCAGTGGCACCAGGCTCTCACACGGGGTGGGACAGTGGCTGCAGCTCAGTGGGTGCAGCTGGCATCCAGCACCTGCATCCTACACTGCATGAACTAAATGCAGCCCAGAGGAGCAGGAGCCTGGGCAGGCAGCCCCAGCCCAGGGGCTGCAGCCACAGCTGGTACAGCCTCAGCACTCCTGGAGAGTTTCTGGGAGTGGGAGCAGCACTGACAGGCTGCAGCTGATGGGCTGGGTGGGCAGCACTGCTCTGAGCAGGGCCCTGGCTCTGCTGCCACCTGCATCTCACCATGGACCTGCTCCGGTGGCTCATCCTCACCCCACAGAGCTCCTGAAGAAAAGAAGGCTAGAGACAGAGAGATGAGAGCCCAGAGGCACCACTCAGCCTCTGCTCCCAGCACTTGCTTAGCACAAACTACACCATCCCCAAGGAGCTCTGCAGCAAATCCATAAGGGCTCCTCACTTCACCCGCTGCCTGTATTTAAAGCAGACAACCTCAGGAGCGAGCCTGGAAGCAGACTGAGCCTGGATCCTGGTGCACAAGGAGATCCCCTGGACAGTGGGAGAGGGATGATGGCTGGGTGAGCAACAGGGTTACATCAAAAGAGGGGCAAAACCCGAGCCTGCAGGAGGGCAGGGAGCGGGTGCCCAGCAGCACCAGGGCTGCAGGCAGCAGTGCAGGCAGGAGCAGGGGCTGCGGGAGCCGCCGCAGCCCCGGGGAAGAGGTGGGTGTGCAAAGGCTCAGAGCTGCTGCTGACAGTGAGAGGCAGCTCCTGTCAGGAGCGTGAGCCAGGCTCTGCCAACACAAACACCCAGACTGCTGAAAACAAGATGTGCGGCCACGCGCCTTGGCTGTCAGTCAGCAGCACGCAGGAGCGCTGCGGCCGCGCCGCTGGCACGGGGCAGGGCTCGTGCTTTCCCTGAAACACCTCCATGGTGGTCATGGGCAGCCCCACCAGGGCCAGGAGGTGACGACCGTGCCCGGGTGGCAGGAATGGTCTCAGTCCTCCTCGCTGGTCAGGGAAATCCTCCCAGCTCCCTGGCTGCAGCTTGGCCGCTTCCCTCCCGTGCCACAGCTCAGGGAGGGACCCAGGAGGAACATCGAACACCTGCTGCTGCTTTGGAGGGGTGCTGTGTGGAGAGTGATTCCTGCAATCAGGAATTACTCACAGAGCACTCAAAAGGCACGCTGGGGGCAGGCAGGGTGTACCTGCACAGACAGCAGCCCACCTCCGCTGCCGGCCACCCCCGGGGCTGCAGCACGGACAGCCCTGTCCTGGCAGAGCAAAGAGGCTCGGGGCATCCAGGGCTGCTTCCTCACATGCCAGAGGAACACCAGGTGAATGGAGACCTCCCCCAGTGCTGGGGGAGACACCTGGTGTGACCCCAGGGTCCCACCTGTGCCAAACACCGGGAGTTCAGCTCACAGCAGAAGGCATCCAGACTCCAACCTGCTGGGATGGAGCCTGGGGAAAACAGGGGGAGAAGAGCAGGCAGTTTGCACATCAGTGCTGGCTGGAAGTGCACCCATCACAGGGCAGCATCCAGACCCCTGAGGCACCACCAAACCCCCCAAAACATCCTGCCCATGGCTGAGCTCCAGCTCCTTCCCTCTGAGCCACACCGCTCTGCTTTGCCATGAATGCAAAGTTTAAGCAGCCCCTGTGTCTTCCCTTTTATCTTTCATTTCTATGCTGACATTTTGAAGGAAATTTGCTCTTCTCCTTGAAGCACGGAAATCCGTGTCCACGAGTGCTGGGGCCCAAAAAGCTGGGAAGATAAACATATTTGGACGTGTGATTTCACAGTGGCTATGCTGATAGCTTTCAGAGGTCGGGTCCTGTCCATCAATTACCCACAATGTGCATCCAGACGTGATAGGGAGAACAAAACCCGACTCATTAGAGGGGAAGAGAGGTGAGTGAACACCAAAATTGGTTAAAGAGAGCGGCTCATATCTCAAGGAGTAAAGGGAGAAACTTTCCTCCTGCTCTTTTTCCCCACTCCAACAAAAGGCTACAACATCTGGGAAACACAGCACAGCCTGTACCAGCCCACCATTGCCCCATAGAGCATTGCCATGTGGCTTCAGCCTGACACTGGCAGAGATGACTTTTGGGCATGGAACAGAATTTGTAGAAGAGACTTTGAAATGGAAACATTTAGAATGGGATTTTTAAAGATATTCAAGCCCCTCTCTCTCTTCCCTCTGGCCTGCAGGTACTTAGGAACGCTTTGCACATAAAGAATTATTTGTCTAATATATCACGTTAGAATGTGAGATGACATATCCAGGACAGACTTTTGTACAAAGCAGAGTTTTAAAAGCAGAATTTTAGCAATCCCAGGCGGGACCAGGGCATATAAAGCATGTGGTAGGACGAGCAGTGATTTCTCTTTAGCCCAGGCAAGGATTTTTGTTTGAATTCTCTGTCCCTAGGAAAGACAATTCTCACTGGCACCTCTGCACCACTGAGCCCAGTGCAGCCCCAGAGGGAGGTTGCAGAGAGCTGTGGTGGGTGATGGGGTGGTCCCAAGGGGTCACAGCAAGGTGGGGTAACTGGATGATCTTTTCAACACTTTACAGATGGGAGCAACAGGCAGGGAGTGATGGAAGTTGGCTCTGGTCCCCCAAGCCCATTGCCTCCCCTTTGGCTTCCAAGATTCAAGCACTAACTCAACAGTAGGATTAAACAAAAAATAATCACAATCTCAGCTTCATCACTTTTCCCTGGGGATGTGACAGGTGATGCAGGATAGTCCAACCTGTGCAAAAGGGCCCCCCAGAGTGTGGGTGGGGCTGCTTGGTTTGGGACTGCCCAGGCAGGGGATGGACTCCAACCCCATCCCCCTGTGCCATGGGGGAACCTTCCCTTCCCCTCTGTGCTTTGGCACCGTCCCATCTGTGCCTGGCATCCCAAACCTGGGGCCAACACGGCCTCAGTGGACCCCCTTTGCAGGTCTCTCCTCCTGCCCTGCTCCCTCCTTCTCCTCTCCCACCAGTGCTGCTCAGGGTGTTATTTCCTTCTAGTGTGCTAATCCCTCTCCTGACTACAAACTGCTGCAGTCTTCAGAGGGATAGGGAAATATTTCTGTTCTGCATACTCCAAAGATCCTCCTCTGCATGGAAACAGACCCTATCATTATTGGGATTTCTCTTTTTACCATCTTGGCTGAGGAAACTCTTTGTCCTATTGAGCCTTTGCTAAGCAGAAATGCGGGAGAAGAGGTGCAAACCAGCCAGGCTCCTGCAGCGAATCTCTCCTTCCTGCCACTCCACAGGGACTCAGTTTCCAGTGCTTTCAAGGTGGAATTCCACACTGGAAGTGGCATGTGGCATGCCCCAAGGGCCCGGACCTTGTGTGGGGACAGTGTGGACAGAGGACAGGAGCAGCCCAGGGTGCTGTGGCAGGGCAGGGGGCTCAGCTCCAGGAGCAGGTGGCCTCCAGGGCCCTGCCATGCTCCCAGCTCCTCAGGGAGAGGTGGGGGATGGATCTCGCTTGCAGACCCTCAGTGCAGGGTGCAGGGGGTCCTGACTGGATGCTGAATGGCACCTGGGTCAGGACATTTCAGAGGCCAGTCCTGGTGGAGATAATGCTGCGTGAGGGTACACAGCACTACCCTTCCAGGTAAGTGGGAAGACAATTCCTATATATATATATTTATCTATGTAGAACTGAGCACTCAGAGCACCACAAGCCCACAGCAGCCCTCCCCTCACACCAGCAGCCCTCCAGAGTGGAGGCAAAGGCTGCCCTGCTTTAACAACCATGGCACCGACCTAGATTAAAACTAATTCATCAGCAAACTGATCAATTGGTTGAGGAGGAATTTAAATGAAACAATCACACACATCCAGGCTCAAGGGCCAGGGTCAGGCAGTGCTGAATGGTTTTGCCCATTCTGGACCTGCATGGATTACCCTGGCCAGTGTGGGGATGGATTCACTGGGAGAACAGCCAGATCCCCACCTGGCAGGGAGCGTTCTGCAGGGATGGCAGTGCCCGCAGATGGGCAGGTGGCTGGTTTGAAGTTTTGAGCTTCACAGGTACAGGATCATATTACTCTGGAAATGGAGGATCAAATTATTCCATTATTCCCCAGGGAGGGGATTAAATTACCCTGGAATTAGAGGATTAAATTACTCACCAAGGGAGAGGATTGAATTACTTTGCGAGTTGTGGGATTAAAACACTCTGCAGGTGGCAAACTCAAAATAGACCTTCACACAGAAGGTAGGATTAAATTATTCTATGGCTGGTCAGGGGAAAAAAACCCAAACCACCATACTCTGGAGGAAGCCATATTAAATTATTTCTGGAGATTCAATTGCTCCACAGGCTTGCTGGATCCCAGTGCTGTGGAGCAGACCATCTGCTTGGGAAGGTGTGTGGATACCCAAGCATGAACAGCCATCTGATGGGGTCCCGCTGTGGTGCCCAAGCGCTCCTGGCACCGCAGCGCCCGCCGCCTGACAGTTTTGACTATATTTACTTGCATGTCAGGGATGGGAGCCTGGCAGGGCTGGGCTCTGCTCCCCCGCACCATCCGGGGAATCCGGGGGGATCCCAGGGCACCTGGGAGCACGAGGCAGGCCCGGGGAATCGAGCCAAACCTCCATTTGGTTTGATCTTCTTTTCCTTTTTGCACTGATGGCTGCCTAGAGCAATGGCAGCACTGCCTATGTGGGGCAGCAGATCAAAGCCCTCCTTGCTACCAGCCAGGACCAGCTCTCCTCCCAAATTCCTCACCTCCCATCCCCTCTGATCCTGGGCTCAGCTCTCCACCTGGCATCTCCCACGGGAGCCGGTCAGCAGTGGCTGGAGCTGCCGGTGCTGTCAGCCCTGACTCACTCTGCTGTGTCTCCTTCCCTGGTGCCTGTCACTGCCTGTTCCCACTGATGGTGACAAATTGGCATTTGAAACTCGTATTGGTATTTTTTTATGCTGATTTCTTTCTGAGGCTCCACTGCTGAGAGTTTGAGAGAGAGAAAGAGAATGAGCATTTTAGGATAATCTTAAAAGCAGAAAAATTATTACATGTCAAACACCGAATAGGGACTTTAAAAGGCTCCCAGGTGGGCTGCAGAATTAAATGTTTGGAGGCTTTTTTCCCCCCAGTGAGGTAAGAAATGGTAATGTCACCATAGCAACTGCAGGGCACATTCTGGGCAGCAGCTCAGGCATCATCAGGAGCTGGGGCTGCCCCAGCCCCTCTGCACAGCCTATGGGGTGCAAAAGCTTGGGATGGCTCCAACCCTCACACACCTGAGTGAGCCCTGCAGCCAAGGTGTCTTGGGAGCCTGCAGGCTGACTGGCCTGAGATACAGCATGGCCAAAGGCTCCCAGAGACCCGTGGGATGGGGGCTGTGTTCCTGTGAAGGACCCTCTGACCACCTCACCCCTCCTGGTTTCTCCATCCCTCCTGCTCCGTTCCCTGGCACCAGGGCTGGATGCTCCCTGCCTCCATCTGCCTGGGTTCCTGCAGGGATGGAGAGTTGGCTGGGACCTGGCACTCCTGACTCAAAGGGGGCTCCAAGGTGCTCCAAACACCAGGGAAAAGCAGCTGAAGAGCTCAGTTGTGTGGCCTGGGATCCCTTGGCTGTGTGGCTTCCAAACCACACAGGAAAGTTGTCACCTCCCCAGATGCACAAGAGGCCCATCTGCCTCCTGCCTGCCACTGTTTCCTTGTTGAATTTCTGAGGCTGCTGTGAACAGGGGAAATCATCACGAACAACCAGGGGTTAATTGAGTGTTAGTTAACTCCTGGTGCTCTCACAGGGCCTACCAGGGTTTCAGTAATTAGCACAACCTGAGCCAGCTCATTAATGAGCTTTGCAGGAGAGTCACAGGTAGAAGGGGGGTTAAACTGGCTTGATTACTTCTCTTCTCCATTAGTGCCAGCCACTGAGAAAGGATTTGTGGGAGGGAAACTGTTTTCTCTCCTGATGAAGCAGGATATACCCTGGGAAAATGGCTAATCCCATGGGAAGGGACAGTGGCAGCAAAGCTTTGCCCATGGCAGGTGAGGGGGGCTCAAAACCAGCTCAGCTCTGGGCTGAAAACTGCTGTGATCCTGTCAGAGCCACAGTTTAGCTGCAAATGATGCTGCTGGTGATGAAGGGAAATGTCCAGCAGCTACAAAGGGCTGTCATTTTGCAGGGGCTCCAATTAGATTTGTGATGTACACCCAGGAGCTCTCATACCAACAGCAGCCTCGATGGCTCTGACCACAGCAGTCCATCAGACAGAGGGATCCCAGCCAGAGATCTCCTGACATGCAGCTGCTGGCCACCACGGCAGGAGGGTGGCCCAGTGCTCCACAGCTGGTGGCCTCCATCACCACCTTCCTTCTTCCCATAACACACAGCTCCACAGGCTGGATCCCAACTCCTCTTCTGCTGCCTTGGAGTCAGAGTTCCCATATGCTGGGGATGACCCTGAACACTGGGTCCTGCGGGGCACCCAAAGCCATGCTGGATATCCCAGACACACTGGATCCACCACCTGGCTCCAGCAGTTGCTCCCCAGGTCCCACAGCAGTTCCTCTGCTCTCCTGCCCTGCTGCTGCACACCCTGGCAGGGCTCAGTGACCCCAGGAGGAAGGTCCCCGAGCAGCACAGGGGGTGTGGCAGAGCTGGGAGCCCAAATGCTGCCCAGCAGAGGCAGGGAGTGATTAAAGCCCTCCTTCCCTTGCAGGTGGCTGGGCTGGCTGAGTCCTGCAGGATGGATGCTCCTGTCTGAGGCAGCAGAGAAGGTTCCCCTCAGCACCAGATTTATAGAGAGGCTGTAGATCAATAATCAGCAGCCTCTGACCTTGAACGCAGAAGCACAGAAGGCTGTGGAGCATCTCTCTCCTTTTTCTGGGCAGGAGGTGCCCATCTGGGAGGTGATAATCCATGGGAGGGCTGCCAACAGGAGCCCCACAATCCCTGGAGGGGATACACACACAGAAGAGGTTTCCTCATGTACTACACATGTTTCTCCTTCTAGCAGCCCTATAGCCTTGTTTTCCTCCTCTCTCATGCACCCCAATACACAGACTGGTCCCACATCCCAGGCAGGGGCAGGAATGCAGCTCCTGAGCCTTTGCAAAGCACCTGACTGAACGATGGGGCACACAAGGAGGTGAGGGAGCAGGCAGAGAGAACCCAGCTTGGCTCTACCCTCCCTGAACTTGCTGTAGATGCCAAGGAAACCTGGTTTTTGGAAGGAGGTCGAGTTCCAGGAAGTCCAGGGCTATCCCTGATGAAAAGGGGACAATTTGATTTTCTGAAGTCTCATCCTAGGGTGAAACAGTGTAATTTGTTTCAGAAAGCCAGCACTAGCCTTGGTGCCAGCAATGGGCAGCTCCTGCTTCCAAGAGCATGGTGGAAGCAGAGAGGTGGAATCTCCTTGTATGGATGGTGGGAATGCCATCCCTTCTCCCGGCTGAAGGAGGGCATGTGGCACCCAGCTCTCCCCCCCTCCACCTTCTCACTGGGGCCTCAGCTCAGAGGACTTTTTTTTTTCCTCATGGGCAAACAAAGTGGAAAATGAATTCCTTTAGATAGCAAATGAGTTTAATAGAAATGGTGATGGAGTTACGCTGTGCCAGGAATGTTAATCCCATTCTCGATGTGGCCGGACTGTCAAGCAAGGCAGGGCGGGAGGAGGAAGGTTGCAATTAAGAGCAGAAACATGAGGTGTGTGTCCAGAGAGCATCCCCAGCTGCTGGCCACACCTTGGCAGCTCCTGGGAACACCAAGCAGGATGGGACCCAGCTCTCCAGCCACTCTTCTTCCACCAAGGCCCAATACACCGAGACAAGGGGTGGCAGCTCATTGGTGCTCGCCTGTGATCAGTGAGCTTTGTATGGAAGGATCCAGAAGGGAAGCAAGTCCCAGCGCAGCAGGAGGGACCTGGGGCAGCTGGAACTGTCCTGGCAGAGCCTGTGCTTCCAAAGCCTGGGGCTCCTGGGCCACCAGGGACAGGACTTGTGTGCTAAGTGGGAAAACCCAACGCCTGCAACACAGCAGCTCTGCCAGCTCACAGCCAGCTCTGGAGAGCATCCAGATCCACCCCAGGGCAGCTGAGATTTCAGCTGAGGTCTTTGTAAACAGAGTCACAAAAACAAGATGTGAATGTCCCTACTTCTGCTGCTCACTGAGAGGTGACCCGAGGCCATGGCTGAGCACAGCCCCAGGGCTGGGGAGCTGGCCAGGCACACACATCCCCTGGAGCGCTACAGCTTCCCTGGGCTCCCCTCGGGGAGCAGCAGGTTAAAGACAGCATGGGACACACGAGCTGCAGGGGACACTTGCTGCACCTGCAGCTGCCCTTCCCTCTCAGGGCAGATGCTGCTACCTCAGCACCCATCACCTGAGAGCAGCCTCCAGCCCCACCTCTGTCCTGGCACAGACCACCTCACCCCTCTGCTCCTCCTGCTCCAGTCCCAGCCCAGGAGTGGGGACACAAAGGAAGACACCAGGGAGTACTTCCCTTTACCCTGCAGCCAAGGTGACACGTGTCCAAATTCAATAAAGCCTTTCAAAGGTGGGCTGGCAGTTCTCTGCACATGGTTTTTTTACTCATCCTTTTCATCTGGGTAATTCATTCCCCCTTTCCCCAACACAGCTTTAATTGAGTTTCCCAGCAGGATCTCGGCTCTGGAGCAAAGAACCAAACGCCACCAGCGTCCCCAGGCAGGGACCCCACAGAGAGCTGCTGGGCCAGCGTTGTGCCTGGCCACATCCTGGCTCCCTGTGTGCCACTGGGCATCTCCTGCCTCCCCTGGCACCCCCAGGCAGGGCAGGAGCCACTTGAGCTGCCAAGGCAGCACAGTTTGGCACAACCTGGGGCTGCTGACACACAGACCTGGTGAGCCTCAGTTCCCCCCCAGCTCCTGCCACCCTGCTTAGGATCAGGCCAAGCACAGCCACATCACCCCTTTTCCAAGGAGCCCTGCAGGAAGCAGGAGCCCCCCTCCAGGGCAGGACACCCCCATGCACAGGGCATGGAGGAGCAGGAGCTGCTGCTGCTTTCCTCTCCACTCAGAGTCACCAGGAAAAGCCCACGCTTCTGCTGACAGAGTATATTTGATTCTTCTGCTAACCTGACCTTATTTAGTTCATTATAAGCCCCCAGGACATTGCAACTGTAACTTAAAAAGGAAAAGAAAAAAAATAGCCTAACAAAAACACAAACCTTTCCTCTGATCAATAGTGCAGGCAACTGGAAAAGGTATAATTCAATTTGTCAGCACACAGTTATTAGTTACTGTGATGGAGCCCTTCCTCCCAGCCCCCCTTCCCTTGAGGCTCCCGACACCGCTGTCCCCGGGGCAGGGGAGCAGCCCATGATGTGACATGGAGCTTGGGGAGGGCTGAGACCCAGCACAGCCACACAGCTAATGGAGCTGTGGCCTGTGAGCTGAGGCTTCACAGCACCTGGGAAAAGGCAAGGAGACAGCAGCTCCTGTGTTAGAGGCAGTGCTGATTATTCCTGGTTCTTCCATCGGCTTTGCAAACTCTCCTTCTGGGGCACACACAGTGTTTAGGGGTTCCCACACATCCATCCTATCCTTTATAGCCACTGCTCTTCCCAAAAGCGTGTCAGTGTCCCCTGCTTCACCCCTTTGTGATGCCAACAAAGCCACATCAGCCTCAGCAAGAACCAGGAGACTGGTCCTGTGCAAGGGCTAAAGCTCCCTCCTTCCTTTTTCCTGGCAGAGGCAGGAGCCAAAAGAGGGGACAGAGCCAGGGTCCCCACACGGCTCTGCTGTGACCAGCTTGTGGCCAGTGAGAGACCAGCAGGAAGGGAAACCTGCCAGAGCATGCATCGCCTCAGAGAAAATCAATTACCACGTGAAACAAGGGGCCAGAGGCCCTGGGGAGCCTTATCACACGCCTTCCACAGCTCTCCACCAGCAGCCTAGCCTGAAATTACCTCCCCTTGCTCCTGAGACCAGTGAAGGTGGAGGGCGAAGATGCAGAGCCATGGGTAGCTGTGAATACCAATGGCTTCTGTGTGTGCTGATGCTCCTTGCCCACCCCTTGGCACGGTGCTTCCCCAACCCCCAGTCCCAAGAGGCCACCAGGGAGCCGAGCGTGGGTCCCCAGGGCCACCCGAGCCCTGAGAGAGGCACTGCAGCAACCCTCAGCTCCCTCCCGCTCTCCTCCCCCAGCTCCTTCACCGGGGAAACCTCCAGATATGCATCCAGAGATGTCTCTTTCCATTTGTTGATGTCGACAGGCATATCACACACACATTCATTATTTAATCTACCTTTGAATTGGGCTAAATAGTTCTAACGATAATTACAGAGCGTTTGTATTTATAGAAAAGCGTCGCGCAGGATCTGCATGCGCACGGATAACGCCGCTGCGATCTATAAATACGCAAGGATGGAGTGGGAAGGCAGACGACGCTCCCAGGCGCCATGAAATGCAAAATGCACGGATGGCCCCACACACGGGGAGCTGCTAGGGATCCTCTCCCTCAGAGCACGCCCCAAACGGAGCTGAGGCACAGCTGAGCAGGGACAAGGAAGGGGCAGGAGCACACTGCCACGGGCACAGCCAGGCCAGAGCAGCACAAGTCCAGGCACAGGGATCCAGGACAGGGAGGGAATCAAAGGGAGCAGAAGGAAATGGGATGCACTCAGTGCTGCCTGGTACAAAGGCTCAGAGCCCTGGAGGGCGAGCAGAGTTGGGGAGCAGCATGCAAGGAGAGAAGGGAGAGAGGGAGGATTCGCTGTTCCTCTTCCCACAGCAATAAAAGTTTTACAGCAGTGTAGCCAGCACTTATGATTTTATTGCCAGCATTACAGAGGTAGAGCTTCTCCAAGCCCCAGCCCCTGGAGTCAAGTTAAGACACAGGAAGCTTGGCTTTCATAAGAAACCAATGGAAGAGGAGAGAGGCCAGTGCAGGAACACTGGGGAACGTGCAAACACCCAGCTCCAACTCCAGGCAGCAAATAAAAGGAAGCCATTATTTTTAAATTTACTTGTTTTTAAAATAATTTTATGCCTATGGAGTGAAGGCGTGCAGAGAGCAGGGAGCTGGACAGTCCTGTGATCTGGGAGGACTCGCAAGAGGCAGCATTAACACTACCTTGGTGAGAGTCTGTGCATATCCGTGTGATCCCTGTCCACCCCCCCACCTCAGAAAGTTTTAGCGTTTCTCAGGCTTTAATTCCCCGCTGGCACAGAGCCCCAGCTCAGGTGTGATGCAGAGACACCCCAAATGAGCCATGAAGCCGTTTCACAGGTGAGCTCCAGAGGGGCAGGACCACATGGGATGCTGCTCAGCACCAGATCAGGTACACTGCCTGTGCCCACACAGCAACACACAAATTACTAGTACTTCTATTGCATTAGTGCCTGGAAATTTCATTCCAGTCATATCCCATTCAGTGAGATACTGCACAGATACAAGACCAAGCAGCATTTTTTAACCTAGAGAGAAAAGCTGGTTTTCTCTGCACATTGGTTTAAAGCAAACACAGCCAGAGGCTGCACACGCCTGAGTAATGGCCCGTGACTGTGCCAGTGAGGAGGGGAGAGATGACAGTGCCGTGCCCAGGCCCCTTGGCTTTGAGCTCTCCTTGTGCTGCCCCCACGAAGGATCCACCCAACCCAGCTCTGCAGAGAGCATCCTGCACAGCAGGAAGAGTCCAGTCCAGGCCTTGGGTTTCTTCAGTGTAGGGCTTTGCATTGCCTGTTTCCCATTGCTAATTTATAAGCAAATATTTGGCCATCTGGCAGCCCTGTCCAGCGGGCAGCAAAGCTGGGCTGTGCTGTGCAAAGGGCGAAGCTGACATTCAACTTCCATCCCCGAATGCTGGGCACCCCCTTCTGACACGGCTTCCACCACTTGGCAAACCCTCCTCCACCATCTGCCTGGAGAGCTCTCCAAAGGGCATGGAGCCTGCTAAATATAGCCCAGGAGCTTAGCAAACATTTGCAGCCAGTCTGAGAAGACTTCTCTCAAAGTTACATCTCCCCCGGCCCATCTCCCTTGCCTGTGACGTCTCAGATATCCTTAAACCACCTCTGTTTTTTAGTCCCATTTCCTCTTTGGAGCCTTTCCCTTCCCCGTTCCCTTCTCACTACCACTCTTCACCTCTCCTTTTACAGCTGATTTCTCCTAACACTTTCCTTCATGCTCAGAGGAGGGCTCTAGATGATGCCAATGCTCCTTTCCCAGCCCACGGATCCTCAGATGCAGTGGGAGATTGCAAAGCCTGTGGGCTGACTCTGCATTCGCTTTTCCAGGTCCAACTTCTGCACACAACAACCCCAACTTTCCCTGGTAGCCCCATACAACTGGCATGGGGTGCACACCATGTTGGCATGGGCACCCCTCTCTCTGGTGGCCCAGCCAGCAGCAGGCTGATTTCCCACCTCTGCAGCTCACCTTCTCTCTGACATGGAGCGCCACAAGCCTTGACCTTCACATCCATCCACAGCTTAGCAGCCTCTTACTCCTTTTTTTCCAGGAAAGCACAAGCCCAGCTGTCTCCTCTCTGGCCCAATTTTAACCTTTCCCACCAAGAAAGGTTACCAGGAGGGGAAGGACCAGGAGCAGTATCCCTCATGGCACCGCTGACCTGCTAAGAATGAGGAAACCTGTTGTAGTGTTGGGCTGAACAGCACTTACAGACTTCAGGCAGCTTGATCCCATCATCTCTGTTCCCTGGAAAAGGAAGAGCCGTCTACTTGTGTTTTATCATGGCAAACAAACTAAGCACAGAAAAAAAAACAAGCACCCATCATCCTGGGCACAGACAAACTCAGCATGAAGACAGCCCTTGCTGTTGCATGGGGCTGTTAACAGTGCAGCACCTGGAGTTTCCTCCTTGGGGAAGCAGAGAAAGGGAAAAAAACCACAAAAACAAACCCCCTTTAACAATGAACTCTCGTGTTCAGTCATACGTGAAAGACAGGAGAAGGGGGAGGGAGAGAGAGCGAAAGGGAAGGAGGAGAGACAACAGAAGACAGAGTACTATTTCCTCTTCAAATATTTATTTTCAGGCCTGCCTTGGAGTGCTGCTTATTGAGATACAGAACCTTGCTGTGCTGCAGCTTGTGAGCTCCTGCTGCACATGTTCCTGGCACTGCTGCAACTGGAGCAGGACCCACTGGGAATCCCCATCACCCTGTGCCAGAGCCCACAGAGGGCAGCTCTCCTTTGGGTCCCACTCATTCCCAGGTACCTGACCATGCTCTCCAGCTCCCATCCTGAGCCCAGCACCACAGGTCTCCTCTTCTAGCACTGTGCTCCACTCTGCCTGGGAGCTCAGGACACACAGTTCAGCTCCAACCCTCGCTCTCTGGCCAAGGCACAAGGCTTGGAGCTGGGGCCTTCAACTGGCACTCCTCAGCCTTGTGAGCTCCTTCAATACTCACCACTGCCCTCAGGGGCAGCACAAGTGGCCTGCATGGAGATGAGAGACCCTCCAGCCAGTTATTCAGGTGAGCTGAGAATGGTGGCCAAAGCAAGGTGGCAGTGAGCCTGCTGGAAGTGACAGATCTTGGAGGAGAGCCAGAGCTGACATCCTGATCACAGATAGCAATTATGAAATTAAGCTATCAGAGAGGCTTTTTGGGAGGGGTGAGTGTGCTTTGGTCAGATGCCAGAGCAGGTCAGTAACATTTGTCCTTCCCGCTGCAGATGGAGATACTCCTCCACCCCTGATCCCGTCACGGGGGCACAGCTCCCTCCTCCTACCATACACCATGAGGAGCAGGGAGGGAGAACACCAAAACTCTGCAAAGCAGTGACAGATGGGAGAGAGACTGGACAGAAACCACCTGGAGAACTCAGACCCGGCAAAACCAGCTTCAGAACTCAGACCCGGCAAAACCCCTGAACTACAACCCAGCTTAGATCCCTTCTGCAGGGAAGGATGGGAACCTTCAGCAATGCTCCCAGAGCAGACACCAGGGCCACTCCCCACACAGCCTGTGTCCTCTGGGCAAGAGAAACACCACGGGCAAAGCCCTGCCCAGGATATGCCAGCACAGGCCACACAGTGCTGCATGCAGGGCATCCAGATCAGTCCCTGGGGAGGAGGACAGTGAGAGCACCCCATCCATTCCCCATCTCAGCCACTTCCATCCTCCAAATGATGGGGCCTGGGGGTCCCTGGCAAAGTCCTTCACTCTGCTAGAATCCCTGATTATTCCCATCTCCTGCACAGCTCAGCACACACCAGGACATGCAGAGTGCACCTGCTCTGCAATAAGCTCACAGCCTCTCACTGACCACTAAATTAGATGTCTTGAAATGGGAAAAACTGTGTTTCCTTCTCTAAAAGACTGTGCTGGGAACCCCATGGAGGGAAGCCCAGCTGTGTCACACACCTGAGTAGGATGGGCTCACCCCCACAGCTCTCCTGGAGCAGCACACAGCGCTGGCAGTGCAAACACCGTGCCCTTCTCCTCATGCCACATCTCAGCTCTGCCACCCTCCCAACCCAGCCTCATGTGTGTGCACATGTGCACATCTGCACTTGCACGCCTGCAGCCACACACAGACCGCTTCCTCTCTGTGCTGGGCATGAGAAATATTGATTTCTTTCCCCCTGCAATATTTCGCTTGGCTGAGCAGATTTAGAATTGAAGAGTCAGACTCTGCCTAGGGACTAGAACCATATTTAATTCCACGGTTTAAGAAGCCCTAGAGCAGGTTATTCTTATTTTAAACTACTAGTGCATTTAAAAGCAAGTGACATTTCAGGGGGATGGGGTGGGAGATGGCTGGTGGCCTCTGCCTCAGTTCAGCCAGTGCTGGGAGGAGTTTTGCAGCTCCACTGCATCCCCACAGCCCCATCACTGCTCTGCCTGTGCCAGTGAGAGGTGAGGAGTGGATGTGAGCTACACAGCAAAGCCCAGGAGACCTGCTTCCATGTCTTCCTAACTGAGGAGAAATCAGGGGAAAAAGAGAGCGAGAAAGGCAAGGTGTGAAAACCTCTGATGAAAATTGCTCGGTGCATTGAGGTTTCAGGATTCATATTGCCTGTTCCTGTACCAGACTCTGCTCATGGAAGCCTCAGGAAGGAGAAATCTGCAGAGAGAGAACAAAGACGTGGTGCTTTGGCCAGAGGATGATCCCTCACGGGGCCTGATCATAGAGCAGGGCTGCTGCAGGGCAGAGCCACCCCCATCCACCTCCTGGACAAACACACTACTCTCCACAGGCACACAGCCTCAGCACAGAGTCCAGAGGAGATGCAAGGAAGGACTTGTAAGGGAGAAGGGGGAGAACACAATAGCAGAGGCTTGCCCAAAGCATCAGTGAGCCTCTGCCAAGGCCAGGCAGATGGGCACACACATTACTCCCTCCAAGCCACACGCAGCATGTCTGCTACCCAACACAGAAAAAAAGCCAAGTGTCCCCAGGATGAAGGGTCCAGCTCAACAGGTGGGATAAGCCCTGCCAAGGAAGGGGTAAAAGCATTCTGGAGAAGAGGAAGGGAAGCACAGATCCCACACACTGCTCATCTCCCCACATCACATCTCCACGGACTCGTAGCACAGGTTCAGCTGCACAGCTGTCACCCTGCCTTGGCTAAGGCGGCCTGAGCACACCAGCATCCACTGTCCCCTCTGCCTAAGGCACCCTGTCCTGGTCCCTGCCAGTTCCACACAGCCAGTCACCCCCAGTGGCACCACAACGAGCCCACGGAGCGACAGGCAGAGTGAGAGGCTCTTCACAGCCTCTAAATAATGGAGATGCCAATGGCACACGGGGTGCCAGACACCTCGCGGGCGCTCTGGTAGGTGTGTGCCCACGGGCACCCGTGTCACTGAGCAGGAGGAGACCCCTGACACGGCAGCGCTGCTCCCAGGGCCCTGCAGCGGGCTGGGCTGGGAGCTCCCACTGCAGCAGCCATGCATTAGCTCACTGCAGCAGCCATGCATTAGCTCACTGCAGTCCGGGAGAGGCAGTGCCCACTGCAGCAGCCATGCATTAGTGCGCCGCGGTCGGCCCTGACACTGCACCCTCTTTGCTGTGGCGCTGTGTTTGGACTGAAGCAGACAAGCAGGGGAATGAAAATGGATCCTTTTCTATAAGGCTGTAACAGCTCCTGACATCTGTGCCCACTGGCTCCTTGCTGGTGCTCACATACAGGCCGAGCCAGGGAGTGCAAACTGCTCCTGCACTGGCAGCTTTGGGCACGGGGTGACCCCAGGGGGGCACAGGCACAGTGGGGCACACAAGGAGCCTGCACTGGATGTGCTGCTCAGCTGGCAGTGCCAAAGACTGCAGGTGTTGATGCCATGGGGCTCCCAGCACAAAGGTGTGTCCTCTGGCACCTCCTGGGAGCAGGTCCAGCTTGAGCTCATCTACCTGGATAATTCCAGCACAGGCAGCTCCAGCAGGACTTGGTGAGGTCAGTACACAACAGGGCCAGGGCTGCTGAAAGTTTGGGTGCAAGGGGGTCACATATGGGGTGCAGTGTAGGGACCCACTGTGCCTGAGGAAAGTCTGAGTGAGGAGGAGGCCGGAGGAATGGATGAGCACAATTGGCTGTGGTAAAAGCCAAGGCTGTGAAAGCCCATTACCATTACAGTAATTATTGCAATTATTTTTTCATATTTTTGACAATTCAGTAACAATTAGCTTAACAGAAGAAAACATTTTCTGCTAAGTGCTGGTGAATCTAAAACAGAGAAGTAAAATGACATTTCACTTTACATCTGGACATTTCCAAGGATTTACCCAGCTCTCTAAAATAAAAGTCAACGAACTTCCCAACCAAAGTTTTCTTACTAAAGGAAAGTAACAATTAATTCATAGAGAAAATAGTACAATGAAACCCTGGGATATTATCCTTTTTCTGCTTTTCTGCCCCAAACAAACAATTCAGCAAAACAAAAGCAGATCTGGGGACATGGTTTAGCAGTGGGCGTGGCAGTTGTGGGACTCAATGGTCTTAAAAGGTATTTTCCAGCCTAAACAATTGTGTGATATCTTGTCCTGATCTGCTGACACTGGCTTGTGTCACCAGAGTTACTGACAGCTTTGGCACCTGGGTGCAGTTGGGGCAGCCCCCTCCTTCCCCAGTCCACCCAGAGAACCAGCACAGGCAATAAAAACTCATAATGAAATGGCTTTAAAGAACAAAGTGTATAGAAGGACAAAGCTGGAATGAATTAAAAAGAAGTATATAAAAATAACAAAAAAAGAGCACTGCAATTAGCTAAACTGTTAAATGAATAAAAAGGTATTAAATAAAATTTTCTGAACGTCAAGTTGACACAGTTTTTTACATTCAGGCAAGGAAATGAGTCCCTTGAGCAAATCTCCCTGCTCCAGGGCTGGGCATTAAAGGCTTTCTGGTGGATGTTGCTGGCTGAGGTGCCTTTGATCTGGGCTGCTGGATGCAGCTCACATCTCCCAGCCAGCCTGGGCCTGGATACAGCCCCTCTCCCACCCCCAGCCCAGGCCAGAGCTGCAGGGCTGGCCAAACCAGGGCTCCAGAGGGACGGGCCAGGCCAGCTGAGCCTCCCCAGTGCCACCCAATTGTCCCAGCGGGTCTTTCCACCAGGGCACCTTTCCAGCCTGGTTTGCCCCCTCTCTCCAAGCAGGACAGAGCAGCAGGGATGCTCTGTGTCACAGCTCCCTGCCACCTCTCCCCAAGCAGGACAAAGCCGCAGGGCTGCTCTGTGTCACAGCTCCCCTCCACCTCTCTCCAAGCAGGACAGAGCAGCAGGGCTGCTCTGTGTCACAGCTCCCCTCCACCTCTCTCCAAGCAGGACAGACCAGCAGGGCTCTGTGTCACAGCTCCCCTCCACCTCTCTCCAAGCAGGACAGAGCAGCAGGGCTGCTCTGTGTCACAGCTCCCCTCCACCTCTCCCGCAGCACCAGCAGCAATTTTCCCTCTCTGGGGAAAGCAGCTTTCTTTAGCAGCGTGCTGCCTGTCGAATGCTCTTCCCTCAGCGCCTCCTGAACCAGTGAAACCTTTATTTTTGGGAAGGAGGGGAATGCTCCCTCCTGTGGCAAAGGCAGCCCCGCTGCCCGGCGTGAGGAGCCCCTGAAGGGACCCGGCTCCCTCCGTCCCTGCCCGGCTGCAGAACAGACACCCAGAGCACCTCGCAGGCTGGTGACACTGGCTCCTGCCCGCAAGGTCAGCCATGTGGCTCCCGAGATGTACATATGCATGTGTAACTGTAATTCTCGTGTGCATTGTATATAATAATAAATGTATAACCCAGGAACTTAACCAGTGAGGTACCAACAAAGACATCAAACGAAGCAATTTGTCTCAGACAATCGCCTGAGCTGCCTCCGATGTCGCTGTCTCGCCGCTGACAGTGAGAGGCTCTCAAGTGTCCTGAAATCACTGCGAGCTCCCCGGTGCTCTCACTGCCGCCTCCCTTCCTCTCCCTCGAGCTCCTTCCTGTGTTTCTCCAGCAAAACACTTTCTTACGCAAATAAACATGCAGGGAAGCGCAAAAGGCATTTTGTCTAGGATTTCAACACTACCACGTATTTCTCATTCAAATATTCAGCTGTATCCTTCAGAGATCAAAAGCACAGCACTGAAACGAGGCGAAGCACGAACATCCCAAGCCAATAGCTCAAGCTTCCCTTTCATTCCTGTTCTGGCTGAGGAAGCAGGTGAGAATTCCATCGCTGTGGTGGCTCCCAGGTGTCACAGGCCCAGGACTCCTGGGCACACAGGTACAGCTCCAGCACCACCCATCTCTGCACAGAGCTGCCACTGATTATATTAATGGCCATAAAGTCTTCATGAGCACTGCCTGTACAACCAGCAGGTGACTTATGTGCTGAGAGGTCTCCAGGGAGGTGCAAGCTGGGGCTGGCACAGCCTGGACCAACTGGAGAAAGCTCACTGCTCCCACATACCCGGAGTGGGGTCTGGCCCAAGGAAGGGCAGCCCCATGCTGCACCAGCAGCCAGAGAAAGCACAACTCATCACACAGCATCCTCCAGCACAACCAGCACTGAGGCATCCCTGCCACCTTCACACTACAAGGGAGGAATGGATAAAGTCGTGTAACCCTGACCCAAAACATGCCCACAAGCCCCTCCTGCAACCCTACATTTCAGCCAGAGACCACACCTGTAGTCCACCACAGGCTCAGGTTAATTAATTAATTAATTAATTAATCCCTGCACAACCTTCTCCATGATGGTGGCACCCATCTCCCATCCCAAACAGCCCTTCCCCATGGGAACACCTTGGGGCAACAGGGCTGAGCCCCAGCCCAAGCCCTCCCACCTCGGGGAGGACGGTGCTGAGCAGAGGGCTTGGCAGGGGCTTGGGCATGTTTACTGTGTAATATATGAACTCATAGCAGTTTTATAAGCCCCTCCTGGCTCAAATCACATTGTAATTCTGAACAGTCTTAAACTCATTTAAATCCTAATAAAAACACCGCCTTGCATTTGCATTCGCTGCTTGCAGGTCCCTGCGGCTGCTGTGACAGCAGCTCCTGTGGAATTGGGAGTGCTGGAAGCCATCCCTCACAGGAGGGGTCAGGATGCACACTGAGCAGGACAATTAAAAACACAGATGCAAGAAAGGGACCTCCAGACTGACCAAGGATGATTGACAGAGCAGTTGAGTGTCAAAGCTTTCACAGTAACACAGGAGAGCAGCAGCACCAGCATGGAAACCTCAGTGTCCCACCTCCTCTGGAATTCCAGAGGAGATCCAGGCCAGCTCTGTGGACACACAGGCACAAGGCACCCACAGACAGCACCATAACTGGGTTTACAAGAGAACAGGGAATGACTAATGAACCAGGAAACAAACAAGGCTGCAGGTGCTGTGCAAAATGTGTGCAAGAACCACACAGGTGCCCTGGTGGGGACAGATCCAGCAGGAATCTGCCCTGCTTCCCTACACATCCCAGGGTGCTGCAGACACAAGGGGGTTGCTGCCACACTTTGGGGGCACATCACACCCAGGGGAGGGCTCTGGGGCTGCATCTCAGCACATCCTCCACCTGGAGCACATCCTCCACCCCAGCACCACTGGCACCAAGTGCCAGTCTTGCCCTTCCCTCCCAACACAGCCCAGCTGTGCTCCAGCTGTGCAAGAGGATGCAGTGGGGGGCTGGCTGATGGCTGCCCCACGAGGCCCAGTCCCCTTCCCAAGCCCACACAGCTCTCTCACCCCACCACAGGCACAGCAGTGGACACAGGCCCTGCCCATTGTGTCCCTCCCCAGTGCTGCTGCCCCACTGCTCCACAGCCTCTCACCTCTCCTCCTGGCTCAGCCCTGCTCCATTCCCATCCCTCCAGCCCACTCGCCCTCCTCAGCACTTGTCCAGTGCTTTATGCATGCCTGGTTTTGGCAGTGACATTAATAGGCTCCCTGAAACAGTGAGATTATGAGCTATGCCCATCCAGCTACAGAAATACTAATTATTAGTAACTGTATGAGATAAATGGAAATATCAATGATGAAAGTCAATATTATTGCCTCCTTTGTTCCTGTTTGTTTTATTTGTAGATGAAAGGACCACTCAGGCCGTCTCCCCAGGATGTGGCTGGGAGCTGGAACAGCTCCTCTTGGCAAGCTCCTCCAGAGCTGTGCTCTGATAAGAAATCACACTGCACACATGCTTGCAAAGGGCTCTCTAAATCAGCAGCCCTCAAAAGCAGCCATTGTCTTTGATTGATTCATAAAACTGGAGCTGCTTCCATTCCCTGCTCCAGAAGCAGGCAAGGGAGGATTTAAGGAAGGGAGAAGGTGTAGTGTGGGTGGCAGTGATTAATTGTGGAACATGGCACGGCACTGGGAACGCTCCATGGTTTGGCTGGCTTTGATGCTCACGCCTTCATCCTCCTCACTTGGTGGTTTAGGCACCAAGATGGGAACCAAGGACCCCTCCCAGGCTCTGACAGAGATTCTCAGGCAAGTCCCAGGGCCCTGCTGCAGCCAGGTGAGCACTTACAACATCAACATTGCCTTAATCAGCAAGTCTGCTCCCTCTGCATGTTCTGAGTCAGAGCTGCTGATTTTGGTGACAAGAGACTTTTTTTTTCTTTTTTTGTTTTAAGCCCTATTAGCCTTGCAGAGCTAACACAGCTAAGAGCAAGTGAATGGGATACTAATTTTGGATCACACCTCACAGCACTGGGAATGCACTTCCTAGAGCCTCCTGTCTTCCTCTACCACCCTCTCCAGCATTGCCACGTGCTCCCCACAGCCATGGGGGGCAGGACACAGCCAGGAGGGAGCCACGGGGTGTACCAGGGACATTATTCTTGTTCCTAGGATACCCTAATATGTCACTAAACTGCCTCCATTCCCTTCCAAGCCCTGAGTCCATCACCAGCAAATATCCACAGGAACAAAGCAGCCCTCTGCCTCCCAACTCACCATCTCCAAGGTCAATGCAGTGATCACCTCCCTGCAGTGAATACAAACCATCCCAGCCCCTCAGTGCTAACCAGGACAAACACTCCTGCTGCCTCTCTCCATGTGCAAGGAGATCAGAAGTGGAAGCCTTGCAGGAGTAATTAGAACAGTCTTTAAAAGCAGTCAGCCTATCCTAAATATTTCATGGAAGGTAATTTTTTTTTTTTTTAAATAAAGCTGCTTTAAAACCCCTTCTTGCCCCTTGGAGCATGTCAGGGTGCAATTAAGCAGAAAGTACCAATGCATAAGCCCAAAGAAACAAACTGCCATGCACACCCACCTCCACTCTCACTTCTTCCCTGTAGTTAACATTGATGTGACATCCCAAAGCTCTGTGTGCACATGATATAATCACCCCACCCCAAGACTAGGGAGAGCTGGCTCAACTGCTAGAAAGCCTCAGAAGCCTCCCAGTCTCACAAACACAGTGCCCAGAGTCCTGCCACAGAGTCCCTGAAGGTCCCCACCAGAGCTCATGGGTGCAGGAGAGCCCTGAGCATCAGACACTCTGTGAGATCCCACCCGTGGGCTCTGCAGAGCTGCTGCACACTGATGGTGACATCCAGCAGATGCACTCATGATGCCACCCTTGGGCAGGGCAGCCTGGTTCCCTGCATGGCTTGGTAGATTTTTGCAAAATTAATAATTATTTTTAACAACAGGAAAATCTCTTAATAGCTTTGTCAGCCCTTGGAGGGAAATGTTTGAGAAGAAATGTGTTTTAAGGCAGAGAGCCAGGTGGGAACCAGGTAAGGCACAGAAAAGAAATCCAGGGCTTCCCTTGGCCCTACCGGGGTGAAGAAGCCAACCTTCCAAAAGAGAGCACAGGCACCTCTGCCCCTGTGACATTCCTTCCTCCAGCCCAGCTCTCCCAGTCCCACTGTTTAACCACAGCTTTGGGCCAGCTGAAGACAAGGGTGGCTCTGGTACCCCCACTGTCCCTGGGGACAGCCCCAACACCGCTGCCACTCCTACACATCCCCACACCTCGGGGGGACACCAGGCTTTTGATGCAACCTTGGCACCAAAAACTTGCTTTTCAATAGTGAAAATCCAAGATGTTCCACAGGGGCTTGGTGGAAATCTTGCTGCAAGTCTGTGGCCACATCACCAGAGCTACAAACACCAGAGAGGACATGGGGGATTTTTTGGGAGCATTTATGGCACATGCAGTCAGAGAGGAAGAGAAACATCCCTCAGAAACCACAGAGGTTCAAAGATCGACACAGTTTGAACACTAAAAATCCATGCATTACAACTGCACTCAGGCTCAGAACTAAATAAAGCCTCTGACCACATCATCCAGCCCAAGGTTTGCAGCTCCTTGAGGACAGAGCTTATGTGCCTACTGGATGCTCAGGCTGAGATCTCTGCTCCCAGCACCACATCCTGCTTTCCTGCAAGCTTTTGGGCAGGGCAAGAATCTGTGGGGTGTTTGGGACTCCAGCTGTGCCCTGCTGCCCTCTTCTTGCGCTGCTTAGTGGACAGAGCAGCCCAAGAAATTGACCACACACCCCTCCCTCATTATCCCAAACTCCCTAGGAAATAAATTTTCTCCTTTTTGCAAAGGAAAAAGCAGAAGGAAAACCAAAAGCATCTAGTTTTCTCAATACTGTTCTTAGGAAAAACCTTCAGTTTTTGCAAAGAGCACTCCAAAAGAAAACACCCAAATCCAAAAACAGAGCAGATGGCTCTTGGTGCTTACATTTTCAGGAGGACTTTAACCAGCAGGATCATTTCCCAGCAGAATTTTCTTTTAAGAGACAATCACTAAAAATAAATGCACTTCAGAGCTTGCTGTTGAGAAGGTATTTTCACAGAAAACTGCTATTTCCATGGTCCCTGTAGCTCTGTCAGCCCTGACACAGTGGGAGCTCCTCCTCGGAGCATCCTTCACACACAGCTTCTCCCAGGGCCCAATGCACACAGAGCACCTGTGGGAGCAGGGAGGGATGTCTGGGCTCACTCCTGATTACCATAAAGCAGGAAACAGCAACAAGAAGCTACAAACACCTCTCTGCAAAGCTGGAAATGCCTTTCCACAGGCTCCTCTCACCCAGGAATGCGAGGCAAGGTAAGGACAGGTCCCTTTTTTGCATGCACCAGGTTGAGCCTATGCAGCCTGATCTTTGCTTTGAGCAACGAACAACATAAGGGAGAAATTACATATCTGAGTGTGAAAGAGTTCTGCCTCACTGTTTTGAGTCTCTTTTCCCTGAACCAGGCATGGAGCACTGCCCCTGGGCAATCCCTGTGCTCTGCCCCGGGTAGGGGTGCCCCTCCCAGTGCCACCACTCCTGTTGAGCAGAGATCCCAGCACACTCCTCCATCTCCTACTACCTTGGACAACATCCAGTTTCAACAAACCCTCCTCCAGCTGTGGCAGATGAAAGATGCTTGAATCATCCTGGTTTTTTGTTGGTTTTTGGTTTTTTTTTTTCATTAGGAAACCAAACTCTGCTCTTCACCAAGAGATCCTTTTTATTCTCTCCTGAGGACTGACATCCTGGGAAATTGCCTCAGCGCAGTCAGCTCTGATGTTTGCTGTCTCACGCGCCCCGCGCATCAGGCTGACAGCTCACAGACTGCAGCTGAGCATGGGGATGTGCAGGACAAGCCAAAACCTGCTCCCGTCTCTTTTAACTGTCCCAGCAAGAGCACGGGGAGGAGGCTGAGCAAGGAGCACAGACACATCTCAAAAAGCCACTGCTTTCTGAGGGCCCTCTCGCCCACCTCTCCTGGAAGACAAAGGCGCTCCTGCCCGGCATTCCCACCTGCAGCACCCGGCTGTCCACCCAAATCACTCCACAGGTTTGTCCCTCCCGGATGTAACACGAGCTGGAGCAAACCCACACAACCCCATCACAAAGCCCTGTCTCAAAAGCACCACCATCCCAATACTCGTTTTAGAGTCCTCTCCCCCCGGTGAAAGCCTCCCCTGAGCAGGCACGATGGACTGGCTGAACACCTCCCACCTGCCCCAGATCTCAGCTGGAAGCCACCTTGCCTCCCCCCCTACCAGGAGGGTTGGGAAACCACCTGATCAAGGGGGAAGGAAAAGACATTTTTACCGTGCCTTTGGCAATGGAAACCAGTCCAGCCCTGGACTGGGCACAACAAATGCACGTGAGCATCACTCGCAGCAATGCTCTGAGCTCGCTGCACCTACCTGGATCAGATGAAGGCAGGATGCTGGGGGATCAGATGCCAGGTGTGCTCTGGGCTTTGGCCTCTCCTCTGCTTTCCACTCATGCACTGTGAGCAAAAGGAAACCAAAATTAGGGCTTTGAACCTGGCATTTGAGAGATGAGCAGGAGAGAAATTAAAAAGCTGTGAATGCTTTTCCTTCTCTCCCTCCCAAAACTGAGCTCAGACAAGCTCAATCTTCATCCAAGCTGATATTTAAAAGTTATAAATCAGGCTGTAACAGACAGAAAAACACAACTACCAAAATTTAGTGGCCCTGCTGCTGGAAGGCCCAAAATGAACTGCTTAAGAGAGCCATTTTCCCACGGAAATAGAGCAGGTCTGTACTTAGTAGAGCATTGATCTGCTGACAGCTACCAGGACAGATTTGGGCCAGAGCACTTGGGAATCATTTGCAGTGATCTCTGAAGAAGCACATGCATGCAAAACCCCTCGGAAAAACATTGTTGTAAGGCACTGCTGCAGCTGATTACAAGTCTAGGTGTCACTCACTGGTCAGCACAGGCTTACACTTCCTTCCAAAAACCTCCCCAGGCAGCTCAGTCCCTGGCTGCATCCCTGTATCCCAGCCAAACGCTTCACAGAGGACAGAAACTGCAAAACATCACCAAAGAGCTGAGCTGCAAAAGGCTCTCACAGTTCAGGACCCCCAGCAATGAGGCATGAGGCTCAAACTGCACCCCACGGACCCAGGGGGCTTGAGGGCTCTCCCACAGATGTGCTGGGATTTGGAGATGCTGTGTTACATCCAGAACACTGCCACAAGTCCTGGGGACAAAAGGCTGGGCCCTGAGAGATGCCAGGAGCTCGGTGCAGCTGAGGGGTGCACAGGCTGCCAGCACTGGGGTGCCCCAATTTACCCAGCCTGGGGCTCCCTCCCACTGCCACCAGAGCCCAGACAGTGCTGGAGATAGAAGAGCTCAGCTGCAGCCCTCCTGCAGGTGTGGGAACAAGTGCCCCACAGTCACCATTTCCCAGCACAATTTTTGCTGTTCAGGAGATGAGGTCAAAGCAGGGAGATGTATTCCTCCTTTCTTGCCATAAAAAGCCATTTCTGAGTCCTGAGCCACGCCACAAACGGGGGGCACAGAGGAGCCTCCAGGAGGTATGAACACTGCTGGGGGGGCTCCAGCCCCACATGGGACTCTGTCTGTGCTCCCAGCACAGGGACACAGTGTTGGGCTGGCCAGGAGCCTCTCCCTTGCCCACCAGCTTTCCTGAAGCAGTTATCACACCCAAAATAACCCAAGAAAAGCGAAAGCATCTGATTTCCAGAGGTGTTGAGTGCTCTTGGCTTCAAACCCAGGTGTTGGTGCCCCAGCCCTTGGCTAATTCTCACCATCACAGGGCTCCCAGAGCAGCAGAGGACTTGGCAGACAGGTGGGCAGGGAGGGCACAGGTGAGGGGGAGGCAGTGCTGGCTCACCTGCCCAGCCCCCTTCTGCACACAGCTCCTGCACAGACAGGATATGTGACACCAGTTAATGGTTCCTTGTTTTTTTGGGGTTATTCCTGTTACTGTCTACTCCTCCTCAGGAACTCATATATAAGCAGATCTTACAACAATTCCCAAAGCTACCAAAAACAGTCCATCTGTGTCAAAACTGGGAGTAAAAATGCCTCTACTTTAGGGGAACAGAACATGCCCAATCATGCTTCAAAGGACATCTGAGGTCCTAACATTGCTCAAGATCCTGCAGAAGGCATTGGAAAAACGGGAAATTACTTATTTGGTTTATTTTTTGCTTTCACACATCACTTATTTTAAAAGACTAAAAACATGCTTATGAGTTTAACATATTTAAATGGATCAAAATCTGTTCAGCAAGGATGGAAAACAACTCTCCCACCCCAAACTTCTTGTGGGCTGGGACCTGCTTTTCAATCTTCCACCCACAGCAAATATTTCAAATCCATTTTTAAACTGAGAGGCTGGGGACAGATCGGGGAGAGGACCCGTGTGGGGAACTGTGCCACTGCTCTCCTCATCACCACCCCAAGCACCCCTTACCTACAGTCACTCAGGGACACCTGGGCAAGGGATCAGCTGGGAACAGGGGACAATACAGGCATCTGTGTGTGGGGACAGCATCCAGAGAAGATAAAATGAGAAGCTTTCCTTCCTCCTCCTCCTCCATCAGCAGCTTTCCACAAGGAGGATCAATGCAGCCCACTGTAACTGCACCGTTGTTCCATTTTTAATTAATGAAAGAAAAAACTAATCATTGAATTAAACTTCTCATTACTCCAGCTGAATACCCTCTAAGTAAATTTAATTACTGTATGAATTGGGTTTCTCCCTGCCTGTTTCATTAGCTACTGATAAAGATGGAGGGAAGGGGGAAAAAGAGGGAGAAACGAAAACAGAGAAAGAGAATGGAAGGTGGGAACACTAAATGTAAACCCAGAGGTACACGATTCTGGAGATTTCAGGGGCTTCCAGTAAGGGCCTGGAGAAAGACTCTGCCAAAGCAGGGTGGGGTGGAGGGATTCCCTCTGGAGTAAACCCACAGGGACAAGGTCCTACCACCCTCTCCAGCACTGCCACTCACACCCTGGGGTCACAGCCACCTGCAAAGCAGCCAGCAGAGGTTTGGGCACAACCAGCTCCCTCCAAACAAGGGCAGACGCTGATTTCAGACCTGCAGCAACCATGATCCCTTCTGATCTCACATACCTCTCCAACAGCCAAGTTTTTTTCCTCTGCAACAAAGGCAGCAACCCCACAACACTCCAGCAGGGAGCCAGTGCTGACAGAAGCAGGGGAGCACGAGTGAGCAGATCTGGAGCACCTGCTGTCCCACCGTGCTCCAGACACCTGCAATGCTGTGCTCGAAGCCCTCCTGCTGCACTGGGAGTCCTGCACACCCAGGCTGTGCCAGCAGCACAGCCCTCCCAGGAATCAGCCCAGGATGTGCCAGCAGCACAGCCATCCCAGGAATCAGCCCAGGATGTGCCAGCAGCACAGCCCTCCCAGGAACCAGCCCAGGATGCCTCCCTGCAGCCCCTCAAGCTACACAGGGTTTGCTTATGCATGACTTTGGGGCTCTGCTATTCTCCTCCTATGGTTCAGCCCTCCATTTCTCCTTCCTGGCAGAGGGAAGGAGCACAGCCCCATGCCAAGGAGTGCAGCAGCCCCCACCAAGCACAGCCCCCTTCCACATCCAGCACTTCTGTGGCACTGCATAGGGTCACATTGGGGTAGACTGGGGGTGGAGAGGGTGTGGTAAATGAAAAGCACAGCTGAGCTGGGTGGTGGAAGTGCTACCCAGGTGCCAGCTATGATGGGATTTGGGATATGGGTCAGGCCACCTCCTCCCTGCCCTCAGGGGGCCAAGAGGAGCCCCACAGGGGCTTCTTCTCCCCCCCTCAACCCCTTCCTTCTCTCTTTCATCCCCAGAGTGATTTCTCCTGTTCAAAGAGAGCTCCCAAAAGGTTTGGGCAGACCAGGAGGTCCTTTCTGCTTCTCATTTATCTCCCCAAACTGGGCTTTTCCAAAGACCAGATGGGGACAGCAGGTAACGGGCACAGCCTCTGCTGTGCAGGGAGGGCATGGCACAGGGTGAGACCTGCCACACACCCCTGGCACCCAGCACAGCTCTGGGCACCGGGGCCACCCCCACAGCCTGGGAGAATGCTGCCTCCAGGTGGGCTCAGCACAGCACGCTCTCCTCTCCAGCACGAACTTTCTGCCGTAGCTAAAATTGGCTCCCACAGGCTCCTGCCATCACCAAAGGCATTGGCACAACATGTTCTGCCACCACAGGCTCTTCCCAAACTCCCACTCAAAAACCCCAACGCTGCGTGCCCCACAGCTCCCACTCCCTCACACGCTTCTCTTTTGTCCTGGTGATTAAACAGAGAGAAGAAAGCAATTCAGGGTGACCAAAGGAATTTTTTTCTTTGCCAAATTTTAAAGCTCCAGTAATAATTTGGGGCTGAATGAAACATTTTGTTTGGGCTGAAGTGAAGCTTTCATTTTGTTTGTAGGTGGCTTCCCCTCCACCCTGGGAAAAAAAAAAAAAAACAACCTAGAAAAAAATCAAAATGAAATATCATCTTGAAACAGATGGCTGAAAGGTTTCATTTTGAAAATGTCAAAATCAAACTTTTCAGTGTTTCACTTTTTTTTTTTTTTTTTTCCCAGCCAAAGCCACTTGCTAAATACAACCTGAATTCGTGAGCTGAGTGTGTTGACTGAAACCTGAATTTTTTTTTTTGGTGCATAAGCTGTTCGCTCAGTGGGGTTTTTTTGCAGGCACCCCTGCAGCCAGGGGATACACGTGGAGTCAACAGGAACAGTGACCTGGAGCACGTCCTTCTGCAGAGAGGGGTGGGAAAGGGAGAGAAAGAAGGGAGAGAAAGAAGGAGGGAGAGAGAGAGAGAGAGAAGGAGGGAGAGAGAGAAGGAGGGAGAGAGAGAAGGAGGGAGAGAGAGAAGGAGGGAGAGAGAGAAGGAGGGAGAGAGAGAAGGAGGGAGAGAGAGAAGGAGGGAGAGAGAGAAGGAGGGAGAGAGAGAAGGAGGGAGAGAGAGAAGGAGGGAGAGAGAGAAGGAGGGAGAGAAAGAAGGAGGGAGAGAGAGAAGGAGGGAGAGAGAGAAGGAGGGAGAGAAAGAAGGAGGGAGAGAGAGAAGGAGGGAGAGAGAGAAGGAGGGAGAGAGAGAAGGAGGGAGAGAGAGAAGGAGGGAGAGAGAGAAGGAGGGAGAGAGAGAAGGAGGGAGAGCAAGAAGAAGGGAGAGCAAGAAGAAGGGAGAGCAAGAAGAAGGGAGAGCAAGAAGAAGGGAGAGCAAGAAGAAGGGAGAGCAAGAAGAAGGGAGAGCAAGAAGAAGGGAGAGCAAGAAGAAGGGAGAGCAAGAAGAAGGGAGAGCAAGAAGAAGGGAGAGCAAGAAGAAGGGAGAGCAAGAAGGGAAAAGGAGAGGCCAGGACTCACCGTGGCAGCAGCTCTCTGCGGCTCCGCGCTGGGGGCTGGCGGGGGCTCCCGAGCAGCGGGGGCAGAGCCGGGAGCTGCGGCCCCGGGCACGAGGGACAGGGGGGTCCTGCCCGTCTCATGGGACCCAGCACGGAGCAGGGGGCACCTGGCTCAGCCCCAGACACGCAGCCCTGCAAGACAGGAGCAAGGGGACAGTGTCAGTGATACCTTGGGTTGTTTCTGTTCTGTGCTGAGGTGCAGCTTTTGGCTTTATATTGAGCGTTACTGGGATCTTCTCACAGGGTGGTGAAGACAAAACAATCCTGTTCTAGCTGGAGACTCAAGGAAAATCTCTTCAAACTTCAGGCCTAAAACAACGTGAAAAGAGGAGGGCAGGCAAGCAAGCAAGGAGGATGAAATTTCTTAATTTGAAGCTATTAATTGGACAGTTGGCTCATATATGCAAATGGACTAAAACTTATCAAAATGTGAGATCTCGTGACTAAGCCCTCTTTCGCTTCCATCTTGGAGCCATCTGGGTACTGCCAGGGTGTGGTCCTTGAAGGCACTTCAATGAATATCCACTTTATTCCTCTTAACTCAGTCTAGTCTCTGTTGCAGCTCCTTAAGGCATCATCAGCAGTACCCAAGGATCTGCCCTCTCACGAGGGACTGCTCACTCCCACCTCTGGCCAGCAATCCCTGCAGGGAGCCCAGCCCATGGCAGAATGGCCTTTGCTCACCTTGCTCCAGGAGGGACAGTGTCCATCCCTAAAGTGGTCCAAAGCAGATCCCAGGGATGAGGCTGGTGCTGATCAGATGTTACCAACAGCAGATCTCACAGCCTCTCCCATGCCCTGGGTGCCAGTCCCCACAGGTGCCTTGTGCCAGCAGTGCTGCCAGGTGACTCCATCCCCATGCACATGTCTGGGTGACAACGTGATAATGGGGGGCAACCACACACAAGCTCCCACTCTCAGCAAGCAGGAATCGGGTTTTCATTGCCAAGCTCAACAGACCAAGAGTTTTCAAGCAGATTGCGGCACCTCTAAATTCTGCCTTGAATTTTGGGCCTTGACACACAGAAGGGCATTGGAAACACTTGAAATCTGCTTTACATCTGCTATTGATTCCCAAAGAGTGACAAGATTCCCGGGGTACACTGGCAAAAACACAACAGGCCAGATTAATGAGCATGCTCTCAAAAAAAAAAACACCCCAAAGAATTAATCCAACACAAAATCAGTTATACAAATCTGATTTATGCTCCACAAGATGCTGGATAAGGAAATCACGTGCCACAAAACTCTGTGAAAGCAGGAGTAGACACCTAAACCCAAAATCCACTAAAGTTCAGGTTAGAAACTTGCAGGTTCATTTTCTTTTCCCTTTCACCTCTGGTTCAGCTGAGGAGCAGCAGCAGAGGTGCAGCAGGACCATCATCCCTCCAGCACGATCACAAACCACAAAATGCCGAGGCTGGTGCTGGAAAACCTGCTTGTAGGAGATCACCAGCCCGATAGCTCCCTGAAAGAGGATTAGATGGAGCTTAGAGTAAGCATCTCAACAGTATCAACCCATAAGAAGATGCTCAGCCGCTGCCACTGCAAAGGTAACATGGAGATGGATTTATCCACCGAGAGGGAAAATCTGACTTCTGAGAGCCTCTCTCATCATGGAGAGGGCAATTTGCCGGGTCCTTGGCTCCCTGTCCACAGGGCAGGGCAGGCAGGAGCCTGCTGGATGGACTCACGTGGAACAAGAGGCAGACTGGCTCCAAACTCGAGCCTCCTCCCAAGTTCAGGGGGCGGCAATCGGAAATTAAGCCCATCTGTTCCTAAAACATTGCACTAGTGGAGAGGTAAAGAGGCTGAGTATCTGAGCTCCAAAGAAACTAAAAACAGAGAGACAGAGCTGCCTCTCAGGCTCACCAGTGCAGTGAGTTTGGAGATCTCAACTGAATCTCTTGAACAAGGGAGGTGCTCCAGCACCATGTGGGTCCCCTGCACCAGCCCACCCTGGTGAAGGGAGAGATGAGGCAGCTGAAGTGCCCCAAACCTCTTGGAAAAGCTACAGACAAGGGAAGAATCAATTACATATTAGGAAGGAATCCTTCCCTGGGAGGGTGCTGAGGCCCTGGCACAGGGTACCCAGAGCAGCTGTGGCTGCTCCATCCCTGGAAGTGTCCAAGGCCAGGCTGGATGGGGCTTGGAGTGCCCTGGTCTAGTGGAAGGTGTCCCTGCCCATGGCAGGTTGTCCTTGAAGGACCCTTCCAACCCAAAGCATTCTGTGATTCCATGAAGGGAAACTGAGGCAGGCACCAGAGGTACAAGGAACTACCAGAGCCAAACTCACCAGCAACAATTCTGGCCTGGAAAACTGGCTTTGTCATATGGAATGGTTTCACAGACATTCAAGTATCAAGTGATCCATCAGCATCAAAGCAGCCAGGTTTTATGTATTTTAAAGGGAATATTGCCTTTTTTCCCCTCCCTCTGAGCCCACTTTTCATTTTAAGTCTCCTCATTTCTTTGCTACCCCAATCTAAACCAACTCTGCTGTCAAGTCCTTGCATTTCTGCCACGTTCACTCAAATAATTTCAAACCAAACCTCCACATTTTCCTCTTCTCCCTGGAAATAACGATGCTAAACCAGGAAACTTTTTTTTGCCCAGCTCCTGCTAAAAGCCAGGACAGCAGGGTGTTGGCTGGGAGCAGAGGCATGGGAAGTAGCAGCCAGGCAGGAGTCGGAAGTGTTGCCTCCAAATCACCTCTTGGTTCCAGGATGTTCAAAAAAGTCATTTTGTGCAGATCCTTTATCCCTGAGAGATGGAAATAACAAGGGAGCAGAACTGGCATGGGGAGACAGAGGGATATTTAACCACCAATCCCGAGCACCACTCAGGTTACCCAGGGTCAGGGCAGCAAAGGAGGCTGATTCCTCCAGCATCAGAACAGGGCAGGAGTACCTGGTCCCTCATGCTTCCAGTGGTAAAAACTCAGATTTAACAAAGAGTATTTATGAGTATTGAGGGGGAAAAAAAATGTCACAGGGAATAACAAGGCTTTCTTGCAGCTGGTAGCTCAACAGAATAAATCTATCTACTGGGTATAAATTGTTTAAGCAAAAAATCCCTCTCAACTGGAATATTTTGCAAGAAAAATAGCAACAAAAAAAGAAAGAGAACTCTGAACCCTCATCATTTCTCTCTTCAAGGTCAGAGCTGTTATCCTCTTTCATGAAGGAGAAAAAAAACACCTTTCACTGGGACGTTTCGCCAAAAGAATTGAAACATTTAGGATGTGACTGCATTACTGTCTGGACTGAGCTGCCCAGCTGGACTAGACTAAATCTCTCTATTTTACAGGGAGTTATCTTTCAAAAGCACGTGGTGGGGAGCTGAGGCACCCAGGGTAAGGGAGACATCAGCCCCTGGGACTCCAGCAGTCAAGGAGAGTGCAGGATCTGGAGCCTCTCTGGTTATTATGCAGAGGCTGTGCTAAGGTTGCTGCTTTAGTGCACTGCAGGCACTAAATTAAGAGGACATTTACAACCCACAATGCAGAAGCAGCTGCTGGAGGTGGCCATGGTGAGTGACTTCACCTCTGGGTGAAAGGCTCTTTAAGAGAAATCTCAGCCACAAGGGATCGAGGTGGGAAAATGAATCCTTCTATCCACTCACTGCCCTGCCCAGCAATGCCAGGACATCTCTGGGCACCTGTGGCAAGTGGGGACCAGGAGCCGCCTGCTCTGCCCAGTGCCAGCCAGGGTGTGAGACTGCCCTGTTTGGAGGGGATGCAAAGCCCACAAAATACTGAAGCTTGGCCCAATTAGCAGAGTTCTCACGCACCAAACTGCACCATCACCACCAGAGCAGCACTCCAAGGGATCTGCTCCCCCAAAAAACTCCCAGACCAATCCCTGCCCAGACTGTGCATGGCACAGACCAACAAGGCAGCTGCCTACAGCACCAAGCAGTTTCTGGTGGCAAAACAAGTCCTGGTGCCTGCTCGGCCTTTTTAACTGCACTTGATGGCCAAGCAGGCTGGGGCTGCCAAAAAGGGGGTGACACATGGTGACAGCTCCTGTGCTCCTCCTGGGAGCAGTCAGCACTGCTCCTTCCCTCCTCCCACACCCTTGCCAAGCCCAGCTCACCAGGGCTTTCCACCCAGCACTGCTCCTTCCCTCCTCCATGCTGGGCAGGAACAGCCAATTTCAGCACAGGCCAATTTCCAAAACCCAGTGTGCTGGCACCGATGAGCCAGCCCTGCCCCGTGCTTCCCCTCAGCCACGGTGCTGTGGCAGTACCCAGCTTGTTCCCTGTCCTTGCAGGGCCAGGGACACCCTGCACTGCGCTCAGCCATGCAGGGAAGGGCATGGCTCTTGGTGGATCTGGCACAAACCTATTCCTGCCCAAGGCACAGAGACAGCCACCTCCTGGGAGAGGCCAAGGGAAGGGGAGGCAGAGGAAGAGCAGAGATGATCTGACTGACATACAAGCAAGATGAGGAGAAAAGCATTCACTGGGAGTGGATCACAGCACACACCTTGGCTTCTGTTGAGAATTCCTTGTGCTGCATTGAGAGCTCAGCTGAATAGGGGCTGACACTGGGAGCAGGAGCAAAGGGTGGGAGCACACCCCTGAACACAAGCAGGGCACTTCAGGGTGGCCATCCAGAAAGCACAACTGGCATCATGCTGACAACCCTGCAGCTCACAGATCCTTTTGAGAAAATTAACTGAATGAATTTACACCGAAATCCCTCCAAATGCTGGGTGTTTCCTGCCTGTAGGGATTTACAGCCACCATAACCACCTCCTGTTTGCTTGGAGGTAGCACATGCTGGGGAGAGCGGAGCTGTCACCAGCCCAGGCAGTGCCCACCGTCCTTTGTGCAATCAGGCAGTGACACCCCACACAGGCCCAGGCACTCTGGGAGCACCCCTGACCCAAAGGGATGAATCCAAACAGCCCAGCTAGGAACAGATGGGCTGGAGACCCCTGCTCCTGCCAGCAGAGCCAAGACCCTGCAGCTCCCCTGTCTTCGGGGACCACGTGTCCAGAGTTGCTACACTTGACAAAGCAATCAGCCAGGGACAAGTTCTGGCTTCTGTTCCAGAGCAGGTCAGACCATAGTCATAAATCTGCTCCTCTGGCCTTTAAATGTGCAACAGGTAGAATTCAGAGGTCTTGAACTCCTCTGATAGATGAGCCCTGAGCCTGGAGGGCTGCCCAGAGCAAGAGATCCTGCCATCTCAACCCAAAGCCTCCAGGTGAGCACGTCGCAGGGTGAGCATCCAATGAGCCACAGGGAATCCAAAGTCACAGCCAAGGCCAGTCACAGGAATAGAATTGGCTCAGACTGAGCAAATGTAACTTTCCATCACTTTGCAATCAGCCATCCATCCTGGAGGCCAGCTGGCTGCCATGTCAGAGCACCTCCCATCCATTTCAACTGTCCTGAGAATGCCAATGCTTCACAAGACTAGCTCAAGAAGACTTGGGAGAGTTATTATCCAAAGCCAGGTGGCTGGACTTGACCCAAATCTTAGGCAAGTGATTAGAATGATTGGCATTCTTTTGGAAAGCAAACTGCTGTGCTGTACCTGCCATGCATCTTCAGGAAATTATTAACTGCACAATCACCAAACCAAGCACACCTGTAAGGCTACAGAAGTGCCTGCAGACTGATGAAGCTCATCCTCACCTGCAGCCCTGGGACCAGCCACCCCTGTATGCTCCAAAAATGGGCTGCTTTGGCCAAGATGCTCTCTTTGAGCATTGTGGTACCATGCCCAGCCAGCTCCTGCTGCGGGATCAGGGGTGGGATACTGAGTCACGGGGATGAGTGGAATCGCTGGACTGGGATGCCTTTCACCCTGTGGGTGATGTGATGAGTCTGTTCTGGCTGGGAACAGATTGTCACAAAGCTGCCTTTGCTGAAGATCTGGAGTCAGGTCTTATCCAGGCCCCTCTGCTGCAATGGGACACTGCAGCACCAGCAGCCAGCAAGGCATCATTCTCCCCCTTTGACTACATATTCCAAAAACAGTCTGTTTTCTTTCGGTGCAGAGGACACTAAAAGCAGCAACATTTCCAGGTGAGCAGGGCACAAGAGCAGCTAATGAATGACACCAACCAGCTCCCAGCCTCTGTCCAGGGCAGCCCCCACGTCCCCTGCTAGTGCTGTCCCCACTCCAGGGCAAGGTCAGGAGCAAGGAATGCAGATCCCAGGCCCACTGGGACCTCAGCCCAGCTTTCCTGCATGCCAGGGTAGGGGGACCACCCACTCACTTCTGGTTCAACACCAGAACCCCAAACTCAGCTGTTTCAGGTTTGAAATCTGAACACAGCTCCAAAATTAGAGAAGGAGGGAATTAAGATAACAGCAGTGCTATTCAATGAATCAGAACAGCACCCCACATCTATTTGTTTCAGTTTGAACCACATCACCCAAAGGATTTGCAAACTGGGGACACTGTGGACTCGGGGTTATTTTGCATGTCCTTGTCCCTGGAGAGCCCATTACCCAGGAGCCCTTCACAAACTAAGGGAGGTCACAGAGTTTTACATCCTGCACATCCCCAGCCCGTGCCAAATGCTCAGCTGGGGCACCAGCACAGGAGCTGCCAAACTTGCTCCACCAAGAAGCTGAACTGTGCTTAGATGGGGATCCCAAACAGGGTAAAGTCTACATTTAATACCTATTATCCTAACATCTGCCCATCTGTCCACATCCCTCACATGCCTGTAACTGCAGCGTGCCAGGCCTGCCTCATATCAATGGCACTTTAATTTCATCATTCCCAACTTATTTAGAGCAATTAGGAGGCAATGAGCACACGCCAGGGGCCAGGATGCTCTTGAATAGCATCCAAGGGTTACCACAGTATCACAGGAGACTTTCAGATGGAATTAGCAGCCTGAAAAAAAACTTAAATAAAAAGGAAGGCAGTCCCCAGAGGGAGGATAAGGTTCTTCTTGGTCCGACAGGTCCCTTTTTAATTTGAAATCAACTGACAATTATAAAGAGGTGATATTCCTCATTTAATTAGTGAAGAGACAGCATCTCAGGTTGGAAGACAGAGATAGATGCTTTGCCTGGGCAACTGGCTGGAGAAAGGATCAGGGGAGCAAGGCTGGGATTCCTGCAAGGGCAATTGGTTAATCCCCGTTCGGGCAAGCAGGTTTTGCTGTTGATTTTCTGGGAGAAAAGGTAAAAACCTGAGCCATTTTGGAAACTCTGGTTGGAAAGGCAAGGCATGAAGTGAGCTGCTTCTCCCTGGTGATTTCTGCTGGGAGCAATGCACAAAGCCAGTGCCACCAAGCACCAAGAAAAGCCAGCCAGCCTGCAGCCTGGCTTCCCAGTGGCCCCATTTCGTGGAAGGCAGGTGAGGTGCCAAAGGAGGGGACAGCTCCTCACTTCTGATTTAGCCACATGCCCACACTCCTCCCTCACAGGCTCTTTAAATGCCTGTCTGCGTGAGGAAAGCAATGGCCTATTTTTCTCTGAGCAGCTCAGTGCAGCCTCCACCTCGGAGCACAGTGCTCAGGTCTTATTTAGGATGCTTCAGACACATCCAGAGGGACTCTGGGAACAGTCTGTGGAAAGAGAAGCCTGAGTGGGCAACCTGAGTCACTTCATTGCTTACAGAAGTGTACACAAGCATCTTCCATTTGAGCAAAGCCCAGCACAGCTCGGCTGGCTCTGGGGACCAGAGGGAAGTGCATCTTCTCCAGCACACTCCACCGGTGCAGAATGACTGCACAGCACCTTTCCATCCAGGCTGACAGAAAGAGGGATCATCCCCCACAGCTACAACCCAAACCTCTGATCCTGGCAACCCCTCTGCAGCACAGAAGGAGCTGGGAGCTGCTCTAATCTGCTCTGATGGTGAGGTCTGCAGAGGAGATTAGCTTCCTCCCGAGGAGGAGGAGGAGGAAGCAGCACAAGGCTGTGAGGGGAGAGGTGCAGTGCACATGCCCTGGAGGGATATTTTTACAGCTGGCTTGGAAACTCGGCTCTGAACCCCTTGCCAAAGAGCCTGAATCATGCAGGCAAATCAACCCAGCACCATCTCCTGCACGTGGGGAGGAGACAAGCACAGAGTAACTGGAGACCCCAGACAGAACACAGCCAGCCTTTACTCCCAGTCCTGGCCTCAAGGAAGTCACCTTAAGCTGTCAAACAAGGGCCTCTGCAGAGCCCCCATAAGCAGAAGCTGAGAAGGAATGTGCTGAGGCAAAGCCATGCCCTGCCATGGGGGCTCCTCATGTTACTTGTCCTCCTCAGAGCAGGTAAATGGTGCTGGTTGGGCCCTGAAAGCTCAAAGCCTCTGCTCATCTCCCCAGAGGCACAGCCCAGCTCACACAGGTGTGCTCAGCATCCTTCCACTGAATCTCTGTGTTTATCCAGGACAGGAGAGCAGCCATGGGCTCCCTCCCTACCTCACTTTTCAGGCTGGTTCACAGCAGCACTACATAACATCAGCTCTGTGGTGTCTGCCTGCTTGGACACCCTGAGCCAGCCCAGGAAAAAAGCCCTTCTCATAAATGCTGCAAGATGCCAAAGGCTCCTGCTTCTGCCCTGCAGTGACCAACAGCACTCCAACCTCTTTCCATTCATTTCCCATGGGAGAAAAGCCACTAAGTGACATCCAGCATAGGCAATATCATCTCACAGGATTACTGATGCTGTCAGCAACCACATGCACAGCAGCTCCCTGGGGCAGCAGGGAAGGGAGCTCGTGGGAATCCATGGAAAGTGCCAAAATATGAACTGCTAATAAGATGTATTTTCAAATATCACCACATCATGATCTATTGATCTCACACTAGAAACTTGACTTTTTCTGTGTAACATTAATTTATGTCACTTGCACATTCTGGGAGCAGCAGATTGAATGAGTGCCATTACACTAAAATTAGGTACTGCAGTTATTAAGTGCCAGGGGCCCAAATTGTTGAGGTGCCAATCCAGAATAACAGCACCCCTACGAGCCACAGGGAGCAGCCATGCACATGGGATCCCAGCCCCAGGGCTGAGGGTGCCACAGGGGCACAAGGCTCACACAGAACAGCTTTGCTCTGGGGCAGCTGCCCTGCCCAGGAGCAGCCTGCAAGATGGGCACAGGCAGGAACAAGAGCCAAGTTCCAACCCCATCCAACACACAGCTAAGGCCTGATGACACCTTCCAGGCTGGCTAAAGCCCTGTAGAGCACCTGCAGCTCCTCACAGAGGTGATCTGAAACCCAAGAGCCCGATTCTGGTAGGAACTCTAGAAACAAGTTGACTAGCAGAAGGTTTTCACAATAGCTGAAAATGCTCCAATGGGACTTTGGCCAAATATTTTGCTCCCTTTTAAAACAGGGCCAATCCACAGTCATTTCTAATGATCCCACTGCCTGCTTTTCAGAGTGCTCACAGAGACAAGTTGTCACCTTTAGACCACTATATCATGGCTGAGAGCATCAAGTGGGGAAGATGATGGGCTTGGAGAGGAAGAACATCCTTCCTTTACTCCACTTGAGCTGCTGACGGGTGTGCCAGAGCTCTCTAAATGGCATTACATTAGTGCTGCATAAAAGCAATAAAGCCCTAAAACATCCCATTACATATTTACCGAACTACACATCACACAGACTGTCCCCAGGACACCACACCAACACTTGGAATAGCAAAGCCATGGGCTGTAAAAAGCACCAGGCTGGGCAGACATCCACAGTGCCACAGCTGGGCTCAGGGCACACAGCAACACAGCTGTGGGGGGCCCACAGAATAATCCAGCCACCACATCCAACCAAAGAAAGCAGCACAAAGCACGGTCTCCTCTGCCAGAAACTTGCCCAAGTCACAACTGCTGAGCACAGAGTCTGCAGAAGAATCAGCATCCAGGGTGATACCTGCTGCTGAGCCATTGCACCGTCCTGGCTGCTGCCTGCCTGGCACCAACATGCACTTTCCCCCTGCTGCTCTGGTTTCACTCCCAGAACTTAAATTTTTACTGTTAAGCTCAATGAATTGTACTTTCCAAATGCCTCCTGCCTACAGGATAGGGGGCTGCACAAAGTGCTGTTTGGTATTTCCCAGAAGCCAACACTGGGGCACAGGGCTGTCACAAAGCCTTCAGTGTTGCATTGTCATGACAACTTTGGTAAGGTGAAATGGTGTGAGGGATTTTAAAAGACCTTTTTCTCCCTCTGCTCCCAGCACCTGGCATATGGCAAGATCACTGGCCCTGCTCTGCCACCACAAAGGCCATCAGAGGCACCTTGGCTGGAGAGGTGAGGTCTCCAGCAGCCTGTGGCAGAGGACAAGCTGACAGATGCGCTGTGACAGAGCTGAGGACTAAAAGGGGTCAGAGACAGAGAGGGGGGACTCCCCTCAGTGCTAACACTGAGGAAATTGAGTCAGTTTGGGAACTTTTGGATGCATGTTCCCCACCCCCTCATAAGGCACAGCTTTGCTAAATCAGCACAGCTTTGCATGAGAGCTTTGCCCTTGTTAGCAAGCAGGAGGGGCACAGGAAAGCCACAGCTGACTCAGAATGCACTCTCAGCTGCTGGCAATTAGGGATGCACCCTCAGCCCCAGCAAGTGCTCTCCAGAAGGTCTGTGGTGACACCTGGGGCCTAGATCCAGAGCACAACACTGAAACAGCCTCAGACTGGCCCCTGCCACCCAGCTCCCTGCTGCTGGAATCATGGCAGGAACCTGCCAGCAAGGCCAGAGAACACCCTGACCACAGGCTCACCTCTCCCTCCACAGGATGCAAGCAAAGCCCAGGTTCTGAAGGCTCCTTCTGGATAAGGGTTTCTCCAACCCTTCTTGCAGAGGTGTAGCCAATGTGCCAACCCACAGAGGTCCTGGCACAGCTGGAAAGCTCAGCCCTGCCCCAAGAGCACATGCAATGCAGCCCCCACCCAGCTGCAAGCCCACAGCCCCTGCACTTGGGGCTGGCAGCCAGAGAGGCAATGCCCAAGGAGTTTGGTGAGTTATTGTGTCCCCACCAAATCGCTCTGACCTTTTCAATATTCCATATTTTTATTGGCTGCCCATTTCCCCCCAATCCCCACAGGCTCATTAGACAGCGAGCAGCTCCACAGCCAATGCTATCACACGACACTGAAAAGGTCAGAGACATGGAGGCTGAGCAGAGCCTCTCCAGAGGGTGCTCAGAGCAGGGCAGGAACACTCCTCAGCCAGCACAAGCTGCAGAGCAGGACCTGCTGCCCAGGGACCCTCTGGAGGCAGAGCCCCTGCTGCGGGGTCCCTGGGGCAGCAGGGTCCTGCACCACACCCATCCTTGCTCCCAAACACTGGTCCAGACCCTCCAATAAAAACCTCCTGTCACAAGAAAGCCCAAGCCAGGGCTGTGCTACTAGAGTACAGAGGCCAGGAAGGCTGCAGGAATGTCCTGATCGATGCCACAAAAAGCCCTGAGGCTGCTGCTTAGGTAGGGGAAGCATCGAGATCATTTTCCAGAGCCTCTGGCACACACACACGGGACAGAGAAGGCAACTACCCAAGGTGATTATCAACCATCTTTGGTAGATGTGAGACGAGACTGTGAGCCCAGGCCTCCCTCAGGGCATTCAGGGGAATGAAAGGAAAAACCAGCCCTGCTGGCAGGCAGGAGGGCAAGCACAGCATGCAGCAGCAGGGACAGCACACCTGCTTCCCTCCCAGCGTTTTCTTCAAGCCCTGTCCAGCAAAGCCCCCTGACACGAAATAAAGCACGACTCCCACTCTGTGTAACGCTGGCACTCCCTCTGCCTGCTCCCAGGCAATGGAGAGCCCCAGGAGTTCACCTTTTTGGGGTCACAACTCACCAGCTGGCTGCAGAGACGTGTCCCCGGAGCCCCGGGGTGCAGAGCTGGCTGTGCTGGCAGGGAAGGCAGCCCAGGGGCAGAGGGTGCCCTCCCTCCGTGATGGGGCACATGCCCATGGCTCCAAAAGCAACAGGAGGGAGCTGCAGCCAGCTCCAGCTCCCACAACAGCAACAAACGAGGCCCCAAAATCCACAGGCTGGAGCCCAAGAACACACACCCACCCACCACGAAGCTCTGGAAAGGGATGGAGGGGCCAGTCCTGAGGTTAAATGGGGCTCTGAGCGGGAGTGGGGCAGCTCCAGGTGAGGGTGATTAGGGCAATTAGGGCAACAACGGCTGTGAACAATTAGCTTGACTTGTGCCAGCTGAGTTCTCTGTCCTGAGCTTCTTTGTGAATACCAAAAGTTGCCCCGACCCAGAGGTAGAAATAATAAAAGACAGAAATAAAGAAGCAACAGCCAGAAACCCCCAGGAGAGAACAGAAGAGGGAGGCAGAGCTGCCCAGTTTGGGCAAAGGTGGGGGAAACCCTGGGGATGAGCACCAGAGGTTAACACTGCCACAGCTCCTTCTGGAGAAGGGAACATACCTCTGCTGTGGCAACACACACTCAGTTTTCTAAAATAATGTTAAATTTTTATTTTTTCTGTATAAAAAATGGATCTGGGCAAAGGCGTGCCTTGACATTAGTGACAGATGGGATGGAAAAATTTTTGTTTGGGGAAAAAAAAAAAATCTTAATTTGAGTCACACATATGCAGAAAGGAAAAAAAAAGAAAAACTTAACCCCTCCGGGCCCATTCCAGGGATTAGCTGTATCATGTCAGCAAAGAACCAAATCCTGACAGACTTCAGGGACACACCTCTGCCTTTCAGATCACTAGAGACCACAGCTGGAAGGAGCAGAGATGGATCTACCCTACAAAAATGGTGTTTTTCTTCCTTGCTGGAAGATGGTGAAGGCAGCCACACCGGATGGTTTTGCTTGGGAAAGTTGTCACCCCTCAGCTGTGACAGTGCCACGTCCCAGGAGCCACAGCAGCACCTTCTGGGCTCCACTTGGCCAAGGCCAGCCCTCGGTGCAGGACCACAGCAGCCCTCTGAGAGCATCCAGGGCTGGTGAGAGCTCTGCTGACACTGCAGGCACCAGGAGCTTCAGAGACAAGTCCTGGGGAAGATGGGCTTGGCCTCGGGAAGCAGAGCACCAGGAGCAGCTGTGCTTGCCCAGGGAAGGCGTGGAGAAAGGAGGAGTGAGGGGCAGAGGGAGGGCCGGGATGAGGAGCGGCGCAGGGGAGGGAATTACAAAGTGTTCGCCCTTGTGGTGAAAACGGCTGGAGATGATCTCCCACTGCTTCTGTTTTGACAGCCCAAACGCACTTGCTCGCACAATATCTCAGTCTCGTTAAAGGTAATTACAGTTCTTCCTGTGTAATGAGATGGTTTTTAAAGGCCATTCAAAAGAAATTTTCTATAATGAGGTTAAGGGTTTTATGGTGTTATACATCAAGGGAGCTGGTAATTGGTCGGATCCAGGCAGCATCCTGAAGCAGGGAGATAGGAGGTTCTGTGAATAATAGGCTAGCACGGAGTGCAGAGTCTCCAAAATGTTTTGGTTCTGCAGAGGAGGGAGAGCAGACATTTCTCTGCAAGAAAAGGCAGAGAGTTAGATGCTTCTGGCTCCTGCAGGCCTGCGGTGGCTTCTTCCACCTTGCTCTGGGTGGGTTTTGAGGCGCTCCATGAGTGCAGAAGGTGCAGTGTCTGTGTTTCCTGGCTGGGAATACCGCCCTGCTGCCTGGCACAGTGGGACAGGGCAGAGCTGAGAGATCTGGGTGATGCAGACTGGCAGCCACCCCCACGCACTCCATAGGGAGGGATGTGACCAGGCAGGGATGTCCCTGCTGCACACAGAACATGGCTGAGGTGGGCACAACACCGTGTGGGTGGGGTGTAGCTCCTGCCTCTTACTTCCCCCCAACAAACCCCAGGTCCCTCCAGCAACCTGTGCAGGAAAAATCCCCTGCAGACAGCAGACCCGTCTCCCAGCCCTCAGATCAAAGCCTTTCCCTGCTGGATTGCTCCTCGGTTATTATTGCTCTTGCTGCTGCTTCCGCTCCCTCCTGTCTCCTCTGTTCTTCCAGGGCTCCCAGCAGCAGGATCATTATTCCAGGGCGTTTAGCAGCAGCTCCCCAGCGTAGCTGCTGAAGGCCTGCAGCATTTCTCCATATTTAGAAGCAGCTGATGGTGGCTCAGACACTGCTGTGGGTGAACAACAGGGAGCTGAGCTGAAGAGTGGCTATTTTGGTGCCACCCCCAGCCCAAGAGCCTCAAGCAATAGCAACTCCATAGAAAAGCTTCTTCCCTTGGGATCTTCAGGCCACTTGAACTCACTGGAGTGGCATCAGAGAGACAAGTACCTGAACTCTGGGCATTTTGACTGCTCCCTTGACTGAAAAATCAGCCTGTAGATGTGCAGAGATTCACCCACCACTCGTGCTGATGACACTGGAGTGGTCGTACACATGTGCAGGTGATGGCAGGGCAGGATGCTCTTTGCATCATTGCCACCACCTTCCCTGGGACGACTGCTGGTTAGGGGATCCTGACTGAACCCCAGCTTCCCCTAAAACCTACATGTGCTATTCCTGCATAGCTGAACCTCCAGTGAACCTCAGAAGGTATTTGAGTTGGGCATTGTTTGTTTTCATTTCCCCAAGGGTTACCTGCCCATACACCCACTGCAGAATCCATAACTTGCCCATAGCCAGGCTGGAGCTCTTGACTGTGATCTCATGTCACAGTGGGGCAGTGGAATTGACCTCCCAAGGCATGGACAGACTCCAGGACATGTGGTGCTGTGGCTGAAGCCCTCAGAAAACCTGTCACAGCTGGAGGTGAGAATTTGTGGGCAAATCCTGCAACATTCTGAGCAGATGCAACTTTACAGTGCTGCATTGTGCCCCCGGACTCCTAATTTGGCTCTGTGGCCTTATTCCAGTCCAAACTTCCCAGTGCTTTTTGCCCCCATCTACTACTGTAAATGGTACAGAAACTGCTGGACCATTAGGAAACAGTTTTTAATGGTTGGAACTCCCATCTCCTGCTTGGCTGAGGCCACCGACAGAGGCTGGAGCAGGAGAACCTCTGGTGACCTTGTCAGCAGACACGGTGGAAGGTGTGTAAGGAATCCCACATCCCATTTCCAAAATGAAAGTCCCACGTTTGAGCACCTACAGACTCTGTCTGGGAAACAAAAGTAGGAAACACCTCCCAAGCCCTTGGTTTCAAACCACACTTTTAGGGCATTTTGCAGATGCCACCAGTCGTGGGTAACATTCATTACTGGCCTTACTCTGCCTGACAAGTTGCATTTACTATCCTGCCTATTTATGTTTTTTAGAGACCAATTAAATATTAAAGGCATTTATCAAGGTTTAACGCTGCAATGAGTCCAGCAGCACGGATGCCAGTGATGCCAGTGCTTGTGGTTTCTGTGGGGAGCTGCAAGGGGAGTCATGGAGCTGTTCTGCTCCATGGCAGGGACAGGGGAGGCCCAGAGGGACTCAGGAGGGGACACTGGCACCCTTCTCAGCTCCAGCTCTCTGCACAGAGCTGGAAAAGTCCAAGAAGTGCCCATTCTCAGCATCCCCACCCAGGGTCTAAAGCTCCTTGTCATGTACCTAAACCTTCCTCCACTCTGCTCTGGAGACCTGAAATCACCGTGGCTGGTTTGGGAATTTGTCAACTCACTGTGTTTTCAGCAGTAAATACCAGTTTGTTGTAATTCAAAGTCTCTCGAAAAAGGATCAATTGTGACAAATTACCCACTTCACAAATATCCTGGAAGAAGGCTCAAAAAAGTCAAAATGTCCCATTTTTGACACATTTGAAATAAGAAAGAATAAATTTTTAGGTTAATAAATCTAAGATAATTTATAGTTTGCAAAAAAGAAGTAGAAACGAAAAGCAACTATCAAAATGTTTTGAAAGCATATAAAAGCATACAAAAGCTTATTCAGTGGAATCAAAAGGAGGGCTTTCAAGATTTTTTTTTTCTTTAACTGATATTGGAATTTTTCATCTCTGTGGCTGTTGGAAACTGACTTCTTTTCTATCTTAGGAATTGCAGGGGTGGCAAGATGCTTCCTGAGCCACTTCTGGCCTCACTCACATGGCCTCAGTTGGATTATGGCTGTTACTGCCTTTAGCAGATGATGGAGGCTCCAGGTGAGCTTGTTTGCAGATGTCCAGCCCTCTCCCACTCGGAGTGCCAGCCCTGGCGAGGCAGAGCCACCAGATCGGGTGTCACTGTCACCACGTGCTGATGGCAGGGCAGGGTGCCATGGAGCCCTGGCTGTCCCCGTGCTCCCCTCAGGAGCCAGAGGGACAGGCAGAGAGCCTCTGGAAGCAGAGCAGATGATGGTGCTGAGTAGGGAGCACATAAGGGGAATGCTTTCCTTGCCCTCGTCGCCCTGTTCTTTTGAGAGTTTTAAAGTTCTTCTAAAAGTTTTCTATACTTTCTGATGTTTACATATTTCTACTATAGTTCTCACACACTGTTCATATAAGCAATGATTGTTTTGCATTCTTCTTTGTAGGTAGAGAGAACTGATAGACTGTTGGTTTGACCAGTGTGGTTGGAGAGGTGGCAATTTCACCCTCCAATCCACCCTTTTATGATTGTCAATTTTATAATTCTATATGTAGCAGAGTCAGAAAATAAAATCTCCCTTTTGGTTCTTTTCTTCCTCTCTTTTACATCTAATGTGGTGTGTGAGTTATTTCATGTTGTAGTACGACACGCCCTCTCTGTCCCCCTCAGCCTGGTCGTCCCCCTGGATCTGCAGCATCAGACCCCATGTAGGAAAGCAAGACCAAACTCCCAGGCAGCATAAAACCTGCAGGCAGGAGGAGGGTATCCTGGTCACCATCCCTGCATCTGTCCTGGGTATTTCCCATCTGATAGAGCTGGGGCAGGTATCTGCTGTTCATTGGGCAGTTTTCTTTATCTCTTCCACAACCAATCCTCCCTCCCGGAGATATCGCCTGTTAATGGGCCATTAATTATTAATTATCTTCTGTTAATGGGCCAGTAAGTGTCCCTGCATCTGATAAAATTCCATTATCCCACTGGGAGATGTTCTGCTCAGGGGGAGGAACCAAGCATTCCTACCTGGATACAATCTGACTTTTGGGACACCACAGCAGCCTTTGCCCACTGCATTCCCAGAGGAGCAGCTTTCTTCCCCACTGCATTCCCAGAGGAGCAGCTTTCTTCCCCACTGCATTCCCAGAGGAGCAGCTTTCTTCCCACTGCATTCCCAGAGGAGCAGCTTTCTTCCCACTGCATCCCCAGAGGAGCAGCTTTCTCCCCACTGCATTCCCAGAGGAGCCCAGGCCCATCTCCCCCAGCCCTGGAGCTCCAGAGGAAAACTCCCCCCTTGTGCAGGATCCTGCTCCAGCAGAAGCACAGCTGGCACTGCAGGAGGGCTGAGCCACCCTGGGATGGGACTGCTGCCACCTCCCTGACCCACAGGGGACAGGGCCTGCTCTGACTCTGGCAGTGCTGTTTTGTACTATTGCATTTGTATTTTTAATTTTCCTAGTAAAGAACTGTTATTCCTATTCCCGTATCTTTTCTGAGAGCCCCTTAATTTCAAAATTACAAGAATTCAGAGGGAGGGAGTTTACATTTTCTATTTTAAGGAAGGCTCCTGCCTTCCTTAGCAGACACCTACCTTTTCAAACCAAGACAGTGTCACATTTGGCTCCCTTGTGGCTGTCCCACCAAGGGCCCTGTACCACCACTGGTGTCCCCGTGCTTTTGGGGTGGGCTGTGCCAGGGCTGTCTGGGGCTGGGGGAGCAGAGTGCAGGTGGGCTTTGCAACAGGCATCTATGCAGAGATAAAGGCAGCAGAAAGGGAAAATATGCTGATAGAAATGAAGGAGGCTGAGATAATGAAGCAGCAGCCCATATTTACTATGATGAGTAAGAGGCACCCTGTTAGGGGTACAGTGAGAGAGGGAGACAGCCGGTCCCTCCCTCTCCCTGCACACTTCTTCCCCCTCTGCCCCCCTCCTCCCTTGCCCTGTTCCCCCTGAATTTATCTGTCATCCAGAATAACATCTCTCTTCATAATGAGAGAAAGAATGAAATATTTCACGAGACTACTGTCAATCTTGCAGGGCCCTTCTGTTGACATTTCAAACATATATTTGACATTGCTTTCTCATTCTCTCCTGGTGGAGCAGGGAGCTCTGCAGAAAACCCTCTGCAGGGAGCAGACACTGTGGGCTGTTCCAGCCACCCTCATGGGGATGAGATGGAGGAAGAAGCCCTTTTATCTCCCCTCCCTTTCCTTCTCTCCCTCTTCCTCCTCAGCTCCCCCAGACCACGGGCATCCCCCATCCTCTGCTTTGTCCCCTCTTTCCATCAAAAGTTGAGCTGTTCCCTAGCTCTAAAACAGGACCTAAAAGCCACTAATTCAGCAGTGCTGAGGGTTTGATAAAGCTCCATCCTGAGAGAATCCCAGCCTCTCTGCTGTTGGTACCTGTAACAGCCCTTCCCTTGTGGCACAAGGCAGAGGTCACAGGAGGAAGAGGATATGGGCTGGGGTTCCATTCTGCTGCCACCCTCAGGTGGACGTTGCAATCTCTTGAGGAGGTTGGCAAGAAACCTTCTCCCCCAAATCCATATCCTCTGCCACCAGAGAGAAGGAGGCATAAGAAGCACAAAGCCAGTGCTAAGCAGTAGCAGCAGCAGCTACAGGGTCTGATTGCTCCATGAGACGAGTTAAGGTCGCCTTGCCAGCCTGCTGGGGAAGGCTGGGAAACTGCCAGGAGAACCCTGGAGCCGTGCCATTCCCCAGACTCCTTGTGCAGGGAGTCTCCCTCCCTCACAGCTGGAGCACCGAAGGGTGGGGAACCCTCACCCCCACACGAGAAAGAAGGGAGAGAAAAGTGAAGGGACATCCCTGTTCCAGCAGCAGCACATCCAAGTGCCTGTCAAGCATGTAAACCATCTTCAAGAGCTTCCCAGGTGCCAGAAACCCCAGCTGCTCTCTGGGCTGCTTCCAAAAGCTCCAATGTTCCTGTGACATCCCAGGAGGCACGAGGCTGCAGCACGCCGAGCAGGGCTGGGCAGGCTGGGGGCGCGTTCCCACTCGCAGGGTGCCACGTCCCAGCTATCACCCTGTCACTGCTTCTCTGGCAACCGCCCCCAACCCTGCAGCTCCTCACTGTCCCCTCCCAGCCTGCAGAGAGAGGGGAGAATGGCAAAACCATCCCCATGGCCCTTCTGCAGCATCTCAAAACAAGGAGGTGAGGAAAAGAAGCTGCTTTGCAGCAGAAACATAAGGTGATGTTTCCAGAGCAGAAAGAAGATCACCCTCAAAGTCACACCTCTGACCTAAGGCTCCACTGCTCTTTCCATTCCTTCCACCAACACGAGCCTCATGGTGAAACTGAGGGAACTGGGAGATCAGAATTGGTTATGAGGAGGGACCCTGACTGCTTTTCTATCCCACATCACAGCCCCAGGGTGCCAGGATGCAGCTTGTGGGGCCTGCAGGCCAGTTACTGCTCTATAAACACAGCAGTAAATCGCTGCAGACCAGAGGGAGAAGGAAGGTTCAAAGTTCTTCAGGAAAACTGGATGGATTTGCAGAACATTCTCCTATTTAATGAGGTTTTACAAATTGTTTCTAAGGTTCCTACAACTCCTCCGGTGTGTCAACTGAACAAATCCCTTTCTTCTTTTTAAGTTCTGTATTTAAAGATACATTTAATCTTCCTGTTAAAATATTTCCTATTTCCTCATAAAATTACAGAACTAAGATTTTCATCTAGCTCTACTGCTCTGACTCAAACTATTGCTGTAATCTTCTTCAGATCACCAGAGGTTGATGCGTGCAGATCAAAAAGAAATATTTATGATCACTGGTGTTTCCTTTAGAAACACCCCCAACCCTCACAAGCTCACGGAATGAGATCCGATGGCTCCAAGTCAAAGCCAGGCAATTCCAGGTGGGAAGAAGATGTCAGTGGTTAAGAGCAAAGGAGATGGAGTAGCAGAGCTGCTGGCTGAAGAGCATGATCTCCTGCCCTGCAGGACCTCTGGGCCCAGCTCGGCGTTGCTAAAAGCAAAGCTCTTCCCTTGAGCATGCCACAGGGACGCTTGGGAGGGCAGGAGCACCAGGACCCCCCACACGTGTTCTGGGGACCACAGGTCCAACACAGCCACCATGGGGAGCCCAAAGCCTGGCTGAAGCCCTGCAGTCAGCATTGGGTGGGAGGGTGAGCTGAGATCTCACATTGATTTCTGCTGGCATTAAAGCTCCAGAAGAGAAAAATACCTTACGCTGCAAGGAAGCGTTCTGCAGTGAGGCGGTTATGTGCCAGTTCTCTTCCCTGCTAATTTCTGCTTTGTCAAAGCCACTGGAAAGTATTTCTTATGACTGACAAAGCAGTGGGATTTATGAATAGGCAAATTAAGAATAAAGAGGGAAGAAATAAGTCTGTTGATAAAAAAGCTGAATAATTCAGTTGAGGATCAGTTACTTGAGTCGATTCCCCCAGAATTTGAATGAAATATTTTTTACTTAAAGTAAGTTTGTCTTTTGGTTTGAAACCCTGTGAGCCGGAAAGCAACATATTTGCATTTTGCTTTCCAATACATAAACCGAGACTTCATTTTGTAGGCTTTCTTGTTGAATAATCTGCTCTAATTTAATTGGAACTTGAATCCTATAAAAAGCATTTTCTGCTTAGTTTTCTACTGATCTTGGGTATTGAGATTTTGTGATCTGAAAAAGCAATATGTCTGCGTGTGCTGATTACCATCCTCAGAGGAGCTTCATTGTTTTCGTGTTTTCTGCTGAATAATCTGTTGAATCTAAAATGCAGTTTTGACTTAGCTCCTTATTGATATTTTTATTTTAAAATGCTCTGATATGAAGAGCAATTTGTTTGTATTTTCTGCTGGGAAGTGTTTCCTGTTGAGGAATAGGAGAGCTGATTCTGTCAATGTTTACAGGAATAACTAAGTCAACAGAATTGCTCACACAATTAGCTTTACTTGACCCTAATGGTCAGATATTGAGACATTTAAAATGCAGGTCAGTGTCTATGGGGCAAGTGAAGAGGGCATAACCACCTCATCCTCCTCAGCTTTTCTCTCCATCTTTAACTGCCTAAATACCTAAGATCACTGAACTCAATACCCAGATGTCCTTTCCAACTCAGGATACTCTGTGATGTTGTATGATACCTTTATAATTCCAGTCCAAAGTTCATCATTCCATGGAAAATGGGAGAGGTTGGAAAAAAATAAGTGACAGTAAACTTTGGTTTTGTTTCTAGATGCCCAAGAAAAGCCACTTGCTCCTGCATGGCTTGGAGCAGACAATCCTAGGGCGTGGGGACATTCCAGCACTGAGCTCAGCACCAGCCCTCAAACACACCAGAACTGAAACCAAGGAACTGTAGGCACTGAAATCCCTCTGCAGGTCTGGGACAAAGCCCTGCGTGGGAAAACCAGTCCTGTCTCATCTGTCAGCTTCACTGAGCCAGGCCCTGCACATTATCTCTGCCATGGCTTGTAGTGCCTAATCACTACCAGGCTACGTACAACCCAGCACATCCTTTAATCACAGCAGCAATCGTAAGAAATTAAAATAAATTTATATATGTAATAATCACTCAGCCCTGGGTTATCAATAATACACGAGCAGCTTGTGAGAGAGCAGGCGGATGAATGAATCCATAGGCCAGCCCTGCTCTGCCACAGCCCATCAGAATTCCCAGCAGCAGGCAAGCACCGCTGCCCGAGCTGCTGCTTGGAAACAAAACGGACAGCAGGAGGGCTGGGGGGAATATAGCATTTCATTCCCTGCATCAACAGAAATGGATTAATATAAGACAGGGATCCTCTGAGCAATGGCTGGGTAAAATATCACCATGAGGACAGGAAAGCTACATTGACCGTGAAATAATTCCAAAGGGCAATATCATAATTTTGGTATCCCTTCTGTCCCCTGGGTGTTATTTCACCACTCCTGTCATCAAAACAATGCTACAGACCAAATTCAGAGCACTGGACTCTTGCAGGCTGATTCTCCCAGCCATGCTGTCACACTTGCAGGTGTCTGGGGCTCCCTGCTGCTCCCCTGTGTGAGCTGGGGTACCAGGGTGGAGTCAGCGTGGCCTTGGCAGGCACTGGAGATGGGCAGGTCTGCGTGTGGGTGAAGGGCACCAGCTGGATTAGCCAGATGCTGAGAGCATTGTGGCATGACCTTCAGCAGGGGAAGAAAAGAGAGATTTGGCTCTCTTACAGGCAGCCACAAATCCCCCTGACCTCAGTGGCAGCAGGGCAGACGTTCTGCAGGGCACAATTTGATTTCCAGAGTTTAGGAGTTCAATGCCAACTGTTCAGACATGCATTATCCCCCACTTAACTACGGGCGAGCACGTGCTGGCGTGCCCGGAGGCCTTGGCAGGAGGAGCCTGGGATGCACCCGGCTCTCATCGCATGCACATCCATGGGAGGGCTGTGCTGAGCCCTCTGACGTGCCCTCTGAGCCCTCTGATGTGCCCCTTGTCGGTGCTGAGGCAGTGAAATCCCCCTCCAAAGGCATCCTGAGAGCCCTTGAGCTCATGGGGCTGCTTGTTTGCCCCAGTCTTGCTTTCCTACCTGCTTTGAGAACCAGATCCTCCTGCTGCATCCCCAGAGCCTGCCATCTCCAGCCACCACCCATCCTGGTGTAACCCAGCACACCCCAGGTCTCTCCAAGCGTGAAGGACCAGCCCTGGGCATGAGGAATCATTGCACATCCCTGGCACACGGGTGCTCACCCAGCTCTGCAAGACACGGCAGCAGAAAGCCCGTGCTCCAGACTTCAGGCAATAAGCAGATGGCTCCCCAGCACTATCATTTTACAACATTACAGCTTCTGCTCTGCTCATGCAGTAAACATTTTCTGGCTTATTGCATGAAAAAATGTGGCTACCATGGCTTTGCAAAATTCTACATTTTCTACATTATCCTTTTATCAAATGCTTTCAGGGTGGAGGGAGGGAAAAGCATTTCTATTTTCGATTTACATCCTGCAGGACACAGCGTTTTCTCTGGATCCCAGTGGATTTTTGCTTCTTGTTTGCCTCCTTCCTGATTGTCATAGCTCTGTCACTGTTTGTGGGGAACTGGGAGATGGAAAGCTGTTATGCAGACATCAAGGGCTTGCAATTGCATGCTGGTAAACATGAGAGCAAGAAGGATTTCTGATGGTATTAGAAACCACAAGATACCTGCAGATGTAAGTGTTCCTGGAGGCAGCAGGTCTAGCTGTTAGCAGAGCAATTAGACCCGGTGTTATCCAGCCCTGCCTCTGCCCTGTCACTGCAGAGGAGGGGACAGTGCCTTCATCCCCACCCACCTGGTGCAGCTCCATGGCACATGTGGGTCCTGTATCCCACCCTCCAGCCAAGCCACTGCTCACTTCCACCTAGGCCTTACAAGCTGGGGGAAGGGGGAAGGAAATGATCTGGAGGATATGGCTCGGTGCCTTGCTTTACATGTACAGCAATTACCATTCTGGCATTTTCCCTGTGTTCGGAATAAAAATGTCAATAAGGAACAAGTTATTACACCAGAAAGAAGGTGGAAATGGCAAGAGCTCATGCAAGCTCGAGGGCTTGGGCATTACTGTAAATGCTGCCCCTGTAAATTCCTGCTGTGCTCCCTGAGCTCTGGGATCAGGCCCACCCCTCCCTTCAGCACCATGAGACCGACCCAGCTGGTGCTCCCCAGTCCAAGACGGCACTGGAACAAACTGGGATGGTTGGGGACTGGAGCACACAGTGTACAAGGAGTTGGGTTGTCAGCCTCCAAGCAGACCTTACTGCCCTCCGCTGCTCTCCACAATCCTGAGGCTGCCCCAGTAAATAAAAATGTATTTTTCTCTTTTAATGAAACCTTTCTGTCCTTTTCACTTTTACCTTTTCCTTTCCAAGCCTTTCTTTGGTGCCCCAATGAGCTTTCTGCCTCCACCAGCCCCTCCAGAGGCCTCAGCAAGGAATGACATTTCCAAGGAAGCAGTGCAATTCCATACTGAAACTCAGAGTCCCTGCATCCAACAAGGCTCTTGGCAAAGGGCACCCCCAGAACTGTGAATACCAGAGGAGACCCAACCACGACACAGGATGAAGGAGGAGGGTGACAAGGGGAGAGGGATGCTCCCAGCTAGAGGAGGGTATGTTTGCCCACACAGAGCCTGGCAGTCAGGATGAGAGCTGGGGGGCAGGAATCTGCGTGCCCATAGCCCCAGCAGCAACCACAGCCCAGCCCAAGGAGCAAGGGAAGCACGGCACCCATGGCCCCCTCCTGACCATGGATGGAGAAATGATTCTGACTGCACCTCTGCTATCCTGCACCTACACTGCCTTCCTCTCCCTGCTTTCAATTATGAAAGCAAAACAACACACACCAAAAAAACAAAACCAAAAAAACCTCAAAACAAACAAATAAACAATGTTTTTTAAAAAAGCCCTCCAGGAATTAATTAATGATTCATGTTGGATCCTTGGCAAACCTCGTTCTGCAGAAGTTCAAAGCAGGAACAATAAGTATTTGGCAAAGAAGGGGCAGTGGGCTCGTGCTTGGCGGCGTGTGGTGCGGAGTGCTGGCAGCATCCTTCCCTCATGGAACCGACTCCTCAGGGACCACCGGAAAGGCTCTGCCAGGCTGCTCCGAGCCAAGTGTCACATCCAGCCCCAGGGATCAGCCACAACCCAGCTGGGAATAACTGGGGACAGAGGCTTGGGAGGAACACGCCACTGCTGCCTGCAGTGGCTGTGGCTGTGCCTGCCCTGCCTGCCTTGAATGAGGTGCATCCTCCATCCCGTGTGCTCACACACACATGTGCCCTCCTGAAAACCTGGGCCTGAGCCACTCCAACTTGGCATCCTGGAGATTTAGGATAATGAGAGATCTTTAATGCAATTAATAGATGTCATGGGACATGGTCTTGTGAGTCTAGAGCAAATGAGGCTTGGATAATTGGTGCTGAAACACATATATCAGGAAGATGATTTCCCCCCCTGCCAGAGCCGGAGGCTGGAACACGCTGTCGACTGATCCCGTACAAATGTGTTTGGCTATTGGCTGGCGGCAGCTTCCAAAGTTCTAGTGTGGAGCCTCTGCCAGGCAGGCCTGCAATCCTAGCAGCAAACAAGCTGTCATTTGGTTGTTAAAAGAACTGCCTGGAAAGTGGCTTTATCCCCACATGCATGCACAAGCACCCACGCACGTGCTCACGTGCATGGAAGCAGCCAACAGGCACCGGCAGCGGCTCTTCTGGCCTTTGAGCTCTGCCTACAGCTCCACTTCCCTCAGGGGTCCCTGGGGGTGCAGAGGAGGCTTTAGTCTGTGCTCCCCCACCCTGTTATGGTGTCAGCCAGAGCAGAGTGGTCTGTCTGTCCCACAGCAGGGAGAGGGATGCACCCCACGGCATCCCACCAGAGGGATCTGCCACCTCCCAGCACCGTCCCCAGCAGCAGACCCACAAGAGCACAGGACATGGTGCTCCCCAGACACCTCCATCCCTTGGTGGTCTGGTCAAAACCATAAATAAATCTACCTCTACATTGCCTCAGCAGCACCTCCAAATACCAGACAAGGACATATAGTGCTTCCCCAGATCCCCAAACCTGCTCCAGGGTATTGCCAAGGCATGTGTAACCAGAAAGCCATGAATTTTCAGAAAATGCCTAATAGAAAACAATCTCTGATTTGTGCAAGGTTTCTAAATGAAAAGATTTGTCTTGCACTGAACTCAGTGAATCAAAATCACCTGCAGGACAGGAGTCAGGAAAAACCCAAGCCCTGGAATTTCACTGGGAAATATTCAGGAATTTTGCCGCAGTAAGGGGAAAAAGTATTTAATTTCTCAAGCACGAACCATAATAAAATGTTAAATACAACCTGGATATTAAATTAAAACATAAAAGTCAAAACACATCAAATCAAAGAGACACATTTGAATTTCCTGGACACTGTCAACAGTCAGAAGCTAGAATTATTTGCTTCAATATTCTCCCACCTGAATGTTGGCTCCATGGCTACATGCCGATTCTGATAATGTAGTTTGATAAAAAATACATTTTCCAATGGAAAATTTTACCCCTGCTACTCTCTGCCTCCATTTCCAGAGTGTCTGATGGATGATGCAGGGGAAAGAGGTGGTGTCACTCCAGGGCAGGTCCCCAGCAGACAGGGGACCAGCCTTGAGATGCTGCCCCACGCTTGGCTTGTGCAGGACCAGGGAAAATGGACCCAGCCTGCGCCCCTTAACGAATGGGAAAGCATTCCCATGGGTTATTAAGCATTTGTGTATGGGTTTGGAAACTGTAGCTGTGTCACCACAATGTAATTATGGATACACACAAGGCAGGCCATCAGAAAACAGCCGAGCACTAGGCTGGAAGAAGCCCCAGCCTCCACCAGAACCCACTGGGAACGAAGGAGATGGCACTGGGCAGTCTGAGCCATCAGCTCTGTACCAGAGCAGCTCTGCCAACCAGCCCTGGGCACTCCTGGCTTGCCAAAACCACGCTGGCTGGGGGCTTGGTTGTGCCAAGACAAGGACTGTGAGAGCTCCCTAGGGACACATCACTTCTGACAGCAAAAGAGGGAATAAACCCCGGCTGAGCCCACTCCTGGTTGTCACTGGGCACCTGCAGTGCAGCCCCAGCTCCTGCAGATGTATTTGTGGGGCTCCAGCCCCCAGGAACAAACCCACATGATTGGAGACAAAAAACAGAGGTGGGGGATGGCCTTGGTTTACTGCTCAGCAGCCCGGTGCTTCTGTGGCAGAGGGAGGCTACCAGGAGAGGTGCCTGGCTCACAGAGCATTTAATGAAGGTCCAGCACTTCATTAGGCAGCCATGGAGCCCTGTGAAGCCTATTTCCACTCTGGATCAGCAGTGCCAAGGGCACCCAGCTGGTGCCAGGGTGTGGAGAGAGCAGAGGGCCTCGAGCACCCAGGGCCCAGGACATGGAGATGCCAAGCTGTCCTGCCAGGCAGGGCTCACCACGGGACATTGGAGTGTCCAGCCCCACGTGCTGCTGGCCCAAGGGACCCCCCTGCCTGCTCTGCCTGCAGCCCTGCCCACTGTACAGCAGTACAGACCAGAGCCCCCTGAGGGGAGCAGAGCCCAGGGATAGCTGCTTTCTGCAAGGCCAGGACTTCCCCAGGGCCCTGGCACCCCATGTTGGCACAGACCACAGGCACAGCCTGGCTCCAGATGCAGAGCAGACAAGGCTAATGCATGTGACACCTGGGAGTCAGAAGTTAAAGAGCAGCTGAGAGGCAGCGCTGTGGCCATCTGCCAGGTGATCCAAGCAGTGCTTTCATAATTCAACAGGCAATAAAGTGTTAGAGGAAGGCAAGGCCAGCAGCCTGTCTCAGGGAAGGTGTCTTGAGAGCAGGGCTGGCACCTGAATCCTCAAGCCTGCAGGTGTGGACATGCAGAGGGAAAACACAGGTGCCCTGCAAGGATCCTGAAAATCTCACTGCAGAATCAGGTTGTCTTAGGTTGGAAATGCAAGATGTGGCTGGGGTGTGCATCCTATTGCCATCTGATAGAGCTGGAGCACTTATCTTCTGTTCATTGGGTAGTTTTTCTTTATCTCTTCCACAATCAGTCTCCTCCAGGAGATCTCTTCTGTTCATGGGCTATTAATTATTTTCTTATGTTAGTGGGTCAGTGAGTGTCCCTGCACCTGATAAAATTCCATCATCCCACTGGGAGATGCTCTGCCGAGGGGGAAGAACCAAGCATTCCTACCTGGATACAATCTGACTTTTGGGACACCACAGCAGCCTTTGCCCCCTGCATTCCCAGAGGAGCAGCTTTCTTCCCACTGCATTCCCAGAGGAGCAGCTTTCTTCCCACTGCATTCCCAGAGGAGCAGCTTTGTGCCCCACTGCATTCCCAGAGGAGCAGCTTTCTTCCCCCTGCATTCCCAGAGGAGCCCAGGCCCATCTCCCCCAGCCCTGGAGCTCCAGAGGAAAACTCCCCCTTGTGCAGGATCCTGCTCCAGCAGAAGCACAGCTGGCACTGCAGGAGGGCTGAGCCCCCATGGGATGGGGCTGCTGCCACCTCCCTGACACACAGGCTGCCAGGGCATGTTCTGATTCTGTCAGTCTTGTTTTATATTACTGCATTTTTATTTTTTCTAATAAAAGAACTGTTATTCCTATTCCCATATCTTTGCCTGAGAGTCCCTTAATTTCAAACTTATAATAATTTGGATGAAAGGGGTTTACATTTTCCATTTCAAGAGAGGCTCCTGCTTTCCTTAGCAGACACCTGTCATTTCAAACTGAGACACAGGTAAAAGCAGGTGCTTCTTTAAAGGATTAGATGTTATTGAGATGAATGAGAACAGGAAATAGAGTCAGACTAATGAAGGCAGCAATGTGGAAAGTCCTCAGCCCTTGGGGGCTAGGCTGAATAGCTGGAAAGAAGATTTACCTGAGATCTGCCACTTTCTGTTAGACTTGTAGTGCAGAGCATGTTCTCCTGCACTGGGGATCCATCAGCTCCAGCTGCCAGTGAAAGGGACCCGGGATGCCTTCCTGAGGTGTTCCTCCAGTTCTGCCACAAGTTGTCGGCAGAGCAAAAGTTCTCTGTGCAAGCAGCAAGGAAGTGGCTTAGAGGTCCTGGGATTTGTGGCATCACAAAGCCACAAAGATGGCACTGGGCTGTCCCATCCTGAGGAGCTTTGGAACAGCCTGGGTCTCACTGGGTGACTTGCCAGACCCACCCACCATGCTCCCCACTCTCTACAGGCTGCCTTCCTAATCTCTGCTGACCCAATGAGGAGTTGGGATCAGTAGTGACAGAAAGGGAAAGAAAGCAGCAGCTGGAGACCATGACTTAGAATATACCCAGGAACCACACTTAAGATACAGCCCAGCATGGGAATCCCAAAGGCCTGACATTGCCCAACAAAAGGATGTTCATAGTTGGCATAGGCAGCTCTCCTGCCCAGGGAGATGGAAAGCACCAGGAGAGCCTTGGAGGCACAAGAAGGGTTAACTCACAGCCATGGGAGCAGAAAATGAGGTTCCAGTTATTAGTTGATTTATTGGTCTGTCCTCAGTTGGCACTCAGGACTCAGAAGAAAATGTTCCACTCCAAAGCATTAAGCATCTTCAAAGAGCAGAAGCATTAAAAATTGAAATCATAAAATAGACATGTAAATATAGCAGAGGTAAACGGGGCAGCGAGGAGAGGAGGGGAGCGGAGCCAGCCCCAGCTGAGCCTGCAGGGCAAGGAAAGGGCTGTGGCAGGGGACTGAAGCCATGCTGGGGTGGCTGCACCGCCTAGCTGGGGGGATAACCTACAGGGAAGCTCTGGATAGCTTCTCTGAATGACTGCACTGCTCACCAAGATCTGCAGGTTGCAAACACCAAAGGGCAAAGCTGCCTTGCTGGATGTGTGCAGGAACCTCACTGCACCCTCCCCTGGCCTACTCCATATTCCATAGCTCTAGGGGTTTTACTCCCCATCTCCCACACCAATCCTTCTCAAAATACCTCAAACATGGCAAGAGAGGGGGAGTGGGGCTGCCTGCCAACAGTTCACCAGGTCGAGCAAACCCAGTCAAGTCAACCAGCTCTACATCAGGAGTCACAGCTCAATGGCAAACTGATTCTTTAGGCAAGAGCTGCTGGTCACATGCAGCATTTCACAGTCAGGGACAAGCACTCCCTTTCCTTCTCTCCTAGAGCAGCAGGGCAGAACAGACCCAAACTCCTCTGACCAGCAAGGCATCCTTCAAGAAGGATGGTGTCACCCTTCCCAAAGCACCTGCCAAAGCAGAGGGCTCAGCAGCACTCCCAAACCTGAGGATGGGCTGCTGGAGGTGCTGGTCCCTTCCTGGGTATAGAGGAAGGGAAGGGACCCAAGGTAAGTCACTACTCCTGTGTAAGAGTCCTTTGCTGGGCCTGGGAAGTGGGAGCTAAGAACTGCTTCATGTGTTGCTCCAGCATCTGGCCCAGCCTAAGGCACCAGCTGCCAGCAGGGGTGGCAAGCCAGGGAAAAGATGTAGAAAAAGGAAAAGGGAGGGTGGGGAGGACACAAAACCTCCTTGCCACAGGGGGAACATGCATCTGACCGGGGACTGGCATTTGTGGACAAGTGCGTGGCAAACCCAGCCTCCTTATGAACACCAAGTGATGCCTCCTAATGAACAGTGGGCTGCCTTTTGATTATATTTCAGAGCTATCTACAGAGATACCAAGCCCTCCCAATTTGTCACTGCTCTTCAAGAGGGTGCTGGATGCTCAGCCCCTCTCCAAACCCACTTTGCTCAAGGGCCTTGAACCTCCATGTGCAGGAAATCCCTTGAAGAACCAGCCAAACATGAAGCAACCACACCAGTGGTCAGATGAGCTCCTAAGCTTTCAAACCTCTGGAAGTACAACCATCATCTTGGGAAAGGTCTCCAGTGAGGAACTGGGAAATCACCACATCCTCCAGAGTGCTGGAGTCCCCACAGGGCCCCGTCCCACGTGTGGTCAGCAAGAGGGACCACCACCACCACCACTGCCCCTCACCACGCTCTGGCACAAACCCAGCTCTCTTGGCACCCATACCTGCTTTTCTTCTACACACAATTTTTTCTTAATTGGGAGCTTGTTAATTATCGCAATACTTTGCAGAGGAAATAAACAGCAATTAGAGAAATAAGTGGTATTTTTATTCCCTAGCACTCTGGCAGAGCTCTCTGACGCCTCCCATCCCTCGCTCCCACACGGGCACATGTTGCTGCCTGCTCCGGCGGCGCTGCCCGAGTGCTCTGCTCCGTCTGTTCCCCACGAGCAGGGCACTGTGCTGGTGGGCTGCCTTGCTCTCCCCCGGGGAGGAAGCGTTACTGTGTGAAAGCAGCAGGCTGTCCCACTCTAATCTGTTTTAAAAGTCATAAATTGCTGAGAAAAGCCAGTTTTCCTGCACAACAGAAGGTTAGCGTGTTTAAAGAGAGCACTGGAACTGTTTTTATTAATCAGAACTGCCATAAAGAAAGCATTTTAATTAACATAATTATCCTGTTTGAGAGAAGCAGCCCATACCTCACAGATACTTTTCAAACTAAAGATGCGGGCTGTCACAGTCAGTCATAATTAAGCAAAATGAGCTGGTTTTCCTTGCTGTATGTCTGCCTCTTTCCAGCCACATGCTTCTCCTTTCCTCTTACACTCAGTACAAGGCACGCAGAGACAACACAATGGGGGTGGCAGGACAGGTCTCCATCCGTGCATCTCAGTCTCCAGCACGGAGCAGCTGGGGTTAATCTCCACCCGAGCCAGCAGTGCCGACTCCAGGCACTGACCAAGCTGCAAACCATCAACCTGGAAGATGGAGGTGGCTATAAAAACCCACAAGATCTGTACGGCTCTGTTTGCAGCACAGTCTCACAGTCAACAGATAAAAGATTTATTCTCATTGAAAAAGACAAAAAGAAAACCATAAAAAGCCTGGCACTGGGCTGCCCGCCAGCACTGAGAGAGAGGAGCGGGTAAAGGGAATGAAAGCTGGCATGGGCAGGCAGCTGTGTGGGTCTGGGTTTCTCTGAGCATCCTAGAGACAAAGCTGGCCCCTGGAGGGCAGTGATTCGACCAGGAACCGCAGCCTTCAGCATCAGCCCTCATCCTCCTCCTGCCTGTCTCTGCCTGCAGCATGAGGCTCCACTACAAGCCTTGGGCAGCATCTTCCATTCCTCCCTACACAGTCAGAGGCTCAGTAGCTCCCTTGGCACAACCCTGCCCGCCCTTTGCTCCCAATGCTGAAATCCCCTTTCCAAAGGGCAAGATGGGCACACAAAGCAATCAGGCATCACCTCCAAATCTGATGCTGGCTGCTTCAGCCAAGACATCCTGCACGCCCTGCACTCCTCCAGTGTCCTGCAGCAGGACACAGACCCTTGGCCAACCAGCCAAAATCCCTTAATGGCAGCACCATTCAGTATTTTAACAGGTACTTTCAAGAATGCTCTGCTATTTGGCCAAATGTGCAGCGTATTTGTCTGTTAACAATTTGTGGTTTTAATTAAAACCTCCTTTATTTGTAAGAGATGGCTCTGAGTTGATGGGTTTGCCCTGAAATAGCACAGCACTGCTGGAGATGCTCGTGTCATGTCCTTCATTCACACCTGGTGTCATCCCAAAGGGACCAAAGTCACCATGCTGAGTTCTCAGCCCGGTGTCCCCAAGGACTGCAGGGACAAGGGCACCCATCCTGCCCACACAGCACCCAGTGCTGGGTGTCACCACCCTCAGGCAGCCCACGTTCCCTTACTGCCAGTCAAGAGCTATCTGCAGGTAGGACAAGGCAAAAAATTTGAAAATAGGTATTTTTAGATATTTTTTCTTTTTTTTCTTTTGGCGTGGTTTCCTTAAGAAAACAAGTCTCGTGCCATCACATGCTCCACGTGTTGTCTGTCTACCCTAATTACTCTCCGACTCAGCAGTCAAATTCAACAGCTTGTGAGTGACAGCTGAAAATCTCGAAGTTATTAAATTCCTGGAGGTTTCATGGAAATAGCCAGGCAGACAGAGTGGAGAGGTCTTGCTCAGCTCAGCTGAGCCAGGCTGCAGCAGGAGCCTGGGTCTTGCAAGGCACCAGAGGATCCACATCGGAGAAAGGAAAAGCACAAAAGCCCTGATGATGCAAGGAAAAGGCTGAATCAGAGGATGTAGCGTGCTAGATATTGAAATCAGTCAATCTTCAAGTATTAGCCCCTGGAAAAGGAGCCTTCTGCAGTGCTGAGTGGCGTGTTAACAACCTGTTTTTCAAACAGGAAACACAATTTCCATGGGAGAATCAGGTTTTCTGGATGGAAGAATTAAAATATTCAGGGGAAAAAAATCATTGAGCACACTTTTCTTCTTTGGTTTAACAAAGACTGACACATTTCAGGTGACTAAAAAGACATCTGGGACCCACCACAGAAAGTCTAGAAGCATCTCCTGCATCAAATTTTGCTGGGCAGGGGTCGGAACTCGTGTCAGCCTGCTCTGAGTGCCCCCAGGAGAGCTGACCAGGGACGTGGAGCAAAAGGAGAGCACAGAGTAGAGGCAGCAGGGCAAAGCCTGGGGCTGGCTGCTGTGAAGGGCTTTGTGTGGCGCATGGCAGGGTTTTACTGCTACGCCGACTATGCAGCACCCACTTAGAGACGTCTCAAGACCTACTTGTAAGACCAAATAAAAATGTATCTTCTGGTTCTCGACTGTGAGATCTGAGAAGGAGGCTTCCAAAAGCGGCCGGGGTTGTGACAGCACAGAGGAGCTGTTTGTAGGTCTCTGTTTGCAGGCAGCATCCCGCAAGCAGGGCATCTGCCTTCCCCAGCACACAGCACACCCAGGACTCCTTGCTGGCAGCCTTGCGCTCGGTGGCACCGCACTGCGTGGCACTGCCAGCCTCGTCCCCTCCCTCTGGGCCCTGTGGCTGTTGGGACAGAAGCACAGCATCCTTCCCCTGCACCGCCCGCCCGCTGCCCTCCTCACAAACCAAAAGGAGGGAAATCAGTCCCCCAAGCCACTCTGATCGCTGCTTAACCTGAGAAAATCACATTCTGCGAGTGCCTACGCCACGGGGCTCGGGATCCCATCCCGCCCATCTGCCGGAGCCCGGGCTCCCGCTGCGTAAAGGAGTCACGCCAGGTTTCATAGCGGGAACTCGGTTTTGAGCTTGTGTGACTCTCCGATGCTTTTCCTTTTTTGTTTGTTTTTATTTATTTTTTCTTTTTTTACGCGGCCAGGAAAGCGCCATATAAAGGGTAAGTATAAAAATACCGATTTTCCCCAGCTAAGCAGCCGCGTGAGCGGCTCGGCTTGCGCCGCCCTGCCTCTCGAAGGCTGTGTGTGTGCACACGTGTGTGCTGCTCCGTGACACACCGGGACATTTGTTACGGTGACAGCCTGCCGCTCCCCCTTGGGGCGAAATGGGGTTTAATTTTTAGTATAACCTTAAAAAAGGAGACTAGCAAAGCAGCTCTCTCATAAATTTTGTAAGTGACATTTATTTCTCAGTGCATTTTCGCTAGAGATGGACAAATCTGGAATTTAGGGGAGCAGCCATCTTCTCCTGCCAGCTCCAGTGTGATGATGTGGTTATCCTTAGGCTCAGCTCAGGCACTGCCTGAAAAACCTCCAGATGCTGAGCCCTCTTCTCCCTTCAAGACCTCAGAGCAAAATGTAGCCCCTATGTGCCTTAGGGGGCTCTGGGTACTTATTTTCTTATCTGGAGACCCTGTCTTTAAGGAAGCTCCCATGGGCTGGATACCAGCATAACACAGCAGGGTTTCCTGCCCAGTCTCACCAGCTCAGCCCATGAAAGCATCTCTGGCGTGCTCAGATCCCTGCCCATCCTGCCTGAGGTATGATGAGTTCGCTTCAAGAGCTCAACAGATCTTTCTGGTCACTGAGATGAGCTCCCTGCTACCTAAGCCTGCCAAGTCTCAATTTGAATACAAATAAAAGATCTCAGCAACTGGGTGTTTAATGACAGGGACTAGAAATCAGGCTCTGCAGAGTCACACCAGGTTATTTCAGCCCCCTGGAGCTGGCTTTGGGGTGTGCTGGGAAGGCTGGTGCTTCCAGCTCTGTCCAAAAGTGCAGTGGTTCAAGGAAACACAAACCATTCCAAACCCCCACACAAACCATGCCCAACCCCTCTCAAACCATGCTCAGCCCCTAAAGGCTGAACTCAGAGGAGCACAGGTGGGGATTCACAGCACAGCCTGCTCGCTGTAGTGTCGCTATAGGACACGAGAATGCACAACGCGAGCTACCTGCTACTTTGCAAGGCAAAAAAGAGCGCGTTTATTTTCTGACTTCAACTTTTATACTTCTCCAAAGGTGACAGTGGATTGGAGAGTGAATGGGTCACCTCTCCGAAGACATTGGACAAAGCACTAGTACATCAAGTCTCTCCACCCCCATGGAGGAATGCAAAACAACACGTTATTTACAGAAACTGTGTGGGAAAGTTTCCCAATAGAATGTAAACTCAGAAGGCTTTAGAAAACTCAAGAATCAGGGTGACAGCTGTAGGACACGAGAAAGCACAATGTGAGCCACTTGCTATTTTGCAAGGCAAAAGAGAAAGTTTATTTTCTGACTCTAACTTTTATACTTTTCCAAAGGTGACAGTAGACTGGAGAGTGAATGGGCCACCTCTCCAAAGACATTGGACAAACTACTAATACATCAAGTTTCTCTGCCTCTATGAAAGAATGCAAAACAATATGTTATTTACAAAAATTGTGTAGGAAAGTTTTCTAACAAAATATAAACTCAGAAGGCTTTAAAAAAACTTAAGAATCAAGGCAACACAGCCCTCTCCAAAATGTGGGTGCAGGGGTTTTGCACCACTAGGTGCCAGGGTGAAATACCATTATTTGTGCCTCGACAGAGGAAAGTGCAAGATGCCACTAGATCTATTACATCCATATAGATTCTACAAGAGACATAGGGACAGGAGATGGCCCATTTACTGCCTTGGGGATGGACTAGACCCAAAGAAACTCGTCCAGTTCCTTCACACTGACAAAAGATCAAAGGAGCAGTTGTTAATTGATAGCAAAGTCTGATGTAATTTGTGGCACAGTTATTTGCACCTAGGAAAAAGCAGGCTGGTGTCAGTCCTGCCATGACAAGTCCTTGAGTGTTGCCCTGCCTGCTGGTACACAGGGATCTGCAGAGTCAGTTACTTCGGATTTCTAGGGAACAGGTCCTTTCAGAAACTGTGCTCTGAGTCCTAAAGACTTGGCACCTCCAACTGCAAAGTGCTTCAAAATAGCCACAACAGGCTTTCCCCAGGCTCTAACAGAGTCTGGAAAAGCCTTTTCTTTGAGCAGACAAGTGCTTCCCTCTGCCGAGGTGGCTCAGCATCCTTGGAGCATCCCATGTGCTCCTGGGGATTCCTCTCTCTGCCATCCTGGGGTGGTGTTTGGGCTCCCTGCCAGCCCAGGGGATGGAAAATGCTGAGCAGAGCCAGCAGTGGCTGCCCAGGCCTGACTCTGGCAGGAGGTCCTGCCCTGTCCCAGCCAACTCTGTGAGACCTGGGCTGACCCTCAGCACTCCTCCTCACACAGCCCACACAAAGGCATCCCTTGGAGCCTCCCAGCATCGATGTCCTCTGCTCCAGGCTCCCCAGGAGCTCTGACTTCCACCCTCTCAACACACTCTCTGGAAACTCCAGCTGTAATTTCCTAGGCGTGTGACCAATCCTTGCTCTGGTGTCACCACATGTGGGACTCCAGGTCATCCCTCTGGCTGCCCTGGCAGGTTTGGGACCCTGGCAGGGGTCAGGAACCCCCCTGGACAGAGCTCCCAGAGACACTGTCTGTGATCTCTGTCCATGGAAAAGAGTTTTCAATCTTACAGGATGAATTACAAGCTCTGAGTTTTTGATATAAGTAATAATTAAGTGTGGCAGGGGTGCAAAAGTAGAATTTTAGGATTCTAGATTAGGGGTCCAAAGGGGACAAGATGGAGAAAATTGGGTGTGCCTTGTCCTTTTTCTCCTTCTTCATGCCCTCCATGTTTCACTGTGGTGTTGGCATTTTTCTGTTGGTTCAGGCTGGGGACACACTGTCCAACGTAGGTGACAGATATTGGCACGTTATTGTAAATCCAGCACAGGTAGTTTGTGGTATTTAATGTTTGTACCATCCCACTGAGGGCAGAGCCCCACACGCTGCCCTGCAGGACAGAGCTGCGGCAGGGCAGCAGAACATGTTAGAGATAAACAGAATAAACAACCTTGAAACAGCACAGACCAATTATGGCTTCTTCTTTGGCAGTGGGGCTGACAGACAGAGACTTTCTACAATCTCAGAATCAGCAATACCCACAGATTCCAACAACCACACATCTCCAGTTCCCCATGTCACATCTCAGCTGCTTCCCAGCTCTTCCCTGGCCTCTCCACTCAACAGCAGCACAAACCAGTCATGTTTTGGCAAAGGGATGCCTACAAAACCTCAGCTGCAGTCTTAAAAAAATGAGAGCATAGGAAAAAAAAAATAAGGCAGCCTCAACAAGGCTGAGCAGTGCTGACCACTGGGACCCATCACCCAGCCACCAGGGTTAGGGGTGGCACCCATGGGAGCCCTTGCCTTGGCAGCAGCTCACTCTGAACACGTAACTGAGCCAAGAGAATTGTAACTCTTCCTCCGTGCTGACTGAAGGCTGCATCATCCCCCAGAGGCCCTGGGGGAGTTGAAATAAGGATGAACATCAGGTCAGACATGTCTCCTGCTCACAGGCATGCACACATCTGCCTCTCCAAAGAGTTTGGAAACAGAGTCACAAGCACAGCCCAGCCCCAAAATCCACCCTGAAGCCCCAAAATCCACTCTGAAGCCCCAAAATCCCCTCTGAAGCATGCAGGTGAGGAGGGAGGAGAGCTCCTGCATCAGCACAGCAGGCTGCAGGGTCTGAGGACGAAGCTCAGAGATGCTCAGCCCATGACTGGCTGGTGCCCAGTGGCCAGAGACCCCACAGGGTCCTCACAGACACAGGAGACCAAAACACCCCTTCTCCCTCCCTAAAACACCAGTTTATCTGCACACCAGCTTATGGCTGATCTAAGAGGGTCCATGTCCTTGTAAGTTAAGATTTAAAGTTTTAACAAAAGCCATTTACCGTTTTGTCTGGGCAAGCTGCTGGTAGCACCAGAAGCTCAATTTTATTGATAAAAGCCTCTTTTCTCTAAAAACATGGGACCAGTTCTCCCCATGACAGCAAAACGTGAGCAACACAGAGCTTCAGACTGCATAGGACAAGAGTTTTCCAGCATTTCTGCCAGGCTGAGGAAAAAGCCCACATCTGACAACAGCTGCAAAGGGAGCTGGTGTGAAACCCCAAGAGGGCAGTGGGCAGAGCAGGTTTCCCACCTCTTCCAGCAGCTGGGAGCACGACAAAGGATGCCAGCAGTCACTTTATAGGGCATCCATGTATTGCTTTGCTTTGCTGGCCATTATTGCACCCCCAGGGAAGCACCTGCTGTGCTGTCAGCAGCCCCCTGCTAGCTCCAGGAGCAGCCCCAGTGGATCTCTTCCAAGGTGCTCCCATCTACTATGGGGGACAAAGCAATGAGGAAGCAGACAAGGAATGCATGACTTTCCCATCGTGCAGGGATTGCTGGGATTTGCTGGAAGGCATCCAATTAGTTAAGGAGCACTCCAGAGCTGAGTCTGGTCTGGAATTGGTAATTAATTACCACAAGACAAGCATGAGTGAATGTATTGGAGAAACCCATGTCTGTCCTAGGGATGGACTTAGAAGAAGAGATTTTGCCCAGCAAACCCACACTGAAGTGGACAGGAGCAGCTGGCAAGCAGGATGACGTGGATCCCAGAAAGATGCACAACACCAGGAATGAACATCACAGCTGGCCCCCATCCTGGACATCCTGTACCAGGAACTGGCCTGTCGCTGTTGAGGCAGGATGGGGATAGAGGAGACTCCAAGTCAGAAGGCGAGAAGAGAACTGAACTTTATTAACAAGTAGCGTTTTCCCAGGCTCAGCCTGGCAGAATCCCTCTCCTTTTCTCTCGAACTGAGAATATCCATACTGGCCCAGCTGGAAGCCCTTGGCCCTGGAGCTTGTTCTCCATGCTGACCCCAGCCCGTCACAGGCACCACAGGCACAGCCAGTGAACACTTTGCTTCTGATGAGCAAAACTGGAGCAATGAAGCAAACAAGACACATCAGCCTGGCTGGCTGCCTCCTGCTTCCACCATCCACAAAGACCATAGCTTTGGAAATCCTGGAATAATTCCCTCATATTCATTTCCTTCATTAGTCTTCTGCTCCAGGTTCCCGACATGCTCCAGTGCAGGAGGACACATCAGCTTCCAGGTCCGAGGCGGCTCAGAGGAGCTGGGCTGTTGCCAGCAGCATCGGCCCTCCTGGGCACTGGCAATCTCCCACCAGGTTCTCCTGGTTGAAAATCAGTGGCTGAGCTCAGGGGAGGAGGAGAATGTGTCTTCCTGAGCATTCACTCCCAGGCCTCACAGCTCCTGGTCCCCATCTCCCTCTCCGGAGCATGTCCCCATGCGGCAGGAGCTGCGGAGCAGCTCTGCATCCAGCCCTGTGATAAATTAGCCAGGGATTCAGGCATTTCGGCACAGCTGCCTCATCCTCTGCCAGCATGACAATGTGATTAATTTTGGGTGCAGATGAAGCTCGTTTATCAGTGGCACGTGGTGGCTGCGCAGGCTGCAGGGGCGTGGGGGAGCCCCGGGGTGCGAGACAGAGCGGGAGCCGGGGCAGGAGGCAGGAGGCAGGGAGGGAGAGTGAGGAGCCAAACCCAGGGCTTCTCTCAGGGAGGCTGTTTGCCACACTGGCTCATGTTTAAGCATGCTGTGGAAGAAGAGCCCGTGTGGGAAGAGAGCTTTTATCTCTGCTAACACACATGGCCACGTCTGGGGAGAGATGTGCAGTGGGAGGTGTATAAGAGCACTGGGGAGAAGAAGCCATGAGCTGATTACCTTGTGTCAGGAGAGGCAGTTCTACCACCATGGCCAGTTCTCCCCCACTGCCTCCTCCTCCAAGCCATTTTCCACTTTCTCCCCTTTTTGGAGGACCAATGGGTCCTGTCTTGCCTGTCCCCACTCTGCAGCTACAGACACTTGCTTTTTGCTGCTGGAGGAGTGTGGCCAGAGCTGTTCCTGCAGGAATTGTCTGGGAAGACAGAGCTGAATGTTCACTTCCAACGTAACACAGCCCTGACACAGAAAAATCTCTTGATTGCTTCATCAACCTATTGGCTGAAGTTTCTCCCCATGCTGGAGTCTGGCAGTGCTGCTTCCTCAACACAGCACAGCTCTCCCAAGGGCCTGAGCTGCTCCCCACTGAGGCTGCCAAGGTCACGAGCAAAGCATCATGGATGAGGAGTCTCTGCACACTTTAGGAGTGAGGAATGGCTTTTGGGGTGAGCTCACACCGTGCCCGATGCCCTGGGGTGAGATGGATGCACAAGGAGAGGACATCAGGGCAGGTCCCCAGGCACCAGGATCCACGACCTTCATTGCCCCCTGCCATGGTTACATGTGCCCCAGACAGCGTTGTCCCCGCTGTAGAACAGCTCTGTCTCAGAGCAAGGTCCTGCCAGGAGCACCCCAAAACTCTGAGATCGCCATAACAATCCTCCCTTCAATAATTGTAGGCCTCAAATAGTGAGCCATTTGCAGCTAAAGAAAAGAAAACCCTTCAAGTTCAATGAGGCCATGCAACCTGGGACATCAGTGGCAAATCCTTGAGCACATGGCTGATGTCAATGCCTTCCACGGGATTTAATTGTCAAACCAACAGATAGCATCAAACAAAGAGGCTGCTTTTTTGGATAAATGCATACTTTTTTTAAAAAAACACATCAAGAGGACAAAGGTTAAGATGACACAATACATGGTAGCGGTGCTGATTGCAAGACACCCCTGCTAATTTAGCTCAGCACAGAACCAGGACCCTTTCTACTGGGTTAAAGGTAAGGTTAGAAAACCCATGGGGACTTTGGAAGTGTTAGATCATCAAACACTGAATAGCACAGGGACTTGAGCCTGAGAAAGCCCAGAAATGTTATCCTTCTACCCACTAGTCCCTCAGGAGAGTGAGCTGGGTGGCTGGTAGCAGAGAGGGTGGCCTGAGAGGAGCACATCCCTGGAAAGGTTACAGGTGACAACAATAGCTTGCAGCCAGGACTGCAGCTTCTGACATTCACATTTCTTCCAGGTCCTCAATGCTCCTCTAAGCCTGGCTTCTGTGCAAAGGTCCCCAGGCAAGTTGTGCTCTCCCTCCACCCATCAGTTCACCTTCTTATTGTTCCAAAGGTCCCCTGAGTCACACCCAGTGGAAATACCCCCCAGTTTTTATTACAATCATCATGCCAATCACCAAGGGTTTCAGTTCCCATCCAACAAAGATTACCCAGGAAGGATTAAAGTCCCTTCACGGACTATGGAAGGGCACTGACAGACATATCTCAGAGCATTTTCACAGACAGGGGAAATAATTCTGGGGTGAAGAGCAGCAGGAACTGGCTCCTTAACGGGGGCACACTCAGGCTCTTCCCCCTGCCTGGGGAGCAGTGGTGGTGCCCAGCCCCAGTGCCCTTCCAACCCCATGCAACACTTTTGCAACAGGCTCAGGGAGGAGAAAACACAACTGCACTTACCAGAGCTGAAATCCTACAAGGACCTGCTGATGAGGCAAGGAACCTGGAAAGGATGAGAAAAAGAGATGTGGTTCAATGGGTTGGCTGTGGACAGCAGCAGGGGAGTGTTGGTGTGGCCCAGCCATGAAGGGGTGGATGGGACAGCACGTTCAGACAGGGCTGTGGCAGGTCACCTATCCTTGCATTGCAGCAGGACCATCTAAATTGATCAGGGCCACCTAAATCCACCCAGCCCCACTTGCCAACCTCTCCAGGTGCTCAGCTGGTGCTGGCAGAGCTACAGCTACTGCACACAGAGGAATTCACTAAGGGATTAAGGAGCCATTTCCATCATTACCATCCTGGTATGAGCACTGGGCTGCCCCATCAGTGTTCCCCTCTCATCAGCTCCTGGAGCACGCCATGCAAATCTGCTCAAAGGAGTCACAACAACACACCTGGGAAACCATAAATATCTGTGAATAATCTCCCCATAAATCCATGGGAAAGGGGAATTTATGGCATTTTCTTTGGAGATTTCTCTGGGTGTTCCCTATTAAGCCATTGTGCTTGTTTGCATAAGTATTCCTCAGACAGTAAAGTCTTCTCTGCCATCAGTTATCGGCTCTGCAAACAGGAGCAGCACCAGGCGTGGGACGTACAAACACCCAGCTGTAAAGATGAGAGACTGGTTCCTATTTATTTGTGAAGAAATATCCTTTATTTGTGAAGAAATAAAGGATATTAATTGCTTAGTGCAGCCACGGCACACTCCCAGCAAGGACAGGGTGAACTGGCAGCTCTGACATGTACAGAACAACTGAGAAAAGAGAAACGAGCCAAAAAACTTTCTGTATGCTGTCAGGGTATGCCACACAATGGCAAAGCTATGGAAAAAATGAGGATTTTTCACATCACTGGGGAAAAGTATCGAGTGGAGAAGAAATGCACAAGTGCTGGAATCAGCCCCAGCTACCCAGAGAAATTGCTATAATGTCCAGCCACATACCAAGGCCACTACAGAAACTAGGGAAGGAAGTGCCTTGCCTGATAGAGCAGCAATGAATACATTTGTTAGTGATAATACATCAGTTACCAGGCTGGGTAGAAGTCTTTCCCACAAGAAAGATTGACACAGGGGCTTATTAAAGAAGGTAATACCCAGTTAAGACACCTACTGGTCTCATCTGATGAATGGTTGACACAATGCAGGAGGGGTTTGAAAATAACAGAATATGCTCAATAGTATCAGCCCACACCTCTGGAAATACAGGTCCATGATATACAGCCTGGAGATGACATTTTAATTAACATGTTCTCGTGAAAATACAAACTGGAACCCATGTGGGAAGCGCCATATACCGTCTTACTATGTTCCTATTTTGCTGTTAAAAGTTTAGGAAAAGAAAGATGGATACACCATTCTCCCATCAAGCAGGTGGTAACTAGCCAGCCAGCTGACAAATGACTGACTCCTGGAAAAACTCTCACATCAACTAAGAATGAATGGGACATCTCACTACTCTTGGTATTATTGAGTCTGTTACTGCTACAGCATAGCTAAGGATAAAAATGATGAATGATCTGAATTAGTGGAAAGTTAACAAATCCAAAGGGAAGATAGTTTTCCTAGATTATATAGGAACAAGGTTCCCAATTCCTGAAACACCTGGCAGGAAGGCTCTTGCTTTCTGGCGTCCATCAGATAAGGTTTATAATTTAGCCTGGGCAGAGGTAAGCAGGACAGGTCTCATTGCCTTGATAATACCAGTTGTTGTGTGATGACAGATAATAGTTTAAGAAGTAATAGTATACAATTAACATCACTTGTGAAGTGTTGACCCAGGAGTGATTACCCTTTCCCTGCTCATCCCCCTTCAAAGCAAACAGGGAGGGATGCCACCGGTATTACAGGGACAGGATTGGGAGTCCTAAATTGTATAGATGTTGAAGTGTTCCTAAATAAACTACGTGCAACAACAAGTGATTTAAGCAAATTAGAGCACCCATTGCGATCCTCTTTATTAGCACTGGGGACTAATCAATGGCTCTTGTCTGATATATTGCCTCTGTGGGAGAAAATTAATGAGAGAGACCACTAGCTGATTGTAGAGGCACTTGGAATGGTCCAGGGCAATCTTTCACCAGCTCTTAGATGTATCCACACTCAGCTGTGGATGCACTCCACAGTGGCTGCAATTACAAGGGTAGGCAAATCCACAGAGGTTTGAAAAGTAGCTTGGGACAATACAACTGAAGAGAATTTCAATCCTGGTGGTATTCGGCCAGTGATGACCCCATTAACAATAAGGTCCTCATTTCTGTCTCAATATGCCTCAGTATAAAGCACATAGCCAACTGTTGCACTAAATCCCAATACAATCATCCTCTTTCCCATAGAACATAAAGTATAGATACCAAAAAGTGGACACAGGTGGCAAACAGTACATGGGAACAACAAGGATTCAACTGTAACGCCATTAAACCCCAAGACACGTCTTGAACCTGAGCAAAATGTTTATCATTTTGAAACACATGCTGATGAAATCTCTGCAACTGCACTTATATGTATTGGAAAAGGATATGTTTTCTTAAGGACCCTTTGTGGTTTTATATTAGTAGGTGATATTATTGCAGATACAAGTAATCACTCGAATATTTGCATTCATAACTTTAGTGGAATTATAGGGTATGATTTTAATTATACAGCTCCTGTTACGTCCTGCCAGTTGTTACAGTTTAATTATACACTAGTTAAAGACTTGTTACCTACTTCAACTGGAATTAATCTTAATGCTGGTAAGGAAATTATCACAACATGATGACTTACAGCAAGTATTAAAACATACGAATTGATAGAAAGAAACTATAAGCACTGTCCACCATAGTGGGGATGAAATGCGGTGTGTGTTCAAAAGAGGAAAAAGAGATGGAGAACACCACTGGTGGGAACTCTCCTGGGGTGGTCATCTACAGCCACAGGAATTTATAACCTCCTGCACCACCCAGTGGTAATCGTACTAGCTTTGAGTCTATTAGGTCTGGTGCTTGTGATCATTCTGTATATAAGATTATGGAAGCTGATCATGCTTTTTGAAAGGCTTTGCAAGCTTTGCTAAATGTATTAGCAGGGATGCTTAATAAAAACAAAGGGAGGGCTGTAAAGAAGTAAAGGATATTAATTGCTTAGCATAACTTGCTTAGCATTAGTAGCTAAGATGTGCTGAAGCTTTAGGTCCCACTTTGAGCAGATTTCACCCTGCACAGCTTCTGCAAGGCTGCCTCGGTTAATTGCCAGGAGAGCAGGTTGTATTTCAGCTATGACATTTCTCTGCATGTTTAACATATCCCTATCATGGCTCCAGTGTACTTCTGCATAGATGGGTGGGAGACGGGGGAAAATGAAAAACACGTTTTCTTCCAGCATGAAATTGTGAGAGTGTCCTCCACTGAGTGCAATTACTGTGTATATGACTTCTGTAGGCTGGCTAATACTGCTAAGTATACTGGAGATTAAGGGATTTGGGGCTCTAAAGTCCATTTCATCCATCCAGGCCTGAGCAAGGCAATGAGAGCAGGGAAAAAGTCTCGCAGGAACCACTGGACCAAGCAGGGTCTGGCCTGCAGGTGACCGCCCCCCACGTCCCCTTGCTGCTCTCAGACCTGTCCCAGGCAGCTCTGAGCTCTGTGGGGGACATGGAGGAGGGTGAATGCAGATGCCAGGGCCAAAGCACCTGCAGTCACATGCCAGGGCTGACCCCTCACCAGTGGCTACCAGACCCAGCACACCCCATCAAGGATGCTCCCGAGCCTGTGCCAAGCACTGCTGTCATGTTCCTGGATGGCTGAGCCCTCCCTAGGGTGGCACGGCAAGGACACGGGGGACAGAGGGAAGGACTTAAGCAGCCATGGTGTTGCTTCTGAGAGTGCTCAGGAGGCAGAGGAGAAGAGCTGTTATCCCTGAGTGGAGACCTAATAACAACACTGGAGATTTCTGCTTTGGCCGAGGCGATGGCCTCTCCCTGCCCCATGGAGAGGGAAGCTGCAGGGCTGCCCATGGGGCTGGACTGTTCTGCCAGTCCCCAGCCCTGCTGCACCTTGGCTCCTCATCAGAGACTTACCCTGGGGGTGCAGGCTGAGCTAATGGGGGGAATAGCCTACCCCAGCCTCAAAAAAACCTCTCCTACAGAGCCAGCATCCTGCCCAGTCCAGAGCAGGCAGAGGCCAAGTCCTGCTGCCACTCCTGCCCAGAGGGGAAGCCATGGCAATCTTCCCCCAGTTCTTCCAAGCCGATGGAATATGAAGCAGAGCAAATACTGGGTTGTTGTGAGGGCACTGAGGAGTGAAGCAGAGCAAGGAGATAGCTCTGAGTAGTAAAAGCTGCCCTTACATTATGAGCTCAGACACAGCCTTGTGCATCCCCAAGCAGCAGAGGAGCCATCTCCACTTTGATCTGAGTTTGATTTAAAATGGAGCATCTCCCTCAGCATCACCCTTGGGGCAGCAGTGCAGCAACCTCATTTTCCTCTGCTTTATCCCTTTTGCCACCTGCTGTGTGCCCAAGGTCCCAGGGCCACTGGCTCCCTGCACCCCGGCCATGATGTTCTGGGTACAGCCCTCAGCTGTGGGTGCATCCTGCTCCCTCTCTGCTCTGGGGTGGGGATGAGCCAGCACAGAGCCAGGGAAATGAGAACTTGCTGGGGCATAATGCCAATTCAAGGCCCATTAACGTCCCACAAATCCTCTGCTCCACGGCCTTATCTTCCTCTGCCATGTCCCCTTGCTCCCCTACCCCCCCACCCTCCTCCTCCTCCCAGCCTAATGGTCCTCTGGGATGTGCAGACAAGCTGTGTAGGTACTCTTGGCTGTGCTTGGGAGCCCTTCAATGGCAGTATCTGCAGGAAGGTCTGATAGGTGACATCCCTGACACCCCTTGGTGACACCTCTGAGACCCCAGGCACCCACAGGCCATGGGATTGCCCCACCTAGCACAGCTCATGGCCAAATGCTCTCCTGCTCTTGCAGACTGAATATCAGGCTTTGAACGTTAACTTTTACAGCATAATATATCCTGCACCAACCCACATTGCCAGGAGATACCCCAAAGCCATCACCTGATCTGGGTGCAAATGATTGTTTAAACACCCCACACAATCCTGTGCATACAGAATAGATTTACTGTCACTTCTTGTAAAATTAGGAAGGGATAAAACCAAACAGCTGAGCACCAATGTCTGCTGGGCAAGGGGAGAGCAACACCAGCATGGCTCAAGGGCTTTGGCTAGAAAGGGAGCTCCAGAATTAACACCAGCACAGTTCACCATGGGGCATCTTTACTTCCATTCCCAAAGAGTGGATTTGAGCTGGGAGCTCTCCTGACACATGGCAGCCTGGCCAGCAGTCATGTTTCAGTGCTCCTTCACTGCAGGGCAGGAGGGGCAGGAGGGGCAGGAGGGGCAGGCAGCTCCCCTGGGAGGTCCAGTGAAGCTCCTCAGATCAACAACAGATGAAAAGCACTGACAGAGGAGCTCAGCCTGGCTGCCCTCGCTGCCAAGGCTCTCACTGCACTGCTGGCCTTGCTGGAAGTCAGTGGCAGCAGAGCCAACAGCAGCCCTGCCACTGCCCAGGAACAGCTTCGGGTCCCTCCATGACCCTCATTCCCCCTGACCTGAGCTGTCTGTTCCCCTGGCAGCTACATCCATGGGCTCACAGCACTGGTTCTGCACCTTTTCAGCAAAGAGCCTATGTTTTACAGAAATAATTGAACTCAGCCCAAGCCTTAGTATTCCACCAGAAACTGTTTGCACAGGAGGTTTGTGTCCAGTCCGTTCCATCAAGAGGCACTACGTGAGGAAGGGCTTTGGAAAACAGAGCATTCCTCGAGGCAGCAGATAAATGCTGGACCAGAGTTAGTGGCTGGAGGCTGGAATCTAGGCAAACTGAGACTAAAATAAGGCCTAACTGCTGGGCAGTCACAAGGAATATTGCAGCAGCTGAGTTAGGAACAAGGGGAATAATCAGCCTTCAGCTATGTCAAGGGAAAGTGAGGTTGTTTCTCCAAAGGAAGTGCCACAAGCAACATCCCAGAGTTATAAGTGGAATACAACTGTGGAGAGTCTGGTTTCCACCAGTGCTACAGACCTGTGACATGTGCTTGGGGATGGTACAGCCACCATGGTCTCAGATTTGGCACCATCCAGCCTGCAGGTCACATCCCTCTCCAGCCATGCTGAGGCTGTGGCACAGGATGGGAGAGGAAAAGCATTCCCAAGCCCATCTAACCTGCCTATGAGAGCTCATGGCATCCTTACATCAGTAACCAGAACTCTGCAGGATCTCCCAGCCCTTCCAGTGAAGGGCAAGGAAAATTCTCCTTCATTGCAGCTTCCACCTTTTATCTTTAAAAGCCACAACAGGCAAGGTTAAAATAAAAAACCCATGACAAATAATCCAAGGAAAAGAATACAACAGCTTTTGAAACCCCATCCTACAGTTGAAAGGGAGGGATGGAGGCAAGGCAAGAAAACCAGTGTAAAACCTCATTACCATCAGAAATCCTCTCTCCCTGCCCTTACCTCCCTGCTCATTTCCATATCATAGGGGACACTATACCTTTCTTCTCTTGAAAAACATCCCATTTTTGCAGAGGCTGTCCCCACCCCCAGCACTGGTTTATGGAGCTGGGGAACAAAAGCCGTGCTCACACCTGCCCTGGCAAGCAATGCCAGTGTGTGAATCTCCAGGCCTTTATCAGCCTCTCAGGAGCAGTTTTTACCATTATTATTAGTAGTATACTTTATCTTTTTTTTTTTTCTTTACCTTTAGCTTCAAGATCCTTTAGTCAGTCAAATTACACTCAGAGTAGCAGAAGTGGCAGAAAATAAAGCATTATAAGGGGTTCAGGAAGCTATTTTCATCTCAAGGAGCACGTAAGAAAGGTTGACGAGTCTTTACTCTGCTCTTATGGGATAATCTGTAGGTTCCCAGCTGATAGGGGGGAAAAAATTAAAAACATCAGGAGAAATTGCAAGAAGTAAAACTGAGGCCTCTGCATAAATTGAAGTAATGTGCAGCAGTTGAAGGCACTGGAGGGTGAAATGTCAGCGCTGGGAAGGAAAGGGGCGCACAGGGCCTGGGTGGTGCTGGACAGAGGGTGCTGGGTGCAGGGCAGGAGGGTCACTCAGCCCCCTCCAGCTGGGCTTTCCTCATGTGAAGTGGACCTGTCACATCTTTCCAGCCCAGAGCATCACTAACAGAGCAGGCAGAGAGGGGAGGGGGAAGCAAAGCAGCTCAGCCATCAGTCAGCATCCCCATACTGCCCTGGATTGCTGGATTTGTCCTGCTCCTGTCTGGCTGCTCCAATAAAAGCTACAAGCATCAAGTCAGGCACAGCAAAAATTTTCTGCCCAGACTTTAGGCTCTCACATTTACACACACAAGGCAGGGCCCTGGGAGCTCCCAGCATTCTCCCAGCAAGCACCGAATGCCGGGCTGGGAGCAGAGCCAGGATGCCAAAGCAGGGGTCAGGATCGCAGGGACATGCACAGAGGGGAGAGAAGTGGGACCATCAATTCCTCTCTGAGCCATTGGCCCGTGGGGATTAGAGATTGATGCAGGCAGTGCTGGATGACCAAGAGCAGTAGGGACAGGCTGCAGGCAGGCACGAGGTAGCGGGGTCCTGAACAGCACAGATAAGGTGCAATAATGCATTTGTGGTGTGATGTCAGAATCTGTGATATTTAAATGATCCCGAGATTGTAGAAAGTCTCTGTCTGTCAGCCCCGCTGCCAAAGCAGAAGCCATAATTGGTCTGTGCTGTTTCAAGGGTGTTTATTCTGTTTATCTCTAACATGTTCTGCTGCCCTGCCGCAGCTCTGTCCTGCAGGGCAGCGTGTGGGGCTCTGCCCTCAGTGGGATGGTACAAACATTAAATACCACAAACTCCCTGTGCTGGATTTACAATAACGTGCCAATATCTGTCACCTACGTTGGACAGTGTGTCCCCAGCCTGAACCAACAGAAAAATGCCAACACCACAGTGAAACATGGAGGGCATGAAGAAGAAGAAAAGGTCAAGGCACACCCAATTTCCTCCATCTTGTCCCCTTTGGACCCCTTATCTAGAATCCTAAAATTTTACTTTTGCACCTGTGCCACACTAATTATTGCTTATATCAAACACTCAGAGCTTGTAATTCACCCTGTAAGATTGAAAACTCTTTTCCATGGACAGAGATCACAGACAGTGTCTCTGGGGGCTCTGTCCAGGGGGGTTCCTGACCCCTGCCAGGGTCCCAGACCTGCCAGAGCAGCCAGAGGGATGCGCTGGACTCCCACAGTGTGGGGCAGCCTTTCCCCCAGTGGCTGTGTGCAGAGTGAGGGATGGGACCCCTCTCCTCCAGCCAGGCCGTGGGGGTCCGAGGCAGCCCCTCCCCAGCCCCGTGCCGCTCTGGCTGCTGTGGCTGAGCCCCCCGTGCCGAGGTGCTGCTGTCACCAGTGACTGATGGCATGGGTCGGGAGGAAATAAATTCCCAGGCTTTTGCAGGAGGTGAGCTGGGGGGTGTATCCATCTTAAAGATGCTTAATGAATGTGCCACAGCCCGCGGAGTGGCAGCAGATCCATCTCTGCAGCCAGCATTCCCCACGCTGCTCCTTGCGAGGTTCAGGCACAATTTAACAGCTTCTTATTGATTTTATTTATGTTTCCCTGGTCCTGGCAGTGTCTAGATTGCCCCGGTCCAACAAGAACCCCATAGTCACAGAGGTGACTTGCACTTGATTTTCCCATCCTGTTTCTCAACTCTAGGGACAAAATCTGGTGTTTGGCCAGAAAAGATGGAGTTTTAGTCTCACATCGGCTTCAGATTCAAGAAGGAGGATGGTGCAGGACAGCTGGGTGATGGAGAGCACTGGCACAGCACTGGGGCAAACACTGCTGCCACCACCCACATTGCCCCAGCACCAAGCTCTGGGTTTGCACCTTTGAAACTCAAAGCAAAATAAGGACCTTTCCAAAGACACCTTTGCAAGATGGACTTAGGAAAGTCCCAGCTTTTATGTAGCTTAGCACACCTTAATTTTCAAGGCAAGAAAAATGGCAATCAGCACTTCTGGCGTGTGACTTGGCTTTGTATTTCCCTCTTCCCCTTAGGGAAAAAGAAAAAGAAAAAAAATGAGAAAGAAAGAAAAGCAGCAAAGAACAGCAGAGACCTACTTGACCTTTCCGGCTAAGAGACCTTGTCTGAATCACTGGATGGTAACAATGAATGAAATGCCAGTGCCCTGCCTTATAAATACCAGCTTCCTCTTGGGGTGAAATGCCATCTTCCAAGCATGGAAAAGCTGCAAAGAAAATATCACCCTCGCCAAGGTGTGAAATACCAGCCTGCTCCAAAATCCCCAGCTCAGCCATGGGGCGATGGGCAGGCTAATGCCTGCTGCTGGATCTCCAAATTCCTGCCCAGGGCCTCTCCAAAGCTCCATGGCATGAAGAGGACAGAACTTCAGTGTGGGACAGCCAGAGCATGAGTCCTCCAGCACTACCTCCAGCTTCTCAGCAGTAAGCTACTCAGAAAAGCTTCCTTGAGGATCTGGGTTATTTCCCTTTTCCAGTGGCTGTGAGTCAGAGGGCCAGTAAGATAAACAGATCACCTTTCAAGAATGGTTGGACAAGCCAAAACAGTTATTTCCAGTTTTAACAGTGAAATGAAAAAACAATTGAGCATAAGGAGATTTTATCATCTAAAAAGTTTATCACAACCCAAACTCCTAGTTCCCAGTAAAAGCTGTTGTTGCTGGGTTTAATCCTATTTATTAAACATGGGAAATCATCCAACATACTGTGCTTGTGTGAAAAAATGCTTCCAAATGAAGCTGGTGATATTTGCAATATCTCCCCTACCCTTCTCAGGGCCAGGTTTGCTTTAATCAAAGCCACATTTTTCAGAAGCTCATCCTCCCTTTTTCCCCCATTTGGCATCCCATCCTCCTACCCTAGTTTCCCAGTACCAACCCCGTTCCAGGTCAGGGCAACACAGCAGGAGGGACAACTTGGACCATCTCTGGGAACTGCAGGGCTGCAGAATTGCAACCAAGCCTTCCTACCTGATGAAAATACGTTGGGGAATGAATGAAGTTGCTTTTTGTCTTCTGGGAACTGGAGCTGTTCTCTTTCCCCACACCCACACCTTCTCTTTTTTTTTTTTTTTTTTTTTTTCCATAAATGTGTGAAATCATTTCACCACCATGTTTTTTTCTTTCAGTTACTCCTCCTCCCCTCAGATCTCGCCTTTCCTGGCATTTGAAAATAGCTCATGAGAAGGAGGAGGAAGGAGGGGAATGAAAGGAAGTGTGTGGGGATGCAAGATGGAAGGGAAGAGAAGGGGAAAATACATGAATACTGAAAATACATGTTTTTCAAAGCAAATCAGAATGGCTGATTGCCTCGACTCCAGAACCCATTCTGGGAAAGGGCTGATAATCAAGGAAGTTTTCTAAGGCTCTCTGCATCCTCTCAGTTGTTAGGCAACACCTAGGAAGAAAGTGGCACAGCAAGGCTGCCTGCATCTGCCTGTACCTCGTGTGCAGGCAGCCATCCCAGCAAGGAAAAGTGACCTTCCAGGGACCCAGATACCATCTGTGCTCAGAGCTGACCGGGATTGCTCTGAACGGATTTTTTTTGACCTGTGCAACACCTGTGGCTGGAACAGAAATGGCTGGAAAAACCTCCTCAGGTGCTAACCTGCCGGCAGAGCGGCAGCCTGGCCCCACAGGACCCAGGGGTGCGGTGAGGGGAAGGGTCTCAGCCACCTCTGGCCTCAGAGGGGCTGCAGGCTGAGGGCTGGAGGGCTTTTTTCTCCAGCCAGCTCCAGGCTGATGAGCAGGATGCCCCCAGCTTGCTGGGCAAGCCATTAGTGCTGGAGCAGTTCCAGGGACAGCGTTGTGCCCGACCCCTCTCCCTGCCTGCCTTGTGGACCATCTCCACGGGAAATGGTTTTAATGCATCAGCATCCATGTGCATCGCATCCAGAGCTTTCCTGCCAGTACTTCTCTGTAATGGATTTAATCCTTGACCTGGAGTGGTGCTGCTCTCACAGGTCCCCAGGGAATCAGAATTCCAGTTGCTCCACAGCTTTCCTGCCAGGAGAGGCAGCGGGGCAGCAGCACTACACCCCTAATGTAAATCTCCTCTCAGCCTTGGCAGAGGTGGGGCTGCCAGCACAGGGGGAGGGATGCTCAGTGCTCAGGAGGCAGCCAGGGCAGTCTTTCCCTCCCACACCCCTTGTCTCCACTTGATATCTTTTCTCTCCCTGCACAGCCCCTTCCCCCTCCTTCCTGCTCCTGTTCTCTGGGCAGCAGTTCTGGGGCCAAAGGAATGTTTTCTTTAAAAGGCCCCTAAAACCTGCATGTCCCCAAACCACTGCATGTCTGTGTCTGCCACAGGAGGGACTTGGGGATTTGTTAGTGGTGGCACCAAGGGGAATCTGCAGCTGGATCAGCAGCAGCAGGAAGGCTGGCAGCACGGGCACTGCCAGCACGCTGCTGCTGGAGCCCTGGGAGCCACGCCACGAGCAGCACAGCTCTGCAGGGATGCACTGCCAGCTCCAAAGGATGCTTCCCATCCCAATCAGGAGCATGACAAGCACTCCTCGCCTCACCAGCGTCAGAAGCCAAGAAGGGAACCACGCCTCATTCTGTGCCACAGCAGCAGCAGCGGGAAAGCCGAGTTGGGCTGAGCCCTGGGGAAGTGGCAGCACACTGAGGAGAGCCTCGCTGCTCTAGGGGGCTTCAGGCCAGCCAAGAGCACCCCCACACCCCCAAGAGTGAAGATGGGGGGCTCTGCCATTATGTGCAGCTCCCTTGGGACCTTGGAGGGGATGAGATGGCTGAACCAAACAGGCAGTGCTGCCCCAGCCCAACACAGTCTGCAGGAGCCCAGCAGGACCACCTTGAGAGGGCAGTGGGACACTGAAGATTGCTCCAGCTAAATTCCTGAGCCCAGCAATCCGCTTCTTTCCTCAGGGGATGTCACCCTGTGACGCTCTCTCTTCTCACCCTCCCACAAGGACACTAATTTTTTCCAGCTGAGCTGAGGAGCAAACAAATCATCACCCACTCCAAGTAGGTGGGTTGGCCACGGTCAAGGAGAAGATGCTTTGTGTTTGGCAATGGTCCACGGAGCTAAGTCAGCAAAGCCGGATGATAGGCAGCGAAGCCACCCTTTCCAATAACAGCACTGTGACACACAGATCACTCCTGCTCCAGAGGTCTCCAAGGGTTTAGTGTGAACTTCATAATCCCCCTGTTTCCAGCACACAGGAATGCTGCTTGCAAAGCTAATCATCTTCTAGGGCATCTTCATTAGCCTTAGAGTACTCTGCTTCCTGCATCCCCACTGGAGGCCCTGGGCCATGTCTTGCTCTCATGTACCACAGTGTAAATGTGTGTATCCCCACCTGATATCACATTTTGGAGATTTCACTGGTGTCCAAACATGCTCTTGGAGGCTCAGAAGAGCAGCACTCCTTTCACTTCCAAGGTGACAACAAGTCTGCAAGACCCCCAGCCCACCTTGTGGATCGAACCTGGGCCTGACACAGTTCCTTCTCCACAGCCCCACCTTTTACCTGCAAGCAATCTGCAGAAATCTCTCCTCTCCTGAGCTCAACATGAGGCATTTCAACTACTGAGCCTCAAAATCAGACACAGCACATTTTACCCACACATCCCTGCATGCCACAGACCAAGAGGCAAACACTGAAATACACCTTAATCCTCACTCACAGAAGCACCTCCTTGCAGAGCAGAAAATTATTTTATTATAGGAAAAGTCCAACCAGGGACAAAACTGAAAGCCCTCACAAGCCATGTGCAAATAACCACACATTAACAGCAGGCAGGCACTGAAGCAGGGCAGTGCAATGGTGGAAATATCACCTCTGCCCAAGGCATGGCCAGCACTGGGCTTTCCATGTGTCATCCTGAGCCCCCATCCTCCTTCCTGCTCCCCAGCACCTGCCAGTGGGGTCCCTTTATATTTTACTCTGCTTTGGGGCTGCTTACAGGGCTATTTGTGGGGCAGCTCTCTCTAGTCCAGCCCTGAGAGTCCACACTCCTCTGCACCAGTGTGGGAGCATCAAAAGCCTCCTCAGGTCCCACAAGTGTTTCAGCTGGGCCAAACCAGATTTTTTCCAAGAAATGAAGTTTTGATGGACATTTTCCAGCCAGCTAGAAAGGCACACAGTGCCTGCCAGCAGTTGCACTGCTTGGGTGTTCCCCAAGGGTCTGCACCAGACCTGGCACAAGCAGCATCTACCATGGCTGGGAGGAGAGTGGCTGCAAACCTGGCAGCTCAGCCTTCCAGAGCTGGGCCAGACATGGGGTTTCCATACCCCATAGCTCCCAGCCCTGCACATTCTTCACTGGGATGTAAGATGGCACGGCAGCCTCGGATGAACCCAGCCCTCCCTCCGCCACTGGGCTTGGACGTGGGGCTGATTAGAAGGATTAAAAAGCAGTTCAGCAGCGGGCAGCAGGAGGGACGTGCTGGCGAGGCCCAGGGTCACCAGCCTGTGGGATGCCATGGGAGGTCTTGAAAGGAAAGAAAGATCTGAGCGGGCATCGCTGCCCAGCTCCCTCTCTAACAAGGGACAGGAACAACCTGCAGCTCTCAAAGAGCTCCCAGATGAAAGCAGCTCCATCCCCAGGATCTTGTTATTATTTCACAGATGTTTCTCACATACCTTTTCTTTACTGTTCTTTTTCTATAGTTACTCGTTGCTCTCAATAAATGGGGCCTCTGGGGCTGCAGGCAGTGGGTGGCAGGAAAGGCAAGGCAGCTCTGGGGGCTGCCCATGGCACTGGCAGGACCAGACACTGCTGAAACACACAAACACCACTGCTAGGGATGCTGAAATGTGCACCTGCAGGTATACCCTGCACAGGACCTCAGCTCACCTCCCCAGCTCCTTCTGCTCCTCGCCAGCAGGATGGGCTTTGCAATGGCTGGTTTCTCTGGGAATTGCTAAGAAACCCCAGCATGAAAAGCATTAGCAAAGTGCAAACTGTTGTGACCCAGCCTCTACCTCTACCTCTGGGCAGGACTGCTGTAAGACAATCTGAAATCCAGGCTGAGGAGATCCTGCCTGGTCTTCCCCAAATCTGGCAGTCAAAACAAAATCTCCCCCTCCTTGAAAAGCTAGAACTACTAAATGGCAGCAGGCAAAGCTCTGTCTTTGCAGAGCAGCCCAGAGCAGGACAGCCTCAGCCAGGGTCACTGGGCAGAGGGACCATGCAGGGATGGGTTATCCTCCTGCTCTAAGCTGGGCATGCAGCCTGGCCCTTGGCCTCTCTCAAACCCTGACTGAGCTCTGGCAGGATAAGCACGATGGCTGAGTGACAACAGAAGACTGAAAGGGGGGAAGTAAAAGGATTAAAAATAGATTCCAGTTTTGTTTCAAATATTGTAAAATAAAAGGTCGTGCAGCAACTATTGTGGAACCAAAAGCACGCCCGCGTCTCAGGCTGCGAGGCAGCTCAACAGCAGATGTATTTTTCATTAAAGGACTATTTAATATTGCAGGTTCCTGCTGAAGACCTGCTTTCTTGGTTCTGGCTGATTGCCGGGGAGGCATTTCTTCCCCTCCTTTGCCTGGAGGAGCAGGGGTTTCCTCCCACAGCCCCAAGCAGTCCCTTTTGCACATCTCCCTGCCTTGACATCCCCAGGAGCATCTCTATCCCCCATCAGCACCCCCAAGCACACACCCAGCTCTACAAGAGAGCCCCACATCCAGCACACATCCAGCATACAACCCATGTATCATAGCATCAAGCTAGCAACAAAGGTAAATAAGAAACAAATTATCAGGCACTTTTAAAAAAGCAAAATGAAGGGCAGGAGCAATCCCAACCGCACAAGCCCAAGGACTGGCAATAAAGGGAAGTGAGACATTTAGACTTTGTAAACTCAAACTTTCTCATTTATCACCTTTGCAATGCCTCTGTCTGCCTCATGGCTGTCAGGCCATGATAATGTATGAACAGCAGTCATTTATCCCTCAACATCTCATTCATACAGACACACTGTGCTGTGGGAATGGATTCACCCCACGCCCAGTTCAGCTCCCAGCACAATAAGGCTAATTTAGATGTTTAGCCAAATCCTCCTTTCTCCTCTGTCCTCCTTTTGTTTTATTTTAAAGCCAGGAGGTGCTGGGGACAGCAATTGGAAGTGACAAGCAGCTGCAGGCAGAGCACTGAGTGAAGGCTTCTCTGTTTGTGATGTCCCCCTTGGGCACCCACCCCAGGTACTGGCACCCTGGGGGGCTGCACTGGAGCACCTGGTCCTGCTGGTGGTATTTTCTGGCTCTGAAAAGCAGCACAGGAACCACTGACACACGGAGGCATCTTAGCAGTGGGGCTGTGACCTCTCTCGGTCCCCCTGGAGTTGGCTTTGGTGTCCCCATGTTTCCCAAACACGCTGTATTTGGTTGGCATCGTATGCAGCGCGCTGGCTCTGCCTCCCACGCAGCTGTTGATTGTGCAGCAGGGCTCTGTTTGTTCGAGATTTGCAAGAGGGAAGGAGGGAGCAGCAGGCAGCTCTGCAAGTGGGTACGTGCCTAGATCCTGCCATTTTCAAAAAATAAAGATATTGCCATTAATTAATTCTTAATTAATTAACAAAGGTTTCAACACTGAGAGACGCAGAATGCATAGAAGAGAAAAAAAAAAAAAGGCAAAACTCCCTGGCTGCTGGACATATTTCTTCTGGTAGAAAAGCTGTTTAGGAGATTTAAAAATTCACATTCAGATGATTTTGGAGGAGGCATGCAGAGCTGGCTGGGTGCAGAGCCCATCCTGTCCAGCACCTATGGGTGCTCCCCTATCCTGTCTGCTTCTGGTCCCTCTCAGAGGGACTGCCTGCGATCAAAGGAGCCGCCCACAAAAGTCCCCAAGGTTTGCCAGCTTGCTGGCAGAGGAAATATCAAACCTTTCTGGAAATCAAACAGCAGAGTCAGAACAGAGGGAAGAAAGGAAAAAAAACACAGGAAACGAAACCTAAACTGACATCCTTTGTAATTGAAAACACCCAGTGCGGAGCATCATCGCTCAGAGGACAACAGCTTTCTGCAGAGGAAATCCAAAGTGACTCCGGCCCGGGGCACTTCCCCAGACACAGAGAGGGCCTGGCATGGGGACTGTCCCTGCTCTCAGCCCCAGGTTTCTGGCGACAGGCTCTGAGCATGCAGATGCCACTGTGTGTGTGATTAAACCCTGTGAAGCCTGTGCCAGGAGGACTGGAGCAGGCAGCCCATGGGCTCTCCCGCCACCAGCAGCGACGGGCAAACACTTCCCTGGGGACAAAGAGCCTGGCCGCTGGAAGAAATCTTCCACAGGGGTACCCACAGCTCTGATGGAGCCCAAATCTCGTGTTTCAGCCTTAAGATGCTGTCCTCCCTGCTATCCAGCTGGCAGCAATGAGCAATGAGCCAGAGAACCCTGCTCAGAGGTTCCAGCAAACCAGCAAAGCAAACCAGCCAAAAACCCCTGAGGATGCAGATTCCATTGCTCACTGATACCTCATTTGAAGGCTTTATATCCTGAACTTCAATGAAAGCCATGTAAAATAACAATAACGACAACGACGACGACGACGACAACGACAACAACAACAACAACAACAACAACACAATAATAATAATAATAATAATAATAATAATAATAATAATAATAGTAATAATAACAGGTGTTCAAATTGAAAATGGGATGCTATTTCTTTGCTTTGCTCATCTCTGCTGTGATCTCTTGTTGATCTCCAAGTGGAAGCCATACTTTAAAAATATTCATGTGTGCCAGACACTCTGGATGCAAGACCTCTAGCAATTTGCCACAAAAACCCATACAGGAACTAGAAATCACAGGCAACAGAACGCATTTTCAGTCCTACTGGGTAGACCAAGGCAGGCAGAAACAGAAAGTGAGGAAGGATGGATAACATGCTCACGTTCCCTACCCCAGTCTGAGCAGTGTGGGGAGGCACGTCCAGCGTGGCATCCCTGCAGTGCATGGGGCACCAGCAGGGACTCCACAAAGGCTTCTCAAGCCCACAAGGGAAAAGCATGGGAGCTTTACATATGACATGAGGCTTTCAGCCTGGCCTGCTCACAGCAGGCAGCTGGAGGGTTTGCTGCTGGGCTGGATCTGAGCACAAGGAGATGGCTGCAAGCGAAGGATTCGAGCCATGTCCTCAAGGTTCCATTCCCAATCTCCCAGAGCCACCACCATGGCATGCAGGGATGGGAGATGCTCTGCAGGCGGGCAGCCATGGGAGCTGGCGCTCGTCCTTCCTACCCAGCTCTGTCCCAAGCAAGACAGTGGAATTAAGCGCAAGTTATAATTAAGACTGGATGTTTGAAGAGAAACATAATCTCCGTTCCGTGGGATTCGCCGGCACAACAGTAATTAACGTCTCATTAACATTCGCCTAATTAAGCAGTTTATGAAAGTGGATAGATTTGCATACTGCTCCACTTCAGCTTCAATGCATCCAGTTATATCCAGGCACCAGAATTAACCCTTCCAGGGCATTTCCAACCCAGTTCCCAACCCTGCAAGTCTTCCCAGCCTCTCCCTCTGAGGACACAAGCTGCTGTCACTGCACATCTCACTGCACAGTGCTACCCAAAACCTGGCAAAACATCTCTCCATCACCTCTTTTCTAGACAAACACCTCCTTCCTATTACCTCTTTTCCAGCCAAACCCATCCTAAACCTCTCCAACTTTCCCCACTGGTTATCTGATTTTAAATCCCTCAGCTGGTTTCAACACTTTCCCCTAAGGCCTCAACACATTCATAAAGAAGCAAAGATTTGTAAGAGTTTCTGAGGATAGGGAGAAATGTCTCCTAAAACATTTCATGCTATACTCATTCTTAAATGTTCTTTAATGTTTAAAAACAATGACTTCAAGATTAAAGAGATGCTCTGAATTCTGAACACCAGTTTAAAAGCAGGATGCAACAGGAGCTTCCAAAAGGGTTTTACCATAGGGAATATGTTCCCGCTCTTTGAGAGTCCTCCTGTCATTGAGAGGAAAGGCAAACCAGCAAAAGCAGTGACAACACCCAGATGATGTCCTGTCCCTCTTGGGGACAGCAGGACACCATTCCCAATGGATCCTGGAGCAGCCCATCAAACAAGACACATCACACGTGCATCCCCTTGGCAATAAGTCACTTGAAGTGCTGGACATAACATTTTCCACTGCTAATACTGGCTTTCTCTTCTGGCGTTGGATTAGTAAAGCTGCTGCATCCATCATACGCTTAAGAAGACCATGTGCAAACCTGCCTCCCCCCGGGGCAGCTCCTGGGGGGCGAAAAATGAGCTCTCTAGTTAGTGGTTAATGCTTGGAGACCAGATGCAACTTTCCAGCAAATACAGTGGGAAAGAAAAATTCATGACACAGCCTTTCATTGAAAATCAATAAAGCCCAGACCTGTCTGTGATGTACACACTCAATTTATTCCTCGCTCAGCTCACTGCATCTTCACCACCAGCCCTCTCAGATCAGTCAGGTCCTTGCAGCAGGACACAGTGTCCCTGCCCACCTCTGGGTCATGGCACTGGTGTCACCAGAGCCACGTTAGTGTGCGGCTGTCACCTCCCTGAGCCTGGCAATCCCAGGCCCCTGGCTGGCTCCAGGCCATGCTCCTGTGGCTGTGATCCAGCCCCACAGCACCCCTCCCCACAAAATGTCCAGGAGCGACAGCCCAGCTGTGTCCAGTGGCAAAGGCAATTCCAAAGTTTCTTTCCATCTCCCAACAGGGTCCTACAGCTACAGCACAGTGCTGTGCCAGAGAGACACTCTGGATTTGCACTTGCAACACCTCTGTCTTGAAAACACTTCTTAATTTTCCCCTCTCTGCAGCAGCCAAGAAACCTTCCTGAAAATGATGATGGAATGAGCCATCCTCCTGAGCCAAGCTAGGACATCCTCTAGTCCTGCCTGAGTCCTATCCACAGGAACCCCGTCATTTATCCTGTCCTGCTCCCCCCTTCCCCTCTGAGGAGGCTTTGAAATCCATGTGAGACACCCAAAATCCCTGCAGATTTAGACATTTAACTCTACCTTTAACCATTTTTTCTTCCTCCCTAAATCTCCCTGACAATGCAGAAAACAGTCCCAGAAAGGGGGGTAGGGAGGGGACATGTCCCTGAGCTTTGCCCACACCCAGCTAGTGGGAGACCTCAGAATTCTGGGGAAATGGAGAAACAGCTGCTCCTTTCTGACGCTGGGGTTGCATCCTGCATCCCTCCTGCAGCCAAATCCTCACTGGATGCAGGAGAGCAGCTGAGGGATGCAGTAGGGGAAACGCAGCACACCCTCCCCTCCCTCCCTGTAGCTCTGCCTCTCCTCCTGCACGGATCCTGCAGTGCCACCCTCACCCAGAGCCACCCCAGCAGGACCAAAGAGCCGCCCAGACTGAGGGGCTGATGCCAACGCAGCCCCACAGCGGCTGCCTCTGTGCAGGGCGGGCTGTGCCTGGCTGTGAGCAGAGAGCTGAGGGGGATGTGGGGAGGGGGTGTCCCGCTGTGCTGGGGGCTCCAGCCGGGCTCTGCAGCACAGCCTGACCTACTTTCGCAGGCGGTACAGTCACACCAGCCGCAGCGGCAGCGCCGGGTTTCTTTTCTCCTCCACCACATACACGTCTTCTTAAAAACTAGCAGTGGGATCACGGTGGGGTCCCCTCTGTGCCACCACCTCGAAGCGTTGCTGTCCCCTCCTTCACCTCCAGCCAGTCCTGCTGCCTTTGAATGGGTACCCTCCGTTCCCTACCCTTTCCCAAAAAATTCACGGCACATCTCAGCCAAGAGGAGGATTTATTGATCGTCTTATCTGTGTCTAATCCCAGCCAGAGCGCTGCGATAAATGAAGCTGGCTAAATAAAATGCTTTCCTGCAAGGTCTCTTCGAGAGCAGCTGGCTGCTGGTGGGGTGCAAAGTGGGGAGCAGTCCCCAGGGTCCCCAGACACACCAGTGCAGGGAAGAGCAGCCCATGATGGCAAAGGCCTTGAAAGAAGGAGGAATGTGTTGTGAACACCCATCCAAAGCTGAGGACGGGGTGGGGCACAAACCAAACCCCAACTACCACATCTAATCGATGGTAAGCAGTTTAAATGCTCTCTCACTGCAGTTCAGGGAGCCCTAATTCCAGGCATGACCTGAATCTCTTTAAAAAGAGAAGGGAGGGGAAGCTGGCAGGCAAGGAGTGGGGAAAGCCAGAAATGCCAGGGATGCTAATTTGTCCCTGTTTCCTCTCTGCAGAACAGCATCTGGGAGAAAAAGCACCTGCTAAAGAGAAGGGATCCCCGTGGAGCAGAGATCCGGAGGCGCGTGCTCGCAACAATCCCTATTAGCCAGCCTGGACTGGAAACGCTCGACACGAGAGCAGGATGACGGATGCTTCTGTCTTTGTGAGAGCAACCCGGGGTGCCAATGAGCACTGACAAACCAGCCCACCCCAGCACAAGGAGGGAGCAGGGGAGCTCAGCCCAAATGCGGTATGGCCGTATCCAGGTCAGCTGGTGAGCCTGCTGGGAAGCACAGGCTATAAAAAGCACAGGCAAGATGCTGGGATCATCCCAGAGCAGCAAGGAAGAGGTGAGGATGGCCCTGCCCTCTAAATCAGCAGTGCCAGGGTGGCAATGGGCTGCTGAGGATGGCACCAGCCACACAGGACCATGGGCAAGCACCCTTCTCCCTGGGATTTCCAAAGTAATGGTCCGTGAGACAGCACTGACTAAGAACTACTGCTGGCTCTCCAGAGGGAGATGGGGTGTGGAGGAAGGGGCACTGAGGTGGCCAGCAATCAGGGCTGGCAATGGAGAGATGCAGTTTGGCACCCCCAGCACTAACTGAGCAATCAGAGGTGAAATTGCCATCCCCTGCATCCTTCTGTGCTTGGTACTAAGTGGTTGTGCTCCTTCAGCAGGGAGATGCCATGGGGAGCACCAGCTGGAACCCCACTCTGCATGGAAGCACCAGTTTGGGACCCCATTCTGTATGGAAGCAGACATCCTGGGTGCCCTGGGATGGGGACAAATCCACAAGCCTGTCATCTCAGCCTATTCCTGGACAAGGCACATGCTTGTGGCCAAGAGCTTTCCTCTAGCTCAGCATAGCCCCAGATCCCCTGTGGACAGTGGACAGAAGCAGGGCTGGCTACACTGGGCTTTCAGCTCAAGCTGTTCCCACCCTGCTGCTCTCCTGCCACCCAGTGTCATGACATTCCCTCTGCTCTCCTAAAGAGAATCACAAATCTGCCTGAAATCCCTCCTTGGGGGCCTGAGCTTTGCCAGACCCTCTGCCAAGCACCACAGACCAAAGGGTTAATGGGTGATGAGGAAAAAAGGCTTCGATGCCTGTTCCCCACTCCCCACCCCGTGTCCCCCTGCAACAGGACCTGTATGGGCAGCAGTCCCTGCAGCCCTGCCCCCAGCCCCCATTTCAGTAGAGCCTGGCAGGGCACACAGGGAGCTGTCAGGCCCTATCATGACTCACACAATCATTTCTCCCTTCAAGCCAGGCAAAAAAAAAAGACATAATAAAAAAAAAAAATCCGACAAACGTTTGAAAAACTGGAGATAAACAGAGGAGAGAGGAGATGGAGGCAGCTAATGAGGTCCCTGGCCCTGACAAGAGGTGCGAGGAGAGCACAGATGCGCCTTGGCCGGCAGCGATCCCACCTGCCGGGCACAAAGGGCACACAGGGGACAGCCCTTCCTGGCACAGCCCTGGCACGCCTGGCAGGCACTCGAGGCCAGCTCCAGGGAACGTCCCCAGGGTGCCAAAGCAGCCGGCCCTGGGGCCAGGACCCCCGGCAGCCCCCGGGCGGTCTCTGCACAGCCACACAAAGCACAGGGATGGCAGGATGCCCTGGCCAATGGAAACCTCACTGAGCTGCAATGAGCAGACTGGTTTATTTTTCTCCCCTTGCTCTATGAAACACCCATAAACTTATAAATGCTCAGTCAGGAGGAAGCCAGAACCCCAAGCCTGTTCCCATGCAGACCCCCCAGCTTCCCTATGACTTAGCTAACCCCTGCCCTACGGACTGAAAAAGGAGAAAAGCAGAAAAATCTTGATTCTTATAGCCTAAAATCAAATGTGTCACCTCAGTAATAAATTGGCCTGCTTGCATGGCAGAAATTACTCTGTTAAAATATATATCCATATTATTCTTTTTGAGCTGCCTTTCCCAAATCTGTTCAAGAATGGGGAAGTTTTCAAGTCCCCATGGACAGCCAGTCTTTCTGCTCCCTTCCCAGCACCCAGCAAGGTAATTATCTGCCAGGAGCCCCGGGCTGTGCCAGGGCTGGTTACACTGCTAATTAGCAGAAACAAGCCAGTCCCCCGGGGCACACCAGGTCCATTCCCATCTCTCTCTGCCTTCTTCCTCCTCCTCCTTCTCACCCTGGAGGGCATAGCAGAGCATCTTGTGTTCAGCACCAGGAGGGCCTCATACTCCTCCCCTGGGTGCCAGAGGTGCAAAGGTACTCCTGTCCGCCCAAGGGACAAGGGACAGAAGGACCCCCAAAACACCCATTGCCAAGAAGATGCTCCTTGCCATGAGGCTACCAGGCATGTCAGGACACCGTGGAGAGCACTGCTTCTACTGGTACCAAGAGACTTGCTAAGTGCGTAACTTAGAATCTGTTTCAGCCGCTTCTGGAGGGATACTTAAGAAGTGGAGCCTTCCCAAGAAGTCTTCTCTTCCCAAAATGAAAGGGAAGAAAACTCTGATCTTGGAGGCATTTAAATCTCCCCCCCTGGACTTCTCTAGTTTCTGCTCCTCATGCGTTTCCCTGTCTCCTCACCAGGTAAAATTCACATTTAGATAAGCCATCAGCTTTGCCAGGAGAAGGGCAGAGCTGCACACTGCCAGAGTGAGTGCCAGGAGGCAGGAGCAGCACGGGAGGCAGGAGTGGCACGGGAGGCAGGAGTGGCACGGGAGGCAGGAGCAGAACAAGAGGCAGGAGTGGCACGGGAGGCAGGAGTAGAACGGGAGGCAGGAGTGGCACGGGAGGCAGGAGTGGCACGGGAGGCAGGAGTGGCACGGGAGGCAGGAGTAGAACGGGAGGCAGGAGTGGCACAGGAGGCAGGAGCGGCACGGGAGGCAGGAGTGGCACGGGAGGCAGGAGTGGCACGGGAAGCAGGAGTGGCACGGGAGGCAGGAGTAGAACAGGAGGCAGGAGTAGAATGGGAAGCAGGAGTAGAACAGGAGGCAGCCATGGGGAGCACTGGGACGATGCCCCATGCACGTGATGCGTCGGGAGGAGCATCCCCCAGTGCCTGGCCCAGCGAGATGGGAGGGCGCAGTCAGAGCCCAGCCACCCTACCGGGTTGGCTTCAGGCTGCCAGGATGCCACACCATCATCCTCCTCGCCAGCAGCGCCAACGGGAGCTCGATGGGACGTGCCGATGGGCATGTTCCCCACCCTTGGGTCACGGAGCGCACACCGGATCGCTGATCTGAGGAACGCGGACGGCAGTTTGGACTCTCCAGATTTACACCCCTCCCTTCCTGATGCTTTGGTGCAAGACGTCCGAGACCCCACACCACCAGGAGCAGGGACCTTGGATGCCAAGGGAGCAGCAAGAACTGGGGCTGTTCTCAGCATGTAAGCTGAGAACTAGCACTGAAAGCTCCCAACCTTCACAGCTGAAGCTACTTATCCCAATCTATACCAGGACTCAGAAAGGAACTCCAGATCATCACTCCAGGGGACCCAATACTCTGCTGGACAGGTTGTCCTCCATCCCCCAGAGGTTCCCTGCTTGGGCTGGATATCCCACCCTGCCCCAGGGAGCCCTGGGTAGGGCTGAAATAGCCCTGAGCCAGCCAGTGCAAGCCCCGAGCTTGTGTGTTCCCAGCGTCAATCCCTGCCCACTGCCTGCTTGTTTCAGCTTCCCCAGGAGATGCAGAAGGGGATGAGGCTGGTCCTGCATACCAGGGCTTCCCCACAGAAAGAAATCGGTGGGGCATCTCCTGCTATTAATGAGCAGCATCCCAGGCAGCCCCTGGAAACACCGAAAGGGGATTGAGCACAGGACTCATTCCCATCACCATGAAGAAGACAGGACTACCCCCCACTAACCCCCCTCTCAATGCAAGACTCTGGGGCCCCCAAATGTGTGGAGCTCCTCAAAGGCTGCACCACCCAAGACCGACAGGAGGAACAGGCACTCACCCGGGCGCCGGTCCTGGGTAATTCAAGCTCCTCTTCCCATTCCCCCCACTCAACCAAGAGCGAGACCAGCTTGCAAGCCAGCACCCGCTGCTCCACGCTCACCTGTGCTCTGCCCCTCCAGAGAGCGGCTTGGAGCTGCTCAGCCTTTGCAACAAACTCCCTTCCGCAGCAAGACATCAGCCTTTGGGTGCTGCCTGCCCCTTCCACGCGCTGGCTGCTCTGCCTGCCTTGGGGATTTTTTTCCTTTTTTCCCTTCCACCACGTAGCGTTTTGAACGTGCAGATGCCCCAGCTTCTTAAAATTCAGCCTGGGGGCGTGGGAAGTGTTTTGGAACATGCCCAAGCTGTCTGCTCCGTGCGTGCGCGCTGCTAAAAACGATCCACCTACTGCCCCCATCTCCTGCACCGCTTGTCAGCGCCGCCGTGCCTTTCCAAAGATAAGCAAGTTTACACACGCAGCCCGGGAGCAAAGCCCCGGGAGTAATCCCATCGGGGCAGGGGGGCAGCTTCTCTGCTCAGGCACAAGGCAAAGCTTCCATGCAGGAGTGGACAAGGAGCAGGGTGCCAGGTCTAGTGGAAGGTGTCCCTGCCCATGCAAGGGTGGTGAAATGAGATCTTTAAGGTCCTTTCCAACACCAACCACTCCATGATTCTATGATGGACAGCCTGGGGGATCATGCCCTACCAGCCAGGCAGCAGTACCTCCATCCCCTCCGCATCACGGCGAGGATGGAGCACCACTGCTGGCACAGGGAGAACACACGAAAAAACCAATTTACTTGCTCTTGAAGGATGCAGTGGCAGGGGAACACAGCCACCCTCATTACCACGGGGGCAATGTCGTGGGCTGCACTATGAGCACATCGAGGACACCCAGCTCGGCAGCCCTGCCCGACAGCTGAGCATCTGCACGGTCCAAGGGAGCGTAACGCATCTCCTCCCCAGCAATTCTCAAGGGCTCCACCAACAAATAATCCAGCTACAGAGATTTGACAAATTAACCTGTAAAACACTGCTGGCAAAGCCCAGCTTGTCTGAGACACCAGCAGGCAGCTCTCACTGGGGCACCCAACCAAGGTAACGGAGCAAGGCCAACACACACCAACTCAGAGCCTGGCTCCAGCCACCAGCATGTTTTTTAAAAAAAGGGTAGATAAACCACTGAGGTGGTTTGGGATTTGGTCAGGAGAGATGGGCTGAGCTCTCCTGCAACATGCACAGTGTACAATGAAGGCTCTACGCCCCCAAGGGAAAAGGACAGCAGGGCCAGCTCTGGCCCAACAGCCTGGCTCTGGATTCAAACACAAGCTGCTCAGAATCAGTGACAAGGTTGCTTTTTCTTTTGCTTTTAAATCCCTCTGGCAATATGGCCTTCAAGTGCTCATCAATCCGTTCAGGGCTGTCTCCCCCCCCCCCCCCCCCATCACTGCTCTGCAAATTTGAGTGAAATTGATATTTTCCTATCAGAAACATGAATTTTCAAACACACAGAACATTGGATTTGAAAGCTGACTTTTGTTGGGAAGGTGCCTGTCTCTTTGTTCACAAAAGGGCTCATTTTTCCTGGAAAAGGGCCCAGATTTTGAGTGAAAGATCAATAACATGCAGAAAACGGGTCCTTTTATTTAATTGTGCCATGATACCAGAAAGAAAAGAAAGAATCCAATGCTGAGGCTGAATGACTTCAAAATATTTTGCATTTGTTTACCCCAGTGCAAAGCTGGAGCATCTATTCAGAGGAACTCAATGGGAAGGAGGCAGCCTTTGGGGCTCCCCTAGAGTATCCCTTTATCACCTGCTGGTACCCCACTGGGACAGCATCCCTGGCACTGCTCCAGTCCAACCCCAGTCCATTTTTGGGAGTATTATTAGAGATTTAATTGCTGCTTCCTCTGCCCTGCCTTGTCCAAAGAACTCACTTACCACAATGTTAATGGATGACCTTCTGCCTACACTAATTACGAGAAAGGGTGAATCAAACTTAAATTGCAATTACAGCCGGGGTGGGAGAATAAAGACAAAAAATAAAATACACCACGAAGACACAGCATCCAAGATGCCGTGCAACAGTCATGACATGCTGCATCCTCCCCATCCATATGGGGGAAAACTAACACTTTGGCAAATTTATGAGGATGTGTGAAAGTGATTATATTCCTGAAAATATCTCAAGTGGAACGGCCTACCTGGCATATTTTGTTAGTCATGAAACACGCTCCTTCCACCGACTGTAGTTTGTGGCTTTCCATCTGCTTAAATACTTTAAATACCGAAACTTTCTTTTTTTCTTTTTTTTCCTTTTTTTTTTTTTCCCTAAGCTGAAATAGCATGCCAGCAGCAGAGTGCTGACTCAGGGGCACGGGATGAGAACATGCTCACCACCAGCAAAGGGATGCAGAAGGTGCCATGCCACAAGGGCAGGAGAGCAGAGGATTCACCACGTGGGTTGTAAGTCCTGCCCCTGGCCAAGAAATGCAAGAGGTCAGCTTGTGTTAATTAATTAACTGAATTAATTGAATTAGTGTCCAGCAAAGGAGCACCAAGAAAGAATATTATTTTGGGTCAAGTATGGACATGAAAGGGAAAAAGTTAAAGGAAGGAAATGACACTAGTTGGCCATTTTAATTTCTTTTGGCCAAGAAAAAATAGACAACAGTTGTAAAGGTTACAGGTCACTGCTGCCAAGCCCAGATTTTAGCAAGATGTGGTTTATGGGCACTTGTTCCAGGGCAGTCAGCAACCTGATCCCCCCAGTTCCTGCTTTCATGGGGAGTGATGTCCCTTTTGTCCTGGCAGAGCTGGGGAAAAGGCTCCAGGGCATCAAGGGAATCAAGGGCTGCTTCTCTCCTGCCCTCTCCTGCTCTTTAGTTAAGAGTTTCCACTTTACAGCCCTGGCTGGAGTTTCTCTGGCCAAAGTGGCTGGAAGTGGAGTGGGCCTGCACAGGGATGTAGCCAGACCTCAGCACTGGTGCAGAGAAAACCCAGCCAAGACTCCCAATGTCGAAAGAGATCGCCAAGGAACAGCAGAGCAGCAGAGAAACATCCCCCAAAACATTTAGGTGCAAGCCCACTCCCACCAGGGAGGTGCCCTTAGATGTGCTGGAGGGTGGGCAGGCCCTGGCACAGGGTGCCCAGAGCAGCTGTGGCTGCCCCATCCCTGGCAGTGCCCAAGGCCACGTTGGACAGGGCTTGGAGCACCCTGGGACAGCAGAAAATGCCCCTGCACATGGCAGGGGGTGGGACTGGATGAGCTTGGAGGTTCCTTCCAACCCAAACTGATTTTACGATTCTACTATTGTGTTCCCAGGGAAAACCTGGAATATCAACACTATGATTTATCCACAAAGGGATCATTTTGAGTCATCAAAGCAGTTATCTACTTGTTGCGTGAGGCAATGGCAATTGTGCCCCTCAAAGCAACAGTGAGCAGCACTCACGGTGTAACTACAGTGCAACTACTCTTTGCCTGATTACGGAGGATGATCAAAGTACGGGAGCATCGCGGCCGAATCACCTCCTCGGAGCGTGCCGGCTGCGCAAGAGAAACCCCAGCCACAGACACACATCAACGGGAGCAGAGACCAGGGGAATATGATGAGCATTTTCCCAAATGGCAGTGAAAAGCTGAATATTAGGTGATTTGTGGCAGATTTTCTCCGAGAGAAAATCTCTTCTACCATAGCGGTAAGGTTTTCACAGCTCATTTGGCTTTTCATTTGCTGAACGGCTTTGTGCGCTTCTCCCTTCCAGGACAAGGCTTCATCATTTGTGTTTTCTAACAGGTTTGGTTTTTTGGTTTTTTTTTTGCCTAGGAGAAAACCATCTTTCCTCCTGCTCTCTGTGAACCTAATTCTGCATCTCCAGCTGACATTCAAGGGTTTTGGAGTTACTGTCACTTTTCAGGGGGATAAATCATCTTGGAGGGCAGGGGTTTTTTTTTCAAGGTTCAGTACCTGGAGGAGGAGTTTCTCCTTCCAAATGCAGATAGTCCCTGAGAGAAATAATCCCATGGGAAATAATCCTGTACAAAGAGGGTTTATTGCATCTTTTCACAGGCTCTTTCTCACTGACAATTGATGAGTTCATGGCTACCAATATCCATTAGAGGGTTTATATTATTTCTTGTTAGAAAATAAAAAAGGCAGAGCCTAAGAAGAGTAAAACCAGCCACAGAGACTGAAGACTGACAGGAGCTGCCTGGCAGACAGTGAGTGAAAATGCTCTGACAAGATGAAATGTTTTTTCTTTCATTGAAATCACTCCCTTTCCGAATGACTAATACACAGCTATCGCACCATGGATATTTCCAGAGTGATGAGATGTTTTTAAAATATCTCACTGTGCCTCAAAATATCTCACTCTGGCTCAATAGATCATCCAAAACACCACCCACGGAAATCATAAATAAATAGATACTATAGTGCTGTAAAAGAGCAGACTGGCCAGGGTCAGGGCAGCATCCTTCATCGATGAGTTCAATGAGGCCACTGAACACCTCCTCTGGGCACGTGGCTCCTGCAGCCAGGCTTTGTGGAGGTGGAGACACCGAGCCCTTGCAAATGGAGCTGGGCACCTCCTACTCTCCCAGCACCTTCACAGAGCTGTCCTGTACAGCTCCTCGATGACACAGATATCTCCCTGAGTGAGCAAACTGGATGTAAGAGGCACAGTGGACTCCATCTTCCACTTAACCACCTGCACTCAACAGCACAGCGGAACACAGGTGACATTCTCTGGCACACGGGCCACCCCTGGAAATCCATCTGCCCTCTTGGGGACCCCATTGCCTACACAACAGCTTCAAACCTCAAGTTGCAGCAACCAGAAACACTCCCTCCCACTCCCTACCCCGAACCACATTGCTCCCGTCAGGAAAGGGACACCCACAGCCTGGGAACAGCTGGCGTTGGGTGACGTGCTGGAGGGGGTGACTGCCAGCCCAGCACCTCCACACCCCCTCACCCCAGCAGCAGGGACCAGCCCAGCACAGCACCCGCTGCAGAGCCAGGAAAATCCCATTCTCCTAAAAAGGGATTGAGCCAAGCCAGGAAGCTCCTGCTCTCCTGACAAAGACTCTGAGGGATTGAGCCAAGCCAGGAAGCTCCTGCTCTCCTGACAAAGACTCTGAGGGATTGAACCAAGCCAGGAAGCTCCTGCTCTCCTGACAAAGACTCCGAGGGATTGCAAGGACTGAATGGTTGCAAAGCCGCCCCCAGGCAGCTGATGTTTCACACATTTGGATGCACTTGCTCCAGGCTTGGAGAGGGGAAAAAGCAGCAAAATGGCAAGAAGAAATCACGGAGCAGGGCTGACATGCCTTGCACATGCTCCAATCGTTTTGTGTGCAGAGAGGAACTCATGCCAGATCCCCAAGCCATTGTCCTCCCTGAAGGGAAGAGACCAGAGTCCCATGCCAGGCTTGGATCCCCGTACAAGGACAATTCTGCTTGGTAATTCAAGCAAAACTCCCAGAAAGTTGGGAGTGCAGACATATTTTTGAAAGCTCCCTGGATCCTGGTACACACAGCTTAGATCCAGCCCAAGGAGAGCTGTGATTCCCAAAACCCCAGCCCAGCCCAGCCTCAATTCACTCTGCAGAAGTTGAGAGTCCTCTTCCCTAGGAATCAGGCATCACTCTATTTTGCTGATTGAAAGCTAAGAGAGCAAATCGTTTTGAAGAGCTGAAAATGGGCTCCTTTGCTTTTCTCAGCAAGATAAGAAAATGGTTCAGATCACCCAGGCTGTGCTGTTCCTAAGTTGTTTCCTCATTAGTGGCATTTACTGAAGTACATTTTGAAACTTTGAGTGATGAAGCAGCTTTTCAGAACAGGAGTCAGAATAGATCCTTTGGAAACCACGGACAATCTGATACTTGCAGTCTTCTTTTCAAAAGGGCTGAAGCTACTTGTTCAGCATCGCAGGAATTGGTGGATTCTGTGGGTTCAAGGAAGGAAAACACCTTGCCACAGAAATTCAATCCTCCTGCTGAGGTACATGGGAGCATGGGAACCCAGCAGCAATGCAACCTTACAGAGCTCTGCCAGCTCCTGTCCTTCCTGTCAACCTCTGCTTGGTTTTTCCCTAAATTTCTCCATCTTCCCACTGGGAACAGGCAGCACTGAGAAGCTGCAGAGAGATGACAGAGATGCTGCAAAGGCAGGAGGGAGAAAGACAAGGCCCTGCATTTCCAATGAAGATAGCTCCAACATCTGTCCTCAGCCACAAATGTATTCACCCGCACAGACACACTCATCAGATGAGGCTCTAAAATATTTACTGCCCAAATATCAATCCTCATAAAGCAAGGCAGCCATTTGGGCTTGGGGAGGGGGAAGGAGACGGGGCGGGTTGTCAATAATGTCATAACCACGGGCAATTTTATGTATCTCTGGAAATGGCCAAGGAACACGCAGCTTGACAGATGTGCAAACGGGTAATGCAGGCTCCCTAGTTATGAGCGTGAGGATGTCAAGAGGAATAGATGAGCAGTAATTCAAAGTATATTGGGCTTAGAGAAGTACATGGGCACCATAATGAATGCGGGGTGGGCACTGCGGTGGAGGGAGGGCTGAAGGAGGATCAGGAGGCAGTGGGATGCTGGTCAGAGAATGCAGCCCCTGTAGTGCTTGAGAGTGACTGAAGGGACAGGGGACCAGGCTGGGCATTTGGTGGCCTGAGTCACCTATGCAGTAACCATAGGGTGCTACTGCACCGAGGGATGGATCAGCCTATCTGCTCCTGCCAGAGGCTGGACCAACTTCCAGGCTGCTTCTTCCTTCTTCACAGCTGCATCTCTACACAAACCTCTCCCACCATTGTGCCACCTTTCCTTTCCCTTACTCTGAAACTCAGAGTTTTAGCCAAATACCTGTATTTTTCACCAAGAGTCAAAAAAAGAAACCTCACCAAGGAACCAAATTATGTTTCAAGGTTTATCTCAGCAGAACTACATCTCCAAACAAGAAAACAAACCCGACCGCAGCAAGGGCTGCCGCCGCCCCCGGCGCCGCCTGCGAGGCGCAGGCACTGCTCACACCTCTGACTGTGCCTCGCCCGGCATTTCCCCATCCCACCCCGGCGGGCTGGAAAAAGCAGCATCACACAGACGCACACCGCGCCCCCGGCCGCACGCTCCCGCCCCACAGCCACGAATCCCGGGCGCACGACAGCCACGGAGCCTGGCCGGCTTCCAGCATGAAGGGCTGGGAAGAGCAAAGAATGGAACACCAATTTAACTAGGGATGGGATGCCGGGACTCTTCTGCTCAGGTGTTTGGTTTGCCGGAGGAATGGGGCAGCGCGGTGCAAAGAGGACCATTAGCCAGTCCCAAATGGCCTCGCTTGGCCAGCTCAGAACAGTGCACAGGGACATCGCAGCTCTACTCATTTTTCCATAAGATTCGCCTCCTTCAACATTTCTGGCAGTGAAATTCCCCCTCTCCCACGTCCTGCAATGCTCTTTGAAGGGACGCAGTCATTGGCTGTGGTGGTGGAGCCACGCACACCCTTCCTCCCTCTCAGCTCCTGCGGAGAAGTTCATCATTTTTCCACACTCTGGTGCTTTTGGAGCTGGGGGGAATTACTCATGAAGGCAAGCAGGCACCCCACACACCAGCAATCACCATAAAGGTGGTTTTTCCTGTGGAAAAATCCATGAATCACTGTAAAAGTCAGTCAGGCTCAAAGCAAGCCACACTACTCACCATTGTTTATTAAAAAGAATTAATCACCAATCTTTTTCTTGGCCGATTTGATGAAATATGACTTATCCCAACCATTTGCTCCTAAGTTGTTACAATATCCAGCTGCAAACATCCTCTGTGTGTGCTCTGGCAGGCTTCCCCGTGGCTCACAAAGTGACACGCAGTTCTGTTAGGTCAAATGACCAATGACTGAAAAAGCCTGCATCTTGAAGGAATATTTCCTACACGTCTCAGGCCCCAGGTTTTCACTCTGGAGACACACTGCTGGCACTGGCTGCTGCTGCGAATGCATTGCTCAGTGAAAAGTCCCGCTGGAGCTGAAGAGCCCTGGGGTGTTGCAGCCCTGGGCAAGGGGTGACACCCCGAGGAGGCCAGGGCACAGGCACAATAGGAGATGACACACACACACACAGGGCACAGGTCCTCTGCCTTCCATGCAAAACACTGTCTGCCACCACCCCAACCAAGCCACACGCAGGCAGGTACCAGGATGGGGAGGCCGAGGGTGGCATCACACTGCATGGGCACAGCAGTTCTGACCCAGTGAGACAACCAAGTGGTAACAAATCCTTAATGAAAAAAATCTCTTTTTCTTTCCAAAAAACGTCCTTGTTATAATTTCTTTCTCCTGGCGGCACCCTCCTGTGCACAAGAGCTTGGCCATGACATGGTGTAAGAGCAGGAAACTTCAATGCCCAGAGTTGCGAGAGCAGAAATGAGAGATAATTGCACTTCTTACAGCAGCACCAGCTTATCATAAGGAAACTTTCCCTGCTAATGAGGCCATTCTGTTCAGACATTCAGCAAGAGTTAAGAGAGCTGGTGCTGCTGCTGCCAGCCCATCATGGGTGCAGACAGGGGGCAGGTAGGGGTGAGAAAAGCAGCCCAGGAAACCATCCCCATGGTCCCAACCTCATCACTTTGCAGCTTACTGGAACTCAGTTTTCCTCACCTGGCTTTAATTTATTTCTCTTCAAAAACAACAACAACAAAAAAATAACATCCCACTATATCAGCTATTGTCTACTCTGCCTCCTCTTGCCTTTGGCTACATGCTGGTTTCAAGGCATCTCCTGGTAGAGCTGCACCTGCCATCCAGTCTTAGGCCTCTGCAAAGGATTTCCTTTCTGCATCGGTGCCCACACCCATACAGGTCCTGGGGAGCTGTGGCTGGCACTGCCAGGGGCAGCTGGGGACAAGCCTCTGTGTTGATGAGTGCCAGCTGCTGAGCAGGATGCCTGGGCTGTGGCAGCTGGAGGCAGAGGTAGCGATTTGTGTACTCACCTGGAAAGGCAGACATCCTCTCATCCCTTGCAGAGCTGCTGAGAAACCAGCTCCTGGCTTTTTTCCTAGGAGTTTAACATCACCATACTCCAGCTACTAGGAGCAGATGCAAAATCCCCTCTCCCTTGAGTCCAGAGAACCCCATGGCAGGGGCAGAGGTGAGACAGCTCTGTAGGAGAGCCAGTTTCCAGGAAAAATGCTTGGAAGGTGGCAGTTGCAGCCAGATCAGATTGCATCTCTTGTTTTGAAGGGAACCATGGGACAGTGCCTGCAGCGTGGCTCTGCTTTGGCACATCCCAGGCTGAGCTGCCAGCACCAGCCTCGCTCCTTGTTGGCATGCCAGGCACATACATCCAGTGGCATGGGGCTGCTCTTCCTGCAATCTGTGTACCCAAGCAGCAGCACCAGGAAGGCTTGGAGAAGTACAGCAAGAATGGAGAAAAGGAGGGAAGGGAAAGAAAGTCACAGCTGAGCACAGCACCACAGCTTAGGCTGCAAAGCCAAGGCTGGCAGTGTTGCTCCAGTTGCCTGCACGACCTTGACAAGCTGCAGGGAGGAAGAGGAAAGCCTCCAGTGGCTGCTGTGTGTGCTAACAGGGACAGGGGAAGTCAGGCAGGGGACAGAGGGGTGGGCACCATTTGGGATGTGCCACCCCAGCAACAGAGCACACCAGATGCACCAGGCTGCTTTTACCTCTGTCTCAGCCCCAGAAAGGCAACTCCCAACCCACACCTTCTCCAGACAGCATTTTGTGGGTCTTGGGTTTGTTCCCATGGGAGCACATGTGTAGGAAGAGGTGAACACCTCATGTCACTCCTCTGGGACCCAGCACGGGGCAGCAGGAGCAGGAGTAGGCTCTGCCTGTGCTCCCCAGAGGGAAGGGCAGCCAGCCCTGTTCTGCCAGGCAGAAGACACTACCAACACAAAGGCAGGCCCCCGAGATCACAGCGTGTCTATCTTGAGAGCTCAGAATAAATATTTAAAGGTGGAGGGGAAAAAAACCTGCTTGTGTCAGTGAGCAAGTTCTCTGTCTTTGCTCTGGGATTTGAGACAGAGACAGAAGAATGACAAAGGAGACACAGGTTTCATCAAATCATGGGCACATCAGAAGCGATGGCTTTCAGACGCCGGCTTTGCTGCAAGACAAATTCTCTCCCAGCCAGATGCCTGACAACCCTGACAGCCCTCGAGGACTGCAGGTCTGTGTTCCCTCAGACACATGGGGTTGCAGTGAGCCCACCTTCTTACACCTCTCCACTCCAGCCAGGGATGAGAGACAGGCTGTTCCCTAAATCCCTTTCTGAGCCAGTAAGAGCTGGTCCTGACCTGTGGGAACAGGTGACCCCTCCTTGCCCTGTCCTGCGAGATGTACAAGGTGATGGGCTCTGCATCACAGTGTTGGACAAATGTTCCCAAATCCCTGTCCCCACAGCAGAGCTCTGCCAGAGGAGCAAACCATGGCTCAGCTTTCTCAATGCCTCCCATGAGCGATGGCTGGGGGGAAGGATGGGAGGTGACAGCTCTGCTCAGCTCCCAACAGCCCTGTGCTGGGCCATTGCTCAGAGGCAGTGGCCAGAGCAGCCACAGAGAACGGGATGTTCCGTATCACAAGGCTGTCCTTAGGATGCTTTTATTTCCAGAGAGAGCTCATTAGTTCTGGTTGTGCAGGAGTTCAGGGTTTTTTTCTCCCTGTTACCAAGAGCTGGAAAACTCCACTGAATAACATCTCTGAGCACGGGTGGAACAAAGACAGGGCATGGCGGGGAGAGGAGCAACTAAACCAGAGATAATCAAAGCTATTGCTGCAGACTCACATCACTTACAATCTCCATCTCCTTTGGATTTCCCAGCTGGACTGGTGTCTGCTTGCTCAGCCCCACTCACCACTGTGCCAGGGCTGCAGGGCTTGGCTCTGCTCGGCTCCAAGGGAGAGGAAGATGCAGAGGAGAGTTTGAGATGGCAGGAACTAGGCTCAAGGCAGCCCACTGGATCAGATGGGGTGCCAGGAGCTAAAGGGACTTGCAAATTCACTAGGCAAGGAGAAAGGCTGTATCTCTGGCACTGCCACAAGAGGGGTTTAATACAGGGACATCCTACCCAGGCATGCTCCAGCTGTGATGCCTTGCAGCTGCAGCTGGCTGGAGTAGTCTGGAGCAGGTGCCTCTTTACCAAGCCCTGGCACTCCTCTCCCATCACCACACAGTTCAGCACACACTGCAGGAGATGCAGCCAAGGAATCACGTACCAACAGCAGGAGATAAGCCACCTTCCCAGATATGATCACAGGCCCCTTTATCTCCTTAACCCTTATGCATTCACTTATCCATCCCAGATCTGTTCCTCCTTATCTGAATTCTCCTCCTGTTCATTCCCATCTCTCACCATGGCTGGTCTCAGAGCATCGAGGCCTCTCCAGAAGCTATGGAGGCAGCAGGAGGGCCTGATGCCCCGGGCAGCCACTCACCACAGCTAATGGGATGGGCTCTGATTGACTGGCCCCGGCGATTGAAAGTTAATAAACTGTTAAAAGCAGCCCTATAAATCACCCATGCAGGAAGTGACCTGGACAGGAGGCCTAACGAGTTAGCAGAGGTTCTATTTAAAAGCCATTTGTCTGAGAAGTGCAACATAAAGAGTCAAATAACTCTTAGGAAAACAGCAGTGATGGAGCTACTGGGAGGATTAGAGCTGGCTGGATATTTATAGCCTGAGGATGTCAGTCTTCCCAGTGCTAACTGGCTTGTGCTTCCCAGCTGGAGCATCCCAGCTGATCCCAGCTCCAGGTAGGGAGCTCCCAAAGTGAACCAGGACAAGGCAGACCACAGCTCCGAGTCCTACTTTTAGTTCTCTGGGTTCACTGTGATTTTCTCACAGACCTCTCAAAACAGGAGTCTCATGCCCATGTCCATCCTGGGATAAGCTGGTAGCATCCTCATCTTCCTCCAGGCCTCAGCTCCCCTGCCCATGTGTGGGGTCACACATGAAGAAGCTGCTATTCTCACATGCTGCTGCACACAGCTGATATCTCTGTTTGCATGGAGAAGCTCGACAATAGGAGGCCCCAAAAATCTCAACTCCAAAACCACCCCAGAAATCATGGGGTTTTTTTTTGTTTTGAATCCTGATTTTCACTCCTCTTCCACGAATACTGATTTTCCACCCATGGGGAGGGCAGCTGGGCCACATCAGCCTCAGCCCCTCCTCACTCTCCACAAGCTGACCTCTACTTTTTTAATTTTTAAAAAACCCTACTGCCAAGTGCAAGGAGCAGACAAGGGTGTTTCCCTGGGAGAGGGCCTTGGCCCCCTCCCAAATGCCCTGCCCCAGCCATTCCTTACTCTACCATGGCAGGAAACCTTCAACACCCTAAAGGCCTTTTACAGTTGAAAGAAAAGGTGGCTCGTGCTTGGGAAGCCTCCAGAGTATCATTAAGAGGAAAATTATACTCAGTTATCCTCAGAGGTGCATCAGGGAAGCTGAGGCAGTCACAAGGTACCAGTCCCACCCAAGCCTGGCGCCTTGCAGCAGCAGAGTACTTTCTAAAACTATGAGCACATTCCAATGGGATACAGTCTGCAAGCAACAGGCTTCACCAGCAGCTAACCCGCCTTCAAAATCACCATTTAATTGCAAGAGATCTCAACCCCAAGCCAGCACCTTTCATGCCAGCAAGACGAGGGGGAGAGGAGTAGGTAGGAGATGCAAAGACACAGCAACAACCTGATTGCACTTGAATTTTCCAAGTGAAATTGGGTTGCCTTTGCTTTTCAGGGACATCCTTACCTTGGGAGGGATGCAGGAGCTGGGTGCAGGTGCAGCCAGTTCTCCTGGGCAGCGATGAGCACCTTCCAGGGGAGCAGGGCAGCCTAAGAGTGCCGTGGGGCTGTGGCTGGGAGGCTGCTCCGGCGGCTCAGCGGGCGGCTCATGGCTCCCAGGCACAGGGGGCTGTGGGTGGGAAGGCACAGAAGGTGTCAGTCTGGAAACACATGGCCTCAAGCACACACCAAGCAAACCCAACCCCACACAAAGGCTGACTTGAAAGTTAGGAAAGTGAAGAAATTAAAATATTGATATTTTTCTGTATTGCTCTTATTTCCCCTGCTCCTCCATCATCAAGGAGAGCAAAGCAGTGGGATCTGCTTAGATCTGGACACTGAGCAGATTTGGATACCTGAAGAGGTCCAGCAGCTCCTGCCAGGCACAGGGTGATTCTTGGGAGCAGTTTCCCAGAGGGTGTTATGTGCTTCCAGCATCACTAGTGGGGAAGGAGAGAAGGCACAAGCTCACCTGGACAAGCAGCCCCTGGCCTGTGCTGATGCACACAACCATGAACATGAAAGGGAAGGCTCCCCCAGCTCAAAAGGCCCAGCCAAAGGGTCTCACAAGACAAGGGGAGCTCTCTTCATTCCTCACTGGTCAAGGGGTTGCACTGGCACCTAGGAAATGCTAAGAGAAAGCAGATCCTTGACCCACTGATCTGTGATCACTACTCCCAAATTCAAAACTGAAAGGGAAGCAAGACTCTCTGCTGATGGAGGTGATACATCCACCCATCCTCTAACCAGCTTCACCTTCACATGCAGCACTCTCCTCTCCAGCAAGAGTTTGATTTAATACATTTATTTAGTGGAGAGGTCCCCAAGGCAGAACTCACATTCTCTTTTTGCATCTCAAACAGTTTTGAGCAGTCAGTGTTTCACAAATTAATAATAATGTGATGGCACTTTGAAAAATAGACTGTCCTGTCCTCAAAAAAGGGGCCACATTTCCCAATTACTCCAAAGGGCACTGCTTCAGACCTCGCTGAGCAAATGGCATTTAGGTGCAGCCACCTTCTAATGGCAATGATGTGATCCTGCTACGGCTGCAGTCACAGTACTGTTAGGGTTCAAAGGGACTTCTGGAGGTCACCTAGTCCAAGCCCCCTAATTAAAACAGACCCTTTAAAATGATTAAAGCACTATTACACATCTCCCAAATGATGGTACTAGTGAAAATACAATGAAATATTCCCCACCCGGCCACAAGGAAGGTGAACAGTACCGGGGCAGGGGTTGGGCACAGCAGAGTGGAGCCCCCCGAGCCCGCAGGCACCGCTGTGCCCCGCAGTGCCCATTGGTACCCAGGACCAAACCTCGGGCTGCTGGGCCCAAACCCATCCCCACCCATCCACCGGTGACATCAAAGGGCACTGCAGCTCACACATCCCTGCAGGGACCCTTCCCATACCCACCCTGTGCCCCACAGACTAAAAAAGCAGCTGTGGGGTGCTCAGCCATTCCCCCTGGCCCGCAGCACCATGCTGTGGGTGCAGCATGGCAGTGTCCCCGTGCCCACAGGCTGGCCCTCACACCCACACACACCATCCAGCATGGGGCTCAGGTGTATCCCATCTCCACACTACACAGCGTGAGGGCAGGGGACAGGAGGGGTGGAAGCAAGTTAAAAATACCTCTTAGGCATTTTTTAGCAGCCATCCCCTACCCGAGGTCTGCCATGCTACCCCAAGCTGTCAGCTAAGCTCAGCATCTCTCTGTCATGAAAAGTATTCACGAGGTTTGCGGTGGAGGCTGGCAAATATTTGCCAAGGATTCTTCCAAATCTCCAAGCCCGCCATGAGCTCGCTGCAAATTTGTTTGCTGATCGTGGTCCTTGCACTAATTTGCAAATGGAGAGCAAAGAAAAAGGCAGCTGTACAGTGTAGGGGAAGATGAGCAAGCAGGGTCCTATTCCATGGGGAAGGCAACTCCACCTACCCTAATGAGGGCTCATTAATTAACACCTGCAGCACTGGTGCAACACCCAGCTCCCGATGCTGCTTGTGGCCAGGGAAGTGATCTCGGCACAGGCAGCAGCAGGGAATGGGAGGATGCTGCTGGGGATGGCAACAGGCTGTAAGGCCAGTGCCAGCCCCAGTCTGACCTGTCTGGGTGGCAAGTTGCAAAGAGGTGCTGGGAAGGCATCCTCTCCTCTTCCCTACTCCCTCCCCAAAGCAGTTCCAATCAGAGTTTCTCCTGTGGCTTCCCCTCTGATTTTGGCACTTCACCAAGTTCCAGCCCAGGCCAAGCACATTGCTAATTAGCTGCACTAATTAATCACAGTTTCCATTGTTTATTCTTTTGTTCTCACACAAACGCCCATGCTGCCTGGTTTGTGAGCTGCCATGGCATTCATGGAGCACCAGCACAGCTGGTGGAGCTGACCCCAGGGAATGTGGGTCACTGGCTGCTGGGCTCATCACTAGAGACCAGAACAGAACCCAGCCCTGGTCCTGCTGGAACGCGAGTTAAAAGCCAAAGCCATCGATTCTGGCCTGAAACAGTACAAGCTTTACAACCCCTCTCACTCCATCAGCCTGGAATTGCTCATGCCAGCACAGCTCAGAAACTTGCAGGAGGCCAGGAGCTGCTGGTGGGTCATTTAGTCCATTCCTCCTTTGGAACTGGGATTTACTACGCCTGAAGAGTGCCCAGTCATCAAGCCTGGCCTCCAACATCTCCAGCAAAGCCAATTCTCCAGCCTCTCTTGGCTTCCTGAGGCTGCTGCCACCACTGTCAGGGCACAGAGCGGGCTGCAGTTCACTTGCCACCATCCTTGATCCCTCCTGCAGCCATCAGTGCCACAGCCCATTCTTCCTCTGTGCAGCCATGGGGATGGCTGCCTGGCTGTAAATCCATCAGATCCCCCCGGGAGACACCCCACACTTGCTCCCAGGGGTGAGCAGGGCAGATGGAGCTGGCACACAGCCCCAGCACAGAGGCAGTCATGCATCCGCCTCTCCCGGCTAATCCCACCTCAATCCTGCCTTTGTGCTCATCACAGCCACTGCCTGAGCATTAGGCACCCGCCGAGTCCAGCTAATCTCTGGAAAACTCCCTCACCCAGGGGGGTTCCCCTTCCCTGGGCAGCCCTGCTACCCCAGAGGCATGGGGGGACAGGAGGACACGCTGGCTGGGACTCCTTGCCAACACTGCCATGATGTGCTGGGAACGAACCCAACAACGACTCTGTTCACTCCCTCTTTTCAGGGATTTTTTTAACCAGACATTCTCTGAAAAAAAAAAAAAAAAAAAAAAAAAAAAAGACACCAAGGGGAGAAAAAAGAACTGTTAGTCCAAGGGAGTCTGTTGTTAAATACAGAGAAATCCACGTCTGAAGTCCAACAGAGGCCAAGGTTTCTGGGCTTTGACACAGCTGACAAGCTAGAGCACAATGAGAAAATACACACACAGAAATAGCCAGGCAGGATAAAGGATTTACTGCTCCTTTCACAGAAAACAAAAGAATAGGCTTAAACAGTCCATTTAGGAGTGGTAAAAAAAAAAAGAATAAAAGAAAAGAAAGATAAAAACCAGATCTGCAGGAAGAATATTTGAGTCCAGGATTACCAGGAGGTGAAGGAAAACCAGATCCTGCCTGTCCTGGGTGCAGCAGGGCAGCAGCATCCACAGGGACTCTCTCCCAGGCCCAGCAGCAGTGTGTGTGTGCAGTGAGCACACACACAAAATGCCAGGTCTCACCTCAGAGTCAGTCAGTGCCCTCCTGCCCTGGGCAGAGCATCCCACCACAGCCCACATTCTGGCACAGCCAGCTGTCATGCCAACATCTGCACAGTCTCACCTCTGGAGTGTTTCTCCTGCCCTGATTCTGGCTGTAGGATTGCCCTCTTCACTCCAATCCCTCTCCAGGGTCCACTTCCCCATGGCCAGCCACCCCAGCTAATGGCTGGTGCTCCCTTGCCTGTCAGACAGGCTTTTCCATGACAGGAAACTCCAGGCTCTTGGCTGCCCTCCCTTTCACAAGGAAGTTATCCCAGAACACCTCTTGGGACCTCAGCTGTGGAGGCCTGATGGAAAGAGAGCTAGGGCTGGCAGGGGCTTTGGAAACAGCTTCCTGCCCTCATCTCTCCAGGTGTGTCCTCACTGAAGAGGGAAGTTTTCAGTTCCCTCTAAATTTCCTCTAACTTGTGATGAAAGAGAAACTCTTTGGAGAAAAGACAGGAACCCAGTTTCCCTGATTAAAGTACCACAGTGGGATTTTTTGGGTTTCTTTTCTTTTTAGTAGCATCAGCCAGAACAGAGCTTTGCAACCAGGCAGGCAGAAGGTCTTACCCTTTCCATGGCAGGAGACCAAGTCTCCCAGCTGGAGACCAGGACAGAAACCAACCCTGGTCCTGCTGGGAAGTGAATTAAAAGCCAAAGCCATCAATTCTGGCCTGAAACAGCACGAGATTCACAAACCCACTCACTCCATCAGCCTGGAATTGCTCATGCCAGAGCAACTCAGACTGTCTGTGTGGAACTCCCAGGAGCCCAGGGGCTACTGGTGGGTCATTTAGTCCACTCCCCCTTTGGAAACTGGGATTTACTGTGCCTAAAGCACACCCAACGGCTACGGTCAAGCCTGGCCTCCAACATCTCCAGCAAAGCCAATTCTACAACCTTCCTTGGCAGCTTACAAGCTGCTTAATTGTCCTGATAGTTATGCATTGAGGGTTTTTTTTGTAAAAAGCAGCTGATTTCTCAGCAGCAACAAATACTTGGGAAAGCTTTCTGTCTGGCAAACTCTCTCTATTGTTCATCTCTTTCATATAAAATGTTCCTAATGAAGAGGAAAAGCAGGATCTTGGCTTCTTTCAAAACAATCTGAAATATTATATTAAAAACATGCACTGAGTGTTGACATATTTAGTGCATTGCTTTATAAAGCAAATTGCCCAAGCTCATTCAGAACTTGACACCATAAAGGCAACACAGAACTGCATGACTGGGAGGATACCACTGCAAGAAGTACCACTCTGGGGAGCTGTGGAGCACCCTGGAGCAGCCAGACAGTCTTGACTCCATCCTAGTGAGAAGTGGAAACCACCAGCATCATCCCATAAGAGAGGGATGCACAAGTACCACTCAACATGCTAATGTGACAACTACAGCAGGTTTCAGACCATGAATCGTCCCCACCCAAACCCTCAGCTCTTCATATAGGCATCTCCAAATATGCAAGGCTAGGAGGACACGGTATGTACAAGACTCAGAGACTTGTACATACCATGTATGGATGTGTACATGTGGAAACAAAGCTGTGGGAGCGAAGCTGAATGCCTCCCTAACACACCAAGCCAAATCCCTTGGAAGTAGGAAACTGGCTGTGGTGGCCAGCCACGTTTCTCTCCACACCTGGCATAAGCAGGGTCCCTACAGAGCCCCCTCCTCTCCTGTGGTGTCTTTGAAGTGCTGCGGGCTCTGCTGCAACAGGGTTTTTCAGACATTAAACTGATGCTCAGAACACAAACAGACATAGAGAAAGCTTTCATTACAAGGCTGGTTCATGTCCAAGAGCAGCCCAGGGGCCACCTAAGATAGGCAGAGGTGCTTTAACAGCCTCTCGCCAGAGGCCAGTGTGAGCTATGGCTCCCTGTGGACTCCCAGTCCGTGCCAGCACTGCACTCACTTTGCAGGAGCAGGGCAGGAGAAATGAGCAGGTTTTATGGCACATTGGCTCTCCTCCAGGGACCGAAAGCTGTGATGCTGACAAAGCCACTGCATCCTCTCCTGCTGTGAGGGTGCACAGACAAGACATTTCTGGGTGCACCTGGAGATGCTGCTGGCCTCAGTAGGGACATCTCAGGGGTGATGACCAGCATGATCCCTACCTGCTGTGGGTGGTGGTCCTGGGGGACCCCTCCAAGCACCTTAGGGGGTCTGAGCACAGGGCAGGGAACACTGCAGCCATAGTGTGCATGGAGCATGTTCAGGTTCACCTAACTCCATCTGCAGTGTGGGCAGCTGACACAATGGCCTGGTTCCCTGGGACAGGTTGGTGCAGAACCAAAGACAACAGCTGCCCCATGCCAGAGTAACACTAAAACCCCCCAAGCAGAGCACAGACCCTTGGAAAACCTGGTGTGCCTCAACCTCCTTTAAGTCAGGACCCCAAACCCTCCAGAAGGTCCAGCAACCCTTCAAGACTTCCACCATCTCCAGCCTGCCTTGAGTTTATCAGCACCAGTGAGTGGACAGGCTCCCTGCAGCGAGATCCACTGAGCACAAGTTATCACAACAGATCACAGAGACCTGGGGCTCCTACTCATTTATATTCCCCTCCAGCCACAGCCTTCAACATGGCTGAGGAAGGCAAGGCAAGACAAGGCCTACAGAGAATGCCTAAAGATTATTTCTCTAGGATTCCAATTTATTTTCCATCATTAATGTCTTTGAAAGCCCAACACGTCCTGTGGACAGAAAGAGCATGTTAAATGTGTGCATGGTGGAGCTGCAAAACCGCGCTGAACACGTGCCTGGCACAGGTACCCATCTCACCAGGGAGATCGGCGTGGCCAAGGGAAGGGCTTTGCTGCCAGAGCATCGCCCTTGCTCAGCAGAAGCTCTGGTAGAAACCACATTTTTCCCCCAGAGAAGTCCCCACCATGCACCACTCAAGCCCAGAAAAGCAAGAGCTTCATTTGGGAAAGCGGAGGCACCACCAGCCCCCAGTGCTGAGCACTGCACAGTGGCACAGAGAAGGCAGGGCTGGGGGACAGTGACTTGCATGAAGGATGAGAGGAGCTGGAGTCTTCTGTAATGGAGAGAAAATTGCTTTCGCCAACTATCTGCAGTTTGAAAGCAATTACATTTGGGGGGAAGCCGAGAGCCTGTCTGAGCGCCATGCGCGTGGCGGGCATGTTTTGAAATACAAGAACCAAGTCAGGAAAAAATAGAAAAAGAAAATGCCATTAAAAAAAATATTTGATGCAGTAGGCACTGAGAGGATAAAGTATTTATAACTCAGGGAGGGGACAGATACTGGAAGCAGCCAGACATGCCAGCAATGGGACAGTTGAGAGAGGAGGTGGGGCAGCTTGTTCCTATCAGTGGTCCCCTTCCCCTGAGAATGGGAAATCTTCCTTGGGAAGGATTTCCTCTGAAAACACAGCAGCTGAGTGCAGCCTGGTCCAGCAGAAATAAATAAAATTTGTTCTAATTAAAACACTGCTCACCCTCCACTTCATCTACCCATGCAGTAGGGACAGTAACAAAAGTCACTGCAGTGACTTCAGGGTCAGGTCTCCATGGGCTGGGAACATGCTGCCCTCAGCCAAAACACGGAGCTGCCTTAATACTTCCCCTCACAGACCTGCAGGCTGACCCAAAACCCCGTAAGCACCCAGCAGCAACCAGTAAAGCCTTTTCAGAACCAGATTCAGCCTGGGAGGCAATAGCTTGAATTGGCCACAGATAAGAAGCTCCTTCAAGCTGTACTAAATACTGCTGATCTTCCCTGCAAGCCATCACCTTTCACCACCATCCTTCTCCTCTAATGGGCTGGAATTAGGAAGGATCCCAGGCCATAAACACATCTCCTCTAATGACCAAGGTGGCAGGGCCCAAGCTGCCCTGATCCCCAGAGCTGCTGCACTGACTGCTGCCGGCTCTGCTCAGACATCCAATTTATCAGGAGGATGTCCCTTTTGCTTTCCGGCCACGCGCCTTCCCCTTGTCTTTATCTGCTCTGGGGACAAGTGTGGGAAGCGGAGAAGTGGCATCCAGGGCTGCTGGTGACAGAGTCCCTTTTCAAAGGATGTTGTTCAGCTGTTATTACCAACTCTCGCCAAGTGGAATTGAGACATGAAGTAGATTTGTGCCCAAGATAATGGCGTTTATTAGACAAGCTATTGAGGAGAAAACAAAAGCTAACAGTGGAGAGCCACTAAGAGCAATGCCTAAAGAGAATCCATCACGAATACAAAGAGAAGAAGCGCTAATAGTTAGTGCTTCCCATCAATGATTTGAAACCACAAGCAGTCCCTTAACGACTCCAGGACAGTGAAGGTTAGTGGCACCCAGCAAGAGGTGACAAACAGCACCAAGGCATCCAAACAAAGCAGCATCCAACCCCTTCTGCTCTGGTCAGATGTGGCTGAGCATCTCTGCCCCAGGGTGGCAGCCCTTGTCCGACCCTTCTCCTCAGGTGTATCAGCATCACATAACACCTATAGGACACAACACCTATGCTATATGCTCCTAACGCACACAAGGGTGCTCCAGAGCAAGGATCCCAGGAGGACTGCCCCCCACATCCTGACCTCAGCAGGATGGAAGGAAGGGGGATTCCATCTCTGCAGCAACCAGGCCCCTTTCGGTAAAGCCCCCTGGGAAATGCCTTGAAAATCATTGGTCCATTTAGATTTTCCTGTTAGAGACCATCCCCTTCTTTCCTCACCAAAGGAGACACGCTCCTGCAAAACCTTCCAATAAAAAAATGAATTTTTAATGGGAATGAAAGTCTTCCATACAATCTTCACTGGCATGTTGGTTCACTGCCAGCCAGCCCAAGGCCTGGGTGAGATTAGCTGGAACCTGGCACAATGCTCACACTCTGAGGCACAGCTGAGATCTTTGGGAAAATGCAACAGAGATCATGGCTGCTAAACAACAGCTTGTCTGGGTCCTTGACAGATGTCTGCTTTATAATTTCCAGCCCAGACAAACAATATAGGAAGCCCCCAAATCTGCAGCTTTGAGATCACCAATTGAGGCTAGCCCAAAGAGATCACCAATTTCACACTCTTCATCCTGACCCTCCTCTCCTCTGCTCAAGGGCCCAGCTGGGGCAGCAGCAGAGGGTGATGTGGAGGAGGGTGAGCCACGCAAGAGCATGAGGGCATCCACACAGCCCAGAAGCTCCTGAGAAATTTATTGCTTATGACACGCTGTCAAAACAAGGCGCGTCTCATTAGTCAGAACCGAAGCAAATGAGAGGGCTCCTTAGCCAATTAAAAATTAAATAAATATGGAAAGGAAGCTCCATGGGGCTCACCACCTCCCATTCGGCCTTGCTGGCAAGTGGGAAACCCAAGGCAAGATGTAACTCAAGTCTGAGTCACAGCTTCGTCCCTTCCCAAGACGGTGAATTCCCCACTCCCAGTGAGCAGCTGGGAGCAGCCAGTGATCACAGTGATCCAGCCTGGCTGGATCTGGAACAGCCAGATGGAAAACAACAAGCTTGAGGAGCCATACCTGACACTCAGGGAGTTGGAAAAGGAAAGACTTTACTGCACAGTCCCTGGAGCGTTTTGTTTCCCAGCTCTTGAAACAGAGCTCATTGACTCCTCTTAGTGCTAAAAATTTCTATTTTTAACAGCTTTTCTTTTTAAAATGACGTGGTTTTCCTTTGAGGGTTAAGCTGGGAAGGCACATGACTTTTTTTTTGTTGGTTTTTCTTTTTTTTTTTTCTCCAAGATTTATCATCCATTGGAGCAGAGGGCATTACAACTCTTCTCCACCTTGACAGCAACACCAACCCTCTGGAGTTTTACACTGCCCTCCTCCTTGCAGCATCGAGGAGTGGGACAGCCCATCCCAGACCCCCAGACACAGGTGAAGGGACCATTTTGAGCAGGCACTACAGGGCACAGTTCGGTTTCCCCATCATGAGCCAGCATGAAATTTTACAAGAGCACAGAGGGGCCTGTTAGCAGCAAACTTCCCAGCTCACCACATTCCAAATGGGTGCTGGAGGAACCTGAGAGCTGCAGACAGACACATGGGTGTTGGATGGATTGGTGGGGGCACCTAGGCAGGAAACAGGTCTCACCTGCCAGGGGAGGCACCCTGAGAAGAGCTCTCTCTCCTCCACCCATACAGGGAGGGGTAGACTCCAGGCCCAAAGGATGCCATGCCCAGGAGAGACCCCAGCCCAGGGCAGACAGGGACACCCCCTCTTCCCACAGCACTCCCAAAATGCACACCTTAAAAAACAGCACAGACCTGAGACATGAGCCCAGCCCAGCAGCATTTCCCAAATCAAACAATAAACAAGGAGCCGTTTGTTGCAGGTTTCCCTTACGCTGCAGGTCCAGATTAATCCCCACAGTAAACACAAAGGAAGAAAACCACCCTAAGGGGGATGCTGTCTGTTTAAAGGCACGAATGGATGGTAAAAGTAGACAAAGAAGCCGAGCAGAGGCATAGCAAATTTGGGAGCAGGAGGGGAGAGGGGAGAAGCCCATGGGCTCTGGTGTGGGAAGGAAGAGCAATGGGAATTCTGCCAGCCATGCCCAGCAGCCCCTAACCCCTGGAGCCATCCTACAGTCCTTGCAGGATCTGTCACCCTGGCAGGAGGGGGCATCCCCTCACCACCCCTAAAACCTCCCAGCCCAAACAAGCTCTTCCCTCATAGCAGTCTCCAAGGTCAGGCAAGTTGCTTAGGGCACTCAGGACACAGGCTCTGGGGGAATGGTCAGGCAGCAAAACAACACTTCCTCTTAAGGAAAAGGGCCATGACCCTGGAACGAACCCCCTGTGACCAGGGACTAATGCTGCACAAGGCTGGTTTAACAAGAAATGGATATTTGAAGCTTAACAGCTCCTGCCAGCAGATTCCCCCCTCTCTTCCCACTGATGCTGCTTCCCATACGGCACACCCAGCTAATTAATTACAGAGCACAATCCAATCAGTCAGGCCATCCCATTGCAGTTAAAGGCATTTAAGAGATAATGCCATGAAACTCCAGATGGACTGGCCTGACCCCAGACTCTGACACCACCGGGGTGCTCCCGGGATGCTGTCGCTCCAGCTGATGTCCCAGGTTCAAACATGCTAGGAAAAAACCTTCAGCCTTGCAGGGCTCCCTGTGGGCTGGGTCTGTGAGTCCCTACTGACTTTACCAAGAGATGCACTGTCCTGCTCCACTGGCACTTTGCCCCAGGGCGACCTGGGCTTGCTGCTGCCTGTGGAGCACACACCAGCCTGGCTCAACACAAGCACCAGTGAGAGAGATGCCACCTGCCCTACTTCTGGCTCTGAGTTTACTTTCAGCATGGCAGAAGGACAGATCTGAAGGCCAGATGCCAGCCCATCTTCTCCCCACTGCTGCTACACACACCCCACAGAGTCAGCTTCAGCAGTGGCTGTCTCGGGGTATGGTGCACCACTGATGGCGATGTGCCAGGACAGCCTGATCCCTGCACACCTCACCATACACCATCCACCTCCCCAGCACACCAATACAGAGAGAGGACGGCCTCTGTTCACCAGCAGCAGGGACTGGCCTCACTGGAGAGAGGCTTTGGTGGCAATTGGATGTGGGAGAGTGGCTAAAGTGATGGGATGCTGTACTACCAGCCTTTACTGTTCTTACCGTTGGCACTGATGTGCTCATCTGCAGATAGGATGTTCTCAGCTTTGCAGGGATGGCCTAAATCTCCTCCCTGGGCTAAAAGTGTGGGTGTTCTCCCTTCTCAGCACTTCATTTCTTGGTTGAAGTTATCAGACCCCTTTGACAAAGGTGCATTAGTTTGCAAAGCTTGCATTAGCTCAGCCCATTTGGTCCTGAATGAGCCACTGTCCCTTTCAGAGCCCCAGCAAGAGGTTCATTCAGTGGGTGTCCTCTGTAACCATAAGCAGCCTTTGTTTCTTCATCACACCCATCCTGAAGCCCAACCCCATCCATGTATGGCTGGGATCCCTGCTGATTGCAAAGCTGCTCACTGTAAAGGTATTAAAGGGAAAACCCATGGTGCCAGATCCTGAGCATACTCCCAAGAACTCAGTGTGGTTATGCTGCTCTGTGCTAGCTGTGTCCCAGCCCTGATGTCTGATGATTAAAGTGGCTGATTCTGTGATTTACTGATCCTACCCATGGTTAGTTTTGCCTACCCAGAGTGAGGATAAGCTCTTGGATTTGCAAACATTTTGGGGATTGTGGTTTTAATTTTTTTTCCCCTTATTGTGTGTGCAAGCATCAAAAGCTCTTATGCCTTGATCCAAAGCCCAAGTCAAGGCGGGAGATATATATCAAGTCTAAATATGTTCCTGTCACAGGTGGCACCAAAAGATTGTTGGAGTAGAAATGAGGGTTCTGCCCATCTCCCAGATGCTTGACCTCCAAGGAGAAGTGAGGAGGAGCCTCTGCTCCTCAGTCTCACCTGGAAAATGCCTTTGTCAGAGACTTAGGCACAGTTAACTATGACAAAGGACAGAAAGCCTCCTCTCAGAGCTGCCCTCCCTCAAGCCACCGCTAGCCAGATGCCCAGCACTCCTGCATGAGGGCCAGCCCCACACAGCTCACAGCACCAGGACTATCCATAAGGTTTTCACCCAGGCAACAGCCAACAAGTTTCACTAATGCAGATTTGCAAAGGCGGGATGTGACTCTGGCAGGACGGGAGCATGACTACAAGCAAATGGCAACATTCACCAAGCACAAGCATGAAGGGAATGATGCCAAAATGACATTTAATAACTGGGTCATCCTGAAAACATCATCTCAGCACAACTACAAACTCACCATATTTACTGAATGTCCTCTCACAGTGTCTGAAAAAGACACCAGCAATTAGCAAGGAGGATTAGAACATGGTTGCTGTAGATGAGACAGGACCAACCCCAGACCTCTAATGCCAACTGCTGTTTTGTGCTTGTAGAAACTGCATGAGGGCTGGCTTGTTGCACCCAGCACTGAAATGAAGCACAACTAAGTCATTATGTTGGACCCTAAAACAAGGAACCTAACTGCAACAGCACAACACCATGACTTCACCAGAAAATCAGGATACCACGTCCCCTCCAAGGAGCCAGAAGAGATGGAGGCATGGTTTCTTTACAACATGTGTCCCATGGTCCCCAGGGAATGAGCACAGAGAAAAGCTCAGCATATCTAGATAAAAAATAAAATAAAATAAAATAAAATAAAATAAAATAAAATAAAATAAAATAAAATAAAATAAAATAAAATAAAATAAAATAAAATAAAATAAAATAAAATAAAATAAAATAAGATAAAATAAACCAAAACATTCTTCTTCCTCGTGCTGGAGTGTCCCACACCAGACTGATTACAGGGTCTGGACATAGGTCTCATTTTGTGGTAGCCATGTGGACAATGTGGAATGCCACAGCAGGAGGAGGTTATGCTTTCTGATCCAAATCTGGCTCCAGGGGCCAACAATCATGGCATGCATTGGACGGGAGATGAGGAGATGAGGAGACAGATGCTCCGTGCACCCAGCACGGCAGCCCAGGCAGGGTGGGGACAGCTCCCTGGGAGTGAAATGCCCATGCCAGAGCTGCTTGGTGAGGGAAGGGGCTTTTCTCCATGGATTCAAATGGAAACTCTTCAAAGCTTGAGAGCTCCTGTAACCATTTCAGGGATTTTGGCATGAGGAGGGAGGAAGGAAAAGCTGTTCCATAAAACCCTGAGGCCATCGCACCTCACTAGCCCAGGAGACAGCCCCAGAGTGCCCTGATTCTGGAGTATTCTCATTCTCAGCTCTTACATGCCCCATAAAACAGGGCACATCTCCCAGTGGCCCTGCAAGGACTCTCATGGGAACTGACTGAAAAGCTGAGGAACCAAGTGAGACTGAAAACATCAGCACCTCGCAGGTCGCAGGACGGCATGGACTTGAGGTTGTGCTACCAGCCTGGAGCATCCTCTCTGCTCCAAGCCCACAAAACAATGCACCAGAGAAAGTTCTTAGCCATCAGCATCCATCTTCCCTTCCCACAGCTGCAGCCGTAGGATCACTGCTGGAGCCTGCACCGTCCCATTTTCTGTACCCTGGTATGAACCCTTCCAATTAAACCACTGAACTGTTCCCAGCTCAGCCTCCCATGCATGAAAACGTCCTGTTATTTTGCACCTGCCAAGAGCTGTGTCCCAGCAGATCTATCTTGAACTGACACTTGAGGATAATTAAACCTCTCTCTCCTCCACTGGCAGCGCAGCAGATAAAAGGAGAGCCCTGGGGCCCTCGAGTCGCTGTTGTGGTGGGTTGCCCCAGTACAAGTCGAGGAACATGAGATGAGGCTCAGTTTCTCCATAGAGGCATGGGCAAGGGAGCAGGGGGCCAGCTTGGCAATTTGCCCTAATTTAGCAGAGGAGCAAGATGCCAGGAGCACGCAGGCAGCTCCCCTAGCCGGGCAGATCCTCTGATGAACAGAGAGCTGGAAACAAAGTGCCTGGCTGGGATCAGATCGAACCCCGATGTTGCTAAACCTGGGGTATCATCCATCATGGAGCAAGCAGTCCCTGGGGACCCAGCTGAATGTTCCAGGCACCCTTGTCATCTCCTCTAGCTTTAGTCCGAGCAAGGACCAGCTCCCATTGCCCCCACCAGCACCACTGGGGGCCAGGTGCCCCACAGCATCAGCCCAAAGTTGGCTGGTGTCGGGGAGCAGGCGGCACGATGGGAACCTGTCACCTCACACCACACTCTGCCTATCTCCCGCGCCAGCTGCCTGAGGTTGCTGGATGCATCCAACCTCAAAGCCGAGCTTCGATCGGGGTGGTTTTGAGGTTGGCACTGAGCATCTGCCGTCGCTCCGAGCTGGGCCTCCAGCCCCTCGGGGCACTGGGGGGGCCCAAAGGACAGCGACCCTGTCTCTGCCTGCCCTGCAGAGCCCTTCACTCCGCGGGGGGACCCTTCCCTCATCTCAGCCCCGCTGCGAGGGGATCGAGTCCCGCTTGCCGAGTGATGCGCTGCGGAGCCGCAGGTCCCCAGGGACTATGGGTGTCCCCCCCGCTTTCGGGGGGATGGATGTTCTCCCCCCACACAAAACCCCATTCCCGTGCCCGCGGTCCCTCCGCCGCCGTTACCTGCGCGGGCTGGGGCGGCGGCCGGGCGGGACGCGCCGCGCTGCAGCTGGGCTCGGCTCCGCGGGGCTCGGCGCATCCTCCGCCGCTCGGGAGGGCTCGGCCGGGCTCCCTCGCCCCGCTCCCCGCCGCTCTCCGCCTTCCTCCGCCTTCCTCTGCCTCTCACCCGCATACCCCGGGGCTGGCGGCTGCTGCCGGGCTCCGCTCGCCGCCGCGGCGCCGCCACCTCCCGCAGCAGCCGCCGCCGAACCGAGGCGCCGCGCCCCCCGCCCGCCCCCGCCTCCTCCCGCTCCCGGCCCCGGCATCGCTTTAAAGGGAGAGCGCCTGCATAGAGGGAGCGCGGTTTGACATCCCCTCCAAAATGCACCGCACCCCCCGCAGCTCTCCATCACTGTGCCATGAGGATGAGTCCCAACAGCTGGACCCAGTGATGGCCCTCGTCCAACCTGCAGAGCCCGTTCTTGTGAGCACGTTCGTCCCCTCATCCAGAAAATTCTTATCTCACTGCCTGAGTTTGCCTTACCCCTTCCCAGGGCTGCAGGGAGTGGAGCCGCCAAGGGCTCGGTACACCAGACCCTGTACAGGAGAAAGCTGTGAACCCCTTTCTCAAAGCTGGCACCCTGACACACCTCTGCTTCAGATATCATCAGATGTTTTCATTTTCTCCTGCCAATATTAACCTCATCCTTATTCAGGCGGGAGCCGACGCTTGCAGGTCTGTGGGTTTTAATCAAAACTGGAATTCTCTTCTCAGTCACTTATCTCTATTTGTCTTGCCGGAATGAAGCGAGGTGTTTTAGAGCATTCCGGGCTGTGAGTGCATCCCGGCCCCAACAACCTACAGCTGCCACAGTGAGGGCAGGACCGGGGCAGGAGCAGGCAGACGTGCTGGCAGCTGGCTCAGGTGTCTAGAGCTGGGATCGGGGCGCTGGATTTGGGCTCTGCAGCATCCCGCAGCCCTGATGCTCGCTGCTTTCCCGCTTGGTGTTTTTCATTAGCGAGCACCATCTGTACCAGAGCCGGCAATTGTTATGACCTTTAAGGCTCCATCCAGTGGCCACTTCCTTCAGATGCTTTTGTGTCTTACTACGATCCCAGGCATGCTGCCAAACTCTAAACGCACAATGAAGGCAGGGAACATCTTTCCTCCAGTTTCAGAAAGGAGAAACATCACAAAAAAAAAAAAAACAAACCCTTCCCAGATGCCAGGATTGGGTCTAGAATTATTCCTGTTCCATTAATACTAGAGATGAGCGAGATAGGAAGGCACACCTGGTAGGAGGATTGTAAAATAATTAATGCATAATGTTAATAATGATCTTCTTATTCCAGCTCTGCTTATTACCACAAGCTTTGCTCGAGTCCACCATGATGTGCTGCATAAAGCAGATATCTCCTGAATCTGATTTCCTGTTTGGAGATGATCTCTAGCTGAGAAATTACCTGCTCTCAAAACTGATTAGAGTCCTCATCAGCAGATTCTTCACCCATCCTTAGGCAGGCCCTAGAATATACAGGGAATTGAGAATAATTTCATGCAGGAGGTAAAATCTGGAGTTGGTGGCTCAGGTGTATGCCATTCCCAGTGAAAATCCAGACCAAGCAGTGATGGCAGTAGATTCCCAGCCCTAATCCAAGTGCTCTGAGCTGCCCTGCTCTGATCAGTGAAGGCTTTGCTCCTGTGGCATCTTCCAAGCTGGTAGACACTGCTTGCTGCCTCTGGTTCATTACCCCTTCCACCCGGGGCACTTTGGGGGGTTGTCCCAAGTGCCAGGTGCCTGCCAGCCCCTGAAGAGAAGCAGACTGGTGTCAGCAGGCCCTGCCTGCAGGACCTGTGCTCCCTGCCTTGGGAAACTGGGACCTCTGAAGTTGCTGGCTGTGCACCATGCACCCAGCCACCCTGGAAGGAGCCGGGCATAGCAGGTCCCTGCTGGCTTCCTGCTCCAGATCCCTGCAGTTGCAGGCAGCTGGCTTTCTGCTCCCTTCACATGGTGGTCCAGCTCCATTTGGAAAATCAATGAGGTATTTTTCCTCCTCTGCTTCCCATGGTTAAAAATTGTCTCCTAATTTCCAGACTACATTAGCCAGTTTAAGCCTATTTGTTCTTGTGCCACAACAGTCTTTTAGCTTAAATGGCTCCTTTCTGTACGTGGTGTTTACTGGCCTGATATATTTATGGAGAGTAATCATACCTCTGTTTTGCCTTTCTTTGCTGGGCTAAACAAGCCGAGTGCTTTCAGCTTCATCTTACAAGACAGGCTCTCCATTCTGCCCCATCCTAATTGCCCTTCTCTGCACCACTCCCAGCATGAATTCATCTCACTGGAAGATGAGCCACCATGGCTGTGTGCACCTCCCAGGGCTTGGCACAGCCACCAGTGCCCACCCTGCCCACACTGGTGCCACCCCAAAGCAGGCAACTGCAGCTCCAGGCATGGTGGTGCTGCACATCTGCTGGCCTTCCCCCCACCAGACTGTCACCTGGATGAGGTGACACTGGCAGGAGACACTGCCTTCTGCCTCAGGCTGGCAGCAGAAAGGCCAGGTGTTCCTGCACACTGAGGAGAGCTGGTTTCTCCCCTCTCTGTCACACTGCATTGGTGTACAGGTGGAGCTCTCCTACAGGGGGTTATAAACTTCCATAGCCTTAAATGAAACTCACAGAGAACGCGCAGACTCATCCCACTAAACACAAGAGAGAGATGGTATCACCATGCTCTGATGGTCACTAATAACTTTACCTCTTCTGTGCTATTCTCAGCAGAGATAAACTTCCAGTGTCTGATGAGCCAGAACAGAAATATCCAATGGCTTTCTGTTCTTTTCTATTTTTGCTGCAAGCTGGTTAACCCTGAAATCCAATTACTGCTCATTATTCAGTGGAACTTGCTTCTTATCAAATGGACACACTGCAGGGCTGCTATACTGACTCCCAGTGCTAATGGAGCCACAAATTACTCCTGCCACGCTCGTGGACCCATAGGTGTGAGCCTGGGGCTGCAGCTCCGGCACCCTGCACACATGCAGAGCTCCGGGATGCTGATGCCTGCATCCCTTCCTGGGGCAGGCAGCCTGCTGCTGCTGAGCACACCGGCCGTGGGGTAATGCAACCACACACTCCCCAGAGCTGCACTGGGCCCCCGAGGCTGCTGAGGCATGGTCTTGCTGGAGCACCCTGCCCAGCCACCCACGGGTGCCAAGGGCCAGTGCCACTCCCTGGCACGGGCTGAGCGGGCAGCGAGCATCCTTTAAGCTCTGGGGGGTTATGCACACAGTGTGAAATGCCAGAGGCTGATCCAGGCACGCCTCGGATTAGCCGGGGAGGCTCGGAGTGCGGGAGAGTCTGGCTCCCTGCGTTAGCACGGGAAGTGGGCGCGCAGCCAAGCCCAAACGCTGCCTAATTCGCATTCGGTGCTGAATTCAGCAGGTGGGGAAAGGAAAAAAAAAGGCTTTGCAGTTTTCTTTGCTGATTAAAGTCATGGCACAGCAAGTTTCACCTACGTTCGTTACCAAGAGGGGAGGGAAGGGGATGTTCCCAGCAGCAGCTGCTGTGATGCTCCCCATGCTCCCCTAGCATGGAAGAGGCAGTGGGCATAGATCAAACCTCCTGCCTGTGACCCTGTGCTCTCTGGGCTGGATGCAGCCCCAGGGCCTGCATCAGTCTTCCTCTCTCTGGCATGGCCTCAGGGACAGTTTCTCTGCTCAGCCTGTCTTAAATAGATTCCACAACAGTCTCTGTTTCTTTCAGATGGCCAGTCAGTCCTTCTAAAAGACAGTTTAAGCTGATCCCCAGCAGACACAGGTGATGGGAATGGCTGGGGATACTCCCACTGAGGCATCCTGATGCCTGCCACGCTTTCTGGCATTCACTGCTGCAGCATCACTGGGTTGCTGGTGAGCCCTTACAAGTCCTGCCTGCTGCTCCCTCCCTCCCCACTTCCCCCTGCCTACAATATCTACCCTCGATTTTCTCTTTGACCAGACCAGTGAGCGATCCGGTGGGGATCCAGACTAGTCATGGGCACAGAGCGGCATCACAGCCTCATTACAGCGACACAAAGCCCCAGACCAGCGTTCATTTGTTCACCCCCACCACAGAGCTGCTGCTGTCAGCTCTTCCCTGCTTCCCCTGGCTGCAGCAGCCTTTTATTCATTGCCCTGGCCTCCCATGCCCTTCAGAGAGGTGCTCATGTGAAGTGCCATCCACTCACACCCGAGGCTTCGTGGCTGCTGGAGGATGGGAGCAGCGTGATGGATGCTTGGGCAGGATCATTCCCAGCCAAATTTCAGCTCCTCCACCTAGTCCTCCACTTGCACTGCTTCCACTTCCTGCTGCCTTGTCAGCTCCAACTGTCCTTATTACAGCTGATTAACTCCCTGCACCACGCTCCCAGATGGTTAAAGGAATTAGCACCCTGGGAATGACACCAGGGATACCCAGCGGTGGTCTCCCTTCCACTGCAGGGAATTCATCCACACCTGCTGGGCATCCACAAGAACAAAAGCCTTCAAGGTGGCAATCTGAGCATCTGTGGGACACAGCAGCTCCTCTTGGCCCATGTCTGGTCCACACTCTCCAGCCCTGGCTTAGCTTCCTTCTGCTCCAGCCGAAGGCAGAACATCCCAGAGATCCGCCGGAGGGGGAAGGAGACAAAGAAACCAATGCAACCCAGTAAGTGAAAGATTAAACATAATGCCAAGTAAATTAATATACAAGAAGGGAAGGCAGGTTTTAAATTAACTCATTATACAGCCTGGGTTTCCAGCCCATTTATTTATCCCATAGGTCCTGCAGCTTCATATGGAAAATGGCTTCTGCTTGACTGCTATCAGAGCCCAAACGCAGCACGATGTGGCTGCGCAGCGGCCGCCCGAGGCTGGCAGGCGACACCTGAGCGTGCCCACGGAGATGTGCGGGGACGGGTAATTGCACATGCAAAACGTTCGGCTGTGACAGCAAACAGGACAATTGAGCAGAGGAATGGGAATCCATTTCCATGCACAATTACCTGGGGAGGGCTAAACCATGGCTCTGGGAGGCAACAGAGATAGGCCCCCCCCTTCTCCCCCTCCCAGAGCCGCCTCCTCTCGGTGCCTGCCTGCTTCCCTGGGGAGCAGGGCATTTCCATCCTCCCAGGAACCGGGGGATGCTGTGCCGAGCTGGATGAGCCTGGTGCTTATTACTGGGTTAGTCTGATTACGGAGCAGACGGCTCATTGAACAAGCTGTTCTTTGGGGTGGATTTGCTGGGAAAAGGGGCAGGGAAGGAAGTGAATAGTCTGAGCCCCTTTGTTTGGGAAGTGGCTGTGATCAGGCAAGGCTTTTCCACAGCATCTCTCTTATTCAGGAATTGCTGTTCCCAGGTCTTACTGATGAGCTGGAGCTGGTTCTTAATAGAGGAGAATAAATAAAAGGGCAAGGGGAAAAAAGAAAAAGCCCAGACCTCATTCTCTTCCCAGTGACTCCTCTTGAGCTGGCAAACAAAAGCCAAGCTGCATGGCAGGAAGCTCGGAGCTCTGGAGAGGTGGCTGGTGCTGGAGGCAGATGCAGGTTTCCTGGGGTCTGTGCGGGCCAGGGGCAAGGTCTGGTGCTGGCTCTGCCAAGGGGAGCAGCAGGGGCCAGGCCATCAGCCAGCTGGCAGCCTGGTTTTGTCCCCACTCCTGCCTGCTGGCTTTACTGCACTACAATTCCCAGCAGCCTGCAGGAATTGTACGCCTTTGCCTTGGAAAGCAGCATCTGAGCAGGTCACAATAATGCACTTGGGGGGCAGCAGGCTCAGCACTGGCTGATGGAGGGGGATGCAGGCAGTGACAAAGCACCAGGGGTTTTTACGGGCAGGAACAGGGCTTGGGGGCAGAGTTCTTTCCCAGCAGTACTGCAGTGCGCAGGGCAGAACTGAGGGCAGGGTGACAGGATCACCCCTTGCACACACCCACCTCCTTCCAGGATGAGGGTGATGCTTTGTTTCACCCTCCAGCAAGAAGGATCTGCTGCTCTACTGCTTGGACAGGGAGAGGAGATGGTCCCAGATGACCCAGAAAAGGCTTCTCCTGGTCCAGTCTGGGGGGCCACCTCTGTGTCCAGGCAGAAGCAAACCCATCTCTCCAAGGACTCTGAGGGCTTTTGAGTCCTGGATTCACATGGGAAATCCTGGAAGGAGGCAGCCCCTAAGCCCCCTCTGCATGTGCCTCTAATTATCACACCTTCAGCTCCAGGAGCACCAGTCCTACTTTCCCCCATTCATAATTCAGCCTGACACAGCCCAGCAAAAATCAATTCACTCTTATAAGAAAGTGCCAAGGCAAATTATTTCCCAAAGCCTTCAACAGGGCTTTCTTCTATCCCAACAACTGTATCTTTGGTGTTGAGTCCTAAATTACAGATTAACTCTTTAAACTCTTCCAGTTTGCCGGGGGGCACAGCCAGACAGGTGACTAATGAAGCTCTTGGCAAGAGCACCTTGTCACCTTGCTGGCCATCCATTAGAGGATGGGCCCATCTAGCTGTTAGTCCATCAGTTTGTCCTTCCCTAATTCATCCCTCCAGACATGCTATCAGCTGTACAACCCTTGCCATATGACCTTGGCAGGGAAGCAAGTGAAGCAAGGACTGCCTCAATTCTTAGAGAGGCTGTTCAGGCACTTGGGTCTCTGGAGATCCCTGTCTGACCTTCCCCAAGGCAGCTTCTGGCCAACAGAGGTTGTTTTTTTTTTTCTTTTTCACAATGCCCCAGTAAAGTCACCATAAGGGAAAACCCTGCTTGGCATCCCTGCTGCCTTGAAAGCCACTTGCCAGTGGCGGGGTCCAGTCCTGATGTGCCCTGCAGCACCCCAAGTGACATCCCTGGGAGTATCCACCAGCTCCTGAGCAGACATGGCAAGAAAATACCAGAATGCTGAAAAGCCTTTAAATCTGCTCAAAAGGCTTTCTCCAGCCTTAGACCACAAAGGTTAGAAATCAGAGGGAGCCCATGAAAGAGCAAATCTAATAAAGGGAGTTTTAATCAGAGCCAAGAGAAGGGGGTGAGAGAAGGGATCAGAGTTGTAAACTGGCTGAAAATCAGTCCCTTCGTTATCACAAACACATCATTGGAACTTAATAGTATTTGACATCTCATTAATTTAAACCAGGAGTCTGGGGAATAGAGAGAGAAAAAGAAAGAACATTATTAATTTTAAAGACCTCCTCCTATAAGGACTCACATTGAAAAATAAAAGAAAAATGTCAGAGGAAGATTGTTGCTTTATGTTTTTCCTCACTTTCCTGCCCTGTCTTTTTTCCTAGAGTTTGGAAGAGGTTGATAGGCATGGAGAACTCTGGTCAAGGCTTCCCATGCCTTCCCCAGCCCCAAGGGGGGAATGTTCAAAGGCCAGCCCAGCTCTGGGCTACCATGGGGTGGATGTGGGGGTGGGATATGCACATGGCATAGCCAGGTGTCCCTAGAGTCACCTGGCTATAGACCAGCAAGAGCCATGTGCTGTGAGTAATTCATGGGCAGGCTCACACAGCCTCGGGATGCTGCCCAGCAGCGTCCGTCTGTCCTGCATCCACCGCTGGGAGAGGAGCTGAGGACCAAAATAGCCATCCCCGAATCCAACAGCGTCCTCAGAGGCTGCGGTGAGGGGATATCTGCTCCCTGCTCCCCTGCCAATGAGCAACGGAAGGCAGAGCTGCCAAAAATAAAATTATTCAGGACACCATCTCTATTGTAAGGACAGATGGAAGGTGCTGGGGCTGTGCTTGAAAAGACAGATCTAAAAGGATGGAATTAAAGAGACTTTGGAGAAAGAGAGGCTTTCTGCTAAAGCTGATGTGCTGCTCTGCAGATAAGGCTCCACAGGTGGAGTGGCAGGCACTCTTTGGATCTAATTGGGAAAGGAAAAACCCACCTCAACTGTCCCCAGATGCCTTTGGCAGCAGGAAGATGGCTTCCCTGGCTCCTCCAGCTACCACTGCCAACTTTTTAAAAAGCACTTCTGCATCTTGGCCTGGTATTTCAAGAGAATTCAATAATCTTAGGCAATTATTTCAAAGGATTTTTGAAATTGTCCTATATTTTTCCCCTTTCAGTGTGGCTGCACATCACAATGGCCGAGAAGGCCCAGCTGCCTGCGGGGTGGCCAATTTAGCTCCATGGATTTTGACTGCTTTCTCAAGTCCCACTATTGATTTTCTGCTGGGTCCAACTGAGAATTCAGCTTATTATAAAAATCACAACTGGGGCAGAGCAATGTAGCCAGTGCTGCCTCTAGATGAGGCTTCCACCTTTCCTGAGAGTGGGTCCTGCTGCCCTGCGGGTCCTGTGCTTGTAGGGCTGATGGGGTGAAGTGGCCTGTTGATAAAGGAGACACATTTCCCTGGCTTCCCCAGCGATGCCCAGGGTTTGCTCTGTGCTGGCAAATACCTGTTTCCTGTCTCATGCCCTGTTTAACAGCATTCACTCTCACCTGTTCCCTGCACAGACAGTTTTAAGTCCTCAATTTCTCTCTTCAGCCAAGGACTTCATTTGCTGCCAATGAAGCTGGTGGTTTCAAGAGCTGGGCCAGGTGACTTGCCTTAAGGCAGATGTTCAGTGTTACTCAGCCAGCTGAAAATGGGAAATAATAGGAAAAACAATGACTTCCATGCTGATCCACTTGTACTGGCTCCCAGCCTCACAATCTCATGCCCAGAGGACACCCCTGTGCCACCATCTCCCCCCAGCTAACTGAGTTTTACTCCTCATTGCTATTCAACATACCCTGGAAGGGGTAAGGAGGCATCAGAAATGCTGAAGCCACCCCACAATGGCTTTGGCTTTCGTTCCCTGTTATTGTTGCCTCCTGACAGAGCAGGAACACAGAGGGATATATTTATGAGCCCTACCAGCAGTGGGGTTGGCTCTGGGCTGTGTTTAAAGCATCTCTGTATTTTCCCAGCTTTAACCACCTCCCAGATATTTACAGCATTTGACAGCTGGAGACAGAGTCAGCCTAAAGTGCTCATCTGCTTCCATGAACGGCCTTGCACCCCCGGGGGAAATCGTTAGGGGATACTGGAGGAGAGGGGAGGGCAGCTCCTGGATGGAAACATGGACATTTCTCTACCACAGCAGGTCCCCTTCCCAAAATTCCCCAGGTGAGCATGGCCAGGAGGAGCTGGGGAGGGATATATTATACCAGTGTGAGGGACCCCCTGGTCCCTCGCTTCATGCACAGGGGCCAGGCTGGTTGGGGTTTAGCAGGTTCCCTCTTGCCTTCCCTCTGCTTCCCATGCCAGCTACAGATCTGCCTCATTTTTCTCTCTCTCTCCCATACCCTCTTTATCTCCTGTTTATTTTTCTTCACTGCTTTTGCATCCTATTCATCTGCCTTTCTTTCCATCTCATCTCCTCCATCCTGAAAGGCTTGTCAGGAGAAGAAAGAGCAAGCCCAGCTTCTCCCAGCTCTATTTGCCAAATAAGGCCTAGAGTCAGGTTTTATTTAACAAAAAGGAAATGAACTGAATGCAAGTAGGCCAGAAGAAGTGCCTGTGGATAAAAAGGATGACGGCAAAGAGAAGGATGAGCACGGCAGAGGCAGAGCATCCCCTTGGGGTTCGGGACACAAGCTTATTGCCAGAGCCCAGGTCCAGCGCTGGGGCAGCCGCCGGCCACAGCCTCGGCTGTTGTGCTCGTTAGTGGTGCTAAAACTGCGTGACAAATACGGGAGTGTCACAGGAGGTTGGGGAGCCAGTCAGGTGGCTAATGAGCTGGGTTAGGGCATCCTTATTTGAAGCCAAAGCAGTGTTTTCTTTCCCCCCATTGGCTATAATGCAATTAGAGAGGCAGCAGCTATTGGGAGCGGCAGCAGCAGATGTGGGGAAGCGAGGAGAGGGAGAAAAGCTGTGGGAACCCCCCCTGCTCCATGCCATGGTGTGGGAAAGCACAGCCTTAAGGACATGGAGCATCAAACCCCCCAAGCAACCTGAGGACTAATTCAGCTCAACCCCGACCTTCAGCACATCTGTCCGGACTCCCTGTCCCTAAATCTCAGCTCTCCTGGTGCCTCCCATCTCAGCCAGGGGTGTCTCTTGACAGAGCAGGAACACAGAGGTGTTCCATCCATCTGCCCTCAGTCAGCACTGGGCACAGAGGGAGCTTTGCCTTGCCTGATGGCAAACCCTTCTCCACGCCCTGGGGGCTGCAAGGCATCCCCCACCTCCCTCCAGCCTTCCTCAGTGATGCTGCAAGAGGGCAGGGCTGGGGGTCCTTACAGGGTCCCTACAGCGCTCATGGAGCTCCTTCAAGGGATCTAGGGGGGATATAAGGCCAGTTCCTCTCAGTTTGCACCCCCTCCTTCAAGCCCAGGCTTTCAGGGTTCTTTCTGCACACAGTTCACTCAAGCAGGCTCAAGCCAGCTGAATCAAAAGCAACTCAAAATACATTTTTGCAGCCTTTCTGGAAAAATAGCCTTTAAAGAGGGGCCTGGCCCCGTGCCCAGGGAAGTTAACTTCAATTGACTCGGCTGCATTTCGCTCCAGGCCCTCTCTGATTTTTCTGGAGCGCCTTGTAATATCAAAGTGCTATTGCAAGGAAATTAAATCCACGGCACTTAGCACCAGTGTAAGCTCTTTCCGCCATGCCACACTCTTACACAGGCCCCAGAGTATCTTTACCATCGCCTACCTCAGCCTGCATCACTGCAAACAGACATCCCACAGCATCTGCAGGATCAGGTACACAGCTCTCCTCCCAGGAATTTGCTGGTAATTCACACCCCTGGCTCCTGGCTGCACATCACTCGCCAGCCTTGCTCCCGAGATGGCAGAAGAGACCCACAGCAGAAACACTACTGCATAGAGCTTGTTGTTGGGGGTTTAGGATTTTTCCTTGTGCTTCTTTCTCTTATGGAATTTCGTCTCAGCTGTCGCTAAGAAACCATAACGACCAGTACTTAAGAGAGATAGAAGTTGCCACGGGAAGGGTGCGGCTGGCTACTCTCTTCCGTGAGGGGTTTCTCTAGGAATGCAGAGGAGGTGCGGATGTGTCTGGGGCAGTGGATCGGGTGCAGCTCTCGCTCCATCGCTCTCCGCCGTCCGAGCCGCTGTGTCCCTGTGGGGCAGCTCGGCAGCGCTGCGAGGCTCCGGTTCCTGCTGCCTTCTCCCTTCTGCCCGTGGGAGCGGCTGTGCCATGGAGCCTTACCAACGTTGGCCCAGCTCAGTGAAAAGGCCCCTCACCATCCGCGGGTGCCTCAGGGGAGCCCCGGGCCCTCTCCCCTCCAGGGGAGCTCTCCCGGCCGTGCTCGGCAGCCGGGCCCCGCCGCTCCCCTGTCACTGCTCCGCGGTTTGGCTGCCCTGCGGCCGCACCCCCGCCTGCCGGGGACACCCCTCGGCTCCGGCACCGCTGCCCCGTCTCTGTGCCCGCGGTGCCGCCTGCCGGGGACACCCCTCGGCTCCCGGCACCGCTGCCCCGTCTCTGTGCCCGCGGTGCCGCCGTGCCCGTCCCGGCCGCGCCGCCGCCATCGGCGCCTGAGGGAGCCGCGGTGCGCCCGCGGCACGGCGCCCCCTGGCGGCGCGGGGAGCGCGGCGCGCCCTGCCCGGCCCGGAGCCCGCAGCGCCCCCCGCGGCCGTGCCGGGAACTGCAGCTGCGGGGCCGCCGGTCCCTTTCAGAACAGGAGTGCAGAGGGACGGGGCTGCGGCACTCCCAGGGACGCTCCTGCCTGTCTTTCAAACCAATACATTTGTACATTATATATTTTATATTGTTTTATGTCGCTATAGGACACGAGAATGCACAACGCGAGCTACCTGCTATTTTGCAAGGTAAAAGAGAAAGTTTATTTTCTGACTCCAACTTTTATACTTCTCCAAAGGTGACAGTGGATTGGAGAGTGAATGGGCCACCTCTCCGAAGACATTGGACAAAGCACCAGTACATCAAGTCTCTCCACTCCCATGGAGGAATGCAAAACAACATGTTATTTACAGAAACTGTGTGGGAAAGTTTCCCAATAGAATGTAAACTCAGAAGGCTTTAGAAAACTCAAGAATCAGGGCAACAGTTTTATATTATATATATATATTTATATATTATATATTGTTAATATAATATATATTTTATAAATACACATTTATATATCTTTTATCTTATATATTTTATATTGCCTTGTATTTTATGCATATATGCTGGGAGACGGTATGATACCTCATGTGTATCATACCTTCTCCCACCAATACACAGCAATGGCAGCCTTTGTGCTTCATTTAACTTAAACCCTAATTTACCCAAAAAAGCAGGATTTGGATGCAGAGCCTGCTGAATCTGGTGGCTTGTTCTCATTCCCACTCTTATTTGCTGTTCCTGGCCATTGCCAACTAACTGGCCCCTTTGGCTTGATTTTCTGGGGGCAAATACAAGCCCCCAGAAACACCTCATAAGAAGACTGAGGTGTGATGGAGCAGTGGGGCTGGGGGACATCCCTGGTTGGGGGGCTCTGGGATGCTCTTGGGGAGTGGATACTGACCCACTGGAGGTGCAGCACCCAAAGCCTCCCATCAAGGAAGGGGCTGCATGACCAACAGCCTCTGCTCCCAGGGGAACCTGGTGTTCCCTTTTCCACAGCTGGAGAAGCTGCCTGGCCAGCTCTCTGCCTTGCCTGAAGTGTGACACTTCTTAAAACAAAAGCATTTGGCCTTAAATCCCCTTTTACTCCTCCTCGTGACCAGCTTTGGTCTGGGAGCCGGGTGTGCTCAGCATCAAACCCACATACAAGGAAAGAACATCAGCTCCTGGTGGGAAAGTGAATTATTGAAGCCAAGGGAAGCTGTGACGAAGCAATCAGGGTGGACTGCCGTATGGTCCCAGTGAATTATTCAAAGCCTAGTTTTAAAGCAATTCCTGAAATAAAGATGACAGAGAAACGGGGGTGAAGGAAAAAAAACACTGTAAAGGGCCACTGTGATGCCTCCCTAGGTGTGGGGACCAGGCTGTCCCCTCCACAGGGTGCTGCTGCCTGGTAGAGATGGGCACATACACAAAAATACACCCTGGATATATCTTTTAATGCTCTTTTTTCCTAAAGTCAGGCAATTTAGGCTGGATGTGCTGGTTTAACCCCACTGGCAGGAGAGCCAGGCAAAGAAAAGTCCCTGCTTCAGAGGACATCCTGTGAATTTATTTGATTTCAACAGACCTGAAAGCAGAAGAGCTAGAAGAGACGTGCGGTGCTGGGAATGGGGAAAAGCAGGCTGAACTGCCTCGAAGGCTCCTAAAGAAAGCCAAACCACAAAGGAAAACAAGAAGGAAAGAGAAAATACTTTATTACATCTGTTTGAAGTGAGGAAGATACAGGAATGAGCAAACACTGAACTGTTTTGCTTCTGCTCACAAATGAACACACCGCTGAGCCTAATGGGATTTTAGATTAAAAGTTTTAACAAAAAAAATAACAACCACCTCCACAAATAGAGTTTTATAAGGTCAAATAATAGATGCAGTGAAATAAAAACCACTGCCAGTGTTTTACCTCCTTCTGTAGGGACCCTTCTTCCAGCCTGAGCCCCTGTCTTCAGGTGTCCTCCTCTAATTCCTGCGTTTATTCTTGGTGGTTGTGTTTCCTGCTGAGGATGGCTGGGGAACAATCCTCTGTCATCCTGTTTTGGCTGCCTTTTCTAGGCAGGGCTTTACAAGTAGTTTGGCTCCCATGAGCCAAGGTTACCTTTGGGGAGCAGCAGGGATGGGGGCAGGCAGCAAAGATGGTCTGGGTGACACTAGGATGCTCCAAAGGGAAAGGCACTTTCCCATGGGTTTTCCCATCGCTCTTGGGGTTTCTCCTGCAATGCAGGGCTGCAATCTGCGTTGGCATCACCCAAGGGATCTCTCCTCAACACCCAGGAGGGTTCTGATACGCACTGACACCCTCTTTGCTAATAGGAAAACGTCCATTCCACATGCAGCCTGGCCCTTTACCCACCTATTTCTGTTGGGCATCAGATGCACGTGCCCCATGACTCATTTTTGGAGGTATCAGGTACTTTCAGCAACAACCGACTTCAAGGACATCGGGGGTTTGCAGCACCCTTGAAAAATTAGGCAACTTCTGCACGCCTAAATAGATGCGTAATGACAGACACTCGTGGGTGAGCTGTTGGCAGCGGCCCAGGGCCGCGGTGGATCTGCCAGCGCCAGGGTGGGTGCTGGGTTATCCCGGGAAGCTCTTCCCTACTGCGCCCTGCATGGGACAGCGTGTCCCGGCACCCAGCCCCTCGCACCCCACCGTGCCGCCAGCGAGGAGGGGCTCTTACAGACCACATCCCGCACTCCCCAGAGGGGATCACCACAGATAACGGGCCATGCATCGCCCTGCTGCAGAGGGGTGCTCGGGTGGAGCAGCGGCGGATCCGCTCCCAGCCCGAGGTGGGTGCGCTGGTGGCCGCCCCGCCTGGGTCGCGCCGGGGCGCGGATCCTCTCCCGCAGCCGACCCGGACCACCGGGTGATTGAGAAGCATCGTTGGCCTCTCCAGCGCTCTCAGTCCCCCTTCTTCCCCGCTGATTGCAATCAACACCTCATTCATACGCCTCTGTTTACCAATTTTCCAGGAGGTATCATGCTAATGAAGGGAGCCAGGCAATCAAGCAGCCTCCCAGAAGTGGGGAAAAGAAGGAGGAAGAAAGAAAGGGCTGCTGCCGGGGAAAAGGGGAATGGGCCAGGAAGGGCTGGGAAAAGGGAGGGGAGAACCAAATGGGGTTCACTCTGCCCCACTACCAGCCCTGCATCCCTTCCTGGTGCAGCTGTGAGGAGAGAGATGCTGATACCTGTTGGGCAGCATCTGCAGCATCCTTGGCAGAGGTGCTCAGGTAGCTGGGTACCACATTGAGGGAGATGAGGATGCTGGCCACAGCACTGCAAGGAAAGTTTACAGCTTCTGAGAAAGTTCAGCTCAACCTCTGGAGCGCACAGTGCTGAGCCTGGGCTCACCGGGCTCTGCTCTGCAATAATATTTGCCCCAGGAATTACAGAAGTGCTGTACAAGGGCTCCATTCAGGTAATAGAGTTCAAACTGAGTGCCAGGTCCTTCAGGACACCCTCTTGGCTGCCTGGAGATGGCATCACCAATGCCTGTGGTGTGTTAACCACTTCTGCTTACCTGGTACAATGGTGAGATAGTTTTACTCCCTTCTCACTAAGATGCAGAATAAGGGTTGTGGATGTCCTCAGTTCAGTCAGAGAGAAAAAGAGAAAGATTTCTGCCAGGCTAAGCCTGGGAAAAAGTCCAGGAGGAATGTAAACAATCTATTATATTGTTTTCCGTTCATATTGTTTATAGATATGTTCTACCACACTGACTTAAGTCCAAGTGTACCAATGAGGTGAAATGTTTTTACTTTAAGACCAATAAAATTAATGTTTGTGATGTTCTCTATAAAAGAGAGAAGTATTTTTGAATAAAGATAATTCTTTACCTTCTGAAGATGGAGCTCTTTATTCCCGTCCCTGCCTCAACAGTGACATAAGGGGTGTGATCCTCTGCCCAAAATCCTACTCTGGCAGTGAGCCTGAAGCCTCCTTGGCCAAGGGGGTTCCCAGCCAAGCCCCATCTCCATCTAGCACAGAGGCTGGAGACAGGAGATCCATGCAGGCAGAGCTGGCAGCAGCAGGGTGGTTTGGGGTTGGATGGAGAGGCCAGAGGAGTGACGGGCAGGGCTGTGTCCCCTCCATGTCCCCATGCCTTCAGCTGCCAGGAACGACAGCCTTGCCAGACACGGCAGCTCTGAGCTGGCAGCACCTGGAGCCCTTTCCCAGCTCCCAGTGTGCTCACCCATCAGTCAGCAGGGAGGACAGGCACAGCAGGGCAGGACTGCCCCCCCAGAGCCACCAGAAGCAGGGTGGGTGTCCCTGTCCCACAGGGTTCGGTGCTGAGAGGAGCTGGGAGGTGTTGAGATTACGCTTAGGGTGTCTCTTCCATAACAGCACAGCAGCCATAAAGGATTGTCCAGCAGGGTTTGCAGACCCCAAACTGCCCATAACATGCTCTTTACAGCCTGTTCTGTCCCTTCTGCAAGGCTGTGCTTGGCTGCCTGCCCTGGGGCGGGGTCCAGCCCTGGCCTCGCACAGATGGGGACAGGCTCTCCATCACCTCCCGCTGCCTGCTGGAGCGAAGCTGCCGCGGGACAGCTGCCCATTCCTGCCTGCTGGCTCCTTTCTGCCAGGACTACACGTTTAGGCAGGATTTTTGAGGCAAGCTCCTGTTTTTCAGAGCAGAAAGCTCCTTGGGGCAGGCTTTCCGGCACTGGTGGACTGGGATCCCAGGTGGGCAAGTGTAATTTCTATAGTTTTCCCCCCCCTCCACGCAGCCCCCTCTAGGGTCTGTGTGAGATATGAGATATGGGGCTGTGAGGGGAGGGATACCAGGAGAGGGAAAAGTATTCAAAAGAGGCCCTTACCCCAGGGAAGTTGGAACAGCTCTCTTTATTCTGTGGTGTCCATGGAGAGTGGGGCAAAAGAGAGAGAGCAGGAAGTTTTAGGGGTCTATATAGGTTTTGGACTGGGTGGGCTCTCCTGGCTCCCCGCCAACCCCGTTGGGGCAGGAAGGAGGATCCAGGGGTTATCTTGATCAGAGCCACAGAGGCCCGGGGGAAGGGGGACAAAAGGGTGTCCAGGAGCTCACCGTAACAGGCAAGAGGGACCGGAGGGCGGTGCTGAGGCCGTGCAGCTGAGGACATCTCCTTGCCAGGAAGCCAAGCAGAAAGGATGGCTTACAGGTGGCAATCGGGCAACAAATAACACAGCGGGAGACAGCCGTGATTCCAGCCAGATGGAGGAACAGCAACAAACAATCTGTCTCCGGCAGAGGCGCCCCGGCAGCCACCACGGAGAGGGGAGCGCCCTTGAGGAGTGGCGAGCTCGGGCTTTGCCTGGCACAGCTGGGTTTGGAGCCCACCGGGATTTTGGCACCTGCCCACCCCACTGTAATCGCAGGCACCACCCCTTTTCCCGCAGGAGCTGGGTTTTGAGAGCTGCCTGTTCTCCCCCCTTGCCTGCTAAGCCCCAGGCGCAGCTGATTGATGAATGGGCTCTCGACATGATTGATCTCATTGACAGTGTGAAACATGGTGATTACCTGGTGCTGGCAGATTTTCCTAAGTGTAGCTCACGCAGGCACAGGACGTTTGTGCCATTATCATTATTAACTCCATTGTTAACTACTAATCTGTGCAAAGATTTGGCCTGGCCTCTTTGAAACACAGGAAGCAGCTGCTGGAGATGGACCCTGAAAGGGGATTTTTATGCATTTAATTTATTTTTTTTTCCAGAGTCTATTTATGGAGGTGAGCATCCCCCAGGTATTTCTGCTCGCTTCCTTGTCCCTTCAGCCCTGGAGGCTCAACGTTTCTGGGTGGTGATGACAAGGTATTTCAGGAGCTCTGCCCCATCCACTCCCATTAAAATCCACCGCAGGTCTCAGCTTTCCCTGAGAGAAAAAAATCCAAACCTCTTTTTAAAATGTTTTCTTCCCAAATATCTACCATTTGCCAAACCTAAATTTCAGCCCAGAAACTTAACCACAATAAATGAGCCTTTTGCTTGCAGACCCCCCCGGAGCACAGTCGGCATTTCCTCCTTTGAAGGCAGCAGTCAGCTGAGACCTAATCAACGTCTTTCCAAAGAGGGAAGAAAAAAATATAAATAAACCCTGCACCAAGGCGTTGTAGCTGATGCTCAAGTCAGGGGATCATTTAGGAGATGATTTATTGAATAGCAAACAGGTAAAAAGGAGATTGGGCTAAAGGGGGACAGGCACAACAAAACAGGAGGGATTTAGCAACAAGGTAAAAATAGCCTAAAAATACAGCAAACGAGGAAATAGCGACAGTTGCCATCCCCACAAGGATGAGTTAAATTCCTGGCTGGTGTAACTCAGCAGAGAGCCCGGGAAGCCAATGGAGCTGCAGTAATTTACAATAACTGCTAGTTTGGCTCAATTTAAATAGCTCCGCTTTATGAATACCAGGAATACGTGTATGAAAGAGGAGAGGAGAGTTGGGAAGGTTTTATTTACACTGCAGCTTAGAAGCTGCTTAAACTGATTTGGAAGCAGGTGAATAATTAATTGCATCTTTAAGGAATCGAGCTGTTAATAATACTCCCCACAGTGGCAGTTTATAAATGTTCCTGTCAGGGTGGAACATGGAGCATCGCAGAGGGAAGGTGGCGCGGGGAAGAAAAGCCTCGAGGAAACTCTTCCCCCCACTCCCCTGCCTGCAAAATGAATTAAAGTTGCCATTTTTTCTGCCATCCAGCTGTTTCTGACACCTGGATGTCAAATCAATATTATAATGACAGCACCACAGCCAAAAAATTTTTTTTAAAAAAGAACTTTTAAAAAATGTCCTATTACTACATGGAAAATATTTGTATTGCCTCCCACTCTCCAGGGTACAGCCTGTTAATTGGGCACAAAGGGCAGGATCTGCTGGAGCCTGCAGAGAATATTAGGGAAAGAGCTGGTAATGTTATGATGGAATTGGGTAAACTGGTTCTGCGAGGGGAAGAGGGTCCTGAGCAGCGCAGGGGTTGGTCTCTCCTTCTTCTGCACAGCCCAGAGCCTCCTGTTGCATCCCTCCCTTCAGTTCTTCCATCCATCCATCCATCCCTATCACCAGGAGGTGCTTGCAGAAGGAGGATGGATGAGCAAACAGGTGCCTTCACACCACTTTGCCCAGTTAATCTCCCCCAGCCAAGAGAATCCAAAGCTGGACCAACCAGCACAGCCAGGGCTACAGGGATTAAACCAGCAAAAACCTCCAGAGCCAGGAGTTTTGGGAAGAATAGAAACGCTTACACTTCAGCACAGGAATAAACCTGTGGAGTTGGGGAGGAGTTGGGAAGGAAATAAGGAGTTGAGAAGGAAAAGCTGGGAGAAAAGCTGTTTCCCTCAGGGAATCTTAGGCTGGGAGAAGGATTTTGGCCATGGAAAATGGGGCAAGCAGCCACAGCAGGGCAGGGGCTGGATGGGGACATCACCAAGCATCCCCAGCCCTGGGGTGGTAGCAGCCCCTCCATTCCCACCCAGGATGGGAGCAAGAATTTCCAAGGTTTTGCTAACACTCTCATTTGGTGTTTTCTTGCCTCTTTATTCCAGCTAGGGACAAACTCATCACTCACCTCTCCAATCGTTCCAGCCACATCCCAGGACCTGTGTGCAGGGTAGGGGGTGGCAAGGGAGCTCTCTTGCTCCCAGCCCACCTCTGAGGTGGAAAATCAGCACCTGCAGAGCCCTGCCTCATTTTCCATGATTAATCAGTTTGCTTGAGAGCAGCAGGACTCCCACCCTCATCCATCCCCCACGACAGCCACGTATGAAAGCTGACGTTAATCAGATAAATTCCTTTGCAGTAGCACCAACAATTTTTCTAAAGCACAGTCTCCCTGGAGCTACTAATAATTACTCCAGATCCAGACATTAAAGCACCACAAAAAAAAAATGTTTTTAATTAAAAAATTAATTTTTCTGACAGACCCACTGATGCTAAACTTGGAACAGCACAGCATCCATCAGGAGGGAAAGGAGAGGGATGGCAATGACCTGCTCACCAGCCTCAGCTGGGAAAGGAAGAAGAGTTGTATTCCTCAAGGCTTTGGAGAAGCTGTCCCATCTCCAAATGCCTTGTGATGACCCATTTTGCACAACACATCTCAAATGGGGCAGAGTTAATGTGATGCCCAGCTCAGTGATTGCAATCCCAGCTGCATCTTTCAGAGAAAACACCTGCTGGCAGGAGGATCCAGGAAAGAACTGCATTTCCAAGTATCATCTCCCTAAGCCTAATGACATCCCACTGGCAGGACACCCTCAGCCTCACCAGGTACAGGAGGAACTCTACAGAATCATCTCCTTCCCTGAATGCACCTGAACACTCCAGCCAGTCTGGATTCATTATCCCTGGGCTGGGAGGGGAAAGGAGGGGAGAGAATGGAACTAAAACATGTCATCCATGGAAAGAAAACCATTTATTGCCTTAAAGGGTTTCTGATGGGGAGAAAAAGGTTCAGAGTCTCTTGGGCCCGGTTTGGGTAGCCAAACTGAGATGCAGCCACAGTAATACAGTGCTAAAAAACCCCTGGTATGATGCTCCAGCAAGATCCATCCCAATTCCTGGGGTTACAGCCCCAACTTTTTCTGACTAACCACAGCAATGCTTGAGCTCTCCTTCCCTCTGGCTGCCTCTCATCCAGGAGGCTCAGGCTCAGAATATAATGAACCTCTTCCCTTGCCCTTCCCAGCACTAAGGCTTGCAGAAGAGGGTAATGAACGTCCCTGCCCGGCAGGGTGTGGGGATGTTTCACACCAGCCTGACAGAGGAGCATATCCAGCAGCACACCGCTAACAAAAGAGGCTTTATTGCAGCAGAATGAAAGGCAGGATGGATTGAGGCAGGGGCTGGATTAATTGGATATGGGAAAATACCTAACTATATACATGGAGGGAGAAGCAGTGAGGTGCTCCTGCAGGACTGAGTTCAGGAAAAGCCAAATTGATGTGCTTAGATAAAGACGCCGAGAGCTAATTCCTCAGCTGCAAGTGGTGCTGCCAGCCTTCTGCAAAAGAGGTAAAGGCAAAAAAGTCCCCAAAACTGCTTAAAATATCCCCTGTACCTTCCCAAAGGGCCCCAAAGCATCGTGGCAGGTGAAGAATACTCACCTCCAGAGATGGGCCTGGGGCTCAGGCAGGGTCTTCCCTTCTCCTGGCCTAAGAACCCACTAATGAATTCAATGAAGTCAGTCCAGAAGATCTGGGGAATACAAAAGGTTGAATGAATTTGAGTTGCTTAACCCAGAGAAGAGAGTGTCAAGGGCAAAAGTGAGTCTGCAAATGCAGCTGGTGATGGCTGCAAAGTGGGAGAGAAAGCTGTTCCCTGCATCCAGCGTGAGAAGGAGAGGAAGGGACAGGTTAGATGTTAGCAATCCTCTTTCCACGAGCACTAGGGAGGATCTGGGCAGCCCAGGTGCCATCAAAGGGTAGTTTTTATTGAGGAAAGCTGCAATTTCTGCAGTTCCCCAGGCAGGTGGATTGCTGGTATGTTGTAGGTAATTACACCAGTACATCTTCCCACAGCATCCCACACCCAAACACAGCAGCTTGGCCTCTGTCAGAGCAGGGACTGGAAGAGGAATATGACTTGATTTTCCATCAGCTCACCAAAGAGGTGAGAAAATAACATGCAGAGCCACTGCCCTTTACACACAGCAAGCAGAGATTAATGGGGATTTATCTCAGCACTTCCCCTGATAAGCAGCCCCCTCTCTGGGCTGGATGCTGGGTGCAGGGGAAAAGGGAGGAAGCCAAACACCCGTGGGACCTTGAGAACCACAATTCACTGCTTTTTGCTTCTCACTGAGGATAATTCAGTGGCTAGAGCTCTTTTGGGGATCTCAAACCCATCTCTGCCTTCCTATGTCTCACTTCTGCCTTATTATGCTGCATTTCCCTCTTCTTCCCTCCAAAAAAAACCCACCCCAACCCTTCAGCTTTTCTGTGATGAGGCAGGAATGTTTCTGCTCACCTGAAAGCCTTCAAAATCAATATATAACTTACCTGTAATAATCCCACACTTCAGAAAATTGCTTCAAATCACATCTATTTGGGGGAGACAGTAATTTAGACTGGCTTCCCCCAGGAATTTCTCCTCTGGAGGCACATGGCTCAGTCCTGGGAGCAGCAGGTTGATGGAACAGGCACATAAACACCCCTGGAGAGAAGCCTGGCCCTGTGTCTCACCCACCTCACAGCTGGCCATGCCTCTCCTGGCTGCAGCCCCAGCTGATTTCCAGGCCTCCATCACTTCTCAACACATTTTTTTTCCCCTGGATTCTCGAAATTAAATGCTACTAATTTATTTTGCAGAAAACTCTGCAACCTGCTGCTATGTCTCTGCCAGCTGTGACCTCATCTTCCAGTGATTGGATTCTGGAGTAAATTAATAGAACCAGTTCATTAATTAATTGCAACTAACTTGTGCGGTGAACTGGACCCATCTCTCATGTTCCCAGGCTGCCCAGGAACCGCTCCAGATTCCAGCTCAGGAAGCACTCACTGTGTTTTCATTGCAGCTGAGTGGTTTGGAGGAGCACTTCCCAGTGTTCCAGCTGTTAGCAAACAGCAAACCCCAAATTACCCCCTGCTCAACTCCTGCATCCCACCCCCCAAAATAAAGGGGGAACCCTGAAAACAGCATCCCCAAAGCTTCTACAGCCAAGGATAATACTGAACATCTACATCCTGTTGTAGACAGGAGCTGGCAGCAAGTGAATGCTCCAGCGAAATCTCTAAACACTGCACATATATTTTGGGTTTATTTGCTGGGCTTACCACTGAATCTTATTTGCTGGCATGGTTTGGTTGGTTTTCTTTTTTTTTTATTCCTCCCCTTTCCTTCTTTCTCCCTGGGAGAACTTAATAAATCTTTGAAATCATCAAAAAGAAATGCAGCTTCAACACTTAGAGAGCACGGTTAAGTTACTTCCTGGCAATATAAACTAAGGCTGTAAAGTCAAACATTTCCATGCCATAACACAAAGCAAAAACGAGGGTTTGGGAACAGAAGGAGCAGGCCCAACCTCAGCTCTGCCCTCACCCAGGGCTGGACAAACCTGGAAAACCCACAGCTGGCTGGAGGTGGTGACAGGGATGTCACTGACCCCTCTCCCCAGCTTTTGCCATGGTTCCCCTCCAGCCACATGCAGAATTTCAGCTGTTCTCCTTTCAGGGGCTGCCTTTGCATGAGCCCACTGCGAGGTGGGGCTGCCTTGATGAATCTCACCTGCACCGAGGCACAGCAGGGCCAGAGTCAATGACCCAGGGGTGGCCACCTCCTCCTCCTCCCCCTCTTTCACTTTTCATCGCTTAATAGCGTTTTGTGCAGCATTCACAGAGATGGGAGAACCCCTCTGAGCCCCGAGGGAGGAGCCTGGTGCCACTCACCAGCTGCAGGACCAGGCTGAGGTGCAGACAGGACACACACAGGACCACGGCAGGATGGACACAGGCAGGACCAGGGATGGATGCAGGCAGCATTTCCATGGCAACACAACAAAAAAGCAGCGTGGTCACAGCTCCCAGAGGAGAAAGGGGTCAGGAGAAACTTTGTTATCATGGAGGGCACAGGGACACAAGGTTCCAGCTCCTCCAGGGAGCAGTTGAGGTTCCCACCCCAGGATGTCTCACCACCAGCATCTCGGGGTGCTAAGGGGACCCCAGCTGCAGGTCCTGGTGTCCCTCACCCTTTCCTGGTGCCAGGGACCTGTGTGTAATTGTGATGCAGAGAGCTCATGCTGCACCGTGCCCTTGATTTACTCTCTCCAGCCTCCTGCTTTCTAAATCTCTCTTTATTAGTATCACCACACAGCAGAGTGCAATTAGCAGTATATTAGCAATAAAACAGCAGCCAGAGCCAGAAGTGCCGTGGGTTATGGCCTTAAATCCTGCCTCTGACAGGGTGGCTGTGGACACAACCCCTGCCCTGACCCCAGCCTAGGCTGCCATGCCCCCCGTGCCCGCAGAGCAGGGGAGCCCAGCACCCCTCCAAGGACCCACCCCCCCTCCAGAGCTTCTATAGGTGCTGCAGCAGAGCTGACACTAGTCCTGGCCACATTGAACCATTTATATTGATTACCCTGTCAGCTCATTTGAATAATTAAAACCAGATGGAGTCCTTTTAAGCATTTAAGGGAACAGCACTGGGAGCATCCCCGGGGCTGTGTGGTTTTGGCAGATGGGTGCAGGGGAAGCTGGGCAGCTTTTGCTGTCAAACCTTGCTCTCGGTGGCATCTGCCACCCTGTGTGGTACCTCCCATGCCCCCGCTGTCAGGCATGGGGTGCTGGAATCAGCACAGTTCCCACCCCTAGGCAGATTGGTGGGAATAATTGCTCTTGTACACTGCTACCATTCCTTATATAAACAGCATTAAAGCTGCCAGCCAGCCACAAGCCTGATTAACAGCAGCAAATAAATGAAGCCAGTGCCAAGAGCCCAACGTTCCAGTGTGTGTAGGGAGGGGGGGCAGCATCCAGCCCCACCTTGGCATCATGACCCCCAGCACCTGTTCCAAACCTCACCCACCTGCAAAGCTCTTACTCCAGGCCTCTTGCCAGGGACCTCTGGCTCCTTAAAATGGATGGGTGATGCCAGCTCAACTCTGGTTACTTGTTATTCCATCGTCTTTTCAAAGGGAGTAAAATATTCCTGGCATGGTGCTGGTTATGCACTCCTGCCACCACGCAGGGATGAGTTATCTTTACAGAAAGAAGCACAGATTAATACGTCAAATGAAAATGAACTATCGGCAGAAGGAGATGAAAATGCAATGGCCAGTGACAGAGAGGAAAAGAAGAGAAAAAAGAAAGCGAGGCTTCTTGGGAGGACAGGAACATTAAAAACGGAGGAATTGATCAGCATTTGGTGAAGTTGGATGGAGCTTGAACACCCTGCACAGAGCAGAGACCTTTTTCTCCCGCCCAGAGCAGAGCTCCACAGCCTCACCATGACTGGGCTTTGTCCTTGAGACCTGGTCCCACCATCCCACCTCTGCCCCGAGGTAAAGGGGATTTCCCAGGGGCAGGTGAGCAGCTGGGGCAAAGCTGGGGTGCTTGGAGAAGCTCAGCACTCCTGGCCCTGAATCTGAGCAAAGCCTCATGCTTCAGGCTCCTTTGAAGCTTCTGGACCAGCTGCAGGAGGTGACCTTGTCAATGGGTGTCCATCCCCCCATCAGACATGTGCCCCCTTTTCCCCAGAACCACCCATGCCTTGCTCCCTGCTCTTGACTCCTTCTCTGCCCCTCACTGCACCATCCAGCCACCAAAGATAAATCCCACTCCAAAATGTTTTTCCAAGTAGGAATGTGTGTGCTCCAGCAGTGCGTCACAGACACCCCACAATTTACAGGTGTTTATTGTCTGGGATGAGCAGTTCAGGCAAGCTGGTTTTATTTAGACATACTTCCAGTACCTGGAAATAGCTGTTTATATGTTCCAGTGTTTTGACATGGGTAGGTGCCTGGATTTTGATGGATCAAACCAATAAGCAGCAGGCTGGCAGGTCTCTGTTTCCTTTCCTCCCAGCAGATTGCCGTGCTCAGGCATCAGGGTGGGAATGGGGAGCCCCTCTGCTGGGCAAAGTCCAGCAGCCCCCCTTACTCTCCAGCTCCTCAGCATGGAGAAGAGGCCAGAAAGATCCCTTTTTCCTGCCTGCTGCTTGCTGCCTCTGTCAGAGATAAGAATTAATTACATTCCCCTGCCTTTGTAACTGCCTGGGGAATTTTTCAGCTCCCTCCACTACGGGGTCCACCTGATTTAAGGGGGGAACGGGGATATACTCTGCTACATGTGTGCTAATATTGCAGATGGGATATCACCCCTGAGCACTGAACACACTGCCACAGGAATATTTGCAGAGCTGCTTCTTCATTCCCCAATCCCTGGGGTGCCACAGCCCCCTGCACACTCCTGCAGTGGGCAGGGCCCAGCCTGGCCATAAATCCCACAGGCTTCCACCACCTCAGCCAGGCTCATGGCCAGGCAGGAGCTTACACAGCAGAATAAGGGATGGTTCCACCCCAAAACCCATCAGTAATTTGGCTTCCCTGCTCTCTGGGGCTTTCAGAGCTGATGGGACCCTTCCAGACCCACAGAGGTTGCTTCACCCACACCACAATGGCAGCAAAAAGAAAGAGAGGCTGCTGGCAGCCAGAGGAAGAGGAGCAGACTGTCCCATTCCTGTGGGACAGCTGATGCCACTCAGAGCCACCCTGCTCAAGGGCTCCAGCCCATGGAGACCCAGTGTGGCAGCATTCCCCCAGCTCAGCACAGGCCACCCCTGCCCTCAGCCCTGCCCAAGGGTGGCAGGGCTGTAAATGCTTTTGGTGGAGGGACCTGCCATGAATCACTCTGGATTTACAGCTGAGATGCAGGAAAGGGAATTATATAACTCTCAGGAGACAGGCTGGTGTGGAATGAACATCCATCAAGCACAAATTCTGGGTTATTTACCGCTGCTGGATCGTGCCAAGAGAAACACCCCCTGCACTGGACAGCCTGTGGATGGATTCAGCCATGGGGGACTGTTCAGCAGATGGAAAGTTTCTGTCCTCCTTGTCAGAGGAAGCTGGGGTGTTTAGTCCTCCCTCCTACCATGGGATGAGCCCAGTGCCCAGCAGAGGATGGGTCTCAGCTCTGCACAGCCCCGTCTGGATCCCAGATCCTGGAGCCAGAGGAGCCTGGCAGCAGTGCCAAGCAGCCCTTTTTATGAGCAGCACTTAATTATTCACCCTTTTAAAACGTTTTGCATCATAAACCCGGAATGGAGCAGGGGAAGGTGATTACTCTGCCACTCGCTCTGCCCTGCTGGAGGCCAGGGCTGAGTGCTGGGAACAGCCTGGGGATCCCATCTAAGGCAGCCCCCAGCCATGGGGACACCTGCAGGGTCATTTTGCTCTGAATTCGGACACATACAGGGAGATTAAGGAAGGTGAGATGTACCTCAGAGAAGTATCACAGATCATCAAACCCTTGTGTCCTCAACACCGACAGCCTTAAGGCAAGGCAAGGCAAGGCAAGGGGGCAGGAGATACTCTCCAGAGCACAGCCTGGGTGGCCACAGGGGTCCCTGTGATGTACAGAAGCCAGACACAGGCTGTATTTTGTTCTCCCCAGGTCCTGGCCATGCCAGGCTGTTGATCCCACCTTTTGGGAACATCGCTTTTCTGCTTGGCTGCTTTAGGAGCAGACCAGCGGGGTGGCCCAAGAGCTAAACTAAACCTTTGTCCCATAAATAGCCCCCTAACTGTGCCCTGTTATATCCCTTCAACTTAAGGGAAGTGTTTCCTTAGCAAGAGGAGGATTTGAGCTTTACTTTTAAGGTAGGACTTGCAAATCCCAGGAAACCTGAGCACCCTGGTCTAGTGGAAGGTGTCCCTGCAGGGGGATTGGAACTGGGTGATCTTTAAAGTCCTCTCCAACCCGAGCCAGTCTGAAATTCTATGATGTGAGCCATCACAACGAGCTTCCCAATCTCCTCAGCCTTTGCAGAGAGAAAAACAGATTTGATCTGCCCAAATGCTGGCTTTTTAGGAGGGATTTTGGATCCTCTCCCAAACTGGAAACTTTATATCAGTTCTTTGCCGTTTTCCTTAAATTGGCACTAAAAATTGAGGGAGACTAAAAGTCTGTGATTTGTACTTTGCACATGGGGAGTGGAACAATCTTTTGTTCATTTACTGTGACAACTGCAGCTCAGATTTAATTATTTACGATAATGTTCCAAGGCGTATTAGGGAATGTTCTCTTAGTTCATAAAAAATAACGACGCCTTGGTGCTGAGTGGCACCTAGCTACAGGCTCTGCTACTGCACTGGGGGAGGCACGTGCAGCTCCAGAACGGAGCAGAACCCTCTGTCACACCTCTGTCACACCTCAGCTGTCCAGTGGCTCGGGTGCTCTGCCCCCCACAGCCACCCAAGCCATTCCCACGGGTCACATTCACCACCCCCAGTCCAAGGCAGGATCACTCCAGCAGCACCCTGAGCTGCTGCACCTCTGCACCATCAGAGGCCCCTCTCCAACAGCCTCAGCTCCCCTGGCTGGTTAGTGGCTGTGTGCATGGCTGTATTTTTATTCCCCGCTGCTGAAATACAGCCTGGAAACTCCCATTCCCCTCCTGAAGCTGCTGGCAGACCTTGGTTCATGTTTTCTCTTTGTCCTTGTCTAAACACCCCCTGCCTCACCTCAGTCTGTCCTCCAGCACTTTTTACCATGTCCTTCTCCATTAGTCACAGGAATCAGGGGAGACAGTTGGTATTTCATTATTACATGTCTCACAACCAATAAATAGATCATTATTCTCCTCTGATTAGCAGCTCCACTTCCACCAGTTCAGAATAGTTATGGGTTTTTTCCCTTCCCATCCTCGAGGAGTAGCACAGTTTCTCCTAAGATCTGTTATAATCAAAGGATTAGAGCTCTGGAAATGTCCTCTGCATACTCAGGAAGGTTTTTTTTCCTGCTTTCCCTCTCTCAGAGCGAGCGTGCTTTGAAACTCTGGCTCCTGGCTCCACAATACTGCCTGTACCTGACCTGGTTTAATTTTAGCCTTGCCCAAACCTGCCACCAGCTCATTTAGCTGCAGCACTGAGAGCTCTCTATGGAGATGGCCACAGGTCAGCTCACATACTTTTATTACAATTGCAGAGTCCAAGCATATCCTGCAGCTCTGACCTGGCTCCTGGGTGTTGAGACCTTCCCTCTCAGGGCTGCAAACTCCCTCTGCTCCAGCCAAGCAGCACCACTGGGATGGGGGACAGGAGCTGCAGCCCGGCCACAGCTCCTCTCTTCTCACACCACAGGTGTCAACACCAGGTTTCACATCGCATCCACAGCTTCAAAGGCTGCAGAGAAAATCAGAGGTGGATGCAGTCCTTTGGGACATTTCCAGTGTTTCTGACGTGGCAAACAATGCCCCGGAAAGCGCTGACCCAGCTGCCCAGTTACAGCCATGATGGGCCAAGCAAGACGTAAGAGCACGGAAATTCCAATGAATATTCATTAAAAAACTTGCTCAAATATTCCCAAGGTAAATGTGGCTCTGTATTAATTTCACTCTGCACACTGAGCACATTGTTATTGCAGACAGAAAGCTGCACAACCAGATAAAAATAGGTTTGGGGTTCTCTCACCAGGGCAGGAAAATTTTAGGAGCTCCTGGATTGCACTGCCCTGCAGCTCCTCCTCCTCAAGAGCTGAAGGACCGTCTTTGCCTGGCACAGCTCAGCCAGGACTGGAGCAGCAGGTCCCACCAGGCTCACAGGAGTGGGCACTTCCCTTCCAGCTTGCAGTTTTCCAGAGGTGTGGAAAAAGCCCACTCTGAAGAGAGCCACGTAAACACTCCTGCAGGACCTTCAGCTCAATGAGCTTTGCTGAGCTCAGGGCAAGGCTTCAGCTGAGCCTCGCAGGCCACAAGGAACAGGGCAGCACAATCAGCCAGTGAAGTCCAGGGCAGTGAATCCCAGTGGGAGGCAGATCTTCCCCAAATAAACCCAACCACTTGAGCTTCTCCTTCAACCCCAGCTCCTCCTTCACTGAATCTCTGGCTTTTCAACACCCGAGGCCTGTCCATGCAGCAAGCCCTGGTTTGTCCCGCTCTGCTGACACCCTGAAACCCCAACAGCATGAAAGTCCTTTTTGCCCGAGCCTGGTAGCCGAAGAAGAGGTCTGGAATGTGTGAAGTTGAGTTTTCAAGGTTGTTTATTTTTTCTTATCTATAATATTTTCTCTCTGACCTGCTGAGGTCCAGCTAGTACAGAAGCCATGGCAGTCTCTGCTGAGTCCTGGGCATCTCCCACATTATATACTCAAAACTACGTGTACCATGTTTACAGTTCTCATACCAATGCCTAAGATCTATGTTGGACAGTGTGTCCCTATCCTAAATCAATAAAAAAGTGTCACCATCACACCAAGACATAGAGGACAAGAAGAAGGAGAAAAGGCTAAGACACGCCCAGATTCCACCATCGTGTACCCCTGAATTACACTCTTAAAAACCCCAACATTCTATTTTTCCACCCTGTGTCAATTCACCTATTACGCTACTCAAACCCTTTTGGCTTGTAATTCCTCACACAGAGTTGGCAGCCTCTCCCATGGGCTAAAATCAAAGCCACAGTGTTTGTGACTTGCTGCCAAGGTCCCCGAGCCCCCTGCCAGGGTCTCAAGACAGCCAGGGCAGCCAGAGGGATGTGCTGGACTCCCACACCCTTCCATCCATTCCCACTCCTCACACCCTGCAGCTCTTCCCAGGCCATCACTGGATGATTTGCAGACATGACTGTCCTCGAGCTCATCTTGCCATCCCCTCCAAACCACAAGACCCGTTCCTATGGATGCATCCATCACCCCCATGTGCTGCTCTGGCACTGATGTCCCTGTGAGGGGCTCTGCATTGCCTGGGAGAGAACAAGCTTGCATCTCTAACAGCTCCTCCAGTATTTGTGGCTGGCTCCATCCCCGCCTGGCTGATCTTTGCCGTTCCAGGAGGTCTCCAGCTGCTGTGTGAGGTGTCGGTTCAGCGGCTGATCACAAATCACCCTGTCCCAGCCAGGCCCTCCAAGCGCTGCCTTGGCACCGATTCGCTCCGGTGCCATCCCAGAGAGCTCCACACAGCCCCAGGAACGGGGATGAGGATGGGAGGGAGGGGCACAGCACAGTGGGGACCTTTGTGGGGACAGTTTTTCGAAAGGGACGGGACTGCTGGGGTACATTCCTTGAGCTTCACTTGAGCATCAGCCTCATCACATGGCTGAGACAATAGGAAGATGGCAAAGCTCATGTACTGTCAGAATCTGAGGTATTGATGATCCTGAGATGGTAAAAAGTCTCTGTCTGTCAGCCCCGCTGCCAAAGCAGAAGCCATAATTGGTCTGTGCTGGTTTCAAGGTTGTTTATTCTGTTTATCTCTAACATGTTCTGCTGCCCTGCCGCAGCTCTGTCCTGCAGGGCAGCGTGTGGGGCTCTGCCCTCAGTGGGATGGTACAAACATTAAATACCACAAACTCCCTGTGCTGGATTTACAATAACGTGCCAATATCTGTCACCTACGTTGGACAGTGTGTCCCCAGCCTGAACCAACAGAAAAATGCCAACACCACAGTGAAACATGGAGGGCATGAAGAAGGAGAAAAAGGACAAGGCACACCCAATTTCCTCCATCTTGTCCCCTTTGGACCCCTCATCTAGAATCCTAAAATTTTACTTTTGCACCCGTGCCACACTTAATTATTACATATAGCAAACACTCAGAGCTGGTAATTCATCCTGTAAGATTGAAAACTCTTTTCCATGGACAGAGATCACAGCCAGTGTCTCTGGGGGCTCTGTCCAGGGGGATTCCTGACCCCTGCCAGGGTCCCAGACCTGCCAGGGCAGCCAGAGGGATGCCCTGGATTCCCACAATGTACAGCCAGCAGCAACCAAAGATTTCTTTGTTACAGAGCATCTTAAGAACTTTTTAGCAAATAGCATGTTGCTAAAGCTTACAGAGAGTTGTTTTAACCAATTATTAAAAGTACACATGCACCTGCTTCACACAATGCTTGCTTTTCTTCTTTCTATTAACAATACACATTACTCCATTATTAAGCTTAAAACCTTCTACTATCTTGCTAAGCATATTTTCCTGCAGTCTTAAGGTCTATCTTAGCCAAGCCTAAGACTCAAGCTATTGTTTAACATCCTTGTTTGTTATACCATTGTAACTTTTTCTGCTTTCAGACTTTGCAGCTGCAGCTTAGCTCTAAATTTCTGTTCTTTCTGTTTCTGAGGCCTGCTTTTACAGCTTTCTAAAAATCTTCTTACCTTTACCAATTCCCACAAGCAGGACACAGACCCACAGCCAGCACAGCTCTCTGCTGTGCAGGGGCTCCAGCAGCTAAAAAAGGACCAGTATTGGTGCTGAGTTACCATAGGAACCAGCAGCCAAGCTCCACTTCTGCCCCACACCAGGATGTGTTAGAGCCCTGGATACCAAGAGTTTGAAACTTTCTGTGCCAAAAAGCACAGATCCTGAAGAGAACACTACGTTTAACCTGAAGGCATAGAAAAAGCCTCCAAAATTAAATTATAAAACTGAGATTATGAGTGTGTAGTTTAAATAGAAGTGTGTAGTATCACATAGTAGAAAATGTAGAGTTTAAAGTTTTAGAATATGGTACTATATATAAAATTAAGATAGAAGTTTTAAGGCAGTGACTAGTCCTTCTTCACCATCTTCTTCATGAGTTTAAGTAGTGTTTTATAATTAAACAAAAAAGTCCACATTACAAAATATAAGAGATTAGTTATTGAGTTAAAAGTTAAAGTAATTTAATTACTTAATTAAATAGTTTAACCTTAAAACACCTTGTAAAAATAATTAACCATTTTCTACCTTATTAGTGAAGTACTACAAAACTCAGTTTATAAGCCTGTGATATAAATAAAAATAATAAACACCTAAATCTAAACACAAAACATCTTCTCAAACGCTTCAATCCCAACCTTGGGAAAAAAAAAAAAAAAAAAAAAAAAGCCAGCATTTAGTAGTGGCCCGGTGTGAATCTCTGCCTTCTCCTCTCAGTGCTGGAAAACAATCCCTGCCATGCTCAGGGCCAGCTGCTGCCTGGCTGCTTGGCTCTTCTTCATTCCCATCAATCACAGCTCCTTCCTTTCCACCTGTAAATCTGGGGAGCAGCTGACACCAGAACTATTTGGGATGGTGGCTGGGCCTCTCCATCCCGTGCCAGAGGGTAGAGGTGGCTACCCTGGCTCTTCCCACATCCCATGAGCACCAGGATGAAGCAGCAGTGAAAAAACAATGTTCAGGCAGGAGGGATTTGGGGAGGGGCTGGGACTGAGCCACCCCGGCCCTCCCCTCCACTCTGGTGAGGATGCTGCAGCTCTTTCCTCATCCCACTCCTTGTTTAGTGGCTTGTTCTGCTCCGGGCTCAGAGGGTATTTCAGCCATCTCAGTGCTTCTAATCTCTTTGGGAACATTGCTGAGAAATACAATTTCAAGCCTCCCAAGATGTGACATGACTTGTAATTTGAGGCAGAGGTGAGAGCCTACCACCCAAGGGACAGAAAACAAACTGCCTCTGCACAATTCTGCTCCCAGCCCTCCTCCCCGTGCTGCTCCCCTTTCCAACCCGAGCCCCAAAACCCGGGGCTGGGGTCTCTGGGCAGCCCCCTCACACCTAGCACGCCAGGAGAGCAAAGCAGAGGTGGAAAGTGTCTGGATGAGGAACAGGATTTGTGGGGCACGGGGGGATGTGCAGGCAGTGAGGGGGCTGGAGGGCAGGGATGGAGGGCAGGGATGGAGGGCAGGGATGGAGGGCAGGGATGGAGGGCTGGGATGGAGGGAAAGGATGGAGGGCTGGGATGGAGGGCAGGGATGGAGGGCAGGGATGGAAGGCAGGGATGGAGGGCAGGGATGGAGGGCAGGGATGGAGGGCAGGGATGGAGGGCAGCCAGCCCAGCTCGGGGAGGTCATCTGGGAGCAGCCCCTGCAGAGAGGAGGCTGAGTGGCACATCCTGGGTGCCAACTGCTGGTACCCAGCCAGGAGCCCCCAGCACCATCAGGCCCCGGTTCCCCAGAGCAGGATCCCTCTGCAGGCGCCCAGGGAGCCTCACACCCCAAATCCCACCTGTTGACACACCCCCCTTTTGCCAAATGCGCTCCCACAGCTCCCCTTGGATCAGATCAAAGCCCCAGCTCTCAGCCACGATTTCTGGCTGAGCATCTTGTGGGAGCACTCCCCAGACTGGGGCAAGGGCTGGTAATTCTGGTACCTTCCACCCAAAGTCCCAGTGCTCTGGTGGGTGATGCTAAAACAAGAGCAGAAATAACACTGCCAGCTGGCCTTCACATTCCTGGGGCCAAAACAAGGGTGAGGCAGAGGAGTGGAAACAAATCAAACACTGAATCTCAGCACCAGGCAAAGCCAGTAAACCATCCCGAATTTCACTCTTTAAAAAACAAAGCAAAAAAAATTATTATTGATTTTACTAGAGAACACAGGGATTTTGCAGATCCATGGACAGGTGCTGGCAGGACCCATCCATGGATCTGCAAAACCCTCAAGCCCCTCATGAGTGCCTGCCTGGCTGGCAAAGGCCTGGAAAGGCAATGAGTGGGATGGAGCTGGCCATGCTGGCACATGTGCCTTTGTTTCACATCAGAGGAGGAGATAATAACCACCTGTGATCCTGTAAATTTTGATTTACACTCCAGCATCCTCAGCAATGCTCTGTTCGTGGCTCAGGTGTTAATTGGGAGATTCCTCCTCATTTGTGAATGTAGCAGCTCCCCAGCTCCTTGGCTGGGTGATGGTTTCATTACCATTTCCTATATGTTAGCTTTAAATCCCCAATAATCCCACACGACTGGAGCCCATTCCAAGTGAGCAGCGAAATCCAATTTAGGATCCTATTCTCTCGGACTGTGTAACCAGAGCCTGCTTCTGCTTCTGGTTTTGTGCAGGCACAAAAATCCAATTCAGCTTCTTTGCCTCTCAACAGCTGCCCCCATGAGACGGCTCCAGATGAAAAAAGCATAAACACAAAACCCCACAAAGCCAGACTTGGAGGTCTGAGCCCCTCTGGGAAGACAGGCACTGGGGGAAGGGGTGTGGGGCTGCTCCTGCATGCCTGCCCTGCCCCCAGAGCTTCTGCAGGGTGAGGGATGTTCTCTCACATCATCCCCCAACTCCCCCCACCATCCATCCCCAGGCACTTTCCAGGTAACACTTCCCCCTTACAGCCTGTTCCCAATGCAGTTTAGCCCTCTCAGGCTTCTTGACCCTTCTCATTTCCATTAATCCCCACCAACCACACAACGCTCACAAGTCACTCCAGTGCAGAATATTTAAAGATTGCCCAAATTCAGTGACTTACCTTGTGTCAGTGCCAGGCTGAGGATGTTCCCTGCATCCCAGGGCTGAAGCCATGCTGGAAAATCAGGTTTGGGAGTCAGTGACAGCACTCCCAAAACCAGAATTTGGGCAAGACTGAGTTTTCAATAGGACTAAATCTCCAGTTTCCTGAATAGTCTTTTCAGGGTCCTGGATTTCTTGCTAGAAATGATAGGAAAGGGCTTTTTCACCCAAAAGGGCTGTTGTCCTCACTGCAAAGGCAGAGGTGGCCAGGAAGGGCTGCAAGGAAACAATGAGAGCCAAACCCACCCCACCAGAAATCCTGACTGGATTCAGTCATCAGGCTTTGCTTCATTTTTTGTCTTTAGATGTTGCACAGCAAACTCACATTCCCTAGGCAAAAAGTCTTTTGAACCAACTCTTCACTGTTTTGGAGGCTTACAAATCACAGGAATGGGCATTTTGGAGCGTTTCTGGATGCCTGCTTTCAAACTGGGGAGATTTATTGAGCCTGACCTTCCCCACACACTCTGTTTGACAAAGGAGCAGTTTCCAACAAACACAATCCAAAGCTACTCCAAAAATCCATCCTCACAGCTTCCCTGCTCTCTCCTCCTTTTTTTACAGCTGGCTCATCCTTTCTTCCTCCTGCCTTACTCTTCCTCCTCCAACTTGAGTTCTTCCTCTTGTGGTTGATTCCCCCAGGGTCTGGGTTCTCTGGGGATCATTTCCATCCAGATGAAGATTTCTCGATCCTTTCTCCACATCCTGGCAGCCTTGGCTTTCACAGGAAAGTCCTCTGGTATGGCCCTTCTAACAAGCTAGAAAATAAAAATAATGATTACTTGTACAGGAATTAAACTTGATATGCCCCCCTGAGGGTCTGTGGAATGAGCAAAGTCAGCAACAAGGGGGAATTTTCATCCATTTAAGGAGACAGGATGAGGAGAGGGATGGATTTTTTTGTGGAAGCAGGTACAGCTCCTTAACTGGGGGTTCTGATGGGGTAAGAGAGGCTGGGAATGTGCATGGGGTCAGCTGGAAAGGTTCAGAGGATGTAGGAGTAGGGGGAAAAGAGGGACATTGACTGGAGAAGGCTGAGGAGGTGATGGAAATCCACGGAAACCCAGGCTGAAGCAAACCCATGCCTCAGGGATGGGGCCCTTCTCTTACCTTCAGCATTTTTAACCCATTTCCTTCTCCAACTAGTCAGTCTTTGGTGGCTCTTGTCCCATTTCTGTCATTTCTACTTCCCTGTCTCCATCTGCAGTGTGACACAGCCGGGGCTTCACCAAGAACACATCCAGTGGAAACACAACAGAGGAGGTTTTTCTTGTTTTTTGCCAGTGAAACAGCTCCATTTGTGCCATGTCAGTGGATGACAGCTTTCCAGGGGCTCAGTGGAGCTGCTGGTGGGCTGCAGGATCCTGGCAAGAGGCGAGCTGAGCTGAGCTGCCAGTCTCCCTGACATTTTTGGTATGCCCAGAGAGCAGCTCTCCCACATCTCATGGGCACCACCAGAGGTTTCAGCAAGGCTCCATGCACCTTTCTGTGTGCTCCAGTCCTCCCAGCACCTCCCCACGCACTGCACATCCACGGGCCCACCAGCATTTGGAGCTCAAAGAGGCTCCAGACACCTCAGGAGGATTTTTCATGGGTAAATAGACCCTTTTTCCTCCATGTCACTGTCTCAGTGCCAGCCCAGGGTCAGTGGAGACAGAAAGTCATTGCCAAGTGATGAATTCATGCAAGGGAATAAGGCATTGGTCTCACTCTAGTTATGAGGAGACAGATGTCCACATTGCAGCTGCTGCTGTCACACCACTGCTAACCAGCACCTTCTACCCAGGCCAGAGGACTCCCTTCCCACCAAGACAAGTCTAAGTACCCACAAGGGGATTATTTCTGAAAGCATCTTCTCCACTGCCTTGTGCCTTCACAGAGAAAAGCCAGTGGCTGGTTCCTTCCTGTGGGAATCCAGGGCTTCCCTCTGGCTGCCCTGGAAGGTCTGGGACCCTGGCAGGGGTCAGGAACCCTCCTGGACAGAGCCCCCACAGACACTGTCTGTGATCTCTGCCCATGGAAAAGAGTTTTCAATCTTACAGGATGAATTACAAGCTCTGAGTGTTTGATATGAGTAATAATTAAGTGTGACACGGGTGCAAAAGTAAAAGTTTAGGATTCTAGATGAGGGGTCCAAAGGGGACAAGATGGAGGAAATTGGGTGTGTCTTGTCCTTTTTCTCCTTCTTCATGCCCTCCATGTTTCACTGTGCTGTTGGCATTTTTCTGTTGGTTCAGGCTGGGGACACACTGTCCAACGTAGGTGACAGATATTGGCACATTATTGTAAATCCAGCACAGGTAGTTTGTGGTATTTAATGTTTGTACCATCCCACTGAGGGCAGAGCCCCACACGCTGCCCTGCAGGACAGAGCTGCGGCAGGGCAGCAGAACATGTTAGAGATAAACAGAATAAACAACCTTGAAACCAGCACAGACCAATTATGGCTTCTGCTTTGGCAGTGGGGCTGACAGACAGAGACTTTCTACAATCTTGGAATCACCAATATCCACAGATTCTGACACCTTCCCACCAGCGCATGACCTGGACCCTCCACATTATCAGTTTTTATTGGGAATCAGCTCTGCCTGGTCAGGCAGGGAATGTTCACAGAAGCCCTGCCTGGTTTGGGGAGAAATTTATCCCCAGGACCTTCTCTCTGAGCCTTTCCATAGATTCTGTATTCACAGGAAAAGGTCACATGCTGGGATTCACAGCTGGCCCTCATCCTCACTCCTGCCATCTAGACACTGCTGCTCACCTTTGTGGACTGGAACAGCTCACGAGAGCTCCAACATTTCCTCTCCAGCAGGAAAAGATGATGTCCCAAGCAGAAACCACCCTGTAAGTGCTTCCCTCTCGTGTCAGTGAGTGCGGACACCAGAGTCCCCACATACAACTGAAAAGGCAATTTCTGCCCCAAAAGCCCCAGCCTGGACCCCTGGGTCTATGGGGCTCCTGACTGCAGGATGTGGGTCCTTGGAGCCCCAGCCCAGCGCTCTGGGGGAGAGAAGGGAAGGGCAGAGAGGGGCCAGCAGGAAGGCGGCAGGGGATGGGCAAGGGGGGCTGCTGCCACAAAGAGCAAGAGGGCAGAACACAGGGGTGTCCTTGAGGACGCTCCTTGCTCCGTGGAGGACACAGCCCCACTTTGCCACGCAGCCAGGGGGACAAATCCTGGCAGAAATCAGCCCTGGTTACTATGGTGATTAGTGCTGCCTTGCAAGTAGGACCCTGTGCCACCAGCTGGCTGTGGTGGGCGAGGGATGGTCCCAGCACCCCGAGCCCACCCTGATGGGGACAGAGCAGAGGACACTCCTGGCACAGCCCCCTCTCCCAGCCCCCAGTGACACGGCCTGGGGGCTCCAGCTGACAAGCAGGTTTAATTGAATGTTTCTCTCTTTATGTTTCTCTTTCCAGCAAATAAAACCAGGGCAAGATAAAAATATATGATGCTTAAAGGGGACACCGCCAAGGAATTTTTATCCGTTTTAATTTGCATTTTACTCTTCATTTGTTTGCAGCACTGTGGCTGCAAAATTGCATTTTTTTTTTTAATTTTATTGCCTTTCCTGAGTTTTGTCATGTTTCCAGCTGGAAAATAGTGACTGAGGCCGCTTGTCCCACTGCTGTCCCCTAGGCTGCTCCCACCTAGAGTGAGGTGCAGGTAACCCTGCAAACCACAACAGGCTGATGGGGTTTGTCCCACCCTGTTGTTATTATGGCCTCATTTATACCCTGGCTCCTGGAATTAACAACTGGAAGGAGGATATTAGCCTTTGGATAAAACCCCAATGCTTGAGAGATCCCAGCTATTCTGCCCTGTAAATTTTTATAAAATTTATTGCTCTGTGTCTCATCAGGACCCGGAGGTGGAAATCCAAGGCTCTGGTTTTCTTCTCAGGACAAACGAATGCCAAGCTAGAAACAGACCAGCTAGAATTCCCCACAACCTCTACTTAGAGCTCCAGGACAAGCCCAATTTCCCTCCTCCCTGCTCGAGCCCTGCTAATTTCCCCAGCCGCCGTGATAAATGGCTGTGCCGGCGCAGTGACATCTTTCTAATCTGCTCCAAGACAGATGGGTTCCTCTGCCGGGAGAGAAATCCCACGGCTAAACCTGACTGCGAGGGAAACCACAGCTCTGGAAGCTGGAGCAGTGTGAAAGGGGGGAGTGCTGGGGTGGTGTCATGGCATTTTTCTCTGCTTATTTATCCACACATTAGATGGGGAGGAATGAGAGCTTTGGGGGCTTCAGGCACCACGAGCTTTGCTGGGGATGCAGAGAGGGAGCACGAGCATCTTCCCTGACCAGGTCAGCACACCTGGAGCAGCCACCACCTTCCCAGGTAAAGAAGATGCCTTCATCTTCCTCTGAGAAGCAGGTGAAGCAGCAGCCAGGGCTTTCCAAGGCTTGGAGCTGCTGCTGTTCTGGTGCTTCTGGTGTGCCTGCAAATGTGTGTTTGGGAAGGCAGCACCTGCACACCCTCCCGGGCTGGTTTAGTGACAACAGCGATGGGCAACACAGGGCCAAATAGCAGCAAGGTAAGACCCTCCCGAATTATCACAAGTGCCAGACCAGGAGCAAGGGGATCAGTCCCCAGCGTGTCCTCACCTGCTTAGACCTGGGAAAGACAACGCTCGAGCTGGCAGTGGGGCCTGCAAAGCCCCGGAGCATCCCTACCCTGCGCTCCGGGAGCATCCATCCATCCCTCCATCCCTCCATCCCTCCATCCCTCCCGCGGCTGGCCGGGCGAGCGCGGAGCGCTGGTGCCATCTCCTGGGCTGCAGCTCCCAAACCCTGCAGCTGCGGGAGCTCCCGCACCCCCATTCCCTGGTCTCATGGGCAGTAAACACAATTCAGCCATTCCTTGTAGGAAATGTGCAATATTGAGTACTTGCTGGATTATGCTCGGTTGTGTTAGAAGCACCCCCACCCTCGCAGGCGAGACCGGGTGTACACTGAAAACTGATTTACAAGTAAGAAGGTGCAGCTTGGCCAGGAGATGGGCCATGGCTGGAGAGATACAGGACAGCAGGAGATGGGCCATGTCTGGAGAGGTACAGGGACACCAGGAGATGGGCCATGTCTGGAGAGATATGGGACACCAGGAGATGGGCCATGTCTGGGGAGATACGGGACACCAGGAGATGGGCCATGGCTGGAGAGATACAGGACACCAGGAGATGGGCCATGTCTGGGGAGATACGGGACACCAGGAGATGGGACATGTCTGGAGAGGTACAGGACACCAGGAGATGGGCCATGCCTGGAGAGATTTGGGACACCAGGAGATGGGACATGTCTGGGGAGATATGGGACACCAGGAGATGGGCCATGGCTGGAGGGATACGGGACACCAGGAGATGGGCCATGGCTGGGGAGATATGGGACACCAGGAGATGGGCCATGGCTGGAGAGGTGAGGGACACCAGGAGATGGGCCATGTCTGGGGAAATACGGGACACCAGGAGATGGGCCATGTCTGGAGAGGTGAGGGACACCAGGAGATGGGCCATGTCTGGAGAGGTACAGGGACACCAGGAGATGGGCCATGTCTGGAGAGATATGGGACACCAGGAGATGGGCCATGTCTGGGGAGATACGGGACACCAGGAGATGGGCCATGTCTGGGGAGATACGGGACACCAGGAGATGGGACATGGCTGGAGAGATACGGGACACCAGGAGATGGGCCATGTCTGGAGAGGTACGGGACACCAGGAGATGGGCCATGTCTGGAGTGATATGGGACACCAGGAGATGGGACATGTCTGGAGAGATACAGGACAGCAGGTGCTGATCATCGCGTGAACGACCTGAGATGGATCTCATGGAAATCCTCAGGCAGATCCATGGGAATGCAGCGTTCCTGTAAATGTCATCAAGGGATTCAACAACTCTGAACACTGAATTGGTTCTTCCTCATCACCAAAAAAGAAAATCTTATTAACCTATAGGCTCTGAATGGAAGAAAAGACTGATTGCTGAAATCCTGGCCTCAGGTGGAATTTTCCCTATAAAAACCACTTGTGCCAAGATAGGCATAGGGGAAAAGCCTCTCCTGAGGCTGACTCCTTGTAACACACCCAGGGTCGATCCCCGGGCTCGGCACTGTGGGGTTGTTTTTTTTTTCCCCCCGTGGCTGGCTAGATAGAATTTGACCACTAATAAAACTATTTTTATTTTTAATTTGGCTGAACACTGGCACACCCTGAACACACACTCGCTTGTCACACCCAGCCCAGCAGGGCCGCCCCAGCCTTCCTCCTGCAGGCACCACCTGCACCTTCCTCAGCTCCATCCTGCTCCCAGGGCTCTGCCACCAGACACTGCCAGAGCCTGCCCCAGCTCGGGCTGGGTTTTTGTGGACTTCAGCTCTGGCTTGGTGAGGAAGAGCGTTTCTTCAAGCAGACACTGTGCTTGGAGTGTCAGGACAAGGGGGAATGGCTTCAAACTGACAGGGCAGGGTTAGATTGGATATTAGGGAGAAATTGCTCCCTGTGAGGGTGGTGAGGCACTGGCACAGGTTGTCCAGAGAAGTTGTGGCTGCCTCACAAAAAAGTTCAAAATCAGGTTGGACGGGGCTTGGAGCAACCTGGCATAGTGGAAGGTGCCCGTGCCCATGGCAGGAGCTGGATGACCTTTAAAGTGCCTTCCAGCCCAAAACCTCTACAATTCTACTATCAAAAGGTCCTCAAACCAAGCCCAGCCCTGTCACAGCCCTGTCAGATCCTGAGACCTCACTGGATACACAAAATCAGCCCGAGCAGCCAGCACAGCTCCCCACTGCTCTCCCACATGCTCCAAGCCCTTCCCATGCCCTCAGAGAATTCCCCACTCACACAGTGGGGCATTGGTTCCTTGAGAACACATCAGTCAATATCTACCTAGTGTTAAAAGCTGGTTCCTCTGTCTGACAAGCCCTGGAGAAGATGGTGAGCCTGCTGCCTCCAAATCACAGCTCAGTTCCTCTTCCCAGGCATCCTAAATCCAGGCTAAAAATAAATGGGCTGTATTGATTTCCTTTTTAAAACTAATGCTGGGGAGTGATGTGTTCTGTGCTCAAGGAAGAGCAAAAGGCATTAGTCACAGGGAAGCACAGTCACAGCCCTCCAAATCCCCCACAGGTGTAAATAAAACTCAGCTCACATCAAAGCCCTTCACAGGGTCTGGGCGAGCAGCAGCAGAGCTGTGGGGCTGCTCCAGAGGGGTTGTCCCATGGTCCAGCACAGCTCCAAAGCCCCAGCACGGGACTTTTCAGGGACTTAAAACCCCATCCCCATCCCTGCACAGAGACTGCGTGTGAGGTACTCAGGTGGCAACAGTGCAAAGGAGCAGCAAGTGAACAGACAGGAGAGGGTTATTCACCATGCTGGGGACATCCTGGTCCTCTGATGGGAAGGGACTCCCCCAGACTGGGTAAGGGCTGCAGGCCCTCAGCCCAGGCCTAGCATCTGCCCCATGCCACAGCACAGCTGTAGGGAGAAGGGGCAAAAGCTGAAAGCACCTGAATTTAAGGGCAGCTGGGGTGGAGGGCGTGGTGAGGGATCAGGTGCAGCTTGTCAAGACAATTAGCACCCCCTGCCCCCCTGCCCAACTGTTTGTCTCCTTAAATTAACAGCACAACAAGGACAAAGGCTGGTTTGTTGGTGGTTGTAGACATGAAACAGGCTCTGGACTGTGCTTCTTGCAGAGGCAGGCAGTATTCCCAACTTTCTACAACAACCCCAGCTCCCTGCAGCATCCTCTTCCTCCTTAACTTCATCCCAAGACAGGGCAGGCACGTCAGAAACACCAAACAACCCCTGTGACATCCCGCTCCACTCCCCTGGGTGAGCCCAGCACATCTGCCCAGCTGTTCCCAACCACAGACACAAGGTTCACGTTGCTTTTGCCCCGAGCACCCAGAGGGAGCCCCCCTGCTCCTGGGGGAAAGGGTGCATGGCCAAGGCTGCAGATCTGCCACCTCCGGCCAGGGCCATGGCTTCAGCCAGGTCAGATCCGATCCGAGGGCTTTGCTTTGTTTCCTTCTGTAATCCCTGCAGCACGTGGGAAGGCAGATGCTGAGAAGCCAAATCCCAGCAGCATTCATGAATGTGCTCTCTCCTGCCAGCGCCGGATGGGATATTCCTTCCAGGAGAGGAATGGGATATTCCTTCCAGGGGAGGAACGGGATTTTCCTTCCAGGCGCTCGCTCCAAGGCGCTGCTGCTCTCCTCCCTGCTCCCCCAGCTGCAGCCCCCCACAGCATCGGGACCCCCAGACCTCCTCCTGTGCTGCTGCTGGGTGGCACAAGGGAGCCTGGCCCTGGCACGAGGTGCAGGGTGTAGCTTTGGGGGGAAAAGGCAAGTCGAGGAGCTGAGCTCTGCTTTATTGAAGGCTGCACAGGGAGCTTCGTCTGTGCGGGTGAATGTTGGCATTCCAGGGAAATAGTTGCCAGGGATGGCTTTGCCCGTGCCAACAGGCCACAGAGCTGTCCAGGGAAAGGGCTCTCCCAGGGAAAGGGCTCTCCCATGGAAAGGGCTCTCCCAGGGAAAGGGCTCTCCCATGGAAAGGGCTCTCAGCTTGGCCAGCCCACACAGGACTCAGATGCAGTGCGTGAGGTGGGGGTCCTGTAAGAGATGGGGTGACTGAGAGGTGCCCATGTGGGCACGGTGCCCTGCAGGCATGGCAGGGCTCTGGGTGGAGGGCTGCAGCTGTGGACCCCCTCAGCAGCCCTCCACACCTCTCTCTGTACCGGCTGCCCTGGAAACACATCCTAAATAAAGCTGGGCTCGGATAAATAAATGCGTCCGGAGGCCGGCGGGTCAGCCAGCACAGAGAGGAGGAGGAGGGGAGCAGCCAGAAGGGATGGGAACAGTGGCTGCCTCAAACACCGGCCCCAGGACTGCAGGGGAAGGAAAGAATTTCATTGTCCTTCTTTTTTTTCCGCTCCTCAAAGTCTCCCCAAGGCTCCAGCCCCCCCAGGGTGGGTACTCACCAAAGGACAAGGGCAGTCCCACTGCCTGCAATGGAGCTGGCACTGGCACTGGCACTGGCACTGGCAGTGGCTCCCCAGGGTTGGAGCTGCCTTGCAGGGCACGGACGAGGGTCCCCCGTGCAGAACCAGGCTGCCAGCCCTGCCCAGAGGACAAAGACATCGCTCCACGCTGGCTCTGCCCCTCTGCCGCTCAGCCAGATGTTGGCTGGGAAAGGCAAAAACAAATCCCCCGCTGCCGGGGGGCCTGGCGGAGGATGGGAAATGTGCTGGCCAGATGTGGGGCACGGGGCTGGGCTCGGGGCTCGGCGAGGGGGGCGGCAGAGCCTGCCTGCGGTGGGGATGTTCCTCTGGATAACACAGGAAGTTTCAAGCAGAAGTTGGGATTTCCGTGTTGGAGGGAGGGGAATATAAAAATTTAAGTATTTTAAATATGTTAAGATTTAAATATTTTAAGTGTTTTTAATATTAAAAAAGTTAAAAAGCAGTGGCGGTTTTCCTCTGTCCTTTCTGTGAACAGGTTTGTCTTGGATATTTTCCCACCAGCCTTCTGCCTGTGGAGTGGACCCTGAGCATCCTTGATGGGAGGATACTCGGGTTGTTTGGAACCATTTCCTTGCTCAAGCTGTACTTGCTGCCTGTGGGAATCCAGGGCTTCCCTCTGGCTGCCCTGGCAGGTCTGGGACCCTGGCAGGGGTCAGGAACCCCCCTGGACAGAGCCCCCAGAGACACTGTCTGGGATCTCTGTCCATGGAAAAGAGTTTTCAGTCTTACAGGATGAATTACAAGCTCTGAGTGTTTGATATGAGTAATAATTAAGTGTGGCACAGGTGCAAAAGTAAAATTTTAGGATTCTCGATTAGGGGCTCAAAGGGGACAAGATGGAGGAAATTGGGTGTGCCTTGACCTTTTTCTCCTTCTTCATGCCCTCCATGTTTCACTGTGGTGTTGGCATTTTTCTGTTGGTTTAGGCTGGGGACACACTGTCCAACGTAGGTGACAGATATTGGCACGTTATTGTAAATCCAGCACAGGTAGTTTGTGGTATTTAATGTTTGTACCATCCCACTGAGGGCAGAGCCCCACACGCTGCCCTGCAGGACAGAGCTGCGGCAGGGCAGCAGAACATGTTAGAGATAAACAGAATAAACAACCTTGAAACCAGCACAGACCAATTATGGCTTCTGCTTTGGCAGCGGGGCTGACAGACAGAGACTTTCTACAATCTCAGAATCATCAATAGCACAGATTCCAACAGCTGCCCTCATCCAAGTCTGATGCTCCCCTGGCAAAGTTTTTTCCCAGTGGCCCAGTGAGCAAAGCAAACCTGAGGACAGAGAACCTGAAGTAAAGCCAGGGGTGCCTGTTGGTGGGCTGGAGGTAGTCCTGGTGTTTTGGGGATTGTCCTGGTGAGCTGGAGGTGGTTCAGGTAGGTGGGAGGAATGGATGTGCTCAGCCCATCTGTTGCCTCTCACACGATGGGGACAGTAGAGCTCAAACTCCACCCTGAAGGCTGCAGCCCTGCACCCCACTCTTCCTTCACCAGCCCCTAAGAGGGGCAAGGAGAGGGGATTGCTGAGCACAGACAGAGACAAAAGCCTCCCAGAGCCCTCAACAGACCCTAAGATAAAGAGCAGGAATGGGAATACTTTCCAAAATTGAATCTGTACAAATCGGCCAGCCTAGCTAATATGAAACCCCCAGACTAAACAGAATTAGCTAATGAACTTACCAAGCCCCTGGCAATTACTCAGAAAAAGTTACTGAAAAAAACAGCACATCCCAGGTTTGTTTAATGTCTTTATTAAAGATCTGAAAGCAAAAGTAAACAACAAATTAATTATGTTTGCAGATGACTGTACACTGGAAGGTGTTGCAAATGCTGCCGAAGACGGCACAGTCACACCACGGGCCCTACAGGGGTTAGAATTAACCCAGCAGGAAACAAGCTGCATGTAATCCATCAGCCAAGCATGGCCCAGGGGGGAAAGGGCCTGAAATGCAGACATCCATGAGGAGGGAGGGGTGTGCTGAACAAGAGCCAGGGAGGAAGATGGGGGCACCTTTGGATGGGGTCGGAAAGACAGGAGATGAGCAAGGAGTAGGGAGCCAGGCTGGGTGGGATGCTGGGTCTCCAGAGGGTCGTGGCTTTGTCCTGAATCAGCTTTGCACCGTGAGGAAAAGCTGGAAAGTTCTTTCCCCAGCGTTCTGCTAACACAGTCGGAGTGCTGTGAGCCCTGAGCGCCAAAGGTCATCCTGATTACCAGCTGAGAGCGGTGTGGGGTTTGCAGGGCCACTCAGGAATAGGGCCAGGGGTGGGTAACAGCAGCTTTGGGACCGAGTCACTGATCTGGGTCTCCGTGGACACCAGGAACTGGCTTTGCTCCCTCACAAGTGCCAAAGGATCTGTGGAGATTTGCCCAGTTGGTTAGAGCACGGTGCTAATAACTCCAAGCTTTGATCCCTGCATGGGCCGCTCACTTAACAGTTGGATTTGATGATCCGTGTGGGTCGCTTCCAGCTCGGAGTATTTTGGGATTCTGACATGCCGCTGGGCCGGAGCGGGCGGTGCCTCCGGAGCCGCCCCCCGCACCCCACGTCGGGCTCTGTCCCCGCTCCTCCTCCCCGGCCCGGCGGGAACAAGGCTGCTTTCAGGAGGGGCTGTGGGTGGCGAGGGCCTCTAGCTCTTTAAGAGGGAAAATTTGGTGTGTAATCGGAGCGAATTTCTCCTTTCGGACAGGCGGGAGAAGTTACAGGTCCCTCCCTCGCTCCGCTTTATTAAATACAGTAGTAGCGGGAGCCCTGGGCTGGGGCAGGCTGAGCTGGTGCCGTCCCGGAGCGCTCTGCCGCAGCCCCGGGGACGCGATGGGTGCCCGAGGTGGCATCGCCACCACCGAGCTGCTGCTGCTGCTGCTGCTGCTGCTGCTGCTGGCCGGCCCCCAGCCCCTCAGCGCGGGACCCCCGGCCGGAGGTGAGTCCGTCCCCAGCCCAGAGGAGGGGTGGGAGATCCTGGGGGACACCCCAGCTCCTGGGAGAGCTGCGGGGCAGCGGGCAGCGCTGGGGACATGGGGACCCGCGGGCGCGGCTGTCCCTCCCCGAGGTGGCCGAGCTGGCAGGAGCGCTGTGTCCTGGGGGAAGCCGGGGCTGGGAGAGGAGCGGCTGGCAGGGCGCTGGGTGCCCGGCTGGGTGCCCGGCTGGGTGCCCGCAGGGCGCTGGGTGCCCGGCTGGGTGCCCGGCTGGGTCCCGGCTGGGTTCCCGCAGAGCACCGGGCGTGCTCCGGGTGGGATGCGGCTCGGAGCGCCGGGGAAAGGCACCGCGGCTGCCCCGCCGAGCCCGGCGCCACGGGCAGGGAGCTCGCCAGCCCTCCCTGCCCATGTTTGGCCGTACCACGGCAGCCGGCTGCGAGGGCAGCCCCTCTCCAGCGCCGGGGCTCGGCGGGGCGGTGTCACCTCCCCGGGCTCTCCCGGCTTGGGGTGCTGGTGGCCCGGGGCGAGCGGGCAGTGAGCGGCTCACCTCTGCCACCAGCACAGCCCCAGCACGGCTGTGGGACCACCCCTGGGGTGACAGGGCAGAGGGACCAGCTGGGTCCGAGAGTCCCTCCCGTGGTGGCACAGGGCTGGTGTTACGGCGAGCTCATGGCACCCTTTTGCCCCCCTTCCCCCGGGCCTCTGTGGCTCTGATCATGATAACCCCTGGATCCTCCTTCCTGCCCCAACGGGGTTGGCGGGGAGCCAGGAAAGCCCACCCTGTCCAAAACCTATATAGACCCCTGAAACTTCCTGCTCTCTCTCTTTTGCCCCGCTCTCACATGGACACCACAGAATAAAGAGAGCTGTTCCAACTTCCCTGGGGTAAGAGCCTCTTTTGAATATTTATCCCTCTCCTGGTATTCCTCCCCTCACAGCCCCTTATCTCTGAACTAGTCGGATTCTTTGGGGGCTGCGTGGAGGGGGGGAAAACAACAGAAATTACAGGCTGGCACAGGGTCAGCGCTGGGCACGGCAGCTCCGGCGGGACGGCGGTGCGGGATTTATACCCAGGTTTCTCCATAGAGCAGCTAGGTTTGCCCATCCTGCTCTTGTCACGGGTGTGTGTCCAGCCTCAGCATCCTGCCAGCCGTCCCCCAGCCCTGCTCCCTCCCCTGGCGTGCTCGTGTGCCTGGGCTCTGCCTGGGCACTGCACTGCATCAGCAGCACCTGCGGCTTTGAACGTGAAGGGCATTTAAAAAGCACTTTCAGGTCCCTAACTCAGCCCTAAACTGATAGATCATTTCACTGAGCAGTGTCTCTTCCCCAAACTTCCCCCCAGGGACCAGGACTCTGACCAGCAGTGAGGCAGGAGCTTGCTCCCAGCAGTTCCCTAAGGAACTTCTGAAAACCTCCAGTCTCTTGCTTCCTAACCATCTTCTGCATCCCAGCCTGTGTCAGTGCAATGAGGAGGATGATCCCAGAGCCCATCCTTTCCCTCAGCACCTGCAGGGCTGTTGTTGGTCTCTTGCTGTCCCCGTTCCCTCCCAGAGAGCAGATGGCCTCTGGGACATGCTCCTTTCATTACCTTAGGCCTTGTTCTTTCTATTTTTTGTCGTGCACCAAAATAGGAGGGTGCCTGGCAAGCTGAGTGGAAAAAAAATCCCTTTTGTTAATGAACAGAGTGGTCTCCTTCCTCCCAGCCCTGACCTTTCCATCCCGGGATGGGATTTCCCCACATGGATCTGTTGCTTGTGCTGTGTCCAGGGTGGGTCTGAGGGCTGCCCTGGCAGTCCCAAACTCTTTCATGGTGAAGGGGCTGGAGAAACCCCCAAAACCCCCATGGCTTTCACTTACACCCCCAGACTCGCCCCAGGTGACTCCCCCCATGGCTGTGACACGGCTCTGGGGATCAGTGAGCACCTCCCTGGTCAACACATGGGGCTGGGGAAGAAAAGGGGGTTTACCCCATTTTCAGATACTGGGGACTGTTTCTGCACTGGGCTAAACAGATGTGCCAGCTGTGACCTTGGGTCTGGGCAGCAGCTTCCCACCAGCCCCCTGCAGTTGAGAACATCCCTGCAGAACCCAGCAGCGCTCATTCCAGCTGATCCCATGGGCTGCCCACCGTGGGACATCCCCGTGTCCCCATCAGGGAGAGCCACGAGCAGCGGGCTGAGGTTTTTGGGGGTGAAGCCTGCATTTTGTGTTCCCTCCACGCTCAGGTTCAGGAACCCGGGCCTTCCTGCCCAGCCCAGCATGGGAAGAGTCATCATGCACTTCATCAACTACAGGATTATATCAAAAAGAAAAAACACTCACAAAGCTTGTCCTCTTGACATCAGAGTGTGAAGCTTTAATAAACTGTTTTTCGACAGCCTGGCTCCCCTCCGGTTCCCAGTGAGGTCACCCACGGGCTGGGCTCCCCTTCCCCAAAATCCTGCTACTGGAGGTTTGGAGTGTGGGGAGAGGAGAGAATTTGATGTGTAGGCTCCCTGTGAGCAGCGTTCACCCCACAATTTCAGCAAGTGGGTGCCAAAAATGTGACACCCTCCGAAGTTTAGGCAGACCCCAGAGGTGGTGACGGGGTCCTGGGGAGGCAAGTGGGATAGTGGCATGTCCAGGATCCCTGCCTATGGACAGGGAGCAGTGTCTGCCCTGGGGTGTCCCCCAGGATCCCTGCTGCTCTCTCCAGGTTCCTCAGCTCCACGGAGCCACCTCGGCTCTTCCTTTCCTCCACTTTTGGAAATCTGACTGATTTATTCAAACTTTCTTTTTTATGGTCACACCACATGTTTTAAGGTCATAGCTCAGAGCAGCTCGAAAAGTTTCCAGCTGATGGGAAAGAACAGGAAAAATGCTGAAAAGGGGGGAGAATACAAACTGGTATCGTGGGAATCAGGGAGGAATATTCTTGTCTCACTCTTATATTTAGCAACAGAGGGCTGTGGGCAAAAATATAATAAGTGCATTCCTGCAGGGCTGCAGGACAGGGTTAAGCTCACCCCGAGGAGCTCACGTCAGGTTGAAGGCTGGACAGGAACAGGGCCTGGGAGGCGGGAGCCTGCGTGCCTAAATAAAGCTCCAAGCACAGACTGTTCGCAACAGGCGTTGGCCCAGCCCAGCCTCGGCTCCCCTGGCCCTTTCCAGGTGCTGGGCTCGGTTTTCTCCTTTTTGGGAAGCCTGAGCGTGAGCATCACCCCCAGCCTTCAGCTGGGAGACTCCTAGAAACTCCTGTGCCCTTCCCAGCTCTCAGCTGGGCATCCCAAGGCTCCTTTGCCACCAGCCCCTTCACCACGCTGTGTCTCCAAACCCCTGGTGTCCATCAGAGCTCCCTCGTTCCCAAACCAGCCCTTCCTGAGCTGTCTCCATCGTGCCCTGTGTTTGCTTGGACATTGCCATGCTGCACTGGCATGGGAAACCCCTCAGACCTTTCCTGAGGTAAATAGACCAAAAAAAGGGACGTTTAATTTACTAATATAATATATTGGTAATATATATTGCCAATATAATATATTGGCCAATATAGCAGAATATTGTTAGCTATTGTTATATGAGGATAATTTTTAGTCTGTTGTATTGATAGAATATGAATATATTCTATGAAGCATATCCCAAATACATTCTGTGAAGTCAAAGAACCTTTCAGAAAGCCTTTGCTTTGCAAAGCAGAGCTGGGAGTCAGGGCAGCATTGGGATTTGCAAAGCCAGGCTAAAATCCATAGGAGCAGGACTGCTGTAGCTCTTCCCAGCCCCAGGACAGGGACCATGCCCGATTTGTCACCCATTACCCATCCTTTACCCTCAGGACAGACCAAACAGAGCCTCTCACTGGCATCAGGGCGGGGTGGGAGATGTTTGTGCCCTGAGCTGTGGCTCCAGGAGGGTGATAAATTCCCATTTTCCATCCCTCTTGCCCGGGGTGTGCCGCCCATGGCGCGTGGGCCGGGCAGTGCCTCTGGGAGCTGCCCTGTGCCCAGGGGCTGCCTTGGCTGCCTGACAGCCCCAAAGCAGCCCTGAGAAGGGTGGGTACTGCCAAAAACTGCTGGGAGTGGACAAAGCCATGGGGCAAACAGCATGGTTTGGAGGTGGCCAGGTCCATCATGTGCCTCCCAGACAAGGAGACAGAGAAGCTGCATGGATCCATCACCATGACTCACTGGCTGGGGAAGGAGCCCTCCTGAGCTATGAGTCAGCTTGGGATGGCCCTGTGAATCCCCGCTGCTACTTTTGCCCAGTTCTTGGCTTTCTGGAAGTTGTTTTTCCTCTTTGCTGCAGGCAGGCGAGGGATGGGAGGGTTTGGAGTCGCCAGCTGCTCGTGGTGCCATCCCCAGCCGTGCTGATGGGTGCTCCCCATCCCCGACCATCTCACACCCCTGGCATGGTGCAGGCTGGCAGAGAGAGGGGCAGGCAGCAGGAATTTCCCATTCCCTTTCCCAGCCTCCTTGCTGGGCTTCAGAAGGGCTTCAAGGTTTTCAGCATCCCATCCCACAGAAATTTCTGAGCCCACCAGGGTCATTTCCTCTGGGAGCTTGGGAGAAGAGAGGGAAGTCTCTTGGCCCGAGGTAGATGTGGCTGAGCAAGCCCTGCAGCCCTGGGAGGGGATGTGAGCACCAGCTTCCACACCCCCACAGCCCCCCCTCCAGCCGGGCTCCCCCCGTGCTGCAGATAGAGCAGGCATTTATTTTCTCTGTAAACATCACCCCCGCGGGTGTTTCTCATGGATGGAAAAGTCAGGGGATAGCAGCAGTGGGGAGGGCAGGCAAGGCAGGGCAGGGAGGGGGATCTCTGGAAGGATGAGGGGAGAGGAAAGGACGGGAGAGGAGAGAAGAGGACAGGAGAAGGCAGAGATTTCAGCTCTAGAAAGAGGGGGGGAAAAGAAAATACTAATTCTCTTTGCAGAAAGTTTAGCACGTCAGCCCCAGAGGAGCAAAAAATATCCTCTATTTCCCCCATCCACACTGCAAACCCCCATCTCTGTCCGGGGAGACACTTTGCTCTGCCCCCCACAGCCCTCAGCATCACCAAAAGCTCATCCTGGCCGTGGTCCTTGGTGCCCTGTGGGGTACAGGGTGCTGTGGGTGCTTGCCTTAAAGCCGAATCACCCCAATTTACACATTTTACACCACAATTGCAGGTTTTACCATCCCTGTTGATACATTTCCCCATCCCTGAGCGCTGGATACTGCAATTAAGGCAAGCAGGTATCTTCTGGCAAGGTTCCAACACTCCCTCTCGTGCTCGTTCTTCCCCCACAATTTTGGCTGATAACTCCCCCCATCTGGCACGTCAGGAGCCACTTGACAGCAGCGGGGCTGGGAAACATCAGAGCCCGGGCGGCTGCAGCCGGCCCCTCTCCGGCGGGCTGTTTGTTGACAGCAGGCGGGATCTCTCCGGTAACACCGAGCCCTTCCAGGCATGTCTGTGAGCATCCCCCGGCCTGCCTCCCCCAGTCCCCCCGCCTTCCCTCACTGCGTCTGGAGATGAGCTTGGCAACAGGCAGGGATGGCGTTCAGGGATCTGCAGGTGGGATGTCACCCAGGTGCCCCACTCCTCCAAGATCCTCCAGCACGGGGCTGGCTGGGGTTGTCCCCTCCTGTGCCACCACATGCCCTCCTGCAGCTCTGCAAGCTTTTCCTTCACTGGGTGGGAAGCAGCCGGGGTAGGGAACACAGTGGCAGCGGGTGCCAGGACATGCAGGGTGGAGCTGGAAAACCTGCCAGCCTGCGAGACAGGGGAAGAGGGCTTGGGAGAGAGAAAAAGGCAGAAAAAATAGAACAAAACCCGACTTCGAATGGTTTGGAAACCACGTCCTCTGGGGCTGATACAGTATTTCCAGGCCAACTTCTCCTGGCAGCGGTGGCCTGCGGGAGCCTGAGTCACGCTGCAGGGGACGGCACAAAAGCCCCATTGAGCCTCCTGCTTCCCCAAATCCTCCCACTTTCTCCGCCCGCCTCACTTCCCAGGGCAAACACTCCAAACACTGCTTCCAGCTTGGGTTTATCCCTTCAGTCCCTCCGGAGCCATTGAGCCACACATCGTTAAAAGCTCTTCACCCCTGCTCCTGCTCCTGCCAGGCTGTGGGGCTGCTCCAGGGGCAATCTTCCCAGCTCTTCCCAAAAGCACCGTGACCTTTGTGGGGGGCTTCATGCTGGTTCCCTCCCCTCCGTGGCTCTGCATCTGGCCGAGCAGGAGAGCTCAGGAAATACCATCAGCTTTAGGGCTGTGCTTGAATCATTGTAAAACCATGCTGGATAAGCGATGGAGCAATGGAGCTCCAGCCAAGCCTCCTGGACCCTGCTCTGTGGCCTCCAGCTATCGCAGCTCCAAACGCTGCTCCATCAGGCAGGGAAGGCAGGCAGGAGCGGGCACAGGCGCTGGGCAGGGCTCGGGGACTGGCAGGACATGGGAAGGTGCAAAGGTACAAGCAGCCCCCTCCCAGACAGCAGAGAGTTAGCAGAGGACACGTTTTCAGGTTTTCCCCTGACCCCAGAGTCCGTGGGCTGTAAAAAGGCTGTTTTTCCCCAAAGCTGTCAGGCTGGGGAAGGCGAGCGGAGAGCAGCTGGCCGGGGAACGGGGGAGAGGAACTGAAGGAATAAACACAGGAGGAGGGGTTCAAAGCAGCCTGGTGCAGCCAGAGGCCACCCGGGTGGGATGGGGGCGAAGCAAAGCACCCCTGGCCAGGACTCTCCTCCCACACTCAAAACAAAGGTGATGGCATTTCTGGTGGTCAGCAGAGCGGGGAAGGCGACCAGGCATGGCTTTTCTGGTTTTGTGGGTGCTGCTTTCCAGCAATCTCTGCTGGCCAGCACTCCTGGAAAGCGCCAGCCCCTGGGAGCCCCGCCGTGAGGGAGGGCCAGATGGAGGATGGGAGGCGAGAACCGGAGCACTCATTCCCATTGCCGGGGTTGGAAAAGCACACACAGCCCTGGCTCAGGATGTGGGAGCAGCAGTCTTTGGAATCACTGGGACTGGGGATAAAAGAAAAAGTCCTCCTGTGTGCCAGGAGCTATCACAGCAGGGATGGATCTGTGCCCATGACACCCCAATCCCATAAATATTGAGGCAGAACCCCAGGCTTTCATGGGGCAGGCACAAGGGGACTGTGGTGTGATCCCTGCTGGGTCTGAATGCCCTTGCTGTAGGCTAAACCCAGCTCATCTCCATTGAATTGGGGTTTCTTTGTTGTGGAGACCCGGATGGGTGCTCAGTTCTGGTCTCAGGGCACGTCTGAAGGCAGCAGCCCCCCATTTGTTCCCCCAGCAAAGCCCCAGCCAGAGCCCAGGATACCGTGTTTGCCTTAGCCTCTCACAGGCTGCTCATTTCCTTCCCTGGCCATAAATAAAACCACACCGTAAAACGAAGGGAATGTGGAATATAATGAAGCCTTTCTCCTAAAGCTCATAGGATCCCTTCTGCCCGTGGCCACTCCACCCTGTGTGGGGACAGGGGTACAGCCCAGCTCCAGCTCCGGGGGTTTACAGGTTCCATTGGGCATCAGAGCCGGGCTGGGGACAAGGGACCTGAGCCCCAGGACCACCCACAGTGCCAGTCCTGCCCACCCTGCCTGTGCTGGGAGTGGGACGGGAGCCTTGAGCACACATTTTGGGGGGAACAGGAGGGGATCGAGCTGCTGAGCAGCATCCCCAGGGCTGGGCAGCCACCCCTGAGCCCCTCCAGTGTTCTCAAGGCCCAACCCCCCTGGTGTTGGCATTCCCCTGAACCCCTCCCCATGTTCACATCCCCCGAATCTCTCCGGTGTTCACATCCCCCAGCCCCTCCTGCCTTTGCACAGCGGATGGGGGTGCAGCACAGAGGGGCTTGACCTCACTACCTTAAAAGTTACATAACAAAACCAACGCCGAATGTTATAAATGAAAATTTGTCCAGCCAAATTAATATGAAAAATAAAATATTTATTTTGCAATCAAATTTTATCTAGCCAGATAGGCAAGAGCAGAGCCGAGCCCGGGGTCGGCCCTGGGTGTGCAACAGAGGTCAGCCTCAGCAGAGGTTTTCCTCTATGCCCACACACCTCCAGCCTGGCACAAGCGGTTTTTATAGGGAAAATTCCGCCTGAGGCCAAGATTTCAGCAATCAGTCTTTTCTTCTATTCAGAGTCCATATGTTAATAAGATTTTCCTTTTTGGTGATGAGGGAGAACAAATCACTGTCCGGAGTTTGTTGAGTCCTTTGATGAAATTTACGGGAACGCTGTATTCACATGTATCTGCCTCAGGATTTCCATGATATCCATCTCGGGTCGTTCACGATCAGCACCTGGGGTTTCTGTATCTCCCCAGACATGGCCCATCTCCTGGCGAGCTGTACTTTCTTACTTGTAAATCAGTTTCCAATCTACACCCGGTCTCACTTGCGCCTGCGAGGGTGGGGAGAATCCTAATACAAACATGTATACTCTAACAAATATTCAATATCACATATATCATATTAGAAATGGCGCGAATTATATCTACTACACATAACACCGAACAACTCCGAGGGTCCCCACAGAGCTCTGGGGAAGGAGCGCATCCTTGGGGCGGCGGGCAGCGGGCACAGCGCGGCACAGGGGCCGCTTGTTGGCACAGGGATGGGCAGGAAGGAGGGCAGCCGGCGGGCTGGGCTGCACCGGTGCTGCACAAGCCCGGGGCTGTTCGGGCAACAAGGAGCTTTCACTGCCCGCCTGTTTTTCCAGCGCTGGAAAAGCGGTGTGGCCGGGATGGGAAGCGGCTGCGAACACAGGGAGTCTTTCAGGGGGGCGCGTGTTTCTGCACGGGGCTCTCCTGGCACCGCTGCGCTCATTAAAGAGCTGCTTTAATGAATTCCAGTCCCCTCCCTGCAAACACAGCCGGCCCCGGCCCCCACCTGCCCCACCGCAGCCTGAATGGAGCCTTGTTGAGCATCCAGCCCCTCCCCGGCTCCACACCCCTGTCCCCGGGCAGGGTTTGCTCCGCTCCTTCCTCCTCAGCCTCATCGTCCTCCCGTGGCCGGAGCCGTGGGGGACCCGCAGCCCCTCAGGGCTCCTCCTGCACCCCCAAAGTGCAGCTGGCTGTCCTGCGGCAGGGCCGGGCTGGGAGCCGTGGGGTGGGAGCCGTGGGGTGGGAGCCGTGGGGCAGGGCAGCACCCACCACCAGCCCCACGGAGCTGTGTCCTTGCTGCAAACACCCTGCGTGCCCAGTCCGGTCCTCTCCGAGCTGAGCTTTCCCAGTCCTTCCCCTCGCCTGGGCCTGGAGCTGGCTCCTTCAACCTCCTACGTGCTGGGAAGGAGGTGGGAGAAGGTTTTGTGCTGAAAGATGCGTGTTAAAACACAAAGGAGAGCCCAAAGCAGTCAAACACTCGGAGTGCCCCCAGCCCAGAGCCCCCTGAGCAGATGGGGATCCCCCCCAGGCTCTGCTCCTGCTCCCCCAGTCGGAAATTCCCTGAACACGAGAAAACGAGCTCCTGGAGAGGCCGACCCAGCCGTGGTTTCAGCTGGAGGAGCAGGGGAAGAAGGACGAAGGCCAAAGCGTCCGGAGCCGGCGCGTGGCCGGCGGCCGGGGCACAGAGCCCTCGCTGTTCACCTCCCGGGGCCTCGCTCCCAGACCCCTCCTTACAGCTTTTGGCTCATCTCCTTGTTTTTTTCAATGAAAAAAAAAAAACCACCAAAAAACAAAAAAGCGCAAGTGACACTGCAGTCTATAATCTGCTGGCTGCTGGCTGGCTGCTCGGAAACTGTGACAGAGGCTCCTCTCGCCTCGTCAACGCCTTTCAGTCGGCTTGGCAAGGCACATGGTGATTTCCTGTGGGACGCAGCAAGCTGGGAATGTCAATTGTTTTTATCCGGGGTGAGTGGGACATCCGGGGTGTCCACTCCAACCCGTGGCCGGGACATGGGGACCTCTTGCTCCCCCTTGACAGGAGAGAAGGGGGCCCTTGGGGAATCTGCATCCAGGGATGAGGGGCACAGCACTCCTATGGTATGATCATGGCATCCTTAGATCACTTGAGATAGGTGCTTGTGGGGCATGGGAACTCATCCTCATGGGATGATCCCAGGATCTCACCTGAGCCTGCCCAAAGATGGGGATGGGTGCCTGGAAGTCCCTCCTTGCTCCAAGTGATGGCCCAGGATGGAGCACCTGTCCTATGGAGGCTCCTCCAGAGCAAAATGCATTTGGAAAAGAAAAAATCCATGTTTTCTGTGTCTTTTCCAAAGTGGAGGGCAAGGACGAGGGGAGAAAGAGGTGAGAAGCTGCCGGTCCCTTGTGAAAGTGAAATGTCACAGGGCAAGTGGCTTCACATCCTGGCTGGGCTGATGAGGGAGGAGGAGAGTGGCCCTGAAATAAAGCAGGAATTTGGGAAGAGAAACAGCAGTAACTGCCTCTGCTGCCGGAGAAAAATTCCAGCGCCTCCAGGATCTGGGCAAGGGTCCTCCCTCCTCCCCAACAAACAGCACCACTCCCCTAGGCATCCGCACCTCTGGGAGCTTTTTATTATTAGTATTTTATGAGAGAAGGAAAACATTTCTGGCAGCTTTGGTAGAGTGAAGGCAGGACAAAATGTGCTGCCTGCAGGAGCTGGTGCCCCCTGGCACACTGGAAAACAAGCTGGTCTTGCTGGAGCAGCCCCAAACCCTCATCCCCAGCACCCACAGCAAGACACTGCCCAGCCCCTGGGCGGGCATGGGAGCTGCTGGTGGGTCCAGCCCAGCCAAGCTTTCCCTCCCCGTGAGAGCAGCCACTCAGTACCCATCTGAAAAACATTTTTGAATTAGGGGAAGCCACTAAAATGTAGCAAAATCCCAATGGGAGCTGGAGCATGGAGCGTGCACAGGGAAACTCGTCAGGAGCCAGCACATAACGTACATGGATGTCTCTGGGGACAGCATGTGCACGCACGTGTGCCTGTGGTTGTGCAAGGAGGGACAGGAAAATTCCCTTTTCCACTGTGCCACATCACTCCTGCTCACCAAGCCCCAGGGCAAGGCAGTGCTGAGAGCCCCAGCACCCACCAGCCTTGGCCACCAGGCAAGGCTGGTTCTGCTGGGACCATGGGAAGGAGGGAGCAGGTCAGGGAAGGACAGAGCCCTGCAGAGAACAGCACAGCTCCTCTGAGTCACTGGCTGGGCTGGAGAGGACAAGGAAGCCAAAGTGCCCCATGCCAGCAGCAGGCACGAGGGCCAGGGAATGAGCAGGCGCCCTGACAGCCTTGCCCTGGGCTGGGCAAAGGGCTTGGTGTTACAGCAAAGGCCAGATATTTCCATGGTGCCATTTCCTCCCTGTCCACAACGGGTGGGGTGATGGTCCTCGCAACACCCACGTCATCCTCCCAGACCACAGGGGAAAACTGAGGCACTTTCTTCTGCTGCCAGTGGCAGGAAATGATTTTTTGTGGTGTCCTGGACAAGGAGGTCTCCCCATTCCCAAAGGGCTCAGAAGAGCTTCCCCCATGTATGGCACTGCAGGGCTCTGCTCTGAAGAAAATGGGAAAAGCTAAAATAGAGTGCTCCAACTCTGTCCCTGCCACGCCAGCTTCTGCCATCACCTCTACAGATGGTCTCCTTCCAAGTGCCTCAGTGACTGTGGCTGTCCTGCTGGCTTGAGTTTTCACTTGCTGGGTTGTTTTCACTTCCTGCACTACCCTGTGAGCAAAGCCTGCATTGCCCATTCCCACCCTGGTCATCCCACAGAAATTTGGGCAAGGGGAAAATGCATCCAGGGAAGCAGATGTGTACCCAGAACTCACTGTGCAGAAGATTGGTGTCACCCCAGCATCCAACATCCACCCCTGCCTCCTGCAAAAGAGATCAGGGGCTGGGACCTTGAAAACCAAATCCCTATTCTTGTTCAGCAAGACAGATCTGGGAAAACCTAAGTGTAGGTCAGCAGCTGGGTGGATCTGATAAGTGCTTTAGTAAGGCACAGCAGGAAAGCTTCACACATATAAACTCCAGCAGAGCCTGTGACTACATATGGACTGAAAATGTGCATTTGCCCCCATCCCTGACATATCCTCCCCAAACATTTCCAGCTTACAGGGCTGGAGTGTTTATGCTTAAGCACAGAGTTTTGCCACAGGCTGAGCTGGAGCCAAGCAGGATGAGTGGCTGCACGGCCCAGCCACACACATTTAACATGTGTGAGATGCACATGCATGCATTGAGTCAGCTAAAAACTAAAAGCACTCTAAAATTAAGCCTGGCCACTCCCTGTACTCTTAATCCTGCACTCCCCTGCCTCTGCCCTGTGACACAGTCTGTCATCTCATGACCACATGCCACTGAGCTGAGTCCTCCAGGGCTGATGCATACTGGGTGTTGAACACGTTCCAGCTGCATCTCCAGGCGTCTGCTTTGAGCCGAGGTTTCCATCCACTCTCACATCCACCTATGGATCACTGGCACTCATATTTATTTCTCCAGCACCGAGGAGAAACACAACTCCTTTAACCAGAAGGTGCTGAGGCCCTGGCACAGGCTGCCCAGAGAAGCTCTGGCTACCCCAACCCTGGAAGCGTTCAAGGCCAGGTTGGACAGGGCCTTGGAGCAACCTGGGCTAGTGGAAAATGTCCCTGACCGTAGCAGGGGACTTGGACTAGATGAGCTTTAAGTTTCCTTCCAACCCAAGCCCTGCTAGGATTTGTTTAGGAAAATCAGGAAAACAGACTCCCCCAAGGGTCTTTTTAGGCTGCTGGACTCCAGCAGCCTGTCAGATGGCAAACAAGGGAAGGGCTGATGGATGGGCTCGGGAGGCTCCACAATCACAGCACCCACCTGGACGGGGCTTGCAGGAGGTGTCCTTCCCTGCCTGACCTTTCTGCCTTCTCTCCAGCCTCTTTCTTTGGGGACAGCTTCGTGGAGATGCCTCTGGCGGACGCCTCGCGCACGGTGCGGCTCCACCTGCAGCTGTTCACCAGCCAGGGGAATGGGCTGCTCTTCCTGGCTGCCGGCCAGCCCGACCACCTCCTGCTCCAGCTGCAAGCTGGCCACCTGCAGGTCAGCGCCCCAGCACCCCCGTCCCCTCCCCGGGCTGGGGTCTCCGTCTCGTGGCTTCATCCAGTGAGAGGATGAAGGGGCAGCCCAGCTGCCAGGAGCCCTGGCAGGGAACACCAAGAGGAGAGTGGAAGCCTTGGAAGATTTGGTTAAATACAGAGAAACAGGCTCCTGCTGGGGAAGCTCCTCACCCACTGCCTGGGTGATGCTGGGGGTGGTCACAGGGACACCCTGACACTGGCACCCCGTGTGCATTGCGTGGTCAGACACGCTGCACAGCACCCTCAGCTGGGAGGAGGTGAGACAAGAGGATCCAGGGAAAGAAGAGGTCTCCCTTGTCCCAACTGGGACATGGGAAGCAATCAAGACAGAGCAATAAAATTCCCTGTTGTGGTTATGGTGTTGGCATCCACCATGAAGGAAAAGAGCAGGGAGCATCCGAGGCACACGTCCTGCCTCTCCTGCAGCCTGGGCCGGGCTACCAACCACATTAAACCAAAGCAGAAGAGCAGGCGAGCCACTGGCCAGAGGTGTCCCTATTGCAGACCATGTGTTTCACCAGCTAACCCTCTACTTAGGCAGGCTCCAGGCTGCTGCCCACGAGGAGCAAAGCCTGCTATTTCCCCTGCCAGTTCCCAGGGAAAGGGCTGGAAGCAGCCCAGGCTGCAAGGAGGGAGGGCAGTGGGCAAGACAGAGCAGGGAAGGAGGAGCCAGCATCTGGCAGGGCTGCTCTGTGAGGGGAGAGGAGAAGCCCAGCTGTGGGACTGGGAGATGGAGGACCCCAGCCCTGAGACTGGGGTTTGCTGAGAATGAGTGAAAAAGGAGAGAAATTCAGGGAGTAGGACAAAGAGGGCAGGCTCACAGGGGGGATGAAGGAGAAGCACATCCAGAGGTGGAGGAGTGAAGCAAGGGACCAAAACCCTTGCGAGCACCTGGGTGTGGGTCCATGCTTCAGCAGGTGTTACTGGAAGGTAGAGAAGTCCCACTTGAGCTGAGGATTTTGTGTCTTTCTCTGCAGGCCAGGCTGCAGCTGGGCTTGGAGGAGGTGACCTTGCAGTCCCCAGCAGGGCTGCAGCTCGATAACCTGGCAGTGCACGACGTGGAACTGCTGGTGGAAGATGGCAGGATGACGCTGACCATCGATGGCCACTTCAACAGCTCCACAGACATCGCAGGGCCAGCAAGGGAGCTGGACATCCAGTATGGCCTCTATGCCGGTGGGACAGGCAGGCTGGACCTGCCGTACCTTGCTGAGGCCAGCCCTCCCTTCAGGGGTTGCCTTCACTTGGTGACATTCAATGGCCTGGATGTCCTCTCCCGTCTGTCTGCTGATGGCAGCTCCAAGACCTTCCACCACGTCCAAGAAGGGTGCAGCACACAGTTCTCTGCAGAGCCTGAGGACCCATTTGGGTTCCCGGGGCCACACTCCTACATTGCTTTTCCCACGTGGGACGCAAGGCAGGAAGCGACCATCGAGTTTGTGATAACGACGAGCATCACCCAGGCACCCCTCATCTACCACGCAGGGCTGGAGAATGACTTCTTCTACCTGGAGATCTCCAACGGGCGCCTGCGAGGGTTTGTGGAGAAGGGGAACGGCGTCATCGTCCTGCACAACAACGTCTTCATCAGCGACGAGCAGCAGCACTACGTCAAAGTCCACACGGACATCCACAAGTTTGAGATACTGATTGATTACTATGCTTCATCCACATCCAACCGGGGCATCAACAACTACCTGGACCTTCAGGGAAACCTCTTCATTGGAGGTATGGATGAAAAAGCTCTGCAAAGGCTGAGGGAGCACCATCTTTCTTTCATCTCGTTGTGGACCATGACCAACCACTCGTTTGTTGGCTGCTTGGAGGACCTCCGGATAAACCTGCAGAGGAGGAGCCTGCAGGATGCTGTGATCACAAAGGACATTACAGCAGGCTGTGGGAAGCAGGACCACTACTGGGACTATGAGGAGGTATATGAGCAGGATGAGGCATCTACTTCCCCACCTCCAAATGGCTTTTCTGGAGCACCGGGCCTGGTGGTGGAACCGTGCCGGCCCGACAGCAGCTTTCCACCCGCCTTTGCCAACATCAGCAGGCTGCTGCACGTCAGCCCCCTCATCGTCTCTGAAGGGGGCATGGCCTACCTGGAGTGGAAACACGCCCAGCCTACAGTGGACTTGAGCCTGGCCAACATCCGCCAGTCCCAAATCCTCTTCAGCATCACCAGTGACCCCAGGCATGGCCAACTGGAGCTGGACATTCCCGGGTCCAGGAGCAGAAGGAAGTTCACCTTGTTAGACATTGTGAATCGGAAAGTCAGGTACATCCACGATGGCTCCGAAGGGCCCATGGACCAGCTGATGCTGGAGGTGACGGTGACCACCCAGCAAGGGGTCCCGGAGTGCCTGCGGCAGGGGCAGGTGTACCTGCTGCCCATCATGATCAACCCTGTCAACGATGCCCCACAGGTGATGTTTCCCCGTGGGAACCACATGACAATCCTGAAGCACACACGGAAACACCTGACCACCGACATCCTGCAGGTCCTGGATGATGACTCGTCCTGCGATGACCTCGAATTCCAGCTGCACGGTCAGCAGGTGGAGGAGGGTTATGTGGAGCTAGACTTCCACCCTGGAGTGCCCATTGAAGAGTTCTCCTGCAGGGACCTGGAAGCTGGCAATGTAGTCTATGTGCACCAGGGTGGGACAAACTTACAGCTCACCTTGCAGGTGAGTGATGGCACCATCCCAAGCCCCATTGCCACCCTGAGGATCCTGGCCATCGATCCTGACATCCACCTGCTCAATAACACCGGCCTCTCCCTCTCCCAAGGAGAGGCTGCACGCATCACCACAGCCAACCTGTCCGTGAAGACGAACGCCGTGGAACAACGGGTCTCCATCCTGTACGTCCTCACGGAGCCTCTCAAGTATGGTGAGGTCCAGAAGCAAGGGAGCATGGGAGGGGAATGGAAAAGAGTTGAGTCCTTCCACCAACAAGACCTGGAGCAAGGGCGCATCCAGTATTTTAGCACAGACCCGGAGCACCGTCTGGAAGACAGCGTGGAGGAGGTGAGATTCAAAGTCCAGGTGGGGCAGAAGCTCTTGCCAAACAACACCTTCCTCATAAGGATTAAAAGAGCCACCATTAAGATGAGGACCATGGCTCCCCTCCAGATGAAGAATAAGCGGCACAGAAACATCACCAGCAAGGAGCTGGAGGCAATGCTGGAAGATCCAAACTCTGCCCCAGTTCCCTTCCACTATGTGATCATTCAGGCACCCAAAAAGGGAAACCTGGAGCTGCTTGGCAACAGGCTGACTGAAGGCTTTGGGTTTACTGAAGAGGACCTGCAGGACAACCACCTGAGCTACAGCGTGACCATCAGGAACTCCCAGCAAGCTGAGGACTTCTTCCAGTTCCGCGTCCACGCTGGCGAGCAGCACTCGCCCGTCTATACCTACAGAATCAGCATTGGTGGGGACCCCGATGCGCCAAATTTGACCAACGTGCTCCTGACCGTGCTGGAAGGTGGACAGGCCGTCATCTCCAAGGATCACTTGTTTGTGCAGAGTGTGAACAGCATGGACTACGTCTATGAGGTGATTGAGGGGCCAGCGCATGGGAGGCTGGCCTGGGCTGCGTCCCACGGCTGGGCCTCCAGAGAGGAGATCACGGAGTTCACCAACGACGACATCCTCCAGCGCCGGTTGCTGTACCAGCACGATGACTCTGAGACACTGGAGGATGACATCCCCTTCGTAGCCATCAGGCAGGGTGAGGGCAGCGCTGAATCTGAGGCTGAGGAAGTGAGGGGCGTTTTCAGGGTCTCCATCCAACCCGTCAATGACCACAGCCCAGTCCGGGCAGTGAACAGAGTCTTCAACGTGGTGCGCAACGGGCAGCACCTGCTGACCACTGACCACATTGCCTTCACTGACAAGGACTCCGGCTTCTCCGACGCGCAGCTGGTGCTGACCAGGAAGGACATCTTATTTGGCAGCATTGTGTCTGTCGATGACAGAAGCCACCAGGTCTATCGATTCACACAGGATGACTTGAGGAAGAAGAAGATCCTCTTTGTCCATTCCGGGGCTGACCGGGGCTGGATCCAGCTACAGGTCTCGGATGGCCTCCACCAAACCACAGCCCTCCTGGAAGTGCAGGCATCAGACCCCTACATCAAAATAGTCAACAACACTGGTCTGGTCATCCACCAGGGCACCCAAGGGAGCATTGACTCTTCTGTCCTCAGTCTGGAGACCAACATGGACATCAGGTCAGATGAAGAGATACGGTTCCTAATAACCGCCCCTCCAAGGTGGGGGACCGTGCTGAGAGGGGAGCAGCCAGTCATGGCCTTCTCCCAGAGGGACCTACTGGCAGGAGAGATCTCCTACCACCACAATGGGAGCAGGAACACCCGGGATGAGCTCCAGTTCACTGTAGAAGCAAATGAGGTGGCAGTAGAGGACACGCTGGCCATCAGCGTGTTCTTGGACACCCATCCCAGCCCCCTGAGCATAGTCAACCACAAGGAGATCTATGTTTTCCAAGGGGAAGCGGCTGGGATCAAGGAGGAGGACTTACTGGTGAGTATCCCCTTCTCTAGTCATTCCCCATACCTGCATGACTTCCCTGGCCACCAAACCAGGATGGTCACCCATGGGACTCCATTTTATTCCCACCTGCTCAGAGCCAAGGCTTCTGTCAGGCTTTACCCAGGGGGCAGAGAGAGAGCGCTTCAGGCATGGCCTCAGTAAGGTGGTTCTTGCAGTCCATCCCACAGCAAAGCTTTGAGGGATTGATAGCACAGCAGGTGGGCTGTGGGCAGCCCAGCCTCAGTTACCAGCCCTCCCACTCATGCCTCATCTCCCCCACATTCCCAGGTGACCCACGAAGAAATACCTTCCCAAGACATAGTCTACATGGTGATCAACCCCCCAGCCTCTGGCTTCCTGGCAATGCTTCAGCACAGCCAGGACGTGAACGAGCAGCCCAGCCTGGACCCCATCCAGTCCTTCACCCAGGAGGACATCAACAGTGGCAGAGTCCTCTACCTCCCCTCCAAGCCCAACGAGGAGCGTGACCAGTTTGTCCTGGATGTCACCGCCCGCAGTGCAGACCCTCTGGAGGGGGTGGTGGTCAGCCTGGTTGTGCTGCCCATCACTGTCCCCTTGGATGTCCACAACATCACGGTGCCAGGAGGTGGCTCTGCCACTATCTCCTCGAGCATCCTCCGCATTCCCAACGCCTACTACCCAGCTCTCGGCGTGGAGTTCAGGGTGCTCCAGCCCCCCCGGTTTGGCACCCTCCTGAGCAGCCAGCGGCCCGAGCAGGGCGGGCTGCACAGCTTCACCTGGAGCGAGGTATAGCACCCACAGCACCCACCTGCCCACCAGGCTGCTTTTCCGAGGGTTTGGGGAGAGCCTGGGGTGGTCTCCAGCCCCCAGCCACACTGGGAGGTTGGGGAGGGCTGCAGGAGTCTTCTCCCCATCAGAAGGGATGGAGGCGTTTGGGGTGATGGGTTTGCTCTGCAGCCCCAGATACAGGATAAGGGATACGGGGTGGGGATGCGGGCAGAGCACCCATGGTGGGCTCCAGGTCTGCTTCCCACAGAGAACCCGCAGGGTTGCCCCTCAGTTTGTGGTGGGTTGCCATCATCCTCGCAGGATGGTTCAGGGTCGCCTCCTTGCCCCGCAGGTGGAGAACGAGCAGATCCAGTACAGGCAGGATGGTCCGCGATCCCTCACTGACAGTTTCACCATCCTGGCCAACGCCTCCGAGGTATCCCGACAGAGCCATGCCCGGACTCTGTTCATCACCATCCTGCCCCGCAGCACCAAGGCGCCGCGGCTGAAGGTCAACGCCGGTCTGCAGGTAAGGCTGGGCTCCTCGGGGAGCCGGCGCTCGGCGGAGCCGGGCTGCCGCCCAGAGGCGGGGAATGGGGAAAGGAGGAGCTGTTCCCGGCGGGGCGAGGCTGTGGAGAGGCGGAGAGCGGAGCAGTGCCCGTCCCGCCGCTGCTGCGGGGACCGGCCGCGAGGTGGGAGCATCGCCCCGCGGGCCCGGCGCTGCCACGGCGGCAGCGGCATCGCCCCGCGGCCCCGCTGCCCCTCCGGGCAGCTCCAGGAGCGGCTTGCCCGCGGTTCACCAATACAGGCTGGAATTACTCAATCATCTGGGCAGCTTTCACACCTGAAATGAACTGGGTCTATGCCTTTATTAATAGTCAGCTCTTTATTAAAAGTCAGCTCCGCAGGGATCCCAGGGCACGCCAGCAGCTGGAGGCGAAGAAGTGTGCAGTCCGCATCCAGAGCCCCAGCAGACCGTCCTCCCCTCTTTCCCTCCTGGCAGCACCAGGAAAAAGTGTCCTGTTGCTCCTGCTTCCCACAGCCCAGTCCAATCTGGTCCTCTGCAGGTTATGGTGACAGGTTAAACACAGACTAGAAATGGGGTTCCCTTTTCCCTAATGAGCACACCCATCCAGCCCCCTCCACTGTGCCCATCTTTTCCATTTAGGGGTGGTTTTCATCCCCAAAACCCCCTCCCATAATTCCACTGGATTATTTTGCATCCAGGTCCTAGTGTAGGCAGGGTTGTAGGTGATTCCCAGGAGCAATTGACTACTTAACATTTCAATGCCGGTACTTAGCCCAAGCCGAAGTGTCCCAGCCAGGCTGTTTTGTTCATAACACCTCTCTTTACGTACACCCCAGAAAACGGCAGAAGGGAAGAGGCCTCAACTGCTGCTGAACTCCCACCTTCTGCTTCCGACACCTCCCTGTCCCATTTGGGGTCACTAATGCAAAATTCCAGAAACTAATTTAGTGGAAAACACAGAAGCACAATTATCCCCCTCACCCCCCTGCACCTACTTTCACTATGCCGGGATTTCCCAGACTGGCAGATGGAAAGCATTCTGTTCCATGAGGATCACCACACAGTTGCCTTGGGAAGGGCTCTGGGAGCCTGGACTCTGGAGAAGATGCCCACGGGGAAGGGGCTGCCCTGCCTTGCCCCAGAGACAGCCATTTTGAGTGATCCCAGCAAAGTTTGGGAGGTGCCCCCAGCCCCAGCTCTGTGCCTGCCCCAGTTTCCCTCTCCAGCCCAGGAAGCTTCTGACTAAATCTCTTTTGTAGATCTGCCTTACCTGGGCTAAAATTCAGGGAGAAGTTGACCCCTCAGCTGCTGGGCCCATGCCAGCCCCTTTTCCCCACTCCAAACATCCAGTGTAAGCATGGCCTTCCCTTCCTCCCCAGCCATCATGCTAAGAATAAGGCTGAAAAGACAGAAAAAGCTCCCAAAAATAAACTTTGAGGCAGCAATTTGTCTGCCTTTCCATGGGAATCCCTTAGCACCCTGGGAGGAGTGATCACAGCTGCCCAGAGGAGCTCTGGAGCGGGGAATGGCTTCCTTCCCCCAACGGGAGCGAGGGGAGAGGCCCGGCCCTGCTGTTTGTGCTCTGCTGAGGGATGACTTCAGTGTTTAAAGGTCAGGCCAGGCCCGGGAGAGGGATTGCACAAAGGTTTCCAGGGACAACAGGCTGGGTCTAGACCCCAAAGTGGAGCCCCTTGGGAAGGAGCAGCAGTTTTTTTGGCTGGATCTGGAGGAAGGATGGCTGGATGCCACTGAGGCAGAGGCTCCCACCGCCGCCCTGGAGCACACGGCCACGCTCCCGCCGCCTCCCTGCGTGCTCTCCCCGCGAGCAGAGGCGACACGGAGGCTGAGCAAACACAAAGCGCCGAGCGAGCGAGCGCAGGAGCCAGGCGGAAGGCTTTAATAATTCAGAGAGGACGAGGAGCAGGGAGAAGAAATGGGTCAGCTCCCGCAGCGCGGGCTCTGGGCCGGGAGCAAAGCTACTCCAGCCGCTCTGACTGTCCCTTCCCAGTGGGCAGCGGTGCCCTGGGGCTGCCAGTCCCCCCTGCTTTGCTCACAGGGAGTTTTCTTTGGCCCCAAGCTCCCAGTGTGATTGCAATTCCAACTGCTGCGGGTGCTGGGGAGAGGATGCAGCCCAAAAATCTCGGTGAAGCTCCTGTCCCGGCTGTGTGTCCAGCAGCACTTCCCCCACCCTGCCTCGCCAAAGCTGTGTTTTCTAGCCTGCCTCTGCCATCCCGTGGGGACTGCTGAGGGATTTCATTTCTCTGTCGGCACCCACACCCACTCAAGCAATGTTTTGGGTTAAGCCAGCTGAAAACAGCAGAAAAGAGCTCATCCAGCAGAGCACCTCCTCCAGCGCCTGCCTGGGTGTTGTCTTGCAGATTCCCGAGATGCAAATTTCCAAGATCCCAGCCTCATGATGCTGTGGGATGTTGCACATCCCACTCCTCCACCCCACGTGAGCCGTGGCACGGCTCCATCCATGCACCCCATGATTTCCAGGCATCCTGAGGGCAAAGGGCAGCTCTGGGCTGTGTGGGCAGAACCTGTTTGGCAGCACAACATTCATCCCTGTGGTCTGCCAGGATGGAGATGTGGCACAGGGTCACGAGCGGGGAAAATTGTTGCCTCCAGCTGGAGATGGGAGATGCCAAGGCTTTGGGGTGGCAATGTTCCCACGGGAGGGTCAGTACCACTGGATGGGAGGAAGCAGTTCTGGGAAGTTCCTCAGTGGCTCTGAACTCAGCCACATATTTGTCATTCCTGGAGGGTTTGCTGGGACAGCAGGCCTTGCTGCAGCCTTGTGAGGGGGTGGTGGGACGGGAGCAGGAACGAGGAGAAGCACCCAGCCAGGGAGAGACAGGGCTGCTTGTGGTCATTGTGTACCCAGCACCAGCTTCTGCACCCCACTAAAACCCCTTCCCTGCAAAGCAAGGTCCCAAAGGCACAGCCCCTGCCCCAGGGCACCGTGCCCTTTTCCACTCCCAGGAACTGGGGAAACTGAGGCACAGTTGCCCTCCAGCACGTGGCGTGCAGAGGCGCAGCCCCAGCTGTGTGGCACGTGCTGGCAAACACGGCAGCGGTGACGCAGGGCTGGGAAGAGGCCAGAGGATGGAGACGTCCCCAGGACACAGACAAGGCGCCCTTGTTGGGCTGGGATGTGCTCTGGCACCCAGCAGAGTGGTCTGAGCTGGGCCGGGAGAAAGGGGAGAGGTGCCAGGGGTACCCAGGGGATTTCAGCCTCTCCCAATCCCCCAGCTGCGGGAAGGTGCCACGGCTGTTCTCAGCCCCCACATCCTGAGTGCCGAGGATGAGGACTCCCCGGCAGAGGAGGTGACCTATTCCATCCAGCCCCCGGCCAACGGGAAGGTCGTGCTGCGGTCAGCGCCCGGCGCCGAGCTCCAGAGGTTCACCCAGGCCCAGATAGACAGCGGCCTCGTCCTCTTCGTGCACCAAGGTAGGGCAGGACTGAGGTGCCCCAGACCCCCTGCAGGGGTGATGGGGACACTGTGCCACCGCAGGGGATGCCAACCCCATCCCTGGTCCAAAACCCCGAGGGGTTAACGGGGAGCTGCATCTCCTCTGGCCTCTGCAAATGCCCAGGTCTGTGCTTTCCGCAGGACCCCTGGATGGCGGCTTCGCCTTCGATCTGTGGGATGGTGAGAACCTGTCTCCTGGGCACTTCTTCCTCATCAGGGCCCAGAGAGAGCCTGTCATCAGCCTGGCCAGGAAGCAGAGCCTCACTGTCTGCCCAGGTGGGTACCAGCACCTTCCCCATCCTCCCAGCTGAAATGGGGCCCCCTTGGGACTCCTGTCCTTGCCCAAGCACTGCTGAGATGCCCCTGCAGAGGTTGCAGGTGGGTGGCGAGGTGGCTGGTTGAAATCCATACTGGATGTGTTTTCCAGGTGCTCTGGAGCCCATCACCAGCCAGAACCTGCAGGCAGTGAGCAATAGCCCCACCAGCTCCAGCACTCTGTACTACAGCATCGAGCAAGCTCCTCGCCTGGGCAGGCTGACCACCTCACAGGGGGAGGAAATCAGGAACTTCACCCAAGCCCAGGTGAGATTTCAATTCCTCCAGACCCTCAGAACCCCAAACGCAGCCCTTCATCACCCCCACCACAGCACGGGGGTCCCAGTCTGAGCCCAGTGCCACCACAGGCACCTGATCCCAGGCAGGAGGCAGCACAAGGCTCCAGCCGTGCTGTGACTTTCCCAGCTCTGCCAACAGCTGCTAAAAGGGATTAGGAGCTGCTGCCCCAGCCTTGGATTTAGCGCTGGGGGAGGCTGAGGGAGCTATAATCCCTTTTCCTAGGCCATGGCTGCTGCTGAAGGGAAGAGCCAAGCATGATTTTTTCACCCCTGCTCTGAAAAAACCCTTCTCCTGTGGGGCCAAATTTTGCAGGGCCCAGCACAGGTCTTATTTTATTCCATCACTCAGAGACCCATAGGTTTACCCTCCCTGGAAGGTTCTCTCTGATATGCTCACCCTCAGAGGATGCTGAGGAAGCTCAGTCCTTCCTCTGAGCCTCAGTTCCCCTGATTGCTGGAATAAACATCATAGAGTCACAGAGTGATTTGGGTTGGAAGGGAGAGTAAAGGTCACCTTGTTCCCTGCCAGGGGACAGGGACACCTTCTACTAGGCCAGGTTGCTCCAAGCCCTGTCCAACCTGGCCTTAAACACTTCCAGGGATGGGCAGCCACAATTTCACATCCTGGTAAAGAAATACCATGAGCTCTCCGTGGCTAGTGAAAATCCCCATTTCTTACCTAATTAGAGCTTGGTTGCTCCATCCCAGAGTCAAGACAGGAGCTGATCAAGGGGTTTTTTTAATTTTCAGGTGGACAGCAAGCTGATTTTCTACCAGCATGAGATGCCAGGCAAGCCCTTCTGGCTGGCCCAAGATGCCATCCGCTTCCGTGTGGTCACTCCCACAACCATCTCAGATTCTTTCATCCTCCTTGTCCTGATCTCCTTTGAGGAAAATTGTCCCCAGCGCTTGACTCAGCTTTGGAAAAATGAAGGTAAGGGTAGGATGGAGAAGCATGGGACAAAACAGCTCTTCAGGAGCGCTTGTTTGTCTGAAAAAGACAAATGTGGTGTTTTCCATGGCTGATCCATTACATCAGACATCTAAAACTGCCTCCAATTCCTTCTTCCATCATTGCATTGAACTCTCACCAGCTTTCATTAGTTGATTCTTATCCCTTTTCTCGCCAGGTCTGCAGCTCGCAAGGGCTCAGCAGGCTGAGATTGACACCTCGGTGTTGGATGCCTCCAACCTCCTGAGCCAAATCCTGGTCCCTGAGAGGGCTGGATATGATGTTGTCTTCCTGGTGACGGAGCCACCAACTCATGGACAGCTCCTGGTGGCCGGTGTTCCTCTGGAGCAGTCACGGCCCTTTTTCCTGCAGTCAGAGCTGGCAGCGAGGCGTTTGGTGTACGCCCACGGTGGGGACAGCGTCTCCAAAGACCACTTCAGTTTCAAGGCTTGGCTCCAGCCCCAGGAACAGCGGTCTGTCCGTCCTCCGCAGGATGGGGTGGTGATCTCCGAAGCATTCAACGTAACAGTGACCAGCAGCACCGCGCCACCGCGGGTGGTGAAGCGGCAAGAAGTGCTGCAGGTGCCACCAGGCTCCGTGGTCACCTTGTCACAGGAGTACCTGGACGTGGCAGACCCACTGGTGGCCCCGCAGGAGATGGTGTACAGCGTCCTGCAGAGACCCCTCTCTGGCCACGTGGCCAGCGCGCACAGCCCACGGGAGCCCATCAGCCGCTTCACCCAGGCGGATGTCAATGCTGGCCGCGTGGTGTTTGTTGCCACTGGGAGCCCTGCCCCGGGCTCCTTAGCCCTAAGGCTCTCCAGTGGCCACCACCCACCCATCCAGACCTCACTGGAGGTCGAGGTGCTGCCTTCCCTGAGCACCACTGCCAGCCCAGCACTGCTGGAGGTGCCCCAAGACCTGAACAGGGCTCCAGTGTCCCAGCATCACCTGCTGGGTGCCGCACCCCGAGGGGCGGGTAACGTCCTGTACAGGATCACCAGGGACCCCAGGTTTGGACAGGTGCAAGTCAACCAAAAGCCATCACGGGGCTTCTCACAGAAGCAGCTGGATCGCAGGGAGGTGACGTTCACCTTCAGCGACCTCAGGTCTCCTGAGGATGACTTCCAGTTCGTTGCCATTTCGCGGGCGGGAAACAGGAGCGGGGTGGTGAACGTGACCGTCCGTGCTGCGGTGAAGACCCGAGCGGGCAGCCTGTGGCCCCGAGGCACCACAGCCCTCTTGGATACCAGCGTCCTCGATGCCAGCGAGCTGGCCAACCACACCAAGAGCGTCCCGGTCTTCAAGGTCCGCAGGGCGCCCCGTGCCAGCCGTCTTGTCAGGGTATCCAGGGATCCAGGACAGCCCAGCTCCCCGATCGACACCTTCAGCCAGAGCGAGCTGGAGCAAGGGCTGGTGGGGCTGGAGGTGCTGGATGCTGGGGACACCCAACAACCCCTGCAGAGGGACAGCTTTGTCTTCGAGCTGGTGGCTGCCGGGGTGCCACCAGCGCTGGCATCCCTGGAGTACGGCATCGAGCCCTACAATGCCTCCAAATCCTACGGTGTCACCCTGCTGACAGTCCCGCTGGCACCCTCACCCCCTGTGCCCCATGGCACAGCACAGAGCAGCCCCAATGCCAGCGAGCTGGGCATGTCCTCCACTCCCTGGCTGGCCCCCAGTGCCACCAGTAGCCCCAGCGCAGGAGGCACCTTCCTCAGCTTCATCGAGGCCAACATGTTCAGCATCATCATCCCCATTTGCCTCATTTTCCTCCTGCTGGCTCTCATCCTGCCCCTTCTCTTCTACCTGCACAAGCGCAACAAGACGGGGAAGCACCACGTCCAGGGCACTCCCAGCTCCAAGGCCAAGAACGGGGCTGTGCCAGAGCACGAGACCTTCCGCAGGACAGACCCCAGCCAGAACATCCCCCTAACGACTGTCACCAGCCTGGAGGGCAAGGGCACGGGTCCCCTGCCCCCGGGCACGGGCTCTGGGGCACCTCCAGACCCCGAGCTCCTCCAGTACTGCCGGACTTCCAACCCGCCCCTGAAGAACAACCAGTACTGGGTGTGAAGGGCTCGGGTGCGGTGGCACGGACCACCGGGGTGTCCAGCCCCTCCTGCAGCACCACCAGCCACCTCCTCCCGGCTCTCCTCCTCCTCCTCCCTGGGAGCTGGCATCCCACAGGTGCAGGAGGGCCCTGGGGATACAGGGGCTGCTGCTCCAGCCCACCTTGTAGCTCCACATCTCCTTTGGGCAGGGGAGAGGGGCGCTGCATAAGCAACTGGGGACAGGCAAAATTCCTGAGCATGGCTGGGAATTGCTGACTTTGGGCGCTCATTGGGCAGCCTGATGGAGGCCACAGTGCTGGGGGGCACCTGATGACACTGGTCCCCACAGAGCCACCCAGGCTGGTCCAGTGGTGGCTCCTCTGAAGGCAGCACAGTCGCCACAGGGGTGCTTATCACAGCTCTTGGCAAGAGAGGAAGGATGAGGAGCAGCTTGTGCTGAGTCAGGCTGGGGATGCAGCTGCCCAAATTCCCCAGGGCTAGGCAAGACACTGACACTGAGACACTGGAGCAGAGGCTCAGAAAATATTCTGTGGCCAATGCCAGGGGAATTTAGGAGTCCCTACACACTTGGAGAAATACCCGCCTCGCTCTTTCTCTACTTGCCGTGTGCTGCATGAAGCCAGTTGCACCGAGCCCTGGGGGGTTGCACAACAGGTAGGACTTGGCAGGGAGGGATGGCTGGAGCTCACCTGGGCAGTGTGAAACCGGAGAGGAGGGCAGAGAAGCGGAGCCAGCTCGGTATTCCACTGTATACTCCAGTATGGCAGAAGTAAACAGAATAAAGTGCCTTTTCCGAGGTGCATCACTGTTTTCCTCAGCTGTCTCCCTTGCCAGGCCTGTTTTAAGCTGCTGAGCGTCATTTGGAGGTAATGGACCATATTTTGGGCTCCTGCTCAGATTTTCCCCAGGCTGGAGTCTTAAAAACTTAAATAGAAACTGTCTGAGGGAGGGCAGAGGAAAAACTGAGCGCTGAGCTCAGGATGGGACCCAACAATAATACCCTGTGCTGCTCCAGCTGGGAATCTCATCACAGGGCACATCCTGCTCACACACATCTGGTGGGGAGCTAACATGAGCCCCCAGGGACCACGGGGCACCACTTGCACCCCTCTCACCCAGGATAAAATCCAGCACATGGTCCCTTCCTAAACAATGACCCTGTGTGGTCCCACTCCAAGGCTGTGGCAGAGCTGGGGTGTTTGCCTGGATCATGCCAGCACTTTTCCTGCCTGGGTTTATGGTGCCAAACTTCTGCTGAGCAGTAAATCACACCTGCCCTGCTTCAGCTGGTGCTGGCACATCTCATGGGCACCCAAAGCCCTCAGGGTGCAGGCAGGCACCCCGTGTCCCCACACCCCACAGGACAGGTCACAGGCACCTCTGAGCCTGCTTGGCCCAAGGGGGAGGCTGATGGATGTCTGCTCCCCACCTCCAAAACCCTGCTCCTGCCTCATCTAGAGGGAAAAATGAGGTTTCCTTCTGCTCAGAGGCAAATGACACCCTCTCCCCTGTGTGAGATGGGGTCAGGGTGACCGTGCTGCCCACGCCATAGCTGGGAGATTGCCAGGGCCGTGCTGCTCCCAAAGGCTGGGACAGCTTCTGCCTTTGACTCCGGATCACAGCTCTGCACCTCCCCAGCTCATTCAAACACACCATTTTATTCTCTTCACTATTTACATACCCCCAGTGGGGGATGGGGGCTGCATCCAGCTCCATCCACCCAGGGCTGTGTTTTCCTTCCCAGCGATTCCCGCCTCGTGCCCAGGGATTAAACAGAAGGAACGTGGCCTATTTTGTAAGGAACCCTGAAAGCAAACCAGGTTATTTTTAAGGCTTGTGGTTGTATTCTTGCTGCTGGGAAACATCCCCTTCCTGAGGTCAGGGGAGGACAGGCAGTAACCTGGAAAACAGCAGCGAGGACGGCGGCTCTCCGGGGCCAAGCTCTGCTGGCAGGGTTTAAATCCTCAGGACTGAAGGATTGGGTTATTCCAGGTTTGCAGGATCAGATGCCGCTTCAGTGCTGCCACTGCCACACACCCACCTGAGGAAGGGCTGAGGGGCCAGGAGGGCTCCTGCCTGCACATGAAACACCAACCACAGTCCAATCAATGTCAGAAGTTTCCTGGCCAGGCCCTTCTCTGGCACCTTCCCTGCCAAGCTGGCTATAAAGCTAGCAACGGTTCAAGAAGATCATGGCATGGTTTGGGTTGGAAAGGGCCTTAAAGGTCATCTTGTTCCACCCTCCTTCCATGGGCAGGGACACCTTCCACTATCCCAGGTTGGTCCAAGCCTCATTTAACCTGGCCTGAACACTTCCAGGGATGGGGCAGCCACAGCTTCTCTGGGCAACCTGTGCCAGGGCCTCAGCACCCTCCCAGGGAACAATTTCTTCCCAATATTCCATCTATCCCTGCCCTCTGACAGTGGGAAGCCATTCACCACCTGCCCTATCACTCCAGGCCCTTGTCCAAAGTCTCTCTCCAGGTCTCTTGGAGCCCCGTTTTGGCCTTTGGAAGGGCTCCATGATCTCCCCAGAGCTTTCTTCTCTCCAGGTGAACACCCCCAGTTATCCCAGCCTGTCCCCAAGTCCTCGGAGAGCATCTTGGGAAGAAGGAAGAGAACCATAACCCCAGGGCCATCCCACCTGTGACAGGCTGGATCCAACACCTCTCCTGGGTAACACCAGCAGCTGGTCTCAGGTTTCAGCAGGAGCTGGAGGCACTGGGGCTCACAGGTAGGGATGGACACAGAGCAGGAGGGGAGGTTGTCACAGCTCAGGGGACTGAACCAGTTTCCAGGCACCTATTCAAATGCAAACGAAGAATCCACTCGGGGCAGCTTGGATCCTTTGGCTTTGAAACCCCTCCGGGGAGCTTTAGCCATGCAAATGCAGAGGTTCAACAAAGGTGGGACTTCATTCCCAGCCTGGCTTCAGGAGACTGGGACCCACCTAAGCATCACATGCTTCCAAAATTTCCACTGTTCTGGACCACAACTGCTGCAGGACCTTGGAACAACATTGTCCACACTTCTGGGAGTGAGCACAGGACCCCCCTGAGCTCAGGCCCCCCACTCTGTTTTGGGGACGCATGGTCCCGGGGCTCCAGCTGCTCTGTCCCAATCCCTAAACCCCCCTGGCAGCTCTCACCAGCCCCAGGAGATGCTCTGGACTTCACCGGGAGCCAGGAGCAGCATCCCAGGGCCCCTCAGGGGACACAGGCCACCTGCCTGATGGCAGTGATGAGGAGCAGTCTCCTGGGAGAGCAGGAGGACACCGAGGCAGGTGAAGGGGGGGTCAGGTCCTCCTGGGAGCTGTCCTATGTGGAAAGCTCAGAGCCAGAGCCGGGGCTGACAGCTGCCTGCTGTGACAGGCTCAGTACCTCACTGGGCTCCAAGCCAAGCCCGGTGGCCCGGGATGCCGGGAGCCCTCCCTCCCTGCTCCGTGCCTGTCTGATTCGGGCCAGTCATGCCCACAGCCTGCAGAACAGGCTCAGCTGGCAGCAAGCCTGGCAGGACGGGATGGAGCCCGGGGGAAGAGCTGGAACGTCACCCTGGGAGCGCCCCAAACAAACCCAAACCCGCAGAGGGACGGGGCTGGCCCGGGAGCCTGGCATCTGTCCCTCCACCTGCCCAGGTGAGATAAAGCTCATGGATTCACGCTGCAGGGCCAGAGGAGATTCCCAGCTCCTAGGGAAAGTGTGGAGTGGTGAGGACCCGGACACCAGAAAGCATCCCCGTGCCTGCCACGGCTCCCAGCCCAGCTGCGATTGAAATTTCAGACAAACTGAGCCTGAGCTCTGTTTCCACACCCAGCAACTCCAAGGCAGACAGACAATGACGGAGGGATAACCACATCCCAGGGCCTGGGCTCCCCACCCCTCCTGCACAAACAACACACCCAGAGACAGCTCCCTGGCAGTGCAGGACTGACCTCCCCACGCTCAGCAGCTTCCAGGGACCGGAGAGGGAGTCCGGGCTGGCACAGAGAGCTGGGACAGGGCCTGACCTGAGCATCACCTTGGCCCTGCCTCGGAGGGGTACCTGGAGGGCTGCCAGACCCCCATTAGAGCTGATTTCCAGCTTATTCCCTAAAACAGACACCACATCACTCCCCTGGGCTGGGAGCAGGAGGGAGCTTTATTTCTATCCACAGCCAAGGGAATACAGGGGTGCTCAAGGGAACCAGCTGGTGCTCGGATTTTTGCCTGGAGGAGCTAACTCAGGGTGATGCTTCGGAAATATTTGAGAAGCACAGCAATTAAAGGATTGGAGCTGGCAGGCTGAGCTGTCTCCCTCTGCCCTGATCCATCCCTGTGTCCACCCACCTGCATCCGCCCGAATCACTCCTCTAGGCGGGTGCGCACTCATCCACCTCCCAACACGGTGGGGGTGGCAGTGAAACTCCACTTGGCTCCTTCCCCCGAGTTGCTGCTGACCCTAAAGGGCAGGCAGGACGTCTCCCCACTGCCCCAGGAGTGCTCCCCGTGGCAGCTGTGCCTCCCCACGCCCGGTGCCAGCGTGTGCCGGCAGCGTGGCGTGCCCAGCAAGCCCCGTCCTGCCCGGCCAGCAGCTGCACCCTGCGCTCCCCCTCGCATGGGAGGAGCTGGGCTGGGTCACTGCACTCCTTTGGTGGCTGATCCCCGATTACTGAGCACTGGTGGGTGTATCTGTGTGGCTGACAAGGCTCTGGGCAGCAGCTCTGCTTGCCCCGGCATCCCCATCCTTCACCCTCCGGCTGTTTGGGCAGTCCCTGCGGGACCCCAGCTGATCCTGCCCAGCCTGGAGCATCTTGCTGGGCTCAGGATACAGGCACAGGTGGTCCCTAGAGCCCGACAGCCTGGCCCACGCACAAACCCTGGTCTCCCAGAGCTCAGAACAAGGATGCCAGGTTTTCTTCCCGTGGTGGAAGGAGGGCCACAGAGAAGAAGCAAGACAAGAGCTCCGGGAAGCCACACGCAGGAGCGGAGACAGCCACGGGCTCTCCTGTGCTGGCTGCAGTGCTCTCCAGGAGGATGCTCCAGCCACCACCGCTGCTGCCACCTCCCAGCCCTGCTGTCAGTTCTGATGGGACTCACACAGGGCCTCAGCCTTGGCTTTCCCACGCAGGAGCAGCCTTGGGAAGTGGGAGGAGGAAACGGATCTGCTCCATGTTCCCGGTGCTTCCTCTCAGCCCTCTATGCCCTGGATTTTTTTCTCTTGTGGGAGCAGGAACAGCCTGTGTCACAGATAACAAAGGCAGTGACAGGCACTGCTGGGGCCTGTGAAGCACTGTGTGCACCCTCAGACTGCCCCTCACCATCACCCTGCACCCTGGGACAGCCACCCAAATGCTCGGGGCAGGTTCTGTCCCCAGCCCTTGGCACGTTTGCAGGATGCTGTCAGAGGTGTGGGGGGCAGCAGCAGATGCTCAGCCCCCCCCATCTGGCCAAGGCAGGCTCTGAAATGCCCACCCACGGGCAGTGAAGGCCCAGCTGCCTACTGCCAGGTGGCAGAGGGAAAAGGCAGGAATGCTCATGGAATACAGGTTCTAGCCAATGGATTTGCTGTGTCCTGGGCGTGTGGTCCAGACATGAGGGTACACAGGGGGTGGGTGGTGGGGCAGGGAGACCTTTGTGGATGCTGAAGGACCACAGAGAGCACAGGACCGCCTTTGGGGAAACTGAGGCCCAGCCTTCTAAAGGCATGCATGCAGCCCACAGGGACTTTAGCCCATCCCTGTCCCCATGCCAGGACACCAGAGCAGTGGATGAACTCCTGGGGCACTGGGACATCTCCATGCTCCAGCTGCACACCCCATCTTCAGGCCATGCCAGGGACTGAGCGTCCATGGGGCACCCCAGGCAGGGGATGCCCTTGTCCAGGCAGGTCAGGGGGGCTGGGATGTTGGCTCAGCTCTGGAGCTCTGGCCGCAGTGCCAGGGGCTGGCTGCCTGCCCGGGGATGGCGGTGGCAGCCTCAGTCCCAGTGCCCATTGTGCTCCTGAGGGAGCAGGGCTGGGGGAAGGGACACGTTCTGGCTTCAGCGTGGGCCAAGGCCACCACGGTCATCCAGAGCAGGGCCAGCAGGGCTGGGGACTGCCACTCCTGCAGGATTAGCACAGGCTTAGACAGCATTCCCACGGCTGCTGAGCTGGGATGGGGCCAGAGGCATGAGGGGGAGTGGGGTGAGATGGTGGCAAGGAAGGATATGGTCGGGTTAGGATGAGGCTGGGGTGGGATGGGGCTGGGGCAGGATGGGACCAGGGTGGGACAGGGCCAAGGCAGAACATGGCCAGGGTAGGATGGAATTTCAGTAGGATGAGGTTGGGATAAGCCGAGGCCAGAGCGGGATGGGACTGGGATGGAAATGGAGTGGGATGGTGCCATGTAAGGATGCAGCCTGGTTAGGATGGGACTAGAGTGGAACAGGGCCAGGCTAGGATGTGGCCAGGCTAGAACAGGGCTGGGATGGCATGGAGTTGGGGTGAGATGGGATTGGGGTGGTACCAGAGCGTGCTGGGAACGGGCAGGATGGAGCCAAGGCAGGATATGGTGAGGGAGGGATGAGGCTGGGCTAGCATGGGACTGGTGTGGGATGGACCCAGGGTGGGATGGGGCCACGGTGAAGGGGCCTGGCCTGGCTGTGGGATGCAGGAGGAAGCACATCCTGCCTGGATGGAGGCTGTACCTCAGTGTCCCTGCAGCCTGGGGCAGGGGAGGCTCCGGGAGGATGGAGCAGCCCGCAGCATTCCCAGCATGGCTGTTAGTTTAACAATACCCCGCTGGCCTGCATGCCGGGCTAATTTTATCCTTGGAGCCAGGCCAAGACGGCCCTAACTTTCCTCGCTGTGATTTATCCCAGCCATTTCCCTTCAAAAACAAGGCCCTCGTGCCAGCCCTGCTGTGTCCCAGGCAGCAGCACACTGTCCCAGCCAGGGCAGAGCGGGGCAGGATTTGCCCCTTGGGGGGCTGTTTAGCGAGCAGGAGGTGGTTGCTGTGGGAGCCCCTCCTGGGGTCATTCCCCCCCCCAGCACAGGGATGTTCAAAGCTGGCTGGAAGCCAGGGGATGCTCAGGCAGAGCCTTCCCCAGGATCCTGGAGCAGCCCTGTTTTCCACAGACATCTCTGGGAAGGAGGGGGGTGTTTTTTCTACCAATGATTTTATTGAAAAGGCTGTGGGGCTATTTTTTTTCCCTTTTTTTCTTTTTTTCCCCCCCTTTTCCCAGTCAGCAGCCATACTTGAGAAAGAGATTTCTCTTTGCCTCTGTGCATCTATTTAAAAACTGATCAGTAAAAATGCTGCAGAAAAATGGAAAATATTGAAAATATCTTGTGACAAACAAACAAAAAAAAATCTCTTCCAAATAAAGATCTCTTTTCTTCTCTTTCTTTTTTTTTTCCATCAGAAAAGCTTTTAGTGTGCAAAATGCCGACCGCTTGGATGTCTTCTCCCAGCGGGCTGGGATGCACCCACCCCTGCTCCAGGAGAGTGGGTTTTCAGAAAGCTAAAAATCACTGGGCAGTTACCTCCCCACCTGTCCTTCTTGCCACCCCCCACACTCCTGCCAGACCCGTGGCAGGGTGGGAGGTGCCCAGGGAAAGAAAGAAGAGGTGGCACGGCCAGCCCGCGGGCGAGCCCTCCCTGCCAGCCCCCAGGGAAGGGGGAAGAAAGCCCGAAGTCATTTGGTCACTAGCGTGATGAGTTCCCGTCCGGCCCGTCCCGAGGAGCCCCGGGGGCTGCGGCAGAGCGGGACCAGGGTTAGAGGTTGTCGTACATGCGCAGCGTCTTCTCCAGCTGCTGGCTGACGCGCTGGTAGAAGACGATCTGCTGCCTCAGGTAGGACTGCATCATCCTCTTGAAGTCGGCCACGCGCCGCTCGTGGAAGTGGTTCATCTCGGCCTGCAGGGCGAAGCCCACCACGCGGCAGCGCTTGCGGATCCCGTCCGCCTCCTCCTGGTCCATCCTGCCCTCGTCGCTCATCCGCTGGCTCTCCTTCACCTTGGCGAAGGCGCCTGGCGGGCAGGGAGCAGCGTCAGGGGAGCGTGCGACCCTCGGACCCCCTTCCCTGGGCAGCCCCCCCGGTCCCATGGCCCCAAAGCAGCGGCACAGACCTGCCCCATGTAAGGGAGGGATGTGGCTGCACCTCCCGCTGCCCATCAAACCCATCCCTCTGCTCCAGGCAGGCAAAGAGCAGGAGCATTTTCCCTCTGGACTCTGGCATCCCCAGCTCTTTTTCCATCCTGGGCAGTCAGTCTCATGTATAGCTGGTTTTGGGGGTCTGGGCTCCTGGAGTGCTGTGACTCAAGGCTTGGGGTGCAAAGTCGATGTGGGGCAGTGTCAGCACAGTCAAGCACCCCAGCCAAGCCTGCCCTTGGCTTGGCTGGGGCAAACATTCCATGCCATTCCATGCCATTCCATGAACAGGGGTCAGGAGCAGCCCTGGGGGACCCCAGCCCAGGAAGCAGTGAACCAGGATGTGGCAAGGGCATGTGCTGCTGTCTGCAGCTCAGCTGGGAAAGCATCTCCCACTCCCAGAGGCAGCTGATGCTCTGACACCAGTTTTTCCCTCTCCTTCCATGTTTTTTTACAGCTCGGTTTCGAAAGAATCCTGCCTGGCTCCAGCCCTGCATTCCTCCCCCTCATTAGCACAGAGGCTAAAAAACTAAAAACAGGATCTGGCCCGCACTGAGCTTTCCTCCCTTCTCCTGCCCCTCGCCGGGAGCACCAGACCCGGGGTTACAGTGCTCCCGCTGCGCCAGCCCTGCTCCCAGAGGGGAGGAGGAGGAGGAGAAGGAAGAAGCAAAGTTTGGAGGCCAAATCCTGCCTTCCGCTCTGCCCACGCGGCCTCGCTTCCGGACGGGATCCAGCCCCTCTCCATGGGTAAACAACACTCCGAGGAAAGGCAGGGAAGCTGCCCGGGCAGGACTGAATCCTCCCTGCGCCCTCTGCCTTCCCAGCCTCCCCCAGGGATGCAGGGTGATGCACAGACATCCCTGCACGCTTGCACACAAACGGCCCCGGCTTCCCCCTGGGGAAAACCTGTCCTCCAAACTCTGGGGACGCTGGTGGGTGTCCCCTCCCTGCCGCAGGCAGCTGGGCGAGGAGTGTGTGTGGACTTCGGCCCCACACCCACACCGTGGCTGCCTGGGTGCAAAGGGACACCGAGCCCTGCCTGCCTGCTGCCTGCCCCAGGGAGAGAACAGCAGACACTTCTCCCAGCCTCTGATCCCACCAAATCCAGGGAACCAGGACCAATGGGACGCTGATGCCCCGGGGGTGCTAACACCTTCCTGCTGGGCTTGGAGGTGCAGGGACATAGTCTTGAAAAGTGTGACCCTGGTTGTCTCCAGTGGTTTAGTGTGTCCTCTGTCCCACTGCCCTGCACAGCCCCCTCGGCCCCTCTGACCGACCCAAGGCCACGTCCAGCCATGTCCCAGCCGTGGGGGAGCAAACTCTGGTATTCCTGCTGGCCACCCATCCACTACCTTGGCAGGAAGGGAGGGTGAGGAGGGACAAGTGGCAGTGGGTGGGGATGAACAAGAGGTGCAGGGCAGGTCACCCAGACCTAACAGCAGCAGTGCTGGCTCCTGCTTATGGTCTGGGGGAAGTGACATCCGTGCTGACCACCCCTGGCAGTGCCTTGGGTAGCACCAGCAGCACTTACAGAGTCCACGGCATCACTGGGGCAGATTCTGGACCCAACACCCCTAGCAGACTCTCCCAGCGTGGGCTGACTGGAGGGCTATGCCAGCGGGGACCACACTGCACCCCTAAGAGGCACAGGCAGTGGTTCCCCTCACCATTCCCATTCTCATTCCCCATTCCCTTCAAATCCCAAAGGAGGATTTCCTCATTGCATCCCCATCCCACCTGTGGCACCATTCCCACTCACATGGGGCCATTCCTGGGGAGAAGAATGCCTCCTTACCTTTCTGCAGGTGGATGATGTCTGGGAAGTTGGAGAGGAGCCCTTGGTACAAGGAGAGAGTGTCCAGCATGAGGAACAGGTCGTTCTTGGGCTGCTCGGCGAACATCTCCCCCACAGTCTCGTACGTCTTGCCCGTGTGGGAGATGGCGTTGTTGAGGGCATCCAAGCTGTAGGGAGGGTCCATGTGGAAGGAGTGGCTGATGGCTTGGAAGGCATTGCCCAGCTTCTGGAACTCCTTCCGGAAGCCCCCCACGTGCTTGCGCACCAGCTCCGACGCCACGTTGGTCAGCTGCAGGACGCTGTCGTCCATCTTCTTGCTGAAGGCCTTGAAGGCATCCACGCGGTCCTCCACATCCTGCAGGTCCTGGTGCTCCGTGGGAATCTGGATGGTGAGGAGGAAGCTGGCTCCCACCATCTCGTCCTTCTCCGCCCGGCGTTTGCCCAGCTTCCACTGCTTCTCGTCGCGGCAGCAGAGGAAGTGCTGGAAGCCCTCGTACTGGGAGAGGACGGGGTGGCTGGTCATGTGCTCCATCCAGAGGATCAGCCGCCGCTTGCGCTTCTCGATGAAGTCCTCCTCGAAGCGGCCGGTGGCCTGCTTCTCGGGCAGGTGCGGCACCGAGATCACCGTGAACTTGTGCAGCAGGCGGTTGTAGAGCCAGTCGAAGTGCTTGTAGCGCCGGTACACGGGCGAGTTGAAGTTGCTGGGGGTCAGCTTGTAGGAGATGTAGCTCTTGATGCCCTTGAACTTGGTTTGCTTGGTGGGGTCCTCCACGGAGCAGATGAACGGGTGGGGGTTGGCCCTCCACTGCGGGCCTCTGGAGCCCATCTCGATGCAGTAGGTCTCGGCGATCTTGGACATCAGGGGCACGTCGCCCAGGATGAAGGCTTCCACCCCGGAGCGGACGAAGCAGGAGAAGCGGTTGAGGTTTCTGCCCACCACGCTGCCTCTCTTGGAGGAGCTCATGCTGTCCTGCCTCTCCAGCGCCGGCTTGGGCCGGTAGCCGGCGTGCTGGTGGTGACCATAGGCCGCGGGGTACGGCGCGCTGGGCGAGGGGTGCCCGTTGGTGCCCGGCGCGCTCCGGGGCTCCTCCACCACCGTGCACGCATCGTCCCAGTCATCCCAATCGTCATCATCGTCATCCTCAAAACTGCCCTGGTAGGAGATGCCGGGGTTGGGGGATGCCGAGTACAAGGAGGAATCGTGCCCGGGGGAGCCGACCGGGCTGCCGGAGTAGTCCGTGTAGTTGGAGCCCGAGCGGGAGCGGAGGATCTCGACATAGGAAGCGGGGAAGAGGCCGGTCTCCCCGCGGCTGTTTTGGCCCTGCAACCACCCGTCCAGGGAGTTCTCGCTGAAGATGACGAGCTCTTCGTTCTCCTGGATGCTGATCTCCTCTTTGTTTTCGCTCTGGAAGTTGTAAAGCGCTCTGGCTTTCAACGCCATGGCCGGTCCCGGGTCGGGAAGAGGGGGGAGCCAGCGGAACGCAACCCCCCCGGCCGAAACACCCCCCCCGGTCCCGGCAATACCGCGGGCTCGCGCGGCCCCGGGATCACCACCACGCGCTGTGGGAAACGGCTTGGCCGCTTTCCCAGGAAAATAATAATAAAACAAAAAAAAAAGGCGGAGAAGAAATCCCTTACGAGGTGACGCCAATGTCCCTATGTCCAAGTGACCCCCCCCGATCCCGGCGCCCCGGTTAAAAAGAACATTCCCCGTTTAAAAAAGGCATTCCCTTGATAAAAACAAGGTTCCCAGTCAGGCGAGCGGCGTTCCCCCGGCTCCTCCGGGATGTGAATCCCGGCCGGCCCGAGAGCCGGGCTCTGCCATGTCCGCGCAGGGTTTGTCTCTCCGGGAGGCTGATCCCGAGGTTTCACTCTCCGGGAGGAAAACCCCTGGCTGCCAACGAGGAAATAAATCCAAAGCGATTTTTCTCGGGGCTCCTGTGGGTAAAACACCTTAAATTTCCCCTCGGTGGGCGGCTGGGAGAACGCCGGGAACGACCCCAAACCCTGCCCAACTTCCCGGTGATCCCAGGATTTTGCAATTCCTTCCCGGGCCGACTTTCCCGATGGTTGGTGGGGTCTGGTTTTCCCCTGAAATCCGTGAGTCTCACGCAGGACGGAGGCGGCGCCGGCGGTGGTGCCCGTGTCGGTGTCGGTGTCGGTGTCGGTGTCGGTGTCGGTGTCGGTGTCGGTGCTGTTGGCACCGGCTGTGACGGGGCAGCGCCGGGGCCGCTCCGCTGCCGGTGCCGCTCCCGCAGCCGGAGGGGCGGCGGAGCCGGCCGCAGCCTCCCGTGACGTAGGGCAGCGCTCCCCGCTCCGCCGCCCGGTTCGCGGCGGGGAGCGGCCCGGCCCGGCCCGGCCCGGCCAGCCGCACGCCGCCCTCTGCAGGCAGCCGGCCCCGGGGGCACGGATCCCCGCCCGCGGGAGCAGCCGCAGCCCCCGCGTTCCTGCCGAGACGTGCCCCTCGCCCGTGCCCGGTGCCAGCCCGCGGCGCCCCGTCCCGGTGCTCGGGCGCTGGGGAAACTGAGGCACGGGCGGAGCGGGCCGGGGCGGCGCGGGGCCTCCGCGCCAGGCGGGGGCGCTGCAGGCGCCGCGGGCGGAAGGCGGCGGGCCGCGGGTTGCCATGGAGGAGCTGAGCGCGGCGCTGGCGGCGGGCGTGGGGCTGGCGGGGCCCTGCAGCCCGGCCGCGCCGCACCCCCGGCTGGCCGCATACAAGCCCCGCGGCGGGCCCGGGCAGGCCGAGCGCCGGCAGCGCCTCCTCCGCATCCAGAGAGAGTGAGCGCGGCGGCGGCGGCGGCGGGCGGGAGGGTGGGAGGGCAGGGCCCGGCGCGGTGGCAGCGTGGGGCTGCCTGTGGTGGTGCCCCCCGGGTGACCTGCCTCCCCGCCGGGGTGTTGGTGTTGGTGTTGGTATCCCCCCGGTGACCTGCCTCCCCGCCGGGATGTTGGTGTTGGTGCTGGTACCCCCCCGGTGACCTGCCTCCCCGCCGGGGTGTTGGTGCTGGTACCCCCCCGGTGATCTGCCTCCCCGCCGGGGTGTTGGTACCGGTGCCCCTCGGTGATCTGCCTCCCCACCGGGGTGTTGGTGTTGGTGCCCCCCGGTGACCTGCCTCCCCGCCGGGGTGTTGGTGCTGGTGCTGATGCCCCCCGGTGACCTGCCTCCCCGCCGGGGTGTTGGTACTGGTGCTGGTACCCCCCCGGTGATCTGCCTCCCTGCTGGGGTCTTGGTACTGGTGCCCCCCCGGTGACCTGCCTCCCTGCCGGGGTGTTGGTGTTGGTGCTGATGCCCCCCGGTGACCTGCCTCACCGCCGGGGTGTTGGTGTTGGTGCCCCCCGGTGACCTGCCTCACCGCCGGGGTGTTGGGATGTTGGTACTGGTGCCCCCCCGGTGACCTGCCTCCCTGCCGGGGTGTTGGTACTGATACCCCCGGTGACCTGCCTCCCCGCCGGGGTGTTGGTATTGATACCCCCGGTGACCTGCCTCCCCGCCGGGGTGTTGGTGCTGGTGCCCCCCGGTGACCTGCCTCCCCACCGGGTTCTTTCCCCGACCCCAGGAGGCGGCTGGACTACGTGAACCATGCCCGGAGGCTGGCGGAGGATGACTGGGCAGGGGTGGAGAGCGAGGAGGATGAAGACGGAGAAGGGGAAGATGCGGAGGAAGAGGCGATGGACGTGGATGCTGGCAAAAAGCTGCCCAAGCACTACGCCAATCAGGTGAGGAGCCGGCTGTGCCCCCGTGGCGAGGCGTGGCTGTGGGGCAGGGATGTGGGGTGGTTTGAGGCCACGGTGACGGCCATTTGGGGGCTGAGAGGAGTGTGTCCTGCCCGGCTTGGTGCTCGCAGAGGAACTGTGGTTAGTTCACCTCTAAAACGTGCTGAGTTCAAATGGAAAGCACGTGGAGATGGGAACTCCTTTAGAATCACTTAAGTTGGAAAAGACCTCGAAGGTCACTGATTCCAGACATTAATTCTGCATCACTGTGTTTCCCGCTTTAGATGTCAGCTCAGCCAGCAGCATGAGTACCCTGTTAGGCAGTATTCAGCTAAAGATTTCTGTTTCCCTGTGTTTGGAAAGGCAAGAAGGGCAAACTCAGCTGGGTTTTATCAGCCTGGGTGTTGTATCTGTCCTAGATAACACACAGCCACTTAGGCAACCTCTGAAGAGGTCAGTTTGTCCAGGCTCTTCACTCCTGACACTTTGGAATCTCTAAGCCCTGCTGTGTTTTTAAAAATAAAGTGCTGGAGCGGGGACCAAGGTGTGGGGTGCCCAGTGAAGGGCTGTGAGCCCTGTGCTGTGGTCTGAAGCTCAGTCAGCAGCTGGGAAGCAGGAGAAAGACTTGGGGAAGAATGTGTTAGCAGGTTGGACTTCATTAGAGGGGAGGGAAGGAGCCCTTTAGGGAGTGACAAGCAGTGCCAGCTGCCCTGAGAACACCCAGTGTCAGAGCAAAGTCAAAACCTCCTTGCTTTACCCTTGAGCTGTTTGTTGTCCATAGCACCAGGAGAGTTGTTACTGACTGCTTCTTCTCCCTGGGCTCTCTGTAGCTGATGCTGTCGGAGTGGCTGGTGGATGTCCCCTCAGATCTGGAGCAGGAATGGCTTGTGGTGGTGTGTCCCGTCGGGAAAAGGGCTCTTGTCGTGGCCTCCAGGGTAAGTGGGCTTCCACCAGCTGCTAAAGGGCGTTCACAGCCAACATAAACCTGGCTTGATTGGGTTTTTTCTCTTCTTTTTTCCTCACAGGGCACAACAGCAGCTTACACCAAGAGTGGCTTTTGTGTCAACAGGTTCCCATCCCTGCTGCCAGGGGGAAACCGGCACAACTCAACCAGTGACAAAGGTACAGGTGTGAGGAGGTATTTGGGATAGAGAGAGGGGAACTGCCTGGGAGTCTGTGTGTGCTGACAGGCCCAGTGCTGTTCTTCCAGCTCCCCCAAGGCCCACGGCTGTGCCCCTTTTTTGTGCTGGGGGTGATCAGCTTCAGGCCAGTTTCTGTATCTCTGGAGATAACTAGATGGGAGCAGTATCAGGTACCTTTATGCTACATGAGCACTTAGAATCCCTGAATGGTTTGGTTTGGAAGAGACCTTAAAGCTCATCTTGTTCCACTGTCCTTCCAAGGACAGAGAACCTTCCTCTAAAGCAGGTTGCTCCAAGCCCTGTGCAACCTGGCCTTGGACTCTTCCAGGGATGGGGCAGCCACAGCTGCTCTGGCCAACCTGTTCCAGGGACTCAGCACCTTCACAGGAAAGAATTTCTTCCTAACAGCTAATCTAAAATTGCCCTTTTTCAGTTTAAAACCATTGCCCTGTGTCCTGCCATGTCTTTTATTAAGCTTCCTATTAGACTGACACTCTTAAACCCCAACATCCTCTCTGTCCTCTCACAGACACCTTTGTATGGTGTCATCTTCCTTAATACATCTTAATTTTTTTTTGCCACAAAAAGAGAGGCTTATTGTCTGGAAAATGCCATTTCCTGAAGCATGTCCTTGCTTGTGCCTCTGACTGGTCCTTTTGCAGCCTCGTGGGACTCCTTAAGCTCAAGGCTTTTTGTGGCTGCAGCTTGTGCTAGCAGGAGGGGATCCCTCTGCACGCTGCAGTCTCACATCAGGGCAGGATTAATGTTGGAGAGCTGGAGCCCTGTGTTTGCCAGCTGGGTTGGGCAGTGTTAGGGGCAGGTCTGGACCTCCCTGTGTTTGTGTGTGCAGTGTACAGCATCCTGGACTGCATCTACAACGAGGCCAAGCAGACCTACTACATCCTGGACGTGATGTGCTGGAGAGGACACCCTGTTTATGACTGCCAGGTACTGAGCCCTGCCCTCCCTGGCGTTCCCTGAGCTGCTGAGCTCCAGCACTGCGTGAAGCTCACGCTGCAGAAGGCAGATATTTCTCCTGAGCACCAGCATCTCCACAGCTTTAGGGCTGCTGGATTAGTGTGTACATGTTTTGGGGGGGAGCAGCAGGGTTTGGGGTGCTGTTTCTGCAGTCGGGTTTGTAAATCTCCCAGGTGAGCGCAGAGGAACAAAGGTTCTTGGCAGATGCTGCCAGGTGATGAGTGGTGAATGGTCACTAACTCTGCCTCCTTTCACAGACTGACTTCAGATTCTTCTGGCTCTCCTCAAAAATCCAAGAGGAGGAAGGGCTGGGAGAGAAAAGCAGGATTAATCCGGTAAGTCCTTTTGCACTGAGGAGGAGGCTGGGGGGTAAGCTCTCCTGTTCAGCAGGCTTCAGCAGTTTCTTTCACAAGGGGAAGCTTTTTTTCCTTTTTTTTCCTTTCCCCCCACAGATCAGGCTTCAAAGTGTAGATCTGATGAAATGGGATGCCCTGGTCAGGATGTAAATAGAACCACTGCATATTGTAAATGAGTTTAGTGGGGCTTTTTTCCCTCCATCCAAAGTGCTGAGGGAGATCACACTGCAGGGTATCAGCTAACTTCCATGCTGTTTTTAGCTTTCCCTTGTAATGGAACAGAAAGCCAGTGTGGTTTCTTCAGGAGCAGTGTTGGTTGGCAGCCTGACTACAATGGGGTTTATTCTGGCACTCTTGTGGGTTTGTAAAGCTTTAAGCCTTCCCTCTGTTTAACCTGATCGTTGAAGTTGTCAGGATGAATGCTGGCTTGCCACCCAGAGTCCCTGCTGAGCCAGAATAAAAAGTCTTCATTTGAAGGCTTACACGTGGGGGTCAGATCTAGAGTCCACAGCAGCTTGGAACATGAATTTTGGGTATAGACATGAGAGATTTGTCTGCACAGACATGGCCAAGCAGAGCAGCTCCTGTGAGCTGAGCATCTCAGTGATAGATGGGGCTGACTGCAGTGAGGGTGTCTGTGTTCAGAGAACATCCTGTCCTGACTCCCAACAGGAATATCCAGAAGATCACTACCTAATGGAAGGGGGGTTGTTTCAGCTTTCATTTCCTGGGTGGAAAGATTGGCTTGGCTGAGGCAGCAGCCTGGAGCAGACGTCTGTCTGCTTTGCATCCTGCCCAGAGGTCATCATTTTCTATTTTGGTTAGAAGAGCATCTCTGGGTCAGGTCTTCTGAAAAATCCTTCCTGCAGTCTTAGGTGCTTGGGAAAAAAGGTATCAGGAGTATGTGGGAGCTGTTCATCACCCTTTCCCTCTTTTGCTGAATCCTGCACCAGGGGAATCCTTCCTTTATAGCTGCCTACACACCAGTGCTGGATTCAGCAACTTGTTCTACTGTAGACCAGGGAGTTGCCTCTTGTAACCCTCTCTTACTCTTCCAGTACAAATTTGTGGGCCTGCAGAACTTCCCCTGCTCCTCGGACAGCCTGTGTGAGCTGCTGGCTACAGACTTTCCCTTTGAGGTGAGGTGAGAACGCTCAGGTGGGGGCCTGGACCCCAACCTTAGCAACAGCCCTGCCAGTGCTGGGAGAGAGATGCATCCCCTCTCCTGGGGAATTTGCTCTCCTGAGGCTGCAGAAAGCTTGCCAAGCTGCTGTTTCCTGTGTGTGGGATGGATGCCTTTATGCCCATGTTTGATCTGTTGCCTTGTCACACCCTTCACTCAACCACACAAACGAGCAAGAGTTAAACCAAGGCAATCCCTGGGTTTGTGCTGCCCTTGCTGCAGTTGGATTTGTCTGAAAGAGCCTTTTGGGATCAGAGGACACTCAGGCTGCCTCTAGAAGCAGCACAACTCGGGTTCACATAGCAGTGTGGTGGACAGCTGACCTTTTTAGGGCCAAAACTGGCACTGACCACTGCCCTGGGTGGGCTTGTGTGCGTTTCCTTGGTGTTGGTGTTTCCAACAAGGCTGTGTTGTGCGGAGGAAGGAGAAGGGTGGTGGTAAGATCCCAATAGTTTCTGGGGGATTTGGGTGTTCATGATGAGTGCCTGAGGTATACTGGAGCTGGGGGCAGTTGGCTGTGACAGAGCAGGACACCTGTGTTGGCTTCATCAGCTTTAAAAGTAGAACCATACAGTACTGAGTGGAAAGGCACCTGCTAGTAGCATCAAACTCCAACTCTGGCGCTGCACAGGACAGCTCCAAAATCCCACCCTGGGCCTGAGTGTTGTCCAAAGGCTCCCTGAGCTCTGGCAAGCTTGGGGCTAGTGACTGCTGCTCTGGGGAGCCTATTCCAGTGCCTGACCATCCCCTGGGGGAAGGTATTTCCTAATATCCACTCTAAACTTCTCCTGACACAGCTGTTGTGCTGTTGTGACCTTCGGGGAAGGCAGAGCCATGTGCCACCCAGCTCAGTTCCACGTGGCTGTGAGCAGTGAGCCGCAGGCCCTTGTGGAATCAGCTCTGGCTGCTTTTGCCTGCCCTGGCTGACTTGTCACTGCAAGGGAAGGGGATGGAGGAGGCAGTGGCATTCCGACCCGGTGACAGTGACAACATCTGTGAGCCAAAGCTCCTCCAGTGGTTGCAGCTGTTCTGGGAGTGCCCAGTCTCAGCATCAGGAACAGCCTCCACAGAGATTTCTTGTCCCACAAAGCCAAAGCCACGTTGGTGTGACAGGATGGGAGAGCATAAGAGACACTGAGTTAGCCATTAAAATAGTTGTAGGTTTAAGTTATGGGCACTAAGTTGGCTGTGAGGGCTGACTTTGCTTTCTGCTTGTGAAAGCCAGGACAGTCATCACAGCAAGTTGGAAAATCCCAATCCCTCGCTGGTCTTGCCAGACCCTGCTCTGAACGTGGATTGAAGAGGCTTCCCAGCTTTCTTACAGCTGGCTTGCTCAATAATAAATGCTCCAAATGCCTCCTTAGAAACAGTCATTCCTGGCTTTCCTGAGTAAAGTCTCCATTCCTTCCTGAGGCATCTGCTCCCGTGAGGAGCGGCTGAGGAGCGTTTGCCCGCTGCAGGCAGAGCAGCAAAGTTCTGGGCTACAAAGGAGCCCTTGCAAAACTCTGGAGCAGGAGATGGAGCTGAACAGACTCCAGCTGTGTAATCCAGCTGTGATCTGCCCCCCCAGGCCCTCTGCTGTATCAGGGTGTGACCCCAAGTAGCAAAACGTGGTGTATGTTGGCTCAAAGCTGCCCCAACACCACCTCTGGTGCTTCTTCATGGAAGAAGGGAGCTGTGGGTCTCTGTGATGTGCCACAAGAGGGAGCCCAAAAATCCCCAAAAACACCTTCTCCACGGGCACAGAGCAGAATAAACTTTTCAGGAGGCGAAATACATCCTGACTACATGGGTGGAGGGTAACAGAGGTGGTCTTAGGTCTGCACCCAGCATCTTTTGATGCTGACAGGGATCTTGTGTGTGTAGTGGCCAAAGAGGAGGTCAGTGCTTTCAGACCTGGGTCTTCTTCAGAGTTAGTCTGTAACCTCAGAGCTAGGGCCTGATCCACTCTATTCAGTGGACTCTTATTTCCCAGAATTCAGTAGACTTTGGATCAGTTGACTGGCTCTGAATTTCAAGTGGTTTCTGAAGTGGATCTTAAGAGCTACTGTCCCTCTCACAGATCTGAGTAAAACCATGCTTTCCCTGAAGGCAGGGGAGCCAAAGCCTCTGAGAAACCCTGATGTTTAGGAATGGGAGGACTGTTTAGCACTTAAAATCTGGAAAGCATGGCTGTGGAATGTTAAATCCTGCCAGGCCAGTCTCTCCTCAGGTTTGGGCCTTCAGGGACAGTGACAGTCCTCGTTCTGATGTGGCCACTGGCACTGTGGTGACTCAGGGTAGGGACCTGGCCAACAAATTAAATAACGGGAAGGAGTATAGGAGTCACTTAAACTGGGGAATGGGGAACATGACCTCATTCCACCAGGCTGAACTCCTTTGAATTCTCCAGCTTGGGGAAGGTATTTGGAGAGATTTGAAAGGCCTTCCAGGCTCTGATCTTTACCAAAACATTCCTGTGGGTGCTGGAGAATCCCCATTGCTCATCAGGTGCCATGCACCCACAGGAATGGGCTGGATGTACTGGAGTCCTGCAGAATCTGATTCTTCCCAGGAGGCAGGGTGGGGGGAAAGCTTTTCACTTTATATATCCAGAGGGGTTGCACAAGCTCATCATGATGTTTACTGTTCTGGTTTTATGTTTTCCTAGCACAAAAATCCCTCTTTTTCTGGGATTATTTTGCAAGATGTTAACAGTGACGGAAAATTATGGACAGAATAGTGCTAGAAGCTTTACCCTGTCTGCCAGAGGTTAGCATCTGTGGAGCAGAAGTGGATATATGCTGCTTTGTGCTCAGCCAGTGTTTCTGTTCTGGAGGCTGTAGGATCAGGGAGGGGCCTGGGACCAGTTCATCCTGAGGTGGGCTCTTGTTCTCCTGTCTTCTGCCCACTCAGCCACTCTTCCTCGTAGCCAAATGGCCTTTTAAGAGCTTGTGAAGCTGAGCTAAGAGGAGCACCACCTCCAGCATTAGTCAGCCTGACAGCAGCATCCAGCCTCGCAGAGCACACCCCTGGGAAGCGTGGGAAGAGGGGGGATGAGAATCCCTGAGCACGGTGGGGAAGTGGGGAAAACGTCAGCCAGCTGCAGCACTGCAGAGTGTGGAAATAGCAGCACAAGAGTTAGGGCCTAAACCTTTAAAGTCCTGAGTGCCCTTAACTGTCACTGATTGCTAGGAGAAGTTCTCTCCTGGGAAACATTAAGAATTTTTTTGGCATAAGCCAACTGAAAGAGCTGTTAGGAATCGGGGCTCCTTGGCGTCACACACTTGGGCTAATTACTTTCCAAATGTATTATTTAAAATAACCCTAATCCAGTAAAGTGGGCTGCCTTATTCAGAAACTCTTTGGCTTTTCTGCAGAATGGGATGAAAGCATCCAGAGGACATTGCTCTGTGCCGACACCAAGCTGGACTCATTTGCCTTTGACAATTTAAAGCCATCTGGGAGTCGCTGATCTTTCAGGGCAGCAGCTCTGCAGGTTTCTCCTTTCCCTTCCGCTATTTATTGCACTGCTTGAGGAAAAATGATCCAGCTGGTGGTTTTGGCTTGCAAACAGAGAACAGAGCCGTTGTCTGGTGCCTGGTCATTCACCTGCAGGAGCCTCAGCTCTGCCCTTTCATTCATTCTCTCTCCTGCCCGCAGGTCGACGGGCTGCTCTTCTACCACAAGCAGACCCACTACACCCCCGGCAGCACCCCGCTGGTGGGCTGGCTCCGGCCCTACATGGTCCCCGAGATCCTGGGGCTCGCCGTGCCCGCCACCGTGCTCACGGCCAAGCCCGACTACGCCGGGCGGCAGCTCCAGCAGATCATCGAGAGCAAGAGGAGTAAAAAGCTGGCGGCGGAAAAGGGCCACCCCGGCGGCGAGGCGGCCGCCAGGAACGGACACTACGAGCTGGAACACTTGTCCACCCCTCAGCCAGAAAAGTCTCCGGAGGGCCGGGATGGAGCAGGGAGCCAGATGGAGAGTTAAGCTGCTGGGAGAGGCCAGCAGGGCAGAGAGCAGGGAAAAGGCTCCCTGCTTCTCACCCTGCTCCTGAGAGGGGGCAGAGTAATGATGATAGGATGGCTGTGTTTAAAGGGCATGATAGTGGAATATCTTGCCCCAGGTGCTGCTGCATTTTTTCTATTTGTTGTTACTGCATACTCTTTGCCAGGATTTCTGTGAGACCTTAACAGCATTGTCTGATTCTTCCCTAAAGCAGTCATGTGCTGGGAAATTATCTGTCCCCGTAGCGCAGGGATACAGTTTAGCTCCTGACCCTGCTTCTGTTAAGAGTCTTGGCAAAACTCCAGCATAGGAACAGTGCTTGGACCTCTGAGGTGCAGCTGCTGCTTGTGACCCTTGCAGCAGCCCCACCTTCCCAGCCCTGGAAATTGGGGCTTCTCAGCCTTTGATCCAGCTGTTTTCTGAGGCCTTTCCAATGAAAGTTGTTACTAACAAAAAGTTTGCAGCGAGCTGTTTAAATCCAAAGGCTGGACTTTCCACACCCACGCGTTCTTGGGGAAATCTGAATTTCCCTGCGTTGCAGCAGGACCTGCCTCGGAGCAGGGCTTTGTGCGGCGCGAGCTCGGCAGAAGCCTCTCTCTCCTCGAGGCTTTTCTCAGTGGGGGGAGGAAGGAATGGGTTCTCTGAAAAACGCTACCATTGATCGTGCCAAATAAAAGGTTTCTCAGAAAGACAAATTCTTGAGCGTCTTCCTGCTACCTAAGGGTGGATGCGTGCTGTGCCTCCCAAATAGGGATTGAAAAATTGGTTCCAGTGCTGACTGGAGCAGAGGAAATGCTGGTGTGGGTTTAATTCTCTGCACATCGAGGTGCTTCAGTCTCTCATCCTGTCTTTCTCATCCCAGCCCAATCCCACCTTTTAAGCACTGGCTGCATCCCCTCCCTCGTTTTGGGGGAATGAAATGATCATTTCCACTGTCCCCAGGTTGATTTCCAGAGAGGGAGGAAAAGGAGGGAGATGAAATATCAAGCTCAAGGCAGCGCTGGGGACTCTCCTCCCAGTTCTCTATGGAAATTCCCTTGGGGGAAATAGCGAGAGTGGGGATGGCCACCTGCAGATAGCGGGCGCTGTATCCTGCCCTCGCACCCCCCGTTTTTCCCAGAAAAAAGCCTGATTTCCGTGCCAAGCGTGTGGGCTGTGTGCGACCATCTGGCCGTGCAGCCGCTATTGATGATAGCAGCGGGCAGCAGGAACTGGCCCGGCTGTGGGAGGGGGCTGCCCTCCGCTCCCCTTCCCCAGCAGGGAAGTGGCACCCTGGCCCCGCAGTGTTCGGAGCTGTCGCTTTCAAACAGCTGCTTAAGTTTCTGGTTTCAGTGTTATTTTTTTAACATGTGAAGCAACTGGCCCAGGGAAAGAGGATGAGCACCTGGACTGCCTTAACCTCCCTGTCCCATGAAGGTTCCCACCTTCTCCCTGGTTCTCCCAGGTTCTCCCTGGTTGGCAGACGTCTGCAGGGAGAGCGCTGAGCGGGATACCGCATCCAGCCTTCTGTCAGCACAGTTTTCCTTCCATCAGGCAATTAAACCCGGAGGTGGGCATCTGGATGGAAGATTTGTGCATCCCTTAGGGCAGAGAAAGCTGCAGCTCAGGTTACTGCCCTCCAGCAGCCTTCCAAGGTCTCCGCGAGGGAAGGAGAGGAAACAGAGCCGAAGAGGGGCTGTGTGCGCTGATGGAGGAGAGCAAGAGGGAAGCGACTGTAGCTTCCCGCCGGCTCCAGATGATGCCTCATAGTTTCCCTTTTAAAAGCATGAGCTGGGCTGGAGAAATAAATATTTGCGTTACAATTCCTGTTGGGAACGAAAGGCTGTTTCTGGAGGGAGGGTGTCAAACGGAAGTCGCAGGGGCCAGCACAGTTTGGTGCCGTGATTATTCTGTTCGCTGGGCGCGATCTCACTCCCAGCTGGAACAGGCAGTAGCTCCACTGGAGGGGTCACCCCACCGGGGGCTGAAATTTGGCCTGGGGCAGGAGAGCTGAGCGGGCAGCTCGACCTGGAGACGTGGCCTGGGGTGCTGGGGGACAGAGCCAGCCCGGAGCCCTCATCCAGCCGGGGCTCTCAACCCCTTCCCTCTGCCCTACTTCCATTTTCTCCCAGTTAGGTGCACAGGCTCCGGCTGTAGGCACGCTGCCAGCACAGTGCTCCTCGGCTGAACAAAATGTCCCCTTGTCCCAGGGCCTGGCTTTTTGGAGCGACCGCTGCTGTCCTTCCCGGGATCCCCGATCCTTCCCGGAGGAGCTTCGGGACTCTCCATCCAGGCGCTGACACCTGCGCTCGGCTGGGAAATGCAATTTAGGGATCGTAGAGGAGGGAGTGGAAAGAGACGCCTGGAAACCCCGGACTCCTGCTCGTGGGGGGAAGGCTGCGCGGCTGGAATGCCGGCAAGAGAGAATGCTGTGCCGGGAATTTTATCCAGTAACAGCAAGGGAGGATGCGGCTGCCGGGAATTTTATCCAGCACCAGCAAAGGGAGGAGGATGCTGCCACCATTTTAGCGGCGGCGCTCCCGCCTGCCGCGGCCGGAACCGGGGCTGGGGGAGCCCCGCGGAGCCGCGGGGGGACCGGGCCCCTCCGGCCCCATCCCGGCCGCTGTCCCCCGCTCCCCCCCCGCCGGGGACGCTTCCTGTCCCCCGCCCGCCCCGCGGGGTCGGCTCGGGGAGGGGACGGGCACGGGGAGGAGGGACCGGGGGCTGCGGGCGCTTCCTGCCGCCGCCCCCGCCGGGGCAGAGCGGAGCGGGGCGGGAGCTGGGCTCGGCCCGGCCCAGCCGAGCGGCGCTCCCGGGCCGAGCCAAACTTCCCGGGGGGCTCACACAAACACACGCACGCCATACATAGATATTTAATTTTTATAAATTTTTTTTCCATTTGATTTGAATTTTCTCGGCACTTTCGGCGAGGCCCCCGGGGCGGAGCCGCCCTCGCCGCCGGGAGGGGCCGGTGCCCGCAGCGCCGGGGATGGGCTCCGCCGGGGCGTCCTCCGCCTAGAGCAGCCCGGCTCGGCTCGGCCCGGCTCGGCTCGGCCCGCCCCGGCGCGCAGCATGGCCGCGGAGCTCAGCGCCGAGGAGGAGCAGGTAGGTCCCGGCCGGGCTCCTCTTCCCCGGGTCGGGCTGGGCAGGACCCCGCGGGTTCCTTCCCGCACCGCTCCTTTCCCATCGTTATTTGGCTAGCCCGGGTTGCCAGGCTGGTTTTTTCCCAGCGAGGCGATTCTCCCGATGGGAAGCCCCCCCACCCCCACGCAGCCCCCCCACCCATGCAGCCGCCAAACCCGCAGCCTCCCAACCCACGCAGCACCCACCCTACAACCCCCATCCACGCAACCCCCACAACCTTCCCCTTCCCCAGGAACCCTCGCAAGGCCCCTGCCGTGGGTGCCGGGGCGTGGGTCCCGCGTCCCCGGAGCAGCGTGGCCCCGCTGGCAGGGCCCCTGCCGTGGGCAGTGGCGTGGGGATGGATGCGTGGGGACGGATGCGTGGGGATGGATGCGTGTGCACGCGCTTCCCACGCCCCAGGCCTCCCGTGACGTCCCGGCTTCCTCCGCCGGCCTTGCGTCACCGCGGGAGGATGTTGCTGGGCTCGGGGAACGGGGCCCTGGAGCCGGCCGGGGTGCCTCGGGTGGCCGGAGCAATCCCCGCCTGTCCCCTCCTTTGTCCTCTTCCCCAGGCTGGGCTTCCCTCTGGATGGGGATGTGGAGCCTGGGAGCGGGACTGGGCGAGCTGGGATCCCTCTGTCCCCTCGGGCTGTCACTTTGGCCACGTTGGTGGCGCTGGGGACTGCAGAGCGAAGGCAAAAAGGTCCTGTTTTCCTTCCAAAATGGTCGGTTTTCCAGTTGGTTGGCGGGTTGGTTTTCTCCTTTAAAAAGCCTTCGTTTCTGCAGGGAGGTTTAGGAGGGCCGGGACGGAGATGCCGAAAACCTCCATGGAAGAGCCCCTCCTGCAGCCTGCGCTGGTGCTCAGCAAATGCAGAGCTACCAGGCTTTTTCCTCCTGGGAGCAGCACTGCTGTCTCCGGGGCGATAAAATCCCAAGGAATGGGGAGTGTCCTTGCCCTCTGTACCCACAGGTTCCTGAGGTTTGCATTTCTCCTGTGTCATGGAGGGGGCAGAGCTTCCTGAAATAGGGGTTTTGAAGACCCTGTGGTGGCAGGAAAGGCTGGTTTGCAGTGGGAGCAGCATCCCAGGAGAGGGATCTGAGATGTTTGGTTTGTTTGGGAATATTGGCTGGAGAAGGTGAAGAGATCTTCACCTATAATGAAGTATTATTGCAATAATGGCTCCAGTTTTGGGTCATCAGCTTGGTGTGGGGAAGGCTGCCTTTTGTGCTGCTCTCTGTGGCTTGGAAACCAAAATAGTGGAAGTTTCCTTCTCTTTGTGGGTAAGTGGTGGTTTGTGCTGGAACATGGCCTTCCTGCCATCCCTTCATCTTTCTCGGGACTATCAAGATTTTCTCTACTCTCCCCCGTTACCAACAGCAAGCCAGGGGGAAATTCACCCTTCTCCTCTTCGGCCAGCCTTGGGACATCTCTCCTACTGGCTCTCTGCAGCTCACTCCCTAGTCTATCTTCAAGGAGCCAAACCAAATTTCCTTGAAGGTTTTCAGCTCAGCTGCAGTTTTCACAGATTTATCCCCCACTTCCCTACGCTGAAGAAGGAGGGAAGGTTTGCTGCCTGGGGGAGAGGGCTGGAAGAACCCCTGGATTCCGGCAGCAGTGGCTTTGTCACCACCCTGCTCCAGCGCAGCGGGGACGTGGATGACGCCAGCACTCCAAAGACCATCATTGTTCCAAACGCCCGGCCACAGACAATTTCACTCCCAGTGCTGCCGAAACAGAACTTCTTGCTGCAGCTCTGGGTCACAGGCTTTGTTTTCGGCACATGGAGCGATCCCTGCTCCGCTGGGATTGACGTGTATAAATCATTTGGGAGCGGGCTGGGAATGATGATGAGACCCAGTGGAGCGCACAAAGGGGGCAGAACTATGGCTGGCATTGATGCTCAGCTCTGTAATGCCTGGCTCCCTGCTGTTGAATGGTGGCATTGGTAAGTTTGGAATTTGGTTTTGTTCCCAGGGAAAGCTGGAATTCATGGCTGAAGTGCCCTGCAAAGATAGCGCTTGTTCTTGTGCGCCTTCCCCTTGCAGAAAGCCCGTCATGCCTCGTGATGGCTGCTGGAAATGGGATTGTGTGAAGTGTGACGGGTTAGATGTTGAGGAAGCAGACATGAACTGCAGGTTGCATCCTCTCCTCATTGCCATTGTGCCCTTTGGACCCCTCTTATCATCTTGGGGAATCATTGCCATCTCTGGCTGCGGTGTCAGCTCTGGTCTTTGTCCGAGGGAAGTGGGAGTTGTGCCTGGCTCTCACTCCCATACCTTAACCGTCCTGCACATGCTGGGGAAGGATCATCTTCGCTGTTATTTTGGGTTTGGATCTGCAGCCATGGATTTTGAGTATCTGGGTGCCTCGGGGGATGCTGTGGCAAAGTGGAGGTGTGCCCAGGATGTACTGGGTAGGATATCTTTACAGATAGAAGATATTCCTGGATGTGTGGATGCGTGCTGTGTTAAGGCTGAAGATGGTTCCTGTATTGCCCCATTTATTTTCCTGTGGTGCTTGCCTGGCTGCTTTGTGCGACTCTGGGACCAAGTTAGGGATCTCCTGGCTGCAGAGTGCTGGGAGACACACCCCTGGGATGAGCTGGGCTCCTTTGGCTCATCCCATGAGAGGGGCTCGCTGTCCCTGCCGAGCCTCACGCCGCCGATAAACCCCGGCCCTTCGCTTCCTCCTGTCGGAAGTCATTAACACCGACAAGCTTTTCTGGCTCAATAGCTCCCAGTAACTCTGAATAGTTCCCGGTAACTTTGTGCCTGACATCCTACACCGCCGCCTGCCTGCCTCTGGGAGCCAGCCTTCAGCACTCCCCTCCCTCCTCCACTCTCCATCACCATCCTCCGCTCTGGGGAGCTGGAAGCTGTTTTATTTTGGCGTATGCCTGGCTGGGAGCAAGGCATTTTGGTGTGTCACTCCATGCTGCCTGCATCCTTTGAGCAGGATGCAGTGGAAGACTGGGCTGTGCTGCCCCGTCTCCCCTGGGGCTCCTGTGTGGGACAGGGAATCAATCTGCAGCAGAAGGCAAAGCTGCGTCCTGGGACCCTCCTGGTGTTCCATGTATGTGTGAAACTGGTGTTACTGGGCACACTGGTCCGTGTCCTATAGCAGGTCGAAGTGTCAGCCCTCCACGTTCACTGCCTGTGTTCCCACAGCCAAGTTCACTGCTCCATGTGGAGCTGCAGCCCCAGGAGGCCACTGCCAGCTGATGGGACCGTGCTGGGGAAGCAGTGTCTGAATGGGAGTTTGTTGCCTGTAAAATCCTCCTTTTGCTCCCCCTCTCCTTTACATAAGTGTCCCTCAGCCTCCAGGCCATTTTTCCCACCCCTTGCTCCCTTTCCACCACTGCCCTTACCCCTTTTGTTCTGAAGCTCCCTGCTTCACCCTAGAAGCTGCTGGGTCTGTTGAGGATTGTACCTCCAACAATGGCCAGGGATGCTCCTTAGGCACCCCTCCTTCTCCTCCTCCTCTTCCTCTCACCCTGTCTCACCACTCACCCCTGATCTCTCCCACAGGCCACCAAGCAGTTCCTGGAGGAGATCAACAAGTGGACAGGCCAGTACAATGTGTCCCCGCTCTCCTGGAATGTGGCTGTCAAGTTCCTCATGGCCCGCAAGTTTGACGTCCTGCGGGCCATCGAGCTCTTCCACTCCTACCGGGTAAGCGAGAGGGGCCGGAGCCCCCCATCTGAGGGCTTCCTGCTCTGCAGGAGACCCCTGCTCCCCAGGACCACCCTCCCCCTGCTCCTTTTTCTTTTTCTCTCTCCCTTACAAGTTTTATCCAGCTGGAAAATCCTTTTTCAGCCCAGGCGGGTTGCCATGGAGATCTCACCGATGCCAATCCCTTCCCCTCCTCTGGGAGCAGCTCATGGGGTGCCCTCCTGGCTGGGGTGTGCTGCCCACAGAGCATTTCCCTATATATTGAGGATATAGATCCATGCATGCCTTTTCCAACCTGGTGTTGCAAAGCTGCTCCTTCTGTTACTGGGGGGTGTGCTGGAAAATGATCCCATGGAGCAGAGCAGGGGTTCCCTTGGACAGCTGGGTGCTCTCTGGGGCAGAGGTGGGTCGTGCCTGTGCCCCCTGTGCCCCCTGTGCCCGCTGTGACTGCCCTCCCTGCCCGCAGGAGACGCGGCTGAAGGAGGGGATTGTGAAGCTGAAGCCGCACGAGGAGCCGCTGCGCTCGGAGCTGCTCAGTGGGAAGTTCACCATTCTGGTAGGTGGGGTGAGCTCCCCAGGGAGTTATCCCAGCTGGGTGGCTTATCCCAGCTCTGCTCCTCGGGGGTGCTGTGGGAGCCTGACCCCGTTTCCTCGGCAGAGCGTGCGGGACCCCTCGGGAGCCTCCATCGCCCTGTTCACAGCCAAGCTGCACCACCCCAGCAAGAGCGTGCAGCACGTGGTGCTCCAGGCACTCTTCTACCTGCTGGACCGAGCTGTGGAGAGGTGAGCCTGCCTCTGCAGGGGTACCCTGTCTCACACTGGAAGGTCCCTGGGGAGCACATTCCCTCCCAGGGGGATCAGTGCTCCCCATGGCTTGAAATTCCCTGGTTTGAACTCCAGCCAGTCCTCCTTATGGAGTTGTTCAGCAGGGGAACAAAATCCCCCAAGGTCTGAACCAGGCTCGTTGCAGCCTTGCCCTGTCCACGCCCTAGGTTCAGTTTAGCAAAGTCCCAGATTCCTGCAGGCTCTGGCTGGGGAGGAGGCAGCCCCACCATCAGGCAGACGTAACGTGAGCCCTGCCAAAAATATAAACCCAGGACAGGACATTCTCCTGCCATTTATCCTGCTGGGCTCTTTCTGTTTTTGACCCTACCAGTGGCTTCGTTAGCTCTGTCAGTGCCCACAGCTTCACTGCTCCTTGGGATTCACTTACCCATCACGAGTGATGCTGCTGAGGCAGGCTTAAGGCACGAGTCAGGCTTAAATGAGGGCTGGAGGAAGAGATAGTGGAGCAGCTGGGAAGTGCAGAAGCAAGGTTTGGGTCTGTGAGTCCTTCTGGAAATGTGGGAAGGGATTTTTGAGGGTCAGCATGGGGCAGAGCTGCTGATGCAGGAGCCAGGTGGTTGCATGTTGTGGGGTTGACGTTGTTCTTTTCCTCCTCTCAGCTTTGAGACACAAAGGAATGGGCTGGTATTCATCTACGACATGGCAGGGTCACAGTACACCAACTTCGAGCTGGACCTCAGCAAGAAGATCCTCAATCTGCTCAAGGTGGTGCCTGGGGGTTGACTGGTGTCTGGGGACAGTGTGTGGGCCACTCGCTCACCAGGAACCCAAGGTCCTGTGGTTTTGGGATCAATTTGCACCCTAGACCACGCTGACCACGTCTGGGCCGAGGAGCACCAGCTGCAGCCCCGCAGGAGCTCGGGAAGGCACTGGGAGCTTGCCAGGCTGGACCCGGCTGTGGCTGCGGTGTGGCGCGGGCGGGAGGGATCAGCTGTCCCCAGGCTGGATTCCTCTCACAGCTGCTGGCAGCGCTTTTGGGAAAACAGATGCAAATTATTTTTTAATCGTGCTGGCATTTGGTGCCTCCTCCCTTCTCTGGAAAAAAAAAAGCAATAAGAGTAAATACTGGCCTGGGTGTGTTCTTTGCATAATCCTGGTTCCCAGTCTTCACTTCTCCCCGCAGAGCCAAACCCTCTGCTTACCTAATTCCACGGAAGCAATTTGGTTCCTTATCAACTCATAAGAGCAAGCACGGCTGTGAGCATGCAAGGCACACTTCAGGTGTGCCGTTGCCATCATGGGGTCCCTGTGCTGGTTGTCATCTCTGCTGGGATATGTCCCGTGCCACAGTGGATCTGACCCCCTCCTCACACTCACAGGGTGCCTTCCCAGCTCGGCTCAAGAAGGTTTTCATCGTGGGAGCACCCATGTGGTTCCGTGTGCCCTACTCCATCATCAGCCTGCTGCTGAAGGAGAAGCTGCGGGAGCGGGTGAGTGGGGACCCTCCTGGCATGGGACTGTCCTGGCACAGGACCCTCAGCAGGCAGGCTGAGGCTGCTTTCCCTTTGTGACAGGGTGGTGGAAGCAGTTAGTGACATTCAGCCCCATCTGCTGGAAGTTGCCGAGCACCAGACCTTTGGCATCCCTGTCCCCATCCCTGGCGAATCCTCTCCAACCTTCTTGGAGTCACCCCTGCCTTTCCCCTTCCCCTCACAGGTGCAGATGGTGAAGATGTCAGAGCTGAAGGATCACCTGCCCCGGGAATGCCTCCCTGAGTACCTTGGAGGGTCCCTCAAGCTGGACCCTCTGAGCTGGAATTGCCGGTTCCTGCCCCAGCAGAACGGGCACCCCGACCCCCTGGACGAGCTCATCCTGGTGCCGCTGGCGGCCCCCAAAGATAACGGCTCTGTCCATGTCCCCGGGCCCAAGTCCGTCACCCTCCAGGAGCTGCTGGATCATGTCAGCCACAAGCAGAAACGTGGCATCTATGAGGAGTACGAAGACATTCGGCGCAGGAGCCCGGCCGGCACCTTCGTCTGCTCTTTGTGAGTTGGTGGGAGGGAGCCAGGTGCCCTTCTCACCCCAAAAAGCTGGGTTCCCCCTCACCCCACACTTCTGCTGCTGGATGGGGGTCCATCGGCCTCTTCATGCTGTGGTGCTTTGGGTTAGCAACAGAGAACGCCGGCCTAGGGATGGTGTGAGCCCCTTCTGTGGGTCCTGCAGCCTCGGGGAATAAGGGGGAGCGGCAGAGGACAGCAGGGACCAGGATCTGGCCGGGACTCTGCTTCCCGAGGCTTTGGCCAGGTGATGGCAGCAGAGCCCAGGCTACGGGCCCCAGAGGCTTGCACAGAGGGAAGGATGCTGCCTTTGCCTTCCCTGGAATACATCCCTGCTTCCCTCTCCCCCGCCTCCCAGGGCACCCTACAACCAGGACAAGAACCGGTACGGGGACGTGCCCTGCCTGGACCAAACCCGTGTCAAGCTGGCAAAGCCATACAGCCGCCCGGAGGTGAGCCAGCCCAGGAGGGAAACCCACAGTCCTGTGGGAAGCTGGCACAGCTGTCCCAGGGTTCTGGAGGCTTTATCTCACCATGCTTTTCTCCCTGCAGCTGACTGACTACATCAACGCGAGCTTCATGGATGGCTACAAGCAGAGGAATGCTTACATTGGCACTCAGGGTATGGCTGAGCCAACAAGGGGTTGTTCTGCTCCTGATGCACCCATGGGTTCCACCTCTCTGCCCAGTGACAGCCACTGGCCAAGGGGGCCACCTCAGGAGCTGGGCGCTGCCCGGCCGGTCCCCTTTCTCTCAGGGTGTATTTATGCCTCCCTGGCTGTATTTATTATTCCCGTCTCGGTTTCCAGCTAGTGGACTGAAGTTTTTCCTGGGAGATAGCAAGGGGATCCATCTTCATCCATGACAGCAGCCCTCTCCCTCTCCCTGCCCCTATCCCAGTCCTGGATTTGCCCCATCTGCCCAAGGCTGAGCAGAGAGGCGGGATCGGCGCTGAGCCATAGGGACTCGGTGCTGGGGTGGCAGGCAGTGACAGCTCCAGGCTGTGTTCGTGGATCCACAGCTGGGTCAGCCCCTACAGGAAGGGGCTGTGGTTCCTTGTGGGGATGATGGGGAGGGCTTCTGGGTGCAGCTGGGCAGGGGGCTGCTCAGATCCGTGAGGTTTCGGGCTGATGTGCGGGCTGTCCCTGCAGGGCCTCTGGAAAACACCTACGGTGACTTCTGGCGCATGGTGTGGGAGCAGAACGTTCTGGTGATCGTGATGACAACCCGGTGAGTGCTCATGGAGGGACACAGTCCTCTTTTTCTGTGCAAAAAGAGCATTTTTGGTGTGGCAAAAGCAGTGCTGGGCTTGGTGCAGTGATCCAGCAGCAGTGGTGCCAGCCAGAGCCCGTAGAGGTGGGACACTGGGTGAAGGACAGACTGTTTGGTCCCTGCGAGATCCCCAAAAGGACGAAGGCAGGGTGGTGGCATGGGAGATATCTCAGGCAGGGCAAGGAGGACATTACCAGCTTGTCATTGTCGTGCTCCCAGGCTGGAGGAGGGAGGCAGGAGGAAGTGCGGCCAGTACTGGCCCCTGGAAAAGGATTTCCAGGTGTGCTTTGGGGCCCTGACCATCACCAACCTGGGTGTAGAGAACCTCAACCATTACAAGAAAACCATCCTGGAGATCCACAGCTCAGAGGTGCGTGGCCACAGCTGCCTGCTGGGGGAATGGCACAGGGGCACCAAGGGGCAGAGTAGGAAAGAAAGTCTAAACCCCTGCTTTCCCCAGACCAGGGAGCGGCGGCTGGTGTCCCACTTCCAGTACCTGAGCTGGCCAGATTATGGCGTCCCCTCGTCCGCCGCCACTCTCATTGACTTTCTGGGGGCTGTGAAGCAGCAACAGAGAGTGGCTGTCAGCGCCCTGGGACCTCGCTTCAAGGGTCACCCTGGGGGACCCCCAGTCGTGGTGCACTGCAGCGCTGGCATTGGCAGGACAGGTAATGGGTGCGGGGGAGGTTTGGGGATGATGGGGTGACAAGCCCAGCTTCCCTGGGGCATTTCCATCCTGGGGACTCGCGGTGTGTTTGCAAGTCCATGTCCTCAGGACTTCCCACCAGCATCAGACCTGGGGAAGTGCCCAGATGCCTGTAGGAGATCCGTGGGGGGCTGAGCACCACCACTCCAGTTCTCACAAGGGGCAGTGACGGCACCATTTGGTGTCTGATGCCATCCCCATCGCCATCCCTAGGTACCTTCTGCGCGCTGGACATCTGCCTGTCACAGCTGCAGGACGTGGGCACCCTGAACATCTACCAGACAGTGCTGCGCATGCGGAGCCAGCGCGCCTTCAGCATCCAGACCCCCGAGCAGTATTACTTCTGCTACACCGCCATCCTCGAGCACGGCCAGCGCGAGGGCCTGCTGCTCACCAACCACAGCCGGGCCGCCCAGGACAAGAGCTCGCCGGGGCACTGAGACCCTCTGCCTCCCTGCAGACGCCGCTGCCCATCCTCGGGGGCTGCCCGTGTCGCCTCGGTGCCCGCCGGGACTCAGCAGAGCCGTGGGGGCGGCGGTGCCGGAGCGCCTCAGCTGTCAGCACTGCTATGGAACTGTGCCTTATTCAACCCAAACGGTGGCTGCCACTTGCCGGCATGGGAAGGAGCTCTCACTCCTCCCCGTCGTGTTTCGGTTGGGTTTGGATGGTTGGGGAGGTGGTTTGTCTTCTCTTCAAGTTGTTTTTTTGTTTTGGTTTTCGTTTTTTTTTGTTGTTGTTGTTGGGACCACCTAAGATGTACCTAGAGAGGGGCTTTGCAAAGTCCTAGGAAATGTATTCCCAATCCTGGGGCTGAGGAAGAGGCACGTGCTTCGGTCTCACCTGAGGCTCCGTCTGTGTGTCTGTATGTATGTGTGTATATAATATACCCCCGCTGTGACCCCCTGCCTATTATATAGATACATATATACAACCTCCCCTTTAGCAGCTCCCAAGGGTCCCCGCTGTCCTGCCCCCTCACTGCTGTGATCTCTGGAGCGGTGAGTTTGGTCCTGGCTCTGTCTTGTCTTCCCCCTTCCCCTTATTTCCCTTCATGGGCAGCGTTGGGACCCAGTACCCACTCCTGTGCCCATCCCGCAGGAGGCACAAGGATACTTGATGGTGTTCCCCCTGTTTCTTTGTCTCATCTTCCCCATGGAGAGGTAGCAGCTGTGCTCCTGGGAGGATCTGGAGGATTGGGTTGTCCAAGGGGTGCTGAGCTGGCAGGCATCCCCTGCCCCTTGGGTGCCGCTGAGGGAGTCACTAGGTACGAGGTGACGGGGCCCTGGGGACCGACCGGCTCTCCAGGTTGCCCGGCTTTCCCAAGCTGCCACTGGGAACCCGCAGGCCCAGCCCTGCGTTGAGTCATGGGCTGGGAAAGCGCTGAGCAAGAGTAAACCCCAAACCCTGGAGAGGCAGCGAGCCTCTGCCCCGGCCCCAGCCCCTGCCACTGCCTGGGCCTCCCCAACTTTATACTGTAATAAGCTCTTTGAATGTGTATATTCTTATTTTTTTATAATCTTGGGGGAGGTGGGCACAGGGTTTGGGAGGTTTTGTTTTGTTTTCTTTCGGGAAATTTTTTTGTGTTTGTTTTTTTGTTTTTTTGTTTTTTTTTTTTTTTTCTTTTTTGTATTTAACATTAACTTGATCCAAGCCGGAGCCAGAAGTATTTGTAAATGTTCCTATTTTGCTCTCAGAGAGACCTTTTTGTTGTTGTTACTTTTTTGGGAGTTGTTTTGTTTTTATTTGTATTGATATATAAATATACCACCAGTGACCAGTCCTCGTTGCTGTTGTGGGGGCTTTGGGCAGGACAGAAGGAGGGAATTCAGGGTTTTGCACGGGCTGTGATCTCTAAATTCAGCTGGCCCCATCCCTGGCTACATGTGAACTTTGAGGAGCACAGGGCTGCTGTGCTTAGGGCTTATTCTGGCCTGGGTGAGGCTGAGACAGAGATAACCAGGCTGCAGGAAGCTTTCCTGGGCAGGCTGGATAGTGTCAGGAGGGAAGGCAGCACAATGAGCTGGTGTACAGGGGCGACACAAGCCACCCTGCTCCAAGCTCCTGCCTCTTTTCCCAGAGCCCTGACAAGCCTTAGGACATCAGTCTCTGTCTGGCCACGGTATCTGCCTGCTGCTGCCTTTTGCTGCAGGATTTGGGGGTGCAGACATCGCCTCTGTGCTTCTGAATCCCCTCTGAGCAGGCAAATAGGGCACAAAAATTAGGGGGAACTCCTGGGCTGTCAGGCAGCACCAGTGCCTTCAGGTGCAAGCAATGCCAGTCCTGGAGCAGCAGGCACAGCCTGAGGCTTAGGGATGAGGGAATAAAAAAGGCAGCTTGTGCAAATGAAGCCCTAGAGCCAGCGAGAGAGCTCATGCCCCAGAGCAGGGCAGCTGGCGGGTGTGAAGAGCCGCACCTGTGTTTGTTCAGCTGGAGCCTAAAAAAGTGAGGGATGCCAGGGTCTTTCTAGGACCAGCACAGGGAGAAGCTTTCCCCTGTGCTCTGGGGGTGGACTGGCTTGGCTGTGCCAAACTGAGGTCAGACACAAGCACTGGAAGGCTGGAAAAGAACCAGAGGCAGCAGGGAATCTGTCTGGAAGGGCTGCAAAGGAGTGCACGAGAGGTGGGTGTTGGGAGCAGCCCTGGAGCTGTGCACATCCTGCCTGCGGAGTGGTTCTGGTTCAGCTGCAGTGTCCCATCCTTCCAGGTACTTTTTCCCACCCAGCTCTCTCCTGGAGCAGCATCAGCCCAGGCAGTGTGCTCTGCTCCTCTGGCTCCGGCTGCTCCAGAGTTTCCCTCCAGGCACCCATTGCAGGGTGGCTCCTCTAAGAGAGCTCTCATCCTCTGAAGGAAGGCTCCTGGGGCCCTACCTCCTCGCTGCCGAAGTTTTTTACCCAGCTGGGCTTTCTTCTCGGCACACATGCAGGAGGGGAGTGTTAGCAGTTTATTGTTAATCCTGTGCTGTCAGCAGCAGCTCTCTGTAGCTCAGCGGGGCTTTTGGCAATGTGTTGGGTCCAGATCCGAAAGCTGCAGGTGATGCCAAGTGTCCCACGTGGCTCCACGAATGTGCCCAGCCCATGTCTCCCTTCCACTGGCTGTGAAATCCCAACCAAGCCCGCTCTGCGCACACGGTTAAGGTGGTTGTGCCTTCTAGCTCAATTCCACGTGATGTGGGCACAGAGAAGCAAAATGTTTCCAAGACTCATATCCTGGGTGTCGAGTAGGAATAACCAGAGGAGAGGGAGGCAGACAACCAGCGCTACCTCTGAATGGGAACAGCTCGGATATGCTGCTCCCTTTGAGGAGAGATGAAGATCCCATCTGTGCTGGAGGCGGAGGAAAAGGTTGTAAACCTTTTCCATGGGAAAACAACCCAAACACTCACCCTCCCTTACTATTTCCAGGGCTGCCTTTCTTCTCAAAGCCAGCATTTTCAGCCCGCTTGCACAACATGATGTTTTGTTCCATCCATTCTGTGCGTGCCAGCAGGTCCTACTCAGCAGTAGAAATAAGGATTTCTCTGGAAATGGTCACGTTACACAGACAGCCAAAAGTTACTGGAAAGAAAAACTTTGTATTGTTTGGAAAGCGGTGGGAAAAATGGGCTGTTGAATGCAAGCAGTCTGATGCCTGGAGGATCTCCCCTGAAGTGGCCCAGAGATGGGGATCAGCCACCACGGGCAAAAGTAACAGCACAGGCAATTCCAGGAACAAAATACAAAGTTTCACTGGAGTCTGGAAACAGGGATTTAAAGGCGTTGTAGGGCAATCCTAAAGCAGCGCTGCCATCGCTGTGCTCATTTGGCTTTCCTGGCTGCATGCACGCCGCCTCGCTAATGACGATTACTTTAGTGCTTGTAATTTTGCGCCCTGGGAGTTTGGAGGAGCCTAGCTCCAGAGCTCTTCATTTCCCAGCCCTTCTGCTTCCTTGCCTCCGGTTTCCAAGGTTCAGGCTCGATCTCCAGTGGCACTGCAGCCCGTGCAGGCTCAAAGCCCCGTGTCGAGAGCCCTTCCAGGGGTTACACCGAGCTGCAGCTCCCAGCTAAGGAGAGCTCCTCTGCTGTGCCGGCTTGTCCTGGCAGCAGCCCACTGCCTGCTCCTGCAACGCTCTCCCAGCCTGAGAAAGGGAAGAACAGCTGGAAAGAAAAACAAAAAACAAATAGATTTAGACCTTCTCTGAGTGAAGAAGGTGCTCGAAACACACACTTTAATAGAAGCGTGGAATATGTGCGTTTGTATTTCAGCCTTTCCCGAGCACGCTCCAGATGCCCAGACGAGCGCTAACGGGCGGCCAGGCCTGGCTCCTGCAGCCTCCGTCTGGGGAAGCCACAGCAACCCACTCCGCAACTTTGCAAAGAGATAGAAACACGACGACTGAAGGCATTGATCCCCACCTCCATCTCGTGTTCCAGCGGAGGGGAACGCCGGCTGCCGCCGCGGGGGCACCGGCCGGCTCCGCTCCCTCCCGGCCTTTCCCTCACACCCCCTGCCCGCGGCCCCCCTCCCGCCGTGGGCGGCGCGGCCGTGACGATCGGCACCGCGGGGCCAATCCGCCCCGGGGGGAGTTCCCCCTCCATTCAGGGCTGCTCGCCTGCGCGTTGAGGGTATGTAACAGCTGCTTCCCCCACACGCACTTTCCCAGTTTCGCCCCCCTTGCACGGGGATCGCTTCCCGAGCGCCGGGCGGGCGGGAACCTGAGGGAAAAGCGGGGGGGGGGGGGTGGAGGGGAGAGAAGCGCGCGCGCGCTGCGGATCCCGCCGGCGGGAAGCGCGCGACGGGCGGCGGGAGCGGGCGGGGGGGGGCGAGTGACTGAGTGTGTGTGCGCGGGGGGAGGGCGGGGGCCATTGCCGCGCTGGCCACGCCCCCTTCCTGGCACGCCATTGGCTGCAGCCGCTGAGGGCGCCGCCCCCCGCGGCGCGCGCCGCCCACGGCCCCCCCGCTCCTCCTCGGTGCGTGCGTGCGTGAGTGTGAGCGAGTGCGAGTGTGCGGGGCGTGTGCGGGACCCGCGTGTGCGTGTGCCCTGTGCCCCCCGCCCGCACGTGTAACCGACCCGCCCCACGTGGGGCGCCGCCATCCCGGAAGTGAAGGGGTCGGGGACAAAAGGCAGCGCCGCGCCGCCGCCGGCACCGAGCCCCGCCGCCAAGTCCCCCCCGCCACTCCCGCCGCCGAAGCGGTTGGCAGCGGGGCCCGGAGCCGGTGGGGGGCTGACGGGGGGAGCCGCTGGCGCGGGCCGCGGCCGCGATGTAAACATTCCACAAAAGGGCTCCCCAGAGAGGGGGGCGTGGCCTCGCCGGTGGCGGGCAGGGCCAATTCGCCGCGTGGGTGGGCTTCTCGTCGTGACGGCGGCGCGGCCCCGCTCGCCAATTGGCCGGCGCTCCGGTGTCGCAGCCAATAGGGCGGCGCGGGAGGCGGGACGGGGGCGGGGCGCGCTGCTTATACGGACATTTTTCTTCGGCGGTCGCTCCCCCCCCTCCTCTCCTCCCTCCCTTCCTCTCCACATCCCCTTCCTGGGGGCCGCGGCCAATAGGGGAGGGCCTGGTGGGCGGGGCCAGCGCTCCCATTGGCCGAGAGAGTGACGGGCGCGCGTCTCAGCCAACGGGCGCTCGGGGCTCCCCCCCTGCGCGAGGAGGGGCGGGATTTCCCGGGGAACAGAGAAGCGGGCAGCGCTCCGCCGCGGCGGCCGACAGACGGTTACTCCATCTTACCCCCCCCGCCGAGCCCCCCGCCCCCGCCGGGGCACCGGCGCCGCCCCCGGCCGCCCCCCCCCTCCGGGAGGAGGGGCGCGGGGACTCCCCCTTCTCACTGCGCCGGGGACAGCCCGCCCCCGCCGCCCGCCCGGGAGGTGCCCGCCGCCCCCGGACCCTGAGGGAGACGCGGCCGCTGCCAGGAGCCGCTTCGAGGTAAGGAAGAGCGGGGCGGCGGGGACGGGAGGCCGCCGGGCCCGGGGCCGGCCCCCTCCGGCGATCCGTAGGGGGCGGGGCCCGGCGCCGGTGCGGCGGCGGCGGCGGCGGCGCGGGGTTGGGGGGGGGGGCCGGTCGGTGCCCGCGGCGCGGCTCCCCGGGGAGCCCCGGCCCGCGCGGGCGGCCGCGCGTCCTCCCGCCCCGCCCCGCCCCGCCGGGGTGTCCCGGCCCCGGCATGGCGGGAGCGGCGGGCGGAGCGTGCGGCGGCCGCTGGGCGCGCTGCGAGCCGGGCGCCGCCTCCTCCCCCCGCCCCTCCGCCCGCCCTCCGCCCGGTGCCGCTCCCGGGCTGCGGCGGGACCGCCCCCGGCAGCGCTCGCCCGCATCGCACGGCCCCGGTACCGGCCGCACCGCGCGCCGGGGCTCCCGCCCGGCCGGGGGGGCGTTCCGAGAGCCGGCGGGGGTGGCGCGGTGCTCCCCGGTCCCGGGGTTCGCCCAACTTCCCGGCGGAGTTGCCGTGAGAGCCGTTCCCCCGCCGCGGTCCCGTTCCGGCACGGTTCCAGCACGGCCGAGGCTCCCCCCGTGGCTTCTCGCCGCTCTCCGGCTCCGTAGCGCAGCTCTCGGCAAGGACCTGTTGGAGCGACGCGTGGATGCAGGGAAACCCGAGAGCTCCTCGTGCACCCATTAATTTTCCTGCGATTTTTATAGCGAGCCGGATCCCTCTGCTCGTCCTCACTTGGCAGACGCTTACGTTTGGTATTTCATCCCTTTTTAAAAATTCTTCAGGCTCCTGTACATCCCTAGAAACTACTTTAAGGTTGTAGGGTTTTTTTGCTAGCAGGAGGCTAGTAGAGTTCAGATAGCTTTAAAAGTAGGATAGTGTTTATGTCTGCTTAACTAAATCCTGTTTTCTCTGCCTTTTCCTGGCATGGATTCACATTATTTGTGTGAATAGCACATGTGCTCAGATAGAAGTTGCATCCCTGAAGAAACCTATTTATTTGGACCACTGAAATGGGGCAAAATAAGTTGTGTCAGCTCTATTTTAAATGAATTATCAAAGGCATCTCCAGCTGTGTGTGGATTTTCAGTCTCCCACGCTGTCTAGAGGAATCTAAACCTGGTCTGTGTGTTAAAGTGTAGCTTAAGGCTGACATAACACCTCATGTTTCTCTTAAATTGCCGCTTTTAGTTGTGCTAAAAGGTGCAGGTCAGAAAACAAGTGGGAAATGCCCAACTTAATTCAGTACAGCTGTATCTTTACTGGCCATTTTTCACTCCCAACTTGTAATTATTTTTCAAAATACACTTTCAGAAAAGTAACCATTACTATATAGAATTACATTACTATATAGGATTAACTATATAGTGCAGTATTTTAAATTAAAATGGTATTTTATTTTAATATACTAATTTTAAAGCATCTGTAAAACTTCCTTCATCACATAAAGTGCCTTGGCAGCCTAGTGTCAGCCTGTGCTGGATCCCCAAGGACAGAAAAACACTTTTTAGGGTGGTTTTTTTTTTTTTTTTCCCTGCTGAGGTGAAGTTAGCAGTTTTTCACATGGGTATGCTCTTTACAAAAGGAAATCGTGCTTTCTCTCCCCCCAAACTATCTTATCCTCATCCCTCCCACCTTCTGCTTCTGGTGGAGACTCATGGTCTCAGCATGAATTTGTTTGAGATGCTGCAACGTAATCATTCATCAAAAAAAATAGCACCGATTTGCTCAAGTTTGGGGAAACTCTGGCTGATTCAGGCTGGTTTTGTGAGCAGTGTGGGGAAGGGGGATGCTGTCCCCCTGGCCCCAGCCTGGATTGCTGGGAGAGCCCTCTGCACAGGCTGCTGGCACGTGTGGGTCTTGGGGCTGGGAGCATCGTGTTGGAATTGGCAGGCGGATCATTTACGTTTCCAGGATTTATGAATCGTTTTCTGTCCAGATTGCTGTTCTGGACTTCTCCAGCATTGGAAAGCTTTTATGGCTGTTGGAGTTGGAGCAGAAAAGAGCCTCGTAATAGCTGTCACTTTGGCCTGGGGTGTGCTTTTGGGACCCTGCTACTTTTTTCCAACCCTGCTGGGGTCTTTTCTTTTTCCTTTTGGTTAAATAAAAGGATTCTGATCATTCTCTCTGTGGTGCAGGATAGGTGCACTCAGGGAACGGGGCAAAACAATGCTCTAAGCTCTGTCAGCGTGTTTTGGATCGTGTATGTGGTGGGGTTTGGCACCTGGGCCACTTTTTGGCAAACAGGGATCAGTGTCTCACCAACTTGTTCCCCATCTGGACGAGTTGGGGTTTTTGTGTCCCACCTGCCTCTTGGTGAGTGCTGACACGATGTCACCCTGCAGAAAACTCTCCCAACTTCTTCCAAAGCTTCAGGTCGTGCTTTTCCAGCGCCTTTTTCTACGGATGCTCCTCATTTTGTTTTGGAATGATGCTCTGGTCCTAGATGTGCCTTTCTGTAGTGTGGCCAAGGGGTTACCCCCGTGCTGCAGGTGGGGATCCGGGCTGTGTGGCACCATAAAAACAAAGTGTAGCAGTGACTGCTGAACAAGCTGGGTCATGTTCTGGAAGTCGTGTGGCTGGGTTAGCAGCACTGCTGGAACCTGAGCCGGCTCCTTTTCAGCAGGCACTGCTGTGCACTCCTATAATCCCATGTGGGACGTGTCCTGCAGGACATCCGTGACTGTTCCGGGAGCAGAGTTGAGACTCACACTTGCTGCTCCCTACTTTTGCGTCCTCTCTCCCTCAAAAGAAAACTAAAAAGCCCTCACATGTGTTAAACAAATTCTCTGCAGCTCTTCAATTTCCCTGCAGTTTTTCAGAGGGACCAAAATTCTCTCCAGTGGAGTTTTACAGCTTGTTGGTGAAGGTGGTGTTTATCCACAGGTGTGCTGGGTTTCCAACAGGTGTTGAGGCAGCACACCTTCCCAATTTGCTTTCTTCCTCATGTCTATTTGGCTTTTTCTTTTAACTTTACCAGCTGATCTCCAGTGCCAGAAGACCCTGCCTATGTGGTGGGAAAACCTGCAATAGAAATAATGGAGATTTTTGGGATATTACGTGGTAAAATGCTGGGGAGAAGCGCTGCCACCAGAGAGGTGGTTTTGCAATGGAAGAGGAGAGCACCTGGGCTCTTGTGCCTCTGTTGCTGCATGGAGCAGTGAGCAGGCAGGAGGAGAGCCCTGCACTGCTCCAAGCTGAATCCAGCCTTGTCCCTGCTTTGTTCCTTCTGTGTCAGTACTGCCACTCCTCTGTTTTCCTCAGTACAGAGGGAAAGGGATGTGCTCCTCTTCATCTGTCCCACCAACTCATCTGGGGCAGGTGGATGGGGAAGCCCTCTGATGAAGCTGGTGAGGTAAAATTCCATGATTCTGTCATTGTTACTGAGATGCAACATAGCTTTTCTTAATTTTTCCTTTGCTTTACCAGCTGAGGATCCTGTGTGTGTGTCTGCCTGATGCATCCTACCTGTGGCACAGAGCTGGTGAGCTGGGAGGTGGCGCAGGTGGGGAGATCCAGAGGTGTGTTCCCATGCAGCCCCCTTTTCCTGCAAAAAAAAACCTCTAAAAACATAAAAAATAAAAACCTCAGGAAAAAAACCCCAATAGTTTTCATCCTCCCCTAGATAGAATGAAGTGTGCTCCTTTTAAGGAGTTAAAAGGGAGTTCGGTTTTGAGTACTTTAACTTTCTAAAGTTAAAAAAAAAAAATGCTGCTGGGGAAAGGAAATTCAATTCTTGACTTGGTCTGCCCAGGTGGAGCTAAGATCTCCTACATGCATCCTGTTAATGCTTTTAACAAAGGAAAGTACCTGAATTTTGTGACTTACTTTCAGTCCCTGCTGTATTTTGAGGGCTTTTCAACCCTCAAATTAAGGTTACAGATATTGCAGTTTGAATTTGGGCTGTCTAAATCTACACTTCAAAGTCCATGAGGGGATGCCAGAGATGTGTGCTGCAATTCTGAGATGATGCATAAGCATAGTATTGTTTGTAATGTGGAGGGAAAGCTCTTGGTACAAGTCTTTGATGTTGTATGCTTATTCTCAAAATACCTTTCCCTTAGCTGGGCTTTGCCATCATTAAGGAAAAATCAGTTGTTACTGAGGGTGGAAGTGGGTGGAGTTGCCCCTTTGAGCAGCATGCTTTGGCTAAATCAGTTCAAAATGACATGTCTAGTCCTGGGTTTCATCTCCTTGTTCCTTCCTCAGCTTTTTTTGGTGGGTTGTAGGAGGGGAAGGACTTGCTGCAGGACAGATCTCTTTAGCTTTTGAACAGAGATTGGAGGGAGATGCCAGGTCAAGGTTAGCAGGACTTCAGTGAGGAAATGAGTGCACTTTGGGACCACTCAGCATCATATCTCCTCCTGCAGGATGCAGACCAGTCTCTGTTGTGGTGCTGGTTTGCTTTCCCCTCTCTCCAGAGCTGGGTGGTGGTGGATGCAGAGTTACCATCACTGGTCTCTGTCTAGGTACAGCAGAGCTTTGACCTCATCTCTGCTCGGGTTAATAAAGCCTGTCAATCAGCAATTTTCATTAAGGGCTGGTTTGCTGAGACACTCTTACTCTGTGGGTTGCAGACCCTTGGTGTTATCTGGGAAGATTGACTGGAGCTATTGACTATTACCTAAATATTGACTATATATATATATACACACACACCCATATATAATGCAGAATTTCACAGCTGAAGCAGGTCCCGTGCTTGGATAAAAGCAGAGTCCAAGCTCATTTAGTGAAGGTGAGGGGAATTCAGAGGGAAGATGAACGTACCTGAGCTTTAATTTTTGTTTTACAATATCAACCACACAGCAGACTAAATGTTTGGAAGATTGTACACATGGCCTGCAAGAATTGGGAGCTTCAAAAACTGATGTTCATGCTGCTGGTGTGTGTGTGTGTGTGTGATGGATCCCTGGTGCTGTCATGATTCCTGTGGCCTCACAGGCCAGGAATTGTGGTGGCTTCATGGGGAAAAGTCTTCTCAGACAGCCTAAGGTGGCATTTTAATCCTCACAAGGGCATGTGAGTCTTCCAGCCATCTTCTGCCCTCAAACAGCCTCTGCTTTAGGGGCTGGGGAGGCTGTGTGAAGAGGTGAGTGTGGAGTGTTGCTTTGGGAAACAAGACCCAAGGGTGGACACTGAGCAGCCACCACACCACTTCCACACCACCTGGAGCTACACACAGTATTGAAAGGATGAGGGAGAACCAGCCTGGGAGGTCAAAACCGAGTGGCAGCTGAGGGAGCAGTGTTCAGAGCAGAAGGGTTTCCAAGTAGGTGAGTAGGTTGTAAATAGCTGCCACCAAAGCTTTGCCCAGACTTTACTCATGCATTCAGCCATTGTCATGCAAAATCCTGGCCAGCTCTGCTCGTGGGTGGATGGTGTGAGGCCAGATTTACTCAGTTTAGTCCCTGCCTTATTAGCATAAAACAATGTTTTTGCAAAGTGAAATGTGGTCTGTGCCTGAGAGAAGTCACTCCATGAGGGGAGTTGCTCCATGTTAACCTTCCTGGCTCTTCATTTATCAGCAGACACCAGTTGAAAAGACAACCAGTGCAGGCACCGTTAGAGAAGTGAGCTCCTGGAGTGTGTTCCTCTGCTTGCTGAGTGTGTGCAGGGGGTCAGGCTTACTTAGGGTTTGTAACTTGCAATTAAGATGCAAGTTACATCCCTTTACTCTGGGCAAGGAGTCCTCCTCTGCTTCCTGTCTGTGACCTGTGCCAGGTGATTTGGGGACCTCTTGAGAGGTAAAACTTGAAGAGTAACTTCAAAAATAAGTTAAGTCATCTTCCTTGTTGTCCTACCCTCTCCAAGTGAAAGGAGGGACTAAGAGGGAGAATTTATATTTGGTACTGGGAAGAATTTTTTTCCTGTTGAGGGTGGTGAGTCCCTGGCACAGGTTGCCCAGAGAAGCTGTAGCTGCCCCATCCCTGGAAGTGTCCAAGGCCAGGTTGCACAGGGCTGTAGCAACATATGATAGTGGAAGGTGTCCCTGCCCGTGGCAGGGCGTGGAATGAGATGATCTTTAAAGTCCCTTCCAAAACAAAGTTTTCCAAAGCTTTTCCATGTTTTATGTCACGGAGGGGAAAATTTACACCTTTATCCTGCTGATTCCTGTTTCCATATTTGATGTGAGGTATTAGTTAATGATCTTTGGGTTATCTGATTAACAGTAGATTTAGACTGTACAGAGCTGTCCTGACTTGGTAGATGGGGATTGGCTCAGTTGGCTGTTACCATTATTCCAGGGGAACATCGTTCCCTCTCATTTATCCATGTGCTTGCCTTAGCAATGAGTGTCTTAACTGCACTGAACTGAAAAGACCTTGCTTTGGAGAGATCCTGAAGCAGAAGAGGGTGGTTTCACTGTTTTCTGTCCTTCCAGCATCTTAACAGGCTGCCTGTGTTTTTGATAAACAGCAGATAACATCTCAAGGATGGCGATAATTATCAATGGACAGGAAATAGCACTGGAATTTGCTTGCTGTAAAGAGTACTGGAGTGACTAGTTCAATCCAACAGAGCCAGGAATTCATGGCTCCTTTTGGAATGGGACAGTGGCAGAATGACCTGTCAGATTTGAAGTGAAATCAAGTTGCAGAAAAGCATCTTGAGGTTGGGCAGGAACATGAAAAAAAATATGGAGGAGTAAGTGAGAGAGCTGCTGATCTGTGCTTCTTGGCAGGCAGGCAGGAATCCAACTTCTGAGTGGGGCCAGGGTGCTGGCAGGACCACAGATGTGGCATGTGGTACTCAAAATACTTCTAGTATAGTAGACCTATGTCTTTCCCTAAAGTTACACATGAAATGTATTTAATACACATGTATTAAATGCTTTGGGGCTTTGTAAAGGACTTCAAACTCTGATTCTGCAGCCTGTTTTTTTCCCATGTTTTAAAGCATCTCTCACAGCTGTCATCCTACCTGGACTGTCCAAGAGGGTATTTTTTCTGTTGCCAGTATAAAGGATGTGTAGGTAACACATCCTTCCTTCCCCAGTCTATGTTCAAACACTACATTCCCGAGCTCTGCATCGCTCAGGGTCTGTGCGTTAGCAGCATCCTTTAGGTGAGACTGAAGAAATCCTTAACTTTCAAGTTACTGCAACAATAAGGCTGTACTTTTTGTGGTGAGATGCAGTTGCATGTTTTCTGTTGAAAGCTAAATCTTTAATTCCACTTTTCCTTTGCAAGATATCAGCACCTGAACAGAGAGAAACTCGCCGTGCCTGCTCGCAGCGATCTCCACATCAGCCGTGGCACAGGACGGGAGTGCCGGATCAATTCCCCGTGCTAACCAGTCTGGTTTCCCCAGGTTTTGTTGTGCTTCCCGAGCATGAGTTCAGCATGAAGCGGCGATTGGATGAGCAGGAGTCACCCGTGTATGCGTCGCAGCAGAGACGTATCACCAGCAGCACCGAGGCTTTCCCGCACCAGCACCGCGTGCTCGCCCCGGCCCCGCCGGTCTATGAGGCTGTTTCCGAGACCATGCAGTCGGCCACGGGGATCCAGTACTCCGTAACTCCCAGCTACCAGGTGTGTGTGCTCAGCCCTTAGCTCCCTGGCCAGCCAGCACCGTGTCGTGGCACTGTAGAGTTCTGTATTTGACACAAGGTTTTGTTTTGGTAACCGAGATTTCCTTTAAAAGACAATGCACATCTCGTTGTCAATGCTTGCTTTTTTGGCTTCATTCATGAAGCAACATGATGTGAGTTGGCTTTCTTGAACATGATTCTTCTAATGATTCTCTCAAACCATGGTCTCTGAATCACAGTCAGGTTTGTGGAGGGGTTTTCCTCCATTTTTCTGTTTTTCAGCAAGAAAAGGTTTGCTATTGTAAGAGATGTATGGTATCTTGGGTGATCTTAAGCTTAACAGACTAGATCAGCATTTAGATTGAAGACTTTCAGGAAAATTGAAATGTTTCATAAAACATTACCCCAGAGTCATTAGGTGGCAATCTTCCCTCTCTTGCCTCCTTTACAAGGAGCTGGCAGTTGGGAACAAGGGAAAAAAATCTTTTTTAAGAGTACACTGGAGATAGCTGTCAGTGACAGAGCAGGGAAAGGCTATTTGTTGGATATTTGTCTCTGCCACATTTCTGGCATGTTTAATCTTCCACACTTGTGTTGCTGGTGAGCTGCTCTCCCAGGCTCTCTAGTGCCTGATTTTACACACAGCTTCATCCTTGCTTCTGCAGACAGGATATTCATGCTGATGGTGGCAGCCACAGAGCTGAAGAGCTGCAGGCAGACCCTTGCAGGGGCTGGCAGAGGGTGTGTTGATATGGGCAATCCTTCCTATAAAGAACTTAGATGGACCAGCAGGCAAACCTTATTTTTTGTTCATGAGGATTAAGTATGTTCCATCTAAAATAGGCTTGAATGGAAAACTGGGTTTGTAAAAATTATTTTCCAAATTGAAACTTTCCTGGTTTACGGTATGAAGAAGTCCCAAAAGTGCATGCTTTCTGTTCTTTCCCTAGTTTTCTAGGGGGAATTCCAAGCTGGGTTTTCCCCTGAGCCTGCTGATGCCAGAGAGGCACAATTTGACTTTCAGTACCTAAACTGAATTAGCAAGAATGTAGATTCATTCATTCAGATTATTACTTGTCACATGTAGGGAAAGGAGAGAACCTTGACTCCTGCCAGATGAAAAATTCCATTTTACCCTCCTTTTCCAGGTCTTTTATGTCAGAGGACATACTGGGCAGCCAGTGAGCGTGCAGGCTGGGGACAACCTGTGTTTGGAATGTGTCTGCAGGGAGGGCTTTCCTGTATTTGGAGGATGGGATGAGAGTTGTCTGGAGTTGGTTGAGTAAAGTTATTAGCAGTCGTGGTTAAAGCTCAAACCAGCTGCGTTCTGCTTCCTTGACTGCATTGCTGTGTCTGGGGAGCCAGGGATGCTCTCTGCTGTGTCCCGAGGCCGTGCCTGACGTGCTGTTTGCCTTGGCAGGTGTCGGCCGTGCCGCAGAGCTCGGGCAGCCACGGGCCGGCCATCGCCGCCGTGCACGGCGGCCACCACCACCCCGCGCCCGTGCAGCCCCACGGCAGCCAGGTGGTGCAGAGCCACACGCACCCCACGCCCCCCGCCGTGCCCGTGCAGGGCCAGCAGCAGTTCCAGCGGCTCAAGGTAACGGCAGCAGCTGCCTGATGTCAAACATCCTCTCCCAAAATTCCTTCTCCAGCCAGGTCCCTTCTTCTATCCATTTTTCCCTCCCTGATGCTTCTTACATTTGGGAGTCTGTTGAATTCAGAAATTGACTTCTGTTTCTGCTGAAGCCCTGTTGTTTCACATAACCGTAATCAAAAGAAATTAGACTGGTCAGGAAAATATTTGTGGCAGGGAGGGAAAGGAGGAATGTATTGCTTAGAGTATTTGGATGAATGGGTTAAATTACCAAAACATTTGGTGCTTTTCTGAACACATGGCATATGTGGGTGGTTGTGTGGGAGTAATTTGGGAGTAAGGAAGCCTCTATTCTCAGATTATGTGCTGTAAAACCCTTAAACAAAGAGAAAAGTCCACCAAAAATAACCCTTTTAAGTTGCTACATTTGGAGAAAGCACATACATACAAATTGACGCCTGTTTCAGCTTCTTCCAAATACGGTGTGAGTCTTTTCCAGTTTTGGTGGAAACCACTGCCCTTTCCTTTTATTGAATGTGGGAAACTTCATTTCAACAAACCTCTGAAAACCCGTTTCAAAAAGAGTGCTTCTTCCTCACAGTGAAATCCATGGAGAGTCCTTTGCTGGTGCAAGATTTGGGCTATACATGAGTCTTTCTTCTGTTGCTGTTGTTTAATTTCAGACAAAAGAGAGGTCCCATGTGTAGCTCCTGCAGCTGCTGAGTGCATGGCCAGGCTGCTGGAGGCACAGGGACCCAGGGCTTTCGCTTTAGGCCGTGGCAGCTCTTCCAGTACCTCTGAAAATTGGCTGTTGGTACACGAATTATGAACCTCTTACTTTGAGGTGTAAAACAATTTACCACCCACAGCTGCCATTTTCGAAGCCCTTCTATGTTGAACTGAAATGTCTGGCTTTTTGAGAGAAGTGCAAGTGTGTACCTGGCAGACATCTACTACACTGAATATGTCATTTCCACTTTTGCTTATTCTTAGACTTCCATAATAATTTCCACATATGAATGCAGGAAAAATACTCAGTCTAGTTCTGTTTATCCTAGCAGTCACTTCAGTGATGGTAGATTTGGAGTGTGTTGGGTTTTGGGTTTTTTTTTTTTTTTTTTTTTTTTTTTTTTTTTAATTCTGAGTAATTCTACTGATCTGTGGTGCTTTTTTTTTTTTTCCTTTTTGTCTTTTTTTTAGTACAGTTTTATCTTGTGCACCAGGAGTGGGGAGTGAGTACCTTTTATTCAAACAGTGCTGGTAGTACACAAATCTGGCTCATGAGCTTTTTGCTCCTTAATTCCCTGCCCAGGCTCAGGGCTTCAGGGCTAACAGTTGTGTTTTCAAATGATGGGTGTTTTACAGAACAATGGGAGGTGAAATCAAATCTCCTCTGCTAATATGACCTGTCTGGTCTGTCTCCAGGTGGAGGATGCATTGTCTTACCTTGACCAGGTGAAGCTACAGTTTGGTAGTCAGCCACAGGTCTACAATGACTTCTTGGATATAATGAAGGAATTTAAATCTCAAAGGTAATAAGCTGTATTTTGCTTCTTTCCAAGTTAAAAAGAGTGTGGGTGGACATGGGAGCACAGGGCAGGAGCTGAATTCTGTCCTTTGTATACAGCATAAGACACCTGGACAATGATGTAAAAGCAGTTATGTGCTTTATTTTCTGAAAATGAAATGCATCCCTTCATTTATACTAAATCTCTGCTTAGAGTGGAAGTTCACAAGTTCAGCCTTGACAGCTGATTCATCTGGCTGTCTGGTTGTCTGCCCATTAATAATGGGCAGACTTGGGACTGAATCTGATGGATATAAAACTCTGTCTGGGCTGATAAAATAATGCTAGTGTCACTCTTGAGTTCAGCAGTCTGTTTATAGGACTCAGTTTTGCATTGTTTCATAGGTTAGAAGTGATAAGAGAAAAAAATCCACTGGAAGATTGCTGTGTGGAGAACCTTGTCCCACTGCAAGGTGCCAGAGGACAGTGACATTGTGATCTTATTCCTTCCTCAGCATCGACACTCCGGGGGTGATCAGCCGTGTGTCGCAGCTCTTCAAGGGCCACCCAGACTTGATCATGGGCTTCAACACCTTCCTGCCACCTGGCTACAAGATTGAGGTGCAGACCAATGACATGGTGAACGTGACCACCCCGGGGCAGGTTCACCAGATCCCCACCCACGGGCTGCAGCCCCAGCCGCAGCCGCAGCCGCCGCATCCGTCGCAGCCTTCGGCGCAGTCAACCCCGACACCAGCACAGCCGGCACCACAGCCCACACCTGCCAAAATCAGCAAGGTGAGAGGCTTTGGGTGACCTGCACTAGGAGCACAGGGATCCTCCTGCCTCCAGCTGAAGCTGGTGTGGAGCTAGAGAGTGAAAAATTAACTTCCACGCTGCTTTTCCACAGTATTTGTGAACTTTCATGTGTTCCCCTTCTGTTCCTGGATTAGTTTCTCATTTTCAAACTTGAAGATGCAGTCACAGTTAATTTGACAGCAATTCAAATAAGCTTTCCAAAACATTAAGGGTTTGGAAAAGCCTTGTTGCTGGCAGTGGGGAACTGAAAGACAGTCAGAGCATCTGGTAAATGGCACACACATTATTCAAGAAGTGATCCAGCAACCCTAGGGAAAAGGTTCCTAGTTAAAGCACTGGGCAGACACTATCTGCCTGCTTTTGTGTATATTGTCTTAGACCTAAAGTCCCAAGAAATTGCCCACAAAACAGAGGTTGTGGTAAAGATGTTCCCTTTGGTTTGAAAGTGTGTGTATCGTTTCAAATGCTTGAGGCAATGAAGCCTTTAGGAAACCTTCATTTGTTATTTGGTGGCTTCTGCATTGCTTGAAGTCTTGTTTTCAGATTGAATGGTTTTTGTAGAGGGGTCTGGTTCAGCTGTCAGCTGGAAGGGTTCAGGAGTTATTGGTATTATCTAAAGTGCAAGAGTTTAGCAAGATGACTGTGATGTTGCCTGTTGGTATTGGTTGTGTGTGCCCAAAACAGAGACCTTTTAGTAGCAAATTTGACTCTGGCTTAGATATAATCCAGATGCTACTGTCCAAAAGATGTATTTTATGTGAAACAGAACAGGATAATAGACATTCAAGGAGATTACTCCAGATCAAATTTTGTGTATTTCAGCCTCAAAGTGCAAAAATATTTCAGAGCCTTAGGGAATCTCCAAAGTTTCAAGGGCTAAACTGTTAAACCCTAAACTGTTAGATAGCAATTACATGGAAAAGCTAAAGGAAAAGGTAACATGCAGTTAAAAAGCAGCAGGATTTAAAATGTGGCAGTTAGCTGATCTCTGGACAAACATTGTTGGGACATGCAACTTCCTGCTCAGAAACGGCAAACAAAAACATGCTGAAAGATTTGCTAAAAGAGTCACCAAACTGGACGCTGCAGATCATTCCAGAATGAACTTGCTGTGCCAGATTTCAGGGATTTTTTTTTTAAAAAGCACATGCTCTTAGTAAAGATGTAGCAGTCTCCTTCTTAATACCATGGGATAAATGGTTTTCTCCCTATCAAACCTGCAAAATGTTGAACTACCCTTGCTGAAACTTTAAAAAGAACCTGAGGGGCAGGCTAGACAATGAGGTAGAATGTCCCTACCAGGCAGGTAAAGCTGTAGCTGAGCAAGGCAGGACCTTGTAACAGGATATTTATGGCCATCCTAAAACAGTTATTTACATTCTTAGTCCTGAAAACTCTATGTAATACAAGTTTTGAAATGTAAAACGTGAGGGGAATAAATATTTGCATTTCCAGTTGCCACCTCAAAACTAAATTTTCACCTGGCTGTTTGACATCCATTGAGAGTATTCAAAATAATTACTCACTGCCTGCTTTTTGTCTCAAGAAACTCAAGTTTTCCCTTGCTATTACCGTCATACATCCCACAATTGTTCACTAGTGCCAAAGTGACTTGCAGTGTTGGAGCCAGCTGTACCTGTGCATTTTGGCTCTGTTAAGTTTTTGCGGTAGTTTGTGTCTCTTGTCAGTTTTCAGTCCAAAGCAATTAGCAAGGAAAATCATCTTAATAACAACTGCTTAATGACAACAAAGCATTTTGTCTCCGTGATGCGGTTTAGTCTCTGCTGGCCCACTAAATATTTGGTTTTATTTATTTATTTATTTATCCCTAAGTGGATTAAAAGTGCTTTTATCCAGACCATGAGGGGATGTGATGCTTCCTAACGCAGCGTGTGTTCTCCTCAGCCATCGCAGTTGCAGGCTCATACTCCTGCCAGCCAGCAGACCCCCCCGATCCCGCCGTACGCGTCGCCGCGCTCGCCGCCGGTCCAGCCGCACACGCCTGTGACAATCTCTCTGGGCACCACACCATCCCTGCAGAACAATCAGCCCGTGGAGTTTAACCACGCCATCAACTATGTCAACAAGATCAAAAATCGGTTCCAGGGACAGCCAGACATCTACAAAGCCTTCCTGGAGATTCTCCATACGTATCAGGTGAGTGTTGGAAACGTGGCTTTGTGTCTGTGTATGGTTATTTTCTCTTGCTTTGCTTTGGGGGTGGTGTCCTAAACTTGCATCTGGTTCTTCTGCTGTACTAGCAGTGGCCAGCAGATTATCATAGACTGGTTTGGATTGGAAGGGGCCTTAAAGATCATCTAGTCCAACCCTCTGCCATGGGCATGGGCACCTCCCAGGTCAGGTTGCTCCAAGCCCTGTCCAGCCTGGTCTTGAATTCTCTTGAATTAACCAGAAGTCTGGCAAATTAAAGAGATTACATAGCTGTATGAAGTAATAGATCTCAATCCATCATTTTTGTTTGGACATGTCTAAAAATGCTTGTTTAAAAACTGGATTTGGTATTTTTCTATGAGCATGTGTCAGGATGAGCAAGGTAGCTCTATGTTAAAAGCAAAAATCCCACTTTCTTGGTTAGTGTCTTACTGTGCAGGGCCCGTTGGGCATTTAGGATGTATTTATAGTATATAAAAGTATAGATATTTAGAATATATGAGAGCCATACTATTAATATAGTATGATGCTTTACGTAAGAAGCTCAGACCTTTGCCATTTAATGATTTCTATTGCTGAAAGTTTGTTTTTTCTTTGTCACTTGAATTGTTTGTACATCCTTTCTTCTGACACTTCTCCTCTTTCCTCTGGCAGAAAGAGCAGCGTAATGCCAAGGAGGCAGGAGGGAACTACACACCAGCTCTGACAGAGCAGGAGGTCTATGCCCAGGTGGCTCGTCTCTTCAAGAACCAGGAGGATCTGCTCTCAGAATTTGGGCAATTCCTGCCTGATGCCAACAGCTCTGTGGTGAGTACCTTTGGAGATAGGATGAAATACCTAGTGCAGACTGTTATGTATGAAGGCAGTGTTCAGAAAAATGTGCTTTTGCTGTAATTTTCCTGGTGTGTAGTAAGGAGGTCAGGGGTGTAGACTGTGTATTCTGGCTACAACTTGTCTCTTAAATAACTTTTATTTTAAATGCAATTCATTTGCCTGAAAGGGTTGTTCTATATTAGTGCTGTAACTGCAGTAAAATCCATTGATCATCTAGAGCTAGGAAGAGCAGCAGACTCCTGTGGACTGCTGCATCCAGCTTTGGGGTCCCCAGCAAAGGAAGGATGTGGATCTGTCAGAGCAAGTCCAGAGGAGGTCACCAAGATCATCAGAGGGATGAAGCACATCTCCTGTGAGGAAAGGCTGAGAGAATTAGGATTGTTGCCTGGAAAAGAGAAGGCTCGGGGGTCACCTAATTGTGGCCTTCCAGTACCTGAAGAGAGCCTCAAAGAAAGATGGAGAGAGACTCTTTACAAGAGCATGGAGTGACAGGACAAGGGGGAATGGCTTCAAACTGAAAGAGAGTAGGTTTAGCTTACATACTAGAAAAAAATTCTTCCCTGTGAGGGTGGTGAGACACTGCCACAGGCTACCCTGGGAAGCTGTGGCTGTCCTGTCCTCGGAGGTGTTCAAGGGCAGATTGAATGGAACTCTGAGCAACTTGGAATAGTGAAAGGTGTCCCTGACCATGGCATGGCATTGAAACTGAATTATCTTAAAGATCCCTTCCAACCCAGCCCATTCAGTGACATTTTGTGTGGACTGTAGCCCTAATGCTCTTATGGGTTTGTCTCTGACCAAGCTGTTAAGTAAGACAACTGCAGAGAAAGTGGAATCGGTCAGGAATGACCACGGGGGCACAGTGAAGAAACCACAGCTCAACAACAAGCAGCAGAGACCCAACCAGAATGGCTGCCAGATCCGACGGCACTCGGGCACTGGAGCAACCCCTCCGGTGAAGGTAAGAGCCTGTGCTGCTCCTTCAGAGCCCTCTTTGTCCCAGGAGGCTGGGGCAGAGCAGGATGTGTTTTCCAGGTCCTTCTGATTTTTGTGGCTGGGCTGCAGCTTGAGAACATGGAAAATAGTGTTTGTCTTTCAACCTTTCAGAAGCCCTTGTTTCCAAGCACAAGTCTTTGCATCTGATTTTTGCAAACCGATGGGGGTGTCTGTTCCTGAGGGTGGGACATAGTTACTTTAATGGCATGAGGAAACAGAATTTTCATCACTTTCTAATAAAGATGTAGTTTTATTAGCAGTGTTTAATGAGGGGGAGTTATGGAGTGTGGAGACGAAAGTCTCAGTCATGCCACAGAATAAATTTGCCCAATATTTGTAGCAAATGTTACTAAGGCATGTAGGAAAAGATGAGCTGAAAAGGTGTGACTGAAAGCTTTGTTGTAGTAGAACTTGGAGCAGATGCAGTAGAATCATGTTTGCTCATCTTTCCTGTGATAAAGCCTTTAATACAATGATAAATGATTATTCTCTCAGCAGAGTTCGCCCTTTTCAAATGACGCATGATTTGTGAGAGCAGCGAGGCTTTGTAGTGCAACAAAAATTGTCCTGTGGCCAGGTGGCCTCGAGTTTGTGCATGAGAGATATATTTGCCTGCTTTTTTTGAAGCCAGCATATCTTCTTTTGTCATGAAAAGCATTAGCAGGCATAATTGTACCATTTAAGTCCCCTTCTGCCCTTTCTCCTCCTCTTCAAATCGAGGGCACCAAAATGAAGCACGTTTTGGAGGCAACTTTCAGCCTTTCTGAGGACAGGGAAAATAAATCATCTTGCAGTAGAGTGTAATAGAGAAAAAAATTGTTGTTCTGTGGAGGTGTAAGACTTGTAGAACTGGATGAGTGATAGGAAAATCATTTATTCTGGCAGTTTTCCAAACTAGTTATCAAAGTAAGATATGCTGTAGTGTGATTGAAACAATCAGGTAGTTACAGGAAAGGGTGAAACAATGTATTACAAATATTTGGAGTGGCATGCTACTTATTAACATTCAGTAAATCAACTTGTAGCACATGCTTTAACAGACTTTTCCTCCAGAAAGGCCACCTTTCCTTTAATGGGAAGCACATGGTGGCGTCAGGGAGCTGGCACTCATGTGTGATAGATAATCAGATTGTCCCAACTTGCTGAACACCCCTTTTATTTTTCATTGCTTTTTTTTTTTTTTTTTTTGATAACAGAAGAAACCAAAGCTGCTTGGTTTGAAAGACCAGTCTTTGGCAGAAGCCAGCAAACATGGTGTGGGGACAGAATCTCTCTTCTTTGAGAAGGTGAGAGGAAGGAGGCAGATGTTGCATGTCCTTGATGTATGTCCTTCCTGTATACACATCTGGATGTTGATCACAGTGAAGTGTGTGAGATTTACACCACTTTGATAACATTTCTCAGCTTGACCTCAGATGTATCATGCAACCTCTAAGTCAGATACACTGAATTTTTAAAAAATTTGTTATATTTTTTACACATGCTTTTTCCCCAAAGTTCCTTCTCCAGCTTTCCACCTGCTGCTGCTGTGATTTGTTTGAGGGAATGGGAATTTTTTCCTGTAACCCACACTCCAAATGGTTTTCCCCTTTGTAAGATCCCTGTACAGCTGATGATGTGCGTGGTGTGTCTTGCTGTGTTGGCACAGCTTGTACCCATCTACAGCCAGCTGGCTGCAGTGGGGGAGCTCAGTTTACAAAGTACCTGATTCATATTTACATTGGGCTGGTTTTTTTTTTTTTTAATTTCCCCTCAGAGATTAATCTAATTAATTGCACAGTTGTTACCTGTTGCTGGTTTAACACACAGATCAAGTGAAGGAGATATGGGATGTTTCCAAGTGGTACCTTGGTGTCTGCTCTGAGATGTCCATACAGTGTCTTATAGCTCAGAGGGGAGCATGGGATGAACTTAAAATCATCTTTTAAGCAATATTTGCACACTGATGACAGTCTTGGTTGCTCCCTGCTGATCTGGTGAATTCTGCAGCGTGATGGGACCCAGCTAATGATAACTGGGAGCCAATTTATTGGTTGAAGGATGTGTAGGTGTTAACATGAGTAAATCCCTAGAAATCCCTGCTGTATAATTATAACCAGAATGATGAATAACTTAACAATGATAGATCTCAGTCTGATATGTAGATCCAGCTGTTCTTGTGGGGAAGATAGTGGTGTTGGGATGAACAGTTTGGCTTCCTCATTCTGTGAAGATTGGGGTTACAGAAGGAGGATTGTCTGTGACAATCCAAGCTGGAAGCAGGCAGAGGCTGGAGAGGTGGTACCCCGGGTATGGGTCTCATATCCTCACTCCCTATTTGAAATACTCTCTGGAGTTTAAAAGCAACCCTGGGTGGGTTGGTGGTGCTGCAGTTACAGCTGATGTTGTCCATGGTTTCAGTGTTTTGTAATCCAGCTGCTACAGGGTTCTTTGAAGGATTTAGTTCTTCACTTGCAGCTCCTATCTTAGAGTAATGCCCCAGTGCTGACGCTGCAGGGGATCCCAGCGTGGGGTGGCTCCAATCACTACCAGTTTTTTGGCCCTGTGTGCAGGGCACGTTCTCTCTGTTCAGCTCAAGGATTTGTGTGCCTCAGTGGGAAGCACAGTGTCAAATCCAGGTCTCCTGGACCTCTCCCTGCTTAGTCTCACCCTGACAGCTCCTCTTCTCTTGTCTCCTGTGGGTCAGGTCCGCAAAGCTCTGCGTAGCACAGAGGCATACGAGAACTTCCTGCGCTGCCTGGTGATTTTCAACCAGGAGGTGATCTCCCGAGCTGAGCTCGTGCAGCTGGTCTCTCCATTCCTGGGGTAAGTGCAGCCCCTTTCCTGCTCTGCTTCTCTTGTGGAGCCAGGAAAGAAACACTCATCTTCATGGTCTTCTGCACTGCCCTTTCCTATTCCTTATTACAGAGAGATTCTCAGCTGTGTCCTGACAGGCAGCATGCAGGAGCAGTACAGGTGTTTCTTGCTGTTTGCCTTCCCTTTCCAGTGGGGCAAACAAAATTATTAGCAGCCTCTTACTGCAGTTTCTTGCTCTGGAATTACGGGTTATGTAATTTCAGAAAAGATTGACTGTCTAATTGCATAGGAAATGTCCCCCCAAAAAAGCAGAGTGCTGATATAAGCTCACTAAGGTTTCCAAAAAGCAGCTGAATTCTGTCACAAAGCCAAAAATGTTAAGGAACTCCATACTTTTAATAGGAATTTACAACTTCCATGATTGTCAGCAGTGTACAGAACAGCTCTATTAATTGGTTAAAACCAACAGATACCCTCTCATCAGCTTTGGGCAGCAGGATTAGTGTTTCTTTTGCCTGGACACTGAGTTGCTGGTTCCAAAGAAGAAGGCAGTAGCAACATAAATTGGGTTCAGGACCCCATTACAGTAGCTACTGTTCAGAGAAACTGCCCTAAGGAGCTTCCACTCACTCTGTACATCCACTGGAATTAGTCAGGCATTAGAAAAGGTGCAATATTTGACAAGAAAATTCTGTACTTTTCCCATCTACTGCCTATGCTCCTAACTATAGGGAAAGATATAATACAAGGGTTTTTTTTTATTCTGGAGTTGGACATTATCTTTTGCCATACAATGAAAAAGCAATGAATAACTAGTGATTCAAGTAGTAACAGGTTCAGTTCATCCTGTTGCTGGAGCTTTGCATGAAATAAGAGGACATGAGCAAATGCTGTATTTTAGACGAATAAATTTTTCAGGAAATTCTGCAAACAGGCAAACTTGGGCCTTGCAGGCAAAGGTTTCTCCATTATTTATGCTGCTCTTTGGAATCTGGTTGAAGCAATTGCTTGGCACTGAAACCTTTTGTGTAGTTACAGAATTGCCTTTTGGTTTCTTCTTGCTGGCTCTGGAAAGGAAGGATCTGGTTTAAGGTTCAAACCATTGGCAAACAATGAGGAATCTTACCTGAGTTCACTACCAGGGTAGTTTGGGGAGACCCAGGTGTGACTGTGCCACGAGTGCTGTTCCTGTAGCAAAAGCCTTGACAGCTGCTCTTTGCTGGTCACTAATCGTGGAGCACCTGAGTTGCACCAAGAGAGCAATCCCCCACCTGATCAACAACAGGTGCTTGCTTCCCATTTGGTCAGGCTCTGTGGGAGTGGGGTTGAGCAGAGTCTTCTCACCAGATTGATAATTTAGAGGCTTGTCTGTAGTAATCAGTTCTAGCCTCAGCATCACATCTTGGTACTATTTGTGTTCTGTTTAGCTCGTTTATCACTTCATTCCTTTTATTTTAGGAAATTCCCAGAACTGTTCACTTGGTTTAAAAACTTTCTGGGATATAAGGAGTCTGTTCACATGGAGACGTATCCAAAGGAACGGGCTACTGAGGGGATTGCCATGGAGATTGACTATGCCTCCTGCAAGAGGCTGGGCTCCAGCTACCGAGCCTTGCCCAAGAGCTACCAGCAGCCCAAGTGCACGGGGAGAACTCCACTGTGTAAAGAGGTAAGGCAGGAGCTGTGCCACAGAGGAAGGCTCTTCCCAGCCTTTTTAAAGCATCAGAGCAAAAGCGAGCAAAACAGAGCAGGATGGGGGCTTTAGTTTGTATGCCTGTTTGGAAAGGTTCCTGGGGATGTCAGGGCACATCTGGTGGTGGTGACCATGGAGCTGGGGCCAGGCTGCTGCCTGCCCAGCACTGATCCATGCTGCTCCTCACCCAGGCGTGTGCGGGCACGGCATCCTGGCTCGGGATCACCGCGGTGCGTGTGGCAGCCCGAGGGGAGCACACCCAAGGAATTCCTGGTGGCACTCCTGTAAACATCTGGATCATATCCAGAAGCTATTGCACAGGGTGAGGTGTCAGTCTAGGAACTGGGTTATGCTGGAAGCTGGCTGGAAGTTGTGCTGCCCACGTGGCTTTGATGGTTGGCATCAGCTCTTCTCCAGCAGCATTTGTGAGAGGTTTGCATAGAGTGTTGGGGGGCAGCTGGAGAAAAACCTACTGAATAGTTATGGTGGTTAATTACTGACATACCCACTGCTCCTGCATCTTATTTACCATGTGTTATGTGAAAGGAACGTTAAGATTGCAAACTTAAGTAGGAGATGACAGAACTGGTTTTCTGTGTGGTCTGAATGTGATCTCAGAGGTCCTTTACAAGGTAGTATGTAATTCAGGATACCTTTTTACCTAAATTCTCACTTGGCCTGCTTTCATAGTTGTCCCCAGGCCAGCTTTAAAAGAAAATCATGTTTTCTCTAGACAGATTCTCCCACGTATTCCCTCAGATGCATCTATCTTTCTCCCTGAAATGCTGAATTTTTAATCCATGTCTTGACATGTCTCTCAAAAGCTTCTTGTGTGATGCAGTTACAAACTTTTCTCCCTGTGAGAATCTAATGACTTGGTTGTTCAGGCTTTGGGTTTATGAGAACTGGACCTGGCTTTCAAGACTGCCTGCCAAAATCATTTTGGGTTTCTTTGCATTCGGCCTCTTTGAGGTTGTTGCTGTTTTTTTTGTTTGTTTGCTTTTTAATGGTCTGCTCCTATATTGAAAGTGCTGAGCTGTTTTGTCAGGAAAGGTGATATTGGGGTATGGTTTTATACTTACAATTAGCCTTATTTGGAGGCAGCAACTGTGTCCTAACAGTCAGGGCTGCTGTGGTGACCATACAGTGTTGATGGTAAATCACACATAGGGAACCAGCTGGTTGCAGCTGACTAATCCAAAGAAGCAGAAAAAGCTCCTTTCACCTTTATTTTCCTCTTCTCCTGCAAGGTTTTTCCTCACAGCTCCAGCCTATGAACTTTTCAGGCTGCCTGGCTGTTTGGGTTCTGGCTGTTTGGTGTTGCCCTGTGAAAGCTGGGCTTTGGAAGGGGCACACACTCTTTCCAACTGGGAATTAGATTATCCCATCAGAAGAGTGCTCTTGAAGCTGGCCAAGTGTGACCCCCTTGCACACTGACCATGACTCTTGTTCTCTCTCTGATTCCCTCAAAGGTTTTGAATGACACCTGGGTCTCCTTCCCATCCTGGTCTGAAGATTCCACATTTGTGAGCTCCAAGAAGACACAATATGAAGAGCACATCTACAGGTGTGAGGACGAGCGTTTTGAGGTAAATTGCTTTTCCTTGGTTCTTGTCTTGGAAAGCTCTGTTCTGTGGACAGTTAATGAGTTTTATGTAATGATACCTTTAGTTCTGCATCTTTTATTGTGTCTGCCACCTGGTTTTTGGCATAAAAGCTTGTTTTCTCTTCATGCAAGAAGCAGTGGCTGCATAACCTGAGCTGCCACCCCTGCCCCTACCTTTTCTGTAGAGCTCTTCATTCACCTGCTCCACATGAAACTATTGAATGGCCAGCATGGAATTGTTGCATCTTTTCTGTTCTTCCTGCCCACATAGTGCATGAGAACATGCATTCCCCTGTAATCATCTGCAAAGCAATATGTTCAGGATTTTAAATGACTGACATTTTGACTGGAAATGGAAGTTAGCTGGGCAATTACCTGAATCTGCACAGATTTGGCACGTCCGTTTGTAGAGTAACTGTCAATTGTGTTCTGTTCCCAGCAGGAAGATGTAATTTCCGAACAATATCATTCTAGTACCTTTTAAATTCTTCCACAGTATTATTTGGGTAGCAGATGAAATGTAATTGGATTATTTTAGAGCAGCTGAACACCAAAGTGCTCGAGTACACCTTGTTAAACAGGCGCAGCTTCTTGTTTCATGTCACTTGAATGTTTGCCTCGGTGAAGTATCATGTTTTGTCTATTCAAATGCTACGGCTAATGCACTGTTCTCTCCAGCTGGATGTTGTCTTGGAGACCAACCTGGCAACCATCCGCGTTCTCGAGGCAATCCAGAAGAAGCTGTCTCGTTTGTCTGCGGAGGAGCAGGCCAAATTCCGGCTGGACAACACCCTGGGGGGCACCTCGGAGGTGATCCACCGCAAGGCTCTCCAGAGGATATACGCTGACAAGGCAGCAGACATCATCGATGGGCTTCGCAAGAACCCGTCAGTGGCTGTTCCCATCGTGCTGAAAAGGTACTGACTGCCCCTGCAGCCTGCCCCAGGGTCCCTTCCGAAGGGTAATGCACTGTATGCTGTCCAAACTTATGGAAGCTCGGCTAGTTTCTGCCCCTAGGGAGTGTGCCCTCCACAAGGCTGTAAATTTGCCCCAAAAGGTTGTGGCTGGCCCACCCCTGGAAGTGTTCAAGGCTTGGAGCAACATGGTCCAGTGGAAAATGTCTCTGCCCATGGTAGGGGGTGGAACAAGATGATCTGTAAGGTCCCTTTTGAACAAAACCATTCCATGATTCTGTTATTCTGTGAAACGAAAAAGTTCATTTCTATTCTGGACAGTTGGTGTATTCCGTAATAATCACCTAGAGGGAATTGCCCTCCTGAACCAAAATCTTACAGCTCAGCTGGAAGGATATAGAGCTTTTTTAGTTTCCTCTTAAACTTTTTCTTCCCTGGTGTCAGCACTGTGTGTAAGTAAGGGAATTGATGTCCCAGGGCTGACTGTGATCCCTTTCCAAATCCTATGGGCCTACATGCCCAGATCGTGGTGTCTCTGCTATCCCCAGATTCCCTGAAGAATATTTCTGTTGTCAGCCTCCCCTTCCTCAGTTAAAGGGGAGTGGATTGAGCAACTGGTTGAGGTGTGTAAGCAGCACATGCTGGTTTGTGTCTGTGGGACTCCTGGTCCCGTGTGTTGGAGTTCTGGAGCTGGGTGGAGCAGCCTTCCCAGAATACATGCAAGGTCCCAGTTTCCCTACCCTTCTTGGACTGAATCAGGGGTGCTTTGCTTGGGATGCAGAGTCAAGGTTCAGGAGTGCATTCCCAGGGTACTCAGGTGTCCATGCTTTGTTCAGTTGTCCAAACTAAGCTGCCCCTGTTCCACAGGTGAAGCTTTCTGGGGATTTCTGAGAGACCGGGGCCAGCTTTTGTGCCTTCCCTGTCCCTTTATTCCCTCCCTTGGGGCTGCTTTGTTCCTGTGTGGTTTTACCTAAATGTTAAAGAAACACAGAGTGGTTTCTCCAGAAGGGTGTGTCCAGGAGGCACCTTCTGGAAAGCTCCTTTCTGTGGGATGTCTTTGATCCAGGCCCATTTCATTGGGAGTTCAGCTCTTGTCAACACTCACCAAGAACCAGGGGCTGAGACTTTTCTTATATGCTCACCTCTTAGCTCACCTTTGTTTTCTTGATCCAAGGTTAAAGATGAAAGAGGAAGAGTGGCGAGAAGCCCAGAGAGGATTTAATAAAGTCTGGCGAGAGCAGAATGAGAAGTATTACCTGAAATCCTTGGACCACCAGGGCATCAACTTCAAGCAGAATGATACCAAGGTCCTAAGGTCAAAGAGTCTCCTCAATGAGATTGAAAGCATCTATGATGAGGTGAGATGGTCACCAACAGTTTCCTTCCCTCAAGCATATGTGCTTTGCTAGTGCAGTTTCAGTTCCTGTTCCTCACAGCTTGATGAGGGAGAAAATCTCTTCCAATGGTGGAGCTTTCTAGCAGGCTCTTGGGTGGTGGAAAGGGATTGTTTAGGCTGATTTTTATGCTGTTTCTCCTTTGTAGAGGCAAGAACAGGCTTCAGAAGACAATGCTGGAGTCCCCACGGGCCCACACCTCTCACTCGCCTATGAAGACAAGCAGATCCTGGAAGATGCTGCCTCTCTCATCATCCACCATGTGAAGCGGCAGACAGGAATCCAGAAAGAGGACAAGTACAAAATCAAGCAGATCATGTATCACTTCATTCCAGACCTGCTGTTTGCTCAGCGAGGTGAACTCTCGGATGTGGAAGAGGAAGAGGAAGAGGAAATGGATGTGGATGAAGCTACTGGGGCTGCAAAAAAGCACAACGGTGTTGGGGGTAGTCCTCCCAAGACCAAGCTGATGTTCAACAACACGACAGCCCAGAAGCTGCGGGGCATGGATGAGGTCTACAACCTCTTCTACGTGAACAGCAACTGGTATATCTTCATGAGGCTGCACCAGATCCTGTGCTTGCGGCTGCTGCGGATCTGCACCCAGGCCGAGCGGCAGATCGAGGAGGAGACGCGGGAACGGGAGTGGGAGAGGGAAGTGCTGGGCATAAAGCGAGACAAGAGTGACAGTCCTGCCATCCAGCTGCGACTGAAGGAGCCCAGTGAGTGATTCTGGTGGGAGGCTGGGGGGGAAATGGTGTTTACAGAGTGTGTGGCGTCTTCAGGCACGTGACAGCAGTGACCCATTAAGATGGGCTCTCTTTATGGGGAGATGGGAAGATGTAGAGAACATGGGATTTGGACTAGCAGAAGGATAATATACACAGTTATTTCAGAAGAGCTGTCATTGTACACTTGTATATCCCCAAATCCCTGAGTAAAACCTTTCAGAAACAAAAAGCTCATGGAGGAGGCTAGAGCTAGAAAGCAAGAGATTATGAAAATACCTGTGGCCCTAAAAGGTATGATCTTATGTACACAGATTTATGTCCATAAAGGGCAAGTTTAACTAACTCTTCAGGACCAAAATTCACAGCAACCCTTCTTGGGGATGGTGTGCCCATCTCTCTCTCCCCTTCTCTCCTGCTGCAGTGGACATTGATGTTGAGGATTATTACCCGGCCTTCCTGGACATGGTGCGCAACCTCCTGGACGGGAACATGGACTCGTCGCAGTACGAGGACTCGCTGCGCGAGATGTTCACCATCCACGCCTACATCGCCTTCACCATGGACAAGCTGATCCAGAGCATCGTCCGACAGGTGGCTGCCAGCAGGGGCTGGGTGGGGCAGGGCAGAGAAAGCAGGCAGGTTGTTTGCTGCAGTGAGCCCAGGCTCGCGTTGGAGGCTGCGGTGTATGCCCACATGGGGAGTTTCAGGGGTAAGAAGGTAAATTCAGGGTGTTTCTTCACCCAGCTCTCTAAGCCTCATAGTAGAGAAATTATAGAAATTGATTTCTGATCTGTTTGAATTATTGAGAATATCCTCTACAAAGTTCTCCTTGTTTTCCAGATGTTTTAGGATGTAAGTATTCAAAGCATGTCCGGAGCTAATCTTGCTTTAGCATTGAAAAAAAAAAAAGGAAATTACATCTAAATAGTTTCTTTCCTTTCCATCAGTGCTGTAGGAGTGCACACTTTTTCTAAAAACCTTTTGTCTCTTTTATCTGGCTGCTGGAGTAGCTCCTTTTGGCTGTTAAACTCCAGTCCTTTTATTGGGCTGGTAGGAAGAATGTGTGAGCAAAGGAAAAATTCTTATGCCTTTTTGTAGCATGAAGAACAAAAACAGACACAAGGGGCTGGAAGTGAAATAGCTTGAAAGGGCTTTCCTCTTTCAGAAGGGCAGAGCTGCTTTTCAGAAGCCCTTCAGTCCAGAGATTAACTGAATTCAGAAGACAGTTGGGAGACTATTGATTTTTAAACTTACACAAAATATGGATTTGATCTTAAACCTCCCACCCCTCTCCTCAGACACAGCAGCAGCCCCTTGGTGAGGAGAGGACACGCTGTGTCACGGAGCTCTGGCCCTTCCTCCCCTGCTGCTGATCAGAATGTTCTCTGTGTGTAGTTTTTCCCTGAGTAGCTGTGCTTTGCCACCTGCTAATTTTTCTAAAGATATTGTAGGTTTTTCACATAGTAGCAGAGATCATCATCAAGTGGAAGAAACGAAGGGATATTTTTTTGCTTGAGCTCAATCCCATAGTCACACCCTTACTTTATTCTATTCTGATGGGGGTGTAGCAGCCTCCCTGACAAACCCCTTCCCCCATTGCTCCTGTCTGCAGCTCCAGCACATCGTGAGCGATGAGATCTGTGTGCAGGTGACAGACCTGTACCTGTCAGAGAACAGCAATGGAGCCACAGGAGGGCTCCTGGCGTCCCAGTCCTCCCGCACGCTCCTGGAGGCCGCCTACCAGCGCAAAGCCGAGCAGCTCATGTCCGAGGAGAACTGCTTCAAGGTAAGCTCTGAACCGCAGTGTAAAACCAGCAAGAGCTGAGGGCATGCCTCAGAAAGGAGAGGCACTGGTCCTTTAAAAAAGTGCCTTGTTTAGGCAACCAAAAATGAACACAATTAACTCTATCCCAGCCAAAACCGGCACACGCATTGCCAGCTTTTGAGATTAATGCTTCTGTAAGGGCCCCTCAGAAATGAAGTTTCAAGGAGGAATATATTTCCTGGAACAGCAACGAATATCCCCAGTGCTTCACAGCAGCTTTGGGCTGTATCATACTGACTGCTTGGCTGCCACTGCTTTTGATTTGTTAGCTCAAACTCTCCTGTTTCTCTGGTGTCTCAGTTTTGTCGGTTGTTGGGAGGTCTGCCTCTATTCACTGGGCATTAAGTCACTGCTGCTTGCCTACATTGCTAATAAACGTGTGCTAATCAAATCCATAACTTCCTTTGCTAAAGAGGCAGGAAGTGGTCAGGCCCTTTCTGAGCCAGAGAAGTACTTTGGATAAAAGCCTGAGCGTATAGTATCTCTTCCCATGCTCCCAAACTTACTTTGAGCACCCAAGAAGCCCCCAAAACTGCCAACTTGTTTCATTGCCCCTTTGCCCCAATGAGAAGTGAAGGTGTTTGTTTCTATTTCAAACCTCCTCTTGCTGAAGTTCCTTCTGCTTTTTCTTTGTAGCTGATGTTCATTCAGAGCAGAGGTCAAGTTCAGTTAACCATTGAGCTGCTGGACACAGAAGAGGAAAACTCAGATGACCCTGTGGAAGCAGAGGTAAGGGCAGCTTCTCCAGAGAGCTCACTGTGATGGTCAAGGTTGCCCTGGATCAGAGTGTCCAGCTGAGTCGTGGTCTCTTAACACAAGACAAAGAAACATCAAGGACGTGCCATAAAGCTTCCAGTGATGTGAGCAGGCAAATCCTTCTTGATTTATTTTGTGTTAGAAAATACTCAAAACCATGTAAAGAACCGTTGCAGCTGCCTTTTTGGGCATAAGGTGCACAGAGCCTTCAGAAGGGATGTTGTGTTCTTCTGCATGACTTCCAGCTTAGCCTCCTCAGCCCTCACCCGTTGTTTGGTAGGAGGGCAGTGGCTGATGTGCGCTCTGTGCTTGCTTCCAGCGCTGGTCTGACTACGTGGAGCGGTACATCAACTCTGATTCTACCTCCCCTGAGCTCCGCGAGCACCTGGCCCAGAAACCCGTCTTCCTGCCCAGGTGAGTGGCCAGGCTGTGCTGGGAAAGGCCCTTAAAGCTCATCTCATTCCATCCCCTGCTGTGTGCAGACACACCTCCCACTAGACCAGGTTGTTCCAAGCCCTGTCCAACCTGGCCTTGAGATCCACCACCTAAGCTGAGCTACACCCAGCTGTGCAGTGCCAGCAGCGGGTGCTAATTCCAAGAGGGATTCTCTGGTTTGCAGGAATCTGAGGCGGATCCGCAAGTGTCAGCGTGGTCGGGAGCAGCAGGAGAAGGAAGGGAAGGAGGGGAACAGTAAGAAGTCCATGGAGAACTTGGAGAGCCTGGACAAGATGGAGTGTAAATTCAAGCTGAACTCATATAAGATGGTGTACGTGATCAAATCAGAGGATTACATGTACAGGAGGACCGCGCTGCTGCGAGCTCAGCAGGTAGGAGCCAGCCAGAGAATGGGGTGGGTTGCTGGTGTTTCCTGGGACCCAGGGGAAGGAAGGAGGTGTTGCCCTTCCAGCTGTTTGGGAAGCTGTAAAGGTTTGGGTTTATCCAAGATGAAAAGAGCTTGTGACTCTAGATGGGTGAAATTTAGGAGGATTGCACTGGAGGAAACTGATCTGGCCATTTGGATGCTTTGACACTCTCATTATCTCAGCTTACGGGAATATTTCCATCCACTTCTATAGTGTATTTATGTTTCTAAAACAACTACTTACCATGTTTCTTGCTGATGAGATACAGGTAGTGGCTTTAGTTCATCAGATGTAAAGTAATTCTCTAAAACTTTGCATCCACATCAGATGAGAGCATTTTATTGCAGCATAGTGACTCTTTGAAATGCTGCTACTGAGGATTCTGATTGAATTCAGTCTATCTCATTCAACTGGCACAAACCTCAAGGAAATGTAAGCTTATAAGCAGGATACTGTGTGTAACTGCTCTTCACAGAGAATCCGAGTATCAATTCTTGAAGTGTTAAATATGTAGTGTGCAGCTTAGCTCTTGGTTACTGGAATACACTGAGGGAGCTGTAGAAGCTACATTGGATTTTGGAAAACAAATCTATCGGATTTAGCAGTTAATACCCCAAACCAGTCAGGCTTTGGGAGAAGAGCAAACAAACAATAAAATCTGTAAGTTTTATTCTGGAGGTTTAATTATATTGGCTGTTTTCAGTTATGACTGTAGCCATGGCTTTATATCGTATGTCCTCCATTTTACATTCCTTAGGCCCCAAGAGCTGTGCCTCAAAGTGCACAGCTCTTCCTTTCCTGATCCTTCTCTTAAGTCAGGGCTTCTTGAGCCTGTTAGACCTGATCTGGATCTTAATTTTCTGTAGCAATTGTGTCCCCAGTATATGTAATGCATGTTGAACTTGCTCTTTCCTGAGACTGTGCCCCTCTCTGGGGGGCTGGGACAGACCCCGAGGGCTGGGAAGAGCAGGACTTGCCTGGTCGTGGGTGGTAGCAGAGGAGACTGCAGCATCTTCTGGGCAATGCAGAAGGGACTCACTCTGAGCTGGGCATGCAGCTTTCAGGCTCCCGCTGGATATCTTCTGTGTCCCCAGCCCATGAACTGCTGTGTTAAACAAAGAGCATAAACTTTTTTATATTTCTGAGCTCATTTTGCCATATTTTTGCTTGGAGAGGAGCCCCGGGGGGACCCTCATCAGAGCGTTCCCTCTGTCGTTAGTCCAGTGCCTGCATTACAAATTGCCTGTGTGTTTGATCCCCTTGCCAGTCTCAACCAGTAGCCAAGCTTGGTGTTATGCTGCAGTTTGGGGGTCAAAGCTGCCTTTTCCTAACGCCTCTCCTGTTTCTGCAGTCCCACGAAAGGGTGAGCAAGCGGCTGCACCAGCGGTTCCAGGCCTGGGTGGACAAATGGACCAAGGAGCACGTGCCCCGCGAAATGGCAGCCGAGACAAACAAGTGGCTCATGGGTGAAGGCTTGGAGGGCTTGGTGCCCTGCACCACCACCTGTGACACAGAGACCCTGCACTTTGTCAGCATCAACAAGTACCGCGTCAAATACGGCACGATATTCAAGACACCCTAGGAGTCCCCCGGGGCGAGGGAAGAGCCCGGGAGATGTGTGTGTGTGCGCGCATCCAGGGAAGGAGGGAGATGCCTTTCTCCCCTCACTGTGTATCTCCTAACATGGCCACTTGACTAGTGCGTGGCTGGTACAGCCTGTCCCGGCGGGATTCCCCGTGGGGATGCGGCTCTCCGCGCGGGGCCGTGGGCTGCCGGCCCTTTCCGAGCAGGAAGGACCCTTCTCTGAACTGAGCCATCCCAGAGAAACACCACGAGCTCGTACACACCAGCAGCGTTGAGGCTTTGACTCCCCGGAGGCCCTGAGCGGCGAGGGAGGGGAACAGGATGCTCTCCACCGCCGGCCCGCTGGGATGTGTCCCCAAAATCCGCAGGTGCTGTCGCCACCGGAGTCTCCTCTCCTGGCGGGCTCCGGCGTGCGGCCGTGGGGCAGCGGGCCCCGGCTTCCTCTGCTTCCTCCCTTCCCTCCCAGGCTGGACTCACCCTGTGCAGATCGGTCTGTCCTTTCTAGTGCCAGTGGAACTGTTTTATTTTTATTTTGGGTTTTTGGTTTTTTTTTTTTTTGTTGTTTTGTACCTGCTTGTTTACTAGTCTCTCCTAGTGCCATGCACCAGCTTTTCACACACATGTACGTACACACACACAGCAGAGAACAACACGATTTTAACATGTTCCCCTCCTTTTTTGTAAATAAATGTACAAATTGTCAATTTTTTTTGTTTTTTTCCTTTTTGGGTTTTTTTTTTTTTATTAAAGGAATTATGCTTGATGTGCTAGCATAACTGTACTAGCTTCTTGTGTACCATAGTACCAGGTGGCTTGAGAATTAGTACCGACAGACAGACCGATGGAGACATTTATTACACTTTTTACCAAAGGGAGTTATCATTGTAGTGCTTTTGTGTGGAAACTTTTTTCTCCTTTTTTTGTAAATAAAAAAAATAATGTCTTTGTTCTTAACTGGAGGAAGACACTCGCTCACCCACAGCTGTGTTCCTGGTCTGAAAGGCACTGTTGCAGCATGCAGGTTTTGGGGTGGGAGAGGGGAGGGAAGAGGGAGGTGTGATCCCAACCCCTTTTCTACAGCTGGCAAGAGGAAACAGCAGAGGCAGCGTGTGAGTTTGGGGGTTAAACAACGGAGGTATAAGCAGCCTGAAGGAAATATAAATATAGAGTATATAATTTTAATTTTTTAAAATGTTTGGCTTTTTTCCTGGTGGGTAATTTTTATCCACCTTGTCTTCCAGCTCCAAGGATCTTCGCTTTTGGGAAGTGTTGCTGAGCAACTCAGCTGGGGCTGATTGTGCTGATGTATTTTTCCCTTTCTGTGTTGGAGAAAACATCATGGGAAATACCAAGCCAGTATTTGACAGAGCTGCTCTGTGTGTGTGTGTGTGTGGGCAAGAGAAGGAGGAGAGACTGGGGGGGGGGGGGGGGGGTCTTGGTGCATTTCACTCCAGAAATCCACATATGGGATATATATTTTTTTAAGTAGAGAAATTTAACACTGGCAGATATTTAAAATGTGGGGGAAGATTCTGAATTTAAAAATAAAGAAGTCAGCACTGACTTTGTAAGCCACTGCACCATGTCTCCTCAAAAAGAGGTGGCAAAAATCCGTGCTGCTAGTCCTACACCCCTGGATAGGGAGCCACGAGCAGGGCTCTGCTATGGCTTCAGCCCCTCCCAGGGACTCGCTGTGTCCTGGGACAGCAGGTTCACAGAACCACAGAAGGGCCTGGGCTGGAAGGGACCTTAAATATCACCTGGTTCCAGATTCTCTCCTCCTGTCACCACAGCTCCTTCCCTGCTGCGGAGAGAGGCCGGGAGCAGGGCTGGAGGGGGGACCTGGAGCCGGGGTGGGAGTCACAGCCCCGAGGGGCCACGAGTCATTGGCAGCCAGGTCTGGAACGGGAGCCTCCTATGGAGAAGAGGGAGAGAAGGAAGAGCCCAGGAGGGGATTTTCACACTTTGCTAGCAATAAATCACCCGTTTCTCCTCCTTTGCTGTAACCAGGCAGGAAGGGGATCTCCTATCCTCTTCCATTCCAAAGGTGTCATGCACTCTCCCCGATTCTTTCTCCCCTTTTTTTATTCTGGTGTATGCTCAAGGTGATGTGGAAGGGAAAGCCTTTGGTGATTTAGCCTTTTGGCCAGCTTGGAAGTACCAGCTGCTACTGCTTGGTTGGGGGTCCTGTGCCTGCATGTCACTGAGCCAAGGGGGGCTGGTGCAGGTGTCTGGGACACACCGTGGGGACACCTCTGCCTCTGGTGCTCCATCTGACATCCCAGCTCTGCTCCCAGCCTGTACAATAGCAGAGGTTTGCTTTTTTTCTAATTTTCTTTTTATTTGATCTTGCTTTTTGTATTCTGTAACGTGATCCTCGGCCCACAACCCATGTGATTTCTATACCAATGTTGTAAACTTGACTGTAGCACAGTATTTCCATTAAAACATCAGGGCTGAGCATCGTGTACAAATTCTTCCTTCCCTCCTGGTGATAATGTCAGTTTGGGGTGATTTGGAGGCAAACCAGGACATGGAGAGGAGGATGGAGGATTGCTTAGGCTGAGGAACAGTGATGAGGAGGGTTCTGCCTTCTCACCTAGGGAGCACTCAGGGTGGGATAAGAATCTTCTCCCAAATTTGACAAGCAAACACATTCTCCCCAGAAGCAGCAGAGACACAACCATGGTCTCAAGGAGCTCTCAGCAGAAACGAGCAAGAGACTTGTCTGTTCGCTCATGAAAATTAGGGCTCCTGAGCAGCCACCTCCAAACACTCAATGAGGAAGAAGATCAGCAGCTTGTGTGTCCACCAGGGAGAGCTTGTGAGGATTCCCCCGCACAAATAACTCTGAGACAGGAGCTCCAACCCTACCATGGGCACAGCACCACCGAGACCCGCTACTCACGTGGGCCCAAAAGACTCTCCCACTTGAGCCGGCCCGAATTCCTGCACGACAGCCTCCTCGTACGGGATGCGCCGCGGAGTCTGCGAGGAGGAGAGATGGAGGCGACAGGACGGCGATCCCCGGGGCCGTCCCGAGCCGCAGAGCTCCGGGCGGGCTCCGGGAGGGCCCCGGGAGAGCTCCAGGGCGGGCTCCGGGCGGGCTCCGGGCGGGCTCCGGGAGGGCTCCAGGGCGGGCTCCGTGAGGGCCCCGGGCGGGCTCCAGGGCGGGCTCCGTGAGGGCCCCGGGAGGGCCCCGGGCGGGCTCCGGGAGGGCTCCGGGAGGGTCCCGGGCGGGCTCCAGGGGTGGGCTCCGGGCGGGCTCCGGGAGGGTCCCGGGCAGGCCCCGGGAGGGCCCCGGGAGGGCTCCGGGAGGGCTCCGTGAGGGCCCCGGGCGGGCTCCGGGCGGGCTCCAGGGCGGGCCCCGGGCGGGCTCCGGGCGGGCTCCAGGGCGGGCCCCGGGAGGACTCCGGGCGGGCTCCGGGGCGGGCTCCGGGCGGGCTCCAGGGCGGGCCCCGGGCGGGCCCCGGGCGGGCCCCGGGCGGGCCCCGGGCGGGCCCCGGGCGGGCCCCGGGCGGGCCCCGGGCGGGCCCCGGGGCTCGGCGGCGCCTGCGCCGCGCGGGGCGGGGCGGGGGCTCGGCCGCTGCCATGGCCGCGATCAAGAACCGGCGGACGGCCCTGGAGCGAGTGGAGAAGTTCCTCTCCGACACCTACTTCACCGACTGCAACCTGCGGGGCAGGTGGGCGGCGGGGGGACTCTCCGGGACACCGGGATAAGCTCCGGTGTGTCCCCTCGGCGTGGGGACGCTACCCCGGGGCGCTGGCGGCTGTGGGTGCGGGGCTCGGGGACTCAGCGGGCTCTCGCTGAGGGGATAAATCTCAAACGCACACACACACACACACACACACTCACACACACACACACAGAAACACACACACACACACACTGACACACACACATACACATGCACGCACACACACACTGACACACACGCACACACACATGCACACACACACTGACACACGCACGCACACACACACACACACACGCTCTGACACACGCACACACACACACACATACACACACTGACACACACACACACTCCCTCCCTCACTCAGCATAGAGCGCTGCCTCGGGCCTCCGCGGGCCCCTCAGCCCCCCAGCCCTCCCCTGGCCACCCGCGGCCAACAGGGCCCTTATTACTCTGCTGACATTATTGAGGGCGTTGGGTGGTGGCTGGGCGATCCAGCCGTGCTCTGAAAGCTCTCCGTACCACTGCTGGGTCAGTCCACGTGGGACTGATCTTGTTCATGTGTCCTGCCCATCTCCAACCACAGGCTTTTCGGGGACCGCTGTCCGCCGGCATCGCTGTCCTACTTCCAGACTCCGCGGCGCATCCCGTACGAGGAGGCTGTCGTGCAGGAATTCGGGCCGGCTCAAGTGGGAGAGTCTTTTGGGCCCACGTGAGTAGCGGGTCTCGGTGGTGCTGTGCCCGTGGTGGGGTTGGAGCTCCTGTCTCAGAGTTATTTGTGCGGGGGAATCCTCACAAGCTCTCCCTGGTGGACACCCAAGCTTCATTGAGTGCTTGGAGGTGGCTGCTCAGGAGCCCTAATTTTCATGAGCAAACAGACAAGTCTCTTGCTCGTTTCTGCTGAGAGCTCCTTGTGACTATGGTTGCGTCTCTGATGCTTCTGGGGGAGATGTGTTTGCTTGTCAAGTTTGGGAGAAGATTCTTATCCCAGCAGTGGTCAGATAAGATGTCACTGACGGTCTCTCTGGGGTTCCAGAAGGGCACAGGTTAAATCAGGTGTGTATGGCCAGGCAGCATCCTTGTGTGTGAATCCCATCAAACTCGTGGGCTGTCCCCACTCTGGTTTTTCCATGGAGGGCTCTGGGGAAGTGTGCTTTCCCTCGGTAGAAGGTCACACAGTGGGCTGAGGTTGCTGCTTGCTCTCTTCCAGGTGGGAGACCTGCTGGTTTAAGGTGGAGCTGAGCATCCCCCCGGCATGGGCAGGGCGGGAAGTGCACTTCGTCTGGGAGAGTGATGGGGAGGGCATGGTGTGGCGAGATGCCCAGCCTGTCCAGGTATGGAGACACGGATCAAGGCTGTGCCAGCTGCTCTGCTATGTACACTGTGGTGACCTTTGGAGCCCCTGCCATGTTCTGTGGTGGTGCATGCAGGGCTCTGTTCCTGTTCTTGTGACAAAAATTATCCCACAGCATGTGGGACCAGCCCCTCTGTCCAGATGGACTTTGGGGTATCTTATCCTGCCCATCCAGCCTGCTGTCATGGACCTCTGCTGACATGCTGAATGTGCCATCTTCCTGTGCAGGGATTGACTAAGGAAGGTGAGAAGACCAGCTACATCCTGACAAGAAGCCTGAAAGAATCAGAGCCCCACAGGTGGGTGGTCAGGCGAGCAGAGCCCCCCACTGCTGGGGGACCTTGGTGTTGTTGGAAGCCAAGAGGCTGAGGACACACACATCCTTATCTGTGTCCTGGTGCTTGTGACCTGCTCCCTGATGGTTTCCTCTTGTCCCCACAGCCTGACACTGTACGTGGAGCTGGCCTGCAATGGGCTCTTTGGAGCTGGCAAGGGCAGCATGATCGCCCCTCCAGACCCCGACAGGAGGGTTACCCTGAGCAAGGCTGAGCTGGTTGTCTTCAACAGAGATGTCTATGAACTGCTGGTGGATATGGAAATACTGCTGGACATGGCTCAGGTCTGGGAGCTCCTCTTCCCTTCTTTCACCTTTTCCTCCGCTCCATTGCTTCTCCTCCTGCTGTTCTGTGACCTGAGACCTTAGAGGAGAAAATGTTTGCTGCTTCTGCTTTAGCACAATTGACACTGTCTGGGCTTGATGATCCTCATGGGTGTTTTCCAACTCAGGATGTTCTAGAGTAGGAGAAAACTGAATTGAGAGAAGCCACAAGTGTTTTTTCAGCCTCTTCCTGCTCCAAAGCAGGATATATTAATCACAGTCCCTGGAATGGGCATATGGGATTTGGAAGGCATGTGAGAAAAGGCAAAAGGCTGTGTTTGTGAAGCAGGGACATGGTGTTTACCTGTTATGACTGCCTGAGATAGATGTTGAAAGGAGGTAGCAGGTTCTCCTGGAGGCAGGTGACATCTGAGCTCATACAGTGGCCAGAGTCTTACTTTTATCCCTCTCAACCCCAGCTCCTCGGGGAGGAAAACCAGAGGAGTTTCCAGGCACTGTACACTGCCAACCAGATGGTCAACGTGTGTGATGTTACGGACCCCTCCACCTTCCCCGCTGCACGTGGCCTGGCTGCAGCCATCTTCAGCCAGAGGAACGGCGAGAGCCAGCACACCATCCATGCCATGGGACACTGCCACATTGACTCTGGTGAGAGCAGCACAGCGCTCCTCTCCTCTCACCTGGAGGCCAGAGTGTGCTGCCCAACAGGAGAACAGGCTGCCCTTGGGCTCCAGGCACAGGATGCCATGCCTTGAGAGAAGGGAATGGGCCTCTGTGCTGCCCCATTGCTGGTGTGTCACTGGGGCAGTGTGGGAGTGTGGGTCTGGCTAGCTGTGCCCTTTGGAACACTGATGGGACTGGGGATGAGGGGAGAATTACAGTCTGCTGTCTTCCACCTGTTGGGCTTCAGCCCTCGATTTCCCATCCCAGGAGGGGTTTCAGAGAGGTTCCAGCTCTGTGAGGGGCTTGTGTTAGGTAATAACCATGGTGGGGCCATGCCTGTCCCTGCAGCCTGGCTGTGGCCGTATGAGGAGACCATCCGTAAGTGCGCCCGGAGCTGGGTCACCGTGGTCCATCTGATGGAGCACAATCCAGAGCTGACCTTTGCCTGCTCCCAGGTGAGTGATCTCCCTCTGGACACCTCTCCTCGGCTGGTGGCATGTTGCTTCTCCAGCTAAAGGAGGTGGGGGGATGTAACGAAGCAGAAGTGTTGCAGAGAGAAGGGACAGGGTGTGGGGGGAGCTGGGGCTGATCCCTGTGCTCTGGCAGGCCCAGCAGTTCGAGTGGGTGCGGAGCTGCTACCCCGGGCTCTATGCACGCATTCAGGACTTCGTGGCCAAGGGACAGTTCATTCCTGTTGGAGGCACCTGGGTGGAAATGGTGAGTAGCATGGTGAGCCTGGCTTGCCACAGCCTCCTTGTGCCATCCTCTGGGACCAGGCCTGACATTCAGGGGAGAACGGGGCCTTTGCTGAGCCTTCTGGTGGGCAGTGGTCTCCAGGAACAGCAGCTGTCTGAAGTGCCCAGCCTAGCACAAGTACAATCCTCCCAAATTGTTCCCTGAGAAAGGAGCTTTGGACTCCCTAGTGTGTTCCTCCTTTCCCCCTGTGCCGAGCCCTGCCGAGGTTCTCCCCACGATCTGCCAGGCCAGGTGGGTGGGAATGGAGGTCTTACGAGATCTCTCCTTCCCTGGTTCCTGGCTTTGCTCATGGACTCCCTGTGTCTTCCCCCCAGGATGGGAACCTGCCCAGCGGGGAGTCCATGGTGCGGCAGTTTCTCCAGGGACAGAGGTTCTTCCAGGAGCAGTTTGGCCGGATCTGCTCGGAGGTGCTTGTTCTTTTCCATCACGCCTTCCTTGCCCACCATCTCCTTCCCCCCCATACTCTTTCTGAGGTTGGGTGACTTGTGTGTGTCCCTCTCCCTCTGCTCCCGTGCTCCCAGTTCTGGCTGCCGGACACGTTTGGGTACTCAGCCCAGCTGCCCCAGCTGATGCGTGGCTGTGGGATCCAGCGATTCCTCACGCAGAAGCTCAGCTGGAACCTGGTGAACTCCTTCCCGGTGAGCTGTGCTGCCTTCTCCCCAGGGATGGACTGTGGGTGCTGGAGTCTTCTGCAGGGCTGGACCACCTGTTGGTTCCACAGTTCCTCAGTTCAGCTAACACAGGCTCTGCTTCCAGAAGCCACTAGGTTTTGGTGGCAGTGATGTTCTGTCAGGCTTTAGGAAAGAGGAAGGATGTGACTAGAGATCCCAGCCAGGCCCCTGGCCTAGGTACTCCTACTTCCAGATGGGAAGGTGTGACTTGTGTGTGGGTTCAACAGACAGTAAATCCAGCCCCTGCCCTGGTGACATTCCCTGTTCTTGTCCTCTCCTTGAACTGATCCATCAGGGCATCCTGCACCTCCCTGGGGAGAAAGTGAAGGCCCAGTTTGAATCCTGAAGAGGCTCTGAAATGCCCTTGTGCACCGCATTTTCCCTTCTCTCCCCTGCAGCATCACACGTTTTTCTGGGAAGGCATTGACGGTTCCCAGGTCCTGACCCATTTCCCCCCTGGTGATTCCTATGGGATGCATGGGCGAGTGGAAGAGGTGAGTGAGGTTGCCAGACCTACATGAGAAGGGCAGTGCCAGCCCCCTGAGGCAGGTGTGAGGCTCCTGGGAGAGGGCACTGCCTGGGAAGGGAGCAGGAGATCTGGCAGCATTGTTGGACAAAGGCTGTTGGGGTGCCTGACTCCAAGATGTGCCCACACTTGATTTAGGCACTTAGAGGAGCAAGAGTGGGCTTTGCATCCTAAAGACTGACCTGGCTTTCTTGTATGGAGCTGTGGGAGCTGGGGCTGGGTGCCAGGGGATTGCAGCTGCCCAAAAATCCCTCCAGATGCTGAAAACAGTGAAGAACAACAAGGACAAAGGCCGTGTGAACCACAGCGCATTCCTCTTTGGCTTCGGGGATGGAGGAGGGGGACCCACACAGAAGATGCTGGATAGGATGAAAAGAATGAGTAACACAGATGGGCTGCCCAGGTGAGAGGAGAGCTCCCATCCTCTCTCCTGGCAGGGGCATTTGCTTTGAGACAGGCCTGGCCTTCAGCAGCCAAAAGAAAGGAAGAAGGGCAAGCAGAAGGCTGGGCAGGATTTTCAGGGAAATGGACTCTCTCCATCATCAAGAGCTGTAAGAACAGGTCCACAGGGCAGCTGTGGACTGCTTGTGAGCCCTCAGGAGAGCAGTGGGGTGAATGGCCAGCACAGCAGCTGTGCCTGGCAGTCACTGCCTGCCTGGGGAATGTCCACAGGAGAGGGACAGAGTCACAGGGTCACTGGAGAGGGGCAGGAGAAGGGTGAGGGGAATACTTTGTATGGTTGTATTGCAGTTCCTGAGGCCTGTTATCCATGGCTAATGGATGCACCATTAGCCATGTCACAGGCTTCTCCCCAGCTCATCACTGTGTGTGTGTGTGTCCCACAGGGTGCAGATCTCCACCCCTGACCAACTCTTTTCTGTCTTGGAGAAGGAGTCATCCCAGATGTGCACCTGGGTGGGAGAGCTCTTCCTCGAGCTGCACAACGGCACCTACACCACACAGGCCCAGGTGAGGGTCCCACTCCCAGCAAGGGGCCCATGCAGGCTCATGACACCTGCAAGCACCCAACCCTGCTGCACTGGAGCTGGGATTCCACTGTGGGTGTGAGAGTTCCTCTCCCAGCTACCCGCTCCCTCAGCATCTTCCTTCTGTCCTTAATTGGCACCAGATAAAGAAAGGGAATCGGGAATGTGAGCGGATTCTCCATGACGTGGAAGTGCTCAGCAGCCTGGCTGTGGCTCAGGACACGGCGTTCCAGTATCCTGCCAGCCAGCTCCAGCAGCTCTGGAGGTGAGGGAGTGTTTGAGCACTGGTGGTACTGGGAGAGAGTTCAGTGCTGCAGCGCTGTGTGTGCACAACTCCTGCCATAAACTGATCTGGAATCTACCTGGAAAGAATCTGCTGCTTTGCTTGTTTCTTCTGCTGAAAGGTAACACCAAACCCTCACTGCTCTGCTGCCTGGAAGCTTCATTTCCTACCCAAGTGTCTTCCTCCCCAGTTTTGGCTTGTTTGAGCTTGTGCAACAACGTATCTCATAGCCCTGAGGGTTAGAAACAAATAGCTCTTAGTGCCTGTGGTTGTGGTTTACTGAGATGACATTGACGAGCCCTAACATGAAGGGATTTAAAGGATGCTGTGGAAAAAATCCTTTTCTCTCAAGTGTTGGGTAATGGGGGAATAAGGAACAGTTATTAAGTTTGTCTGTCTTGCAAATAGGGCTCTTGTTTGAGAGAAGAACTTGTTCTAAGCCAGCACAAATCCAGTGCTCTCTGCTGCTTTCTTCCCTGGTGTCTGCTCTCTGTTTTAGGTTATTGCTGCTCAACCAGTTCCATGATGTCCTGCCAGGCAGCTGCATCCAGCTGGTGGTTGAGGATGCCCTGCAATACTACACAGGTGAGCAGGGAGTTTGGCTAGGAGGGCGCTCACCTGTGGGAGCAGGTCCTGCCTGGTGGGGCTGCGGGGAGGTTCCAGCCTGGACTGCCAGGCCAGCCTCAGCAGGCGTGTCGAAATAATGTTAGATTAGCAGGAAAGCCAAGGGATTGAGCACCATCCCAATTTATTGGCTTTTCTGCTTGCTGCTGGCATGCCAGGATAGACTCCCACCAAGGTTTGTTTCTGCCTGCCCAGGGGTGCTTGCAGGAGCTTCGTTAACCAGAATTTTCCAGCTGAGCTGGCACAGCTCATTGTAATCTTTTAATAACAAAGTTGAGAATAATTGTACACTTGAATCACTAATAGATAATAATAATTAATGATAATTAGCAATTGTAGCTTGGAAGGAGATAAACTGTGTGTGTGTACATTGCACAGGGAGTGCCAGAAGCTCTCTCAGAGCCAACTCAGGCCCTTTTATTGCCCAGAGATCCGCAGGGCTGGTGCTCAGCTGCAGGAGGAGGCTGTGCAAGCCCTGTGCAGGGATCTGCTGCAGCCCGAGGCGTGCAGCACCCGGAGCACCCTTGTGTTGAACACGTTGTCCTGGGAACGCACCGAGGTGATCTCCAGGCCTGGGCCAGATGGGACAGAGGCTTTGGGTATGTCTGACCTGGGAGTAGCTCTTGTATCAGAGTTTCTTACAGGGGCAGAGATAGCTAACATGGAAATACTCTGCCTCTCCCTGCCTTGGGGAGGGTTTTATTGACTGTTCAGTTTGTTCTTTGGACAGCTGGAAAGGGGATGAAGTCCCCTGAAGCATGCATGAAGAAGAGGAGGGTGTGGGAGGAGGCGGTAGATCTGACATGACAGCAGCAGGGCAGCAGTGGTGTCACTTAGGGTTCAGTCTGGGGTGAGTGAACAGAACCTCTTTGCTTTCCAGCTCTGGTGACAGTCCCCAGCATGGGCTATGCTCTAGTGCAGGAGCCATTTGTGCCTCCTCAGCCTGTGGCAGTGAGGAAACAGGTGAGCACAAGGCAGATTTCCTCACGTCTGTGTTCCCCACCTCAGAGGTTTTTTGAGGAGAAATCAGGGTTAGGGTTGAAAGGAGGAGAAATTTAAGGAATCCACTTGTTAGATTTGCATTGGAGGCACTCGGCTCCCGCAGCTATGGGTCTGACACCTGTTTCTGGCCTTTTCCCAAGGAGGATGGCTCCATTACCATGGAGAATGGGGTAATTGCTGTCTGCCTGGACATGATGGGGCGCCTGACCTCTCTTCAGCTGCTGGAATCAGGGAGGTCTGTGTCACTCAGTCCCTGGCCCTGAGCTCCTCAGACCTCTCCCAGGACTTCTCACTGTGTGCCTTTCTCCACTGCCAGTCCTTCTGATGCTGCTGTTCCCCTGTTCCACTTTCTTTCAGAGAGTCAGTCCCAGATGGCTGCTATGCCAACCAGTTTGCACTCTTTGATGATGTTCCCCTCTACTGGGATGCCTGGGATGTGATGGATTATCACTTGCAAACCAGGTAGAGGAGCAGTGTGTGCAGCACTTGGGTTTTGGCTTTGTGCTGAGGTTCTTGCCTCCCTGTTAGTCCTAGCTGTAAGAGAGCATTCCCTCTGGAGAAGTGAGTGCCTGCTGTGTGTGGCTGCATTGGGATTTGGATCTACCAGGCTGAGCCTATCTCTGCCTTCATTCCTTTCTCCAGGAAGCCAGTGACAACGCTGCTGAAGCCTCTGGAAATCAGCCTGGCTGGGGGCCTGCGAGGAAGTGTGAGGTTCTCCCTGCAGGTTGGGAAAAGCAGCACCTTAACCCAGGAGATCATCCTGGATGCCCTGTGCCCGTACCTCCGCTTCCTGACCCAGGTTTGGCCCGTGGCTGCTGTGTGAGACTGACGTCCCGTGCAGCTGGGAGCTGGGGAGCTGAACCTTGTGCCTGAATTATATCCCCCCTCCCTGTTTTCTTCCCTGGAGTCCCCTGCTGCCTGTCCTCCTCTGCAACAAGGTGGATCCCAAGGGCCAAGGGTGGAAGTGGGGCCCACCAGTTCATCCCTGTTGAGACTCTGATGTGTTTTAGTTGTAGGTGACGTGGACTGACTGCTGCACACCAGGACACGAGAAGTGCAGTCCCTGCCTGTCAGTCCCCCACTGTGACATCCTTCTGCTGCCACATTTAGGTCGAGTGGAAGGAGGCTCACAAGTTCCTGAAGGTGGAGTTCCCCGTGCAGGTCCGGAGCACAAACGCCACCTACGAGATCCAGTTCGGGCACCTGCAGCGGCCAACGCACTGGAACACGTCCTGGGACTGGGCTCGCTTCGAGGTGAGCAGGAGCTGCTCTGGCCCTGGGCTCAGCTGCTCCTGCTCCAGCAGCAGCTCCGTGTGCTGAGCTCATCCCTCGGTGCCTGCTGCAGGTGTGGGCTCACAAGTGGCTGGATCTCTCTGAGCATGGCTTTGGGGTAGCTCTGCTGAACGACTGCAAATACGGAGCATCGGCCCACAGGAACATCCTCAGCCTCTCCCTGTGAGTTAGGGATGGGAGAGGGGGGAGCTGCTGTGGCACTCTGCCTTCTGAGGTGTCTCTCGGAAGTCAAGGCAACACCTGCTCCTAAATGACCTTAGTTACAACAAGGAAATAGCCTGCTGGGTGGCTGTTTTCTGAGAATTTGGCTGACTTACATTATCTAAGTCAGTTAGAACTAATTCCTGTGAACTGTGCTCAAAGACAATTCAGGAGAGATCAAACTCATATTTGTAGGGGTAGCTTTTCTGTTGCTAACCAAAATGTACCCCAGGAAGGGAGGCTTAAGGAGAGAAAAGGAACAGGGTGTTAATGCTACAGGTGCATACAAAGCTAAAAGGAGCTGCCTATTTCAGTTTGACTGTCAGCCCAATTTTCACAGGATGACAACCCAGTTTTTTAGCTTCTGGAACTGTCCAGGGTCTGTTTGCTGTTGTGTTTTTGCTTCCCCTTTGGGCCCAGCCTCAAGGCAGCAAGGGAAGCAGTTGTCTTGTTGTGACAGTGCTCTGGGTGAGAGTGGGTGCTGCCAAGGCACTGGTCTCACTAACCTCATGTTGCCTTAGGCTGAGAGCACCCAAGTCCCCTGATTCCACGGCAGACATCGGACACCACCAGTTCACCTATGCTGTCATGCCTCACCAGGGTGAGTGACAGAGCTGGGCCCCACGGGGACATGCAGGGTGGGAGCTGCTCCAGTGAGCTTGGGGTGAGCGTGCCTCTGGCTGTGTGTGTACAGAGGCTGACCAGAGAGAGGTTCTTGTGCTGCAGGTTCCTTCCAGGAGGCCGGTGTGATTCAGCAAGCCTACAACTTGAATTTCCCCCTCCACGTGCTCCCAGCCAGCAGTCCCCAGTGCCCAGCCTGGAGTGCCTTCTCTGTCAGCTCACCTGCCATCGTGCTGGAGACTGTCAAGCAGGCAGGTGCTGGGGCAGTGGAGGGGAGGGCAGAGGGGCTAGGGTGCTGTTGTTGAGCAAGGCTTGCCCTTTCACCCACGCCAAGTGGTGGTCAGGCTCAGCTGAGCACAGCAACTTGTGTTGGAGACGCTGTGCCTGTCTCATCTGTCTGAACTCCCCAAAGGCCGAGGACAGAGCTGAGGCTGTGGTGGTTCGGCTCTACGAGGCCCATGGCAGCACAGTCAGCGCCTGGCTCCAGACCTCCCTCCCCGTTAAGGAGGCGATGCTGTGAGTCCATGCCAGAGGGCTGGGGGTGCTTGGGGATGGAGATCAGTCCTTCAGCCTTGTGCTTTGCCCCCCAGCTGTGACCTCCTGGAGCGTCCGGTTGTGCAGGGCCACCTTCCTCTGGAGCAGCGGGGCCTGAGGCTTTCCTTCACACCCTTCCATGTGCTCTCTGTCCTCCTGGTCCTGCTGACACCAAACATCACCCCTTGCTGATGCTGCAGCCACCTGGACCAACACTGTGAGCTTGTTCCCCATCCCAAGAGTTGTGCAGGGTGACAGAACCCAGGCCTGGTTCAGGGGTTCCGTATGGTGGAAAAATCTCTCTTCCAAGCCGTGCTTCCAAAGAAAGGCTCAGCAGTCTCTGTTGTCTGGTCTCAAGGCAGTTTATTGCAAGTTATCTAGAAGATTTTCTTCTGGGGCTGCTGTGGTTTGCTCACAGCTCAGGCAGAGGCACACACACACCCTGACATCCTCTCTGACTCCCGACTGCTTCTTCTCTCCCCGCCCAGGGCTGCTGCTTTCTTTTACATGGTACATTACTTGTTACATGGGTACAGTTCTTCCCCAATGCCTATTACCTATATTAAATGGTGCCTTTCTATCTTTTATATGGTACATTACGTGTTACATGGGTACAGTTTGTCCCCAATGCCTATTACCTATATTAAATGGTGCTTTTCTATCTTTTATATGATACATTACGTGTTACATGGGTACAGTTTTTCCCCAATGCCTATTACCTATATTAAATGGTGCTTTTCTACTCTAAAACAATCTGTGAGTGCCAACATCACCAAGAACATGGAGGTGAGGAAGAAGAAAGAGGAGGAACAGGACCAGCCTACATTCCTCCATCCTAAAACCTCTGACCCACATGTACAAAATAAACCCCCCCCTCTACAGGTGTTAAAACCCCCCTGTACAGCACTCAAAAATTCTTCCCTCTGCTTTGTAACTACTCCTACTGTAATATCTAAACTTTTGTGACTTCTTGTTCTTCCTGCAAGGCTGGTAAATCGTTCCATGGCTCAAACCCAAAATCACAGCTGTTTCCAGCTGCCTGCCAGGGTCTCAAATGCTTCTGACCTGGGCCCGGAACCTCCAAAAATGTCTGAGGGACATTTTGAGTTCCAACAGCAGGGCAGCAGTTCCAGAGAAGGGCATTGTCCCCGTGTCCTGAACCCAAGTGTCGGAGAGCAGCACTGGAACAACCCTGCTCCTCAGGGAAGGAGGACAGCTGCCCACTGCCCAACCAGGGTAGGTGGTCTTGAGTGAGTTCTGAGCTCATTTAAGTGTGAACAAAGGTACAGACAGGCTCGTGGCCCTGCATGGGCTCTGCTCCAGCTGTAGAGGTTTGGGGAGCAGCAGCTTCCACAGTGACTCCTGTGTCACAGCCTTCATCTTGTCCAGCAGTGAGTGTAAAAACACACTCCACTCCTTCCCTTCTCCCCCTGCCTGCCCCTTGCACTGCCTTTGCAGAAGAGGAAACCCAAAAAATCGAGAATTACATAAAAACAAGCTCCACCCTGTTTACTTAACTTGTTTTCAGGTAACTGCACTGACCTGCTTCCCCCCAGGGCTTCTGTTGTAGTTGCTCTTTTAGTGTCCACCTGAGCAGGATCTCACTCACTGGGGAGGCTGAACTTACCTTTATTTTGGGGGGATGAGGTGGAGGGAAACTCTGTTCCAGCCCCTGTGGGGAAGAGGCTGAGCACAGAGGAATTTATCCTTTGCATGAAAAGGCATGCACAGTGATTTCTACACAAAATACTTTATTAGTCAGCTAAAAACAGTGATTGGATCAGCAGCCAGAAAGGGAAGAGGGACAGGGAAGAGTCAGAGTCCAGCACAACATGTTGTCCTGGCTCTTTTTCCCCTGAAATGCCTGTGGACAGCAGGAAAAAGCCCCATCACCAGGCTCAGCTTCTCCCTCCCACACTGGCAGGATGCCACAGTAGCAAATAAGTGTGAGCACAGGTGGGGAGCAGCTCCATTTTCACCAGCACTAACCCTGATCTGTGGCCAGGCCCTGCCTGAGCTCCTCCTGGCCCCCTTGAGTGCCCCTCAGGAGGTGGCAGCAGGTGACACTCACACAGCAGGGGCTGCACCTGGAGAAGGAATTGAGGAGTCAGAGGGCAAGGAGGTATCTGGCTCTGCCCCTTGGACTCCTGTCCTGCCCCTCCGTCCCCTTGGCACAAGGGAGCTCTCCCACAGCCCCCAGGTGTGCACCAAAGCCAGAGGCACTGCCAGGCTCACCTTGGCCCCTGCGGGCAGACGTCCGGCGGCTTCTTCTGACACTCAGAGGCTCCTCAGGCGAGGCTGGAGCAGCAGTCACTGCCCTCCTCCCACGGGCACGTCCCTTCCTTGGCCTGTCAGCCTGCCCTCCCTGCTCTTCCTTCTCTTCCTCCTCCTCCTCTGCCTTTGGGGGGTTTGCTGCAGCCCTGCGGCGCTGCTTCGAGGCACGTGGGGTGACCTGGGTGGGCGTCAGAGCCAGAGCTTACCAAGGTGGAAAACTCCATGTAGGATCATCACCATGACCTCGTGAGCAGCCTGAGCAAGGCAGGGGCAGCAGGACAGCCAGAGACAGCCACAAAGCTGCTCACCTTGGGGCTCGGTGCCTCGGGGTCTGCCTTCAGCTGGGGGCTCTTCTTGCGGGGCGTCTTGCGGGGTCTCTGCCCTGCACGAGAGGATGTGCCCAGCTTAGGAGGGCTGAGGAGAGGATGAGGCAGAGCCTGCACCCCAAGGGACAGCCCATGGCACAGTGACCTTGCAGGGATGCTGTTCTGAGTGAGGAACTACAAGATGAAAAACTAGCTGCACCCAGGCAGGTTTGGATGCTGGTAGGGAGCCCTGGGGACAAATGACTTCTGTCTCTTGGTGCCAATGACTGTCACAGTCTGTCAGCACCCTAGAGAGAACGGCTTTGCTCCTGCCTGTGCCCTTGTGCTGCACAGCAAGAACAGGGTTTCCCAGGCTCCAGCCCTCCTGGAGCAAGAGTGGGTCCCACAGGAAGGGGAGAGAAACTCACCTTTGGGAGCCATGGGGCCAGGCTCTCCCTGTAAGGAAGGGACAGAGCATTGACTGGGGTGCAGTCATTCTGCAGGCAGCAGCAGCAGAATCCCTGCCCCTTCTCCATCCTGCAGCCATTGCAGTGATAGGGAAAACAGCCACATTTCCCTGGGAAGGCAGGGGAGTTGGACTTGCTCTGCCTGCCCTGTGCCTTGGGGGCTCTGCCATCATTCCCTGTAGCTGCAAGGCCCAAAGACAGGGCCCCAGAGGGAAGAATGGGGCTGCCAGACCACCCAAATCCCCCCATTCCCTCCATCTGCTGCAGATTGCTCACCATCATTAGCTGGCTGCCCACCACAGAGGAGGTCCTTGTCACCTCCATGCCCAGGAGCTTGATGGAGAGGGAGACCCCCAGGCACAGAGTGTAATGGGAGTCTCAGCAAGCAGAAAACGGGCCAGTGTCCCCTTGGAGGAGTGGTCTGGGGTCTCTCCAGCTCCAGGCAGCAGCCCCAGGCTCCTACCTGGAACCATATGGTCCTGCCACTGCGGTCACGCAGGGAGCTCATGCCAGGCACCAAGTAGCACTGCAGCCACTTCTTAAAGTTGGAGTAAGCATCCGAGTGCTCGGGGTCCAAGAGCTGCTTCTCTGGGAGGGGAGACAGGGAAAGGACAGAATCAGAGCTGTGATCACCATATCAGGGCGGCCCCCAAACCTCCTGATGCAGAGAATGCAAAGCCCTGGCCTCCCTGCTAGGCCCATTCCCAGCGTCTGTCTTGTCCTCACCTGCCGTGATGACCTCCATGGGCACGGTGTGGCACAGCTCCAGGAGATCTGCGTTCTCTCGCTTCAGCTTCACCTTCTTGCTCAGCGTCAGGGAAGGATCCTGCAGGCAAGGAGGAGGGCAGAGAAGTCACCTGCCAGCTACCTCTCCTTCCTCAGCTTCTCTCCTCCCATCTTCTTCCCCATCTCTTGCCCTCCAGAAGATGAGCTACCACGCTCTCCACACACGATAGCCCTGAGCTCACCGCACAGTAGGCTTCCAACTTAGCTACAAAGCCATGAAAGAGGGCTAACACACAAAAACACCAGCAGCAGATTGTGTAGTTTGTTTTCTGACTTAAAATAGCCACTTCCTCCTCTCCCCTGAGGCCACAGGATCAGCCTTGGGCTTTACCTCAGCCTTCCCCTTTGAGATTTTAAGCTTGCAAGGTGTTTGTTTCCCTCACCTCTTCCTCTTCACCCACCCCAAAAACACTTATAGACTTCCTTAGGGCAGGAGACTGGCAGAGTTCATCACGAAGGGCCACAGGCTACCAAACCCCTGCTTCTGGCATCTGTCTGAAAACCCGTTGCTTTCTGAGCCTGTGAAAGCACCTGGTACTCCCCACCTTCTTCCTCCTCTCCTGCTCCTGCTCCTTCAGGGCCTCCAGCACGGTCCGAGCTTTTTCAAAGGGAGGGATCTTCAACCTGAGAGAGTTACACGCCAGCCTGAAGCCTCGCTTCTGCCACTTCCAGTGTCCACCGGGTGAGGAGGCACAGCCGGCTTAGCCAAGGAGCTGTCAAGCTCCAGCAAACTTAGATGGAACCTCCGAGGCAGGTCAGCGGGTGCTCAAGTCACCTTACCTGTACAGGATCTCAGCACGCAGGTAATTCCCAATTCCATTGAAATACTTCTGGTTTAAGAGGACCTCACAGATGGGCTTGTCAAAAGCCCTGTCATCCAGGTTCTTCAGCACATTCTCCCTGCAAGCGAGCACGGGCCATCAAGAAGAGTCACCGGGACATGTCTGTGCAGGAGAAGCAGCCCAAACCGAGCAGGGGGCATTCCTCAGGACGCTCACCTGAAGGCCTGGTACTCGGAGACCACGCAGGGGCCGCGCTCCGGCTGCCAGGCGTCCCCCAGGCGCCAGGACCCGAAGCGCCGGGGGTCGACGAAGCAGAGGGCACGCGGGGGGCTCTCACGGGTGAGGAAGCGCAGGTGGGCATGGCGGGGCAGCTCGGCGGCGGGGCACAGCCGGAACGACCCCGACATGCCGAAGCGGAACACCAGGTCCTGCGCGGAGGGGCCGGCGGCGGGGTCCAGCGCGCTCAGCGTCAGCCGCAGCTCCTTGCCCCGGGCGACGGCCGAGATGCTGTAAGCATCGCTGCGGAAGGGCACCTCGGGGCCGCGGCCCACGGCCGAGCGTTCCACGGCGCCCGCGAACACCAGCGCTCCGCACGCCCCGTTGATGAAGCGCCCGGCCAGGTGCAGCTCCGGGCACTCGGGCATGGCCGCGGCCGCTCTGCAGCCCGAGCCCGCCGCCGCCGCCTCCCGCCGCACGGCCCGCCCCCATTGGCTGCGCGGGGCGCGCTGCGCGCTCCCATTGGCTGCGGCGCGGGCGGTGCGCGCTGCCATTGGCCGCGCGGTGATACCGGAGGTCGGTGCCCTGCCGGGGCGGCCCCGCCGCGGGGAGATGTTGCACAACGCGCCGACACAGCGGGACACGGCTCAGCTTGGTCACACGGACTTTATTGGAGCTGCCCCGAGGACCCCCGGAAACCCGGAGGCAAGGGAAACCTCCTCCCCAGCCAGGAGCACCAATCTGGACTCCCAACTCAAGTGTCGCAGCCTCCGGCCGTGGCCCTTTTCTGGCTCCTCAGAGAAGGGTGTTCATCAGGGCCTGGGCCTGCTTCAGCTCTGCAGAGAGAGAACGGAGATGTGGGGGAGCTGCTGGTATTGCAGCATCACTTCCAGCATCCCCTTCCCAGCGTGCCTCCCACAGCAATTCCCCCTGCAGAATCCCCCAGGAGGTCTCCACTGCCATCCCTCTGACGCCTCACCTGCCAGCAGCACCCAGAACTTGTTGGCCGAGAGCGTCACAGGGACAGCCGTCATCTTCTCACACTCTCTGTCCCGCACGTTGAAGGTCAGGTGCACCACGGGCTCACTGACCTCCTGCAGCTCGCTGGAGCTGAGGGTGTAATCCACCCGCCAGCGCACTGAGCCCAGCTGGCTCACTAGGGTGGCAGGGGGACGGGGTCAGCAGCCGGGCTCACTCCAGCAGGGTGACCCCCGCACCCCTAGTGACACCCAACACCCCACTCACATCGCAGGCTGCAGGCCCTGAGCGTGTCCTGGAGGGGGCTCTGCTTCTCCTCGTAAGAACGGCACAACCCGCTGGCATGCTCTGCTCGTGAGGGGACACAAGAGAAGAACCCCTCTGCTCGCACCAGACCTGCAGCTGCCAAACCCCACCAAAGCTCCCCAGGGTCCGATGGCCCAGAAGGGAGGTGATGGTGGACAGCACAGCAGTCAGCCTGCCCGCCACCTGGGTGGAGCAACATCCCACCAAGTCTGGCTCATGGTGCCACGCCGAGGGTTTCCCCTACCTTTGGGCAGTCCCAGCTGCTGCAGCTCGCTTGACAGAGACTCACTGTCTACATTGTGCTTGGCTGCGCTGGAGAGGATGAAGCCGAGTACAGCAATGGTCGCCTTCACATCCCCTGACTCTGCACATGGGAGGAAGGGTGAGCTCTGTCACCTTGGGAAGGCATCTGCAGATGCATTGCTGCCCATCCCTGGAGCATGGCTCCATCGGGGGATCATGGCAAGGACAGCAGTGCTCACCTAACTTTGCATCTGAGGTCAGCTTCAGGATCTTGTCATACTGTGGGAGAGAAGAGCATCATGGTAAGCACCAGCTAACACACCCATGACCAGTGTTAACACTAACAATTCTTACCCAAACATTAATACTAATAACACTTAGTGTGCATATTAGTACTGCTAGTAGAGGCCAATAGTGTTCTTAACGCTGAGGCTTGCATGAAGATGTTGCTGATTGTGCCACTGCAGTGTTGGAACACTTGGCCTCCACTGCGGCAGCCCCACACTTACCTCGATGGCCTCCCCCAGCAGGTCCCGCAGCACCTGGGCGCAGATCAGCTTCAGCTTCACCGAGGACTGCGGGGGAGAAGGAGGGTGAGCAGCGGGCCCCTAAGCGGCGGGCAGGGGGACGAGGGGGGCGCGGGCACTTAACTATTTTGGCCAGAGTGCTGATCTCAGCCAGCACCCAGTCGGGGCAGTCCAAGTCCCCGCAGAAGCGGAACCGCTGCGGGGAAAGAGGCGGTCAGAGCCCGCAGCGGGCTCCGCACGCCCTCCCCGCTCCCGCCACCGACCCCCTCCCCACCATGTCGGCGCCGTTACGGCAGAGTCCGCCTGGGCGACCCGGAACCACTCCCGGGCCAGTGCCCGCTACGGCCCTCCCCGCCGCCGGCCCCGAGTGCGGCCGGGGCGCTCCGGTGGGGGCTCGGCGGGGCCCTGCAGCCGGGAGCGGGCAGCAGCGGGCCGGAGAACGGGCCGGAGTCCCGGAGCCGCCCCCCGGGCCCTCAGAGCCGCCCCCCGCGCCCTCAGAGCCGCCCCCCGCGCCCTCAGAGCCGCCCCCCGGGCCCTCAGAGCAGCCGGGCTCCGCCCCGCCGGCCGCCTCGCGCTCCCGCCCGCCAATCCCGGCCCGCCTTTCTCCGCCCTGCCCAATCACAGCCGTCCTTTCGGAGCGGGCGCGGTCCCGCCCAGCCCAGCCCGCGCAGGCGCAGTCCCGCCCCCACCCTCAGGCCGGCCGTGAGGGGAGCGGAGCAGCCGGCGCAGCGCACAGGGCTGAGCGGGACTGCGGGTGCGGAACTGGGGCTGAAACTTCACAAACTTCGACGTGAAATCAAGATCCTCTTCCAGTTGCACCTCGCCGCAGCGGAAGAGTCAAAGCTGGCGGCGAAATAAAGGTTTGTGAGAATGAACCTGGAAGCACTGCAGAGCTGGGATCTCATTGAGGTGTTTATAAAGATTGTGGGGACGTAATGCTGACCTGGAGGGGTGGGTAAATCCTGCAGGTAGAGCTGAAATAAAAGCCCTTGGCTTGCCTGAAATAGAGACACTTGGCCAGGAGACGAAGTAAAAATTGTGGTTGGGAAGAGGCAAAAGAGAGTTCCTAGCACTGAGGCAGCATAGGGACTGCAGAGGCAGAGCCAAGGCAGCACAGAAATAAAGATCTGAAATAAAGGCTCTGGGGCACTCGGCAGGCACAGCAGGAGCTGCAGGCAGAGCTGCAGGGCTGGAGCTGAGATGGAGCCCTGTGGGGCAGGGGCAGGGCTGGAACAAACACTGCAGAGCAGGATCTGAAATAAAACCCAGGCTGCTGGAAGGAGAAGCACTGTGAAACTGAAAAGTGACTGTGGGGCTGGCCTGCACATTCTTGCTTTTTTAACTCCCTAGCACTAGGGCTGTTAGCCCAGAGCTGGAGAGGACCAAGCCCAGCTCACAGGCACCAGTTAGAGCAGCAGCACAGGGCTGTGGTGGTACTGGGAGCCCAGGAGGGAGGGAGGCTCAACACCACGCCCTCAGCAAACACACATCCTTCACAACTGGGATTCACGGTCTACAAACAGTTTATTTAAGATACAAAATTATCACTTTAGACACCTGAGTCTGCATTCTGCCCAGGGAGCACCTGGCAGCTGCAGCCACAAGATCAGGGAGAGCTTCTCAGCATCTCCTTCCCACCTACAGCCCCTCTCCCAGCGCCCCCAGCTGCTGCTGCTTCTCTCCTCAGGCAGAAGTGCTCTGCCACTCAAAGTGACCATCCTCAGGGTCCTGCAGGGCAGAGGGAAGAAGTCACTTTAAACAGCTCCAGGGAAGGCAGGAATGAGGGTCCCTTCCCTCCAGCTCCCCACAGGTTTCTCCAGCCCCAGAGATCATCAGCAGCAGGTAACAGAAGAACCTGTGAGCTGCAGAAGCAGCAGCTCCCAGGCACAGAAGAAAAGCCAAGGGCTGCAAAGGCCTCTCACCTCTGTCCAGAAGCCCTGGTTATCCATTTCCAACGTCTGCATCCCCACTTCAGGGTCTCTCCTGTCCCAAAGGGCTCTTCCATCCTGCCAGCCCAGCCTCTTGGTCCCCAGGCACTGGGGAGGAGAGCACAGGGGCTGCAGCCCTACCTGGCCCCACAGAGCCCCTCAGCCCACCCCACACAAGGGCCCAGCTGCTGGTGCAGCCCAGCAGACAGAACTCGCCCTTACCACGAGCACGACGGGCGCAGCGATGATGCAGAGGCCACCGATGACCATGATGGCCACTCCGTAGGCTGGGAAGCCCGGCTGGGGCCTGGGAGGGTACAGGGTGTCCTCTGGAGCAGAGCACAGCTTTTAGAGCCTGGGGCAGCCAGCTCTGCCCCACAGGGTGCCAGCCACCCCCTCTGCTCCAGGACAAACACAGGGGATTGCAGAACACCCGCTCCACACCCTCCATGCCTTTTCCTCCCACCCTACACCAGTCCTGCAGCAGAAGGTCTCCAGCCCCCCTGCCCCAGGCTATGCAGAGGGCAAGGGCACAGCTGCTGCTGACATTTTCCTTTCTGCTCCCCACACCAGCCAAGACACCAGAGCCTCTCTGCACAGCAGGGATCAGGACGGGCTCAGCTGTGGATCTGCTCTGCTCACAGTGGAGGCCTGGGGCCTGTGGAGCTCACAGAACCACGGCCCAGAGGGGACCTTACCTCCCACAGACAGAGAGTGTGGATCCACCTGGATGTCAGAGCCAGCCAAAGCCTGGTTTGGCCCAACCGAGCGCACAAGTGTCTCCAGAACCTCCACACTGGTGGGAGCGGGGTGACGGAAGATCACGTTCCCATGGCAGATCAAGGAGCCAGGCCTGCAGACAGGGTTGGGAGGAGCTCCAGCAGCTGCCAGTCCCACCATGACCCCACAGTGGCATGGGGTGGGCACTCCCAGCCTCCTCCCAGGGGGTTTTGCTCAATAGGAAGAGATCTCCGCACTCAGCGAGCCCTGGGATGGAAGGGACATCCCTGGAGGTCCAGTACATCACCACTAAATCCAAAGGCTAAATGCTTGACCTCAGCTTCCTCTGCAAACCCTTCTGGAGCCAAAACCTGCCGCTGTCAGCCGTGAGCTGCTGGCTGATACCTGAAGGGAGACCTCCCTGGCCCAGCAGAAAGAACCGCTGCCCCACTCACAGGAATCCTTTGATGATCGCTGTCAGGAAGGTGGGGTAATCCCTCAGGGCTCTCGCCACCTGGAAGAAAGGCTGTGCTCAGCTCAGCTGTTCGGACACCCCAAAGCAGCCCCTCGTCCCCCCGTGCCTCTTCCTCTCACCCTGCTGGGGGGACCTTCATCCCCTCTTCCCAGCAGCCCCATTCCTACCGCATCGCCAAGGTCCCTGGAGAGATTGTGGTGCTCGGCAGAGAGCGGATCCCGGAGCTCCTGGCTGAAGTGTCTGTTGGTGACGACCAAGGAGAGAGGGTACACGTGCAGAGCGAGCTTGGACCCTGAAGGAGCAAGGAACAAGTGCTGGCTGGGCAGATTTGGCAGCCACCCTGCCCACAGCACACCTGGGGACTGTCCGTACCCTCCACCGAGAGGGAGCTCAGGTCCAGGGAGAGGCCCGAGAGCGCAGTCAGGGCTTCCAGAACCTCCATAACGTCAGCGTGGACAACTGTGTCTAGGTAGAGGTCTCCAGTGATCTCCGTGTTCCCACCCAGGTCTCTGAGGAGAGAGAAGAGCTCTGAGCAAGGCAGGAGGGTTGGGACCCAGCTCCAGCACCTTTCCTGGTGCTTTTCCCCTGAGAGCCCACACAAGGTGCTCAGTTAAAGTTTGCTCCAGCTGCACATCCCCTCCCAGCTTCTCCCATCCTCTCCATCCTTGCAGCACAGCTAATTAGCTGCAGAGGGCACAGGAGAGAGTAAAGGCAGGGAAATGAAGAGGTTGGCAGAGGAGTGGCTGCATCCCATACCTGAGCTGGGAGATGGTGAAGTTCCTGACATGGTAGAGGGCACTGACAGCTGCAGTTACCTGGGCAGGGAGAAGAGAACAGCTCACGCCTTCCCTGTTTAGCACAGGTTACTCCACCCCCAGGCAGCCTGTGCCCATGCTCCCAGCAGCACCTTTGGAGGAGCCCCCAAGGCCTGGCATACCTCTCTGACCAGCCTGTCCAGAGGATCCATCCCGCTCACCCCAAGCTGGGAGCCAGTGAGGGAGATGGACAGCTTCTCAGGCTCCAGGTTCTCCAGGCTGAAGCCTAAGGGAGTTTGGAAGAGTCCTGCTCATACCTGTTCCTCCAGCGCCCTTGGGAGATACTGCCCAGCCTTGGGCTCATCCGTGGCCACACACCAAAGGCAGGAAGCAGCCGGGCACTGAGCGAGGAGGAATCCCTTTGGATGTGGGAAGGGGTTGGGATGTGGCGTTTCCCAGCACAGGAGAGCCGGGGCAGAGAGGGGAGGCCAGGGAGCTGAGCAGAAGCTCTGGCCCACACAGGTCCAGCTGCTCCTGATGTGCACTCCACCACCCTTGACACCCTCACACAGGTTTTACACAGGCCAGGAGAAGGGATGTCAAGGGAAGGAAAAGCCTGGAACCCAAACTGAGTGGGTTTTGGCTTTGAGAGAGGCACGAGGAGGGTGCTTGGCAGCAGCCCGGCTATGGGAAGAGCTTCAGGACTCACCACTGGACTGGACAGACTGGGGCTCCAGCTGCCAGCTGAAGATGCTCCTTCCCTTGCTGGCCTCTGTGACGACTGTCCGGATGAGGTGGGAGCTGGTGGGAGCAGGAGCATCCCCCCGGAACAGAACCTCCCCTCGCACCACCACTGAGCCATTCCTGGCAGAGAGAGGAGACAGTGGGCAGCACACCTGCTGCCTCTTTTTTCTCCAGGTGCTTTTATCCAGGAACTCAGACAGGGATCCCTTGGGATGATGACACCAGTGAGGGAGTGTAGCCCCTCACAATGACCTGTCTGGAGCAGTTTCCTGGGCTGACCCTTCCCTCCAAGCCAAACCTGCAGCAGCTTGGACAAAAACAGAGAGCACTGCTGCTTCCAGCAGGATCCATCCTTATTACACACACTCCAGGATTTATATATATCTGCTATGGGAAAGGTTGAAGAAAGTCTCAGGAGCACCCAGGAGGAAAGCCAAAACAGCCTACACCAAGAAGCATTGGTTAGAGCAGAGGTTGCTGCCCTTATCAGCCATTCACTCCAACACCCACCTCCCAGCCTTCTGGGAGCAAAGGAAAAACAATCCTTCACACGTGCTGGTTATGGCTGCAGCCATTCCTCTGGCATGCACCTTTCCCAAGAGAACAGAGTCTCTGTCAAAGTTACGTGTAACCAGCTGCTCTGCCACACAGGACTCCCTTAGGGCCAGGGTGGCTCCCTCAGGCCACTGCTGCCTCAGAACCCAGCCCCACAGCAGCCACACACTCACAGGAACTCGAGGACATTTGCCTGCAGGAAGCTCTGGTAGCTGGACAGCATCTGGTTGAGCTGGAAGGGAGAAGCAGCTGGTAATTAATTGGGAAGCTTTCCCAAGCTCCCCCATATGCAGGGGACATGTACAAAGAGGGGACAATAAATACGGGGAAGTCAGCTCAGCCAGCCTAGGGAGGGCACCCTGGCACCCCAGGGAGTGCCAGCCCTCAGGGAATGCCTGGGGATGAGCTGGGACACCCAGAGCAGCCACAGCATCCTGGCAATAATACCATGTGCCATGGCCCTGGGGGCTGCCAGAGGTGAGGGGAGCCCAGTCCCACCTCAGACCAAGCTCCAGCGGAGCAGTGCCAGGGGTTCACCCACCTCCACCATGCCCAGGTGGGCTACAACCAACCAAGGGCTGCTGCAGCACACAGGCGACTCCCCCAGCAGGGCCTGGCACCACCCCACACCCCAAAGTGCCAAATGTGTCCCAGCCACCTGCAGCACCCATCATCAGTCTCACATCGGCCTCCAGCTGCCGGTAGCTCTGGGAATTCGGGCTGCCCAGAGCCGGGGCGAAAGCGATGCCCAGCAGCCGGAATTGCAGGGGCAGCACGTGCACAGGCGCTGCGGGCAGGGGGAGGCTGGAGGGGAGGGGTGCAGGGGGTTCCATCCCTGGGGAGCCAGCTCTGCCCTCGCTCAGCAGCTCAGCCGGGCTGGAGGCCGCTCTGGTGCCTGCAGGGAGAGGCTCCCTGGCTGGGGAGGAGCGCTGGGAAGTGCTGGGGCCACTGGACACGACGTGGGCATCGAGGGTGACTCCTGTGGGCACAGCCAGGGTCTGGGAGCTGAGCAGGGAGCTGGCCACATGCCCAGCACCAGGAGAAGTCGGCGGGCAGGATGCAGATGTCACGCTGCTGCGGGTGGCAGGGCAGTGCCCAGGCTCAGAGCCACGCTGCAGAGCTGGCTGTGGGGAGCAGGGGGGAGGCACAGAGCCTGGGCTGGCAGGGCTGGGCCCTGCAGGTCCTGCTGCAGTGGGAATGGGGCCCACAGATGCTGTCCCGGTCTTGCTGTGCCTGGATCCTTCCATCACAGCCGTCTGTCCAAGCTCTGGGATGGTACCGATGGCTGTGGAGCTCATCCCAGGCACGGTGGGACCTGCAGGGCTGGGAGCCCTGGGCTGTGCTGGGGAGGCTCCAGGGGACATCGGCAGTGCAGGGGGAGAAGGCCACTCACTCTGTGTCCCCGAGGTGACAGCAGGAGCCCCAGATTCCACCGAGGGCAGGGAAGAAGGCAGCCCCTGCTGACTGTGGGCACCAGGAGTTGTGGCAGTGGTAGGAAGTGATGCCAGGACAGCACCCAGGAGTCCAGAGCCATTTCCTGGAACCTGGGCCAGCAGATCACCCACCGAGGGAGCAGCTGCCCCAGGCAGGGCAGTGCCAGCAGTGCCCCAGAGCCCCTCTGGTGTCAGGGCAGGGGGCACCCCCACCGTGCCAGGGCTCAGCCCAGCCGCGCTGGGTGTCCCTTGCCTGGGCACAGCAGAGGCCACCACCTGCTCTGCCGTCCTGGGGCTCCCTCTCTGGGAGGCCGAGGAGCCCGGGGGACCCCAGGTGACAGCAGCCAGAGCACCCAGGCCGTAGGGGACAGCAGTGGCACACATGCACACGGCCAGCAGCAGGAAGGCTCTGCACCACAGCCTGCGGGCAGGGACAGCCCCGCGGGCAGCAGGACACGGGGCTGTGCCCGCAGCCCCTTCCCTCTCAGCACGGAGCATCATTCCTGCCCGCAGGGCAGCAGCAGCGTCCGGGGGGCTCGGTGCTCCAACCCCTCGGCTCATCCTGGCAGGGCCACGGCGAGAGCTCAGCTGTGGAGAGGGACAGCAGCAGATTTAGGGTGGGGCTCTGCAGCTTCCACATCCCAGGGCCTGGCCCCTTCCCAAGCTTCCCATCCCCAGAGCTCCTCATTAAACCCCCTCCTGCTCCCCAGCAGCCTCCCAGCCCAGGAAAGCCTGTGCCAAGCCTCAGCACCTCCTGGGAAGCTCCCAGGGCAGCACAGGGATGGAACCAGCCCTGGGTTCAGACATGACCTCATTCCCTGCCCCAAACACCCACCCGGCCCCCAGAAACCACCCCAAGAAAGAGCCAGGACCACCAGCATCCCTCACCTGGCAGCACCCCTGCAGAAGAGAGCACCAAGGCCCAGCCAGACCCTGCCTTTTATCTGCATTCCCAGGGGGAGGATGTGGCTCCATTCCAGCTGTCCCCAATTAACACACAAACTCCTCTGCACTCTCCCAGGTGCAGCTGGAGGGGTCTCAGCTTCCCTCTGCTCCTCATGCAGCAATCAGCAGCAGCAGCAGGAGGGGCTGGGCCTGTCCCTCTGGGCAGGATGATCCCCAAACCCTGCTGCTACTCCCCAAAACTCCCTGCTTGTGTGGTTGTGGCAGTGCTCACCTCCTGGGCTCCCCTACCTGGGGTGACAAAGGTGGATTGCAGCCCGAATATTCCCTGCTCCAGCCCGGCCCAGGGAGCAGAGCCTCCCCAGCCAGCTCCAGCTGCTCATCATCACATGAAATCCACACACACACCTCCACAAAACAATAAAACAATCCCATCAATTCCTACGAACCCATGTGGAAGAGGAGTTACCTACTTGGAAGGCTGGCCAGAATCTGAACTTAAACCTGGAAGAAATAAAGTTGCTGTTAATGGCCTTGAGCAGACACAAAAGGTTATCTGGACAGAGCAGTGAAGTCACCAGCTGGATGGCACAACCATGGGTGTCAAGTCTGACACTGAGCCCTTGGATGGGCAGAAGTGGTCTGGAACTGTCTGAAACCTCCTCAATACCCCCAGGATGAGTTTTCTCCCTTCCAGCTCAAACTTGCCCCCTCCACAGCCCACAGAGGAAAAGCTGGGCAGAACCCTCGGTAGGACAGGAATGCTGAGGCACCTTTGGATGTTCCCCAGCAGCAGCAGCACCTGGAGGGCAAGCGCAGCTGGAACATCCCTGGGAGAGCCCCAGGGACACATCCCCAGGAGATGCCGGGCTACCTACCGAGCTGCTGCCGGATGGAGTTGTGCCAGTGGAGGTTGAGCAGGTCAGGGTAGATTTCACGAAGCCACTTGATCGCCAGGAGCTTCAGCATGTGGTAGGTGCAGCTCTTCAGCGCCAGGTCCCTCAGGTGCCTCTCCTCCGAGAGGGTGGTGGGACGCAGCTCCACCTTGTGCTTCTGCAGCACTTGGTCCACTAAGCTCCCAGGCAGCGTTGGGAAGAGCTTCTCCTTCACCACATGGATGGGGATGAAGATGGCTCCCACCCGGACGACATGGGGGAAAGGGCAAGCAGACATGAAGGTCTTCAGCTGGGAGAGCAGGTCAGTGAGGAGCCTGGCCACGTCATGGAAAGCCAGCCAGATCTCCTTGCCGTTGCTGGGCTACTGAGGACTGGGAGCCTTGGAGCCGTTCTTGGGGCTGGGCAGGGATTTGGGCATCTCTCCCAGCTCTTCTGCCAGCTCAGCTTTCTTCAGCCACTCCTGCAGGAGCTCCGGGGAGGAGCGGGACACTGAGCCTGAAATCGTGTCACAGAGCAAGGTGTGCAGGGAGGTGAAGTACTGCCCCGGGGGGGTCTGTGAGGGAAGAACACCAACCTTCTGGACCACCAACACCTTCTCCTCCACCGAAGTGGAGGGGGCATTGGAAACCCGGATCTGGGGAGGGTTTGGGGCCAGGATGATGTTGAGCTGGGGGCCAGACTGTGGGAACAGGGGGATGCGGGATGGAGAGAAGGCTGAATGAGCTGGTGTGGGGGTGCTGCTGCAGGGGCTGGGCTAGGTCGGAGGGAGGGCAGCAGTTTGTATTTCTGGAACATGAAGTTGGCTGAGCTCTGGAAGCTGCTCTTGTCCCCAGAGTCCGCCTCAGTCACCCAGGGCTGTGCACCCTCTCCTGACCCCACCTTCCCTCCTGCAGCCTCTTTCTCCTCCTTATCCTCTCGGTCCCGTGTCCCCTCCACAAAGCCAGGGGGTCTCTGGGTATCCCCAGCTTCCACCAGTCTCTTCTTGAAGCCAAAGTCCAGCACCATTTCCTTAGGGGGTGGCTCCTCAGTGCCCACCCTGTTAGGGCTGCCCTCCTGAGACTCCAGCTCTTGGGCCTCAGCCTTTGGCTTTTTAGGGATGCTCCCATAACAACTTTCCTCTTGGCTCTGCTCTGCATCACTGCCTGACCTCAGCCTGGACACCACTGAGACGTCTCTGACAGCAGCAGGCTCCTGGCTGCCACCCATGTTTTGGCATGAGGAGTCCTCCCACAGATGCTTCCTGCAGAACAGAATGGGGTCTGTGACCTTGGCCCTCTCCAGATACTCCTGGCAGGGTGCCAGGCTGAAGACGTTGTGGATCACAGGCACTGGTGGGGAGGATGACAAAGCCTTGGTGTCCCTCAGCTCTTCCAGGCCTTTGGCGGGGGTCACGGACAGAGAAGGGCGGATGAGGTCCTTGGCTGCATCCTTGACCTTGCTGGCATTTCCTTCCCCTGGTTCCCCATGGGGGGTGTCCTGAGGGGCCGGGCTGCTGTTTCTCCTCCCTGGGTACAGGGGTGTGACAGCTACTGCTGGTCTAAAGCTACAGAGATAATTTGGCCCAACAGACACTTACTCGACCAGCCCAGCTCATCAGAAGGTAGAAGTAAACAAGTCCCCAAGTGTACTAATGATAGATTGGAATTACGTTCAAACAGGGGACCTCACTCAATCACTTGGAATCATGGATGCCCTCCTACCATTGGCCAGTCAGCTGGGTGGAGTTAAAATCTTCAGTCACTCTTGCTTGTATGAGCGGGAGATTTGAAACTCCTATAAAAAGACCTTTCAGAAAAGAAACCTTGGCTGTTGCTGGAGGAGCACGGTGTGTGCTTGTCGCATTCCTGTCTCCAACGCCCCAGCGACATTTGGTGCCTGTGTGAGGATAACAAGCTGCCGTGGTATTGCAGGGTGATGGAGGAACAGAGGTTGCTGCCAGGCAGCTGGGCGGGCTGTGAGAAGCTGCAGGCAGTGGAAAGAGCTGCTGGCAGTAGAGAAAGCCGTGGGCAGCAGAGGCCTTGTCTTAGATTGCAATGCAAGATGTCACCAAAAGCATTCTATGGTATTCTATTACCATCTGTTAAAACCAGGCGGGGCAGTGTTCTTTATCTCTTCCATGACCCGCCCTCCCTCCGGGGAGATATCTTCTGTTAATGGGCCATTGAGTGTCACTGCATGACTGATAAAATTACATCATCCCATTGTGAGATGCTCCACCCAGGGGAAGGAGCCAAGCATTCCTACCTGGATACAATCTGAGACTTTTCAACACTACAGGCAGCCTTTTCCACTGGATTCCCAGAGGAAGACCAGACCCGTCTACTTCACCACTTGATCTTCAGAGGAAAACTACACCCTTCTAAAGGATCCCTGCTTCAACAGAACCACACCTGACACTTGAGGAAGACTGCAGCCACCACTTAGTCGGACTGCAAGCAACACCCTGACCTCAGGGTGTCAAGTCAAATTCTGACTATGTCAGTGTTTTTTTGTTGTTTTTTTTTTGTACTACTGCATTTTTCTTTAATTGTCCTATTAAATTGTAGGGATTTTTAAAATTTATACATAACAGTGAAGAACTGTTATTTCTATTCTCATATCTTTGCCTGAGGGCCCATTAAATTCTAAACTGTAACAATTTGGAGGGAGGGGTTTACATTTTCCATTTCAAGGGAGGCTCCTGCCTTCATTAGCAGACACTTGTCTTTCAAACCAAGACAGAATCAGCTGACAAAGCAATACTATCTGATTCAGCCACAATTTTAGCATGTGTATTAATTAATTTATTTAAGGATGGATTTTCTTTTGGTAACAAATCTATAGCCCTTTTGCAGTCCTCATTTGCACTATCCCATGCCAATTTTCAATTAATTGATTTCTTGCATCATTATTCATTACTTGCTTTTCCATGGCATCTGTAAGAGACGGTCCAAAGATCCTTCATCTGCCTCATGAGCACCATCAAGAATGCAGATTGAAGCCCCCCCTAAGGACTGAGACCCTTACAATTCTAACACAGGGGCACTGGCCTGAATGAAGCGGGATGTCTGCCAAGTGTTACCTGCAAATGTGCTCGCTGGACCAAGACTGCTTTCCCATGGGAACCAGTCCTGAAACAATGGGTCCTGCTCACTGCTGGGACTGGTTTGTCCTGTTCGGAACTGGACTGTCTGTACGTGTTCTCAATGGACTTATTCTCCACTGTCCTGTACCTGTTCCCTCCACATACCTTCCTGTTCCCCCGCCCTGGCAAAAGACTATAAAAGACCCCTGAGTTTACCAGAGAGTTTGAGATTCTCCCTGATGTGACAAGACAGACTATTGGCTGGCTGGACAATGAGGATTTTGTGTCTCTGTTGGTAGCTCTTACCCCCTCCCACCTCTTTTTCTCTCTCTCTCTCTCTCTCTCTCTCTCTCTCCCCTTTATCTCCTTTCCTATCCTTCTATCACATTTGCTGTGGGCACTCTATAAAAGGTTAATTTGTTTTGATTAATACTGAAATCCCTTGCTGTGTGTCTTTTGCACTCTGAGATTGGTAAAACAAACCATCACAACCCCTGCTTGTACTAGCAGATTGTGACAGCATTTCGTGTCCTCTCTATGAATTGCATGTATGGTTCCTTGGGGCCCTGTTTGATCATGGAATACCTCTGGGTTGGTGTTGACATGTCTGCAACCTTCAGCAGGGCTTGTATCCCTAAGTGTTTTGCCTGTACTAATATTCAAGGATGTAGGCGTGCCTGTAACTGAAGATTGTCAACAGGGGGCAGTCCCATAAGCTGAGAAACCCAAGCCCCACAGGGTGGATTTTGCTGCCGTACCTCTAAATTGGGCTGCCCTTGATCCTCTGCATATCGCTGCCAGGTGGACTCGAACATCGTCCATTGAACTGGGGGACAAAGCAGCTTCACTGTCTGTTTAATATCTGAAGGTGTCATCTCATTGGCAGTAAGAAACACTAACATCCTTGCTACTGCCAGAGACCACAGTGTGTGTTTGGTGGCTGGCTGGCACAGTTCAGAGAGGACCTGTCATTTAGGGAAACATACGTGTCAGGTGTCAGGTGTCAGCACCAATCATCCCACCTGTAGGCTGTGAGACACACGATGGCAGTGGGGGCATGGGCACAGATATCTTTTCTGCACCTTTAAGATCCCCATCTGCAATGGCAATCGGCTTTATCTGCCCCCAGAAGCTGACCAGATTGTAGGCACAGATGGTGACCTATACCGGCAGTGTGGCAGAAGCGTTCTCTCATGGGTCAGCAAGAGTGTGATAGCTTGGTTTCCCTCCGTTAGGATGTTGTGAGCTTAATAATGAAAAACGTCCCTTGGACTTCTGGAGCCCTGGCTGTGTATGTGGCAGGGTACCATGTCCCATGGTCCTGGGCACCAGCAACCTCCCACCAGCGCTTCGGCACCGGGTGCCACTTCACTTCTGGGCTCTGCTCGCGCCGTTGGTGGGTTTGCCGAGCGGTGTCTGGGCTGCAGCCGCAGGCAGGGGTGTGCCGAGTGCGTTACCGGCGATATGGAGCGCGGAGCACAGCGATGGCTCCAGTGCCACGACGCGGGCGGGCTTGCGTGCAGCACAAACGTGTCTGTTGCCGGTGGCAGAGAAAGTCTGATGGCATGGCAGGACAGTGCCACAGGGACAGGGTGCTCTGGTAACAGCCGCTCTCCTGTCGGTTTCTTGCCCCTCCTTTCTGCCCACACTCCTGAAGTGGCACTCACTCCTCCGCCAGATTCTCCCTGCTCTCCATCCTTACGGGATGATCCGCTGGGCAGTGCCCACAGCACGTCAGCTGCGGCTTTTGAGCTTTGCTTGGCTTTTATCTGTTTTAAACTGTGCAATACCAAACACCAGGTTGTTTAAAGGTGTCCTAGGTTATAATAGTGGGATTTATTCCATTACTACCTGGAGCTGCAATTCCTTTTTCTTCCCTTATCTCGTGACTCAGAGATAAGTCCCTCCAGGAGGACCCATTCTTTTAGCCACATGACTGATAAGATCACAGCATTCTATTGTGAGATGCCACACCCAGAGGGAAAGAGCCAAATGATGTCCCTCCAGGAGGACCCATTCTTTTAGCCACATGACTGATAAGATCACAGCATTGTATTGTGAGATGCTCCGCCCAGAGGGAGGAGCCAAACGATGCCATCAAGGATATAAGCGGGGTTGTGCAGTCAGCAAGCAGATCCCCTCTTCCAAGAGGAACAGCTGAGACATTCTCTTCACTGGACCTCCAGAGGGAAACTACATCAGTCTACAGGACCACTGCTTGGACAGAACCATATCTGCTACCACTGCCCTAGCCAGCAAGTGTCAGGTTGTATCTCAAACTCTGTCAGTTGTTCTTCTTTTGTGCTATTCTATATATTTAGTTCTTCATTCCCTTTTTCCTAGTAAATTGTATTTCTGACTTAGAACTTCTCACTGGTTTTGCTCTTCAAACCAGGACACTTATTCTCTCTCTTTTCCAGGAAGGCGAGCTCAGCTCTCCTGTGGGGACACCGACACCAACCTATAAATGGCCTCAAAACGGTACTCAGAGCCTGCAGACCCTGTGACACTCAAGAAGCTGCCTCGTCTGGAGCCTGCCACCGGCTTCCTGCCCTGGCAAATCCCAGGCACCTGCAGCCCTGTGCCCCACCCTGGCTCTGAAAGTCATTTCAGCTACACAGGCACCTACTTTGCCTGCCCACTGCAGAGCCCCAAGGGCCCCGAGCAGCCCCCAGCTGGCTGGAGCCCCACGGCCGCCTACCTGCACTACGGCCCCGGTGCCCTGAGCCAGCCCGTGCCAACTGAGGGACCACTGCAGAACTTCCTGCTGTGCCCACCAGAGAGCCTTGACACCAGGCTGCACCCCCTGGACAGCCAGAAGAGCACAAAGAGCCTGGTAAGCCAGGAGCAGCTGATGGCCAGAAAGAAGCTGAACAGTCCCAGGTGCCCCTTGGCAGTGAAGAAGCCGGTGGTGGTGAAGAAGGCAGTTCCTCTAGCAGTCCCCAAGCCAGTGTACGGTGCCCCCGCCTCCTTCTTGGCTCCCAGGATGGCTCTGCTACTCGGGAAACAAGCAGAGAGCCTGCAGCAGCGACCAGGGAAGGTAAGCTGGGCCCTGCCGCCTGCCACCCACCCTCTGCACCCCAGCGAGCCCCACAGGAGCGATCCCTGCAACAACCACAGCCTCCTGCTGCCCCCCTCCAGCCTGGCCCTGCCTTCCAGGGAGCAGCTGAGCTCCCCCACTGCCTTACCCCACTACTGTGTCACCTTTGATAAGCACGGGCCACCCCCCAGCACCCCGTTCCTGGAAGCAAGTTATCCTTCTGCCCAGAGTCAGAAGAAGATGCCAGAGGTCCCCTGGCCCAAGCTCCAGCTGCCTGACAGCAGCTCAGTGATGCAGGAGAGGTCAGCAATGTGCTACCCACCCCACCCATACCTGCTGTCACCCCACAGAGCAGGCCCCCTCTACCACCGCCCAGCTCCCACTGCGGGGGAGCCCAGTGCTCTACCCAGCTGTGGCTACATGGCAAGCAGGGAGCCCTTTCCCAGCACCTACCTCAAGCCCCAAGATCCCAGCAGTTATTTTCCCAGCCCCTTGGAGCCCCATGTGCCAAGGACAGTGGGTGCCAGGCTGGGGGCGGCGCTGAGGGATGCTGAGCCAGCCAGGGATGCCGAGCTGCCCAGGAACACCGGGTACCCAGGGTTTGCCGTCAGCCTGGGCGATGCATCCACGTTCCACGCCTCCTTTCCCGGCACGGAGCCGGGCTGTGAGCAGCACGGGGCAGACAGTCCGCCGTGGCGAGCAGCACCGAGGCACAGCAGCGCTTTCCAGCCTGTCTGCACCCCAGAGAGGCTTTCTGGGGGCTCCGGTGGGCTGGCTGAGACATTTCCCGAGAGAGGAGGGAGCTGGGAGAAACCCAGGCAAAGGGAGGAGGAGCACCTGTACGAAGGGAGGAGAAACAGCAGCCCGGCCCCTCAGGACACCCCCCATGGGGGACCAGGGGAAGGAAATGCCTGCAAGGTCAAGGATGCAGCCAAGGAGCTCATCCGCCCTTCTCTGGCTGTGACCCCTGTCAAAGGGCTGGAAGAGCTGAGGGACACCAAGGCTTTGTCATCCTCCCCACCAATGCCTGTGATCCACAACGTCTTCAGCCTGGCACCCTGCCAGGAGTATCTGGAGAGGGCCAAGGTCAGAGACCTCATTCTGTTCTGCAGGAAGCATCTGTGGGAGGACTCCTCACACCAAAACACAGGTGGCAGCCAGGAGCCTGCTGCTGTCAGAGACGTCTCAGTGGTGTCCAGGCTGAGGTCAGGCAGTGATGCAGAGCAGGGCCAAGAGGAAAGTTGTTATGGGAGCATCCCTAAAAAGCCAAAGGCTGAGGCCCAAGAGCTGGAGTCTCAGGAGGGCAGCCCTGACAGGGTGGACACTGAGGAGCCATCCCCTAAGGAAATGGTGCTGGACCTTAGCTTCAAGAAGAGACTGGTGGAAGCTGGGGATACCCAGAGACCCCCTGGCTTTGCGGAGGGGACACTGGACCGAGAGGATAAGGAGGAGAAAGAGGCTGCAGAAGGTAAGGTGGGGTCGCATCTCACAATTGGATGATGTAATCTTATCAGTGATGCAGTGACACTCAATGGCCCATTAACAGAAGATATCTCCCCGGAATGAGGATGGGTCATGGAAGAGATAAGGAACACTGCCCCGCCTGGTTTTAACAGGTAGTGACAGAACACATGCTTTTGGTGACACCTTGCTTTGCAGTCTAAAACAGTTAAATACTACTTTTCTATATTGTAAGTTTGAATGGTGTTTTGCTAATCCAGAGCTTTGCAAAGTGCCTGGCAAAGTTTTTCTGGACAAATCACTTACCATGTACCAAGCCATAGATTGTTGAAATTAGGTGGAAAAAAACCGCATTACCTCTGAAACCTCTAAATAGCTGAACACCCTTAAAAGGTGCTACAGTGTTTACTGACGCCTCTGGGAAAATAGGAAAAGCCCTTGTGACATGGAAAGAGGAAGGCAAGTGGCAAATGTTGGAGGGTCATGAAAATGGATCACTGCAGTTAGAGCGGCGTGCTGTAGCTATGGCTTTCCAAAGTTTTCCCCACATTCCTCTAAATGTCGTGACTGACTCTGCCTATGGTGCTGATATCACACAGAGATTAGATCCAGCACTACTAGAGGAAATCGACAGTGCAAAACTATCTGACTCACTAAAAACCCTGCGCCATACCATCCTGGCCAGAACTTGCCCTATTACATGTTACACCTCAGAAGTCACAACAAATTTACCATATTTCATCACAGAGCGCAGTGCTCGAGCAGACCGGCTAGCTGGCCCTGCTTGGACAGCACCACAGCCAGACATGCCAGCACAAGCAAAGGCATCACCTGATTTCTTCCACCAAGGTGTTCTGGCCTTACAAGGGCAATCCCAGCTGTCAGACACAGAGGCTCATAACATTGTTAGCACCTGCACTGACTGCCAAGGCCACACTGCACCACTGCAGATGGGGATGAACCCTCGTGGACTACATGCTTTGCAAGTCTGGCAAAGTGATATCACACACATCCCTGAATTTGGATGTCTAAAAGATGTACATTTACCCATTAATACTTTTTCATCAGCAATATGGGCTACAGCACACACAGGCGGAAGGGGTCAGGATGCCATCACACATTGGCGTTCAGCCTCTGCTGCTTTAGGTATCCCCTTCCCCTGTCCATCAAAACAGACAATGGTCCTGCTTGCACTTCACAGAAAACAAGACACTTCCTACAGTTCTGGAGTGTGTCACACCTCACTGGTATTCCCAAACCAGCGCAGGACAAGCCATAGTGAAAAGAGCAGATGGCACTTGAGAATGGAAACTTGAAAAACAAAAGGGAGGAAGGTGTTGTGAATCCCCACAGGGCGGAGTAGCTAAAGCTATCTATACACTAAATCATTTGAGAGTATTAGAAAAGTTGTAGATCCCAGTCATTTTAAATCACTTTCTATCACTACAATCTGGCAATGATCGAACCCAAGGTAATGGTGCGAGACCTTCTCACCAATAGCGGGGGAAGCACGTGGGATCTCATCACCTGTAAGGGCGGGGATATGCGTGTGTTTCAACAGACACAGGAACGCATTGGGTACCTGCCACATGTGTCCCTCTGGTGCTGTTGAGGTAGGGACAGGAATGAAGAGACTCCATCGTCAGAAGGCAAAGAACGAACTTTATTAAAAAGTAGCGTTCCTCTTTTATAACCAGGATTCCTAAGGTGAAATATCATTGGTCTCAAAGTGAAAACCTTTCACACGATTGGTACACTGGACTTAGATCAGTGTAGCACACCATATTGATAAACAATATGAACGGAAAGCAAGAAAATAGATTTTTTACATTCCTCCTGGACAGTTTCCCAGGCTTAGCCCGGCAGAAATCTTTCTCTTTTTCTCTTTGACTGAACTGAGAATATCCACATTTTTCCTGCCTGGGGCCACAGGCTGCATTCTCCAATAGCTCCTCAAGAGACGTGGTGGAGCCATGTGCAGAACAGTGATGGAGACAACTTGTTCACCTCCCTCACGGACATCTGGGACGATTGAAGCTATGGCTCATTTCAGGACTCTATGTGTTTACAAAATGTTTTTCTGTTTACAAATTGGTTTTGTGTTTACAAATTGGTTTTCTAGAAGTTGGGTATTTTCTAATGGCCCTAAGGGTTAAGTGGTTTCATTTTTAAGTGGTAAGTTGTAATTCTAAGTAGTTAACCTGTGGCCTGTTAGCCTGAAGGATTGTGATCTTGCCTAAGAGCTCCTGGTAGTGAGTGCTACAACTCCAGGGGTCCATGAGACACATCTCTGGCTGAGGGGTTCTACGCTTGTCAAATTAGGTAAAAGGCCTCCTTCAAATTAGAGCCCTGCTGCCTTCTGTCACCCTGGCTGCAAAGGGCCCTTGCAGGTAGGATAACAGAGAACACTTTGCAATTGTAATAAGAAGGAAAGGAGGAATTGTCACAGTACAGCTAATCTGTAACTGGACAAGGTAACACAAATCCAATTCAGCTGGCCTGGTTTGTTCCAGTGCCGATGCGCTCTTCTCCCTTCTGCCTTTCCCTTGCCCCGGCTAGCCCTGGGGAGAAGGGGCGTGGGCAGATTTCCAGCGCTTCCCACTTAACCTCGCGGGCTTTGGGCAGCGCTGTCGGAGTTCGGAGAGCAGTCAGCGACCCCACGGCGATTTAATGAAGAGAGTCTTTCTCCAGGGGGCGAATTCCGTTTTATTGTAATCCAACGGGGAAAACAATAATTCGAAGGGAACCATGCGTGCCGCGCCTGCGTTTGCCGGAGCAGCGCGAGCGGGTGGAGCGCGCTGGAGCCAGCCAGGAGAAAGCACGGAGTGCGCCGCGCGAATGAGCTAAATACGGAACGGGGGAGAACCGGAGCAGCCAATGGGGTAAAGCCAGGGGGGGTTTGAGGGTAGTGGGATACGGGGGTACATCCAAAGAAGGACGGGCAGGGGAAGGGTCCCAGGGCCTCTGCCTATCACCCGGCGTCCCAGGTGGAAGATTCTAGGTGGGGGGGAAGGGACGCTGAGTGACAGACAGACATCTGGGGTAAACAAGGTGACTCAGCATTTTTGGGGACAACGGACCTGCGGGGAAAGACAGGAAAACCCAGGGGGAACTGTTACAGGACTGGGGGTACATGGAACAAACCTATACCTAATACAAATGTAATAAGCATAAAAAGCACAAATTTACATCTCCCTCTTTTTTGTTTAAAAAGAAAAGATTGGAAAATAACTTAAACGGGGGATTCACAGTCGTGCTGTCCATCGTCGAACCAGATGTCCTCTGGGTGTTCTTTTTGGTTCTTTTCTGGATGATTGGCATTGAGCGGTATCAGCTCTGATGGGGCAGCAAGGATGGCGTGGTTGATATGAATGGTGGAGTTGATGGCTTTTAAATTTGAATTTTTAACAACACTAAAACTAATACTAAGAACAATGAGTGCTAACAGCAACACAAGTCCAGTTTCCAAAATGGATTGGATCCAACCCGTGAGACCCCATCCTTCAAAAGCGACCTCAGCCAGTCACTTGCGAGAGGGATGAAGCTCATTGACGCTGACATTGTGGGTTGGGTCTTGGGCAAGGTGAATGTCTGAAAAACAACTGAAACGTAAATTAGCACTCTAGGGAGGGGAGATCTAAATCAAAAGGGAAGAGCGAGTCTAGGGAATTGGATGGGGAAAGGGAAGGCTCTTAGAGGGAAAGTGTTGAACTGGAAAGGAAAGGGGGAGACTTTCTCCGTCGTCGGAGGGCTGCATGCCTCACCTGAGGATCTTCTTTCCTGTTGGTCTGGTGTTTAGGTACATATGGCCGAACAAATTTGGATGGGACCCATCTCAGGCCTGAGGGCGTGGACACGCAAGCGTATCCCTGTCCCCAGGTGACTAACTCATGGGGTCCTTCCAGCTGCCAGGTCTCAGGATCTTTAATGAGCACTGGCGGTTTCTCCCTGACCTTGTTCTCCTCGTAGTTGCCAAAGTGCCTGGCGATTGGCGGGTTGCGGATTTCGAAAGAACAATTCAAGAAATTCAATGTGAAGAGGGCTCGTGCGAGTCAAACTTGTGGGGACTCAACCTTCATAGTTAGTGTTTGTTGTTTTAGCATACGCTTAAGACTCTGGTGAGTCTGCTCCACCACGGCTTGGCCTGTCGGGGAATATGAGATGCCAGTTTTATGCTCTATTCCCCATTGCTGCAGGAAGCTGGCAAACTCCTTGGACGTGTACCCAGGGGCATTGTCCGTTTTTATTAATTTTGGGATGCCCAGCATAGAGAAAGCCTGTATTAAATGTTTTTCGATGTCTTGGGCTTTCTCCCCTGCATGGGCAGAAGTAAAGATTGCCCCAGAGAAAGTGTCCACGGAGAAATGGACATACTTCATCCTTCCAAAGGAATGGATGTGAGTAACGTCCATCTGCCACACTTCGCAGGACTTTAGACCCCTAGGGTTAGCCCCTGCGCTCACTGATGGTAAGGAGAGCGATTTACAGGACGGCCAGGTGGCCACAATGGCTCTGGCCTGGTCACGGGTGAGGTGGAATTGCCGGACCAGACCGGGCGCATTCTGGTGGTAGAATTGGTGGCTGATCTTAGCCTGCTGGAACTTATCTGGGAGCAGCGCTATCTGTGCCGGGGCGGCAGCGAGAGAGTCGGCACGCCGATTGCCCTCGGCCAAGAACCCTGGCAGGTTGGTATGTGACCTGATATGCATCACATAAAAGGGTTGCTCTCGGTGGGAGACTAACTTAATCAGTTTTGAGAGCAACTTGTGCAGGGCCTCGTTGGACACACCCTGCAGGACACCATCCTGCGCTCTAGACACTACACCAGCTACGTACACCGAATCGGTTACCAAATTGAAAGGTTCAGAGAACCGCTCAAAAGCTCTAACAACAGCGGCCAGCTAGGCTATTTGAGGGGAGCCTTCCACCTCAACAATATCTGTCTCCCATTGCTGAGTCTGAGGATCTTTCCAAGTCACTACGGACTTGTGAGAACTTCTGGACGCGTCTGTAAAAACTGTTAAGGTCTGGAGTGGCTTTTTGCTCTGAATTTGTTTGATGGATAATGCAAATTGAATTTCTGATTCGAAAATTTTGTGGGCCAGTCTCAAAACTGAAATTTTGCCTGTGTAGCTGTCTAGAGAGAACTGAAGAGATTCATTTTCCTGTAAAAGGTGTTCCAGCATGGCCTTGGTGAATTGGCCTGATTCCAATTTGATTGGAATGTAAATGCATTCGAAGTCACATCCAGCTAACTCCCAGATCCGTGCTCTTGCTTTGCGGATCAGTTCTGCTACTAACTCTTGTGGCCTTGTCATTCTCTTGGACTGATGGTGACTTAGGAAGACCCATTCTATGATGGAGAGTGGGTCCCTTCGGCCCTGGTCCTTGCCCTTCCTTAGGGTGTCTGTCCATTGAAATATAACACCATGGAGGTGTGGCAGTCTGCCCAATATGATGAATTTAAAGGGCAGGTCCGGATCGTACCGGTGGGCCTGTCTGGCAGACATTGTCTCCTGGACCTTATTCAAAGCAGCCTGGGCCTCTGGGGTGAGTTCCCTGTGAGAACTCGGCTCTTCCCCCGCTTTCAGTAAATTGAAAAGAGGGGCTAGGTCTCTGTTTGTAATACCTAACCATGGCCTCACCCAGTTCAAAGAACCACACAGCTGCTGGACGTCAGCTAGGGTCCGAATTTTATTTTTGATGGCCAATTTTTGCGGAACAATGGTCCGCTTGTTAATTTCCAAACCCAGGTACTTCCAGGGTGGCATCTTTTGAATTTTGTCCTCTTGCAGCTCAAACCCTGCAGCAATCAACGCATCGGTTGTCAGGTTAAGCGCGTGTGTAAGGAGATCGCCGTTGGGAGCACAAATTAAGATATCATCCATATAGTGCTGGATGATCACGCCCTCGGTGGCTGCACGGACGGGGGTCAGCAATGAAGCTACGTACCGCTGGCAGATGGTGGGCGAGCATTTGAAGCCCTGAGGCAACACTTGCCAATGGTAGCACTCAACTGGGGCTTCTCAGTTGGTGGAGGGAACTGAGAAGGCAAAACGCGGCACGTCTTCAGGGTGTAGGGGAATGTGGAAGAAACAATTTTTTATGTCAATAACAGCCAATTCCCAATCTTTTGGCAACATTGTGGGGGACGGCATCCCTGGTTGGAGGGGACCCATATTTTAAATCACATTGTTGATGGCACGGAGGTTGTGAAGGAGCCGCCATTCGTCTTTGCCAGGTTTTTTCAGGAAAAGACGGGGGAATTCCAAGGAGATGTTGTTTCTTGGATATGCCCCTTGGCAAGTTGCTCTGCCACGAGCTTTTGGAACGCTTTTAATTTTTGTTTATTGAGCGGCAACTGCTCTACCCAGATCGGAACATCAGAAAGCCAATTCAACTTTTGGGTAGGACGCTCCTCAGTGACCGCTGCCCGAAAAACCTGAGGGTTTGGAATGTTTAATGTGACCCCCCACTGGGCCATCAGGTCCCTTCCCCACAGGGGCTCCGTGTAATCTAAAACAAACGGACGTAGGTAAGCTGATTGTCCGTTTGGTCCCTGAAATTTAACGATGTTTTTTGATTGCTTTGCCAACTGTGCCCCTCCTACACCTTGAATTTGTCCAGCCACATCTTGCAACTCCCAACGCGATGGGCAATCCCATGAGGGAATGACCGTGACATCTGCCCCGGTGTCCAAGAGGCCGTTAAGCCACTTGTGCTCACCGCCTTTCCACATGTACCATGGGATTTTGGGTCTTTCCTTCCCAAGTACCTGGGCCTGACACACCTCGTAGATTTTCTCAGCGGTCTTCATCCATAGATCTTCTTGGTAGACGGGAGGCCCAGATACAGGTATTGCTTGGGCGATGATTTGCCCTTTGGGAAGGAAGACTGGCGGGTGAGCACAGTGCAGCCACAGCACCAGGTGTTTGGGGTTTGCAGATGTTAAGTTGAATGCAATAGTGATCTCGAGTGGCATGTATTTTGTGTCCCCAAGGACGATGTACTTACTGTGGAGTCTCCTACAGGTCCCTGGGTCCTGTGTGTCTACCGTGACAAAATGCCAATTGCTATCCTTGAGTAGCAGAGGTTCGGTCAGGGCCAACCTGTATGGAGAGAAGTTGGACTGGGTGTTAAGGATAGGCCTGGGATGGTCGGGGTCCCGACCAAGCCATGCCTGTGAGATGAAATTCCCGACTCTCCCCACGCAGGCTGGTTCACCAGCTCTAGTTCCCCTATTGTCCAATCCAGTAATGTCATGTCTGGTATTAGAGTTATTGTCCTCAGGTGGGTATGCTAATGTGTTGTCCCTCCTGCCCCCTGATGTTATGTTTCCCACCAAATTTGTGTCCTCACGCAGGGAGGGACTGCACTGGGAAATTAGTTTTTTGATTGTCCCCCTGGGTTGGAGGCATCTTGCCCTTGCTGTTGGTTTTTAAAACGTAAGAAGTCCTCTTTGAGAGGGTAATGAGATGCCCAGTGTCCTTTCTTATTGCAGAGGTTGCAGGGTTTTCCCGGGTGGTAACCTTTGGGGGGTGGCCCTGAGAAGCGGTGTGCAGGAGCTGGGGTCATGGATGGCATGTGGGCTTCGGCAACGGAGACCCTCCTTGACGGCGTTCGGGGCGTCCCCTGAAGATCCTTTGATGGCAAGGTGACCTTTCGAGCGCACACGTCCAGCATGTCTTGGAGCGTTGGCTCTGGGTCGAGGGGCAGGCTCAGGATTGCCTGTTGGCAGGCTTCATTGGCATTCTGCAGTGCAATTTGCTTCACCATGCCTTGCCTCAATCCCTCCTCTGGAACCTGTGCTTCAGCTGCCCTGCACAACCTGTCTATAAAACTAATGAAAGATTCCTGTGTCTCCTGCTTAAGAGAGAAACAGTTAACAACAGGACCACTGGGTCTTAACTTAAAAAATGCTTTTTGTGCCACCTTGGCACTTGCTGACAGTGCCCCCCTTGGGATCTTTTCGGCCTGCGTTGCTGCCACGTCCCAATCCCCCATCCCGCACAGATGATCAATGGACAACATGCCCCCATCGGTGTCGAAGGAGGTCTCGCCATTGGCCCAAAGGTGGGGTAATACATCTCGTACTTCCCGCCTCCATGCGGACTCCCATACCAAAAACTCAGCTTGAGTAATCAAGCACGAAAAGAGAGCGCGCATGTCAGCGGGGACGTACTCGTTGGAGGAAAGTGTGGCTTTTAACAGCCCCCTAAAGTATTCACTTTCCCGGCCAAACTCCTTTTGGGCTTTGCAGACATCCCTGATTACCAACTGTGGTATTGGAGTCCACTGTGCGAGGGGTCTGCCCCTCTGCCGCGGTGTATAGGTGACCGGCGCAGCAGAAAAGGCAAGCGGGGTTTCCAGGTCGCGGCTTCCCCCCCCCCCCCCCCCCCCGGAAACCAAGGCGTGGGAACCAGAGGGCGGGTTGTGGGAACCGAGGGCGGAGGCAGGACCAGGGCTAGGGGGTGTGGCTGGCGTTACATCACCCCTAGGGGTGGGGTCAAAGGGAGGACTGCTGAATGATTCATTAGGGGAGGTGCCTGAAGGGGGTGGAGAGGAGGAGTGGGTAGAGAAGTCACGGGGGTGGAATGGGTTGGCCGTAGGGCGAAAGGGGTTGTTGGGAGACAAAACACGGGGGGAGGGGGATGCCATGTGGTCCCCTCTATCTTGTGCCCTGGGGGAGGGAAGGGAATAATTTTGGGAAAGGTCTGGGGAAGGTTGTGGAGAGGGATTTGGGGTCTTAAAACTTACAACTTTACTACTGTGGGGCAGGGCTGAACAAAGAGAGGGGCTTTGGGGATGGGAAGAGTGCAGGGCGATGCCAGCACTGCCCTGCGAGGGAACCCGGAGGTTAACAAAGAGGCCAGAGTCTGCCTGCGGCAGCTGCCAGGATGCCCATCTGGGAATCCCTGGGCTAGGAAGAGAGGAAGAGGGGAGGGGGCTTGGGGGGCTGCGTTCGCCTTTGCGTGGCTCTGGCTTCCCTTCGCTGTTATTTTTGACAATATTTCTCATTTGGATTGCCAGATGGATGAAAATTGAGAGGGAGGGGTCCTCTTTTTGGACGATTTCCCTTCCAACTCGGTCCCAGAATTGAATTTGGTATAAATTTGCCTGCGATATGTCCTGGAAAGACTGCAGAAGCCACCGGGTGAAGCGTTTAACACCAGATTTTTAAAATCTTTTTCCTCCTCCCAACTAAAATTCCTAGAATTTGAACATAAATTCTCTGCTGCAACACTGACAGTTTAGCACCCATCCTGTAGATTTTTAAGCATGTCGCGAACTTCACAACTGGTAAAATAAAAACAGAAAATAGAAGACCCGTTTCGGACGCTGGGTAACCTATCCTTACACGCTCCCTGCCGCGGGAGAACAAAATGTGGGATCTTATCGCCCCCTTGTGAGAGAAAGAGAAACCCACCCCAAAAGGAGCAAGGTGTGCCCAGCCCTGGGGGACCCCTGTAACTTACCACGGGTCCAGCGAAGTCTGAAGGGGAAACGAAAAGTCCAGCTGCGAAGTTTTCACCGTGAGTGGACCGAACTCCGGCGGTGAAAACTGGAGCTGCCAGTCCAATCCTTCCAGAAACGCAGGGCTCACTAAAACGAAACCGGAGCTTGTGGAAGGTGTTGTAACGTCCACGAGGTTAAATCCATCAGTCTCTCGGGGCTTGGTGGTCCTCCGTCTGTGTGCTTGAAGCTCTCAAGCCGCACGTTTGGGCGCCACAACTGCGGTATGCTCTCTTTCCCCCCCCTTATCCCAGCTAGCTCCAAGGGGAAAGGGGAGCGCAGGCAGCTTCCGTTCCACCCGCTGAGCCCTCGCGGGCTTCGGGCAGGGCTGCGTGGGTCTGAGAGCAAGCGGCGGGTCCCACGGCAAATAAAAGAAGAGGGTCTTTTCTCCTGGCGGGAAGAATTCTGTTTTATTGCAGCCCAACGGGGAAAGCAATAACCGAAGGGGCCACGGCTTGCCGCGCCGGTGTTTGTCTGTGCTGCGCTGCCGAGCAGGCGGGGCGGAGCAGCGCGCGCCGGAGCCGGCCGAGAGAAGCGGCGGCTGCTCGGGCGGGGCGGCGACAACGCGCAGGTGCCTGCCAGGAGAAAAGCCGCAGGCGTGCCGCGCCCGCGGATTAAGTACGGGACAGGGGGAAACTGGGGCAGCCAATGGGGTAACGCCACGGGGGGTCTGAGGGCAGTGGGGTGCAGGGGTACATCCAATGAAGGGGCGGACAGGTGGAGGGTCCCAGGTCGTCTGCCTATCGCTCGGCGTCCTGGGTAAAAGATTCCAGATGGGGGGAAGGGATGCTGAGTGACAGACAGTCATCTGGGGTAAACACAGTGACTTTGAAATTTCTCGGGGACAACAAACCACGGGGAGAGATGGGAAGACCCGGGGGGTCGTTACAGAGCGCGGGGAGTACATGGAACGAACTTATACATAATACAAATGTGATAAAACATATAAAAACACAACTCCACAGGGCTCACGATGTGGAGGGACTCAGGGGCCCCCACTGGCTCAGCCCAGGCTGCATCCCTGAGCACCCCAGACTCTCCTGCCCAGTTTCTGATGCTCAGACACCCACCAGCACCCTCTTCCCAGGCTGTCACCTGGGGAGTTTGTGGAGCCTGGGATGTGCTCCTGTGGTGGCATCCTGAACACTGGATCCAGCCTGCAGTGATGGGACAGAGGGGCTGGGCACAGCGCTCGTGGCTTGTTGCAGGCAGAAGAGGGCAAATGCATCAGGATTTGGGGACCCTCCAACCCCTGGGAGATCCCATTATGCCCACACTGGGACACAGAAACAGAAGCAGGGCATGTCTGGAAACAAGCCAAACTCTTTTAAACCAGGTGAGGCAACTCTTCATATTCTTACAAAAAAATTAAATAAAGGGAAGGAACTTTTTTTTCCTGGAACCATATATATGTACAAAACCAACATTATTTACAAACATTGCTTTCTGAATGGCTGTGCACAGGCATGGAGTGGTGGGGGGGAGTGAGGAGAAGAGCAGCATACCCCTTACCCATCCCATCCACAGCCACCCCATCCCCACAATAAAACAGGAGGGCACCCCCAGAAAACCCCCAGTAGGACACACACCTTTTGGCTAAAATAAGTACAGTCTGGGTAGGGTCATTTCTACCCATCCCCCCCACCCCATCTTCTTAGTTTAAAATAAATATCCCCTGTAGTGAAATGAAACTTGAGCAACCCTTGTTTTGTTCCTCCATGTCCTGCAGCAGCTTGAAGAACACCTGAGCAATGAGTTCTTAAGGCCTCTGCTGTGTACCCTGCTGCAGCCCCCAGGGCGAGGGGCTGTCCCTTAGTCCTGGGATGCCAACATCCCTCCTGGCATGCCCGTAACCCTTTGGGATGAAAGGATCCCTCCTTCCAAGGTCTGGCACCAAGGTGGCCCCTAAACGTGCATCTACCATGTTCTCCTTTGGGACACGATCTGGGATGCAAAGCGATTTGGTTTTCTTTTCTTTAAAAGTCTTTAAATCTTGCAGCTTTTTAGTTTAAATAAAAAGACACATATAAATTACAGTATTTAAGGAAAAAAACAACCCAAAACACATGACCTGAAGGCAGCAGCTCCTTATAAAGGTAAATCCAGAACATTTGTAAAATGTCTTCATTTATGATAACAAAAAACTTAGTTTGAGACTATGGAAGTCATCATTCCCTTGCCCTTGCTGCTGTGCCAGGTCTTTGTGGCACTATAAAGGTGAAAATGCCAGAGGAAGGGGATGGTTATTGGGAATGGCGTGGATAAAGCAGGAGGGGGCATTCAGAGAGGAGGAGGTGGGATGTCATCCCTGCAGTCCCTTTTTCCAAGGCTGGGGACGGTGCTGTGGCCATTTCCATGCTCCTCTTGCTCCAGCTCCTCTGGAACTCCAGCCATTCCCACTCAGCTCACCAGGGCAGTCATGGATGAAGGCCGGGCATGCACTGGAAGATGATCCACTCAAAGAAAAGCAGCTCCAGCTGCTGTGAGAGGCTCGAGCCCATGTGCGGGCCTGGATAACCCTCCAGCAGCGTCCTTCTGTGTGTCCCTGGAGCACCACTGAGCTGTCCTCCACCTGAGCAGCATCCCCAGAGGGTCCCTAGCAAGGTATCAGCATCCCGGAGGAGCCGGATGCAGGTGGGAGCTGAGCACCTGCCTGCAGGGCTGCTGGTGGTCTCAGCATCCATGGCTCTGGGGACTCAGGACCTTCCCATTCCCATCACCGTTTGGCTGTTGCCCTTGGCACATTCCTCAGAGCCTCCTTTCCCCTGATTTGTCCATGGCTGTCACTTTGCCGTCAGTTTTCAGTGCCTCCGTGCCAGGGCTACCTGGGAGAGGAAGGAGTGGTTAGGGAGTGCAGATCCTCACATCCCAAATATCCCCTGCTCCAGCCCCGCCCAGGGAGCAGAGCCTCCCCAGCCAGCTCCAGCTGCTCATCATCACATGAAATCCACACACACACCTCCACAAAACAACAAAACAATCCCATCAATTCCTACAAACCCATGTGGAAGAGGAGTTACCTACTTAGAAGGCTGGCCAGTATCTGAGCTTAAACCTGGAAGAAATAAAGTTGCTGTTAATGGCCTTGAGCAGCAGCAAAAGGTTATCTGGACAGAGCAGTGAAGTCACTAGCTGGATGGGACAGCCATGGGTGTCAGGTCTGACACTGCGCCCTTGGATGGGCAGAAGTGGTCTGGAACTGTCTGAAACCTCCTCAATACCCCCCGGATAAGTTTTCTCCCTTCTAGCTCAAACTTGCCCCCTCAGCAGCCCACAGAGGAAAAGCTGGGCAGAACCCTCGGTAGGACAGGGATGCTGAGGCACCTTTGGATGTTCCCCAGTAGCAGCAGCACCTGGAGGGAAAGCGCAGCTGGAACATCCCTGGGAGAGCCGCAGGGACCCATCCCCAGGAGATGCCAGGCTACCTACCGAGCTGCTGCCGGATGGAGTTGTGCCAGTGGAGGTTGAGCAGGTCAGGGTAGATTTCAGGAAGCTGCTTGATCGCCAGGAGCTTCAGCATGCGGTAGGTGCAGCTCTTCAGCTCCAGGTCCCTCAGGTGCCTCTCCTCCGAGAGGGTGGTGGGACGCAGCTCCACCTTGTGCTTCTGCAGCACTTGGTCCACTAAGCTCCCAGGCAGCGTTGGGAAGAGCTTCTCCTTCACCACGTGGATGGGGATGAAGATGGCTCCCGCCCGGACGACGTGGGGGAAAGGGCAAGCAGACATGAAGGTCTTCAGCTGGGAGAGCAGGTCAGTGAGGAGCCTGGCCACGTCATGATAAGCCAGCCAGATCTCCTTGCCGTTGCTGGGCTTCTGAGGAATGGGAGCCTTGGAGCCATTCGTGGGGCTGGGCAGGGATTTGGGCATCTCTCCCAGCTCTTCTGCCAGCTCAGCTTTCTTCAGCCACTCCTGCAGGAGCTCCGGGGAGGAGCGGGACACTGAGCCTGAAATCGTGTCACAGAGCAAGGTGTGCAGGGAGGTGAAGTACTGCCCCGGGGGGGTCTGTGAGGGGAGAACACCAACCTTCTGGACCACCAACATCTTCTCCTCCACCGAAGTGGAGGGGGCATTGGAAACCAGGATCAGGGGAGGGTTTGGGGCCAGGATGATGCTGAGCTGGGGGCCAGGCTGTGGGAACAGAGGGGTGAGGGATGGAGGGAAGGCTGAGTGAGCTGGTGTGGGGGTGCTGCTGCAGGGGCTGGGCTGGGGGTCTTTAGAGCTTCCATCCTGCTGGGTGGGCTCAGTGCTGGGTGGGAGGGAGGGCAGCAGTTTGTGTTTCTGGAACATGAAGTTGGCTGAGCTCTGGAAGCTGCTCTTGTCCCCAGAGTCCGCCTCAGGCATCCAGGGCTGTGCACCCTCTCCCGACCCCACCTTACCTTCTGCAGCCTCTTTCTCCTCCTTATCCTCTCGGTCCAGTGTCCCCTCCACAAAGCCAGGGGGTCTCTGGGTGTCCCCAGCTTCCACCAGTCTGTTCTTGAAGCTAAGGTCCAGCACCATTTCCTTAGGGGATGGATCCTCAGTGCCCACCCTGTCAGGGCTGCCCTCCTGAGACTCCAGCTCTTGGGCCTCAGCCTTTGGCTTTTTAGGGATGCTCCCATAACAACTTTCCTCTTGGCTCTGCTCTGCATCACTGCCTGACCTCAGGCTGGACACCACTGAGACATCTCTGACAGCAGCAGGCTCCTGGCTGCCACCCGTGTTTTGGGGTGAGGAGTCCTCCCACTGATGGTTCCTGCAGAACAGAATGGGGTCTGTGACTTTGGCCCTTTCCAGATACTCCTGGTAAGGTGCCAGGCTGAAGACGTTGTGGATCACAGGCACTGGTGGGGAGGATGACAAATCCTTGGTGTCCCTCAGCTCTTCCAGCCCTTTGACGGGGGTCACGGACAGAGAAGGGCGGATGAGCTCCTTGGCTGCATCCTTGACCTTGCAGGCATTTCCTTCCCCTGGTCCCCCATGGGGGGTGTCCTGAGGGTCCGGGCTGCTGTTTCTCCTCCCTTGGTACAGGTGCTCCTCCTCCCTTTGCCTGGGTTTCTCCCAGCTCCCTCCTCTCTCGGGAAATGTCTCAGCCAGCCCACCGGAGCCCCCAGAAAGCCTCTCTGGGGTGCAGACAGGCTGGAAAGCGCTGCTGTGCCTCGGTGCTGCTCGCCACTGCGGACTGTCTGCCCCGTGCTGCTCACAGCCCGGCTCCGTGCCGGGAAAGGAGGCGTGGAACGTGGATGCATCGCCCAGGCTGACGGCAAACCCTGGGTACCCGGTGTTCCTGGGCAGCTCGGCATCCCTGCCTGGCTCAGCATCCCTCAGCGCCACCCCCAGCCTGGCACCCACTGTCCTTGGCACATGGGGCTCCAAGGGGCTGGGAAAATAACTGCTGGGATCTTGGGGCTTGGGGTAGGTGCTGGGAAAGGGCTCCCTGCTTGCCACATAGCCACAGCTGGGTAGGGCACTGGGCTCCCCCGCAGTGGGAGCTGGGCGGTGGTAGAGGGGGCCAGCCCTGTGGGGTGAGAGCAGGTATGGGTGGGGTGGGTAGCACATTGCTGACCTCTCCTGCATCACTGGGCTGCTGTCAGGCAGCTGGAGCTTGGGCCAGGGGACCTCTGGCATCTTCTTCTGACTCTGGGCAGAAGGATAACTTGCTTCCAGGAACGGGGTGCTGGGGGGTGGCCCGTGCTTATCAAAGGTGACACAGTAGTGGGGTAAGGCAGTGGGGGAGCTCAGCTGCTCCCTGGAAGGTAGGGCCAGCCTGGAGGGGGGCAGCAGGAGGCTGTGGTTGGCGCAGGGATCGCTCCTGTGGGGTTTGCTGGGGTGCAGAGGGTGGGTGGCAGGGGGCAGGGCCCAGTTTACCTTCCCTGGTTGCTGCTGCAGGCTCTCTGCTTGTTTCCTGAGTAGCAGAGCCATCCTGGGAGCCAAGAAGGAGGCGGGGGCACCGTACACTGGCTTGGGGACTGCTAGAGGAACTGCCTTCTTCACCACCACCGGCTTCTTCACTGCCAAGGGGCACCTGGGACTGTCCAGCTTCTTTCTGGCCATCAGCTTCTCCTGCCTTATCAGGCTGTCCTTGCTCTTCTGGCTGTCCAGGGGGTGCAGCCTGGTGTCAAGGCTCTCTGGTGGGCACAGCAGGAAGTTCTGCAGTGGCCCCTCAGCTGGCACGGGCTGGCTCAGGGCACCGGGGCCGTAGTGCAGGTAGGCGGCCGTGGGGCTCCAGCCAGCTGGGGGCTGCTCGGGGCCCTTGGGGCTCTGCAGTGGGCAGGCAAAGTAGGAGCCCGTGTAGCTGAAATGACTTTCAGAGCCAGGGTGGGGCACCGGGCTGCATGTGCCTGGGATTTGCCAGGGCAGGAAGCCGGTGGCAGGCTCCAGACGAGGCAGCTTCTTGAGAATCACAGGGTCTGCAGGCTGTGAGTACCGTTTTGAGGCCATTTATAGGTTGGTGTCGGTGTCCCCACAGGAGAGCTGAGTTGGCCTTCCTGGAAAAGAGAGAGAGTAAGTGTCCTGGTTTGAAGAGCAAAACCAGTGAGAAGCTCTAAGCCAGAAATACAATTTACTAGGAAAAAGGGAACGAAGAACTAAATATATAGAATAGCACAAAAGAAGAACAACTGGCAGAGTTTGAGATACAACCTGACACTTGCTGGCTAGGGCAGTGGTAGCAGATATGGTTCTGTCCAAGCAGTGGTCCTGTAGACTGACGTAGTTTCCCTCTGGAGGTCCAGTGAAGAGAATATCTCAGCTGTTCCTCTTGGAAGAGGGGATCTGCTTGCTGTCTGCACAACCCCGCTTATATCCTTGATGGCATCGTTTGGCTCCTCCCTCTGGGCGGAGCATCTCACAATAGAATGCTGTGACCTTATCAGTCATGTGGCTAAAAGAATGGGTCCTCCTGGAGGGACATCATTTGGCTCTTTCCCTCTGGGTGTGGCATCTCACAATAGAATGCTGTGATCTTATCAGTCATGTGGCTAAAAGAATGGGTCCTCCTGGAGGGACTTATCTCTGAGTCACGAGATAAGGGAAGAAAAAGGAATTGCAGCTCCAGGTAGTAATGGAATAAACCCCAATATTATAACTTAGGACACCTTTAAACAACCTGGTGTTTGGTATTGCACAGTTTAAAACAGATAAAAGCCAAGCAAAGCTTAGAAGCCGCAGCTGACGTGCTGTGGGCACTGCCCAAGCGGATCATCCCGTAAGGATGGAGAGCAGGGAGAATCTGGCAGAGGAGTGAGTGCCACTTCAGGAGTGTGGGCAGAAAGGAGGGGCAAGAAACCGACAGGAGAGCGGCTGTTACCAGAGCGCCCTGTCCCTGTGGCACTGTCCTGCCATGCCATCAGACTTTCTCTGCCACCGGCAACAGACACGTTTGTGCTACACGCAAGCCCGCCCGCGTCGTGGCACTGGAGCCATCGCTGTGCTCCGCGCTCCATATCGCCGGTAATGTACTCGGCACACCCCTGCCTGCGGCTGCAGCCCAAACACCACTCGGCAAACCCACCAACGGCGCGAGCAGAGCCCAGAAGTGAAGTGGCACCCAGTGCCGAAGCGCTGGTGGGAGGTTGCTGGTGCCCAGGACCACGGGACATGGTACCCTGCCACATACACAGCCAGGGCTCCAGAAGTCCAAGGGACGCTTTTCATTATTAAGCTCACAACATCCTAATGGAGGGAAACCAAGCTATCACACTCTTGCTGACCCATGAGAGAACGCTTCTGCCACACTGCCGGTATAGGTCACCATCTCTGCCTATGATCTGGTCAGCTTCTGGAGGCAGATAAAGCCGATTGCCATTGCGGATGGGGATCTTAAAGGTGCAGAAAAGATATCTGTGCCCATGCCCCCACTGCCATCGCGTGGCTCACAGCCTACTGGTGGGATGATTGGTTCTGACACCTGACACCTGAGACATATGTTTCCCTAAATGACAGGTCCTCTCTGAACTGTGCCAGCCAGCCACCAAACACACACTATGGTCTCTGGCAGTAGCAAGGATGTTAGTGTTTCTTACTGCCAATGAGATGACACCTTCAGATATTAAACAGACAGTGAAGCTGCTTTGTCCCCCAGTTCAATGGATGATGTTCGAGTCCACCTGGCAGCGATATGCAGAGGATCAAGGGCAGCGCAATTTAGAGGTACGGCAGCAAGATCCACCCTTTGGGGCTGGGGTTTCTCAGCTTATGGGACTGCCCCTGTTGACAATCTTCAGTTACAGGCACGCCTACATCCTTGAATATTAGTACAGGCAAAACACTTAGGGATACAAGCCCTGCTGAAGGTTGCAGACATGTCAGCACCAATCCAGAGGTATTCCATGATCAAACAGGGCCCCAGGGAACCATACGCGCAATTCATAGAAAGGACACGAAATGCTGTCACAATCTGCTAGTACAAGCAGGGGTTGTGATGGTTTGTTTTACCAATCTCAGAGTGCAAAAGACACATAGCAAGGGATTTCAGTATTAATCAAAACAAATGCACCTTTTATTGAGTGCCCACAGCAAATGTGATAGAAGGATTAGAAAGGAGATAAAGGATAGAGAGAGAGAGAGAGAAAGAGGTGGGAGGGGGTAAGAGCTACCAACAGAGACACAAAATCCTCATTTCCAGCCAGCCAATAGGTCTGTCTTGTCACATCAGGGAGAATCTCAAACTCTTTGGTAAACTCAGGGGTCTTTTATAGTCTTCTGCCAGGGCGGGGGAACAGGAAGGTATGTGGAGGGAACAGGTACAGGACAGTGGAGAATAAGTCCATTGAGAACACGTACAGACAGTCCAGTTCCGAACAGGACAAACCAGTCCCAGCAGTGAGCAGGACCCATTGTTTCAGGACTGGTTCCCATGGGAAAGCAGTCTTGGTCCAGTGAGCACATTTGCAGGTAACACTTGGCAGACATCCCGCTTCAGTCAGGCCAGTGCCCCTGTGTTAGAATTGTAAGGGTCTCAGTCCTTAGCGGGGGCTTCAATCTGCATTCTTGATGGTGCTCATGAGGCAGATGAGGGATCTTTGGACCGTCTCTTACAGATGCCATGGAAAAGCAAGTAATGAATAATGATGCAAGAAATCAATTAATTGAAAATTGGCATGGGATAGTGCAAATGAGGACTGCAAAAGGGCTATAGATTTATTACCAAAAGAAAATCCATCCTTAAATATATAATTAATGCACGTGCTAAAATTGTGGCTGAATCAGATAGTATTGCTTTGTCAGCTGATTCTGTCTTGGTTTGAAAGACAAGTGTCTGCTAATGAAGGCAGGAGCCTCCCTTGAAATGGAAAATGTAAACCCCTCCCTCCAGTTGTTACAGTTTAGAATTTAATGGGCCCTCAGGCAAAGATATGAGAATAGAAATAACAGTTCTTCACTGTTATTTATAAATTTTAAAAATCCCTATGATTTAATAGGAAAATTAAAGTAAAATGCAGTAGCACAAAAAAAAAAAAAAACACTGACATAGTCAGAATTTGACTTGACACCCTGGGGTCAGGGTGTTGTTTGCAGTCCGACTAAGTGGTGGCTGCAGTCTTCCTCAAGTGACAGGTGTGGCTCTGTTGAAGCAGTGATCCTTTAGAAGGGTGTAGTTTTCCTCTAAAGATCAAGTGGTGAAGTAGACGGGTCTGGTCTTCCTCTGGGAATCCAGTGGAAAAGGCTGCCTGTAGTGTTGAAAAGTCTCAGATTGTATCCAGGTAGGAATGCTTGGCTCCTTCCCCTGGGTGGAGCATCTCACAATGGGATGATGTAATTTTATCAGTTATGCAATGACACTCAATGGCCCATTAACAGAAGATATCTCCCCGGAGGGAGGGCGGGTCATGGAAGAGATAAAGAACACTGCCCCGCCTGGTTTTAACAGATGGTAATAGAATACCATAGAATGCTTTTGGTGACATCTTGCATTGCAATCTAAGACAAGGCCTCTGCTGCCCATGGCTTTCTCTACTGCCAGCAGCTCTTTCCACTGCCTGCAGCTTCTTACAGCCCACCCAGCTGCCTGGCAGCAACCTCTGTTCCTCCATCACCCTGCAATACCACGGCAGCTTGTTATCCTCACACAGGCACCAAATGTCGCTGGGGCGTCGGAGACAGGAATGCAACAAGCACACACCGTGCTCCTCCAGCAACAGCCAAACGTTTCTTTTCTGAAAGGTCGTTTTATAGGGGCTTCAAATCTGCCGCTCATACAAACGAGATTGACTGAAAATTTTAACTCCAGCTGACTGGCCAATGGTAGGAGGACATCCATGATTCCAAGTGATTGAGTGAGGTCCCCTGTTTGAACATAACTCCAATCTATCATTAGTACACTTGGGGACTTGTTTACTTCTACCTTCTGATGAGCTGGGCTGGTCGAGTAAGTGTCTGTTTAGCCCAATTATCTCCGTAGCTTTAGACCAGCAGTAGCTGTCACACCCCTGTACCCAGGGAGGAGAAACAGCAGCCCGGCCCCTCAGGACACCCCCCCATGGGGGACCAAGGGAAGGAAATGCCTGCAAAATTAAGGATCCAGCCAAGGAGCTCATCCACCCTTCTCTGTCCGTGACCCTCGCCAAAGGCCTGGAAGTGCTGAGGGACACCAAGGCTTTGTCATCCTCCCCACCAATGCCTGTGATCCACAACGTCTTCAGCCTGGCACCCTGCCAGGAGTATCTGGAGAGGGCCAAGGTCACAGACCCCATTCTGTACTGCAGGAAGCATCTGTGGGAGGACTCCTCACCCCAAAACACGGGTGGCAGCCAGGAGCCTGCTGCTGTCAGAGACGTCTCAGTGGTGTCCAGCCTGAGGTCAGGCAGTGATACAGAGCAGAGCCAAGAGGAAAGTTGTTATGGGAGCATCCCTAAAAAGCCAAAGGCTGAGGCCCAAGAGCTGGAGTCTCAGGAGGGCAGCCCTGACAGGGTGGGCACTGAGGAGCCACTCCCTAAGGAAATGGTGCTGGACCTTAGCTTCAAGAACAGACTGGTGGAAGCTGGGGACACCCAGAGACCCCCTGGCTTTGTGGAGGGGACACTGGACCGAGAGGATAAGGAGGAGAAAGAGGCTGCAGAAGGTAAGGTGGGGTCGGGAGAGGGTGCACAGCCCTGGGTGCCTGAGGCGGACTCTGGGGACAAGAGCAGCTTCCAGAGCTCAGCCAACTTCATGTTCCAGAAACACAAACTGCTGCCCTCCCTCCCACCCAGCACTGAGCCCACCCAGCACTGAGCCCACCCAGCAGGATGGCAGCTCAAAAGCCCCCCAGCCCAGCCCCTGCAGCAGCACCCCCACACCAGCTCAACCAGACTTCTCTCCATCCCGCAACCCCCTGTTCCCACAGCCTGGCCCCCAGCTCAACATCATCCTGGCCCCAAACCCTCCCCAGATGCTGGTTTCCAATGCCCCCTCCACTTCGGCGGAGGATAAGGTTTTGGTGGTCCAGAAGTTGGTGTTCTCCCCTCACAGACCCCCTCGGGGCAGTACTTCACCTCCCTGAACACCTTGCTCTGTTACACGATTTCAGGCTCAGTGTCCCGCTCCTCCCCGGAGCTGCTGCAGGAGTGGCTGAAGAAAGCTGAGCTGGCAGAAGAGCTGGGAGAGATGCCCAAATCCCTGCCCAGCCCCACGAATGGCTCCAAGGCTCCCATTCCTCAGAAGCCCAGAACTTGCAAGGAGATCTGGCTGGCTTTCCATGACGTGGCCAGGCTCCTCACCTGCATCCGGCCCCTCCAGGATGCTGATACCTTGCTAGGGACTCTCTGGGGATGCTGCTCAGGTGGAGGACAGCTCAGTGGTGCTCCAGGGACACACAGATGGATGCTGCTGGAGGGTTATCCAGGCCCACACATGGCCATGAGCCCCTCACAGCAGCTGGAGCTGCTTTTCTTTGAGTGGATCATCTTCCAGTGCATGCCCTGCCTTCATCCATGCTTGCCCTGGTGAGCAGAGTGGGAATGGCTGGAGTTCCAGAGGAGCTGGAGCAAGAGGAGCGTGGAAATGGCTACAGCACCGTCCCCAGCCTTGGAAAAAGGGACTGCAGGGATGACATTCCACCTCCTCCTCTCTGAATGCCCCCTCCTGCTTTATCCACACCATTCCCAATAACCATCCCCTTCCTCTGGCATTTTCACCTTTATAGTGCCGCAAAGACCTGGCACAGCAGCAAGGGCAAGGGAATGATGACTTCCATAGTCTCAAACTAAGTTTTTTGTTATCATAAATGAAGACATTTTACAAATGTTCTGCATTTACCTTTATAAGGAGCTGCTGCCTTCAGGTCATGTGTTTTGGGTTCTTTTTTTCCTTAAGTATTGTAATTTATATGTGTCTTTTTATTTAAACTAAAAAGCTGCAAGAAAGATTTAAAGACTCTTAAAGAAAAACAAACCAAATCGCTTTGCATCCCAGATCGTGTCCCAAAGGAAAACATGGGAGATGCACGTTTAGGGACCACCTTGGTGCCAGACCTTGGAAGGAGGGATCCTTTCATCCCAAAGGGTTACGGGCATGCCAGGAGGGATGTTGGCATCCCAGGACTAAGGGACAGCCCCTCGCCCTGGGGGCTGCAGCAGGGTACACAGCAGAGGCCTTAAAAACTCATTGCTCAGGTGTTCTTCACGCTGCTGCAGGACATGGAGGAACAAAACAAGGGTTACTCAAGTTTCATTTCACTACAGGGGATATTTATTTTAAACTAAGAAGATGGGGTGGGGGGGATGGGTAGAAATGACCCTACCCAGACTGTACTTATTTTAGCCAAAAGGTGTGTGTCCTACTGGGGGTTTTCTGGGGGTGCCTTCCTGTTTTATTGAGGGCATGGGGTGGCTGTGGATGGGATGGGTAAGGGGTATGCTGCTTTTCTCCTCACTGCCCCCCACCACTCCGTGCCTGTGCACAGCCATTCAGAAAGCAATGTTTGTAAATAATGTTGGTTTTGTACATATATATGGTTCCAGGAAAAAAAAAAAGTTCCTTCCCTTTATTTAATTTCTTTGTAAGAATATGAAGAGTTGCCTCACCTGGTTTAAAAGAGTTTGGCTTGTTTCCAGACATGCCCTGCTTCTGTTTCTGTGTCCCAGTGTGGGCATAACGGGATCTCCCAGGGGTTGGAAGGTCCCCAAATCCTGATGCACTTGCCCTCTTCTGCCTGCAACAAGCCAGGAGTGCTGTGCCCAGCCCCTCTGTCCAATCACTGCAGGCTGGATCCAGTGTCCAGGATGCCACCACAGGAGCACATCCCAGGCTCCACAAACTCCCCAGGTGACAGCCTGGGAAGAGGGTGCTGGTGGGTGTCTGAGCATCAGAAACTGGGCAGGAGAGTCTGGGGTGCTCAGGGATGCAGCCTGGGCTGAGCCAGTGGGGGCCCCTGAGTCCCTCCCCATCGTGAGCCCCCATCAGACACAGAATCTGCCTGATCCCAAAGGCCAAGTGCTGCAATCCACCTCTGTCACCCCAGGTAGGGGAGCCCAGCAGGTGAGCACTGCCATAACCGTGCAAGCAGGGAGTTTTGGGGAGCAGCAGCAGGGTTTGGGGATCATCCTGCCCAGAGGGACAGGCCCAGCCCCTCCTGCTGCTGCTGCTGAGTGCTGCATGAGGAGCAGAGGGAAGCTGAGACCCCTCCAGCTGCACCTGGGAGAGTGCAGAGGAGTTTGTGTGTTAATTGGGGACAGCTGGAATGGAGCCACATCCTCCCCCTGGGAATGCAGATAAAAGGCAGGGTCTGGCTGGGCCTTGGTGCTCTCTTCTGCAGGGGTGCTGCCAGGTGAGGGGTGCTGGTGGTCCTGGCCCTCCTTGGGGAGGTTTCTGTGGGCCAGGTGTGTGTTTGGGGCAGGGAATGAGGTCATGTCTGAGCCCAGGGCTGGTTCCATCCCTGTGCTGCCCTGGGAGCTTCCCAGGAGGTGCTGAGGCTTGGCACAGGCTTTCCTGGGCTGGGAGGCTGCTGGGGAGCAGGAGGGGGTTTAATGAGGAGCTCTGGGGATGGGAAGCTTGGGAAGGGGCCAGGCCCTGGGATGTGGGAGCTGCAGAGCCACACCCTAAATCTGCTGCTGTCCCTCTCCACAGCTGAGCTCTCGCCGTGGCCCTGCCAGGATGGGCCGAGGGGTTGGAGCACCGAGCCCCCCGGACGCTGCTGCTGCCCTGCGGGCAGGAACGATGCTCCGTGCTGAGAGGGAAGGGGCTGCGGGCACAGCCCCGTGTCCTGCTGCCCGCGGGGCTGTCCCTGCCCGCAGGCTGTGGTGCAGAGCCTTCCTGCTGCTGGCCGTGTGCGTGTGTGCCACTGCTGTCCCCTACGGCCTGGGCGCTCTGGCTGCTGTCACCAGGGGTTCCCCGGGCTCCTCGGCCTCCCAGCGAGGGAGCCCCAGCACGGCAGAGCTGGTGGTGGCCTCTGCTCTGCCCAGGCAAGGGACACCCAGCTCGGCCGGGCTGAGCCATGGCACGGTGGAGGTGCCCCCTGCCCTGACACCAGAGGGGCTCTGGGGCACTGCTGGCACTGCCCTGCCTGGGGCAGCTGCTCCCTCGGTGGGTGATCTGCTGGCCCAGGTTCCAGGAAATGGCTCTGGACTCCTGGGTGCTGTCCTGGCATCACTTCCTACCACTGCCACAGCTCCTGGTGCCCACAGTCAGCAGGGGCTGCCTTCTTCCCTGCCCTCGGTGGCATCTGGGGCTCCTGCTGTCACCTCGGGGACACAGAGTGAGTGGCCTTCTCCCCCTGCACTGCCAATGTTCCCTGGAGCCTCCGCAGCACAGCCCAGGGCTCCCAGCCCTGCAGGTCCCACCGTGCCTGGGATGAGCGCCACAGCCATCGGTGCCATCCCAGAGCTTGGACAGACGGCTGTGATGGAAGGATCCAGGCACAGCAAGCCCGGGACAGCATCCGTGGGCCCCGTTCCCACTGCAGCAGGACCTGCAGGGCCCAGCCCTGCCAGCCCAGGCTCTGTGCCTCCCCCCTGCTCCCCACAGCCAGCTCTGCAGCGTGGCTCTGAGCCTGGGCACCGCCCTGCCACCCGCAGCAGCGTGACATCTGCATCCTGCCCGCCGACTTCTCCTGGTGCTGGGCGTGTGGCCAGCTCCCTGCTCAGCTCCCAGACCCTGTCTGTGCCCACAGGAGTCACCCTCGATGCCCACGTCGTGTCCAGTGGCCCCAGCACTTCCCAGCGCTCCTCCGCAGCCAGGGAGCCTCTCCCTGCAGGCACCAGAGCGGCCTCTGGCCCGGCTGAGCTGCTGAGCGAGGGCAGAGCTGGCTCCCCAGGGATGGAACCCCCTGCACCCCACCCCTCCAGCCTCCCCCTGCCCGCAGCGCCTGTGCACGTGCTGCCCCTGCAATTCCGGCTGCTGGGCATCGCTTTCGCCCCGGCTCTGGGAAGCAGGAATTCCCAGAGCTACCGGCAGCTGGAGGCAGATGTGAGACTGATGGTGGGTGCTGCAGGTGGCTGGGACACATTTGGCACTTTGGGCTGCGGGGTGGTGCCAGGCCCTGCTGGGGGAGTCGCCTGTGTGCTGCAGCAGCCCTTGGTTGGTTGTTGCCCACCTGGGCATGGTGGAGGTGGGTGAACCCCTGGCACTGCTCCGCTGGAGCTTGGTCTGAGGTGGGACTGGGCTCCCCTCACCCCTGGCAGCCCCCAGGCCCATGGCACATGGTATTACTGCCAGGATGCTGTGGCTGCTCTGGGTGTCCCAGCTCATCCCCAGGCATTCCCAGCGGGCTGGCACTCCCTGGGGTGCCAGGGTGCCCTCCCCAGGCTGACTGAGCTGACTTCCCCATGTTTATTGTCCCCTCTTTGTACATGTCCCCTGCATATGGGGGAGCTTGGGAAACCTTCCCAATTAATTACCAGCTGCTTCTCCCTTCCAGCTCAACCAGATGCTGTCCAGCTACCAGAGCTTCCTGCAGGCAAATGTCCTCGAGTTCCTGTGAGTGTGCGGCTGCTGTGGGGCTGGGTTCTGAGTCAGCAGTGGCCTGAGGGAGCCACCCTGGCCCTAAGGGAGTCCTGTGTGGAAGAGCAGCTGGTTACACGTAACTTTGACAGAGATTCTGTTCTCTTGGGAAAGGTGCATGCCAGAGGAATGGCTGCAGCCATAACCAGCACGTGTGAAAGAATGTTTTTCCTTTGCTCCCAGAAGGCTGGGAGGTGGATGTTGGAGTGAATGGCTGATAAGGGCAGGAACCTCTGCTCTAACCAATGCTTGTTGGTGTAGGCTGTTTTGGCTTTCCTCCTGGGTGTTCCTGAGACTTTCTTCAACCTTTCCCATAGCAGATATATATAAATCCTGGAGTGTGTGTAATAAGGATGGATCCTGCTGGAAGCAGCAGTGCTCTCTGTTTTTGTCCAAGCTGCTGCAGGTTTGGCTTGGAGGGAAGGGTCAGCCCAGGAAACTGCTCCAGACAGGTCATTGTGAGGGGCTACACTCCCTCACTGGTGTCATCATGCCAAGGGATCCCTGTCTGAGTTCCTGGATAAAAGTACCTGGAGAAAAAAGAGGCAGCAGGTGTGCTGCCCACTGTCTCCTCTCTCTGCCAGGAATGGCTCAGTGGTGGTGCGAGGGGAGGTTCTGTTCCGGGGGGATGCTCCTGCTCCCACCAGCTCCCACCTCATCCGGACAGTCGTCACAGAGGCCAGCAAGGGAAGGAGCATCTTCAGCTGGCAGCTGGAGCCCCAGTCTGTCCAGTCCGGTGGTGAGTCCTGAAGCTCTTCCCACAGCAGGGCTGCTGCCAAGCACCCTCCTCGTGCCTCTCTCAAAGCCAAAACCCGCTCAGTTTGGGTTCCAGGCTTTTCCTTCCCTTGACATCCCTTCTCCTGGCCTGTGTAAAACCGGTGTGAGGGTGTCAAGGGTGGTGGAGTGCACATCTGGAGCAGCTGGACCTGTGTGGGCCAGAGCTTCTGCTCGGCTCTCTGGCCTCCCCTCTCTGCCCCGGCTCTCCTGTGCTGGGAAATGCCACATCCCAACCCCTTCCCACATCCAAAGGGATTCCTCCTCGCTCAGTGCCCTGCTGCTTCCTGCCCTTGGTGTGCAGCCACGGATGAGCCCAAGGCTGAGCAGTATCTCCCAAGGGCGCTGGAGGAACAGGTATGAGCAGGACTCTTCCAAACTCCCTTAGGCTTCAGCCTGGAAAACCTGGAGCCCGAGAAGCTGTCCATCTCCCTCACTGGCTCCCAGCTTGGGGTGAGCGGGATGGATCCTCTGGACAGGCTGGTGAGAGAGGTATGCCAGGCCTTGGGGGCTCCTCCAAAGGGTGCTGCTGGGAGAATGGGCACAGGCTGCCTGGGGGTGGAGTAACCTGTGCTAAACAGGGAAGGTGTGAGCTGTTCTCTTCTCCCTGCCCAGGTGACTGCAGCTGCCAGTGCCCTCTACCACGTCAGGAACTTCACCATCTCCCAGCTCAGGTATGGGATGCAGCCACTCCTCTGCCAACCTCTTCATTTCCCTGCCTTCACTCTCTCCTGTGCCCTCTGCAGCTAATGAGCTGTGCTGCAAGGATGGAGAGGATGGGAGAAGCTGGGAGGGGATGTGCAGCTGGAGCAAACTGTAACTGAGCACCTTGTGTGGGCTCTCAGGGGAAAAGCACCAGGAAAGGTGCTGGAGCTGGGTCCCAACCCTCCTGCCTTGCTCAGAGCTCTTCTCTCCCCTCAGAGACCTGGGTGGGAACACGGAGATCACTGGAGACCTCTACCTAGACACAGTTGTCCACGCTGACGTTACGGAGGTTCTGGAAGCCCTGACTGCGCTCTCGGGCCTCTCCCTGGACCTGAGCTCCCTCTCGGTGGAGGGTAAGGACAGTTCCCGGGTGTGCTGTGGGCAGGGTGGCTGCCAAATCTGCCCAGCCAGCACTTGTTCCTTGCTCCTTCAGGGTCCAAGCTCGCTCTGCACGTGTACCCTCTCTCCTTGGTCGTCACCAACAGACACTTCAGCCAGGAGCTCCGGGATCCGCTCTCTGCCGAGCACCACAATCTCTCCAGGGACCTTGGCGATGCGGTAGGAATGGGGCTGCTGAGAAGAGGGGATGAAGGTGCCCCCAGCAGGGTGAGAGGAAGAGGCACGGGGGGAAGAGGGGCTGCTTTGGGGTGTCCAAACAGCTGAGCTGAGTACAGCCTTTCTTCCAGGTGGCGAGAGCCCTGAGGGATTACCCCACCTTCCTGACCGCGATCATCAAAGGATTCCTGTGAGTGGGGCAGCGGTTCTTTCTGCTGGGCCAGGGAGGTCTCCCTTCAGACATCAGCCAGCAGCTCACGGCTGACAGTGGCAGGTTTTGGCTCCAGAAGGGTTTGCAGAGGAAGCTCAGGTCAAGCATTCAGCCATTGGATCAGTGGTGATGTGCTGGACCTCCAGGGATGTCCCTTCCGTCCCAGGGCTCCCTGAGTGCAGAGATCTCTTCCTATTGAGCAAAACCCCCTGGGAGGAGGCTGGGAGTGCCCACCCCATGCCACTGTGGGGTCATGGTGGGACTGGCAGCTGCTGGAGCTCCTCCTAACCCTGTCTGCAGGCCTGGCTCCTTGATCTGCCATGGGAACGTGATCTTCCGTCACCCCGCTCCCACCAGTGTGGAGGTTCTGGAGACACTTGTGCGCTCGGTTGGGCCAAACCAGGCTCTGGCTGGCTCTGACATCCAGGTGGATCCACACTCTCTGTCTGTGGGAGGTAAGGTCCCCTCTGGGCCGTGGTTCTGTGAGCTCCACAGGCCCCAGGCCTCCACTGTGAGCAGAGCAGATCCACAGCTGAGCCCGTCCTGATCCCTGCTGTGCAGAGAGGCTCTGGTGTCTTGGCTGGTGTGGGGAGCAGAAAGGAAAATGTCAGCAGCAGCTGTGCCCTTGCCCTCTGCATAGCCTGGGGCAGGGGGGCTGGAGACCTTCTGCTGCAGGACTGGTGTAGGGTGGGAGGAAAAGGCATGGAGGGTGTGGAGCGGGTGTTCTGCAATCCCCTGTGTTTGTCCTGGAGCAGAGGGGGTGGCTGGCACCCTGTGGGGCAGAGCTGGCTGCCCCAGGCTCTAAAAGCTGTGCTCTGCTCCAGAGGACACCCTGGACCCTCCCAGGCCCCAGCCGGGCTTCCCAGCCTACGGAGTGGCCATCATGGTCATCGGTGGCCTCTGCATCATCGCTGCGCCCGTCGTGCTCGTGGTAAGGGCGAGTTCTGTCTGCTGGGCTGCACTAGCAGCTGGGCCCTTGTGTGGGGTGGGCTGAGGGGCTCTGTGGGGCCAGGTAGGGCTGCAGCCCCTGTGCTCTCCTCCCCAGTGCCTGGGGACCAAGTGGCTGGGCTGGCAGGATGGAAGAGCCCTTTGGGACAGGCGAGACCCTGAAGTGGGGATGCAGACATTGGAAATGGATAACCAGGGCTTCTGGACAGAGGTGAGAGGCCTTTGCAGCCCTTGGCTTTTCTTCTGTGCCTGGGAGCTGCTGTTTCTGCAGCTCACAGGTTCTTCTGTTACCTGCTGATGATGATCTCTGGGGCTGGAGAAACCTGTGGGGAGCTGGAGGGAAGGGACCCTCATTCCTGCCTTCCCTGGAGCTGTTTAAAGTGACTTCTTCCCTCTGCCCTGCAGGACCCTGAGGATGGTCACTTTGAGTGGCAGAGCACTTCTGCCTGAGGAGAGAAGCAGCAGCAGCTGGGGGCGCTGGGAGAGGGGCTGTAGGTGGGAAGGAGATGCTGAGAAGCTCTCCCTGATCTTGTGGCTGCAGCTGCCAGGTGCTCCCTGGGCAGAATGCAGACTCAGGTGTCTAAAGTGATAATTTTGTATCTTAAATAAACTGTTTGTAGACCGTGAATCCCAGTTGTGAAGGATGTGTGTTTGCTGAGGGCGTGGTGTTGAGCCTCCCTCCCTCCTGGGCTCCCAGTACAACCACAGCCCTGTGCTGCTGCTCTAACTGGTGCCTGTGAGCTGGGCTTGGTCCTCTCCAGCTCTGGGCTAACAGCCCTAGTGCTAGGGAGTTAAAAAAGCAAGAATGTGCAGGCCAGCCCCACAGTCACTTTTCAGTTTCACAGTGCTTCTCCTTCCAGCAGCCTGGGTTTTATTTCAGATCCTGCTCTGGAGTGTTTGTTCCAGCCCTGCTCCTGCCCCACAGGGCTCCATCTCAGCTCCAGCCCTACAGCTCTGCCTGCAGCTCCTGCTGTGCCTGCCGAGTGCCCCAGAGCCTTTATTTCAGATCTTTATTTCTGTGCTGCCTTGGCTCTGCCTCTGCAGTCCCTATGCTGCCTCAGTGCCAGGAGCTCTCTTTTGCCTCTTCCCAACCACAATTTTTACTTCGTCTCCAGGCCTGGTGTCTCTTTTAGGCAAGCCAAGGGCTTTTACTTCAGCTCTACCAGCAGGATTTCCTCTCCAGGTCAGCATCATGTCCCTACAAACTTTATAAACACCTCAATGAGATCCCAGATCGCTTTGGAGTGCTGCTGTGTGTGTAAAACCAGAGAAGTGTGGGGTTTGTGGCAGCAGGTCACCTTTAAATCCCACCTCTCCCTCTCACCGGGGGATCAGTTGAGTAGCTGATCACTCCTGAACCTAAAGCATGGCTTTATGGGGAAGCAAATCAAAGAGAAGAGGTGTTACATGAGGTTCTTGGTTGGAGACTGGGACAACATGAACTCTCAGAGATCCATATGACAACAGTGATGGTTTATTATGCAAGATTTTTAAGTAGGGGGTTTGAGACTCCCATGGCTTTAAACAGCTGAGTGGTTGGGATCTCTCTCCACCCTGCTCTCTGGCCAGTGGTGCATCTGCACCCAGGCTTGAACAGGCTTGGCTGAGGGTCCCCTGTAGAGGTTGGAGTCTAACCTATCCAGGGACCTGTTTATCTGTTTCTGGAACAAACCAGGCCAGCTGAATTGGATTTGTGTTACCTTGTCCAGTTACAGACTAGCTGTACTGTGACAATTCCTCCTTTCCTTCTTATTACAATTGCAAAGTGTTCTCTGTTATCCTACCTGCAAGGGCCCTTTGCAGCCAGGGTGACAGAAGGCAGCAGGGCTCTAATTTGAAGGAGGCCTTTTACCTAATTTGACAAGCGTAGAACCCCTCAGCCAGAGATGTGTCTCATGGACCCCTGGAGTTGTAGCACTCACTTCCAGGAGCTCTAAGGCAAGATCACAATCCTTCAGGCGAACAGGCCACAGGTTAACTACTTAGAGTTACAACTTATCACTTAAAAATGAAACCACTTAACCCTTAGGGCCATTAGAGAATACCCAACTTCTAGAAAAACAATTTGTAAACACAAAACCAATTTGTAAACAGAAAAACATTTTGTAAACAAATAGAGTCCTGAAATGAGCCATAGCTTCAATCGTCCCAGATGTCCGTGAGGGAGGTGAACAAGTTGTCTCCATCGCTGTTCTGCACATGGCTCCACCACGTCTCTTGAGGAGCTATTGGAGAAAGCTGCTTGTGGCCCCAGGCAGGAGAGATGTGGATATTCTCAGTTCACTCAGAGAGAAAAAGAGAAAGATTTCTGCCAGGCTAAGCCTGGGAAACTTTCCAGGAGGAATGTAAAAAAACTATTATCTTGCTTTCCGTTCATATTGTTTATTGATATGTTGTGCCACACTGATCTAAGTCCAGTGTACCAATTGTGTGAAAGGTTTTCACTTTGAGACCAATGATATTTCACCTTAGCAATCCTGGTTATAAAAGAGGAACGCTACTTGTTAATAAAGTTCGTTCTTTGCCTTCTGAAGACGGAGTCTCTTCATTCCTGTCCCTGCCTCAACAGCACCAGAGGGACACATGTGGCAGGTACCCAATGCGTTCCTGTGTCTGTTGAAACACACGCATGTCCCCGCCCTTACAGGTGATGAGTTCCCACGTGCCTCCCCGCTATTGGTGAGAAGGTCTCGCACCATTACCTTGGGTTTGATCATTGCCAGATTGTAGTGATAGAAAGTGATTTAAAATGACTGGGTTCTGCGACTTTTCTAATACTCTCAAATGATTTAGTGTATAGATAGCTTTAGCTACTCCGCCCTGTGGGGATTCACCACACATTCCTTCCTTTTGCTTTTCAAGTTTCCATTCTCAAGTGCCATGTGCTCTTTTCACTATGGCTTGTCCTGTGCTGGTTTGGGAATACCAGTGTGGTGTGACACACTCCAGAGCTGTAGGAAGTGTCTTGTTTTCTGTGAAGTGCAAACAGGACCATTGTCTGTTTTGATGGACAGGGGAAGGGGATACCTAAAGCAGCAGAGGCTGAACGCCAATGTGTGATGGCATCCTGACCCCTTTCGCCTGTGTGTGCTGTAGCCCATATTGCTGATGAAAAAGTCTTAATGGGTAAATGTACATCTTTTAGACATCCAAATTCAGGGATGTGTGTGATATCACTTTGCCAGACTTGCAAAGCATGTAGTCCGCGAGGGTTCATGCCCATCTGCAGTGGTGCAGTGTGGCCTTGGCAGTCAGTGCAGGTGCTAACAATGTTATGAGCCTCTGTGTCTGACAGCTGGGATTGTCCTTGTAAGGCCAGAACACCTTGGTGGAAGAAATCAGGTGATGCCTTTGCTTGTGCTGGCATGTCTGGCTGTGGTGCTGTCCAAGCAGAGCCAGCTAGCCGGTCTGCTCGAGCACTGCGCTCTGTGATGAAAGATGGTAAATTTGTTGTGACTTCTGATGTGTAGCATGTAATAGGGCAAGTTCTGGCCAGGATGGTATGGCACAGGGTTTTTAGGGAGTCAGATAGTTTTGCACTGTCGATTTCCTCTAGTAGTGCTGGATCTAATCTCTGTGTGATATCAGCACCATAGGCAGAGTCAGTCATGGCATTTAGAGGAATGTGGGGAAAACTTTGGAAAGCCATAGCTACAGCACGCCGTTCTAACTGCAGTGATCCATTTTCATGACCCTCCAACATTTGCCACTCGCCTTCCTCTTTCCATGTCACAAGGGCTTTTCCTATTTTCCCAGAGCCGTCAGTAAACACTGTAGCACCTTTTAAGGGTGTTCAGCTATTCAGAGGTTTTAGAGGAATTGCGGGTTTTTTCCACTTAACTTCAGCAATCTATGGCTTGGTACATGGTAAGTGATTTGTCCAGAAAAACTTTGCCAGGCACTTTGCAAAGCTGTGAATCAGCAAAACACCATTCAAACTTACAATATAGAAAAGTAGTATTTAACTGTTTTAGACTGCAATGCAAGGTGTCACCAAAAGCATGTATTCTGTCACTATCTGTTAAAACCAGGCGGGGCAGTGTTCCTTATCTCTTCCATGACCCATCCTCATTCTGGGGAGATATCTTCTGTTAATGGGCCATTGAGTGTCACTGCATGACTGATAAGATTACATCATCCCATTGTGAGATGCTCTGCCCAGGGGGTGGAGCCAAGCATTCCTACCTGGATATAATCAGAGACTTTGAACACTACAGGCAGCCTTTTCCACTGCATTCCCAGAGGAAGACCAGACCCTTCTCCTTCCCCACTCGACCTTCTAAGGAGCCCTCCACCCTTCTGCAGGATCCCTGCTTACACAGAACCACAGCTGTCACTGCAGGAGGGCTGAGCCACCATTTCATGGGCCTGGTGCCAGCACCCTGACCCACAGGCTGTCAGGTTGTATTTGGACTTTGTCTGTTTGAGCAGTAAATTTTTTTACTAATTTTTTATTAATTTTACTACTGAACTAATTATTTCTAAACTTTAAAGAACTGCTGCAGATAAAATTCAAGGTTCTAAAACTTAGTTAAGAACTTAAAAATAATTGCTGCAAATAATCTTGAGAGGAGAGCCACGGGCTGGGCGCAGGAGCCGAGTGGACGGCGTACACAGTCAGAATGGCCCTCAGCAGCTTTTTGCCAGCTCCAACCCAGCTGTCCCCAGATCAGCTGGAACTAGAAGAAAGAGCAAGAGCTCAGAGATCCAGGCAGAGTGCTCTGGCCTCCTCACAAAGGGAACCTCCCCCATATGGTGACCGGAAAGGATGGATACCACAGGTGCTAGAGGATTTTGGAGATGGGGGTGCCTTCCCAGAAATTCACGTGGCCCAATATCCATTGGATATGGGCCAAAAGAAGAAAATTTCCAATGCTTTGGCTCTTCAGGTGGATGCAGAAGGAAAACCAAAATATGATGCAATTGCTCGACAAGGACAGTCAAAAGACAAGGTTATTTACACAAAGTACACAGATCTTGTGCCAAAAGAAGTCATGAATGTGGGTGATCCTGAACTGCAAAGACCAGATGACAAGGCAATTAGAGAGGTAACAAAGAAGACAAGAGCAGCCTTGGAGAAATTAGTCTCCCAAAAAGTTGCAGCAGCCATGCCAGTTCGAGCTGCTGACGAGCCAGCTCTGGCGCAGTACATTCGGTACACACCATCTCAGCAAGGAGCTGCATTCAACTCTGGAGCAAGGCAGAGAGTTATTCGGGTAGTGGAAATGCAGAAGGACCCTATGGAGCCTCCAAGATTCAAAATCAACAAGAAGATTCCACGAGGACCACCATCTCCTCCAGCACCTGTAATGCACTCTCCGAGTAGAAAGATGACTGTGAGAGAGCAGCAAGAGTGGAAAATTCCTCCATGCATTTCAAACTGGAAGAATGCAAAGGGTTACACCGTTCCCTTGGAGAAGCGTCTGGCTGCAGATGGCAGAGGATTGCAGGCTGTTCATATTAATGAAAACTTTGCCAAACTTGCTGAGGCGCTCTATATTGCTGACAGAAAGGCTCGTGAGGCAGTAGAGATGCGTGCCCAGTTGGAGAGGAAAATGGCTCAGAAAGAAAAGGAGAAACACGAGGAAAAGCTCCGAGAAATGGCTCAGAAAGCCAGGGAGAGAAGAGCAGGGATCAAAATACGTGTTGAAAAAGAGGATGGAGCAGCTAGAGAAAGGGATGAAATCAGACGTGACCGGCGCAAAGAAAGACAACATGACAGAAATCTTTCCCGGGCAGCTCCTGATAAAAGGTCAAAGCTGCAAAGGAATGAGAACAGAGATATCAGTGAAGTTATTGCCCTGGGGGTACCCAACCACAGGCCATCCAATGAAATCCAATATGACCAGAGGCTGTTCAACCAGAGCAAGGGTATGGACAGTGGCTTTGCTGGTGGAGACGATGAAATTTATAATGTTTATGACCAGCCATGGAGAAGTGGCAAGGATATGGCCCAGAACATCTACAGGCCAAGTAAAAATATGGATAAGGACCTGTATGGTGATGATCTAGAGGCTCAAATAACGATCAGCAGGTTTGCTCCTGACAAAGAGTTTTCTAACTCAGATCGTAACACCGGAGGAAGGGGCAGAGATGGACCAGTTCAATTTGAGGAGGATCCATTTGGTTTGGACAAGTTTCTGGAAGAAGCCAAGCAACACAGTGGTTCTAAACAGCCATCAGGCAGCAGCGGCCCTAAGGAACATGAGCATCAGAGCAAAAAGAGGAGGAAGGACTGAATTTGCTCCTTGAGAGGTAGCGAAATGGACTGCAAAAGGATTGGACTTCATGCAGAAGGATTTCTAATATTGGCTGTACAGGAGGATGGCATTTGTAACACAGCAGTTCACAACTCCAGTATGCATACACTAATTCTTCTGCATAGGACAGCTCCCCAAGCAGAGGGAAGACACTGAGACAACCTGGAAACATTTCATAAGGGAATTAATTATTCTTTAGCAATTTCCCTGACTTTGCTGATTCCCCATTGCCCAGCACCTAAGGGTAAGAATGTAGCCCCCTTCCTATAGCTTTAGTTTCTGTAGGTAGCTAAAGCTTGATCTGTTAAAGCTTTCCTGCTGTATAAAATGATCCTCTTATGCTGTAACACATGCTGGGGTGATAATGATTCAGTGTTTTAGTGTGGCTATACAGTTTATTTGAAGAAGGGAAGGGAAACACCCGGGTTTTCTCTTAAAAACGAGCTGTAGAAGCAGCTCCCTGGTCAGAGAGAGACAAGCTAGATAAGTTTTCCCAGAATCGGCCTGGGAAACTTTAGGGGAGCCAGAGAGAAAGAATTCTAAATAATTCTTATCTTAACTTGCTGCACCTGATGTTGTGAACATGTGGAATGTGTTATGGAGATTTGTTTACCAAAGGGTGGTTTCTTAATTAGCCAATGGTGATGGTGTTTTAATTAAAGGACCAGTTAGGTCTACCTGTAACGAAGTAGGGTATAAATACCATGGATTTCTTAATAAAGATTATTAGCCTTTTGTGAATATCTTGAGAGTCCATGTCACTTATTACCTGGTCCTGGTTCGCTGTGCCAACATCATTCCACCACTCAAAAACCCAAAATATAGGAACTGCAGCAGCCAAGCTGCAGCAGGGAGGGGTGGGGGGAGGTCCTCCACACCAGGGCAGGGTGAGGAGAGGCCAGCCATGCCTCCTCATATCTACAACAGGTCTCTTAGATGGACAGCAGTTAAATGTAGATCAGCTGGCTCCAAGAGATAGGCAGGCACCACCCAGAAAATTGGGGGCTGAGTTGTCCTGTGCCACCACTGCCCCAACTAGGTAAGGGAAAACTCTGTGGCACTATGCTGCGACTGTGAACCACGCCTGCTGTACCATGCCACATCCATTGGGATTAAATTCTTAACGCAGAGAATGACTGGGCAGCGGTGGCAGTGGAGGACATACAGACCCGTTGTGGCGCTGCCCTGCGCCTCTGCAGCTCTGTTCCGCACCTCAAAACACTTGCAGTTGAAAAAGAGGAGGGAAAAGACAATAAAAACCAAACCCTCAGAACTGCACAACATAAGGGGGAAAATACCAAAAGACAAACGTAGAAAACGCTAGAAAGGCACAAAGCATCCATGGCTTTCCTCTTCTGTTTTGAAGTCCGTGAGTCCTGTGGGGGACTGCCGACCGAGGGGCCCATCACGTGGAGTTGCCAGGGCTGGAAAGAAGCTTTGCTGCAAAAATACTGTTCAGCCACTTGTTTACGTGTTCTGCACAGGGCTGTTGCGCTCAATGTCCATGCCATCTGGGGCTTGGGGTATTTATGGAGGACAAGACCTGCTCAAACAGCCACCACACCACCACCCATTGCCCCCCTGCACTCACCACGGTTCCCCAAAGAGCGGAAACCTGCCGAGCCTGCACTGCCTGTCCGTGCCATCTGGGGGAGGGAACTTAATCGTGCCAGAGGTAATTTTTCAAGTGCATGCAACTAAGTTCTATTTCTGGGCTCCTGGTTGTTTGTTTTTTTCTCCATGCAGTTCGACTCTCACTGTCCCTACCAACACGTCCGGCTCTGGGATGGAAGAGAAAAAGTCTGACATATGGCTGCGTGCTCCTGAGCGTCTGCATGCAGGGACACACACACACACACAGAGGTGCTGTCCCGCTGCCGGGGTGTAGGCTTGAGCTCTGCTAAATACCTTTGCCAAACTGGGGACTGTGGAGGCCTGTGAGCCTCCCAGGGAAAGGGTGGTAGCAATACCCTGGGGAAACACACAGTAGTCTCCGGGCATTCCTCACAGCTCAGGCTTCCCCCATGGTGCTGCTCTGCAGCACTATGTTAATTTGTCCTAGTGCACTCTTCCCCCTTGCCCCTTGGCCTTCCATACCCATTTTACCCTATTATGTTGAAGTTCTTATAAATTCTCCACTCCTTGTAATCCTATTGGTGTCTGTAACCCCACCTAGCCACCCTGGCATTCCCTAGTGGTCCCTTCCCAGTGTACCACCCCTAACCTTTGGATCCCTGATGCTCTTCTCTGCCCTCTCTTTCCCTGTATTTATACCCTAGACCCTCTTTTGTCTTTGTCTTTGGTCCCTGGAACCCTTCAGCGTCGCCTGAAATAAAGCACATAGGAACTCTATGCCTGGACCCACCCGTGTCCTCACTGCTGAGCTGCCCCATGCGTCTGTGTATGTGTGTGTGTGTGTGTGTCTGTGTCTGTGTGTCTGTGTGTGTGTGTGTGTGTGTGTGACTGTGTGCGTATGTATACGTGTGTCTCTGTGTCTGTGTGTGTCTGTGTGTCTGTGTGTGTGTATGTGTGTCTCTGTGTGTGTGTCTGTGTGTGTGTCTGTGTGTGTGTGTGTGTGTGTGTCTCTGTGTGTGTGTCTGTCTGTGTGTGTGTGTGTGTCTGTGTGCGTGTCTCTGTGTGTGTGTCTGTGTGTGTGTGTCTGTGTGTGTGTCTGTGCGTGCGTGTCTGTCTGTCTGTGTGTGTGTCCTGGTGCTCTCGTGGCTCCCACTCATTGGCGCAAGACGCTCTCAGAGAATGTTGCGTCCACCACCACTACGGACTGCAATAGGAAACCATCCCCTGGACCACACAGCACAGTAACAAAGGTATCAGCATATACCTATTGTACTTTATTTCTCGTTTTTCCAACATATTTTTCCTCGTTTTACTCCTAGTTTGCCTTTCTTTCTGTGATGCATATATTTCCACATGGCTGCTGCTCCCGCGTACCATTTCCACATCACGGTTCTATTCTGTAGCCTGTCTCCAACACCTCAACAGATGCAATGTATTTTCCAGTTCCTGACCCTTCATTCACCACGGTTCTTGAGAATGTTGTCCCCATGACTTGCTGGACCCTTCTCCCCTCAGCAGCTTTTAGGCTGCCTCATCTTCTGTGACTCTCTTTGATAAGGAGCGGAGCCGCGTGTGCTCCGTGGTTCAGGACCGCGTAGGGTTCGGTGACTGGGTTTGCATTTGCGTTCTCACAGGTGTCGATTTCTCCTCTCTCTTGGGGTTCCTGAGGTCAGGGTGACCCCGAGAGAGATCCTAAAGAGTCTTTGCTTCCTTAGCCCAAAGGCAGCTGAAGAAGGAGTCTTGGAATGCTTTCAGTTGCTTTTTCAAGGTTGTTTATTTCTTCTTATCTATAATATTTTCTCTCTGACCTGCCGTGGTCCGCCTAGTACAGAAGTCATGGCAGTCTGGCCTGGAGCCTGGGCAGCTCCCACATTATACACTCAAAACTACGTGTTTATGTTTACAATTTCTTCACCAATTCCCATCACCTCTGTTAGACAGTGGATCTCTACCTTAAACAAATAGAAAAGTGCCATGATCACACCAAGATATGGAGGACAAGAAGAAGGAGAAAATGTCTAGGACATGCCGAGATTCCTCCATCTTGTATCCCCTTGAACCCCATTCTGAAGATCCCAAAATTCTATTTTTTCCACCCTGTGTTAATTCAAACATCACGCTACTAAAACCCTTGTGTTTTTCAATTCCTCATCCACAGTTGACAGCTTTCCATAGGCTAAAATTGAAGCCACAGATGTCTTTGACTTCTTGCCAGGGTCTCTGAGACCCCTGCTAGGGTCTTGAGACAGCCAGGCTAGCCAGAGGGATGTTCTGGACTCCGACAGCCGGGTGCTTTCTCCCAGGAGTTGTGCTCGCTTCTGTGCTTTCCGCACTGTCTGCAGCCATTTGCACTCACTGCCCAGGTTCTGCTTCAATGGCTGGTTCTTGCCTTTGCTTGTTCCACACTGTTCCTGTTGCTGTCTGTAGCCATAGCCTTTTCCTACTTTGCATATTTGCAGCTTGAATTTCTTTTTGTGCTAATCCTGGAGCTGGTGACGCTGCTGGTGGTTGTGTTTGTGTGCTGTGTCTCGTCTCGCTGCAGGCTGCTGCTCGTTACTGCCTCAGCCGTACTCACAGCCAGGTGCAATCTTCCTTTCATAACCTTGTATATTCCATCTCTAAATCCCATCTCACTGCCCCATCCCGCAGTCAGCTTGGCTCTTTTACCTTCTTCTTTTGTGACAGGCTGTTTGTCTTGCATCTTCAGGGTCATCTTATGTTGGAATAAATTGGCTGTGACTCCATTTTCACCATGCAGAAAGCTGAATCTTTATTGTATAGGTCATATTTTATAGGGTTCTCAGAACTCCCTGTGTCATATTTCATTGGTTGACAACACTTTTACACTTAGTTTATTGGTCAGTACATGGTACCTTGCATATCTATCAAACTTCAGGATGTTTAGTTAGTTTACATTCCTTTTTCTACTGATTCTCATGGTATAAATCCCTTGTTATTGCAGGTGCATTTGTTTTTTGCCCTCAGAATACACTGTTGTGTTAACAAACTCCCATTAACAAAATAGCTTCACATGGGAACTTGTAAGTACACTGAGAAGAAGTGACAGGCTAGTTTTGGCCATTCAGCAGAGCAATTCTTTTGTAATTCTTTTACCTGTCTACCATACAGAGGTGGCCTGGAACTGACTGAAACCTCCTCAATACCCCCAGGATGAGTTTTCTCCCTTCCAGTTCAAACTTGCCCCCTTCACAGCCCACAGAGGAAAAGCTGGGCAGAACCCTCAGTAGGACAGGGATGCTGAGGCACCTTTGGATGCTCCCCCGCAGCAGCAGCACCTGGAGGGCAAGCACAGCTGGAACATCCCTGGGAGAGCCCCAGGGACCCATCCCCAGGAGATGCCGGGCTACCTACCGAGCTGCTGCCGGATGGAGTTGTGCCAGTGGAGGTTGAGCAGGTCAGGGTAGATTTCAGGAAGCCGCTTGATCACCAGGAGCTTCAGCATGCGGGAGGTGCAGCTCTTCAGCTCCAGGTCCCTCAGGTGCCTCTCCTCCGAGAGGGTGGTGGGATGCAGCTCCACCTTGTGCTTCTGCAGCACTTGGTCCACTAAGCTCCCAGGCAGCGTTGGGAAGAGCTTCTCCTTCACCACGTGGATGGGGATGAAGATGGCTCCCGCCCGGACGACGTGGGGGAAAGGGCAAGCGGACATGAAGGTCTTCAGCTGGGAGAGCAGGTCAGTGAGGAGCCTGCCCACGTCATGATAAGCCAGCCAGATCTCCTTGCCGTTGCTGGGCTTCTGAGGAATGGGAGCCTTGGAGCCGTTCTTGGGGCTGGGCAGGGATTTGGGCATCTCTCCCAGCTCTTCTGCCAGCTCAGCTTTCTTCAGCCACTCCTGCAGGAGCTCCGGGGAGGAGCGGGACACTGAGCCTGAAATGGTGTCACAGAGCAAGGTGTGCAGGGAGGTGAAGTACTGCCCCGAGGGGGTCCGTGAGGGGAGAACACCAACCTTCTGGACCCACCAACACCTTCTCCTCCACCGAAGTGGAGGGGGCATTGGAAACCAGGATCTGGGGAGGGTTTGGGGCCAGGATGATGCTGAGCTGGGGGCCAGACTGTGGGAACAGGGGGGTGAGGGATGGAGGGAAGGCTGAGTGAGCTGGTGTGGGGGTGCTGCTGCAGGGGCTGGGCTGGGTGGGAGGGAGGGCAGCAGTTTGTATTTCTGGAACATGAAGTTGGCTGAGCTCTGGAAGCTGCTCTTGTCCCCAGAGTCCGCCTCAGGCACCCAGGGCTGTGCACCCTCTCCCGACCCCACCTTCCCTCCTGTAGCCTCTTTCTGCTCCTTATCCTCTCGGTCCTGTGTCCCCTCCACAAAGCCAGGGGGTCTCTGGGTATCCCCAGCTTCCACCAGTCTCTTCTTGAAGCCAAAGTCCAGCACCATTTCCTTAGGGGGTGGCTCTTCAGTGCCCACCCTGTCAGGGCTGCCCTCCTGAGACTCCAGCTCTTGGGTCTCAGCCTTTGGCTTTTTAGGGATGCTCCCATAACAACTTTCCTCTTGGCTCTGCTCTGCATCACTGCCTGACCTCAGGCTGGACACCACTGAGACATCTCTGACAGCAGCAGGCTCCTGGCTGCCACCCATGTTTTGGCATGAGGAGTCCTCCCACAGATGCTTCCTGCAGAACAGAATGGGGTCTGTGACCTTGGCCCTCTCCAGATACTCCTGGCAGGGTGCCAGGCTGAAGACGTTGTGGATCACAGGCATTGGTGGGGAGGATGACAAATCCTTGGTGTCCCTCAGCTCTTCCAGGCCTTTGACGGGGGTCACGGACAGAGAAGGGTGGATGAGCTCCTTGGCTGCATCCTTGACCTTGCAGGCATTTCCTTCCCCTGGTCCGCCATGGGGGGTGTCCTGAGGGGCCGGGCTGCTGTTTCTCCTCCCTGGGTACAGGGGTGTGACAGCTACTGCTGGTCTAAAGCTACAGAGATAATTTGGCCCAACAGACACTAACTCGACCAGCCCAGCTCATCAGAAGGTAGAAGTAAACAAGTCCCCAAGTGTACTAATGATAGATTGGAATTACGTTCAAACAGGGGACCTCACTCAATCACTTGGAATCATGGATGCCCTCCTACCATTGGCTAGTCAGCTGGGTGGAGTTAAAATCTTCAGTCACTCTTGCTTGTATGAGCGGGAGATTTGAAACCCCTATAAAAAGACCTTTCAGAAAAGAAACCTTGGCTGTTGCTGCAGGAGCACGGTGTGTGCTTGTCGCATTCCTGTCTCCAACGCCCCAGCGACATTTGGTGCCTGTGTGAGGATAACAAGCTGCCGTGGTATTGCAGAGTGATGGAGGAACAGAGGTTGCTGCCAGCCAGCTGGGCGGGCTGTGAGAAGCTGCAGGCAGTGGAAGGAGCTGCTGGCAGTAGAGAAAGCTGTGGGCAGCAGAGGCCTTGTCTTAGATTGCAATGCAAGATGTCACCAAAAGCATTCTATGGTATTCTATTACCACCTGTTAAAACCAGGCGGGGCAGTGTTCTTTATCTCTTCCATGACCCGCCCTCCCTCCGGGGAGATATCTTCTGTTAATGGGCCATTGAGTGTCATTGCATAACTGATAAAATTACATCATCCCATTGTGAGATGCTCCACCCAGGGGAAGGAGCCAAGCATTCCTACCTGGATACAATCTGAGACTTTTCAACACTACAGGCAGCCTTTTCCACTGGATTCCCAGAGGAAGACCAGACCCGTCTACTTCACCACTTGATCTTTAGAGGAAAACTACACCCTTCTAAAGGATCACTGCTTCAACAGAGCCACACCTGTCACTTGAGGAAGACTGCAGCCACCACTTAGTCGGACTGCAAACAACACCCTGACCCCAGGGTGTCAAGTCAAATTCTGACTATGTCAGTGTTTTTTTGGTTTTTCTTTTGTGCTACTGCATTTTTCTTTAATTGTCCTATTAAATTGTAGGGATTTTTGAAATTTATACGTAACAGTGAAGAACTGTTATTTCTTTTCTCATATCTTTGCCTGAGGGCCCATTAAATTCTAAACTGTAACAATTTGGAGGGAGGGGTTTACATTTTCCATTTCAAGGGAGGCTCCTGCCTTCATTAGCAGACAATTGTCTTTCAAACCAAGACAGAATCAGCTGACAAAGCAATACTATCTGATTCAGCCACAATTTTAGCACGTGTATTAATTAATTTATTTAAGGATGGATTTTCTTTTGGTAACAAATTTATAGCCCTTTTGCAGTCCTCATTTGCACTATCCCATGCCAATTTTCAATTAATTGATTTCTTGCATCATTATTCATTACTTGCTTTTCCATGGCATCTGTAAGAGACGGTCCAAAGATCCCTCATCTGCCTCATGAGCACCATCAAGAATGCAGATTGAAGCCCCCCCTAAGGACTGAGACCCTTACAATTCTAACACAGGGGCACTGGCCTGACTGAAGTGGGATGTCTGCCAAGTGTTACCTGCAAATGTGCTCGCTGGACCAAGACTGCTTTCCCATGAGAACCAGTCCTGAAACAATGGGTCCTGCTCACTGCTGGGACTGGTTTGTCTTGTTCGGAACTGGACTGTCTGTACGTGTTCTCAATGGACTTATTCGCCACTGTCCTGTACCTGTTCCCTCCACATACCTTCCTGTTCCCCCGCCCTGGCAGAAGACTATAAAAGACCCCTGAGTTTACCAGAGAGTTTGAGATTCTCCCTGATGTGACAAGACAGACCTATTGGCTGGCTGGACAATGAGGATTTTGTGTCTCTGTTGGTAGCTCTTACCCCCTCCCACCTCTTTTTCTCTCTCTCTCTCTCTCTCCCCTTTATCTCCTTTCTAATCCTTCTATCACATTTGCTGTGGGCACTCTATAAAAGGTGCATTTGTTTTGATTAATACTGAAATCCCTTGCTGTGTGTCTTTTGCACTCTGAGATTGGTAAAACAAACCATCACAACCTCTGCTTGTACTAGCAGATTGTGACAGCAGTTCGTGTCCTCTCTATGAATTGCATGTATGGTTCCCTGGGGCCCTGTTTGATCATGGAATACCTCTGGGTTGATGTTGACATGTCTGCAACCTTCAGCAGGGCTTGTATCCCAAAGTGTTTTGCCTGTACTAATATTCAAGGATGTAGGCGTTCCTGTAACTGAAGATTGTCAACAGGGGGCAGTCCCATAAGCTGAGAAACCCCAGCCCCAAAGGGTGGATCTTGCTGCGGTACCTCTAAATTGCGCTGCCCTTGATCCTCTGCATATCGCTGCCAGGTGGACTCGAACATCATCCATTGAACTGGGTGACAAAGCAGCTTCACTGTCTGTTTAATATCTGAAGGTGTCATCTCATTGGCAGTAAGAAACACTAACATCCTTGCTACTGCCAGAGACCACAGTGTGTGTTTGGTGGCTGGCTGGCACAGTTCAGAGAGGACCTGTCATTTAGGGAAACATACGTGTCAGGTGTCAGGTGTCAGCACCAATCATCCCACCAGTAGGCTGTGAGCCACGCGATGGCAGTGGGGGCATGGGCACAGATATCTTTTCTGCACCTTTAAGATCCCCATCCGCAATGGCAGTCGGCTTTACCTGCCCCCAGAAGCTGACCAGATCGTAGGCAGAGATGGTGACCGATACCGGCAGTGTGGCAGAAGAGTTCTCTCACGGGTCAGCAAGAGTGTGATAGCTTGGTTTCCCTCCGTTAGGATGTTGTGAGCTTAATAATGAAAAGCGTCCCTTGGACTTCTCGAGCCCTGGCTGTGTATGTGGCAGGGTACCATGTCCCGTGGTCCTGGGCACCAGCAACCTCCCACCAGCGCTTCGGCACCGGGTGCCGCTTCACTTCTGGGCTCTGCTCGCGCCGTTGGTGGGTTTGCCGAGCGGTGTCTGGGCTGCAGCCGCAGGCAGGGGTGTGCCGAGTGCGTTACCGGCGATATGGAGCGCGGAGCACAGCAATGGCTCCAGTGCCACGACGCGGGCGGGCTTGCGTGCAGCACAAACGTGTCTGTTGCCGGTGGCAGAGAAAGTCTGATGGCATGGCAGGACAGTGCCACAGGGACAGGGCGCTCTGGTAACAGCCGCTCTCCTGTTGGTTTCTTGCCCCTCCTTTCTGCCCACACTCCTGAAGTGGCACTCACTCCTCCGCCAGATTCTCCCTGCTCTCCATCCTTACGGGATGATCCGACTGGCAGTGCCCACAGCACATCAGCTGCGGCTTTTGAGCTTTGCTTGGCTTTTATCTGTTTTAAACTGTGCAATACCAAACACCAGGTTGTTTAAAGGTGTCCTAAGTTATAATATTGGGGTTTATTCCATTAGTACCTGGAGCTGCAATTCCTTTTTCTTCCCTTATCTCGTGATTCAGCGATAAGTCCCTCCAGGAGGACCCATTCTTTTAGCCACATGACTGATAAGATCACAGCATTCTACTGTGAGATGCCACACCCAGAGGGAAAGAGCCAAACGATGTCCCTCCAGGAGGTGTTTAAAGGTGTCCTAGGTTTATTCCATTACCTTTTTTTTTTTCCCCTTATCTCATGACTCAGATAAGTCCCTCCAGGAGGACCTATTCTTTAGCCACATGACTGATAAGATCACAGCATTCTATTGCGAGATGCCCCGCCCAGAGGGAGGAGCCAAACGATGCCATCAAGGATATAAGCGGGGTTGTGCAGACAGCAAGCAGATCCTCTCTTCCAAGAGGAACAGCTGAGACATTCTCTTCACTGGACCTCCAGAGGGAAACTACGTCAGTCTACAGGACCACTGCTTGGACAGAACCATATCTGCTACCACTGCTCTAGCCAGCAAGTGTCAGGTTGTATCTCAAACTCTGTCAATTGTTCTTCTTTTGTGCTATTCTATATATTTAGTTCTTCTTTCCCTTTTTCCTAGTAAATTGTATTTCTGGCTTAGAGCCTCTCACTAGTTTTGCTCTTCAAACCAGGACACTTACTCTCTCTCTTTTCCAGGAAGGCCAACTCAGCTCTCCTGTGGGGACACCGACACCAACCTATAAATGGCCTCAAAACGGTACTCACAGCCTGCAGACCCTGTGATACTCAAGAAGCTGCCTCGTCTGGAGCCTGCCACCGGCTTCCTGCCCTGGCAAATCCCAGGCACCTGCAGCCCGGTGCCCCACCCTGGCTCTGAAAGTCATTTCAGCTACACGGGCTCCTACTTTGCCTGCCCACTGCAGAGCCCCAAGGGCCCCGAGCAGCCCCCAGCTGGCTGGAGCCCCACGCCCGCCTACCTGCACTATGGCCATGGTGCCCTGAGCCAGCCCGTGCCAGCTGAGGGGCCACTGCAGAACTTCCTGCTGTGCCCACCAGAGAGCCTTGACACCAGGCTGCACCGCCTGGACAGCTGGAAGAGCAACGACAGCCTGATAAGGCAGGAGAAGCTGATGGCCAGAAAGAAGCTGAACAGTCCCAGGTGCCCCTTGGCAGTGAAGAATCCGGTGGTGGTGAAGAAGGCAGTTCCTCTAGCAGTCCCCAAGCCAGTGTACGGTGCCCCCACCTCCTTCTTGGCTCCCAGGATGGCTCTGCTACTCAGGAAACAAGCAGAGAGCCTGCAGCAGCGACTAGGGAAGGTAAATTTGGCCCTGCCCCCGGCCACCCACCCTTTGCACCCCAGCAAACCCCACAGGAGCGATCCCTGCACCAACCACAGCCTCCTGCTGCCCCCCTCCAGCCTGGCCCTGCCTTCCAGGGAGCAGCTGAGCTCCCCCACTGCCTTACCCCACTACTGTGTCACCTTTGATAAGCACGGGCCACCCCCCAGCACCCCGTTCCTGGAAGCAAGTTATCCTTCTGCCCAGAGTCAGAAGAAGATGCCAGAGGTCCCCTGGCCCAAGCTCCAGCTGCCTGACAGCAGCTCAGTGATGCAGGAGATGTCAGCAATGTGCTACCCACCCCACCCATACCTGCTCTCACCCCACAGAGCTGGCCCCCTCTACCACCGCCCAGCTCCCACTGTGGGGGAGCCCAGTGCCCTACCCAGCTGTGGCTATGTGGCAAGCAGGGAGCCCTTTCCTGGCACCTACCTCAAGCCCCAAGATCCCAGCAGTTATTTTCCCAGCCCCTTGGAGCCCCATGTGCCAAGGACAGTGGGTGCCAGGCTGGGGGCGGCGCTGAGGGATGCTGAGCCAGCCAGGGATGCCGAGCTGCCCAGGAACACCGGGTACCCAGGGTTTGCCATCAGCCTGGGCGATGCATCCACGTTCCACGCCTCCTTTCCCGGCACGGAGCCGGGCTGTGAGCAGCACGGGGCAGACAGTCCGCAGTGGCGAGCAGCACCGAGGCACAGCAGCGCTTTCCAGCCTGTCTGCACCCCAGAGAGGCTTTCTGGGGGCTCCGGTGGGCTGGCTGAGACATTTCCCGAGAGAGGAGGGAGCTGGGAGAAACCCAGGCAAAGGGAGGAGGAGCAACTGTACCAAGGGAGGAGAAACAGCAGCCCGGACCCTCAGGACACCCCCCATGGGGGACCAGGGGAAGGAAATGCCTGCAAGGTCAAGGATGCAGCCAAGGATCTCATCCGCCCTTCTCTGTCCGTGACCCCTGTCAAAGGGCTGGAAGAGCTGAGGGACACCAAGGCTTTGTCATCCTCCCCACCAGTGCCTGTGATCCACAACGTCTTCAGCCTGGCACCCTGCCAGGAGTATCTGGAGAGGGCCAAGGTCACAGACCTCATTCTGTTCTGCAGGAAGCATCTGTGGGAGGACTCCTCACCCCAAAACACAGGTGGCAGCCAGGAGCCTGCTGCTGTCAGAGATGTCTCAGTGGTGTCCAGCCTGAGGTCAGGCAGTGATGCAGAGCAGAGCCAAGAGGAAAGTTGTTATGGGAGCATCCCTAAAAAGCCAAAGGCTGAGGCCCAAGAGCTGGAGTCTCAGGAGGGCAGCCCTGACAGGGTGGGCACTGAGGAGCCACCCCCTAAGGAAATGGTGCTGGACCTTAGCTTCAAGAAGAGACTGGTGGAAGCTGGGGACACCCAGAGACCCCCTGGCTTTGCGGAGGGGACACGGGACCGAGAGGATAAGGAGGAGAAAGAGGCTGCAGAAGGTAAAGTGGGGTCGCATCTCACAATTGGATGATGTAATCTTATCAGTCATGCAGTGACACTCAATGGCCCATTAACAGAAGATATCTCCCCGGAATGAGGATGGGTCATGGAAGAGATAAGGAACACTGCCCCGCCTGGTTTTAACAGATAGTGACAGAATACATGCTTTTGGTGACACCTTGCATTGCAGTCTAAAAATGTTAAATACAACTTTTCTATATTGTTAGTTTGAATGGTGTTTTGCTAATCCATAGCTTTGCAAAGTGCCTGGCAAATTTTTTCTGGACAAATCACTTACCATGTACCAAGCCATAGATTGCTGAAATTAAGTGGAAAAAAACGCATTACCTCTAAAACCTCTAAATAGCTGAACACCCTTAAAAGGTGCTACAGTGTTTACTGACGGCTCTGGGAAAATAGGAAAAGCCCTTGTGACATGGAAAGAGGAAGGCGAGTGGCAAATGTTGGAGGGTCATGAAAATGGATCACTGCAGTTAGAGCGGCGTGCTGTAGCTATGGCTTTCCAAAGTTTTCCCCACATTCCTCTAAATGCCGTGACTGACTCTGCCTATGGTGCTGATATCACACAGAGATTAGATCCAGCACTACTAGAGGAAATCGACAGTGCAAAACTATCTGACTCCCTAAAAACCCTGCGCCATACCATCCTGGCCAGAACTTGCCCTATTACATGTTACACCTCAGAAGTCACAACAAATTTACCATATTTCATCACAGATTGCAGTACTCGAGCAGACCGGCTAGCTGGCTCTGCTTGGACAGCACCACAGCCAGACATGCCAGCACAAGCAAAGGCATCACCTGATTTCTTCCACCAAGGTGTTCTGGCCTTACAAGGGCAATCCCAGCTGTCAGGCACAGAGGCTCATAACATTGTTAGCACCTGCACTGACTGCCAAGGCCACATTGCACCACTGCAGATGGGGATGAACCCTCGTGGACTACATGCTTTGCAAGTCTGGCAAAGTGATATCACACACATCCCTGAATTTGGATGTCTAAAAGATGTACATTTACCCATTAATACTTTTTCATCAGCAATATGGGCTACAGCACACACAGGCGAAAGGGGTCAGGATGCCATCACACATTGGCATTCAGCCTCTGCTGCTTTAGGTATCCCCTTCCCCTGTCCATCAAAACAGACAATGGTCCTGTTTGCACTTCACAGAAAACAAGACACTTCCTACAGCTCTGGAGTATGTCACACCACACTGGTATTCCCAAACCAGCACAGGACAAGCCATAGTGAAAAGAGCACATGGAACTTGAGAATGGAAACTTGAAAAACAAAAGGGAGGAATGCGTGGTGAATCCCCACAGGGTGGAGTAGCTAAAGCTATCTATACACTAAATCATTTGAGAGTATTAGAAAAGTCGCAGAACCCAGTCATTTTAAATCACTTTCTATCACTACAATCTGGCAATGATCGAACCCAAGGTAATGGTGCGAGACCTTCTCACCAATAGCGGGGGAGGCGCGTGGGATCTCATCACCTGTAAGGGCGGGGACATGCGTGTGTTTCAACAGACACAGGAACACATTGGGTACCTGCCACATGTGTCCCTCTGGTGCTGTTGAGGCAGGGACAGGAATGAAGAGACTCCATCGTCAGAAGGCACAGAAGGAACTTTATTAACAAGTAGAGTTCCTCTTTTATAACCAGTATTCCTAAGGTGAAATATCATTGGTCTCAAAGTGAAAACCTTTCACACGATTGGTACACTGGACTTAGATCAGTGTGGCACAACATATTGATAAACAATATGAATGGAAAGCAAGAAAATAGATTTTTTACATTCCTCCTGGACAGTTTCCCAGGCTTAGCCTGGCAGAAATCTTTCTCTTTTTCTCTCTGACTGAACTGAGAATATCCACATCTCTCCTGCCTGGGGCCACAAGCTGCATTCTCCAATAGCTCCTCAAGAGACGTGGTGGAGCCATGTGCAGAACAGCGATGGAGACAACTTGTTCACCTCCCTCACGGACATTTGGGACGATTGAAGCTATGGCTCATTTCAGGACTCTATGTGTTTACAAAATGCTTTTCTGTTTACAAATTGGTTTTGTGTTTACAAATTGGTTTTCTAGAAGTTGGGTATTCTCTAATGGCCCTAAAGGTTAAGTGGTTTCATTTTTAAGTGGTAAGTTGTAACTCTAAGTAGTTAACCTGTGGCCTGTTAGCCTGAAGGATTGTGATCTTGCCTAAGAGCTCCTGGACGTGAGTGCTACAACTCCAGGGGTCCATGAGACACATCTCTGGCTGAGGGGTTCTACGCTTGTCAAATTAGGTAAAAGGCCTCCTTCAAATTAGAGCCCTGCTGCCTTCTGTCACCCTGGCTGCAAAGGGCCCTTGCAGGTAGGATAACAGAGAACACTTTGCAATTGTAATAAGAAGGAAAGGAGGAATTGTCACAGTACAGCTAGTCTGTAACTGGACAAGGTAACACAAATCCAATTCAGCTGGCCTGGTTTGTTCCAGTGCCGATGCGCTCTTCTCCCTTCTGCCTTTCCCTTGCCCCGCTAGCCCTGGGGAGAAGGGGCGCGGGCAGATTTCCAGCGCTTCCCACTTAACCTCGCAGGCTTTGGGCAGCGCTGTCGGAGTTCGGAGAGCAGTCAGTGACCCCACGGCGATTTAATGAAGAGAGTCTTTCTCCAGGGGGCGAATTCTGTTTTATTGTAATCCAACGGGGAAAATAATAATTCGAAGGGAACCAGACGTGCCGCGCCTGCGTTTGCTGGAGCGGCGCGAGTGGGTGGAGCGCGCTGGAGGCAGCCAGGAGAAAGAGTGGAGCGCGCCAATCGAATGAACTAAATACGGAACGGGGAAAACCGGAGCAGCCAATGGGGTAAAGCCACAGGGGGTTTGAGGGTAGTGGGATACGGGGGTACATCCAATGAAGGACGGACAGGGGAAGGGTCCCAGGTCCTCTGCCTATCACCCGGCGTCCCGGGTGGAAGATTCTAGGTGGGGGGGAAGGGACGCTGAGTGACAGACAGGCATCTGGGGTAAACAAGGTGACTCCGCATTTTTGGGGACAACGGACCCGCGGGGAAAGACGGGAAAACCCAGGCTGAACCGTTACAGGACCGGGGGTACATGGAACAAACCGATACCTAATACAAATGTAATAAGCATAAAAAGCACAAATCTACATCTCCCTCTTTTTAGTTTAAAAAGAAAAGAACGGAAAATAACTTAAACGGGGGATTCGCAGTCCTGCTCCCCATCGTCGAACCAGATGTCCTCTGGGTGTTCTTTTTGGTTCTTTTCTGGATGTTTGGCATTGAGCGGTGTCAGCTCTGATGGGGCAGCGAGGACGGCGTGGTTGATATGAATGGTGGAGTTGATGGCTTTTAAATTTGAATTTTTAACAACACTAAAACTAATACTAAGAACAATGAGTGCTAACAGCAACACAAGTCCAGTTTCCAAAATGGATTGGATCCAACCCGTGAGACCCCATCCTTCAAAAGCGACCTCAGCCAGTCACTTGCGAGAGGGATGAAGCTCATTGACGCTGACATTGTGGGTTGGGTCTTGGGCAAGGTGAATGTCTGAAAAACAACTGAAACGTAAATTAGCACTCTAGGGAGGGGAGATCTAAATCAAAAGGGAAGAGCGAGTCTAGGGAATTGGATGGGGAAAGGGAAGGCTCTTAGAGGGAAAGTGTTAAACTGGAAAGGAAAGGGGGAGACTTTCTCCGTCGTCGGAGGGCTGCATGCCTCACCTGAGGATCTTCTTTCTTGTTGGTCTGGTGTTTAGGTACATATGGCCGGACAAATTTGGATGGGACCCATCTCAGGCCTGAGGGCGTGGACACGCAAGCGTATCCCTGTCCCCAGGTTACTAACTCATGGGGTCCTTCCAGCTGCCAGGTCTCAGGATCTTTAATGAGCACTGGCGGTTTCTCCCTGACCTTGTTCTCCTTGTAGTTGCCAAAGTGCCTGGTGATTGGCGGGTTGCGGATTTCGAAAGAACAATTCAAGAAATTCAATGTGAAGAGGGCTCGTGCGAGTCAAACTTGTGGGGACTCAACCTTCATAGTTAGTGTTTGTTGTTTTAGCATACGCTTAAGACTCTGGTGAGTCTGCTCCACCACGGCTTGGCCAGTCGGGGAATATGAGATGCCGGTTTTATGCTCTATTCCCCATTGCTGCAGGAAGCTGGCAAACTCCTTGGACGTGTACCATGGGGCATTGTCCGTTTTTATTAATTTTGGGACGCCCAGCATAGAGAAAGCCTGTATTAAATGTTTTTCGATGTCTTTGGCTTTCTCCCCTGTGTGGGCAGAAGCAAAGACTGCCCCAGAGAAAGTGTCCATGGAGACATGGACATACTTCATCCTCCCAAAGGAATGGATGTGAGTAACGTCCATCTGCCACACTTCGCAGGACTTTAGACCCCTAGGGTTAGCCCCTGCGCTCACTGATGGTAAGGGGAGCGATTTACAGGACAGGCAGGTGGCTACAATGGCTCTGGCCTGGTCACGGATGAGGTGGAATTGCCGGACCAGACCGGGCGCATTCTGGTGGTAGAATTGGTGGCTGATCTTAGCTTGCTGGAACTTATCTGGGAGCAGCGCTATCTGTGCCGGGGCTGCAGCGAGAGAGTCGGCACGCCGATTGCCCTCAGCCAAGAACCCTGGCAGGTTGGTATGTGACCTGATATGCATCACATAAAAGGGTTGCTCTCGGTGGGAGACTAACTTAATCAGTTTTGAGAGCAACTTGTGCAGGGCCTCGTTGGACACACCCTACAGGACACCATCCTGCGCTCTAGACACTACACCAGCTACATACGCCGAATCAGTTACCAAATTGAAAGGTTCAGACAACCGCTCAAAAGCTCTAACGACAGCGGCCAACTCTGCTATTTGAGGGGAGCCTTCCATCTCAACAATATTTGTCTCCCACTGCTGAGTCTGAGGATCTTTCCAAGTCACTACAGACTTGTGAGAACTTCTGGACGCGTCTGTAAAAACTGTTAAGGCCTGGAGTGGCTTTTTGCTCTGAATTTGTTTGATGGATAATGCAAATTGAATTTCTGATTCGAAAATTTTGTGGGCCGGTCTCAAAACTGAAATTTTGCCTGTGTAGCTGTCTAGAGAGAACTGAAGAGATTCATTCTCCTGTAAAAGGTGTTCCAGCATGGCCTTGGTGAATTGGCCCGATTCCAGTTTGATTGGAATGTGAATGCATTCAAAGTCACATCCAGCTAACTCCCGGATCCGCGCTCTTGCTTTGCGGATCAGTTCTGCTACTAACTCTTGTGGTCTTGTCATTCTCTTGGACTGATGGTGACTTAGGAAGACCCATTCTATGATGGAGAGTGTATCCCTTCGGCCCTGGTCCTTGCCCTTCCGTAGGGTGTCCGTCCATTGAAATATCACACCATGGAGGTGTGGCTGTCTGCCCAATATGATGAATTTAAAGGGCAGGTCTGGATCGTACCGGTGGGCCTGTCTGGCAGACATTGTCTCCTGGACCTTATTCAAAGCAGCCTGGGCCTCTGGGGTGAGTTCCCTCGGAGAACTCGGCTCTTCCCCCGCTTTCAGTAAATCAAAAAGAGGGGCTAGGTCTCTGTTTGTAATATCTAACCATGGCCTCACCCAGTTCAAAGAACCACACAGCTGCTGGATGTCAGCTAGGGTCCGAATTTTATTTTTGATGGTGTCATGGTTTGACACGGGAAGAGAATTTTTTTTTTTTGAAGGAAGAGGTCCATCCTGTCAGGGGTCAGGTTTAGATACTGACACTTGGGGTGACCAATTGAAGGTGGACACGCCTCTGAGAACACAGAGGGGTTAAAAGCGGAATTCCCAGGAGGACTCGTCCTTCTTTGGTTCCGGTCACCGCATGGTACGGACCTCTCCCCTGCCCAGCCCGGGCTGGGTGTGGGAGGGGAGCCATGCGGCCTGTGGAGGTAGGCCTAAGGGTGGAGGGGCTGGGACCAGACCTGGCCCCCTGCAGATGGAAGGGTGGAGAAATCTGGGATGTCTCCGTTCCCCCCAGAGTCTCTCTCTCTCCCAAGAGAGAAAAAGAGACAGCGGTGGTTTTATCGGCAGTTCGCCGCAGGGAAGGAGAAGAGCGGGGGGGCCGCAAGGTGCCCAGCCGGGCTGTGGGAGCTGGAGCCTGGGCAGCGAGCCATCCTTGGGAGTTGGGACTTTTAACCCTTCCTGAGAAATGAAAGCTTTGTGAAATTTTCTCCTCCTTGGTTTGAAAAAGAGAGGAAGAGAGACAGCCTGAAACCTCAGATGTTCAGAGAAGAAGGTTGGGGGAAGATGATAGAGTGGCTTTTGGCTGGACTCTGCTTGTTTACCATAGACTGAACCACTCTTTCTTTCAAGAGGGACTGCATTTTAGGGGGATGCATTGGTGAGCCAAGAGACCTTCTTCAGCAGCTACCAGTTTTGGAGTGGACAGAGAGAGAGCTGAGGAGGGTGTGAGGATGCCCTCCATCTTCAGAGAGGAAGAGAAGGCGATCTCTGTCTTTTGGACCCTCGGCCCCAGGGGAAAATGGGGGGGACTCTAGTCCCAAATTGTGATACTGGACAGTTGTTCCTGGTGGTCCTTGGCAAAGCATCCTTAAAGGGGCCCTATAAGCAGTCTCTGTCCATGCACGGTGGTGAGAGCACTGTGACATGGAGAGGAGAATGTCACACTGGCCGGTGGGTCTGGGCAGTGCCACGTGTGACATTGGAAACACAAGAGGTGGCAGCTGTGTTTCCCGGGGGTCTATGGTGCAAGGGGGGACTCCTCTCTTCCCCGATGGACTCAGTATTGATTATATTGAAGGGTGAAACCTTGATTAAGGATCCACATGGGTCTCGCTGGGGTTTGGTGGAGTTGGGTGGAGGGAGGAGAAATGTTTTGGAAGGTTTTCATTTCAAATTTTGTGTGTTTTTTTTTCTTTCCTTTCTTTTCCTTTTATAGTAGTAGTAGTAGTAGTGTAATAAAGTTTTTTCCTTTGTTATTAAGTTTGGCCTGCTTTGCTCTGTTCTTGATCACATTTCACAGCATTTGATTGGTAAGTTGTATTTTCATGGGGCGCTGGCATTGTGCCAGTGTCAAACCATGACAGATGGCCAATTTTTGCGGAACAATGGTCCGCTTGTTAATTTCCAAACCCAGGTACTTCCAGGGTGGCATCTTTTGAATTTTGTCCTCTTGCAGCTCAAACCCTGCAGCAATCAACGCATCGGTTGTCAGGTTAAGCGCGTGTGTAAGGAGATCGCTGTTGGGAGCACAAATTAAGATATCATCCATATAGTGCTGGATGATCACGCCCTCGGTGGCTGCTTGGACGGGGGTCAGCAATGAAGCTACGTACCGCTGGCAGATGGTGGGTGAGCATTTGAGGCCCTGAGGCAACACTCGCCAATGGTAGCACTCAACTGGGGCTTCTCAGTTGGTGGAGGGAACTGAGAAGGCAAAACGCGGCACGTCTTCAGGGTGTAGGGGAATGTGGAAGAAGCAATTTTTTATGTCAATAACAGCCAATTCCCAATCTTTTGGCAACATCGTGGGGGACGGCATCCCTGGTTGGAGGGGACCCATATTTTCAATCACATTGTTGATGGCACGGAGGTCGTGAAGGAGCTGCCATTCGTCTTTGCCAGGTTTTTTCAGGACAAAGACGGGGCAATACTAAGGAGATGTTGTTTCTTGGATATGCCCCTTGGCAAGTTGCTCTGCCACGAGCTTTTGGAACGCTTTTAATTTTTGTTTATTGAGCGGCAACTGCTCTACCCAGATCGGAACATCAGAAAGCCAATTCAACTTTTGGGTAGGACGCTCCTCAGTGACCGCTGCCCGAAAAACCTGAGGGTTTGGAATGTTTAATGTGACCCCCCACTGGGCCATCAGGTCCCTTCCCCACAGGGGCTCCGTGTAATCTAAAACAAACGGACGTAGGTAAGCTGATTGTCCGTTTGGTCCCTGAAATTTAACGATGTTTTTTGATTGCTTTGCCAACTGTGCCCCTCCTACACCTTGAATTTGTCCAGCCACATCTTGCAACTCCCAACGTGATGGGCAATCCCATGAGGGAATGACCGTGACATCTGCCCCGGTGTCCAAGAGGCCGTTAAGCCACTTGTGCTCACCGCCTTTCCACATGTACCATGGGATTTTGGGTCTTTCCTTCCCAAGTACCTGGGCCTGACACACCTCGTAGATTTTCTCAGCAGTCTTCATCCATAGATCTTCTTGGTAGACGGGAGGCCCAGATACAGGTATTGCTTGGGCGATGATTTGCCCTTTGGGAAGGAAGACTGGCGGGTGAGCACAGTGCAGCCACAGCACCAGGTGTTTGGGGTTTGCAGATGTTAAGTTGAATGCAATAGTGATCTCGAGTGGCATGTATTTTGTGTCCCCAAGGACGATGTACTTACTGTGGAGTCTCCTACAGGTCCCTGGGTCCTGTGTGTCTACCGTGACAAAATGCCAATTGCTATCCTTGAGTAGCAGAGGTTCGGTCAGGGCCAACCTGTATGGAGAGAAGTTGGACTGGGTGTTAAGGATAGGCCTGGGATGGTCGGGGTCCCGACCAAGCCATGCCTGTGAGATGAAATTCCCGACTCCCCCCACGCAGGCTGGTTCACCAGCTCTAGTTCCCCTATTGTCCAATCCAGTAATGTCATGTCTGGTATTAGAGTTCTTGTCCTCAGGTGGGTATGCTAATGTGTTGTCCCTCCTGCCCCCTGATGTTATGCTTCCCACCAAATTTATGTCCTCACGCAGGGAGGGACTGCACTGGGAAATTAGTCTTTTGATTGTCCCCCTGGGTTGGAGGCACCTTGCCCTTGCTGTTGGTTTTTAAAACATAAGAAGTCCTCTTTGAGAGGGTAATGAGATGCCCAGTGTCCTCTCTTATTGCAGAGGTTGCAGGGTTTTCCCGGGAGGTAACCTTTGGGGGGTGGCCCTGAGAAGCGGTGCACAGGAGCTGGGGTCATGGATGGCGTGTGGGCTTCGGCGACGGAGACCCTCCTTGACGACGTTCGGGGCGTCCCCTGAAGATCCTTTGATGGCAAGGTGACCTTTCGCGCGCACATGTCCAGCATGTCTTGGAGTGTTGGCTCTGGGTCGAGGGGAAGGCTCAGGATTGCCTGTTGGCAGGCTTCATTGGCATTCTGCAGTGCAATTTGCTTCACCATGCCTTGCCTCAATCCCTCCTCTGGAACCTGTGCTTCAGCTGCCCTGCACAACCTGTCTATAAAACTAACGAAAGATTCCTGTGTCTCCTGCTTAAGAGAGAAACAGTTAACAACAGGACCACTGGGTCTTAACTTAAAAAATGCTTTTTGTGCCACCTTGGCACTTGCTGACAGTGCCCCCCTTGGGATCTTTTCGGCCTGCGTTGCTGCCACGTCCCAATCCCCCATCCCGCACAGATGATCAATGGACAACATGCCCCCATCGGTGTCGAAGGAGGTCTCGCCATTGGCCCAAAGGTGGGGTAATACATCTCGTACTTCCCGCCTCCATGCGGACTCCCATACCAAAAACTCAGCTTGAGTAATCAAGCACGAAAAGAGAGCGCGCATGTCAGCGGGGACGTACTCGTTGGAGGAAAGTGTGGCTTTTAACAGCCCCCTAAAGTATTCACTTTCCTGGCCAAACTCCTTTTGGGCTTTGCAGACATCCCTGATTACCGACTGTGGTATTGGAGTCCACTGTGCGAGGGGTCTGCCCCTCTGCCGCGGTGTATAGGTGACCAGTGCAGCAGAAAAGGCAAGCGGGGTTTCCAGGTCGCGGCTTTCCCCCTCCCCCCCCACCTCGGAAACCGAGGCGTGGGAACCAGAGGGCGGGTTGTGGGAACCGAGGGCGGAGGCAGGACCAGGGCTAGGGGGTGTGGCTGGCGTTACATCACCCCTAGGGGTGGGGTCAAAGGGAGGACTGCTGAATGATTCATTAGGGGAGGTGCCTGAAGGGGGTGGAGAGGAGGAGTGGGTGGAGAAGTCACGGGGGTGGAATGGGTTGGCCGTAGGGCGAAAGGGGTTGTTGGGAGACAAAACACGGGGGGAGGGGGATGCCATGTGGTCCCCTCTATCTTGTGCCCTGGGGGAGGGAAGGGAATAATTTTGGGAAAGGTCTGGGGAAGGTTGTGGAGAGGGATTTGGGGGTCTTAAAACGTACAACTTTACTACTATGGGGCAGGGCTGAACAAAGAGAGGGGCTTTGGGGATGGGAAGAGTGCAGGGCGATGCCAGCACTGCCCTGCGAGGGAACCCGGAGGTGAACAAAGAGGCCAGAGTCTGCCTGCGGCAGCTGCCGGGATGCCCGTCTGGGAATCCTCGAGCTAGGAAGAGAGGAAGAGGGGAGGGGGCTTGGGGGGCTGCGTTCACCTTTGCGTGTCTCTGGCTTCCCTTCGCTGTTATTTTTGACAATATTTCTCATTTGGATTGCCAGATGGATGAAAATTGAGAGGGAGGGGTCCTCTTTTTGGACGATTTGCCTTCCAACTCGGTCCCAGAATTGAATTTGGTATAAATTTGCCTGCGATATGTCCTGGAAAGACTGCAGAAGCCACCGGGTGAAGCATTTAACACCAGACTTTTAAAATCTTTTTCCTCCCCCAACTAAAATTCCTAGAATTTGAACATAAATTCTCTGCTGCGACACTGACAATTTAGCACCCATCCTGTAGATTTTAAACTTCACAACTGGTAAAATAAAAAGAGAAAATAGAAGACCCGTTTCAGACGCTGGGTAACGGTCCTTACACGCTCCCTGCCGCGGGAGAACAAAATGTGGGATCTTATCACCCCCTTGTGAGAGAAAGAGAAACCCACCTCAAAAGGAGCAAGGTGTGCCCAGCCCTGGGGGACCCCTGTAACTTACCACGGGTCCAGCGAAGTCCGAAGGGGAAACGAAAAGTCCAGCTGCGAAGTTTTCACTGTGAGTGGACCGAACTCCGGCGGTGAAAACCGGAGCTGCCAGTCCAATCCTTCCAGAAACGCAGGGCTCGCTAAAACGAAACCTGAGCTTGTGGAAGGTGTTGTAACGTCCACGAGGTTAAATCCATCAGTCTCTCAGGGCTTGGTGGTCCTCCGTCCGTGTGCTTGAAACTCTCAAGCCTCACGTTTGGGTGCCACAACTGCGGTATGCTCTCTTTCCCCCCGCTTATCCCAGCTAGCTCCAAGGGGAAAGGGGAGCGCAGGCAGCTTCCGTTCCACCCGCTGAGCCCTCGCGGGCTTCGGGCAGGGCTGCGTGGGTCTGAGAGCAAGCGGCGGGTCCCACGGCAAATAAAAGAAGAGGGTCTTTTCTCCTGGCGGGAAGAATTCTGTTTTATTGCAGCCCAACGGGGAAAGCAATAACCGAAGGGGCCACGGCTTGCCGCGCCGGTGTTTGTCTGTGCCGCGCTGCCGAGCAGGTGGGGCGGAGCGGCGCGCGCCAGAGCCGGCCGAGAGAAGCGGCGGCTGCTCGGGCGGGGCGGCGACAACGCGCAGGTGCCTGCCAGGAGAAAAGCCGCAGGCGTGCCGCGCCCGTGGATTAAGTACGGGACGGGGGAAACTGGGGCAGCCAATGGGGTAACGCCACGGGGGGTCAGGGGGCAGTGCGGTGCAGGGGTACATCCAAGGGGGGGCGGACAGGTGGAGGGTCCCAGGTCGTCTGCCTATCGCTCGGCGTCCTGGGTAAAAGATTCCAGATGGGGGGAAGGGATGCTGAGTGACAGACAGGCATCTGGGGTAAACACAGTGACTTTGAAATTTCTCGGGGACAACAAACCACGGGGAGAGATGGGAAGACCCGGGGGGTCGTTACAGAGCGTGGGAAGTACATGGAACGAACTTATACATAATACAAATATGATAAAACATATAAAAACACAACTCCACAGGGCTCACGATGTGGAGGGACTCAGGGGCCCCCACTGGCTCAGCCCAGGCTGCATCCCTGAGCACCCCAGACTCTCCTGCCCAGTTTCTGATGTTCAGACTCCCACCAGCACCCTCTTCCCAGGCTGTCACCTGGGGAGTTGGTGGAGCCTGGGATGTGCTCCTGTGGTGGCATCCTGGACACTGGATCCAGCCTACAGTGATGGGACAGAGGGGCTGGGCACAGCGCTCCTGGCTTGTTGCAGGCAGAAGAGGGCAAGTGCATCAGGATTTGGGGACCCTCCAACCCCTGGGAGATCCCGTTATGCCCACACTGGGACACAGAAACAGAAGCAGGGCATGTCTGGAAACAAGCCAAACTCTTTTAAACCAGGTGAGGCAGCTCTTCATATTCTTACAAAGAAATTAAATAAAGGGAAGGAACTTTTTTTCCTGGAACCATATATATGTACAAAACCAACATTATTTACAAACATTGCTTTCTGAATGGCTGTGCACAGGCATGGAGTGGTGGGGGGGAGTGAGGAGAAGAGCAGCATACCCCTTACCCATCCCATCCACAGCCACCCCATCCCCACAATAAAACAGGAGGGCACCCCCAGAAGACCCCCAGTAGGACACACACCTTTTGGCTAAAATAAGTACAGTCTGGGTAGGGTCATTGCTACCCATCCCCCCCACCCCATCTTCTTAGTTCAAAATAAATATCCCCTGTAGTGAAATGAAACTTGAGTAACCCTTGTTTTGTTCCTCCATGTCCTGCAGCAGCTTGAAGAACACCTGAGCAATGAGTTTTTAAGGCCTCTGCTGTGTACCCTGCTGCAGCCCCCAGGGCGAGGGGCTGTCCCTTAGTCCTGGGATGCCAACATCCCTCCTGGCATGCCCATAACCCTTTGGGATGAAAGGATCCCTCCTTCCAAGGTCTGGCACCAAGGTGGTCCCTAAACGTGCATCTCCCATGTTCTCCTTTGGGAGGCGATCTGGGATGCAAAGCGATTTGGTTTTCTTTTCTTTAAGAGTCTTTAAATCTTGCAGCTTTTCAGTTTAAATAAAAAGACACATATAAAATACAGCATTTAAAAAAAAAATAACACAAAACACATGACCTGAAGGCAGCAGCTCCTTATAAAGGTAAATCCAGAACATTTGTAAAATGTCTTCATTTATGATAACAAAAAACTCAGTTTGAGACTATGGAAGTCATCATTCCCTTGCCCTTGCTGCTGTGCCAGGTCTTTGTGGCACTATAAAGGTGAAAATGCCAGAGGAAGGGGATGGTTATTGGGAATGGCGTGGATAAAGCAGGAGGGGGCATTCAGAGAGGAGGAGGTGGGATGTCATCCCTGCAGTCCCTTTTTCCAAGGCTGGGGACGGTGCTGTGGCCATTTCCATGCTCCTCTTGCACCAGCTCCTCTGGAACTCCAGCCATTCCCACTCAGCTCACCAGGGCAGTCATGGATGAAGGCAGGGCATACACTGGAAGATGATCCACTCAAAGAAAAGCAGCTCCAGCTGCTGTGAGGGGCTCGAGCCCATGTGCGGGCCTGGATAACTTTCCAGCAGCATCCCTCTGTGTGTCCCTGGAGCACCGCTGAGCTGTCCTCCACCTGAGCAGCATCCCCAGAGGGTCCCTAGCAAGGTATCAGCATCCCAGAGGAGCCGGATGCAGGTGGGAGCTGAGCACCTGCCTGCAGGGCTGCTGGTGGTCTCAGCATCCATGGCTCTGGGGACTCAGGACCTTCCCATTCCCATCACCGTTTGGCTGTTGCCCTTGGCACATTCCTCAGCGCCTCCTTTCCCCTGATTTGTCCATGGCTGTCACTTTGCCATCAGTTTTCAGTGCCTCCGTGCCAGGGCTACCTGGGAGAGGAAGGAGTGGTTAGGGTGGGCAGATCCTCACATCCCGAATATTCCCTGCTCCAGCCCAGCCCAGGGAGCAGAGGCTCCCCAGCCAGCTCCAGCTGCTCATCATCACATGAAATCCACACACACACCTCCGCAAAACAACAAAACAATCCCATCAATTCCTACAAACCCACGTGGTAGAGGAGTTACCTACTTGTAAGGCTGGCCAGTATCTGAGCTTAAACCTGGAAGAAATAAAGTTGCTGTTAATGGCCTTGAGCAGACACAAAAGGTTATCTGGACAGAGCAGTGAAGTCACCAGCTGGATGGGACAGCCATGGGTGTCAGGTCTGACACTGTGCCCTTGGATGGGCAGAAGTGGTCTGGAACTGTCTGAAACCTCCTCAATACCCCCAGGATGAGTTTTCTCCCTTCCAGCTCAAACTTGCCCCCTCCACAGCCCACAGAGGAAAAGCTGGGCAGAACCCTCGGTAGGACAGGGATGCTGAGGCACCTTTGGATGCTCCCCAGCAGCAGCAGCACCTGGAGGGCAAGCGCAGCTGGAACATCGCTGGGAGAGCCCCAGGGACACATCCCCAGGAGATGCCGGGCTACCTACCGAGCTGCTGCCGGATGGAGTTGTGCCAGTGGAGGTTGAGCAGGTCAGGGTAGATTTCAGGAAGCCGCTTGATCGCCAGGAGCTTCAGCATGCGGTAGGTGCAGCTCTTCAGCTCCAGGTCTCTCAAGTGCCTCTCCTCCGAGAGGGTGGTGGGACGCAGCTCCACCTTGTGCTTCTGCAGCACTTGGTCCACTAAGCTCCCAGGCAGCATTGGGAAGAGCTTCTCCTTCACCACACGGATGGGGATGAAGATGGCTCCCGCCCGGACGACGTGGGGGAAAGGGCAAGCAGACATGAAGGTCTTCAGCTGGGAGAGCAGGTCAGTGAGGAGCCTGGCCACGCCATGATAAGCCAGCCAGATCTCCTTGCCGTTGCTGGGCTTCTGAGGACTGGGAGCCTTGGAGCCGTTCTTGGGGCTGGGCAGGGATTTGGGCATCTCTCCCAGCTCTTCTGCCAGCTCAGCTTTCTTCAGCCACTCCTGCAGGAGCTCCGGGGAGGAGCGGGACACTGAGCCTGAAATGGTGTCACAGAGCAAGGTGTGCAGGGAGGTGAAGTACTGCCCCGGGGGGGTCCGTGAGGGGAGAACACCAACCTTCTGGACCACCAACACCTTCTCCTCCACCGAAGTGGAGGGGGCATTGGAAACCAGGATCTGGGGAGGATTTGGGGCCAGGATGATGTTGAGCTGGGGGCCAGACTGTGGGAACAGGGGGGTGAGGGATGGAGGGAAGGCTGAGTGAGCTGGTGTGGGGGTGCTGCTGCAGGGGCTGGGCTGGGGGGCTTGAGAGCTTCCATCCTGCTGGGTGGGCTCAGTGCTGGGTGGGAGGGAGGGTAGCAGTTTGTATTTCTGGAACATGAAGTTGGCTGAGCTCTGGAAGCTGCTCTTGTCCCCAGAGTCCGCCTGTGCACCCGGGGGCTGTGCACCCTCTCCCGACCCCACCTTACCTTCCGCAGCCTCTTTCTCCTCCTTATCCTCTCGGTCCAGTGTCCCCTCCACAAAGCCAGGGGGTCTCTGGGTGTCCCCAGCTTCCACCAGTCTCTTCTTGAAGCTAAGGTCCAGCACCATTTCCTTAGGGAGTGGCTCCTCAGTGCCCACCCTGTCAGGGCAGCCCTCCTGAGACTCCAGCTCTTGGGTCTCAGCCTTTGGCTTTTTAGGGATGCTCCCATAACAACTTTCCTCTTGGCTCTGCTCTGCATCACTGCCTGACCTCAGGCTGGACACCACTGAGACGTCTCTGACAGCAGCAGGCTCCTGGCTGCCACCCGTGTTTTGGGGTGAGGAGTCCTCCCACTGACGGTTCCTGCAGAACAGAATGGGGTCTGTGACCTTGGCCCTTTCCAGATACTCCTGGTAGGGTGCCAGGCTGAAGACGTTGTGGATCACAGGCACTGGTGGGGAGGATGACAAATCCTTGGTGTTCCTCAGCTCTTCCAGCCCTTTGACGGGGGTCACGGACAGAGAAGGGCGGATGAGCTCCTTGGCTGCATCCTTGACCTTGCAGGCATTTCCTTCCCCTGGTCCCCCATGGGGGGTGTCCTGAGGGGCCGGGCTGCTGTTTCTCCTCCCTTGGTACAGTTGCTCCTCCTCCCTTTGCCTGGGTTTCTCCCAGCTCCCTCCTCTCTCGGGAAATGTCTCAGCCAGCCCACCGGAGCCCCCAGAAAGCCTCTCTGGGGTGCAGACAGGCTCGAAAGCGCTGCTGTGCCTCGGTGCTGCTCGCCACTGCGGACTGTCTGCCCCGTGCTGCTCACAGCCCGGCTCCGTGCCGGGAAAGGAGGCGTGGAACGTGGATGCATCGCCCAGGCTGATGGCAAACCCTGGGTACCCGGTGTTCCTGGGCAGCTCGGCATCCCTGCCTGGCTCAGCATCCCTCAGCGCCGCCCCCAGCCTGGCACCCACTGTCCTTGGCACATGGGGCTCCAAGGGGCTGGGAAAATAACTGCTGGGATCTTGGGGCTTGAGGTAGGTGCTGGGAAAGGGCTCCCTGCTTGCCACATAGCCACAGCTGGGTAGGGCACTGGGCTCCCCCGCAGTGGGAGCTGGGGGGTGGTAGAGGGGGCCAGCTCTGTGGGGTGATAGCAGGTATGGGTGGGGTGGGTAGCACATTGCTGACCTCTCCTGCATCACTGGGCTGCTGTCAGGCAGCTGGAGCTTGGGCCAGGGGACCTCTGGCATCTTCTTCTGACTCTGGGCAGAAGGATAACTTGCTTCCAGGAACGGGGTGCTGGGGGGTGGCCCGTGCTTATCAAAGGTGACACAGTAGTGGGGTAAGGCAGCGGGGGAGCTCAGCTGCTCCCTGGAAGGCAGGGCCAGGCTGGTGGGGGGCAGCAGGAGGCTGTGGTTAGTGCAGGGATCGCTCCTGTGGGGCTCACTGGGGTGCAGAGGGTGGGTGGCAGGGGTCAGGGCCCAGTTTACCTTCCCTGGTCGCTGCTGCAGGCTCTCTGCTTGTTTCCCGAGTAGCAGAGCCATCCTGGGAGCCAAGAAGGAGGCGGGGGCACCGTACACTGGCTTGGGGACTGCTAGAGGAACTGCCTTCTTCACCACCACCGGATTCTTCACTGCCAAGGGGCGCCTGGGACTGTTCAGCTTCTTTCTGGCCATCAGCTTCTCCTGCCTTATCAGGCTGTCCTTGCTCTTCTGGCTGTCCAGGGGGTGCAGCCTGGTGTCAAGGCTCTCTGGTGGGCACAGCAGGAAGTTCTGCAGTGGTCCCTCAGCTGGCACGGGCTGGCTCAGGGCACCATGGCCATAGTGCAGGTAGGCGGGCGTGGGGCTCCAGCCAGCTGGGGGCTGCTCGGGGCCCTTGGGGCTCTGCAGTGGGCAGGCAAAGTAGGAGCCCATGTAGCTGAAATGACTTTCAGAGCCAGGGTGGGGCACAGGGCTGCAGGTGCCTGGGATTTGCCAGGGCAGGAAGCCGGTGGCAGGCTCCAGACGAGGCAGCTTCTTGAGAATCACAGGGTCTGCAGGCTGTGAGTACCGTTTTGAGGCCATTTATAGGTTGGTATCAGTGTCCCCACAGGAGAGCTGAGTTGGCCTTCCTGGAAAAGAGAGAGAATAAGTGTCCTGGTTTGAAGAGCAAAACCAGTTAGAAGCTCTAAGCCAGAAATACAATTTACTAGGAAAAAGGGAACAAAGAACTAAATATATAGAATAGCACAAAAGAAGAACAACTGACAGAGTTTGAGATACAACCTGACACTTGCTGGCTAGGGCAGTGGTAGCAGATATGGTTCTGTCCAAGCAGTGGTCCTGTAGACTGATGTAGTTTCCCTCTGGAGGTCCAGTGAAGAGAATATCTCAGCTGTTCCTCTTGGAAGAGAGGATCTGCTTGCTGTCTGCACAACCCCGCTTATATCCTTGATGGCATCGTTTGGCTCCTCCCTCTGGGCGGAGCATCTCACAATAGAATGCTGTGATCTTATCAGTTAAGTGGCTAAAAGAATGGGTCCTCCTGGAGGGACATCATTTGGCTCTTTCCCTCTGGGTGTGGCATCTCACAATAGAATGCTGTGATCTTATCAGTCATGTGGCTAAAAGAATAGGTCCTCCTGGAGGGACTTATCTCTGAGTCACGAGATAAGGGAAGAAAAAGGAATTGCAGCTCCAGGTAGTAATGGAATAAACCCCAATATTATAACCTAGGACACCTTTAAACAACCTGGTGTTTGGTATTGCACAGTTTAAAACAGATAAAAGCCAAGCAAAGCTCAAAAGCCGCAGCTGATGTGCTGTGGGGACTGCCCAGCGGATCATCCCGTAAGGATGGAGAGCGGGGAGAATCTGGCAGAGGAGTGAGTGCCACTTCAGGAGTGCAGGCAGAAAGGAGGGGGAAGAAACCGACCGGAGAGCGGCTGTTACCAGAGCGCCCTGTTCCTGTGGCACTGTCCTGCCATGCCATCAGACTTTTCTCTGCCACCGGCAACAGACACGTTTGTGCTGCACGCAAGCCCGCCCGCGTCGTGGCACTGGAGCCATCGCTGTGCTCCGCGCTCCATATCGCCGGTAACGCACTCGGCACACCCCTGCCTGCGGCTGCAGCCCAGACACCGCTCGGCAAACCCACCAACGGCGCGAGCAGAGCCCAGAAGTGAAGTGGCACCCAGTGCCGAAGCGCTGGTGGGAGGTTGCTGGTGCCCAGGACCACGGGACATGGTACCCTGCCACATACACAGCCAGGGCTCCAGAAGTCCAAGGGTCACTTTTCATTATTAAGCTCACAACATCCTAACGGAGGGAAACCAAACTCTCATACTCTTGCTGACCCATGAGAGAACGCTTCTGCCACACTGCCGGTATCGGTCACCATCTCTGCCTATGATCTGGTCAGCTTCTGGAGGCAGATAAAGCCGACTGCCATTGCGGATGGAGATCTTAAAGGTGCAGAAAAGATATCTGTGCCCATGCCCCCACTGCCATCGCGTGGCTCACAGCCTACTGGTGGGATGATTGGTGCTGACACCTGACACGGATGTTTCCCTAAATGACAGGTCCTCTCTGAACTGTGCCAGACAGCCACCAAACACACACTGTGGTCTCTGGTAGTAGCAAGGATGTTAGTGTTTCTTACTGCCAATGAGATGAAACCTTCAGATATTAAACAGACAGTGAAGCTGCTTTGTCCCTCAGTTCAATGGATGATGTTTGAGTCCACCTGGCAGCGATATGCAGAGGATCAAGGGCAGTGCAATTTAATGGTACCGCAGCAAGATCCACCCTTTGGGGCTGGGGTTTCTCAGCTTATGGGACTGCCCCCTGTTGACAATCTTCAGTTACAGGCACGCCTACATCCTTGAATATTAGTACAGGCAAAACACTTAGGGATACAAGCCCTGCTGAAGGTTGCAGACATGTCAGCACCAACCCAGAGGTATTCCATGATCAAACAGGGCCCCAAGGAACCATATGTGCAATTCATAGAGAGGACACGAAATGCTGTCACAATCTGCTAGTACAAGCAGGGGTTGTGATGGTTTGTTTTACCAATCTCAGAGTGCAAAAGACACACAGCAAGGGATTTTAGTATTAATCAAAACAAATGCACCTTTTATTGAGTGCCCACAGCAAATGTGATAGAAGGATTAGAAAGGAGATAAAGGATAGCGAGATAGAGAGAGAGAGAGAAAGAGGTGGGACGGGGTAAGAGCTACCAACAGAGACACAAAATCCTCATTGTCCAGCCAGCCAATAGGTCTGTCTTGTCACATCAGGGAGAATCTCAAACTCTTTGGTAAACTCAGGGGTCTTTTGTAGTCTTCTGCCAGGGCGGGGGAACAGGAAGGTATGTGGAGGGAACAGGTACAGGACAGTGGAGAATAAGTCCATTGAGAACACGTACAGACAGTCCAGTTCCGAACAGGACAAACCAGTCCCAGCAGTGAGCAGGACCCATTGTTTCAGGACTGGTTCCCATGGGAAAGCGAGCACATTTGCAGGTAGCACTTGGCAGACATCCCGCTTCAGTCAGGCCAGTGCCCCTGTGTTAGAATTGTAAGGGTCTCAGTCCTTAGGGGGGGCTTCAATCTGCATTCTTGATGGTGCTCATGAGGCAGATGAGGGATCTTTGGACCGACTCTTACTGCTGCCATGGAAAAGCAAGTAATGAATAATGATGCAAGAAATCACTTAATTGAAAATTGGCATGGGATAGTGCAAATGAGGACTGCAAAAGGGCTATAGATTTATTACCAAAATAAAATCCACCCTTAAATAAATACTTAATTAACGTGCTAAAATTGTGGCTGAATCAGATAGTATTGCTTTGTTGGCTGATTCTGTCTTGGTTTGAAAGACAAGTGTCTGCTAATGAAGGCAGGAGCCTCCCTTGAAATGGAAAATGTAAACCCCTCCCTCCAAATTGTTACAGTTTAGAATTTAAGGGGCCCTCAGGCAAAGATATGAGAATAGAAATAACAGTTCTTCACTGTTATTTATATATTTTAAAAATCCCTACAATTTAATAGGAAAATTAAAGTAAAATGCAGTAGCACAAAAAAAAAAAAAAACACTGACATAGTCAGAATTTGACTTGACACCCTGGGGTCAGGGTGTTGTTTGCAGTCCGACTAAGTGGTGGCTGCAGTCTTCCTCAAGTGACAGGTGTGGTTCTGTTGAAGCAGTGATCCTTTAGAAGGGTGTAGTTTTCCTCTGAAGATCAAGTGGTGAAGTAGACGGGTCTGGTCTTCCTCTGGGAATCCAGTGGAAAAGGCTGCCTGTAGTGTTGAAAAGTCTCAGATTGTATCCAGGTAGGAATGCTTGGCTCCTTCCCCTGGGTGGAGCTTCTCACAATGGGATGATGTAATTTTTTCAGCCATGCAGTGACACTCAATGGCCCATTAACAGAAGATATCTCCCCGGAGGGAGGGCGGGTCATGGAAGAGATAAAGAACACTGCCCCACCTGGTTTTAACAGATGGTAATAGAATACCATAGAATGCTTTTGGTGATATTTTGCATTGCAATCTAAGACAAGGCCTCTGCTGCCCACGGCTTTCTCTACTGCCAGCAGCTCCTTCCACTGCCTGCAGATTCCCACAGACCACCCAACTGGCTGGCAGCAACCTCTGTTCCTCCATCACTCTGCAATACCACGGCAGCTTGTTATCCTCAGACAGGCACCGAATGTCTGGGGCGTTGGAGACAGGAATGCGACAAGCACACTCCATGCTCCTCCAGCAACAGCCAAGGTTTCTTTTCTGAAAGGTCTTTTTATAGGGGCTTCAAATCTGCCGCTCATACAAACGAGATTGACTGAAGATTTTAACTCCAGCTGACTGGCCAATGGTAGGAGGACATCCATGATTCCAAGTGATTGAGTGAGGTCCCCTGTTTGAACTTAACTCCAATCTATCATTAGTACACTTGGGGACTTGTTTACTTCTACCTTCTGATGAGCTGGGCTGGTCGAGTAAGGGTCTGTTGGGCCCAATTATCTCTGTAGCTTTAGACCAGCAGTAGCTGTCACACCCCTGTACCCAGGGAGGAGAAACAGCAGCCCGGCCCCTCAGGACACCCCCCATGGGGGACCAGGGGAAGGAAATGCCTGCAAAGTTAAGGATCCAGCCAAGGAGCTCATCCGCCCTTCTCTGTCCGTGACCCCCGTCAAAGGGCTGGAAGAGCTGAGGGACACCAAGGCTTTGTCATCCTCCCCACCAGTGCCTGTGATCCACAACGTCTTCAGCCTGGCACCCTACCAGGAGTATCTGGAGAGGGCCAAGGTCACAGACCCCATTCTGTTCTGCAGGAACCATCAGTGGGAGGACTCCTCACCCCAAAACACGGGTGGCAGCCAGGAGCCTGCTGCTGTCAGAGACGTCTCAGTGGTGTCCAGCCTGAGGTCAGGCAGTGATGCAGAGCAGAGCCAAGAGGAAAGTTGTTATGGGAGCATCCCTAAAAAGCCAAAGGCTGAGACCCAAGAGCTGGAGTCTCAGGAGGGCAGCCCTGACAGGGTGGGCACTGAGGAGCCACCCCCTAAGGAAATGGTGCTGGACCTTAGCTTCAAGAAGAGACTGGTGGAAGCTGGGGACACCCAGAGACCCCCTGGCTTTGCAGAGGGGACACTGGACCGAGAGGATAAGGAGGAGAAAGAGGCTACAGGAGGGAAGGTGGGGTCAGGAGAGGGTGCACAGTGCCGGGTGCCTGAGGCGGACTCTTGGGGACAAGAGCAGCTTCCAGAGCTCAGCCAACTTCATGTTCCAGAAATACAAGCTGCTGCCCTCCCTCCCTCCCACCCAGCACTGAGCCCACCCAGCACTGAGCCCACCCAGCAGGATGGAAGCTCAAAAGCCCCCCCAGCCCAGCCCCTGCAGCAGCACCCCCACACCAGCTCACACAGCCTTCTCTCCATCCCTCACCCCCCTGTTCCCACAGTCTGGCCCCCAGCTCAACATCATCCTGGCCCCAAACCCTCCCCAGATCCTGGTTTCCAATTCCCCCTCCACTTCGGTGGAGGAGAAGGTGTTGGTGGTCCAGAAGGTTGGTGTTCTTCCCTCACAGACCCCCTCGGGGCAGTCCTTCACCTCCCTGCACACCTTGCTCTGTGACACCATTTCAGGCTCAGTGTCCCGCTCCTCCCCGGAGCTCCTGCAGGAGTGGCTGAAGAAAGCTGAGCTGGCAGAAGAGCTGGGAGTGATGCCCAAATCCCTGCCCAGCCCCAAGAATGGCTCCAAGGCTCCCATTCCTCAGAAGCCCAGCAACGGCAAGGAGATCTGGCTGGCTTATCATGACGTGGGCAGGCTCCTCACCGACCTGCTCTCCCAGCTGAAGACCTTCATGTCCGCTTGCCCTTTCCTCCACGTCATCCGGGCAGGAGCCACCTTCATCCCCATCCATGTGGTGAAGGAGAAGCTCTTCCCAAGGCTGCCTGGGAGCTTAGTGGACCAAGTGCTGCAGAAGCACAAGGTGGAGCTGCGTCCCACCACCCTCTCGGAGGAGAGGCACCTGAGGGACCTGGAGCTGAAGAGCTGCACCTACCGCATGCTGAAGCTCCTGGCGATCAAGCAGCTTCCTGAAATCTACCCTGACCTGCTCAACCTCCACTGGCACAACTCCATCCGGCAGCAGCTCGGTAGGTAGCCCGGCATCTCCTGGGGATAGGTCCCTGGGGCTCTCCCAGCGATGTTCCAGCTGCACTTGCCCTCCAGGTGCTGCTGCTACTGGGGAGCATCCAAAGGTGCCTCAGCATCCCTGTCCTACCGAGGGTTCTGCCCAGCTTTTCCTCTGTGGGCTGTGGAGGGGGCAAGTTTGAGCTGTAAGGGAGAAAACTCATCCTGGGGGTATTGAGGAGGTTTCAGACAGTTCCAGACCACTTCTGCCCATCCAAGGGCGGAGTGTCAGACCTGACACCCATGGCTGTCCCATCCAGCTGGTGACTTCACTGCTCTGTCCAGATAACCTTTTGTGTCTGCTCAAGGCCATTAACAGCAACTTTATTTCTTCCAGGTTTAAGCTCAGATACTGGCCAGCCTTACAAGTAGGTAACTCCTCTTCCACATGGGTTTGTAGGAATTGATGGGATTGTTTTGTTGTTTTGCGGAGGTGTGTGTGTGGATTTCATGTGATGATGAGCAGCTGGAGCTGGCTGGGGAGGCTCTGCTCCCTGGGCCGGGCTGGAGCAGGGAATATTCGGGATGTGAGGATCTGCCCTCCCTAACCACTCCTTCCTCTCCCAGGTAGCCCTGGCACGGAGGCACTGAAAACTGATGACAAAGTGACAGCCATGGACAAATCAGGGGAAAGGAGGCGCTGAGGAATGTGCCAAGGGCAACAGCCAAACGGTGATGGGAATGGGAAGGTCCTGAGTCCCCAGAGCCATGGATGCTGAGACCACCAGCAGCCCTGCAGGCAGCTGCTCAGCTCCCACCTGCATCCGTCTCCTCCGGGATGCTGATACCTTGCTAGGGACCCTCTGGGGATGCTGCTCAGGTGGAGGACAGCTCAGTGGTGCTCCAGGGACACACAGAGGGGTGCTGCTGGAGGGTTATCCAGGCCCGCACATGGGCTCAAGCCCCTCACAGCAGCTGGAGCTGCTTTTCTTTGAGTGGATCATCTTCCAGTGCATGCCCTGCCTTCATCCATGACTGCCCTGGTGAGCTGAGTGGGAATGGCTGGAGTTCCAGAGGAGCTGGAGCAAGAGGAGCATGGAAATGGCCACAGCACCGTCCCCAGCCTTGGAAAAAGGGACTGCAGGGATGACATCCCACCTCGTCCTCTCTGAATGCTTCCTCCTGCTTTATCCACGCCATTCCCAATAACCATCCCCTTCCTCTGGCATTTTCACCTTTATAGTGCCACAAAGACCTGGCACAGCAGCAAGGGCAAGGGAATGATGACTTCCATAGTCTCAAACTAAGTTTTTTGTTATCATAAATGAAGACATTTTACAAATGTTCTGGATTTACCTTTATAAGGAGCTGCTGCCTTCAGGTCATGTGTTTTGGGTTCTTTTTTTCCTTAAGTATTGTAATTTATATGTGTCTTTTTATTTAAACTAAAAAGCTGCAAGAAAGATTTAAAGACTCTTAAAGAAAAGGAAACCAAATCGCTTTGCATCCCAGATTGTGTCCCAAAGGAGAACATGAGAGATGCACGTTTAGGGACCACCTTGGTGCCAGACCTTGGAAGGAGGGATCCTTTCATCCCAAAGGGTTACGGGCATGCCAGGGGGGATGTTGGCATCCCAGGACTAAGGGACAGCCCCTCGCCCTGGGGGCTGCAGCAGGGTACACAGCAGAGGCCTTAAAAACTCATTGCTCAGGTGTTCTTCAAGCTGCTGCAGGACATGGGGGAACAAAACAAGGGTTACTCAAGTTTCATTTCACTACAGGGGATATTTATTTTGAACTAAGAAGATGGGGTGGGGGGGATGGGTAGAAATGACCCTACCCAGACTGTACTTATTTTAGCCAAAAGGTGTGTGTCCTACTGGGGGTCTTCTGGGGGTGCCCTCCTGTTTTATTGTGGGCATGGGGTGGCTGTGGATGGGATGGGTAAGGGGTATGCTGCTCTTCTCCTCACTCCCCCCACCACTCCATGTCTGTGCACAGCCATTCAGAAAGCAGTGTTTGTAAATAATGTTGGTTTTGTACATATATATGGTTCCAGGAAAAAAAAAGTTCCTTCCCTTTATTTAATTTTTTTTGTTAGAATATGAAGAGTTGCCTCACCTGGTTTAAAAGAGTTTGGCTTGTTTCCAGACATGCCCTGCTTCTGTTTCTGTGTCCCAGTGTGGGCATAACGGGATCTCCCAGGGGTTGGAGGGTCCCCAAATCCTGATGCACTTGCCCTCTTCTGCCTGCAACAAGCCACGAGTGCTGTGCCCAGCCCCTCTGTCCCATCACTGCAGGCTGGATCCAGTGCCCAGGATGCCACCACAGTAGCACATCCCAGGCTCCACAAACTCCCCAGGTGACAGCCTAGGAAGAGAGTGCTGGTGGGTGTCTGAGCATCAGAAACTGGGCAGGAGAGTCTGGGGTGCTCAGGGATGCAGCCTGGGCTGACCCAGTGGGGGCCCCTGAGTTCCTCCCCCTTGTGAGCCTCCAGCAGGCACAGAATCTGCCTGATCCCAAAGGCCAAGTGCTGCAATCCACCTCTGTCACCCCAGGTAGGGGAGCCCAGCACGTGAGCACTGCCACAACCACACAAGCAGGGAGTTTTGGGGAGCAGCAGCAGGGTTTGGGGATCATCCTGCCCAGAGGGACAGGCCCAGCCCCTCCTGCTGCTGAGTGCTGCATGAGGAGCAGAGGGAAGCTGAGACCCCTCCAGCTGCACCTGGGAGAGTGCAGAGGAGTTTGTGTGTTAATTGGGGACAGCTGGAATGGAGCCACATCCTCCCCCTGGGAATGCAGATAAAAGGCAGGGTCTGGCTGGGCCTTGGTGCTCTCTTCTGCAGGGGTGTTGCCAGGTGAGGGGTGCTGGTGGTCCTGGCCCTCCTTGGGGAGGTTTCTGGGGGCCAGGTGGGTGTTTGGGGCAGGGAATGAGGTCATGTCTGAGTCCAGGGCTAGTTCCGTCCCTGTGCTGCCCTGGGAGCTTCCCAGGAGGTGCTGAGGCTTGGCACAGGCTTTCCTGGGCTGGGAGGCTGCTGGGGAGCAGGAGGGGGTTTAATGAGGAGCTCTGGGGATGGAAAGCTTGGGAAGGGGCCAAGCCCTGGAATGTGGGAGCTGCAGGGCCCCACCCTAAATCTGCTGCTGTCCCTCTCCACAGCTGAGCTCTTGCCGTGGCCCTGCCAGGATGAGCCGAGGGGTTGGAGCACCGAGCCCCCCGGAAGCTGCTGCTGCCCTGCGGGCAGGAACGATGCTCCATGCTGAGAGGGAAGGGGCTGCGGGCACAGCCCCGTGTCCTGCTGCCCGTGGGGCTGTCCCTGCCCGCAGGCTGTGGTGCAGAGCCTTCCTGCTGCTGGCCGTGTGCGTGTGTGCCACTGCTGTCCCCTACGGCCTGGGCGCTCTGGCTGCTGTCACCTGGGGTCCCCCGGGCTCCTCGGCCTCCCAGAGAGGGAGCCCCAGGACGGCAGAGCAGGTGGTGGCCTCTGCTCTGCCCAGGCAAGGGACACCCAGCTCGGCCGGGCTGAGCCCTGGCACGGTGGGGGTGCCCCCTGCCCTGACACCAGAGGGGCTCTGGGGCACTGCTGGCACTGCCCTGCCTGGGGCAGCTGCTCCCTCGGTGGGTGATCTGCTGGCCCAGGTTCCAGGAAATAGCTCTGGACTCCTGGGTGCTGTCCTGGCATCACTTCCTACCACTGCCACAGCTCCTGGTGCCCACAGTCAGCAGGGGCTGCCTTCTTCCCTGTCCTCGGTGAAATCTGGGGCTCCTGCTGTCACCTCGGGGATAGAGAGTGAGTGGCCTTCTCCCCCTGCACTGCCAATGTCCCCTAGAGCCTCCCCAGCACAGCCCAGGGCTCCCTGCCCTGCAGGTCCCACCGTGCCTGGGATGAGCTCCACAGCCATCGGTGCCATCCCAGAGCTTGGACAGACGGCTGTGATGGAAGGATCCAGGCACAGCAAGCCCGGGACACCATCCGTGGGCCCCGTTCCCACTGCAGCAGGACCTGCAGGGCCCAGCCCTGCCAGCCCAGGCTCTGTGCCTCCCCCCTGCTCCCCACAGCCAGCTCTGCAGCGCGGCTCTGAGCCTGGGCACCGCCCTGCCACCCGCAGCAGCGTGACATCTGCATCCTGCCCGCCGACTTCTCCTGGCGCTGGGCGTGTGGCCAGCTCCCTGCTCAGCTCCCAGACCCTGGCTGTGCCCACAGGAGTCACCCTCGATGCCCACGTCGTGTCCAGTGGCCCCAGCACTTCCCAGCGCTCCTCCCCAGCCAGGGAGCCTCTCCCTGCAGGCACCAGAGCGGCCTCCAGCCCGGCTGAGCTGCTGAGCGAGGGCAGAGCTGGCTCCCCAGGGATGGAACCCCCTGCACCCCACCCCTCCAGCCTCCCCCTGCCCGCAGCGCCTGTGCACGTGCTGCCCCTGCAATTCCGGCTGCTGGGCATCGCTTTCGCCCCGGCTCTGGGCAGCAGGAATTCCCAGAGCTACCGGCAGCTGGAGGCAGATGTGAGACTGATGGTGGGTGCTGCAGGTGGCTGGGACACATTTGGCACTTTGGGCTGCGGGGTGGTGCCAGGCCCTGCTGGGGGAGTCGCCTGTGTGCTGCAGCAGCCCTTGGTTGGTTGTTGCCCACCTGGGCATGGTGGAGGTGGGTGAACCCCTGGCACTGCTCCGCTGGAGCTTGGTCTGAGGGGGGACTGGGCTCCCCTCACCTCTGGCAGCCCCCAGGGCCATGGCACATGGTATTACTGCCAGGATGCTGTGGCTGCTCTGGGTGTCCCAGCTCATCCCCAGGCATTCCCAGAGGGCTGGCACTCCCTGGGGTGCCAGGGTGCCCTCCCCAGGCTGGCTGAGCTGACTTCCCCGTGTTTATTGTCCCCTCTTTGTACATGTCCCCTGCATATGGGGGAGCTTGAGAAACCTTCACAATTAATTACCAGCTGCTTCTCCCTTCCAGCTCAACCAGATGCTGTCCAGCTACCAGAGCTTCCTGCAGGCAAATGTCCTCGAGTTCCTGTGAGTGTGAGGCTGCTGTGGGGCTGGGTTCTGAGGCAGCAGTGGCCTGAGGGAGCCACCCTGGCCCTAAGGGAGTCCTGTGTGGAAGAGCAACTGGTTACACGTAACTTTGACAGAGACTCTGTTCTCTTGGGAAAGGTGTATGCCAGAGGAATGGCTGGAGCCATAACCAGCACGTGTGAAAGAATGTTTTTCCTTTGCTCCCAGAAGGCTGGGAGGTGGATGTTGGAGTGAATGGCTGATAAGGGCAGCAACCTCTGCTCTAACCAATGCTTCTTGGTGTAGGCTGTTTTGGCTTTCCTCCTGGGTGCTCCTGAGACTTTCTTCAACCTTTCCCATAGCAGATATATATAAATCCTGGAGTGTGTGTAATAAGGATGGATCCTGCTGGAAGCAGCAGTGGTCTCTGTTTTTGTCCAAGCTGCTGCAGGTTTGGCTTGGAGGGAAGGGTCAGCCCAGGAAACTGCTCCAGACAGGTCATTGTGAGGGGCTACACTCCCTCAGTGGTGTCATCATGCCAAGGGGTCCCTGTCTGAGTTCCTGGAGAAAAGCACCTGGAGAAAAAAGAGGCAGCAGGTGTGCTGCCCACTGTCTCCTCTCTCTGCCAGGAATGGCTCAGTGGTGGTGCGAGGGGAGGTTCTGTTCCGGGGGGATGCTCCTGCTCCCACCAGCTCCCACCTCATCCGGACAGTCGTCACAGAGGCCAGCAAGGGAAGGAGCATCTTCAGCTGGCAGCTGGAGCCCCAGTCTGTCCAGTCCGGTGGTGAGTCCTGAAGCTCTTCCCACAGCAGGGCTGCTGCCAAGCACCCTCCTCGTGCCTCTCTCAAAGCCAAAACCCGCTCATTTTGGGTTCCAGGCTTTTCCTTCCCTTGACATCCCTTCTCCTGGCCTGTGTAAAACCTGTGTGAGGGTGTGAAGGGTGGTGGAGTGCACATCTGGAGCAGCTGGACCTGTGTGGGCCAGAGCTTCTGCTCAGCTCCCTGTTCTCCCCTCTCTGCCCCGGCTCTCCTGTGCTGGGAAATGCCACATCCCAACCCCTTCCCACATCCAAAGGGATTCCTCCTCGCTCAGTGCCCTGCTGCTTCCTGCCTTTGGTGTGCGGCCACGGATGAGCCCAAGGCTGGGCAGTATCTCCCAAGGGAGCTGGAGGAACAGGTATGAGCAGGACTCTCCCAAACTCCCTTAGGCTTCAGCCTGGAGAACCTGGAGCCCGAGAAGCTGTCCATCTCCCTCACCGGCTCCCAGCTTGGGGTGAGCGGGATGGATCCTCTGGAGAGGCTGGTCAGAGAGGTATGCCAGGCCTTGGGGGCTCCTCCAAAGGGTGCTGCTGGGAGAATGGGCACAGGCTGCCTGGGGGTGGAGTAACCTGTGCTAAACAGGGAAGGTGTGAGCTGTTCTCTTCTCCCTGCCCAGGTAACTGCAGCTGCCAGTGCCCTCTACCACGTCAGGAACTTCACCATCTCCCAGCTCAGGTATGGGATGCAGCCACTCCTCTGCCAACCTCTTCATTTCCCTGCCTTCACTCTCTCCTGTGCCCTCTGCAGCTAATGAGCTGTGCTGCAAGGATGGAGAGGATGGGAGAAGCTGGGAGGGGATGTGCAGCTGGAGCAAACTGTAACTGAGCACCTGGTGTGGGCTCTCAGGGGAAAAGCACCAGGAAAGGTGCTGGAGCTGCGTCCCAACCCTCCTGCCTTGCTCAGAGCTCTTCTCTCCCCTCAGAGACCTGGGTGGGAACACGGAGATCACTGGAGACCTCTACCTAGACACAGTTGTCCACGCTGACGTTACGGAGGTTCTGGAAGCCCTGACTGCGCTCTCAGGCCTCTCCCTGGACCTGAGCTCCCTCTCGGTGGAGGGTAAGGACAGTCCCCGGGTGTGCTGTGGGCAGGGTGGCTGCCAAATCTGCCCAGCCAGCACTTGTTCCTTGCTCCTTCAGGGTCCAAGCTCGCTCTGCACGTGTACCCTCTCTCCTTGGTCGTCACCAACAGACACTTCAGCCAGGAGCTCCGGGATCCGCTCTCTGCCGAGCACCACAATCTCTCCAGGGACCTTGGCGATGCGGTAGGAATGGGGCTGCTGGGAAGAGGGGATGAAGGTCCCCCCAGCAGGGTGAGAGGAAGAGGCACGGGGGGAAGAGGGGCTGCTTTGGGGTGTCCGAACAGCTGAGCTGAGCACAGCCTTTCTTCCAGGTGGCGAGAGCCCTGAGGGATTACCCCACCTTCCTGACAGCGATCATCAAAGGATTCCTGTGAGTGGGGCAGCGTTTCTTTCTGCTGGGCCAGGGAGGTCTCCCTTCAGATATCAGCCAGCAGCTCACGGCTGACAGCAGCAGGTTTTGGCTCCAGAAGGGTTTGCAGAGGAAGCTGAGGTCAAGCATTTAGCCTTTGGATTTAGTGGTGATGTACTGGACCTCCAGGGGTGTCCCTTCCATCCCAGGGCTCCCTGAGTGCGGAGATCTCTTCCTATTGAGCAAAACCCCCTGGGAGGAGGCTGGGAGTGCCCACCCCATGCCACTGTGGGGTCATGGTGGGACTGGCAGCTGCTGGAGCTCCTCCCAACCCTGTCTGCAGGCCTGGCTCCTTGATCTGCCATGGGAACGTGATCTTCCGTCACCCCGCTCCCACCAGCGTGGAGGTTCTGGAGACACTTGTGCACTCGGTTGGGCCAAACCAGGCTCTGGCTGGCTCTGACATCCAGGTGGATCCACACTGTCTGTGGGAGGTAAGCTCCCCTCTGGGCCGTGGTTCTGTGAGCTCCACAGGCCTCCACTGTGAGCAGAGCAGATCCACAGCTGAGCCCGTCCTGATCCCTGCTGTGCAGAGAGGCTTTGGTGTCTTGGCTGGTGTGGGGAGCAGAAAGGAAAATGTCAGCAGCAGCTGTGCCCTTGCCCTCTGCATAGCCTGGGGCAGGGGGGCTGGAGACCTTCTGCTGCAGGACTGGTGTAGGGTGGGAGGAAAAGGCATGGAGGGTGTGGAGCGGGTGTTCTGCGATCCCCTGTGTTTGTCCTGGAGCAGAGGGGGTGGCTGGCACCCCGTGGGGCAGAGCTGGCTGCCCCAGGCTCTAAAAGCTGTGCTCTGCTCCAGAGGACACCCGGGACCCTCCCAGGCCCCAGCTGGGCTTCCCAGCCTACGGAGTGGCCATCATGGTCATCGGTGGCCTCTGCATCATCGCTGCGCCCGTCGTGCTCGTGGTAAGGGCGAGTTCTGTCTGCTGGGCTGCACCAGCAGCCGGGCCCTTGTGTGGGGTGGGCTGAGGGGCTCTGTGGGGCCAGGTAGGGCTGCAGCCCCTGTGCTCTCCTCCCCAGTGCCTGGGGACCAAGAGGCTGGGCTGGCAGGATGGAAGAGCCCTTTGGGAAAGGAGAGACCCTGAAGTGGGGATGCAGACGTTGGAAATGGATAACCAGGGCTTCTGGACAGAGGTGAGAGGCCTTTGCAGCCCTTGGCTTTTCTTCTGTGCCTGGGAGCTGCTGTTTCTGCAGCTCACAGGTTCTTCTGTTACCTGCTGATGATGATCTCTGGGGCTGGAGAAACCTGTGGGGAGCTGGAGGGAAGGGACCCTCATTCCTGCCTTCCCTGGAGCTGTTTAAAGTGACTTCTTCCCTCTGCCCTGCAGGACCCTGAGGATGGTCACTTTGAGTGGCAGAGCACTTCTGCCTGAGGAGAGAAGCAGCAGCAGCTGGGGGCACTGGGAGAGGGGCTGTAGGTGGGAAGGAGATGCTGAAAAGCTCTCCCTGATCTTGTGGCTGCAGCTGCCAGGTGCTCCCTGGGCAGAATGCAGACTCAGGTGTCTAAAGTGATAATTTTGTATCTTAAATAAACTGTTTGTAGACCGTGAATCCCAGTTGTGAAGGATGTGTGTTTGCTGAGGGTGTGGTGTTGAGCCTCCCTCCCTCCTGGGCTCCCAGTACCACCACAGCCCTGTGCTGCTGCTCTAACTGGTGCCTGTGAGCTGGGCTTGGTCCTCTCCAGCTCTGGGCTAACAGCCCTAGTGCTAGGGAGTTAAAAAAGCAAAAATGTGCAGGCCAGCCCCACAGTCACTTTCCAGCTCCACCGTGTATCTCCTTCCAGCAGCCTGGGTTTTATTTCAGATCCTGTTCTGGAGTGTTTGTTCCAGCCCTGCTCCTGCCCCACAAGGCTCCATCTCAGCTCCAGCCCTACAGCTCTGCCTGCAGCTCCTGCTGTGCCTGCCGAGTGCCCCAGAGCCTTTATTTCAGATCTTTATTTCTGTGCTGCCTTGGCTCTGCCTCTGCAGTCCCTATGCTGCCTCAGTGCCAGGAGCTCTCTTTTGCCTCTTCCCAACCACAATTTTTACTTCGTCTCCAGGCCTGGTGTCTCTATTTTAGGCAAGCCGAGGGCTTTTACTTCAGCTCTACCAGCAGGATTTCCTCTCCAGGTCAGCATCATGTCCCTACAAACTTTATAAACACCTCAATGAGATCCCAGATCGCTTTGGAGTGCTGCTGTGTGTGTAAAACCAGAGAAGTGTGGGGTTTGTGGCAGCAGGTGACCTTTAAATCCCACCTCTCCCTGTCACCGGGGGATCAGTTGAGTAGCTGATCACTCCTGAACCTAAAGCATGGCTTTATGGGGAAGCAAATCAAAGAGAAGGGGTGTTACATGAGGTTCTTGGTTGGAGACTGGGACAACATGAACTCTCAGAGATCCTGATGACAACAGTGATGGTTTATTATGCAAGACTTTTTAAGTAGGGGGTTTGAGACTCCCATGGCTTTAAACAGCTGGGTGGTTGGGATCTCTCTCCACCCTGCTCTCTGGCCAGTGGTGCATCTGCACCCAGGCTTGAACTGGCTTGGCTGAGGGTCCCCTGTAGAGGTTGGAGTCTAACCTATCCAGGGACCTGTTTATCTGTTTCTGGAACAAACCAGGCCAGCTGAATTGGATTTGTGTTACCTTGTCCAGTTACAGACTAGCTGTACTGACAATTCCTCCTTTCCTTCTTATTACAATTGCAAAGTGTTCTCTGTTATCCTACCTGCAAGGGCCCTTTGCAGCCAGGGTGACAGAAGGCAGCAGGGCTCTAATTTGAAGGAGGCCTTTTACCTAATTTGACAAGCGTAGAACCCCTCAGCCAGAGATGTGACTCACGGACCACTGGAGTTGTAGCACTCACTTCCAGGAGCTCTAAGCCAAGATCACAATCCTTCAGGCTAACAGGCCACAGGTTAACTACTTAGAGTTAAAACTTACCACTTAAAAATGAAACCATTTAAACCTTAGGGCCATTAGAAAATACCCAACTTCTAGAAAAACAATTTGTAAACACAAAACCAATTTGTAAACAGACAAACATTTTGTAAACAAATAGAGTCCTGAAATGAGCCATAGCTTCAATTGTCCCAGATGTCCGTGAGGGAGGTGAACAAGTTGTCTCCATCGCTGTTCTGCACATGGCTCCACCACGTCTCTTGAGGAGCTATTGGAGAATGCAGCTTGTGGCCCCAGGCAGGAGAGATGTGGATATTCTCAGTTCAGTCAGAGAGAAAAAGAGAAAGATTTCTGCCAGGCTAAGCCTGGGAAACTGTCCAGGAGGAATGTAAAAAATGTATTATCTTGCTTTCCGTTCATATTGTTTATCGATATGTTGTGCCACACTGATCTAAGTCCAGTGTACCAATCGTGTGAAAGGTTTTCACTTTGAGACCAATGATATTTCACCTTAGGGATCCTGGTTATAAAAGAGGAACGCTACTTGTTAATAAAGTTCGTTCTTTGCCTTCTGAAGATGGAGTCTCTTCATTCCTGTCCCTACCTCAACAGCGCCAGAGGGACACATGTGGCAGGTACCCAATGCGTTCCTGTGTCTGTTGAAACACACGCATGTCCCCGTCCTTACAGGTGATGAGATCCCACGTGCCTCCCCGCTATTGGTGAGAAGGTCTCGCACCATTACCTTGGGTTTGATCATTGCCAGATTGTAGTGATAGAAAGTGATTTAAAATGACTGGGTTCTGCGACTTTTCTAATACTCTCAAATGATTTAGTGTATAGATAGCTTTAGCTACTCCGCCCTGTGGGGATTCACAACACCTTCCTCCCTTTTGTTTTTCAAGTTTCCATTCTCAAGTGCCATGTGCTCTTTTCACTATGGCTTGTCCTGTGCTGGTTTGGGAATACCAGTGTGGTGTGACACGCTCCAGAGCTGTAGGAAGTGTCTTGTTTTCTGTGAAGTGCAAACAGGACCATTGTCTGTTTTGATGGACAGGGGAAGGGGATACCTAAAGCAGCAGAGGCTGAACACCAATGTGTGATGGCATCCTGACCCCTTTCGCCTGTGTGTGCTGTAGCCCATATTGCTGATGAAAAAGTATTAATGGGTAAATGTACATCTTTTAGACATCCAAATTCAGGGATGTGTGTGATATCACTTTGCCAGACTTGCAAAGCATGTAGTCCACGAGGGTTCATCCCCATCTGCAGTGGTGCAGTGTGGCCTTGGCAGTCAGTGCAGGTGCTAACAATGTTATGAGCCTCTGTGTCTGACAGCTGGGATTGCCCTTGTAAGGCCAGAACACCTTGGTGGAAGAAATCAGGTGATGCCTTTGCTTGTGCTGGCATGTCTGGCTGTGGTGCTGTCCAAGCAGAGCCAGCTAGCCGGTCTGCTCGAGCACTGCGCTCTGTGATGAAATATGGTAAATTTGTTGTGACTTCTGAGGTGTAACATGTAATAGGGCAAGTTCTGGCCAGGATGGTATGGCGCAGGGTTTTTAGGGAGTCAGATAGATTTGCACTGTCAATTTCCTCTAGTAGTGCTGGATCTAATCTCTGTGTGATATAAGCACCATAGGCAGAGTCAGTCACGGCATTTAGAGGAATGTGGGGAAAACTTTGGAAAGCCATAGCTACAGCACGTCGCTCTAACTGCAGTGATCCATTTTCATGACCCTCCAACATTTGCCACTTGCCTTCCTCTTTCCATGTCACAAGGGCTTTTCCTATTTTCCCAGAGCTGTCAGTAAACACTGTAGCACCTTTTAAGGGTGTTCAGCTATTTAGAGGTTTTAGAGGAAATGCGGTTTTTTTCCACTTAACTTCAGCAATCTATGTCTTGGTACATGGTAAGTGATTTGTCCAGAAAAACTTTGCCAGGCACTTTGCAAAGCTGTGAATCAGCAAAACACCATTCAAACTTACAATATAGAAAAGTAGTATTTAACTGTTTTAGACTGCAATGCAAGATGTCACCAAAAGCATGTATTCTGTCACTATCTGTTAAAACCAGGCGGGGCAGTGTTCCTTATCTCTTCCATGACCCATCCTCATTCTGGGGAGATATCTTCTGTTAATGGGCCATTGAGTGTCACTGCATGACTGATAAGATTACATCATCCCACTGTGAGATGCTCTGCCCAGGGGGTGGAGCCAAGCATTCCTACCTGGATATAATCAGAGACTTTGAACACCACAGGCAGCCTTTTCCACTGCATTCCCAGAGGAAGACCAGACCCTTCTCCTTCCCCACTCGACCTTCTAAGGAGCCCTCCACCCTTCTGCAGGATCCCTGCTTACACAGAACCACAGCTGTCACTGCAGGAGGGCTGAGCCACCATTTCATGGGCCTGGTGCCAGCACCCTGACCCACAGGCTGTCAGGTTGTATTTGGACTTTGTCTGTTTGAGCAGTAAATTTTTTTACTAATTTAATAATTTTTAAATTATTTTACTACTGAGCTAATTATTTCTAAACTTCAAAGAACTGCTGCAGATAAAATTCAAGGTTCTAAAACTTAGTTAAGAACTTAAAAATAATTGCTGCAAATAATCTTGAGAGGAGAGCCAAGGGCTGGGCGCAGGAGCCGAGTGGACGGCGTACACGGTCAGAATGGCCCTCAGCAGCTTTTTGCCAGCTCCAACCCAGCTGTCCCCAGATCAGCTGGAACTAGAAGAAAGAGCAAGAGCTCAGAGATCCAGGCAGAGTGCTCTGGCCTCCTCACAAAGGGAACCTCCCCCATATGGTGACCGGAAGGGATGGATACCACAGGTACTAGAGGATTTTGGAGATGGGGGTGCCTTCCCAGAAATTCACGTGGCCCAATATCCATTGGATATGGGCCAAAAGAAGAAAATTTCCAATGCTTTGGCTCTTCAGGTGGATGCAGAAGGAAAAATAAAATATGATGCAATTGCTCGACAAGGACAGTCAAAGGACAAGGTTATTTACACAAAGTACACAGATCTTGTGCCAAAAGAAGTCATGAATGTGGGTGATCCTGAACTGCAAAGACCAGATGACAAGGCAATTAGAGAGGTAACAAAGAAGACAAGAGCAGCCTTGGAGAAATTAGTCTCCCAAAAAGTTGCAGCAGCCATGCCAGTTCGAGCTGCTGACGAGTCAGCTCTGGCACAGTACATTCGGTACACACCATCTCAGCAAGGAGCTGCATTCAACTCTGGAGCAAGGCAGAGAGTTATTCGGGTAGTGGAAATGCAGAAGGACCCTATGGAGCCTCCAAGATTCAAAATCAACAAGAAGATTCCACGAGGACCACCATCTCCTCCAGCACCTGTAATGCACTCTCCGAGTAGAAAGATGACTGTGAGAGAGCAGCAAGAGTGGAAAATTCCTCCATGCATTTCAAACTGGAAGAACGCAAAGGGTTACACCGTTCCCTTGGAGAAGCGTCTGGCTGCAGATGGCAGAGGATTGCAGGCTGTTCATATTAATGAAAACTTTGCCAAACTTGCTGAGGCGCTCTATATTGCTGACAGAAAGGCTCGTGAGGCAGTAGAGATGCGTGCCCAGTTGGAGAGGAAAATGGCTCAGAAAGAAAAGGAGAACCACGAGGAAAAGCTCCGAGAAATGGCTCAGAAAGCCAGGGAGAGAAGAGCAGGGATCAAAACACGTGTTGAAAAAGAGGATGGAGCAGCTAGAGAAAGGGATGAAATCAGACGTGACCGGCGCAAAGAAAGGCAGCATGACAGAAATCTTTCCCGGGCAGCTCCTGATAAAAGGTCAAAGCTGCAAAGGAATGAGAACAGAGATATCAGTGAAGTTATTGCCCTGGGGGTACCCAACCACAGGCCATCCAATGAAATCCAATATGACCAGAGGCTGTTCAACCAGAGCAAGGGTATGGACAGTGGCTTTGCTGGTGGAGATGATGAAATTTATAATGTTTATGACCAGCCATGGAAAAGTGGCAAGGATATGGCCCAGAACATCTACAGGCCAAGTAAAAATATGGATAAGGACCTGTATGGTGATGATCTAGAGGCTCAAATAACGATCAGCAGGTTTGCTCCTGACAAAGAGTTTTCTAACTCAGATCGTAACACCGGAGGCAGGGGCAGAGATGGACCAGTTCAATTTGAGGAGGATCCATTTGGTTTGGACAAGTTTCTGGAAGAAGCCAAGCAACACAGTGGTTCTAAACAGCCATCAGGCAGCAGCGGCCCTAAGGAACATGAGCATCAGAGCAAAAAGAGGAGGAAGGACTGAATTTGCTCCTTGAGAGGTAGCGAAATGGACTGCAAAAGGATTGGACTTCATGCAGAAGGATCTCTAATATTGGCTGTACAGGAGGATGGCATTTGTAACACAGCAGTTCACAACTCCAGTATGCATACACTAATTCTTCTGCATAGGACAGCTCCCCAAGCAGAGAGAAGACACTGAGACAACCTGGAAACATTTCATAAGGGAATTAATTATTCTTTAGCAAGTTCCCTTACTTTGCTGATTCCCCATTGCCCAGCACCTAAGGGTAAGAATGTAGCCCCCTTCCTATAGCTTTAGTTTCTGTAGGTAGCTAAAGCTTGATCTGTTAAAGCTTTCCTGCTGTATAAAATGATCCTCTTATGCTGTAACACATGCTGGGGTGATAATGATTCAGTGTTTTAGTGTGGCTATACAGTTTATTTGAAGCAGGGGGGGAAACACCTGGGTTCTCTCTTAAAAACGAGCTGTAGAAGCAGCTCCCTGGTCAGAGAGAGAGAAGCTAGATAAGTTTTCCCAGAATCGGCCTAGGAAACTTTGGGGGAGCCGGAGAGAAAGAATTCTAAATAATTCTTATCTTAACTTGCTGCACCTGATGTTGTGAACATGTGGAATGTGTTATGGAGATTTGTTTACCAAAGGGTGGTTTCTTAATTAGCCAATGGTGATGGTGTTTTAATTAAAGGACCAGTTAGGTCTACCTGTAACGAAGTAGGGTATAAATACCATGGATTTCTTAATAAAGATTATTAGCCTTTTGTGAATATCTTGAGAGTCCATGTCACTTATTACCTGGTCCTGGCTCGCTGTGCCAACATCATTCCACCACTCAAAAAACCAAAATATAGGAACTGCAGCAGCCAAGCTGCAGCAGGGAGGGGTGGGGGGAGGTGCTCCACACCAGGGCAGGGTGAGGAGAGGCCAGCCATGCCTCCTCCTATCTACAACAGGTCTCTTAGATGGACAGCAAATAAATGTAGATCAGCTGGCTCCAAGAGATAGGCAGGCACCACCCAGAAAATTGGGGGCTGAGTTGTCCTGTGCCACCACTGCCCCAACTAGGTAAGGGAAAACTCTGTGGCACTATGCTGCGACTGTGAACCACGCCTGCTGTACCATGCCACATCCATTGGGATTAAATTCTTAATGCAGAGAATGACTGGGCAGCGGTGGCAGTGGAGGACATACAGACCCGTTGTGGCGCTGCCCTGTGCCTCTGCAGCTCTGTTCCGCACCTCAAAACACTTGCAGTTGAAAAAGAGGAGGGAAAAGACAATAAAAACCAAACCCTCAGAACTGCACAACATAAGGGGGAAAATACCAAAAGACAAACGTAGAAAACGCTAGAAAGGCACAAAGCATCCATGGCTTTCCTCTTCTGTTTTGAAGTCCGTGAATCCTGTGGGGGACTGCCGACCGAGGGGCCCATCACATGGAGTTGCCAGGGCTGGAAAGAAGCTTTGCTGCAAAAATACTGTCCAGCCACTTGTTTACGTGTTCTGCACAGGGCTGTGGCGCTCAATGTCCATGCCATCTGGGGCTTGGGGTATTTATGTAGGACAAAACCTGCTCAAACAGCCATCACACCACCACCCATTGCCCCCCTGCACTCACCACGGTTCCCCAGAGAGCGGAAACCTGCCGACCCTGCACTGCCTGTCCGTGCCATCTGGGGGAGGGAACTTAATCGTGCCAGAGGTAATTTTTCAAGTGCATGCAACTAAGTTCTATTTCTGGGCTCCTGGTTGTTTGTTTTTTTCTCCACGCAGTTTGACTCTCACTGTCCCTACCAACACGTCCGGCTCTGGGATGGAAGAGAAAAAGTCTGACATATGGCCGCGTGCTCCCGAGCGTCTGCATGCAGGGACACACACACACACACACAGAGGTGCTGTCCCGCTGCCGGGGTGTAGGCTTGAGCTCTGCTAAATACCTTTGCCAAACTGGGGACTGTGGAGGCCTGTGAGCCTCCCAGGGAAAGGGTGGTAGCAATACACTGGGGAAACACACAGTAGTCTCCGGGCATTCCTCACAGCTCAGGCTTCCCCCATGGTGCTACTCTGCAGCACTATGTTAATTTGTCCTAGTGCACTCTTCCCCCTTGCCCCTTGGCCTTCCATACCCATTTTACCCTAATATGTTCAAGTTCTTATAAATTCTCCACTCCTTGTAATCCTATTGGTGTCTGTAACCCCACCTATCCACCCTGGCATTCCCTAGTGGTCCCTTCCCTGTGTACCATCCCTAACCTTTGGATCCCTGATGCTCTTCTCTGCCCTCTCTTTCCCTGTATTTATACCCTAGACCCTCTTTTGTCTTTGTCTTTGGTCCCTGGAACACTTCAGCGTCGCCTGAAATAAAGCACATAGGAACTCTATGCCTGGACCCACCCGTGTCCTCACTGCTGAGCTGCCCCATGCGTCTGTGTATGTGTGTGTGTGTGTGTGTGTCTGTGTGTCTGTGTCTGTGTGACTGTGTGCGTATGTATATGTGTGTCTCTGTGTCTGTGTCTGTGTGTGTGTGTCTCTGTGTGTGTGTCTCTGTGTGTGTGTCTGTGTGTGTGTGTCTCTGTGTGTGTGTGTGTCTGTGTGTGTCTGTCTGTGTGTCTGTGTGTGCGTGTCTGTCTGTCTGTGTGTGTGTCCTGGTGCTCTCGTGGCTCCCACTCATTGCCGCAAGACACTCTCAGAGAATGTTGTGTCCACCACCACTACGGACTGCAATAGGAAACCATCCCCTGAACCACACAGCACAGTAACAAAGGTATCAGCATATACCTTTTGTACTTTATTTCTCGTTTTTCCAACATATTTTTCCTCGTTTTACTCCTAGTTTGCCTTTCTTTCTGTGATGCATATATTTCCACATGGCTGCTGCTCCCGCGTACCATTTCCACATCACGGTTCTATTCTGTAGCCTGTCTCCCCACACCTCAACAGATGCAATGTATTTTCCAGTTCCTGACCCTTCATTCACCACGGTTCTTGAGAACGTTGTCCCCATGACTTGCTGGACCCTTCTCCCCTCAGCAGCTTTTAGGCTGCCTCATCTTCCGTGACTCTCTTTGATAAGGAGCGGAGCCGCGTGTGCTCCGTGGTTCAGGACCGCGTAGGGTTCGGTGACTGGGTTTGCATTTGCGTTCTCACGGGTGTCGATTTCTCCTCTCTCTTGGGGTTCCTGAGGTCAGGGTGACCCCGAGAGAGATCCTAAAGAGTCTTTGCTTCCTTAGCCCAAAGGCAGCTGAAGAAGGAGTCTTGGAATGCTTTCAGTTGCTTTTTCAAGGTTGTTTATTTCTTCTTATCTATAATATTTTCTCTCTGACCTGCCGTGGTCCGCCTAGTACAGAAGTCATGGCAGTCTGGCCTGGAGCCTGGGCAGCTCCCACATTATACACTCAAAACTACGTGTTTATGTTTACAATTTCTTCACCAATTCCCATCACCTATGTTAGACAGTGGATCTCTACCTTAAACAAATAGAAAAGTGCCATGATCACACCAAGATATGGAGGACAAGAAGAAGGAGAAAATGTCTAGGACATGCCGAGATTCCTCCATCTTGCATCCCCTTGAACCCCATTCTGAAGATCCCAAAATTCTATCTTTTCCACCCTGTGTTAATTCAAACATCACGCTACTAAAACCCTTGTGTTTTGTAATTCCTCATCCACAGTTGACAGCTTTTCATGGGCTAAAATTGAAGCCACAGATGTCTTTGACTTCTTGCCAGGGTCTCTGAGACCCCTGCTAGGGTCTTGAGACAGCCAGGCCAGCCAGAGGGATGTTCTGGACTCCGACAGCCGTGTGCTTTCTCCCAGGAGTTGTGTTCGCTTCTGTGCTTTCCGCACTGTCTGCAGCCACTTGCACTCACTGCCCAGGTTCTGCCTCAATGGCTGGTTCTTGCCTTTGCTTGTTCCACACTGTTCCTGTTGCTGTCTGTAGCCATAGCCTTTTCCTACTTTGCATATTTGCAGCTTGAATTTCTTTTTGTGCTAATCCTGCAGCTGGTGACGCTGCTGGTGGTTGTGTTTGTGTGCTGTGTCTCGTCTCGCTGCAGGCTGCTGCTTGTTACTGCCTCAGATGTACTCACAGCCAGGTGCAATCTTCCTTTCATAACCTTGTATATTCCATCTCTAAATCCCATCTCACTGCCCCATCCCGCAGTCAGCTTGGCTCTTTTACCTTCTTCTTTTGTGACAGGCTGTTTGTCTTGCATCTTCAGGGTCATCTTATGTTGGAATAAATTGGCTGTGACTCCATTTTCACCATGCAGAAAGCTGAATCTTTATTGTATAGGTCATATTTTATAGGGTTATCAGAACTCCCTGTGTCATATTTCATTGGTTGACAACACTTTTACACTTAGTTTATTGGTCAGTACATGGTACCTTGCATATCTATCAAACTTCAGGATGTTTAGTTAGTTTACATTCCTTTTTCTACTGATTCTCATGGTATAACCCTTGTTATTGCAGGTGCATTTTGTTTTTTGCCCTCAGAATACACTGTTGTGTTAACAAACTCCCATTTACAAAATAGCTTCACATGGGAACTTGTAAGTACACTGAGAAGAAGTGACAGGCTAGTTTTGGCCATTTAGCAGAGCAATTCTTTTGTAATTCTTTTACCTGTCTGCCATACAGAGGTGGCCTGGAACTGACTGAAACCTCCTCAATACCCCCAGGATGAGTTTTCTCCCTTCCAGTTCAAACTTGCCCCCTCCACAGCCCACAGAGGAAAAGCTGGGCAGAACCCTCGGTAGGACAGGGATGCTGAGGCACCTTTGGATGCTCCCCAGCAGCAGCAGCACCTGGAGGGCAAGCGCAGCTGGAACATCCCTGGGAGAGCCCCAGGGACCCATCCCCAGGAGATGCCGGGCTACCTACTGAGCTGCTGCCGGATGGAGTTGTGCCAGTGGAGGTTGAGCAGGTCAGGGTAGATTTCAGGAAGCTGCTTGATCGCCAGGAGCTTCAGCATGCGGTAGGTGCAGCTCTTCAGCTCCTGGTCCCTCAGGTGCCTCTCCTCCGAGAGGGTGGTGGGACGCAGCTCCACCTTGTGCTTCTGCAGCACTTGGTCCACTAAGCTCCCGAGCAGAGTGGGAAGAGCTTCTCCTTCACCACGTGGATGGGGATGAAGATGACTCCTGCCTGGACGACGTGGGGGAAAGGGCAAGCAGACATGAAGGTCTTCAGCTGGGAGAGCAGGTCGGTGAGGAGCCTGCCCACGTCCTGGAAAGCCAGCCAGATCTCCTTGCAGTTGCTGGGCTTCTGAGGACTGGGGGCCTTGGAGCCGTTCTTGGGGCTGGGCAGGGATTTGGGCATCTCTCCCAGCTCTTCTGCCAGCTCAGCTTTCTTCAGCCACTCCTGCAGGAGCTCCGGGGAGGAGCGGGACACTGAGCCTGAAATGGTGTCACAGAGCAAGGTGTGCAGGGATGTGAAGTACTGCCCCAGGGGGGTCCGTGAGGGGAGAACACCAACCTTCTGGACCCACCACAGCTCAGCACAGAAACAATGCAGTGAGAGGGAGAAGGAAACAATGTGACAGCAGCTTTGACTAATAAAGGACAGACAGAGAACTATTTTATCCCTGCAAACCCTAACCCTCCTATCCCAATTTTACCAAATTCTCAGCAAAGTGGTGACAATCTCCAACTGACAGACTGCCTTGGAATCAAATATGATAGTCACAAAGAGGACAGTCTGAATCCCCGAGCCATGCCAGTGGTATTCAGCCAGCAAACAGCTGTCCCATCTCAGGATGTGAAAGAAGTCCTAAAAGCAATCAAAGACGCTGGTATCTCCTTTTCCTATTTTAAACCACTGTTAAAAGGTACCATAGAAAAAACACACCAAACCTTAAAACTCATTTTAAATTGACAGAAAGGGGGAGTAGATCAGGCTGCACCTCAAAGGAGGTTGAATAAGGCTCTGCATGTTCACAATTTTCTAAATAGCTCTGCAGGAGAGCCTCACACCCCCATATATAGACATTTCCTGAACAACCAAAAAAAAAAAAAAAAAAAAAGGGCACCCCCCAGTTTTAATCAAAACCTTAGATTCAGGAGAAATACAAGGTCCACACGTTCTTCTAACATGGGGGAAAAGTTTTGCTTGTGTTTCTACAGGTGGAGAACTCAAATGGGTCCCAGCAAAGAATGTGAAGCCCTACCACGCACCGAAATCTGCTGGCACCCCCAGACCAGGCAGTACTTCTGCAAGTACAAGCCAAGAAGCCAGCACCCAGAAAACCTGAACTGCGCTGAGTCATCAAGATAAAATGATCTACCAGAAACAGCTTGAGAGAAAAATGGACTTTTATTGTTTATATGCATGCATGTTGCTTTTGTTCTTCTGTTTCAGTTTTTGAATTGAAGTTTTACCTGTAAGTCAACCAAAGACAAATGCCAGGGTTGCCTTAGCCAAGCCTGCAAGCTCTGGGACCACCTATATATTTAACACCAACCCTAACAAACCTTTTTCAACCCGTTTAATTATAAGACCTTTTCCAGAAAATTCTAATAATGCCACCTATACTATAATCAGTGATTTGATAACAATTAATCCATCTCAGCTACACAGCCTATTTAATGGTTTGAGCCTTGCACCTTAGCTAAAGAAGCTCTGTAAAATAAGTTTGATTTTTCCAGTAGTGATAAGTATAGTTTTAGTAGCAATACCCTGTACACCTCCAAGTGTGCAGAAAAAAGTTGTTAGGTCAATATTTAATATTTCAAATGGTTCAGTGAAAACAGGGGAGATGTTGGGAAGGATAGATAAATATGATTGTCTAGCAGAAGAACCACAATAGTACAGCCAGGATGAATATCATGCCCCCTACAGGCTGGACAATAACCTTACCTACAGAGGGGTCCAAAAGCCAAATGGACTGTTCCAGCTCACCCCCAAGAATGTATAGTTCACCCCACACCTGTAACCCTCCCCTGAAACATCAAGTGCCTGTAACCCCATTGGCCCAAGTCCTGGTCCAGCCCACCTTGAAGCCCCCTGGTAAGGGGCCTCCAAAGGGCCAGACGCCCTCTTGGATCTTCCCCTTCCCTCCTGGAACTTCCTCCCTCCTCCTGGATTCCCCCTCCTGGAGTCCCTGTTCTTCCCTTTGTCTCACCCCTCCCCCATCACCTCAGGCCCAGCCACGTGCTGTGTCTAGCAGCTCGAGGCAGGGCCTCTCTCAATCCCAAATAAACCTTATCCTCCAAGAGCATTCAGCAGAGATCTCTTGTCTGTATCCACCCAAACCGTCCAGGAACCCTCAAACGTCTTTACAGGTGCCTGTGTGACGATAACAAGCTGCCGTGGTATTGCAGAGTGATGGAGGAACAGAGGTTGCTGCCAGGCAGCTGGGTGGGCTGTGAGAAGCTGCAGGCAGTGGAAAGAGCTGCTGGCAGTAGAGAAAGACGTGGGCAGCAGAGGCCTTGTCTTAGATTGCAATGCAAGATGTCACCAAAAGCATTCTATGGTATTCTATTACCATCTGTTAAAACCAGGCGGGGCAGTGTTCTTTATCTTTTCCATGACCCGCCCTCCCTCCGGGGAGATATCTTCTGTTAATGGGCCATTGAGTGTCACTGCATGACTGATAAAATTACATCATCCCATTGTGAGATGCTCCACCCAGGGGAAGGAGCCAAGCATTCCTACCTGGATACAATCTGAGACTTTTCAACACTACAGGCAGCCTTTTCCACTGGATTCCCAGAGGAAGACCAGACCCGTCTACTTCACCACTTGATCTTCAGAGGAAAACTACACCCTTCTAAAGGATCACTGCTTCAACAGAACCACACCTGTCACTTGAGGAAGACTGCAGCCACCACTTAGTCGGACTGCAAACAACATCCTGACCCCAGAGTGTCAAGTCAAATTCTGACTATGTCAGTGGGTTGTTTTTTTTTTTTTTGTACTACTGCATTTTACTTTAATTTTCCTATTAAATTGTAGGGATTTTTAAAATTTATAAATAACGGTGAAGAACTGTTATTTCTATTCTCATATCTTTGCCTGAGGGCCCATTAAATTCTAAACTGTAACAATTTGGAGGGAGGGGTTTACATTTTCCATTTCAAGGGAGGCTCCTGCCTTCATTAGCAGACAATTGTCTTTCAAACCAAGACAGAATCAGCTGACAAAGCAATACTATCTGATTCAGCCACGATTTTAGCACGTGCATTAACTATTTATTTAAGGATGGATTTTCTTTTGGTAATAAATCTATAGCCCTTTTGCAGTCCTCGTTTGCACTATCCCATGCCAATTTTCAATTAATTGATTTCTTGCATCATTATTCATTACTTGCTTTTCCATGGCATCTGTAAGAGATGGTCCAAAGATCCCTCATCTGCCTCATGAGCACCATCAAGAATGCAGATTGAAGCCCCCCCTAAGGACTGAGACCCTTACAATTCTAACACAGGGGCACTGGCCTGACTGAAGCGGGATGTCAACCAAGTGTTACCTGCAAATGTGCTCGCTGGACCAAGACTGCTTTCCCATGGGAACCAGTCCTGAAACAATGGGTCCTGCTCACTGCTGGGACTGGTTTGTCCTGTTCGGAACTGGACTGTCTGTACGTGTTCTCAATGGACTTATTCTCCACTGTCCTGTACCTGTTCCCTCCACATACCTTTCTGTTCCCCCACCCTGGCAGAAGACTATAAAAGACCCCTGAGTTTACCAGAGAGTTTGAGATTCTCCCTGATGTGACAAGACAGACCTATTGGCTGGCTGGACGATGAGGATTTTGTGTCTCTGTTGGTAGCTCTTACCCCCTCCCACCTCTTTCTCTCTCTCTCTCGCTATCCTTTATCTCCTTTCTAGTCCTTCTATCACATTTGCTGTGGGCACTCAATAAAAGGTGCATTTGTTTTGATTAATACTGAAATCCCTTGCTGTGTGTTTTTTGCACTCTGAGATTGGTAAAACAAACCATCACAACCCCTGTTTGTACTAGCAGATTATGACAGCATTTTGTGTCCTCTCTATGAATTGCACGTATGGTTCCTTGGGGCCCTGTTTGATCATGGAATACCTCTGGGTTGGTGCTGACATGTCTGCAACCTTCAGCAGGGCTTGTATCCCTAAGTGTTTTGCCTGTACTAATATTCAAGGATGTAGGCGTGCCTGTAACTGAAGATTGTCAACAGGGGGCAGTCCCATAAGCTGAGAAACCCCAGCCCCAAAGGGTGGATCTTGCTGCGGTACCTCTAAATTGCGCTGCCCTTGATCCTCTGCATATCGCTGCCAGGTGGACTCAAACATCATCCATTGAACTGGGGGACAAAGCAGCTTCACTGTCTGTTTAATATCTGAAAGTGTCATTTCACTGGCAGTAAGAAACACTAACATCCTTGCTACTGCCAGAGACCACAGTGTGTGTTTGGTGGCTGGCTGGCACAGTTCAGAGAGGACCTGTCATTTAGGGAAACATACGTGTCAGGTGTCAGGTGTCAGCACCAATCATCCCACCTGTAGGCTGTGAGCCACGCAATGGCAGTGGGGGCATGGGCACAGATATCTTTTCTGCACCTTTAAGATCCCCATCCGCAATGGCAATCGGCTTTACCCTCCTACAGAAGCTGACCAGATCGTAGGCAGAGATGGTGACCGGTACCAGCAGTGTGGCAGAAGTGTTTTCTCATGGGTGGCAAGAGTATGAGAGTTTGGTTTCCCTCCGTTAGGATGTTGTGAGCTTAATAATGAAAAGCGTCCCTTGGACTTCTGGAGCCCTGGCTGTGTATGTGGCAGGGTACCATGTCCCATGGTCCTGGGCACCAACAACCTCCCACCAGAGCTTCGGCACCGGGTGCCGCTTCACTTCTGGGCTCTGCTCGCGCCGTTGGTGGGTTTGCCGAGCGGTGTCTGGGCTGCAGCCGCAGGCAGGGGTGTGCCGAGTGCGTTACCGGCGATATGAAGCGCGGAGCACAGCGATGGCTCCAGTGCCACGACGTGGGTGGGCTTGCGTGCAGCACAAACGTGTCTGTTGCCGGTGACAGAAAAAGTCTGATGGCATGGCAGGACAGTGCCACAGGGACAGGGTGCTCTGGTAACAGCCGCTCTCCTGTTGGTTTCTTGCACTTCCTTTCTGCCCACACTCTTGAAGTGGCACTCACTCCTCTGCCAGATTCTCCCCGCTCTCCATCCTTACGGGATGATCCGCTGGGCAGTGCCCAATGTACGTCAGCTGTGGCTTTTGAGCTTTGCTTGGCTTTTATCTGTTTTAAACTGTGCAATACCAAACACCAGGTTGTTTAAAGGTGTCCTAGGTTTATTCCATTACCTTTTTTTTTTCCCCTTATCTCATGACTCAGAGATAAGTCCCTCCAGGAGGACCTATTCTTTTAGCCACATGACTGATAAGATCACAGCATTCTATTGTGAGATGCCACACCCAGAGGGAAAGAGCCAAATGATGTCCCTCCAGGAGGACCCATTCTTTTAGCCACATGACTGATAAGATCACAGCATTCTATTGTGAGATGCTCCGCCCAGAGGGAGGAGCCAAACGATGCCATCAAGGATATAAGCGGGGTTGTGCAGACAGCAAGCAGATCCTCTCTTCCAAGAGGAACAGCTGAGACATTCTCTTCACTGGACCTCCAGAGGGAAACTATATCAGTCTACAGGACCACTGCTTGGACAGAACCATATCTGCTACCACTGCCCTAGCCAGCAAGTGTCAGGTTGTATCTCAAACTCTGTCAGTTTTTCTTCTTTTGTGCTATTCTATATATTTAGTTCTTCATTCCCCTTTTCCTAGTAAATTGTATTTCTGGCTTAGAGCCTCTCACTGGTTTTGCTCTTCAAACCAGGACACTTATTCTCTCTCTTTTCCAGGAAGGCGAGCTCAGCTCTCCTGTGGGGACACCGACACCAACCTATAAATGGCCTCAAAACGGTACTCACAGCCTGCAGACCCTGTGATTCTCAAGAAGCTGCCTCGCCTGGAGCCTGCCACCGGCTTCCTGCCCTGGCAAATCCCAGGCACATGCAGCCCGGTGCCCCACCTTGGCTCTGGGAGCCATTTCAGCTACACAGGCTCCTACTTTGCCTGCCCACTGCAGAGCCCCAAGGGCCCCGAGCAGCCCCCAGCTGGCTGGAGCCCCACGCCTGCCTACCTACACTACAGCCCCGGTGCCCTGAGCCAGCCCATGCCAGCTGAGGGGCCGCTGCAGAACTTCCTGCTGTGCCCACCAGAGAGCCTTGACACCAGGCTGCACCCCCTGGACAGCCAGAAGGGCAAGGACAGCCTGATAAGGCAGGAGAAGCTGATGGCCAGAAAGAAGCTGAACAGCCCCAGGTACCCCTTGGCAGTGAAGAAGCCGGTGGTGGTGAAGAAGGCAGTTCCTCTAGCAGTCCCCAAGCCAGTGTACGGTGCCCCCGCCTCCTTCTTGGCTTCCAGGATGGCTCTGCTACTCAGGAAACAAGCAGAGAGCCTGCAGCAGCAACCAGGGAAGGTAAACTGGGCCCTGCCCCCGGCCACCCACCCTCTGCACCCCAGCAAACCCCACAGCAGCGATCCCTGCACCAACCACAGCCTCTTGCTTCTGCCCTCCAGCCTGGCCCTACCTTCCAGGGAGCAGCTGAGCTCCCCCACTGCCTTACCCCACTACTGTGTCACCTTTGATAAGCATGGGCTACCCCCCAGCACCCCGTTCCTGAAAGCAAGTTATCCTTCTGCCCAGAGTCAGAAGAAGATGCCAGAGGTCCCCAGCCTCAGCCTGGACCCCTGGCCCAAGCTCCAGCTGCCTGAGAGCAGCCCAGTGATGCAGGAGAGGTCAGCAATGTGCTACCCACCCCACCCATACCTGCTGTCACCCCACAGAGCTGGCCCCCTCTACCACCCCCCAGCTCCCACTGCGGTGGAGCCCAGTTCCCTACCCAGCTTTGGCTATGTGGCAAGCAGGGAGCCCTTTCCCAGCACCTACCTAAAGCCCCAAGATCCCAGCAGTTATTTTCCCAGCCCCTTGGAGCCCCATGTGCCAAGGACAGTGGGTGCCAGGCTGGGGGCGGCACTGAGGGATGCTGAGCCAGGCAGGGATGCGGAGCTGCCCAGGAACACCAAGTACCCAGGGTTTGCCGTCAGCCTGGGCGATGCATCCACGTTCCACGCCTCCTTTCCCGGCACGGAGCCGGGCTGTGAGCAGCACGGGGCAGACAGTCCGCAGTGGCGAGCAGCACCGAGGCACAGCAGCGCTTTCCAGCCTGTCTGCACCCCAGAGAGGCTTTCTGGGGGCTCCGGTGGGCTGGCTGAGACATTTCCCGAGAGAGGAGGGAGCTGGGAGAAACCCAGGCAAAGGGAGGAGGAGCAACTGTACCAAGGGAGGAAAAACAGCAGCCCGGACCCTCAGGACACCCCCCATGGGGGACCAGGGGAAGGAAATGCCTGCAAGGTCAAGGATGCAGCCAAGGAGCTCATCCGCCCTTCTCTGTCCGTGACCCCCGTCAAAGGGCTGGAAGTGCTGAGGGACACCAAGGATTTGTCATCCTCCCCACCAATGCCTGTGATCCACAACGTCTTCAGCCTGGCACCCTGCCAGGAGTATCTGGAGAGGGCCAAGGTCACAGACCTCATTCTGTTCTGCAGGAAGCATCTGTGGGAGGACTCCTCACCCCAAAACACGGGTGGCAGCCAGGAGCCTGCTGCTGTCAGAGACGTCTCAGTGGTGTCCAGCCTGAGGTCAGGCAGTGATGCAGAGCAGAGCCAAGAGGAAAGTTGTTATGGGAGCATCCCTAAAAAGCCAAAGGCTGAGGCCCAAGAGCTGGAGTCTCAGGAGGGCAGCCCTGACAGGGTGGGCACTGAGGAGCCACCCCCTAAGGAAATGGTGCTGGACCTTAGCTTCAAGAAGAGACTGGTGGAAGCTGGGGACACCCAGAGACCCCCTGGCTTTGCCGAGGGGACACTGGACCGAGAGGATAAGGAGGAGAAAGAGGCTGCAGAAGGTAAGGTGGGGTCGCATCTCACAATTGGATGATGTAATGTTATCAGTCATGCAGTGACACTCAATGGCCCATTAACAGAAGATATCTCCCCAGAGGGAGGACGGGTCAAGGAAGAGATAAGGAACACTGCCCCGCCTGGTTTTAACAGATAGTGACAGAACACATGCTTTTGGTGACATCTTGCATTGCAGTCTAAAACAGTTAAATACTACTTTTCTATATTGTAAGTTTGAATGGTGTTTTGCTAATCCACAGCTTTGCAAAGTGCCTGGCAAAGTTTTTCTGGACAAATCACTTACCATGTACCAAGCCATAGATTGCTGAAGTTACGTGGGAAAAAACCGCATTACCTCTAAAACCTCTAAATAGCTGAACACCCTTAAAAGGTGCTACAGTGTTTACTGACAGCTCTGGGAAAATAGGAAAAGCCCTTGTGACATGGAAAGAGGAAGGTGAGTGGCAAATGTTGGAGGGTCATGAAAATGGATCACTGCAGTTAGAACGGCGTGCTGTAGCTATGGCTTTGCAAAGTTTTCCCCACATTCCTCTAAATGCCGTGACTGACTCTGCCTATGGTGCTGATATCACACAGAGATTAGATCCAGCACTACTAGAGGAAATCGACTGTGCAAATATATCTGACTCCCTAAAAACCCTGCGCCATACCATCCTGGCCAGAACTTGCCCTATTACATGTTACACCTCAGAAGTCACAACAAATTTACCATATTTCATCACAGAGCGCAGTGCTCGAGCAGACCGGCTAGCTGGCTCTGCTTGGACAGCACCACAGCCAGACATGCCAGCACAAGCAAAGGCATCACCTGATTTCTTCCACCAAGGTGTTCTGGCCTTACAAGGGCAATCCCAGCTGTCAGACACAGAGGCTCATAACATTGTTAGCACCTGCACTGACTGCCAAGGCCACACTGCACCACTGCAGATGGGGATGAACCCTCGTGGACTACATGCTTTGCAAGTCTGGCAAAGTGATATCACACACATCCCTGAATTTGGATGTCTAAAAGATGTACATTTACCCATTAATACTTTTTCATCAGCAATATGGGCTACAGCACACACAGGCGGAAGGGGTCAGGATGCCATCACACATTGGCGTTCAGCCTCTGCTGCTTTAGGTATCCCCTTCCCCTGTCCATCAAAACAGACAATGGTCCTGTTTGCACTTCACAGAAAACAAGACACTTCCTACAGCTCTGGAGTGTGTCACACCACACTGGTATTCCCAAACCAGCACAGGACAAGCCATAGTGAAAAAAGCACATGGAACTTGAGAATGGAAACATGAAAAACAAAAGGGAGGAATGCGTGGTAAATCCCCACAGGGTGGAGTAACTAAAGCTATCTATACACTAAATCATTTGAGAGTATTAGAAAAGTTGCAGATCCCAGTCATTTTAAATCACTTTCTATCACTACAATCTGGCAATGATCGAACCCAAGGTAATGGTGCGAGACCTTCTCACCAATAGCGGGGAGGCACGTGGGATCTCATCACCTGTAAGGGCGGGGACATGCGTGTGTTTCAACAGACACAGGAACGCATTGGGTACCTGCCACATGTGTCCTTCTGGCGCTGTTGAGGCAGGGACAGGAATGAAGAGACTCCGTCTTCAGAAGGCAAAGGACGAACTTTATTAACAAGTAGCGTTCCTCTTTGATAACCAGGATCCCTAAGGTGAAATATCATTGGTCTCAAAGTGAAAACCTTTGACACGATTGGTACACTGGACTTAGATCAGTGTGGCACAACATATCGATAAACAATATGAACGGAAAGCAAGATAATAGATTTTTTACATTCCTCCTGGACAGTTTCCCAGGCTTAGCCTGGCAGAAATCTTTCTCTTTTTCTCTTTGACTGAACTGAGAATATCCACATTTCTCCTGCCTGGGGCCACAAGCAGCTTTCTCCAATAGCTCCTCAAGAGACGTGGTGGAGCCATGTGCAGAACAGCGATGGAGACAACTTGTTCACCTCCCTCACGGACATCTGGGACGATTGAAGCTATGGCTCATTTCAGGACTCTATTTGTTTACAAAATGTTTTTCTGTTTACAAATTAGTTTTGTGTTTACAAATTGTTTTTCTAGAAGTTGGGTATTCTCTAATGGCCCTAAGGGTTAAGTGGTTTCGTTTTTAAGTGGTAAGTTGTAACTCTAAGTAGTTAACCTGTGGCCTGTTAGCCTGAAGGATTGTGATCTTGCCTAAGAGCTCCTGGAAGTGAGTGCTACAACTCCAGGGGTCCATGAGACACATCTCTGGCTGAGGGGTTCTACGCTTGTCAAATTAGGTAAAAGGCCTCCTTCAAATTAGAGCCCTGCTGCCTTCTGTCACCCTGGCTGCAAAGGGCCCTTGCAGGTAGGATAACAGAGAATACTTTGCAATTGTAATAAGAAGGAAAGGAGGAATTGTCAGTACAGCTAGTCTGTAACTGGACAAGGTAACTCAAATCCAATTCAGCTGGCCTGGTGTAGTAGATAGGGACAGGTGAACAGAAGATTCCGGGATGTGACGGAAAGAAAGACCCTTCCCCCTTCTCCCTGCTTCACGTTATCTACCACCCCCAGAAGATGTAACCACACCTAACCAAGTAGTTTTCCACTCCTGACTAACCCTAGACTCCCTACCAACCCCCCCCAATGTAGCAAAGACTATTTAAACCCATGAGATAAGATAATAAATGCTTTCGACCGTCCACCACATTGGTGTCAGCGTGTGTCATTAGCCTGAGCAGCCCGGACTAGGCTGGGCTGCCGTGCTGCTCCTTGCGAACCAGGTCGCCGTTGCCTCCCCTGAAGGCAACACAGAAGGACCCCTCCAGCGATCCCTCCCATCAGAGGGTGGGCCAGAAGAAGGACTGAGAAATTAATCCAACCTCACCTCCCCCCCAATAGGGGCTGGCTCGCTGCAGGATGGTGCAGGGCCATTGGGGGATGGGTGGGGCTGGCGGGAAAACATGGGCGGAAGAGAAGGGTCAAGGTGGGAAAATGGGGTCCCTGTAGCGTGGCCAGCGCCATCTTGGGAGGGGGTGCTGGGTGCACTGCATCTCGCCTGGGGAGACACGGCCAATGCCACCCCTAAGGGAGGATAACAGTGCCCGGCAGGGCGCTTGGGGCGGCTCAGCCACTGCCATCCCCAAGGGAGAAGGTTTGGGGAAGTCGGTGGGGAAAAAGGAAGGGGGGGCTTCACAGAAGCCGAGGGGAAAATCTACAGGAGAGGGGCCCAACGTGGCTGGAAGCCAATGAAATGCGTGGATGTGAAGGGCCTCTCTTAGGATGTTAACAATTCTCCCATAGCTGACGTGTCGCCGTTTACAATTCTGTCCCACTGGTGTCCTTTCGACCCCCCCCTGCCCCCATAGCCCAGAATAGGGAGGAGAGGGTAGAAAAGGCAGCTTTCCAAGAAAGAGAAGGAGCTTTCCAGTATGAGTTACCCCAAAAAGGACCGAGCAAGGTTGCATCCTCCTTGGAAAAGAAAAAGCCTCCCGGCCGCCAGGGACATGCAAGCCTACAGCCCCCGTCTGGACGCGGATGGTGGTTAAAACGCAGAAAAGAAAAAAAGGTAGCTCAGCCACCTGCCAGGGTCCCCACCCTGCTCTGACCCAACTTACCCTACTGGCGTGGGAGGTGAAATCTCTATCTCTCTCCTCAGTGGTGGAAAATAACACTGAACTGAGGCTGTATTCTTTCGCGGTTTGGCTCTCCCAGAAGTCTGGGTGTTCCCGTTAACCAGAGCTCGCCCTGAAACTTTGTGTTTGGCCACTGTCAACATCTGGTCCCCATTCAAATGCTGTCCCCCTGACAGGCCACTCTTAGAGCTCAGTCCATCGAGCCACTGCCAAACTGTCCTCTTTGTCCTCGGGTAAGTCTACCCGGCTCCTGGTCCCTGCAGTGCAGCTGCCCACGCAGCGCGGCTGCTACCGGGCAGGTTAGAGAGCACGCTGGTGAGGACGGAAGAGGGTCCCGGAGCTTCGGGTTTCTTTTCCGCCCGGCAAATCCACTCCTCTTAGCGTCTGCAGAGCTCTTGCGGTGGCAGAGTTCCTTTCTCTCTCCCCCTTTCACAAGTCGATGGAAATAGCCATCTTCTGCTACCATTTGTTGCTGTGCGACATCAGCTCCTGGCGGGCACCTGCGGGCAGCACGGCAGGAGGGGGGGAGAAGCGGTGGCCGCTTTTCCCCTTCGGCTCTGCGAGGCTCAATTCTAGCGCGGGAACAGATGAATTGGCGACACGGGGCTTGGGTGCAAACACGTGTTTATTGTAGAAGCGTGCTCCAAAGACGCAGGGGCACCGAGTGGGGGTCGGTTATACCCCGTGCCCGGGGCAGGGGGGAACCTCAGAGGGGAGGCCAGGGAACCGAGCAGAAGCTCTGGACAACACAGGTCCAGATGCTCCAGATGTGCACTCCACCACCCTTGACACCCTCACACCGGTTTTACACAGGCCAGGAGAAGGGATGTCACGGGAAGGAAAAGCCGGGAACCCAAACTGAGCGGGTTTTGGATTTGAGAGAGGCACGAGGAGGGTGCTTGGCAGCAGCCCTGCTGTGGGAAGAGCTTCAGGACTCACCACCGGACTGGACAGACTGGGGCTCCAGCTGCCAGCTGAAGATGCTCCTTCCCTTGCTGGCCTCTGTGACGACTGTCCGGATGAGGTGGGAGCTGGTGGGAGCAGGAGCATCCCCCCGGAACAGAACCTCCCCTCGCACCACCACTGAGCCATTCCTGGCAGAGAGAGGAGACAGTGGACAGCACACCTGCTGCCTCTTTTTTCTCCAGGTGCTTTTATCCAGGAACTCAGACAGGGAGCCCTTGGGATGATGACACCAGTGAGGGAGTGTAGCCCCTCACAATGATCTGCCTGGAGCAGTTTCCTGGGCTGACCCTTCCCTCCAAGCCAAACCTGCAGCAGCTTGGACAAAAACAGAGACCACTGCTGCTTCCAGCAGGATCCATCCTTATTACACACACTCCAGGATTTATATATATCTGCTATGGGAAAGGTTGAAGAAAGTCTCAGGAACACCCAGGAGGAAAGCCAAAACAGCCTACACCAACAAGCATTGGTTAGAGCAGAGGTTGCTGCCCTTATCAGCCATTCACTCCAACATCCACCTCCCAGCCTTCTGGGAGCAAAGGAAAAACATTCTTTCACACGTGCTGGTTATGGCTGCAGCCATTCCTCTGGCATGCACCTTTCCCAAGAGAACAGAGTCTCAGTCAAAGTTACGTGTAACCAGCTGCTCTTCCACACAGGACTCCCTTAGGGCCAGGGTGGCTCCCTCAGGCCACTGCTGCCTCAGAACCCAGCCCCACAGCAGCCGCACACTCACAGGAACTCGAGGACATTTGCCTGCAGGAAGCTCTGGTAGGGTTCCATCCCTGGGGAGCCAGCTCTGCCCTCGCTCAGCAGCTCAGCCGGGCCAGAGGCCGCTCTGGTGCCTGCAGGGAGAGGCTCCCTGGCTGGGGAGGAGCGCTGGGAAGTGCTGGGGCCACTGGACACGACGTGGGCATCGAGGGTGACTCCTGTGGGCACAGCCAGGGTCTGGGAGCTGAGCAGGGAGCTGGCCACACGCCCAGCGCCAGGAGATGTCGGCGGGCAGGATGCAGATGTCACGCTGCTGCGGGTGGCAGGGCGGTGCCCAGGCTCAGAGCCACGCTGCAGAGCTGGCTGTGGGGAGCAGGGGGGAGGCACAGAGCCTGGGCTGGCAGGGCTGGGCCCTGCAGGTCCTGCTGCAGTGGGAACGGGGCCCACGGATGCTGTCCCGGGCTTGCTGTGCCTGGATCCTTCCATCACAGCCGTCCGTCCAAGCTCTGGGATGGCACCGATGGCTGTGGAGCTGATCCCAGGCACGGTGGGACCTGCAGGGCTCGGAGCCCTGGGCTGTCCTGAGGAGGCTCCAGGGGACATCAGCAGTGCAGGGGGAGAAGGCCACTCACTCTGTATCCCAGAGGTGACAGCAGGAGCCCCAGATTCCACCGAGGGCAGGGAGGAAGGCAGCCCCTGCTGACTGTGGGCACCAGGAGCTGTGGCAGTGGTAGGAAGTGATGCCAGGACAGCACCCAGGAGTCCAGAGCCATTTCCTGGGCCAGCAGATCACCCACCGAGGGAGCAGCTGCCCCAGGCAGGGCAGTGCCAGCAGTGCCCCAGAGCCCCTCTGGTGTCAGGGCAGGGGGCACCCCCACCGTGCCAGGGCTCAGCCCGGCCGAGCTGGGTGTCCCTTGCCTGGGCAGAGCAGAGGCAACCACCTGCTCTGCTGTTCTGGGGCTCCAGGAGCCAGCACCCGTCAGTGTCCCTGTGGGGACATCGGGTGGGACCTGAGACCCTGCAGCTGCCCCTTGGAGTGGCACCACTTGGCTGGGTGCCCCCTGTGTCACTGCAGCCCCTGCAGAGGGGCCAGGAGCAGCTGTGGGGAGGGAAGGAGGCTGCAGCCATACCTGGGAGGTGGCAGGGACCCCAGCAGCCGCCTCACTCCAAGCTCTGGAGGTGGCCTCAGACCCCCTCTGTTGGCTCTGGGGCTCTGCTGTGCCGACTCGCTGCCCCAGGCCAGCGGCTGAAGTCACTGCTGGCATCTGTGTGTCACCGCGTGAGCCTGGTCCTGCTCTGCGCCAGGAGCCAGGACTGGGGACACCCTCGGGCTGGCAGAGCCAAGCTGAGGCAGCAGGCTCCCTTTTGCCAGGCCCCTGTGCGAGGGACAGCCTGACAGGCACTGCTGTGCCCGGCGTGAGCCCTTCCCTGTCCCCAGGGCCAGGCTGCCGCAGCAGGGAGCTCCGAGGTGTCCGTGTGGCCGCAGTCCCTGTCCCCAGGCTCCGTCCCCCAGCACCTGCCCCAGGGCTCACAACTCCTGGGAGCCCCGGGAAGCAGCCCGAGGAGAGGAGGTCCCCCCGTGCTGTCACCCGCCCCTCGCTGGGAGGCCGAGGAGCCCGGGGGACCCCAGGTGACAGCAGCCAGAGCGCCCAGGCCGTAGGGGACAGCAGTGGCACACACGCACACGGCCAGCAGTAGGAAGGCTCTGCACCACAGCCTGCGGGCAGGGACAGCCCCGCGGGCAGCAGGACACAGGGCTGTGCCCGCAGCCCCTTCCCTCTCAGCACGGAGCATCGTTCCTGCCCGCAGGGCAGCAGCAGCGTCCAGGGGGCTCGGTGCTCCAACCCCTCGGCTCATCCTGGCAGGGCCACGGCGAGAGCTCAGCTGTGGAGAGGGACAGCAGCAGATTTAGGGTGGGGCTCTGCAGCTCCCACATCCCAGGGCCTGGCCCCTTCCCAAGCTTCCCATCCCCAGAGCTCCTCATTAAACCCCCTCCTGCTCCCCAGCAGCCTCTCAGCCCAGGAAAGCCTGTGCTGTGGAATTGTGTTATTATATGTTCTATTATGTATAAGGTCATTCCATGTATCCCCTCTCGATCTGTAACGACCTCCCGGGTTCTCCCATTCCCCCCCGCGGTTTACCTTAGTCACTCTGTTTACGTCTCTCAGACCATCTGTCAGCCACGCGGCGGGGTCGAGAGACGACCTGGCACCCTTCCATCTGTCCATCTCCCATTAGACCCCTGCACCCCAATATCCCCAGTCCCCCCGTGGCGTTATCTCATTGGCTGCCCCGGGTTTCCCCTATCCAGTACTTATAGAGCAGGTTGGGGACGCCCCGGTGCTTTTTCTCCCGCCTGGCCCCTGACTGCCGCAACCGCCGCCGCTGCCTCAGGCGATCTCGGCCGTCTCGGACTGTCCTGCGATCGCTGCCGCAGCCTCACCGCCGCCGCGGTCGCCGCGGCTCCCGCACGTGCCGGCTGCAGCGCCGCGGCTCTGCACACAGCCTCTCCTGGCTCGCGGCCAGCTTCGGAGCGTGCCGCCCTGCCCCTGAATCGGCCAGGCGGCACGGACAAACTCGAACTTAGCACGCAGCAGTCCTCTCGGTTTTTGCCTCCCCAGCCAGGCCGTAATAAACCGAGATATCGCCCGCGGGGGAAAAAGTCTCTCTCCTTTTATTCGCCTCAGGACTCGCCTCGCTCCCAAACCCACGCAGCACCGGCAGATACCCGCGAGGGTTCGCCGGAAAACACGGAAGTTGCCAGCGCTCCCCCCCCCCCCCGCTCACGGAGCTAGCTGGGACCAAAGGGGGGACAACAGAGAGCGCTAAGGCACTGTGCCAAGCCTCAGCACCTCCTGGGAAGCTCCCAGGGCAGCACAGGGATGGAACCAGCCCTGGGCTCAGACATGACCTCATTCCCTGCCCCAAACACACACCTGGTCCCCAGAAACCTCCCCAAGGAGGGCCAGGACCACCAGCACCCCTCACCTTGCAGCACCCCTGCAGAAGAGAGCACCAAGGCCCAGCCAGACCCTGCCTTTTATCTGCATTCCCAGGGGGAGGATGTGGCTCCATTCCAGTTTTCACCAATTAACACACAAACTCCTCTGCACTCTCCCAGGTGCAGCTGGAGGGGTCTCAGCTTCCCTCTGCTCCTCATGCACCACTCAGCAGCAGCAGCAGGAGGGGCTGGGCCTGTCCCTCTGGGCAGGATAATCCCCAAACCCTGCTGCTGCTCCCCAAAACTCCCTGCTTGTGTGGTTGTGGCAGTGCTCACCTGCTGGGCTCCCCTACCTGGGGTGACAGAGGTGGATTGCAGCACTTGGCCTTTGGGATCAGGCAGATTCTGTGCCTGATGGGGGCTCACGATGGGGAGGGACTCAGGGGCCCCCACTGGGTCAGCCCAGGCTGCATCCCTGAGCACCCCAGACTCTCCTGCCCAGTTTCTAATGCTCAGACACCCACCAGCACCCTCTTCCCAGGCTGTCACCTGGGGAGTTTGTGGAGCTTGGGATGTGCTCCTCTGGTGGCATCCTGGACACTGGATCCAGCCTGCAGTGATGGGACAGAGGGGCTGGGCACAGCACTCGTGGCTTGTTGCAGGCAGAAGAGGGCAAGTGCATCAGGATTTGGGGACCCTCCAACCCCTGGGAGATCCCGTTATGCCCACACTGGGACACAGAAACAGAAGCAGGGCATGTCTGGAAACAAGCCAAACTCTTTTAAACCAGGTGAGGCAACTCTTCATATTCTTACAAAAAAATTAAATAAAGGGAAGGAACTTTTTTTCCTGGAACCATATATATGTACAAAACCAACATTATTTACAAACACTGCTTTCTGAATGGCTGTGCACAGGCATGGAGTGGTGGGGGGCAGTGAGGAGAAGAGCAGCATACCCCTTACCCATCCCATCCACAGCCACCCCATCCCCACAATAGAACAGGAAGGCACCCCCAGAAAACCCCCAGTAGGACACACACCTTTTGGCTAAAATAAGTACAGTCTGGGTAGGGTCATTTCTACCCATCCCCCCCACCCCATCTTCTTAGTTTAAAATAAATATCCCCTGTAGTGAAATGAAACTTGAGTAACCCTTGTTTTGTTCCTCCATGTCCTGCAGCAGCTTGAAGAACACCTGAGCAATGAGTTTTTAAGGCCTCTGCTGTGTACCCTGCTGCAGCCCCCAGGGCGAGGGGCTGTCCCTTAGTCCTGGGATGCCAACATCCCTCCTGGCATGCCCATAACCCTTTGGGATGAAAGGATCTCTCCTTCCAAGGTCTGGCACCAAGGTGGTCCCTAAACGTGCATCTACCATGTTCTCCTTTGGGACACGATCTGGGATGCAAAGCGATTTGGTTTTCTTTTCTTAAAGAGTCTTTAAATCTTTCTTGCAGCTTTTTAGTTTAAATAAAAAGACACATATAAAATACAGCATTTAAAGAAAAAAATAACACAAAACACATGACCTGAAGGCAGCAGCTCCTTATAAAGGTAAATCCAGAACATTTGTAAAATGTCTTCATTTATGATAACAAAAAACTTAGTTTGAGACTATGGAAGTCATCATTCCCTTGCCCTTGCTGCTGTGCCAGGTCTTTGTGGCACTATAAAGGTGAAAATGCCAGAGGAAGGGGATGGTTATTGGGAATGGCGTGGATAAAGCAGGAGGAAGCATTCAGGGAGGAGGAGGTGGGATGTCATCCCTGCAGTCCCTTTTTCCAAGGCTGGGGACGGTGCTGTGGCCATTTCCACGCTCCTCTTGCTCCAGCTCCTCTGGAAATCCAGCCATTCCCACTCAGCTCACCAGGGCAGTCATGGATGAAGGCAGGGCATGCACTGGAAGATGATCCACTCAAAGAAAAGCAGCTCCAGCTGCTGTGAGGGGCTCGAGCCCATGTGCGGGCCTGGATAACCCTCCAGCAGCATCCCTCTGTGTGTCCCTGGAGCACCACTGAGCTGTCCTCCACCTGAGCAGCATCCCCAGAGGGTCCCTAGCAAGGTATCAGCATCCTGGAGGAGCCGGATGCAGGTGGGAGCTGAGCACCTGCCTGCAGGGCTGCTGGTGGTCTCAGCATCCATGGCTCTGGGGACTCAGGACCTTCCCATTCCCATCACCGTTTGGCTGTTGCCCTTGGCACATTCCTCAGTGCCTCCTTTCCCCTGATTTGTCCATGGCTGTCACTTTGCCATCAGTTTTCAGTGCCTCCGTGCCAGGGCTACCTGGGAGAGGAAGGAGTGGTTAGGGAGGGCAGATCCTCACATCCCGAATATTCCCTGCTCCAGCCCAGCCCAGGGAGCAGAGCCTCCCCAGCCAGCTCCAGCTGCTCATCATCACATGAAATCCACACACACACCTCCACAAAACAACAAAACAATCCCATCAATTCCTACAAACCCATGTGGAAGAGGAGTTACCTACTTGGAAGGCTGGCCAGAATCTGAGCTTAAACCTGGAAGAAATAAAGTTGCTGTTAATGGCCTTGAGCAGACACAAAAGGTTATCTGGACAGAGCTGTGAAGACACCAGCTGGATGGGACAGCCATGGGTGTCAGGTCTGACACTGCGCCCTTGGATGGGCAGAAGTGGTCTGGAACTGTCTGAAACCTCCTCAATACCCCCAGGATGAGTTTTCTCCCTTACAGCTCAAACTTGCCCCCTCCACAGCCCACAGAGGAAAAGCTGGGAAGAACCCTCGGTAGGACAGGGATGCTGCGGCACCTTTGGATGTTCCCCAGCAGCAGCAGCACCTGGAGGGCAAGTGCAGCTGGAACATCCCTGGGAGAGCCCCAGGGACCCATCCCCAGGAGATGCCGGGCTACCTACCGAGCTGCTGCCGGATGGAGTTGTGCCAGTGGAGGTTGAGCAGGTCAGGGTAGATTTCACGAAGCCACTTGATCGCCAGGAGCTTCAGCATGCGGGAGGTGCAGCTCTTCAGCTCCAGGTCCCTCAGGTGCCTCTCCTCCGAGAGGGTGGTGGGACGCAGCTCCACCTTGTGCTTCTGCAGCACTTGGTCCACTAAGCTCCCAGGCAGCGTTGGGAAGAGCTTCTCCTTCACCACATGGATGGGGATGAAGATGGCTCCCGCCCGGACGACGTGGGGGAAAGGGCAAGCGGACATGAAGGTCTTCAGCTGGGAGAGCAGGTCAGTGAGGAGCCTGCCCACGTCATGATAAGCCAGCCAGATCTCCTTGCCGTTGCTGGGCTTCTGAGGAATGGGAGCCTTGGAGCCATTCTTGGGGCTGGGCAGGGATTTGGGCATCTCTCCCAGCTCTTCTGCCAGCTCAGCTTTCTTCAGCCACTCCTGCAGCAGCTCCGGGGAGGAGCGGGACACTGAGCCTGAAATCGTGTCACAGAGCAAGGTGTGCAGGGAGGTGAAGTACTGCCCCGGGGGTGTCTGTGAGGGAAGAACACCAACCTTCTGGACCACCAACACCTTCTCCTCCACTGGAGTTGAGGGGGCATCGGAAACCCGGATCTGGGGAGGGTTTGGGGCCAGGATGATGCTGAGCTGGGGGCCGGACTGTGGGAACAGAGGGGTGCTGGATGGAGAGGAGGCTGGTTGAGCTGGTGTGGGGGTGCTGCTGCAGGGGCTGGGCTGGGGGGCTTGAGAGCTTCCATCCTGCTGGGTGGGCTCAGTGCTGGGTGGGAGGGAGGGCAGCAGCTTGTATTTCTGGAACATGAAGTTGGCTGAGCTCTGGAAGCTGCTCTTGTCCCCAGAGTCCGCCTCAGGCACCCGGGGCTGTGCACCCTCTCCTGACCCCACCTTCCCTCCTGTAGCCTCTTTCTCCTCCTTATCCTCTCGGTCCCGTGTCCCCTCCACAAAGCCAGGGAGTGACTGGGTGTCACCGGCTTCCACAAGTCTGTTCTTGAAGCTAAGGTCCAGCACCATTTCCTTAGGGGATGGCTCCTCAGTGCCCACCCTGTCAGGGCTGCCCTCCTGAGACTCCAGCTCTTGGGTCTCAGCCTTTGGCTTTTTAGGGATGCTCCCATAACAACTTTCCTCTTGGCTCTGCTCTGTATCACTGCCTGACCTCAGGCTGGACACCACTGAGACGTCTCTGACAGCAGCAGGCTCCTGGCTGCCACCCGTGTTTTGGGGTGAGGAGTCCTCCCACAGATGCTTCCTGCAGAACAGAATGGGGTCTGTGACCTTGGCCCTTTCCAGATACTCCTGGTAGGGTGCCAGGCTGAAGACGTTGTGGATCACAGGCATTGGTGGGGAGGATGACAAAGCCTTGGTGTCCCTCAGCTCTTCCAGCCCTTTGACAGGGGTCACAGCCAGAGAAGGGCGGATGAGCTCCTTGGCTGCATCCTTGACCTTGCAGGCATTTCCTTCCCCTGGTCCCCCATGGGGGGTGTCCTGAGGGGCCGGGCTGCTGTTTCTCCTCCCTGGGTACAGGTGCTCCTCCTCCCTTTGCCTGGGTTTCTCCCAGCTCCCTCCTCTCTCGGGAAATGTCTCAGCCAGCCCACCGGAGCCCCCAGAAAGCCTCTCTGGGGTGCAGACAGGCTGGAAAGCGCTGCTGTGCCTCGGTGCTGCTCGCCACTGCGGACTGTCTGCCCCGTGCTGCTCACAGCCCGGCTCTGTGCCGGGAAAGGAGGCGTGGAACGTGGATGCATCGCCCAGGCTGACAGCAAACCCTGGGTACCCGGTGTTCCTGGGCAGCTCCGCATCCCTGCCTGGCTCAGCATCCCTCAGCGCCGCCCCCAGCCTGGCACCCACTGTCCTTGGCACATGGGGCTCCAAGGGGCTGGGAAAATAACTGCTGGGATCTTGGGGCTTGAGGTAGGTGCTGGGAAAGGGCTCCCTGCTTGCCACATAGCCACAGCTGGGTAGGGCACTGGGCTCCCCCACAGTGGGAGCTGGGCGGTGGTAGAGGGGGCCAGCTCTGTGGGGTGACAGCAGGTATGTGTGGGATGGGTAGTACATTGCTGACCTCTCCTGCATCACTTGGCTGCTGTCAGGCAGCTGGAGCTTGGGCCAGGGGACCTCTGGCATCTTCTTCTGACTCTGGGCAGAAGGATAACTTGCTTCCAGGAACGGGGTGCTGGGGGGTGGCCCGTGCTTATCAAAGGTGACACAGTACTGGGGTAAGGCAGTGGGGGAGCTCAGCTGCTCCCTGGAAGGCAGGGCCAGGCTGGAGGGCAGCAGCAGGAGGCTGTGGGTTGTGCAGGGATCGCTCCTGTGGGGCTCGCTGGGGTGCAGAGGGTGGGTGGCAGGGGGCAGGGCCCAGTTTACCTGCCCTGGTTGCTGCTGCAGGCTCTCTGCTTGTTTCCCGAGTAGCAGAGCCATCCTGGGAGCCAAGAAGGAGGCGGGGGCACTGTACACTGGCTTGGGGACTGCTAGAGAAACTGCCTTCTTCACCACCACTGGCTTCTTCACTGCCAAGGGGCACCTGGGACTGTCCAGCTTCTTTTTGGCCCTCAGCTGGTCCTGGCTTACCAGGCTCTTTGTGCTCTTCTGGCTGTCCAGGGGGTGCAGCCTGGTGTCAAGGCTCTCTGGTGGGCACAGCAGGAAGTTCTGCAGTGGCCCCTCAGCTGGCACGGGCTGTCTCAGGGCACCGGGGCCGTAGTGCAGGTAGGCGGGCGAGGGGCTCCAGCCAGCTGGGGGCTGCTCGGGGCCCTTGGGGCTCTGCAGTGGGCAGGCAAAGTAGGAGCCCGTGTAGCTGAAATGACTTTCAGAGCCAGGGTGGGGCACCGGGCTGCAGGTGCCTGGGATTTGCCAGGGCAGGAAGCCGGTGGCAGGCTCCAGACGAGGCAGCTTCTTGAGAATCACAGGGTCTGCAGGCTCTGAGTACCGTTTTGAGGCCATTTATAGGTTGGTGTCGGTGTCCCCACAGGAGAGCTGAGCTCGCCTTCCTGGAAAAGAGAGAGAATAAGTGTCCTGGTTTGAAGAGCAAAACCAGTTAGAAGCTCTAAGCCAGAAATACAATTTACTAGGAAAAAGGGAATGAAGAACTAAATATATAGAATAGCACAAAAGAAGAACAACTGGCAGAATTTGAGATACAACCTGACACTTGCTGGCTAGGGCAGTGGTTCTGTCCAAGCAGTGGTCCTGTAGACTGATGCAGTTTCCCTCTGGAGGTCCAGTGAAGAGAATGTCTCAGCTGTTCCTCTTGGAAGAGAGGATCTGCTTGCTGTCTGCACAACCCCGCTTATATCCTTGATGGCATCGTTTGGCTCCTCCCTCTGGGCGGAGCATCTCACAATAGAATGCTGTGATCTTATCAGTTAAGTGGCTAAAAGAATGGGTCCTCCTGGAGGGACATCATTTGGCTCTTTCCCTCTGGGTGTGGCATCTCACAATAGAATGCTGTGATCTTATCAGTCATGTGGCTAAAAGAATGGGTCCTCCTGGAGGGACTTATCTCTGAGTCACGAGATAAGGGAAGAAAAAGGAATTGCAGCTCCAGGTAGTAATGGAATAAACCCCAATATTATAACCTAGGACACCTTTAAACAACCTGGTGTTTGGTATTGCACAGTTTAAAACAGATAAAAGCCAAGCAAAGCTCAAAAGCCGCAGCTGACGTGCTGTGAACACTGCCCAGCAGATCATCCCGTAGGGATGGAGAGCGGGGAGAATCTGGCAGAGGAGTGAGTGCCACTTCAGGAGTGTGGGAAGAAAGGAGGGGCAAGAAACCAACAGGAGAGCGGCTGTTACCAGAGCACCCTGTCCCTGTGGCACTGTCCTGCCATGCCATCAGACTTTCTCTGCCACCGGCAACAGACACGTTTGTGCTGCACGCAAGCCCGCCCGCATCGTAGCACTGGAGCCATCGCTGTGCTCCGCGCTCCATATCACCGGTAACGCACTCGGCACACCCCTGCCTGCGGCTGCAGCCCAGACACCGCTCGGCAAACCCACCAACAGCGCGAGCAGAGCCCAGAAGTGAAGCAGCACCCGGTGCCGAAGCGCTGGTGGGAGGTTGCTGGTGCCCAGGACCATGGGACATGGTACCCTGCCACATACACAGCCAGGGCTCCAGAAGTCCAAGGGACGCTTTTCATTATTAAGCTCACAACATCCTAACGGAGGGAAACCAAGCTATCACACTCTTGCTGACCCGTGAGAGAACGCTTCTGCCACACTGCCGGTATCGGTCACCATCTCTGCCTATGATCCGGTCAGCTTCTGGAGGCAGATAAAGCCGATTGCCATTGCGGATGGGGATCTTAAAGGTGCAGAAAAGATATCTGTGCCCATGCCCCCACTGCCATCGTGTGTCTCACAGCCTACTGGTGGGATGATTGGTGCTGACACCTGACACCTGAGACGTATGTTTCCCTAAATGACAGGTCCTCTCTGAACTGTGCCAGCCAGCCACCAAACACACACTGTGGTCTCTGGCAGTAGCAAGGATGTTAGTGTTTCTTACTGCCAATGAGATGACACCTTCAGATATTAAACAGACAGTGAAGCTGCTTTGTCCCCCAGTTCAATGGATGATGTTCGAGTCCACCTGGCAGTGATATGCAGAGGATCAAGGGCAGCGCAATTTAGAGGTACCGCAGCAAGATCCACCCTTTGGGGCTGGGGTTTCTCAGCTTATGGGACTGCCCCCTGTTGACAATCTTCAGTTACAGGCACGCCTACATCCTTGAATATTAGTACAGGCAAAACACTTAGGGATACAAGCCCTGCTGAAGGTTGCAGACATGTCAGCACCAACCCAGAGGTATTCCATGATCAAACAGGGCCCCAAGGAACCATACATGCAATTCATAGAGAGGACACGAAATGCTGTCACAATCTGCTAGTACAAGCAGGGGTTGTGATGGTTTGTTTTACCAATCTCAGAGTGCAAAAGACACACAGCAAGGGATTTCAGTATTAATCAAAACAAATGCACCTTTTATTGAGTGCCCACAGCAAATGTGATAGAAGGATTAGAAAGGAGGCAAAGGAGAGAGAGAGAGAGAGAGAGAGAGAGAAAGAGGTGGGAGGGGGTAAGAACTACCAACAGAGACACAACATCCTCATTGTCCAGCCAGCCAATAGGTCTGTCTTGTCACATCAGGGAGAATCTCAAACTCTTTGGTAAACTCAGGGGTCTTTTATAGTCTTCTGCCAGGGCGGGGGAACAGGAAGGTATGTGGAGGGGACAGGTACAGGACAGTGGAGAATAAGTCCATTGAGAACACGTACAGACAGTCCAGTTCCGAACAGGACAAACCAGTCCCAGCAGTGAGCAGGACCCATTGTTTCAGGACTGGTTCTCATGGGAAAGCAGTCTTGGTCCAGCGAGCACATTTGCAGGTAACACTTGGCAGACATCCCGCTTCAGTCAGGCCAGTGCCCCTGTGTTAGAATTGTAAGGGTCTCAGTCCTTAGGGGGGGCTTTAATCTGCATTCTTGATGGTGTTCATGAGGCAGATGAGGGATCTTTGGACCGACTCTTACTGCTGCCATGGAAAAGCAAGTAATGAATAATGATGCAAGAAATCACTTAATTGAAAATTGGCATGGGATAGTGCAAATGAGGACTGCAAAAGGGCTGTAGATTTATTACCAAAATAAAATCCACCCTTAAATAAATAATTAATTCACGTGCTAAAATTGTGGCTGAATCAGATAGTATTGCTTTGTTGGCTGATTCTGTCTTGGTTTGAAAGACAAGTGTCTGCTAATGAAGGCAGGAGCCTCCCTTGAAATGGAAAATGCAAACCCCTCCCTCCAAATTGTTACAGTTTAGAATTTAATGGGCCCTCAGGCAAAGATATGAGAATAGAAATAACAGTTCTTCACTGTTATGTATAAATTTTAAAAATCCCTACAATTTAATAGGAAAATTAAAGTAAAATGCAGTAGCACAAAAAAAAAACCCAAACCACTGACATAGTCAGAATTTGACTTGACACCCTGGGGTCAGGGTGTTGTTTGCAGTCTGACTAAGTGGTGGCTGCAGTCTTCCTCAAGTGACAGGTGTGGTTCTGTTGAAGCAGTGATCCTTTAGAAGGGTGTAGTTTTCCTCTGAAGATCAAGTGGTGAAGTAGACGGGTCTGGTCTTCCTCTGAGAATCCAGTGGAAAAAGCTGCCTGTAGTGTTGAAAAGTCTCAGATTGTATCCAGGTAGGAATGCTTGGCTTCTTCCCCTGGGTGGAGCATCTCACAATGGGATGATGTAATTTTATCAGTCATGCAGTGACACTCAATGGCCCATTAACAGAAGATATCTCCCCGGAGGGAGGGCGGGTCATGGAAGAGATAAAGAACACTGCCCCACCTGGTTTTAACAGATGGTAATAGAATACCATAGAATGCTTTTGGTGACATCTTGCATTGCAATCTAAGACAAGGCCTCTGCTGGCCACGGCTTTCTCTACTGCCAGCAGCTCTTTCCACTGCCTGCAGATTCCCACAGCCCACCCAGCTGGCTGGCAGCAACCTCAGTTCCTCCATCACCCTGCAATACCACGGCAGCTTGTTATCCTCACACAGGCACCAAATGTCGCTGGGGCGTTGGAGACAGGAATGCGACAAGCACACACCGTGCTCCTGCAGCAACAGCCAAGGTTTCTTTTCTGAAAGGTCTTTTTTATAGGGGTTTCAAATCTGCCGCTCATACAAACGAGATTGACTGAAAATTTTAACTCCAGCTGACTGGCCAATGGTAGGAGGGCATCCATGATTCCAAGTGATTGAGAGAGGTCCCCTGTTTGAACGTAACTCCAATCTATCATTAGTACACTTGGGGACTTGTTTACTTCTACCTTCTGATGAGCTGGGCTGGTCGAGTAAGGGTCTGTTGGGCCCAATTATCTCTGTAGCTTTAGACCAGCAGTAGCTGTCACACCCCTGTACCCAGGGAGGAGAAACAGCAGCCCGGCCCCTCAGGACACCCCCCATGGGGGACCAGGGGAAGGAAATGCCTGCAAGGTCAAGGATCCAGCCAAGGAGCTCATCCGCCCTTCTCTGTCCGTGACCCCCGTCAAAGGCCTGGAAGTGCTGAGGGACACCAAGGCTTTGTCATCCTCCCCACCAGTGCCTGTGATCCACAACGTCTTCTGCCTGGCACCCTACCAGGAGTATCTGGTGAGGGCCAAGGTCACAGACCCCATTCTGTACTGCAGGAAGCATCTGTGGGAGGACTCCTCACACCAAAACACGGGTGGCAGCCAGGAGCCTGCTGCTGCCAGAGACGTCTCAGTGGTGTCCAGCCTGAGGTCAGGCAGTGATGCAGAGCAGAGCCAAGAGGAAAGTTGTTATGGGAGCATCCCTAAAAAGCCAAAGGCTTAGACCCAAGAGCTGGAGTCTCAGGAGGGCAGTCCTGACAGGGTGGGCACTGAGGAGCCACCCCCTAAGGAAATGGTGCTGGACCTTGGCTTCAAGAAGAGACTGGTGGAAGCTGGGGACACCCAGAGACCCCCTGGCTTTGCAGAGGGGACACTGGACCGAGAGGATAAGGAGGAGAAAGAGGCTAAAGGAGGGAAGGTGGGGTCAGGAGAGGGTGCACAGCCCCGGGTGCCTGAGGCGGACTCTGGGGACAAGAGCAGCTTCCAGAGCTCAGCCAACTTCATGTTCTAGAAATACAAACTGCTGCCCTCCTCCCACACAGCACTGAGCCCACCCAGCACTGAGCCCACCCAGCAAGATGGAAGCTCAAAAGCCCCCCAGCCCAGCCCCTGCAGCAGCACCCCCACACCAGCTCACTCAGCCTTCTCTCCATCCCTCACCCCCCTGTTCCCACAGCCTGGCCCCCAGCTCAACATCATCCTGGCCCCAAACCCTCCCCAGATCCTGGTTTCCAATGCCCCCTCCACTTAGGTGGAGGAGAAGGTGTTGGTGGTCCAGAAGGTTGGTGTTCTCCCCTCACGGACTCCCTCAGGGCAGTACTTCACCTCCCTGCACACCTTGCTCTGTGACACGATTTCAGGCTCAGTGTCCCGCTCCTCCCCAGAGCTCCTGCAGGAGTGGCTGAAGAAAGCTGAGCTGGCAGAAGAGCTGGGAGAGATGCCCAAATCCCTGCCCAGCCCCAAGAATGGCTCCAAGCCTCCCAGTCCTCAGAAGCCCAGCAACGGCAAGGAGATCTGGCTGGCTTACCAGGACATGGCCAGGCTCCTCACTGACCTGCTCTCCCAGCTGAAGACCTTCATGTCTGCTTGCCCTTTCCCCACGTCGTCCGGGCGGGAGCCATCTTCATCCCCATCCATGTGGTGAAGGAGAAGCTCTTCCCAACGCTGCCCGGGAGCTTTGTGGACCAAGTGCTGCAGAAGCACAAGTTGGAGCTGCGTCCCACCACCCTCTCGGAGGAGAGGCACCTGAGGGACCTGGAGCTGAAGAGCTGCACCTACTGCATGCTGAAGCTCCTGGCGATCAAGTGGCTTCGTGAAATCTACCCTGACCTGCTCAACCTCCACTGGCACAACTCCATCCGGCAGCAGCTCGGTAGGTAGCCTGGAAATGGCCACAGCACCGTCCCCAGCCTTGGAAAAAGGGACTGCAGGGATGACATCCCACCTCCTCCTCTCTGAATGCTTCCTCCTGCTTTATCCACGCCATTCCCAATAACCATCCCCTTCCTCTGGCATTTTCACCTTTATAGTGCCACAAAGACCTGGCACAGCAGCAAGGGCAAGGGAATGATGACTTCCATAGTCCCAAACTAAGTTTTTTGTTATCATAAATGAAGACATTTTACAAATGTTCTGGATTTACCTTTATAAGGAGCTGCTGCCTTCAGGTCATGTGTTTTGTGTTATTTTTTTCCTTAAGTATTGTAATTTATATGTGTCTTTTTATTTAAACTAAAAAGCTGCATGAAAGATTTAAAGACTCCTAAAGAAAAGAAAACCAAATCGCTTTGCATCCCAGATCGTGTCCCAAAGGAGAACATGGGAGATGCACGTTTAGGGACCACCTTGGTGCCAGACCTTGGAAGGAGGGATCCTTTCATCCCAAAGGGTTACGGGCATGCCAGGAGGGATGTTGGCATCCCAGGACTAAGGGACAGCCCCTCGCCCTGGGGGCTGCAGCAGGGTACACAGCAGAGGCCTTAAAAACTCATTGCTCAGGTGTTCTTCAAGCTGCTGCAGGACATGGAGGAACAAAACAAGGGTTACTCAAGTTTCATTTCACTACAGGGGATATTTATTTTAAACTAAGAAGATGGGGTGGGGGGGATGGGTAGAAAAGACCTTACCCAGACTGTGCTTATTTTAGCCAAAAGGTGTGTGTCCTACTGGGGGTTTTCTGGGGGTGCCTTCCTGTTTTATTGTGGGCATGGGGTGGCTATGGATGGGATGGGTAAGGGGTATGCTGCTCTTCTCCTCACTCCTCCCACCACTCCATGCCTGTGCACAGCCATTCAGAAAGCAATGTTTGTAAATAATGTTGGTTTTGTACATATATATGGTTCCAGGAAAAAAAGTTCCTTCCCTTTATTTAATTTTTTTGTAAGAATATGAAGAGTTGCCTCACCTGGTTTAAAAGAGTTTGGCTTGTTTCCAGACATGCCCTGCTTCTGTTTCTGTGTCCCAGTGTGGGCATAACAGGATCTCCCAGGGGTTGGAGGGTCCCCAAATCCTGATGCACGTGCCCTCTTCTGCCTGCAACAAGCCACGAGCGCTGTGCCCAGCCCCTCTGTCCCATCACTGCAGGCTGGATCCAGTGTCCAGGATGCCACCACAGGAGCACATCCCAGGCTCCACAAACTCCCCAGGTGACAGCCTGGGAAGAGGGTGCTGGTGGGTGTCTGAGCATCAGAAACTGGGCAGGAGAGTCTGGGGTGCTCAGGGATGCAGCCTGGGCTGACCCAGTGGAGGCCCCAGAGTCCCTCCCCATTGTGAGCCTCCAGCAGGCACAGAATCTGCCTGATCCCAAAGGCCAAGTGCTGCAATCCACCTCTGTCACCCCAGGTAGGGGAGCCCAGCAGGTGAGCACTGCAACAACCACACAAGCAGGGAGTTTTGGGGAGCAGCAGCAGGGTTTGGGGATCATCCTGCCCAGAGGGACAAGCCCAACCCCTCCTGCTTCTGCTGCTGCTGAGTGCTGCATGAGGAGCAGAGGGAAGCTGAGACCCCTCCAGCTGCACCTGGGAGAGTGCAGAGGAGTTTGTGTGTTAATTGGGGACAGCTGGAATGGAGCCACATCCTCCCCCTGGGAATGCAGATAAAAGGCAGGGTCTGGCTGGGCCTTGGTGCTCTCTTCTGCAGGGGTGCTGCCAGGTGAGGGGTGCTGGTGGTCCTGGCCCTCCTTGGGAAGGTTTCTGTGGGCCAGGTGTGTGTTTGGGGCAGGGAATGAGGTCATGTCTGAGCCCAGGGCTGGTTCCATCCCTGTGCTGCCCTGGGAGCTTCCCAGGAGGTGCTGAGGCTTGGCACAGGCTTTCCTGGGCTGGGAGGCTGCTGGGGAGCAGGAGGGGGTTTGATGAGGAGCTCTGGGGATGGGAAGCTTGGGAAGGGGCCAGGCCCTGGGATGTGGGAGCTGCAGAGCCCCACCCTAAATCTGCTGCTGTCCCTCTCCACAGCTGAGCTCTCGCTGTGGCCCTGCCAGGATGGGCCGAGGGGTTGGAGCACCGAGCCCCCCGGACGCTGCTGCTGCCCTGCGGGCAGGAACGATGCTCCGTGCTGAGAGGGAAGGGGCTGCGGGCACAGCCCCGTGTCCTGCTGCCCGCGGGGCTGTCCCTGCCCGCAGGCTGTGGTGCAGAGCCTTCCTGCTGCTGGCCGTGTGCGTGTGTGCCACTGCTGTCCCCTACGGCCTGGGCGCTCTGGCTGCTGTCACCTGGGGTCCCCCGGGCTCCTCGGCCTCCCAGAGAGGGAGCCCCAGCACGGCAGAGCAGGTGGTGGCCTCTGCTCTGCCCAGGCAAGGGACACCCAGCTCGGCCGGGCTGAGCCCTGGCACGGTGGAGGTGCCCCCTGCCCTGACACCAGAGGGGCTCTGGGGCACTGCTGGCACTGCCCTACCTGGGGCAGCTGCTCCCTCGGTGGGTGCTCTGCTGGCCCCGGTTCCAGGAAATGGCTCTGGACTCCTGGGTGCTGTCCTGGCATCACTTCCTACCACTGCCACAGCTCCTGGTGCCCACAGTCAGCAGGGGCTGCCTTCTTCCCTGCCCACGGTGGCATCTGGGGCTCCTGATGTCACCTCGGGGATAGAGAGTGAGTGGCCTTCTCCCCCTGCACTGCCGATGTCCCCTGGAGCCTCCCCAGCACAGCCCAGGGCTCCCTGCCCTGCAGGTCCCACCGTGCCTGGGATCAGCTCCACAGCCATCGGTGCCATCCCAGAGCTTGGACAGACGGCTGTGATGGAAGGATCCAGGCACAGCAAGCCCGGGACAGCATCTGTGGGCCCCGTTCCCACTGCAGCAGGACCTGCAGGGCCCAGCCCTGCCAGCCCAGGCTCTGTGCCTCCCCCCTGCTCCCCACAGCCAGCTCTGCAGCGTGGCTCTGAGCCTGGGCACCGCCCTGCCACCCGCAGCAGCGTGACATCTGCATCCTGCCCGCCCACTTCTCCTGGCGCTGGGCGTGTGGCCAGCTCCCTGCTCAGCTCCCAGACCCTGGCTGTGCCCACAGCAGTCACCCTCGATGCCCACGTCGTGTCCAGTGGCCCCAGCACTTCCCAGCGCTCCTCCCCAGCCAGGGAGCCTCTCCCTGCAGGCACCAGAGCGGCCTCCAGCCCGGCTGAGCTGCTGAGCGAGGGCAGAGCTGGCTCCCCAGGGATGGAACCCCCTGCACCCCTCCCCTCCAGCCTCCCCCTGCCCGCAGCGCCTGTGCACGTGCTGCCCCTGCAATTCCGGCTGCTGGGCATCGCTTTCGCCCCGGCTCTGGGCAGCAGGAATTCCCAGAGCTACCGGCAGCTGGAGGCAGATGTGAGACTGATGGTGGGTGCTGCAGGTGGCTGGGACACATTTGGCACTTTGGGCTGCGGGGTGGTGCCAGGCCCTGCTGGGGGAGTCGCCTGTGTGCTGCAGCAGCCCTTGGTTGGTTGTTGCCCACCTGGGCATGGTGGAGGTGGGTGAACCCCTGGCGCTGCTCCGCTGGAGCTTGGTCTGAGGTGGGACTGGGCTCCCCTCACCTCTGGCAGCCCCCAGGGCCATGGCACATGGTATTATTGCCAGGATGCTGTGGCTGCTCTGGGTGTCCCAGCTCATCCCCAGGCATTCCCAGAGGGCTGGCACTCCCTGGGGTGCCAGGGTGCCCTCCCCAGGCTGGCTGAGCTGACTTCCCCGTATTTATTGTCCCCTCTTTGTACATGTGTGGGAGCTTGGGAAACCTTCCCAATTAATTACCAGCTGCTTCTCCCTTCCAGCTCAACCAGATGCTGTCCAGCTACCAGAGCTTCCTGCAGGCAAATGTCCTCGAGTTCCTGTGAGTGTGGGGCTGGGTTCTGAGGCAGCAGTGGCCTGAGGGAGCCACCCTGGCCCTAAGGCAGTCCTGTGTGGAAGAGCAACTGGTTACACGTAACTTTGACAGAGACTCTGTTCTCTTGGGAAAGGTGCATGCCAGAGGAATGGCTGCAGCCATAACCAGCACGTGTGAAAGAATGTTTTTCCTTTGCTCCCAGAAGGCTGGGAGGTGGATGTTGGAGTGAATGGCTGATAAGGGCAGCAACCTCTGCTCTAACCAATGCTTCTTGGTGTAGGCTGTTTTGGCTTTCCTCCTGGGTGTTCCTGAGACTTTCTTCAACCTTTCCCATAGCAGATATAAATAAATACTGGGGTGTGTGTAATAAGGATGGATCCTGCTGGAAGCAGCAGTGGTCTCTGTTTTTGTCCAAGCTGCTGCAGGTTTGGCTTGGAGGGAAGGGTCAGCCCAGGAAACTGCTCCAGACAGGTCATTGTGAGGGGCTACACTCCCTCACTGGTGTCATCATGCCAAGGGATCCCTGTCTGAGTTCCTGGAGAAAAGCACCTGGAGAAAAAAGAGGCAGCAGGTGTGCTGCCCACTGTCTCCTCTCTCTGCCAGGAATGGCTCAGTGGTGGTGCGAGGGGAGGTTCTGTTCCGGGGGGATGCTCCTGCTCCCACCAGCTCCCACCTCATCCGGACAGTCGTCACAGAGGCCAGCAAGGGAAGGAGCATCTTCAGCTGGCAGCTGGAGCCCCAGTCTGTCCAGTCCGGTGGTGAGTCCTGAAGCTCTTCCCACAGCAGGGCTGCTGCCAAGCAGCCTCCTCGTGCCTCTCTCAAAGCCAAAACCCGCTCAGTTTGGGTTCCAGGCTTTTCCTTCCCTTGACATCCCTTCTCCTGGCCTGTGTAAAACCTGTGTGAGGGTGTCAAGGGTGGTGGAGTGCACATCTGGAGCAGCTGGACCTGTGTGGGCCAGAGCTTCTGCTCGGCTCCCTGGCCTCCCCTCTCTGCCCCGGCTCTCCTGTGCTGGGAAATGCCACATCCCAACCCCTTCCCACATCCAAAGGGATTCCTCCTCGCTCAGTGCCCTGCTGCTTCCTGCCTTTGCTGTGCGGCCACAGATGAGCCCAAGGCTGGGCAGTATCTCCCAAGGGCGCTGGAGGAACAGGTATGAGCAGGACTCTTCCAAACTCCCTTAGGCTTCAGCCTGGAGAACCTGGAGCCCGAGAAGCTGTCCATCTCCCTCACCGGCTCCCAGCTTGGGGTGAGCGGGATGGATCCTCTGGACAGGCTGGTCAGAGAGGTATGCCAGGCCTTGGGGGCTCCTCCAAAGGTGCTGCTGGGAGAATGGGCACAGGCTGCCTGGGGGTGGAGTAACCTGTGCTAAACAGGGAAGGTGTGAGCTGTTCTCTTCTCCCTGCCCAGGTAACCGCAGCTGCCAGTGCCCTCTACCACGTCAGGAACTTCACCATCTCCCAGCTCAGGTATGGGATGCAGCCACTCCTCTGCCAACCTCTTCATTTCCCTGCCTTCACTCTCTCCTGTGCCCTCTGCAGCTAATTAGCTGTGCTGCAAGGATGGAGAGGATGGGAGAAGCTGGGAGGGGATGTGCAGCTGGAGCAAACTGTAACTGAGCACCTTGTGTGGGCTCTCAGGGGAAAAGCACCAGGAAAGGTGCTGGAGCTGGGTCCCAACCCTCCTGCCTTGCTCAGAGCTCTTCTCTCCCCTCAGAGACCTGGGTGGGAACACGGAGATCACTGGAGACCTCTACCTAGACACGGTTGTCCACGCTGACATTACGGAGGTTCTGGAAGCCCTGACTGCGCTCTCGGGCCTCTCCCTGGACCTGAGCTCCCTCTCGGTGGAGGGTAAGGACAGTCCCCGGGTGTGCTGTGGGCAGGGTGGCTGCCAAATCTGCCCAGCCAGCACTTGTTCCTTGCTCCTTCAGGGTCCAAGCTCGCTCTGCACGTGTACCCTCTCTCCTTGGTCGTCACCAACAGACACTTCAGCCAGGAGCTCTGGGATCCGCTCTCTGCCGAGCACCACAATCTCTCCAGGGACCTTGGCGATGCGGTAGGAATGGGGCTGCTGGGAAGAGGGGATGAAGGTCCCCCCAGCAGGGTGAGAGGAAGAGGCATGGGGGGAAGAGGGGCTGCTTTGGGGTGTCCAAACAGCTGAGCTGAGCACAGCCTTTCTTCCAGGTGGCGAGAGCCCTGAGGGATTACCCCACCTTCCTGACAGCGATCATCAAAGGATTCCTGTGAGTGGGGCAGCGGTTCTTTCTGCTGGGCCAGGGAGGTCTCCCTTCAGATCTCAGCCAGCAGCTCACGGCTGACAGCGGCAGGTTTTGGCTCCAGAAGGGTTTGCAGAGGAAGCTGAGGTCAAGCATTTAGCCATTGGATCAGTGGTGATGTGCTGGACCTCCAGGGATGTCCCTTCCATCCCAGGGCTCCCTGGGTGTGGAGATCTCTTCCTATTGAGCAAAACCCCCTGGGAGGAGGCTGGGAGTGCCCACCCCATGCCACTGTGGGGTCATGGTGGGACTGGCAGCTGCTGCAGCTCCTCCCAACCCTGTCTGCAGGCCTGGCTCCTTGATCTGCCATGGGAACGTGATCTTCCGTCACCCCGCTCCCACCAGTGTGGAGGTTCTGGAGACACTTGTGCGCTCGGTTGGGCCAAACCAGGCTTTGGCTGGCTCTGACATCCAGGTGGATCCACACTCTCTGTCTGTGGGAGGTAAGCTCCCCTCTGGGCCGTGGTTCTGTGAGCTCCACAGGCCCCAGGCCTCCACTGTGAGCAGAGCAGATCCACAGCTGAGCCCGTCCTGATCCCTGCTGTGCAGAGAGGCTCTGTTGTCTTGGCTGGTGTGGGGAGCAGAAAGGAAAATGTCAGCAGCAGCTGTGCCCTTGCCCTCTGCATGGCCTGGGGCAGGGGGGTTGGAGACCTTCTGCTGCAGGACTGGTGTAGGGTAGGAGGAACAGGCATGGAGGGTGTGGAGCGGATGTTCTGCAATCCCCTGTGTTTGTCCTGGAGCAGAGGGGGTGGCTGGCACCCCGTGGGGCAGAGCTGGCTGCCCCAGGCTCTAAAAGCTGTGCTCTGCTCCAGAGGACACCCTGGACCCTCCCAGGCCCCAGCCGGGCTTCCCAGCCTACGGAGTGGCCATCATGGTCATCGGTGGCCTCTGCATCATCGCTGCGCCCGTCGTGCTCGTGGTAAGGGCGAGTTCTGTCTGCTGGGCTGCACCAGCAGCTGAGCCCTTGTGTGGGGTGGGCTGAGGGGCTCTGTGGGGCCAGGTAGGGCTGCAGCCCCTGTGCTCTCCTCCCCAGTGCCTGGGGACCAAGAGGCTGGGCTGGCAGGATGGAAGAGCCCTTTGGGACAGGAGAGACCCTGAAGTGGGGATGCAGACATTGGAAATGGATAACCAGGGCTTCTGGACAGAGGTGAGAGGCCTTTGCAGCCCTTGGCTTTTCTTCTGTGCCTGGGAGCTGCTGTTTCTGCAGCTCACAGGTTCTTCTGTTACCTGCTGCTGATGATCTCTGGGGCTGGAGAAACCTGTGGGGAGCTGGAGGGAAGGGAGCTCATTCCTGCCTTCCCTGGAGCTGTTTAAAGTGACTTCTTCCCTCTGCCTTGCAGGACCCTGAGGATGGTCACTTTGAGTGGCAGAGCACTTCTGCCTGAGGAGAGAAGCAGCAGCAGCTGGGGGCGCTGGGAGAGGGGCTGTAGGTGGGAAGGAGATGCTGAGAAGCTCTCCCTGATCTTGTGGCTGCAGCTGCCAGGTGCTCCCTGGGCAGAATGCAGACTCAGGTGTCTAAAGTGATAATTTTGTATCTTAAATAAACTGTTTGTAGACCGTGAATCCCAGTTGTGAAGGATGTGTGTTTGCTGAGGGCGTGGTGTTGAGCCTCCCTCCCTCCTGGGCTCCCAGTACCACCAAAACCCTGTGCTGCTGCTCTAACTGGTGCCTGTGAGCTGGGCTTGGTCCTCTCCAGCTCTGGGCTAACAGCCCTAGTGCTAGGGAGTTAGAAAAGCAAAAATGTGCAGGCCAGCCCCACAGTCACTTTTCAGTTTCACAGTGCTTCTCCTTCCAGCAGCCTGGGTTTTATTTCAGATCCTGCTCTGGAGTGTTTGTTCCAGCCCTGCTCCTGCCCCACAGGGCTCCATCTCAGCTCCAGCCCTACAGCTCTGCCTGCAGCTCCTGCTGTGCCTGCCGAGTGCTCCAGAGCCTTTATTTCAGATCTTTATTTCTGTGCTGCCTTGGCTCTGCCTCTGCAGTCCCTATGCTGCCTCAGTGCCAGGAGCTCTCTTTTGCCTCTTCCCAAACACAATTTTTACTTCGTCTCCAGGCCTGGTGTCTCTATTTTAGGCAAGCTGAGGGCTTTTACTTCAGCTCTACCTGTAGGATTTCCTCTCCAGGTGAGCATCATCTCCCTACAAACTTTATAAACACCTCAATGAGAGCCCAGATCGCTTGGGAGTGCTGCTGTGTGTGTAAAACCAGAGAAGTGTGGGGTTTGTGGCAGCAGGTCACCTTTAAATCCCACCTCTTCCTGTCACCGAGGGATCAGTTGAGTAGCTGATCACTCCTGAACCTAAAGCATGGCTTTATGGGGAAGCAAATCAAAGAGAAGAGGTGTTACATGAGGTTCTTGGTTGGAGACTGGGACAACATGGACTCGCAGAGATCCATATGACAACAGTGATGGCTTATTATGCAAGATTTTTTGTTGGGGATTTGAGACTCCCATGGGTTTAAACAGCTGAGTGGTTGGGATCTCTCTCCACCCTGCTCTCTGGCCAGTGGTGCATCTGCACCCAGGCTTGAACAGGCTTGGCTGAGGGTCCCCTGTAGAGGTTGGAGTCTAACCTATCCAGGGACCTGTTTATCTGTTTCTGGAACAAACCAGGCCAGCTGAATTGGATTTGTGTTACCTTGTCCAGTTACAGACTAACTCTACTGTGACAATTCCTCCTTTCCTTCTTATTACAATTGCAAAGTATTCTCTGTTATCCTACCTGCAAGGGCCTTTTGCAGACAGGGTAACAGAAGGCAGCAGGGCTCTAATTTGAAGGAGGCCTTTTACCTAATTTGACAAGCGTAGAACCCCTCAGCCAGAGATGTGTCTCATGGACCCCTGGAGTTGTAGCACTCACTTCCAGGAGCTCTTAGGCAAGATCACAATACTTCAGGCTAACAGGCCACAGGTTAACTACTTAGAGTTACAACTTACCACTTAAAAATGAAACCATTTAACCCTTAGGGCCATTAGAGAATACCCAACTTCTAGAAAAACCAATTTGTAAACAGAAAAACATTTTGTAAACACATAGAGTCCTGAAATGAGCCATAGCTTCAATCATCCCAGATGTCTGTGAGGGAGGTGAACAAGTTGTCTCCATCGCTGTTCTGCACATGGCTCCACCATGTCTCTTGAGGAGCTATTGGAGAATGCAGCTTGTGGCCCCAGGCAGGAGAAATGTGGATATTCTCAGTTCACTCAGAGAGAAAAAGAGGAAGATTTCTGCCAGGCTAAGCCTGGGAAACTGTCCAGGAGGAATGTAAAAAAACTATTATCTTGCTTTCCGTTCATATTGTTTATCGATATGTTGTGCCACACTGATCTAAGTCCAGTGTACCAATCGTGTGAAAGGTTTTCACTTTGAGACCAATGATATTTCACCTTAGGGATCCTGGTTATCAAAGAGGAACGCTACTTGTTAATAAAGTTCGTTCTTGGCCTTCTGAAGACGGAGTCTCTTCATTCCTGTCCCTACCTCAACAGCACCAGAGGGACACATGTGGCAGGTACCCAATGCGTTCCTGTGTCTGTTGAAACACACGCATGTCCCCGTCCTTACAGGTGATGAGATCCCACGTGCCTCCCCGCTATTGGTGAGAGGGTCTCGCACCATTACCTTGGGTTTGATCATTGCCAGATTGTAGTGATAGAAAGTGATTTAAAATGACTGGGTTCTGCGACTTTTCTAATACTCTCAAATGATTTAGTGTATAGATAGCTTTACTACTCCGCCCTGTGGGGATTCACAACACCTTCCTCCCTTTTGTTTTTCAAGTTTCCATTCTCAAGTGCCATGTGCTCTTTTCACTATGGCTTGTCCTGTGCTGGTTTGGGAATACCAGTGTGGTGTGACACACTCCAGAACAGTAGGAAGTGTCTTGTTTACAAGAACAAGTGTGCAAGCAGGACCATTGTCTGTTTTGATGGAAAGGGGAGGGGGATACCTAAAGCAGCAGAGGCTGAACACCAATGTGTGATGGCATCCTGACCCCTTTCGCCTGTGTGTGCTGTAGCCCATATGGCTGATGAAAAAGTATTAATGGGTAAATGTACATCTTTTAGACATCCAAATTCAGGGATGTGTGTGATATCATTTTGCCAGGCTTGCAAAGTATGTAGTCCACGAGGGTTCATCCCCATCTGCAGTGGTGCAGTGTGGCCTTGGCAGTCAGTGTTATGAGCCTCTGTGTCTGACAGCTGGGATTGCCGTTTTAAGGCCAGAACACCTTGGTGGAAGAAATCAGGTGATGCCTTTGCTTGTGCTGGCATGTCTGGCTGTGGTGCTGTCCAAGCAGAGCCAGCTAGCCGGTCTGCTCGAGCACTGCGCTCTGTGATGAAATATGGTAAATTTGTTGTGACTTCTGAGGTGTAACATGTAATAGGGCAAGTTCTGGCCAGGATGGTATGGCGCAGGGTTTTTAGGGAGTCAGATAGTTTTGCACTGTCGATTTCCTCTAGTAGTGCTGGATCTAATCTCTGTGTGATATCAGCACCATAGGCAGAGTCAGTCACGGCATTTAGAGGAATGTGGGGAAAACTTTGGAAAGCCATAGCTACAGCACGCCGTTCTAACTGCAGTGATCCATTTTCATGACCCTCCAACATTTGCCACTCACCTTCCTCTTTCCATGTCACAAGGGCTTTTCCTATTTTCCCAGAGCCGTCAGTAAACACTGTAGCACCTTTTAAGGGTGTTCAGCTATTTAGAGGTTTTAGAGGAAATGCGGTTTTTTTCCACTTAACTTCAGCAATCTATGGCTTGGTACATGGTAAGTGATTTGTCCAGAAAAACTTTGCCAGGCACTTTGCAAAGCTGTGAATCAGCAAAACACCATTCAAACTTGCAATATAGAAAAGTAGTATTTAACTGTTTTAGACTGCAAAGCAAGGTGTCACCAAAAGCATGTATTCTGTCACTATCTGTTAAAACCAGGCGGGGCAGTGTTCTTTATCTCTTCCATGACCCATCCTCTCTCTGGGGAGATATCTTCTGTTAATGGGCCATTGAGTGTCACTGCATGACTGATAAGATTACATCATCCCATTGTGAGATGCTCTGCCCAGGGGAAGGAGCCAAGCATTCCTACCTGGATATAATCAGAGACTTTGAACACCACAGGCAGCCTTTTCCACTGCATTCCCAGAGGAAGACCAGACCCTTCTCCTTCACCACTCGACCTTCTAAGGAGCCCTCCACCCTTCTGCAGGATCCCTGCTTACACAGAACCACAGCTGTCACTGCCGGAGGGCTGAGCCACCATTTCATGGGCCTGGTGCCAGCACCCTGACCCGGCTGTCAGGTTGTATTTGGACTTTGTCTGTTTGAGCAGTAAATTTTTTTACTAATTTAATAATTTTTTATCAATTTTACTACTGAACTAATTATTTCTAAACTTTAAAGAACTGCTGCAGATAAAATTCAAGGTTCTAAAACTTAGTTAAGAACTTAAAAATAATTGCTGCAAATAATCTTGAGAGGAGAGCCACGGGCTGGGCGCAGGAGCCGAGTGGACGGCGTACACGGTCAGAATGGCCCTCAGCAGCTTTTTGCCAGCTCCAACCCAGCTGTCCCCAGATCAGCTGGAACTAGAAGAAAGAGCAAGAGCTCAGAGATCCAGGCAGAGTGCTCTGGCCTCCTCACAAAGGGAACTTCTCCCATATGGTGACCGGAAGGGATGGATACCACAGGTGCTAGAGGATTTTGGAGATGGGGGTGCCTTCCCAGAAATTCACGTGGCCCAATATCCATTGGATATGGGCCAAAAGAAGAAAATTTCCAATGCTTTGGCTCTTCAGGTGGATGCAGAAGGAAAAATAAAATATGATGCAATTGCTCGACAAGGACAGTCAAAGGACAAGGTTATTTACACAAAGTACACAGATCTTGTGCCAAAAGAAGTCATGAATGTGGGTGATCCTGAACTGCAAAGACCAGATGACAAGGCAATTAGAGAGGTAACAAAGAAGACAAGAGGAGCCTTGGAGAAATTAGTCTCCCAAAAAGTTGCAGCAGCCATGCCAGTTCAAGCTGCTGACGAGCCAGCTCTGGCACAGTACATTCGGTACACACCATCTCAGCAAGGAGCTGCATTCAACTCTGGAGCAAGGCAGAGAGTTATTCGGGTAGTGGAAATGCAGAAGGACCCTATGGAGCCTCCAAGATTCAAAATCAACAAGAAGATTCCACGAGGACCACCATCTCCTCCAGCACCTGTAATGCACTCTCCGAGTAGAAAGATGACTGTGAGAGAGCAGCAAGAGTGGAAAATTCCTCCATGCATTTCAAACTGGAAGAACGCAAAGGGTTACACCGTTCCCTTGGAGAATCGTCTGGCTGCAGATGGCAGAGGATTGCAGGCTGTTCATATTAATGAAAACTTTGCCGAACTTGCTGAGGCGCTCTATATTGCTGACAGAAAGGCTCGTGAGGCAGTAGAGATGCGTGCCCAGTTGGAGAGGAAAATGGCTCAGAAAGAAAAGGAGAAACACGAGGAAAAGCTCCAAGAAATGGCTCAGAAAGCCAGGGAGAGAAGAGCAGGGATCAAAACACGTGTTGAAAAAGAGGATGGAGCAGCTAGAGAAAGGGATGAAATCAGACGTGACCGGCGCAAAGAAAGACAACATGACAGAAATCTTTCCCGGGCAGCTCCTGATAAAAGGTCAAAGCTGCAAAGGAATGAGAACAGAGATATCAGTGAAGTTATTGCCCTGGGGGTACCCAACCACAGGCCATCCAATGAAATCCAATATGACCAGAGGCTGTTCAACCAGAGCAAGGGTATGGACAGTGGCTTTGCTGGTGGAGACGATGAAATTTATAATGTTTATGACCAGCCATGGAGAAGTGGCAAGGATATGGCCCAGAACATCTACAGGCCAAGTAAAAATATGGATAAGGACCTGTATGGTGATGATCTAGAGGCTCAAATAACGATCAGCAGGTTTGGTCCTGACAAAGAGTTTTCTAACTCAGATCATAACACCGGAGGCAGGGGCAGAGATGGACCAGTTCAATTTGAGGAGGATCCATTTGGTTTGGACAAGTTTCTGGAAGAAGCCAAGCAACACGGTGGTTCTAAACAGCCATCAGGCAGCAGCGGCCCTAAGGAACATGAGCATCAGAGCAAAAAGAGGAGGAAGGACTGAATTTGCTCCTTGAGAGGTAGCGAAATGGACTGCAAAAGGATTGGACTTCATGCAGAAGGATCTCTAATATTGGCTGTACAGGAGGATGGCATTTGTAACACAGCAGTTCACAACTCCAGTATGCATACACTAATTCTTCTGCATAGGACAGCTCCCCAAGCAGAGAGAAGACACTGAGACAACCTGGAAACATTTCATAAGGGAATTAATTATTCTTTAGCAAGTTCCCTGACTTTGCTGATTCCCCATTGCCCAGCACCTAAGGGTAAGAATGTAGCCCCCTTCCTATAGCTTTAGTTTCTGTAGGTAGCTAAAGCTTTCCTGCTATATAAAATGATCCTCTTATGCTGTAACACGTGCTGGGGTGATAATGATTCTGTGTTTTAGTGTGGCTATACAGTTTATTTGAAGAAGGGAGGGGAAACACCTGGGTTCTCTCTTAAAAATGGGCTGTAGAAGCAGCTCCCTGGTCAGAGAGAGACAAGCTAGATAAGTTTTCCCAGAATCGGCCTAGGAAACTTTGGGGGAGCCGGAGAGAAAGAATTCTAAATAATTCTTATCTTAACTTGCTGCACCTGATGTTGTGAACATGTGGAATGTGTTATGGAGATTTGTTTACCAAAGGGTGGTTTCTTAATTAGCCAATGGTGATGGTGTTTTAATTAAAGGACCAGTTGGGTCTACCTGTAATGAAGTAGGGTATAAATACCATGGATTTCTTAATAAAGATTATTAGCCTTTTGTGAATATCTTGAGAGTCCATGTCACTTATTACCTGGTCCTGGCTCGCTGTGCCAACATCATTCCACCACTCAAAAAACCAAAATATAGGAACTGCAGCAGCCAAGCTGCAGCAGGGAGGGGTGGGGGGAGGTCCTCCACACCAGGGCAGGGTGAGGAGAGGCCAGCCATGCCTCCTCATATCTACAACAGGTCTCTTAGATGGACAGCAATTAAATGTAGATCAGCTGGCTCCAAGAGATAGGCAGGCACCACCCAGAAAATTGGGGGCTGAGTTGTCCTGTGCCACCACTGCCCCAACTAGGTAAGGGAAAACTCTGTGGCACTATGCTGCGACTGTGAACCACGCCTGCTGTACCATGCCACATCCATTGGGATTAAATTCTTAACGCAGAGAATGACTGGGCAGCGGTGGCAGTGGAGGACATACAGACCCGTTGTGGCGCTGCCCTGCGCCTCTGCAGCTCTGTTCCACACCTCAAAACACTTGCAGTTGAAAAAGAGGAGGGAAAAGACAATAAAAACCAAACCCTCAGAACTGCACAACATAAGGGGGAAAATACCAAAAGACAAACGTAGAAAACGCTAGAAAGGCACAAAGCATCCATGGCTTTCCTCTTCTGTTTTGAAGTCCGTGAGTCCTGTGGGGGACTGCCGACCGAGGGGCCCATCACGTGGAGTTGCCAGGGCTGGAAAGAAGCTTTGCTGCAAAAATACTGTCCAGCCACTTGGTTACGTGTTCTGCACAGGGCTGTTGCGCTCAATGTCCATGCCATCTGGGGCTTGGGGTATTTATGTAGGACAAGACCTGCTCAAACAGCCACCACACCACCACCCATTGCCCCCCTGCACTCACCACGGTTCCCCAGAGAGCGGAAACCTGCCGGCCCTGCACTGCCTGTCCGTGCCATCTGGGGGAGGGAACTTAATCGTGCCAGAGGTAATTTTTCAAGTGCATGCAACTAAGTTCTATTTCTGGGCTCCTGGTTGTTTGTTTTTTTCTCCACGCAGTTCGACTCTCACTGTCCCTACCAACACATCCGGCTCTGGGATGGAAGAGAAAAAGTCTGACATATGGCCGCGTGCTCCTGAGCGTCTGCATGCAGGGACACACACACACACAGAGGTGCTGTCCTGCTGCCAGGGTGTAGGCTTGAGCTCTGCTAAATACCTTTGCCAAACTGGGGACTGTGGAGGCCTGTGAGCCTCCCAGGGAAAGGGTGGTAGCAATACCCTGGGGAAACACACAGTAGTCTCCGGGCATTCCTCACAGCTCAGGCTTCCCCCATGGTGCTGCTCTGCAGCACTATGTTAATTTGTCCTAGTGCACTCTTCCCCTTTGCCCCTTGGCCTTCCATACCCATTTTACCCTAATATGTTCAAGTTCTTATAAATTCTCCACTCCTTGTAATCCTATTGGTGTCTGTAACCCCACCTAGCCACCCTGGCATTCCCTAGTGGTCCCTTCCCAGTGTACCACCCCTAACCTTTGGATCCCTGATGCTCTTCTCTGCCCTCTCTTTCCCTGCATTTATACCCTAGACCCTCTTTTGTCTTTGCCTTTGGTCCCTGGAACCCTTCAGCGTCGCCTGAAATAAAGCACATAGGAACTCTATGCCTGGACCCACCCGTGTCCTCACTGCTGAGCTGCCCCATGCGTCTGTGTATGTGTGTGTGTGTGTGTGTATGTGTGTCTCTGGGTCTGTATGTGTGTGTGTCTGTGTCTGTGTCTGTGTGTGTGTGACTGTGTGCGTATGTATACGTGTGTCTCTGTGTCTGTGTGTCTGTGTGTGTGTGTGTGTCTGTGTGTGTGTCTGTGTGTGTGCGTGTCTCTGTGTGTGTGTCTGTGTGTGTGTGTCTGTGCGTGCTTGTCTGTCTGTCTGTGTGTGTGTCTCTGTGTGTGTGTGTGTGTCTGTGTGTGTGTCTGTGTGTGTGTGTGTGTGCGTGTCTCTGTGTGTGTGTCTGTGTGTGTGTGTGTCTCTGTGTGTGTGTGTCTGTGTGTGTGTCTGTGTGTGTCTGTCTGTGTGTCTGTGCGTGCGTGTCTGTCTGTCTGTGTGTGTGTCCTGGTGCTCTCGTGGCTCCCACTCATTGGCGCAAGACGCTCTCAGAAAATGTTGCGTCCACCACCACTACGGACTGCAATAGGAAACCATCCCCTGGACCACACAGCACAGTAACAAAGGTATCAGCATATACCTATTGTACTTTATTTCTCGTTTTTCCAACATATTTTTTCTCGTTTTACTCCTAGTTTGCCTTTCTTTCTGTGATGCATATATTTCCACATGGCTGCTGCTCCCGCGTACCATTTCCACATCACGGTTCTATTCTGTAGCCTGTCTCCCCACACCTCAACAGATGCAATGTATTTTCCAGTTCCTGACCCTTCACTCACCACGGTTCTTGAGAACGTTGTCCCCATGACTTGCTGGACCCTTCTCCCCTCAGCAGCTTTTAGGCTGCCTCATCTTCTGTGACTCTCTTTGATAAGGAGCGGAGCCGCGTGTGCTCCGTGGTTCAGGACCGCGTAGGGTTCGGTGACTGGGTTTGCATTTGTGTTCTCACAGGTGTCGATTTCTCCTCTCTCTTGGGGTTCCTGAGGTCAGGGTGACCCCGAGAGAGATCCTAAAGAGTCTTTGCTTCCTTAGCCCAAAGGCAGCTGAAGAAGGAGTCTTGGAATGCTTTCAGTTGCTTTTTCAAGGTTGTTTATTTCTTCTTATCTATAATATTTTCTCTCTGACCTGCCGTGGTCCGCCTAGTACAGAAGTCATGGCAGTCTGGCCTGGAGCCTGGGCAGCTCCCACATTATACACTCAAAACTACGTGTTTATGTTTACAATTTCTTCACCAATTCCCATCACCTCTGTTAGACAGTGGATCTCTACCTTAAACAAATAGAAAAGTGCCATGATCACACCAAGATATGGAGGACAAGAAGAAGGAGAAAATGTCTAGGACATGCCGAGATTCCTCCATCTTGTATCCCCTTGAACCCCATTCTGAAGATCCCAAAATTCTATTTTTTCCACCCTGTGTTAATTCAAACATCACGCTACTAAAACCCTTGTGTTTTGTAATTCCTCATCCACAGTTGACAGCTTTCCATGGGCTAAAATTGAAGCCACAGATGTCTTTGACTTCTTGCCAGGGTCTCTGAGACCCCCGCTAGGGTCTTGAGACAGCCAGGCCAGCCAGAGGGATGTTCTGGACTCTGACAGCCGTGTGCTTTCTCCCAGGAGTTGTGTTCGCTTCTGTGCTTTCCGCACTGTCTGCTGCCACTTGCACTCACTGCCCAGGTTCTGCTTCAATGGCTGGTTCTTGCCTTTGCTTGTTCCACACTGTTCCTGTTGCTGTCTGTAGCCATAGCCTTTTCCTACTTTGCATATTTGCAGCTTGAATTTCTTTTTGTGCTAATCCTGCAGCTGGTGACGCTGCTGGTGGTTGTGTTTCTGTGCTGTGTCTCGTCTCGCTGCAGGCTGCTGCTCGTTACTGCCTCAGATGTTCTCACAGCCAGGTGCAATCTTCCTTTCATAACCTTGTATATTCCATCTCTAAATCCCATCTCACTGCCCCATCCCGCAGTCAGCTTGGCTCTTTTACCTTCTTCTTTTGTGACAGGCTGTTTGTCTTGCATCTTCAGGGTCATCTTATGTTGGAATAAATTGGCTGTGACTCCATTTTCACCATGCAGAAAGCTGAATCTTTACTGTATAGGTCATATTTTATAGGGTTATCAGAACTCCCTGTGTCATATTTCATTGGTTGACAACACTTTTACGCTTAGTTTATTGGTCAGTACATGGTACTTTGCATATCTATCAAACTTCAGGATGTTTAGTTCGTTTACATTCCTTTTTCTACTGATTCTCATGGGATAAATCCCTTGTTATTGCAGGTGCATTTGTTTTTTGCCCTCAGAATACACTGTTGTGTTAACAAACTCCCATTTACAAAATAGCTTCACATGGGAACTTGTAAGTACACTGAGAAGAAGTGACAGGCTAGTTTTGGCCATTTAGCAGAGCAATTCTTTTGTAATTCTTTTACCTGTCTACCATACAGAGGTGGCCTGGAACTGACTGAAACCTCCTCAATACCCCCAGGATGAGTTTTCTCCCTTCCAGCTCAAACTTGCCCCCTCCACAGCCCACAGAGGAAAAGCTGGGCAGAACCCTTGGTAGGACAGGGATGCTGAGGCACGTTTGGATGCTCCCCAGCAGCAGCAGCACCTGGAGGGCAAGCGCAGCTGGAACATCCCTGGGAGAGCCCCAGGGACCCATCCCCAGGAGATGCCAGGCTACCTACGGAGCTGCTGCCAGATGGAGTTGTGCCAGTGGAGGTTGAGCAGGTCAGGGTAGATTTCACGAAGCCGCTTGATTGCCAGGAGCTTCAGCATGCGGGAGGTGCAGCTCTTCAGCTCCAGGTCCCTCAGGTGCCTCTCCTCCGAGAGGGTGGTGGGACGCAGCTCCACCTTGTGCTTCTGCAGCACTTGGTCCACTAAGCTCCCAGGCAGCGTTGGGAAGAGCTTCTCCTTCACCACGTGGATGGGGATGAAGATGACTCCTGCCTGGACGACGTGGGGGAAAGGGCAAGCAGACATGAAGGTCTTCAGCTGGGAGAGCAGGTCAGTGAGGAGCCTGGCCACGTCCTGGAAAGCCAGCCAGATCTCCTTGCCGTTGCTGGGCTTCTGAGGACTGGGAGCCTTGGAGCCGTTCTTGGGGCTGGGCAGGGATTTGGGCATCTCTCCCAGCTCTTCTGCCAGCTCTGCTTTCTTCAGCCACTCCTGCAGGAGCTCCGGGGAGGAGCGGGACACTGAGCCTGAAATGGTGTCACAGAGCAAGGTGTGCAGGGAGGTGAAGTACTGCCCCGAGGGGGTCCGTGAGGGGAGAACACCAACCTTCTGGACCAACCACAGCTCACCACAGAAACAATGCAGCGAGAGGGAGAAGGAAACAATGTGACAGCAGCTTTGACAAATAAAGGACAGACAGAGAACTATTTTATCCCTGCAAACCCTAACCCTCCTATCCCAATTTTACCAAATTCTCAGCAAAGTGGTGACAATCTCCAACTGACAGACTGCCTTGGAATCAAATATGATAGTCACAAAGAGGACAGTCTGAATCCCCGAGCCATGCCAGTGGTACTCAGCCAGCAAACAGCTGTCCCATCTCAGGATGGGAAAGAAGTCCTAAAAGCAATCAAGGACGCTGGTATCTCCTTTTCCTATTTTAAACCACTGTTAAAAGGTACCATAGAAAAAACACACCAAACCTTAAAACGCATTTTAAATTGACAGAAAGGGGGAGTAGATCAGGCTGCACCTCAAAGGAGGTTGAATAAGGCTCTGCATGTTCACAATTTTCTAAATAGCTCTGCAGGAGAGCCTCACACCCCCATATATAGACATTTCCTGAACAACAAAAAAATAAAAAGAAAAGGGCACCCCCCAGTTTTAATCAAAACCTTAGATTCAGGACAAATACAAGGTCCACACAGTCTTCTAACATGGGGGAAAAGTTTTGCTTGTGTTTCTACAGGTGGAGAACTCAAATGGGTCCCAGCAAAGAATGTGAAGCCCTACCACGCACCGAAATCTGCTGGCACCCCCAGACCAGACAGTACTTCTGCAAGTACAAGCCAAGAAGCCAGCACCCAGAAAACCTGAACTGCGCTTGAGTCATCAAGATAAAATGATCTACCAGAAACAGCTTGAGAGAAAAATGGACTTTTATCGTTTATATGCATGCATGTTGCTTTTGTTCTTCTGTTTCAGTTTTTGTATTGAAGTTTTACCTGTAAGTCAACCAAAGACAAATGCCAGGGTTGCCTTAGCCAAGCCTGCAAGCTCTGGGACCACCTATATATTTAACACAAACCCTAACAAACCTTTTTCAACCCGTTTAATTATAAGACCTTTTCCAGAAAATTCTAATAATGCCACCTATATTATAATCAGTGATTTGATAACAATTAATCCATCTCAACTACACAGCCTATTTAATGGTTTGAGCCTTGCACCTTAGCTAAAGAAGCTCTGTAAAATAAGTTTGATTTTTCCAGTAGTGATAAGTATAGTTTTAGTAGCAATACCCTGTACACCTCCAAGTGTGCAGAAAATAGTTGTTAAGTCAATATTTAATATTTCAAATGGTTCAGTGAAAACAGGGGAGATGTTGGGAAGGATAGATAAATATGATTGTCTAGCAGAAGAACCACAATAGTACAGCCAGGATGAATATCATGCCCCCCCTGGCTGGACAATAACCTTACCTACAGAGGGGTCCAAAAGTCAAATGGACTGTTCCATCTCACCCCCAAGAATGTATAGTTCACCCCACACCTGTAACCCTCCCCTGAAACATCAAGTGCCTGTAACCCCATTGGCCCAAGTCCTGTTCCAGCCCACCTTGAAGCCCCCTGGTAAGGGGCCTCCAAAGGGCCAGACGCCCGCTTGGATCTTCCCCTTCCCTCCTGGAACTTCCTCCCTCCTCCTGGATTCCCCCTCCTGGAGTCCCTGTTCTTCCCTTTGTCTCACCCCTCCCCCATCACCTCAGGCCGGGCCACATGCTGTGTCTAGCAGCTCGAGGCAGAGCCTCTCTCAATCCCAAATAAACCTTATCCTCCAAGAGCATTCAGCAGAGATCTCTTGTCTGTATCCACCCAAACTGTCCTGGAACTTTCAAACGTCTTTACAGGTGCCTGTGTGAGGATAAGAAGCTGCCGTGGTATTGCAGGGTGATGGAGGAACAGAGGTTGCTGCCAGGCAGCTGGGTGGGCTGTGAGAAGCTGCAGGCAGTGGAAGGAGCTGTTGGCAGTAGAGAAAGCCGTGGGCAGCAGAGGCCTTGTTTTAGATTGCAATGCAAGATGTCACCAAAAGCATTCTATGGTATTCTATTACCATCTGTTAAAACCAGGCGGGGCAGTGTTCTTTATCTCTTCCATGACCCGCCCTCCCTCCGGGGAGATATCTTCTGTTAATGGGCCATTGAGTGTCACTGCATGACTGATAAAATTACATCATCCCATTGTGAGATGCTCCACCCAGGGGAAGAAGCCAAACATTCCTACCTGGATACAATCTGAGACTTTTCAACACTACAGGCAGCCTTTTCCACTGGATTCCCAGAGGAAGACCAGACCCGTCTACTTCACCACTTGATCTTCAGAGGAAAACTACACCCTTCTAAAGGATCACTGCTTCAACAGAACCACACCTGTCACTTGAGGAAGACTGCAGCCACCACTTAGTCGGACTGCAAACAACACCCTGACCCCAGGGTGTCAAGTCAAATTCTGACTATATCAGTGGGTTGTTTTTTTTTTTGTACTACTGCATTTTACTTTAATTTTCCTATTAAATTGTAGGGAATTTTAAAATTTATAAATAACGGTGAAGAACTGCTATTTCTATTCTCATATCTTTGCCTGAGGGCCCATTAAATTCTAAACTGTAACAATTTGGAGGGAGGGGTTTACATTTTCCATTTCAAGGGAGGCTCCTGCCTTCATTAGCAGACACTTGTCTTTCAAACCAAGACAGAATCAGCTAACAAAGCAATACTATCTGATTCAGTCCCAATTTTAGCACGTGCATTAATTATTTATTTAAGGGTGGATTTTCTTTTGGTAATAAATCTATAGCCCTTTTGCAGTCCTCATTTGCACTATTCCATGCCAATTTTCAATTAATTGATTTCTTGCATCATTATTCATTAGTTGCTTTTCCATGGCAGCTGTAAGAGATGGTCCAAAGATCCCTCATCTGCCTCATGAGCACCATCAAGAATGCAGATTGAAGCCCCCCCTAAGGACTGAGACCCTTACAATTCTAACACAGGGGCACTGGCCTGACTGAAGCGGGATGTCTGCCAAGTGTTACCTGCAAATGTGCTCGCTGGACCAAGACTGCTTTCCCATGGGAACCAGTCCTGAAACAATGGGTCCTGCTCACTGCTGGGACTGGTTTGTCCTGTTCAGAACTGGACTGTCTGTACGTGTTCTCAATGGACTTATTCTCCACTGTCCTGTACCTGTTCCCTCCACATACCTTCCTGTTCCCCCGCCCTGGCAGAAGACTATAAAAGACCCCTGAGTTTACCAGAGAGTTTGAGATTCTCCCTGATGTGACAAGACAGACCTATTGGCTGGCTGGACGATGAGGATTTTGTGTCTCTGTTGGTAGCTCTTACCCCGTCCCACCTCTTTTTCTCTCTCTCTCTCTCTCTCTCTCTCTCTCTCTCTCTATCTATCTTTTATCTCCTTTCTAATCCTTCTATCACATTTGCTGTGGGCACTCAATAAAAGGTGCATTTGTTTTGATTAATACTGAAATCCTTAGCTGTGTGTCTTTTGCACTCTGAGATTGGTAAAACAAACCATCACAACCCCTGCTTGTACTGCAGATTGTGACAGCATTTCGTGTCCTCTCTATGAATTGCATGTATGGTTCCTTGGGGCCCTGTTTGATCATGGAATACCTCTGGGTTGGTGCTGACATGTCTGCAATCTTCAGCAGGGCTTGTATCCCTAAGTGTTTTGCCTGTACTAATATTCAAGGATGTAGGCGTGCCTGTAACTGAAGATTGTCAACAAGGGGCAGTCCCATAAACTGAGAAACCCCAGCCCCAAAGGGTGGATCTTGCTGCGGTACCTCTAAATTGCGCTGCCCTAGATCCTCTGCATATCGCTGCCAGGTGGACTCGAACATCATCCATTGAACTGGGGGACAAAGCAGCTTCACTGTCTGTTTAATATCTGAAGGTGTCATCTCATTGGCAGTAAGAAACACTAACATCCTTGCTACTGCCAGAGACCACAGTGTGTGTTTGGTGGCTGGCTGGCACAGTTCAGAGAGGACCTGTCATTTAGGGAAACATACGTGTCAGGTGTCAGGTGTCAGCACCAATCATCCCACCTGTAGGCTGTGAGCCACGCGATGGCAGTGGGGGCATGGGCACAGATATCTTTTCTGAACCTTTAAGATCCCCATCCGCAATGGCAATCGGCTTTATCTGCCTCCAGAAGCTGACCAGATCGTAGGCAGAGATGGTGACCGATACCGGCAGTGTGGCAGAAGCGTTCTCTCACGGGTCAGCAAGAGTGTGATAGCTTGGTTTCCCTCCGTTAGGATGTTGTGAGCTTAATAATGAAAAGCGTCCCTTGGACTTCTCAAGCCCTGGCTGTGTATGTGGCAGGGTACCATGTCCCGTGGTCCTGGGCACCAGCAACCTCCCACCAGAGCTTCGGCACCGGGTGCCACTTCAGTTCTGGGCTCTGCTCGCGCCGTTGGTGGGTTTGCCGAGCGGTGTCTGGGCTGCAGCCGCAGGCAGGGGTGTGCCGAGTGCGTTACCGGCGATATGGAGCGCGGAGCACAGCGATGGCTCCAGTGCCACGACGCGGGCGGGCTTGCGTGCAGCACAAACGTGTCTGTTGCCGGTGGCAGAAAAAGTCTGATGGCATGGCAGGACGGTGCCACAGGGACAGGGCGCTCTGGTAACAGCCGATCTCCGGTCGGTTTCTTGCCCCTCCTTTCTGCCCACACTCCTGAAGTGGCACTCACTCCTCTGCCAGATTTTCCCTGCTCTCCATCCTTACGGGATGATCCACTGGGCAGTGCCCACAGCACGTCAGCTGTGGCTTCTGAGCTTTGCTTGGCTTTTATCTGTTTTAAACTGTGCAATACCAAACACCACAACACAGGTTGTTTAAAGGTGTCCTAGGTTATAATATTGGGGTTTATTCCATTACTACCTGGAGCTGCAATTCCTTTTTCTTCCCTTATCTCGTGACTCAGAGATAAGTCCCTCCAGGAGGACCTATTCTTTTAGCCACATGACTGATAAGATCACAGCATTCTATTGTGAGATGCCACACCCAGAGGGAAAGAGCCAAATGATGTCCCTCCAGGAGGACCCATTCTTTTAGCCACTTAACTGATAAAATCACAGCATTCTATTGTGAGATGCTCCGCCCAGAGGGAGGAGCCAAACGATGCCATCAAGGATATAAGACGGGTTGTGCAGACAGCAAGCAGATCCCCTCTTCCAAGAGGAACAGCTGAGACATTCTCTTCACTGGACCTCCAGAGGGAAACTACATCAGTCTACAGGACCACTGCTTGGACAGAACCACTGCCCTAGCCAGCAAGTGTCAGGTTGTATCTCAAACTCTGTCAGTTGTTCTTCTTTTGTGCTATTCTATATATTTAGTTCTTTGTTCCCTTTTTCCTGGTAAATTGTATTTCTGGCTTAAAGCCTCTCACTGGTTTTGCTCTTCAAACCAGGACACTTATTCTCTCTCTTTTCCAGGAAGGCGAGCTCAGCTCTCCTGTGGGGACACCGACACCAACCTATAAATGGCCTCAAAACGGTACTCACAGCCTGCAGACCCTGTGATTCTCAAGAAGCTGCCTCGTCTGGAGCCTGCCACCGGCTTCCTGCCCCGGCAAATCCCAGGCACCTGCAGCCCGGTGCCCCACCCTGGCTCTGAAAGTCATTTCAGCTACACGGGCTCCTACTTTGCCTGCCCACTGCAGAGCCCCAAGGGCCCTGAGCACCCCCCAGCTGGCTGGAGCCCCACGCCCGCCTACCTACACTACGGCCCCGGTGCCCTGAGCCAGCCCGTGCCAGCTGAGCGGCCACTGCAGAACTTCCTGCTGTGCCCACCAGAGAGCCTTGACACCAGGCTACACCCCCTGCACAGCCAGAAGGGCAAGGACAGCCTGATAAGGCAGGAGAAGCTGATGGCCAGAAAGAAGCTGAACAGTCCCAGGTGCCCCTTGGCAGTGAAGAAGCCGGTGGTGGTGAAGAAGGCAGTTCCTCTAGCAGTCCCCAAGCCAGTGTACGGTGTCCCCGCCTCCTTCTTGGCTCCCAGGATGGCTCTGCTACTCGGGAAACAAGCAGAGAGCCTGCAGCAGCGACCAGGGAAGGTAAACTGGGCCCTGCCCCCGGCCACCCACCCTCTGCACACCAGCAAACCCCACAGGAGCGATCCCTGCACCAACCACAGCCTCCTGCTGCTGCCCTCCAGCCTGGCCCTGCCTTCCAGGGAGCAGCTGAGCTCCCCCGCTGCCTTACCCCAGTACTGTGTCACCTTTGATAAGCACGGGCCACCCCCCAGCACCCCGTTCCTGGAAGCAAGTTATCCTTCTGCCCAGAGTCAGAAGAAGATGCCAGAGGTCCCCAGCCTCAGCCTGGACCCCTGGCCCAAGCTCCAGCTGCCTGACAGCAGCCCAGTGATGCAGGAGAGGTCAGCAATGTGCTACCCACCCCACCCATACCTGCTGTCACCCCACAGAGCTGGCCCCCTCTACCACCCCCCAGCTCCCACTGCGGTGGAGCCCAGTGCCCTACCCAGCTGTGGCTATGTGGCAAGCAGGGAGCCCTTTCCTGGCACCTACCTCAAGCCCCAAGATCCCAGCAGTTATTTTCCCAGCCCCTGGGAGCCCTACGTGCCAAGGACAGTGGGTGTCAGGCTGGGGGCGGCGCTGAGGGATGCTGAGCCAGCCAGGGATGCCGAGCTGCCCAGGAACACCGGGTACCCAGGGTTTGCCGTCAGCCTGGGCGATGCATCCACGTTCCACGCCTCCTTTCCCGGCACGGAGCCGAGCTGTGAGCAGCACGGGGCAGACAGTCCGCAGTGGCGAGCAGCACCGAGGCACAGCAGCGCTTTCCAGCCTGTCTGCACCCCAGAGAGGCTTTCTGGGGGCTCCGGTGGGCTGGCTGAGACATTTCCCGAGAGAGGAGGGAGCTGGGAGAAACCCAGGCAAAGGGAGGAGGAGCACCTGTACCAAGGGAGGAGGAACAGCAGCCCGGCCCCTCAGGACACCCCCCATGGGGGACCAGGGGAAGGAAATGCCTGCAAGGTCAAGGATGCAGCCAAGGAGCTCATCCGCCCTTCTCTGTCCGTGACCCCCGTCAAAGGCCTGGAAGAGCTGAGGGACACCAAGGATTTGTCATCCTCCCCACCAGTGCCTGTGATCCACAACGTCTTCAGCCTGGCATCCTGCCAGGAGTATCTGGAGAGGGCCAAGGTCACAGACCTCATTCTGTTCTGCAGGAAGCATCTGTGGGAGGACTCCTCACCCCAAAACACGGGTGGCAGCCAGGAGCCTGCTGCTGTCAGAGACATCTCAGTGGTGTCCAGCCTGAGGTCAGGCAGTGATGCAGAGCAGAGCCAAGAGGAAAGTTGTTATGGGAGCATCCCTAAAAAGCCAAAGGCTGAGGCCCAAGAGCTGGAGTCTCAGGAGGGCAGCCCTGACAGGGTGGGCACTGAGGAGCCACCCCCTAAGGAAATGGTGCTGGACCTTAGCTTCAAGAAGAGACTGGTGGAAGCTGGGGACACCCAGAGACCCCCTGGCTTTGTGGAGGGGACACTGGACCGAGAGGATAAGGAGGAGCAAGAGGCTGCAGAAGGTAAGGTGGGGTTGCATCTCACAATGGGATGATGTAATCATATCAGTCATGCAGTGACACTCAATGGCCCATTAACAGAAGATATCTCCCCAGAATGAGGATGGGTCATGGAAGAGATAAGGAACACTGCCCCACCTGGTTTTAACAGATAGTGACAGAATACATGCTTTTGGTGACACCTTGCTTTGCAGTCTAAGACAGTTAAATACTACTTTTCTATATTGTAAGTTTGAATGGTGTTTTGCTAATCCATAGCTTTGCAAAGTGCCTGGCAAAGTTTTTCTGGACATATCACTTACCATGTACCAAGCCATAGATTGCTGAAGTTAAGTGGAAAAAATACGCATTACCTCTAAAACCTCTAAGTAGCTGAACACCCTTAAAAGGTGCTACAGTGTTTACTGACGGCTCTGGGAAAATAGGAAAAGCCCTTGTGACATGGAAAGAGGAAGGCGAGTGGCAAATGTTGGAGGGTCATGAAAATGGATCACCGCAGTTAGAACGGCGTGCTGTAGCTATGGCTTTCCAAAGTTTTCCCCACATTCCTCTAAATGCTGTGACTGACTCTGCCTATGGTGCTGATATCACACAGAGATTAGATCCAGCACTACTAGAGGAAATTGACAGTGCAAATCTATCTGACTACCTAAAAACCCTGCGCCATACCATCCTGGCCAGAACTTGCCCTATTACATGTTACACCTCAGAAGTCACAACAAATTTACCATCTTACATCACAGAGCGCAGTGCTCGAGCAGACCGGCTAGCTGGCTCTGCTTGGACAGCACCACAGCCAGACATGCCAGCACAAGCAAAGGCATCACCTGATTTCTTCCACCAAGGTGTTCTGGCCTTACAAGGGCAATCCCAGCTGTCAGTCACAGAGGCTCATAACATTGTTAACACCTGCACTGATTGCCAAGGCCACACTGCACCACTGCAGATGGGGATGAACCCTCGTGGACTACATGCTTTGCAAGTCTGGCAAAGTGATATCACACACATCCCTGAATTTGGATGTCTAAAAGATGTACATTTACCCATTAATACTTTTTCATCAGCAATATGGGCTACAGCACACACAGGTGAAAGGGGTCAGGATGCCATCACACATTGGCGTTCAGCCTCTGCTGCTTTAGGTATCCCCTTCCCCTGTCCATCAAAACAGACAATGGTCCTGTTTGCACTTCACAGAAAACAAGACACTTCCTACAGCTCTGGAGTGTGTCACACCACACTGGTATTCCCAAACCAGCACAGGACAAGCCATAGTGAAAAGAGCAGATGGCACTTGAGAATGGAAACTTGAAAAACAAAAGGGAGGAATGCGTGGTAAATCCCCACAGTGTGGAGTAGCTAAAGCTATCTATACACTAAATCATTTGAAAGTATTAGAAAAGTCACAGAACCCAGTCATTTTAAATCACTTTCTATCACTACAATCTGGCAATGATCAAACCCAAGGTAATGGTGCGAGACCTTCTCACCAATAGCGGGGAGGCACGTGGGATCTCATCACCTGTAAGGGCGGGGACATGCGTGTGTTTCAACAGACACAGGAACGCATTGGGTACCTGCCACATGTGTCCCTCTGGTGCTGTTGAGGCAGGGACAGGAATGAAGAGACTCCGTCTTCAGAAGGCAAAGAACGAACTTTATTAACAAGTAGCGTTCCTCTTTTATAACCAGGATCCCTAACGTGAAATATCATTGGCCTCAAAGTGAAAACCTTTCACACGATTGGTACACTGGACTTAGATCAGTGTGCCACAACATATTGATAAACAATATGAACGGAAAGCAAGAAAATAGATTTTTTACATTCCTCCTGGACAGTTTCCCAGGCTTAGCCTGGCAGAAATCTTTCTCTTTTTCTCTCTGACTGAACTGAGAATATCCACATCTCTCCTGCCTGGGGCCACAAGCAGCTTTCTCCAATAGCTCCTCAAGAGATGTGGTGGAGCCATGTGCAGAACAGCGATGGAGACAACTAGTTCACCTCCCTCACAGACATCTGGGACGATTGAAGCTATGGCTCATTTCAGGACTCTATTTGTTTACAAAATGTTTTTCTGTTTACAAATTGGTTTTGTGTTTACAAATTGTTTTTCTAGAAGTTGGGTATTCTCTAATGGCCCTAAGGGTTAAGTGGTTTCATTTTTAAGTGGTAAGTTGTAACTCTAAGTAGTTAACCTGTGGCCTGTTAGCCTGAAGGATTGTGACCTTGCCTAAGAGCTCCTGGAAGTGAGTGCTACAACTCCAGGGGTCCATGAGACACATCTCTGGCTGAGGGGTTCTACGCTTGTCAAATTAGGTAAAAGGCCTCCTTCAAATTAGAGCCCTGCTGCCTTCTGTCACCCTGGCTGCAAAGGGCCCTTGCAGGTAGGATAACAGAGAACACTTTGCAATTGTAATAAGAAGGAAAGGAGGAATTGTCACAGTACAGCTAGTCTGTAACTGGACAAGGTAACACAAATCCAATTCAGCTGGCCTGGTTTAGTAGATAGGGACAGGTGAACAGAAGATCCCAGGATGTGACGGAAAGAAAGACCCTTCCTCCCTCACCCTGCTTCACGTTATCTACCACCCCCAGAAGATGTAACCACACCTAACCCAGTAGTTTTCCACTCCTGACTAACCCTGGACTCCCTACCAACCCCCCCAATGTAGCAAAGACTATTTAAACCCATGAGATAAGATAATAAATGCTTTCGACCATCCACCACATTGGTGTCAGCGTGTGTCATTAGCCTGAGCAGCCCGGACTAGGCTGGGCTGCCGTGCTGCTCCTTGCGAACCAGGTCGCCGTTGCCTCCCCTGAAGGCAACACAGAGGGACCCCTCCAGCGATCCCTCCCATCAGAGGGTGGGCCAGAAGAAGGACTGAGAAATTAATCCAACCTCACCTGCCCCCCAGTAGGGGCTGGCTTGCTGCAGGATGGTGCAGGGCCATTGGGGGATGGGTGGGGCTGGCAGGAAAACATGGTCGGAAGAGAAGGGTCAAGGTGGGAAAATGGGGTCCCTGTAGCGTGGCCAGCGCCATCTTGGGAGGGGGTGGTGGGTGCACTGCATCTCGCCTGGGGAGGCACGGCCAATGCCACCCCTAAGGGAGGATACCAGTGCCCAGCAGGGCGCTTGGGGCGGCTCAGCCACTGCCATCCCCAAGGGAGAAGGTTTGGGGAAGTCTGTGGGGAAAAGGGAAGGAGGGGCTTCACAGAAGCCGAGGGGAAAATCTACAGGAGAGGGGCCCAACGCGGCTGGAAGCCAATGAAATGCGTGGATGTGAAGGGCCTCTCTTAGGATGTTAACAATTCTCCCATAGCTGATGTGTCGCCATTTACAATTCTGTCCCACTGGTGTCCTTTCGACCCCTCCCCTGCCCCCATAGCCCAGAATAGGGAGGAGAGGGTAGAAAAGGCAGCTTTCCAAGAAAGAGAAGGAGCTTTCCAGTATGAGTTACCCCAAAAAGGACCGAGCAAGGTTGCGTCCTCCTTGGAAAAGAAAAAGCCTCCTGGCCGCCAGGGACATGCAAGCCTACAGCCCCCGTCTCGACACGGATGGTGGTTAAAACGCAGAAAAGAAAAAAAGGTAGCTCAGCCACCTGCCAGGGTCCCCACCCTGCTCTGACCCAACTTACCCTACTGGCTCGGGAGGTGAAATCTCTATCTCTCTCCTCAGTGGTGGAAAATAACGCTGAACTGAGGCCGTATTCTTTCGCGGTTTGGCTCTCCCAGAAGTCTGGGTGTTCCCGTTAACCAGAGCTCGCCCCTGAAACTTTGTGTTCGGCCACTGTCAACATCTGGTCCCCATTCAAATGCATGTCCCCCTGACAGGCCACTCTTCGAGCTCAGTCCATCGAGCCACTGCCAAACTGTCCTCTTTGTCCTCGGGTAAGTCTACCCGGCTCATGGCCCCTGCAGTGCAGCTGCCCACGCAGCGCAGCTGTTACCGGGCGGGTTAGAGAGCACGCTGGTGAGGACGGAAGAGGGCCCCGGAGCTTCGGGTTTCTTTTCCGCCCGGCAAATCCACTCCTCTTAGCGTCTGCAGAGCTCTTGCGGTGGCAGAGTTCCTTTCTCTCTCCCCCTTTCACAAGTCGATGGAAATAGCCATCTTCTGCTACCATTTGTTGCCGTGCGACATCAGCTCCTGGCGGGCGCCTGCGGGCAGAATGGCAGGAGGGGGGGAGAAGCGGTGGCCGCTTTTCCCGTTTGGCTCTGCGAGGCTCAATTCTAGCGCGGGAACAGATGAATTGGCGACACGGGGCTTGGGTGCAAACACGTGTTTATTGTAGAAGTGTGCTCCCAAGACCCCGGGGCACCGAGTGGGGGTCGGTTATACCCCGTGCCCGGGGCAGGGGGGAACCTCAGAGGGGAGGCCAGGGAGCCGAGCAGAAGCTCTGGCCCACACAGGTCCAGATGCTCCAGATGTGCACTCCACCACCCTTGACACCCTCACACCGGTTTTACACAGGCCAGGAGAAGGGATGTCAAGGGAAGGAAAAGCCTGGAACCCAAACTGAGCGGGTTTTGGCTTTGAGAGAGGCACGAGGAGGGTGCTTGGCAGCAGCCCTGCTGTGGGAAGAGCTTCAGGACTCACCACCGGACTGGACAGACTGGGGCTCCAGCTGCCAGCTGAAGATGCTCCTTCCCTTGCTGGCCTCTGTGACGACTGTCCGGATGAGGTGGGAGCTGGTGGGAGCAGGAGCATCCCCCCGGAACAGAACCTCCCCTCGCACCACCACTGAGCCATTCCTGGCAGAGAGAGGAGACAGTGGGCAGCACACCTGCTGCCTCTTTTTTCTCCAGGTGCTTTTATCCAGGAACTCAGACAGGGATCCCTTGGGATGATGACACCAGTGAGGGAGTGTAGCCCCTCACAATGACCTGTCTGGAGCAGTTTCCTGGGCTGACCCTTCCCTCCAAGCCAAACCTGCAGCAGCTTGGACAAAAACAGAGACCACTGCTGCTTCCAGCAGGATCCATCCTTATTACACACACTCCAGTATTTATATATATCGGCTATGGGAAAGGTTGAAGAAAGTCTCAGGAGCACCCAGGAGGAAAGCCAAAACAGCCTACACCAACAAGCATTGGTTAGAGCAGAGGTTGCTGCCCTTATCAGCCATTCACTCCAACATCCACCTCCCAGCCTTCTGGGAGCAAAGGAAAAACATTCTTTCACACGTGCTGGTTATGGCTGCAGCCATTCCTCTGGCATACACCTTTCCCAAGAGAACAGAGTCTCTGTCAAAGTTACGTGTAACCAGCTGCTCTGCCACACAGGACTGCCTTAGGGCCAGGGTGGCTCCCTCAGGCCACTGCTGCCTCAGAACCCAGCCCCACAGCAGCCGCACACTCACAGGAACTCGAGGACATTTGCCTGCAGGAAGCTCTGGTAGGGTTCCATCCCTGGGGAGCCAGCTCTGCCCTTGCTCAGCAGCTCAGCCGGGCTGGAGGCCGCTCTGGTGCCTGCAGGGAGAGGCTCCCTGTCTGGGGAGGAGCGCTGGGAAGTGCTGGGGCCACTGGACACGACGTGGGCATCGAGGGTGACTCCTGTGGGCACAGCCAGGGTCTGGGAGCTGAGCAGGGAGCTGGCCACACGCCCAGCACCAGGAGAAGTCGGCGGGCAGGATGCAGATGTCACGCTGCTGCGGGTGGCAGGGCGGTGCCCAGGCTCAGAGACACGCTGCAGAGCTGGCTGTGGGGAGCAGGGGGGAGGCACAGAGCCTGGGCTGGCAGGGCTGGACCCTGCAGGTCCTGCTGCAGTGGGAACGGGGCCCACGGATGGTGTCCCGGGCTTGCTGTGCCTGGATCCTTCCATCATGGCCGTCTGTCCAAGCTCTGGGATGGCACCGATGGCTGTGGAGCTCATCCCAGGCACGGTGGGACCTGCAGGGCAGGGAGCCCTGGGCTGTGCTGGGGAGGCTCCAGGGGACATCGGCAGTGCAGGGGGAGAAGGCCACTCACTCTGTGTCCCCGAGGTGACAGCAGGAGCCCCAGATTCCACCGTGGGCAGGGAAGAAGGCAGCCCCTGCTGACTGTGGGCACCAGGAGCTGTGGCAGTGGTAGGAAGTGATGCCAGGACAGCACCCAGGAGTCCAGAGCCATTTCCTGGAACCTGGGCCAGCAGATCACCCACCGAGGGAGCAGCTGCCCCAGGCAGGGCAGTGCCAGCAGTGCCCCCGAGCCCCTCTGGTGTCAGGGCAGGGGGCATCCCCACCGTGCCAGGGCTCAGCCCGGCCGAGCTGGGTGTCCCTTGCCTGGGCAGAGCAGAGTCCACCACCGGCTCTGCCGTGCTGGGGCTCCAGGAGCCAGCACCCGTCAGTGTCCCTGTGGGGACATCGGGTGGGACTTGAGACCCTGCAGCAGCCCCTTGGAGCGGCACCACTTGGCTGGGTGCCCCCTGTGTCACTGCAGCCCCTGCAGAGGGGCCAGGAGCAGCTGTGGGGAGGGAAGGAGGCTGCAGCCGTACCTGGGAGGTGGCAGGGACCCCAGCAGCCGCCTCACTCCAAGCTCTGGAGGTGGCCTCAGACCCCCTCTGTGGGCTCTGGGGCTCTGCTGTGCCCACTCGCTGCCCCAGGCCAGCGGCTGAAGTCACTGCTGGCATCTGTGTGGCACCGCGTGAGCCTGGTCCTGCTCTGCGCCAGGAGCCAGGACTGGGGACACCCTCGGGCTGGCAGAGCCAAGCTGAGGCAGCAGGCTCCCTTTTGCCAGGCCCCTGTGTGAGGGACAGCCTGACAGGCACTGCTGTGCCCAGCCTGAGCCCTTCCCTGTCCCCAGGGCCAGGCTGCCGCTGCAGGGAGCTCCGAGGTGTCCGTGTGGCCGCAGTCCCTGTCCCCAGGCTCCGTCCCCCAGCACCTGCCCCAGGGCTCACAACTCCGGGGAGCCCCGGGAAGCAGCCCGAGGAGAGGCGGTCCCCCCGTGCTGTCACCAGACTGTCACCCGCCCCTCGCTGGGAGGCAGAGGAGCCCGGGGGACCCCAGGTGACAGCAGCCAGAGCGCCCAGGCCGTAGGGGACAGCAGTGGCACACACGCACACGGCCAGCAGCAGGAAGGCGCTGCACCACAGCCTGCGGGCAGGGACAGCCCCGCGGGCAGCAGGACACGGGGCTGTGCCCGCAGCCCCTTCCCTCTCAGCACGGAGCATCGTTCCTGCCTGCAGGGCAGCAGCAACGTCTGGGGGGCTCGGTGCTCCAACCCCTCAGCTCATCCTGGCAGGGCCACGGCGAGAGCTCAGCTGTGGAGAGGGACAGCAGCAGATTCAGGGTGGGGCTCTGCAGCTCCCACATCCCAGGGCCTGGCCCCTTCCCAAGCTTCCCATCCCCAGAGCTCCTCATTAAACCCCCTCCTGCTCCCCAGCAGCCTCCCAGCCCAGGAAAGCCTGTGCCAAGCCTCAGCACCTCCTGGGAAGCTCCCAGGGCAGCACAGGGATGGAACCAGCCCTGGGCTCAGACATGACTTCATTCCCTGCCCCAAACAGACACCTGGCCCCAGAAACCACCCCAAAGAGGGCCAGGACCACCAGCACCCCTCACCTGGCAGCACCCCTGCAGAAGAGAGCACCAAGGCCCAGCCAGACCCTGCCTTTTATCTGCATTCCCAGGGGGAGGATGTGGCTCCATTCCAGCTGTCCCAAATTAACACACAAACTCCTCTGCACTCTCCCAGGTGCAGCTGGAGGGGTCTCAGCTTCCCTCTGATCCTCATGCAGCACTCAGCAGCAGCAGGAGGGGCTGGGCCTGTCCCTCTGAACAGGATGATCCCCAAACCCTGCTGCTGCTCCCCAAAACTCCCTGCTTGCATGGTTATGGCAGTGCTCACCTGCTGGGCTCCCCTACCTGGGGTGACAGAGGTGGATTGCAGCACTTGGCCTTTGGGATCAGGCAGATTCTGTGCCTGATGGAGGCTCACAAGGGGGAGGAACTCAGGGGCCCCCACTGGGTCAGCCCAGGCTGCATCCCTGAGCACCCCAGACTCTCCTGCCCAGTTTCTGATGCTCAGACACCCACCAGCACCCTCTTCCCAGGCTGTCACCTGGGGAGTTTGTGGAGCCTGGGATGTGCTCCTGTGGTGGCATCCTGGACACTGGATCCAGCCTGCAGTGATGGGACAGAGGGGCTGGGCACAGCGCTCGTGGCTTGTTGCAGGCAGAAGAGGGCAAGTGCATCAGGATTTGGGGACCCTCCAACCCCCGGGAGATCCCGTTATGCCCACACTGGGACACAGAAACAGAAGCAGGGCATGTCTGGAAACAAGCCAAACTCTTTTAAACCAGGTGAGGCAACTTTTCATATTCTTACAAAAAAATTAAATAAAGGGAAGGAACTTTTTTTCCTGGAACCATATATATGTACAAAACCAACATTATTTACAAACATTGCTTTCTGAATGGCTGTGCACAGGCATGGAGTGGTGGGGGGGAGTGAGGAGAAGAGCAGCATACCCCTTACCCATCCCATCCACAGCCACCCCATGCCCACAATAAAACAGGAGGGCACCCCCAGAAAACCCCCAGTAGGACACACACCTTTTGGCTAAAATAAGTACAGTCTGGGTAGGGTCATTTCTACCCATCCCCCCCACCCCATCTTCTTACTTTAAAATAAATATCCCCTGTAGTGAAATGAAACTTGAGTAACCCTTGTTTTGTTCCTCCATGTCCTACAGCAGCTTGAAGAACACCTGAGCAATGAGTTTTTAAGGCCTCTGCTGTGTACCCTGCTGCAGCCCCCAGGGCGAGGGGCTGTCCCTTAGTCCTGGGATGCCAACATCCCTCCTGGCATGCCCGTAACCCTTTGGGATGAAAGGATCCCTCCTTCCAAGGTCTGGCACCAAGGTGGTCCCTAAACATGCATCTCCCATGTTCTCCTTTGGGGCAGGATCTGGGATGCAAAGCGATTTGGTTTTCTTTTCTTTAAGAGTCTTTAAATCTTTCTTGCAGCTTTTTAGTTTAAATAAAAAGACACATATAAAATACAGCATTTAAAGAAAAAAATAACCCAAAACACATGACCTGAAGGCAGCAGCTCCTTATAAAGGTAAATCCCGAACATTTGTAAAATGTCTTCATTTATGATAACAAAAAACTTAGTTTGAGACTATGGAAGTCATCATTCCCTTGCCCTTGCTGCTGTGCCAGGTCTTTGTGGCACTATAAAGGTGAAAATGCCAGAGGAAGGGGATTGTTATTGGGAATGGCGTGGATAAAGCAGGAGGGGGCATTCAGAGAGGAGGAGGTGGGATGTCATCCCTTCAGTCCCTTTTTCCAAGGCTGGGGACGGTGCTGTGGCCATTTCCATGCTCCTCTTGCTCCAGCTCCTCTGGAACTCCAGCCATTCCCACTCAGCTCACCAGGGCAATCATGGATGAAGGCAGGGCATGCACTGGAAGATGATCCACTCAAAGAAAAGCAGCTCCAGCTGCTGTGAGGGGCTCGAGCCCATGTGCGGGCCTGGATAACCCTCCAGCAGCATCCCTCTGTGTGTCCCTGGAGCACCACTGAGCTGTCCTCCACCTGAGCAGCATCCCCAGAGGGTCCCTAGCAAGGTATCAGCATCCCGGAGGAGCCGGATGCAGGTGGCAGCTGAGCACCTGCCTGCAGGGCTGCTGGTGGTCTCAGCATCCACGGCTCTGGGGACTCAGGACCTTCCCATTCCCATCACCGTTTGGCTGTTGCCCTTGGCACATTCCTCAGTGCCTCCTTTCCCCTGATTTGTCCATGGCTGTCACTTTGCCATCAGTTTTCAGTGCCTCCGTGCCAGGGCTACCTGGGAGAGGAAGGAGTGGTTAGGGAGGGCAGATCCTCACATCCCGAATATTCCCTGCTCCAGCCCAGCCCAGGGAGCAGAGCCTCCCCAGCCACCTCCAGCTGCTCATCATCACATGAAATCCACACACACACCTCCACAAAACAACAAAACAACCCCATCAATTCCTACAAACCCATGTGGAAGAGGAGTTACCTACTTGGAAGGCTGGCCAGAATCTGAGCTTAAACCTGGAAGAAATAAAGTTGCTGTTAATGGCCTTGAGCAGACACAAAAGGTTATCTGGACAGAGCAGTGAAGTCACCAGCTGGATGGGACAGCCATGGGTGTCAGGTCTGACACTGCGCCCTTGGATGGGCAGAAGTGGTCTGGAACTGTCTGAAACCTCCTCAATACCCCCAGGATGAGTTTTCTCCCTTACAGTTCAAACTTGCCCCCTCCACAGCCCACAGAGGAAAAGCTGGGCAGAACCCTCGGTAGGACAGGGATGCTGAGGCACCTTTGGATGCTCCCCAGCAGCAGCAGCACCTGGAGGGCAAGCACAGCTGGAACATCCCTGGGAGAGCCCCAGGGACCCATCCCCAGGAGATGCCGGGCTACCTACGGAGCTGCTGCCGGATGGAGTTGTGCCAGTGGAGGTTGAGCAGGTCAGGGTAGATTTCAGGAAGCTGCTTGATCGCCAGGAGCTTCAGCATGCGGGAGGTGCAGCTCTTCAGCTCCAGGTCCCTCAGGTGCCTCTCCTCCGAGAGGGTGGTGGGACACAGCTCCACCTTGTGCTTCTGCAGCACTTGGTCCACTAAGCTCCCGGGCAGCGTTGGGAAGAGCTTCTCCTTCACCACGTGGATGGGGATGAAGATGGCTCCCGCCCGGACGACGTGGGGGAAAGGGCAAGCGGACATGAAGGTCTTCAGCTGGGAGAGCAGGTCAGTGAGGAGCCTGCCCACGTCATGATAAGCCAGCCAGATCTCCTTGCCATTGCTGGGCTTCTGAGGACTGGGAGCCTTGGAGCCGTTCTTGGGGCTGGGCAGGGATTTGGGCATCTCTCCCAGCTCTTCTGCCAGCTCTGCTTTCTTCAGCCACTCCTGCAGGAGCTCCGGGGAGGAGCGGGACACTGAGCCTGAAATGGTGTCACAGAGCAAGGTGTGCAGGGAGGTGAAGTACTGCCCCGGGGGGGTCTGTGAGGGAAGAAACCAACCTTCTGGACCACCAACACCTTCTCCTCCACCGAAGTGGAGGGGGCATTGGAAACCAGGATCTGGGGAGGGTTTGGGGCCAGGATGATGCTGAGCTGGGGGTCAGACTGTGGGAACAGGGTGGTGCGGGATGGAGAGAAGGCTGAGTGAGCTGGTGTGGGGGTGCTGCTGCAGGGGCTGGGCTGGGGGGCTTGAGAGCTTCCATCCTGCTGGGTGGGCTCAGTGCTGGGTGGGAGGGAGGGCAGCAGTTTGTATTTCTGGAACATGAAGTTGGCTGAGCTCTGGAAGCTGCTCTTGTCCCCAGAGTCCGCCTCAGGCACCCGGGGCTGTGCACCCTCTCCCGACCCCACCTTCCCTCCTGTAGCCTCTTTCTGCTCCTTATCCTCTCGGTCCAGTGTCCCCTCCACAAAGCCAGGGGGTCTCTGGGTATCCCCAGCTTCCACCAGTCTCTTCTTGAAGCCAAAGTCCAGCACCATTTCCTTAGGGGGTGGCTCCTCAGTGCCCACCCTGTTAGGGCTGCCCTCCTGAGACTCCAGCTCTTGGGCCTGAGCCTTTGGCTTTTTAGGGATGCTCCCATAACAACTTTCCTCTTGGCTCTGCTCTGCATCACTGCCTGACCTCAGGCTGGACACCACTGAGACGTCTCTGACAGCAGCAGGCTCCTGGCTGCCACCCGTGTTTTGGGGTGAGGAGTCCTCCCACAGATGCTTCCTGCAGAACAGAATGGGGTCTGTGACCTTGGCCCTCTCCAGATACTCCTGGCAGGGTGCCAGGCTGAAGACATTGTGGATCACAGGCATTGGTGGGGAGGATGACAAATCCTTGGTGTCCCTCAGCACTTCCAGCCCTTTGACGGGGGTCACGGACAGAGAAGGGTGGATGAGCTCCTTGGCTGCATCCTTGACCTTGCAGGCATTTCCTTCCCCTGGTCCCCCATGGGGGGTGTCCTGAGGGGCCGGGCTGCTGTTTCTCCTCCCTGGGTACAGGGGTGTGACAGCTACTGCTGGTCTAAAGCTACAGAGATAATTGGGCCCAACAGACACTTACTCGACCAGCCCAGCTCATCAGAAGGTAGAAGTAAACAAGTCCCCAAGTGTACTAATGATAGATTGGAATTACGTTCAAACAGGGGACCTCACTCAATCACTTGGAATCATGGATGCCCTCCTACCATTGGCCAGTCAGCTGGGTGGAGTTAAAATCTTCAGTCACTCTTGCTTGTATGAGCGGCAGATTTGAAACCCCTATAAAAAGACCTTTCAGAAAAGAAACCTTGGCTGTTGCTGCAGGAGCACGGTGTGTGCTTGTCGCATTCCTGTCTCCAACGCCCCAGCGACATTTGGTGCCTGTGTGAGGATAACAAGGTGCCGTGGTATTGCAGAGTGATGGAGGAACAGAGGTTGCTGCCAGCCAGCTGGGCGGGCTGTGAGAAGCTGCAGGCAGTGGAAGGAGCTGCTGGCAGTAGAGAAAGCTGTGGGCAGCAGAGGCCTTGTCTTAGATTGCAATGCAAAATATCACCAAAAGCATTCTATGGTATTCTATTACCATCTGTTAAAACCAGGCGGGGCAGTGTTCTTTATCTTTTCCATGACCCGCCCTCCCTCCGGGGAGATATCTTCTGTTAATGGGCCATTGAGTGTCACTGCATGACTGATAAAATTACATCATCCCATTGTGAGATGCTCCACCCAGGGGAAGGAGCCAAGCATTCCTACCTGGATACAATCTGAGACTTTTCAACACTACAGGCAGCCTTTTCCACTGGATTCCCAGAGGAAGACCAGACCCGTCTACTTCACCACTTGATCTTCAGAGGAAAACTACACCCTTCTAAAGGATCACTGCTTCAACAGAACCACACCTGTCACTTGAGGAAGACTGCAGCCACCACTTAGTCGGACTGCAAACAACACCCTGACCCCAGGGTGTCAAGTCAAATTCTGACTATGTCAGTGTTTTTTTTTTTTTTTTTTTTTGTACTACTGCATTTTTCTTTAATCGTCCTATTAAATTGTAGGGATTTTTTAAATTTATACGTAACAGTGAAGAACTGTTATTTCTTTTCTCATATCTTTGCCTGAGGGCCCATTAAATTCTAAACTGTAACAATTTGGAGGGAGGGGTTTACATTTTCCATTTCAAGGGAGGCTCCTGCCTTCATTAGCAGACACTTGTCTTTCAAACCAAGACAGAATCAGCTGACAAAGCAATACTATCTGATTCAGCCACAATTTTAGCAGGTGTATTAATTAATTTATTTAAGGATGGATTTTTTTTTGGTAACAAATTTATAGGCCTTTTGCAGTCCTCATTTGCACTATCCCATGCCAATTTTCAATTAATTGATTTCTTGCATCATTATTCATTAGTTGCTTTTCCATGACATCTGTAAGAGACGGTCCAAAGATCCCTCATCTGCCTCATGAGCACCATCAAGAATGCAGATTGAAGCCCCCCCTAAGGACTGAGACCCTTACAATTCTAACACAGGGGCACTGGCCTGACTGAAGCGGGATGTCTGCCAAGTGTTACCTGCAAATGTGCTCGCTGGACCAAGACTGCTTTCCCACGGGAACCAGTCCTGAAACAATGGGTCCTGCTCACTGCTGGGACTGGTTTGTCCTGTTCGGAACTGGACTGTCTGTACGTGTTCTCAATGGACTTATTCTCTACTGTCCTGTACCTGTTCCCTCCACATACCTTCCTGTTCCCCCGACCTGGCAGAAGACTATAAAAGACCCCTGAGTTTACCAGAGAGTTTGAGATTCTCCCTGATGTGACAAGACAGACCTATTGGCTGGCTGGACAATGAGGATTTTGTGTCTCTGTTGGTAGCTCTTACCCCCTCCCACCTCTTTCTCTCTCGCTTTCTCTCTCTCTCTCTCTCTCTCCCCTTTATCTCCTTTCTAATCATCCCACCCATAGGCTGTGAGCCACGCGATGGCAGTGGGGGCATGGGCACAGATATCTTTTCTGCACCTTTAAGATCCCCATCCGCAATGGCAATCGGCTTTACCCTCCTCCAGAAGCTGACCAGATCATAGGCAGAGATGGTGACCGATACCGGCAGTGTGGCAGAAGAGTTCTCTCACAGGTCAGCAAGAGTGTGATAGCTTGGTTTCCCTCCGTTAGGATGTTGTGAGCTTAATAATGAAAAACGTCCCTTGGACTTCTGGAGCCCTGGCTGTGTATGTGGCAGGGTACCATATCCCATGGTCCTGGGCACCAGCAACCTCCCACCAGCGCTTCGGCACTGGGTGCCACTTCACTTCTGGGCTCTGCTCGCGCCGTTGGTGGGTTTGCCGAGCGGTGTCTGGGCTGCAGCCGCAGGCAGGGGTGTGCCGAGTGCGTTACCGGCGATATGGAGCGCGGAGCACAGCGATGGCTCCAGTGCCGTGACGCGGGCGGGCTTGCGTGCAGCACAAACGTGTCTGTTGCCGGTGGCAGAAAAAGTCTGATGGCATGGCAGGACAGTGCCACAGGGACAGGGCGCTCTGGTAACAGCTGCTCTCCGGTCGGTTTCTTGCCCCTCCTTTCTGCCCGCACTCCTGAAGTGGCACTCACTCCTCCGCCAGATTCTCCCCGCTCTCCATCCTTACGGGATGATCCGCTGGGCAGTGCCCACAGCACATCAGCTGCGGCTTTTGAGCTTTGCTTGGCTTTTATCTGTTTTAAACTGTGCAATACCAAACACCAGGTTGTTTAAAGGTGTCCTAAGTTATAATATTGGGGTTTATTCCATTACTACCTGGAGCTGCAATTCCTTTTTCTTCCCTTATCTCGTGACTCAGAGATAAGTCCCTCAAGGAGGACCTATTGTTTTGGCCACTTAACTGATAAGATCACAGCATTCTATTGTGAGATGCCACACCCAGAGGGAAAGAGCCAAATGATGTCCCTCCAGGAGGACCCATTCTTTTAGCCACATGACTGATAAAATCACAGCATTCTATTGTGAGATGCTCCGCCCAGAGGGAGGAGCCAAATGATGCCATCAAGGATATAAGCGGGGTTGTGCAGACAGCAAGCAGATCCCCTCTTCCAAGAGGAACAGCTGAGATATTCTCTTCACTGGACCTCCAGAGGGAAACTACATCAGTCTACAGGACCACTGCTTGGACAGAACCATATCTGCTACCACTGCCCTAGCCAGCAAGTGTCAGGTTGTATCTCAAACTCTGCCAGTTGTTCTTCTTTTGTGCTATTCTATATATTTAGTTCTTCTTTCCCTTTTTCCTAGTAAATTCTATTTCTGGCTTAGAGCCTCTCACTGGTTTTGCTCTTCAAACCAGGACACTTATTCTCTCTCTTTTCCAGGAAGGCCAACTCAGCTCTCCTGTGGGGACACCGACACCAACCTATAAATGGCCTCAAAACGGTACTCACAGCCTGCAGACCCTGTGATTCTCAAGAAGCTGCCTCGTCTGGAGCCTGCCACCGGCTTCCTGCCCTGGCAAATCCCAGGCACATGCAGCCCTGTGCCCCACCTTGGCTCTGAAAGTCATTTCAGCTACACGGGCTCCTACTTTGCCTGCCCACTGCAGAGCCCCAAGGGCCCCGAGCAGCCCCCAGCTGGCTGGAGCCCCACGGCCGCCTACCTACACTACGGCCCCGGTGCCCTGAGCCAGCCCGTGCCAGCTGAGGGACCACTGCAGAACTTCCTGCTGTGCCCACCAGAGAGCCTTGACACCAGGCTGCAGCCCCTGGACAGCTGGAAGAGCAAGGACAGCCTGATAAGGCAGGAGAAGCTGATGCCCAGAAAGAAGCTGAACAGCCCCAGGTGCCCCTTGGCAGTGAAGAAGCCGGTGGTGGTGAAGAAGGCAGTTCCTCTAGCAGTCCCCAAGCCAGTGTACGGTGCCCCCACCTCCTTCTTGGCTCCCAGGATGGCTCTGCTACTCGGGAAACAAGCAGAGAGCCTGCAGCAGCGACCAGGGAAGGTAAACTGGGCCCTGCCCCCGGCCACCCACCCTCTGCACCCAAGCAAACCCCACAGGAGCAATCCCTGCACCAACCACAGCCTCCTGCTGCCCCCCTCCAGCCTGGCCCTACCTTCCAGGGAGCAGCTGAGCTCCCCCACTGCCTTACCCCACTACTGTGTCACCTTTGATAAGCACGGGCCACCCCCCAGCACCCCGTTCCTGGAAGCAAGTTATCCTTCTGCCCAGAGTCAGAAGAAGATGCCAGAGGTCCCCTGGCCCAAGCTCCAGCTGCCTGACAGCAGCTCAGTGATGCAGGAGATGACAGCAATGTGCTACCCACCCCACCCATACCTGCTCTCACCCCACAGAGCTGGCCCCCTCTACCACTGCCCAGCTCCCACTGTGGGGGAGCCCAGTGCCCTACCCAGCTTTGGCTACGTGGCAAGCAGGGAGCTCTTTCCCAGCATCTACCTAAAGCCCCAAGATCCCAGCAGTTATTTTCCCAGCCCCTTGGAGCCCCACGTGCCAAGGACAGTGGGTGCCAGGCTGGGGGCGGCGCTGAGGGATGCTGAGCCAGCCAGGGATGCTGAGCTGCCCAGGAACACCGGGTACCCAGGGTTTGCTGTCAGCCTGGGCGATGCATCCACGTTCCACGCCTCCTTTCCCGGCACGGAGCCGGGTGGTGAGCAGCACGGGGCAGACAGTCCGCAGTGGCGAGCAGCACCGAGGCACAGCAGCGCTTTCCAGCCTGTCTGCACCCCAGAGAGGCTTTCTGGGGGCTCCAGTGGGCTGGCTGAGACATTTCCCGAGAGAGGAGGGAGCTGGGAGAAACCCAGGCAAAGGGAGGAGGGGCACCAGTACGAAGGGAGGAGGAACAGCAGCCCGGCCCCTCAGGACACCCCCCATGGGGGACCAGGGGAAGGAAATGCCTGCAAGGTCAAGGATGCAGCCAAGGACCTCATCCGCCCTTCTCTGTCCGTGACCCCCGTCAAAGGGCTGGAAGAGCTGAGGGACACCAAGGCATTGTCATCCTCCCCACCAATGCCTGTGATCCACAACGTCTTCAGCCTGGCACCCTGCCAGGAGTATCTGGAGAGGGCCAAGGTCACAGACCTCATTCTGTTCTGCAGGAAGCATCTGTGGGAGGACTCCTCACCCCAAAACACGGGTGGCAGCCAGGAGCCTGCTGCTGTCAGAGATGTCTCAGTGGTGTCCAGCCTGAGGTCAGGCAGTGATGCAGAGCAGAGCCAAGAGGAAAGTTGTTATGGGAGCATCCCTAAAAAGCCAAAGGCTGAGACCCAAGAGCTGGAGTCTCAGGAGGGGAGCCCTGACAGGGTGGGCACTGAGGAGCCATCCCCTAAGGAAATGGTGCTGGACCTTAGCTTCAAGAAGAGACTGGTGGAAGCTCGGGACACCCAGAGACCCCCTGGCTTTGCCGAGGGGACACTGGACCGAGCGGATAAGGAGGAGAAAGAGGCTGCAGAAGGTAAGGTGGGGTTGCATCTCACAATTGGATGATGTAATCTTATCAGTCATGCAGTGACACTCAATGGCCCATTAACAGAAGATATCTCCCCAGAGAGAGGATGGGTCATGGAAGAGATAAGGAACACTGCCCTGCCTGGTTTTAACAGATAGTGACAGAATACATGCTTTTGGTGACATCTTGCATTGCAGTCTAAAACAGTTAAATACAACTTTTCTATATTGTTAGTTTGAATGGTGTTTTGCTAATCCACAGCTTTGCAAAGTGCCTGGCAAAGTTTTTCTGGACAAATCACTTACCATGTACCAAGCCATAGATTGCTGAAGTTAAGTGGAAAAAAACCGCATTTCCTCTAAAACCTCTAAATAGCTGAACACCCTTAAAAGGTGCTACAGTGTTTACTGACGGCTCTGGGAAAATAGGAAAAGCCCTTGTGACATGGAAAGAGGAAGGCGAGTGGCAAATGTTGGAGGGTCATGAAAATGGATCACTGCAGTTAGAACGGTGTGCTGTAGCTATGGCTTTCCAAAGTTTTCCCCACATTCCTCTAAATGCCGTGACTGACTCTGCCTATGGTGCTGATATCACACAGAGATTAGATCCAGCACTACTAGAGGAAATCGACAGTGCAAATCTATCTGACTCCCTAAAAACCCTGCACCATACCATACTGGCCAGAACTTGCCCTATTACATGCTACACCTCAGAAGTCACAACAAAGTTACCATATTTCATCACAGAGCGCAGTGCTCGAGCAGACCGGCTAGCTGGCTCTGCTTGGACAGCACCACAGCCAGACATGCCAGCACAAGCAAAGGCATCACCTGATTTCTTTCACCAAGGTGTTCTGGCCTTACAAGGGCAATCCCAGCTGTCAGACACAGAGGCTCATAACATTGTTAGCACCTGCACTGACTGCCAAGGCCACACTGCACCACTGCAGATGGGGATGAACCCTCGTGGACTACATGCTTTGCAAGTCTGGCAAAGTGATATCACACACATCCCTGAATTTGGATGTCTAAAAGATGTACATTTACCCATTAATACTTTTTCATCAGCAATATGGGCTACAGCACACACAGGCAAAAGGGGTCAGGATGCCATCACACATTGGCGTTCAGCCTCTGCTGCTTTAGGTATCCCCTTCCCCTGTCCATCAAAACAGACAATGGTCCTGTTTGCACTTCACAGAAAACAAGACACTTCCTACAGCTCTGGAGTGTGTCACACCCCACTGGTATTCCCAAACCAGCACAGGACAAGCCATAGTGAAAAGAGCACATGGCACTTGAGAATGGAAACTTGAAAAACCAAAGGGCGGAATGTGTTGTGAATCCCCACAGGGCGGAGTAGCTAAAGCTATCTATACACTAAATCATTTGAGAGTATTAGAAAAGTCGCAGAACCCAGTCATTTTAAATCACTTTCTATCACTACAATCTGGCAATGATCAAACCCAAGGTAATGGTGCGAGACCTTCTCACCAATAGCGGGGGAGGCACGTGGGATCTCATCACCTGTAAGGGCGGGGACATGCGTGTGTTTCAACAGACACAGGAACGCATTGGGTACCTGCCACATGTGTCCCTCTGTGGCTGTTGAGGTAGGGACAGGAATGAAGAGACTCCATCGTCAGAAGGCAAAGAACGAACTTTATTAACAAGTAGCGTTCCTCTTTTATAACCAGGATCCCTAAGGTGAAATATCATTGGTCTCAAAGTGAAAACCTTTCACACGATTGGTACACTGGACTTAGATCAGTACAGCACAACATATCGATAAACAATATGAACGGAAAGCAAGATAATACATTTTTTACATTCCTCCTGGACAGTTTCCCAGGCTTAGCCTGGCAGAAATCTTTCTCTTTTTCTCTTTGACTGAACTTAGAATATCCACATTTCTCCTGCCTGGGGCCACAAGCTGCATTCTCCAATAGCTCCTCAAGAGATGTGGTGGAGCCATGTGCAGAACAGTGATGGAGACAACTTGTTCACCTCCCTCACGGACATCTGGGACGATTGAAGCTATGGCTCATTTCAGGACTCTATGTGCTTACAAAATGTTTTTCTAGAAGTTGGGTATTTTCTAATGGCCCTAAGGTTTAAGTGGTTTCATTTTTAAGTGGTAAGTTGTAACTCTAAGTAGTTAACCTGTGGCCTGTTAGCCTGAAGGATTATGATCTTGCCTAAGAGCTCCTGGAAGTGAATGCTACAACTCCAGGGGTCCATGAGACACATCTCTGGCTGAGGGGTTCTACGCTTGTCAAATTAGGTAAAAGGCCTCCTTCAAATTAGAGCCCTGCTGCCTTCTGTCACCCTGGCTGCAAAAGGCCCTTGCAGGTAGGATAACAGAGAACACTTTGCAATTGTAATAAGAAGGAAAGGAGGAATTGTCACAGTACAGCTAATCTGTAACTGGACAAGGTAACACAAATCCAATTCAGCTGGCCTGGTTTTTTCCAGTGCCGATGCGCTCTTCTCCCTTCTGCCTTTCCCTTGCCCCGGCTAGCCCTGGGGAGAAGGGGCGTGGGCAGATTTCCAGCGCTTCCCACTTAACCTCGCAGGCTTTGGGCAGCGCTGTCGGAGTTCGGAGAGCAGTCAGCGACCCCACGGCGATTTAATGAAGAGAGTCTTTCTCCAGGGGGCGAATTCTGTTTTATTGTAATCCAGCGGGGAAAACAATAATTCGAAGGGAACCAGACGTGCCACGCCTGCGTTTGCCGGAGCGGCGTGAGTGGGGGGAGCGCGCTGGAGCCAGCCAGGAGAAAGAGTGGAGCGTGCCAATCGAATGAACTAAATACGGAACGGGGGAGAACCGGAGCAGCCAATGGGGTAAAGCCACAGGGGGTTTGAGGGTAGTGGGATACGGGGGTACATCCAAAGAATGACGGGCAGGGGAAGGGTCCCAGGTCCTCTGCCTATCACCCGGCGTCCCGGGTGGAAGATTCTAGGTGGGGGGGAAGGGACGCTGAGTGACAGACAGGCATCTGGGGTAAACAAGGTGACTCGGCATTTTTGGGGACAACGGACCCGCGGGGAAAGACGGGAAAACCCAGGGTGAACCGTTACAGGACCGGGGGTACATGGAACAAACCTATACCTAATACAAATGTAATAAGCATAAAAAGCACAAATCTACATCTCCCTCTTTTTTATTTAAAAAGAAAAGAACGGAAAATAACTTAAACGGGGGATTTGCAGTCCTGCTCCCCATCGTCGAACCAGATGTCCTCTGGGTGTTCTTTTTGGTTCTTTTCTGGATGTTTGGCATTGAGCGGCTCCCTGCTTGCCTCTGATGGGGCAGCGAGGACGGCGTGGTTGATATGAATGGTGGTGTTGATGGCTTTTAAATTTGAATTTTTAACAACACTAAAACTAATACTAAGAACAATGAGTGCTAACAGCAACACAAGTCCAGTTTCCAAAATGGATTGGATCCAACCGTGAGACCCCATCCTTCAAAAGCGACCTCAGCCAGTCACTTGTGAGAGGGATGAAGCTCATTGACGCTGACATTGTGGGTTGGGTCCTGGGCAAGGTGAATGTCTGAAAAACAACTGAAACGTAAATTAGCACTCTAGGGAGGGGAGATCTAAATCAAAAGGGAAGAGCGAGTCTAGGGAATTGGATGGGGAAAGGGAAGGCTCTGAGAGGGAAAGTGTTGAACTGGAAAGGAAAGGGGGAGACTTTCTCCGTCGTCGGAGGGCTGCATGCCTCACCTCAGGATCTTCTTTCTTGTTGGTCTGGTGTTTAGGTACATATGGCCGGACAAATTTGGATGGGACCCATCTCAGGCCTGAGGGCGTGGACACGCAAGCGTATCCCCGTCCCCAAGTGACTAACTCATGGGGTCCTTCCAGCTGCCAGGTCTCAGGATCTTTAATGAGCACTGGCGGTTTCTCCCTGACCTTGCTCTCCTCGTAGTTGCCAAAGTGCCTGGCGATTGGCGGGTTGAGGATTTCAAAAGAACAATTCAAGAAATTCAATGTGAAGAGGGCTCTCGCGAGTCGAACTTGGGGGGACTCAACCTTCATAGTTAGTGTTTGTTGTTTTAGCATACTCTTAAGACTCTGGTGAGTCCGCTCCACCACGGCTTGGCCTGTCGGGGAATATGAGATGCCGGTTTTATGCTCTATTCCCCATTGCTGCAGGAAGCTGGCGAACTCCTTGGACGTGTACCCAGGGACATTGTCCATTTTTATTAATTTTGGGACTCCCAGCATAGAGAAAGCCTGTATTAAATGTTTTTCGATGTCTTGGGCTTTCTCCCCTGCATGGGCAGAAGGAAAGATTGCCCCAGAGAAAGTGTCCACGGAGAAATGGACATACTTCATCCTCCCAAAGGAATGGATGTGAGTAACGTCCATCTGCCATACCTCGCAGGACTTTAGACCCCTAGGGTTTGCCCCTGCGCTCACTGATGGTAAGGGGAGCGATTTACAGGATGGGCAGGTGGCTATAATGGCTCTGGCCTGGTCACGGGTGAGGTGGAATTGCCAGACCAGACCGGGCGCATTGTGGTGGTAGAATTGGTGGCTGATCTTAGCTTGCTGGAACTTATCTGGGAGCAGCGCTATCTGTGCCGGGGCGGCAGCGAGAGAGTCGGCATGCCGATTGCCCTCGGCCAAGAATCCTGGCAGGTTGGTATGTGACCTGATATGCATCACATAAAAGGGTTGCTCTCGGTGGGAGACTAACTTAATCAGTTTTGAGAGCAACTTGTGCAGGGCCTCGTTGGACACACCCTGCAGGACACCATCCTGCGCTCTAGACACTACACCAGCTACGTACACCGAATCGGTTACCAAATTGAAAGGTTCAGAGAACCGCTCAAAAGCTCTAACGACAGCGGCCAACTCAGCTATTTGAGGGGAGCCTTCCACCTCAACAATATCTGTCTCCCACTGCTGAATCTGAGGATCTTTCCAAGTCACTACGGACTTGTGAGAACTTCTGGATGCGTCTGTAAAAACTGTTAAGGTCTGGAGTGGCTTTTTGCTCTGAATTTGTTTGATGGATAATGCAAATTGAATTTCTGATTCGAAAATTTTGTGGGCCAGTCTCAAAACTGAAATTTTGCCTGTGTAGCTGTCTAGAGAGAACTGAAGAGATTCATTTTCCTGTAAAAGGTGTTCCAGCATGGCCTTGGTGAATTGGCCCGATTCCAATTTGATTGGAATGTGAATGCATTCGAAGTCACATCCACCTAACTCCCAGATCCATGCTCTTGCTTTGCGGATCAGTTCTGCTACTAACTCTTGTGGCCTTGTTATTCTCTTGGACTGATGGTGACTTAGGAAGACCCATTCTATGATGGAGAGTGGGTCCCTTCGGCCCTGGTCCTTGCCCTTCCTTACGGTGTCTGTCCATTGAAATATAACACCATGGAGGTGTGGCAGTCTGCCCAATATGATGAATTTAAAGGGCAGGTCCGGATCTTACCGGCAGACATTGTCTCCTGGACCTTATTCAAAGCAGCCTGGGCCTCTGGGGTGAGTTCCCTGGGAGAACTCGGCTCTTCCCCCGCTTTCAGTAAATTGAAAAGAGGGGCTAGGTCTCTGTTTGTAATACCTAACCATGGCCTCACCCAGTTCAAAGAACCACACAGCTGCTGGACGTCAGCTAGGGTCCGAATTTTATTTTTGATGGCCAATTTTTGCGGAACAATGGTCCGCTTGTTAATTTCCAAACCCAGGTACTTCCAGGGTGGCATCTTTTGAATTTTGTCCTCTTGCAGCTCAAACCCTGCAGCAATCAACGCATCGGTTGTCAGGTTAAGCGCGTGTGTAAGGAGATCACCGTTGGGAGCACAAATTAAGATATCATCTATATAGTGCTGGATGATCACGCCCTCGGTGGCTGCACGGACGGGGGTCAGCAATGAAGCTACGTACCGCTGGCAGATGGTGGGCGAGCATTTGAGGCCCTGAGGCAACACTCGCCAATGGTAGCACTCAACTGGGGCTTCTCAGTTGGTGGAGGGAACTGAGAAGGCAAAACGCAGCACGTCTTCAGGGTGTAGGGGAATGTGGAAGAAACAATTTTTTATGTCAATAACAGCCAATTCCCAATCTTTTGGCAACATTGTGGGGGACGGCATCCCTGGTTGGAGGGGACCCATATTTTCAATCACATTGTTGATGGCACGGAGGTCGTGAAGGAGCTGCCATTCGTCTTTGCCAGGTTTTTTCAGGACAAAGACGGGGCAATTCTAAGGAGATGTTGTTTCTTGGATATGCCCCTTGGCAAGTTGCTCTGCCACGAGCTTTTGGAACGCTTTTAATTTTTGTTTATTGAGCGGCAACTGCTCTACCCAGATCGGAACATCAGAAAGCCAATTCAACTTTTGGGTAGGACGCTCCTCAGTGACCTCTGCCCGAAAAACCTGAGGGTTTGGAATGCTTAATGTGACCCTCCACTGGGCCATCAGGTCCCTTCCCCACAGGGGCTCCGTGTAATCTAAAACAAACGGACGTAGGTAAGCTGATTGTCCGTTTGGCCCCTGAAATTTAACGATGTTTTTTGATTGCTTTGCCAATTGTGCCCCTCCTACACCTTGAATTTGTCCAGCCACATCTTGCAACTCCCAACGCAATGGGCAATCCCGTGAGGGAATGACCGTGACGTCTGCCCCGGTGTCCAAGAGGCCGTTAAGCCACTTGTGCTCACCACCTTTCCACATGTAACATGGGATTTTGGGTCTTTCCTTCCCAAGTACCTGGGCCTGACACACCTCATAGATTTTCTCAGCAGTCTTCATCCATAGATCTTCTGGGTAGACGGGAGGCCCAGATACAGGTATTGCTTGGGCGATGATTTGCCCTTTGGGAAGGAAGACTGGCTGGTGAGCACAGTGCAGCCACAGCACCAGGTGTTTGGGGTTTGCAGATGTTAAGTTGAATGCAATAGTGATCTTGAGTGGCAAGTATTTTGTGTCCCCAAGGATGATGTACTTACTGTGGAGTCTCCTCCAGGGCCCTGGGTCCTGTGTGTCTACCGTGACAAAATGCCAATTGCTATCCTTGAGTAGCAGAGGTTCGGTCAGGGCCAACCTGTATGGAGAGAAGTTGAACTGGGTGTTAAGGATGGGCCTGGGATGGTTGGGGTCCCGACCAAGCCATGCCTACAAGATGAAATTCCCGACTCCCCCCACGCAGGCTGGTTCACCAGCTCTAGTTCCCCTATTGTCCAATCCAGTAATGTCATGTCTGGTATTAGAGTTCTTGTCCTCAGGTGGGTATGCTAATGTGTTGTCCCTCCTGCCCCCTGATGTTATGTTTCCCACCAAATTTGTGTCCTCACGCAGGGAGGGACTGCACTGGGAAATTAGTTTTTTGATTGTCCCCCTGGGTTGGAGGCACCTTGCCCTTGCTGTTGGTTTTTAAAACGTAAGAAGTCCTCTTTGAGAGGGTAATGAGATGCCCAGTGTCCTTTCTTATTGCAGAGGTTGCAGGGTTTTCCCAGGTGGTAACCTTTGGGGGGTGGCCCTGAGAAGCGGTGCGCAGGAGCCGGGGTCATGGATGGCATGTGGGCTTCGGTGATGGAGACCCTCCTTGACGGCGTTCGGGGCGTCCCCTGAAGATCCTTTGATGGCAAGGTGACCTTTCGCGCGCACACGTCCAGCATGTCTTGGAGTGTTGGCTCTGGGTCGAGGGGCAGGCTCAGCATCGCCTGTCGGCAGGCCTTATTGGTGTTCTGCAGGGCGATTTGCTTCACCATGCCTTGCCTCAATCCCTCCTCTGGAACCTGTGCTTCAGCTGCCCTGCACAACCTGTCTATAAAACTAATGAAAGATTCCCGTGTCTCCTGCTTAAGAGAGAAACAGTTAACAACAGGACCACTGGGTCTTAACTTAAAAAATGCTTTTTGTGCCACCTTGGCACTTGCTGACAGTGCCCCCCTTGGGATCTTTTCGGCCTGCGTTGCTGCCACGTCCCAATCCCCCATCCCGCACAGATGATCAATGGACAACATGCCCCCATCGGTGTCGAAGGAGGTCTCGCCATTGGCCCAAAGGTGGGGTAATACATCTCGTACTTCCTGCCTCCATGCGGACTCCCATACCAAAAACTCAGCTTGAGTAATCAAGCACGAAAAGAGAGCGCGCATGTCAGCGGGGACATACTCGTTGGAGGAAAGTGTGGCTTTTAACAGCCCCCTAAAGTATTCACTTTCCCGGCCAAACTCCTTTTGGGCTTTGCAGACATCCCTGATTACCGACTGTGGTATTGGAGTCCACTGTGCGAGGGGTCTGCCCCTCTGCCGCGGTGTATAGGTGACCGGCGCAGCAGAAAAGGCAAGCAGGGTTTCCAGGTCGCGGCTTCCCCCCTTCCCCCCCCCTCGGAAACCGAGGCGTGGGAACCGAGGGCGGAGGCAGGACCAGGGCTAGGGGGTGTGGCTGGTGTTACATCACCCCTAGGGGTGGGGTCAAAGGGAGGACTGCTGAATGATTCATTAGGGGAGGTGCCTGAAGGGGGTGGAGAGGAGGAGTGGGTGGAGAAGTCACGGGGGTGGAATGGGTTGGCCGTAGGGCAAAAGGGGTTGTTGGGAGACAAAACACAGGGGGAGGGGGATGCCATGTGGTCCCCTCTATCTTGTGCCCTGGGGAGGGAAGGGAATCATTTTGGGAAAGGTCTGGGGAAGGTTGTGGAGAGGGATTTGGGGTCTTAAAACTTACAACTTTACTACTATGGGGCAGGGCTGAACAAAGAGAGGGGCTTTGGGGATGGGAAGAGTGCAGGGCGATGCCAGCACTGCCCTGCGAGGGAACCCGGAGGTGAACAAAGAGGCCAGAGTCTGCCTGCGGCAGCTGCCGGGATGCCCGTCTGGGAATCCCCGAGCTAGGAAGAGAGGAAGAGGGGAGGGGGCTTGGGGGGCTGCGTTCGCCTTTGCGTGGCTCTGGCTTCCCTTCGCTGTTATTTTTGACAATATTTCTCATTTGGATTGCCAGATGGATGAAAATTGAGAGGGAGGGGTCCTCTTTTTGGACGATTTCCCTTCCAACTCGGTCCCAGAATTGAATTTGGTATAAATTTGCCTGCGATATGTCCTGGAAAGACTGCAGAAGCCACCGGGTGAAGCGTTTAACACCAGATTTTTAAAATCTTTTTCCTCCCCCAACTAAAATTCCTAGAATTTGAACATAAATTCTCTGCTGCGACACTGACAATTTAGCACCCATCCTGTAGATTTTAAACTTCACAACTGGTAAAATAAAAAGAGAAAATAGAAGACCTGTTTCAGACACTGGGTAACCTGTGCTTACACGCTCCCTGCCGCGGGAGAACAAAATGTGGGATCTTATCGCCCCCTTGTGAGAGAAAGAGAAACCCACCCCAAAAGGAGCAAGGTGTGCCCAGCCCTGGGGGACCCCTGTAACTTACCACGGGTCCAGCGAAGTCCGAAGGGGAAACGAAAAGTCCAGCTGCGAAGTTTTCACCGTGAGTGGACCGAACTCCGGCGGTGAAAACCGGAGCTGCCAGTCCAATCCTTCCAGAAACGCAGGGCTCGCTAAAACGAAACCTGAGCTTGTGGAAGGTGTTGTAATGTCCACGAGGTTAAATCCATCAGTCTCTCGGGGCTTGGTGGTCCTCCGTCCGTGTGCTTGAAGCTCTCAAGCCGCACGTTTGGGTGCCACAACTGCGGTATGCTCTCTTTCCCCCCCCTTATCCCAGCTAGCTCCAAGGCGAAAGGGGAGCGCAGGCAGCTTCCGTTCCACCCGCTGAGCCCTCGCGGGCTTCGGGCAGGGCTGCGTGGGTCTGAGAGCAAGCGGCGGGTCCCACGGCAAATAAAAGAAGAGGGTCTTTTCTCCTGGCGGGAAGAATTCTGTTTTATTACAGCCCAACGGGGAAAGCAATAACCGAAGGGGCCACGGCTTGCCGCGCCGGTGTTTGTCTGTGCCACGCTGCCGAGCAGGCGGGGCGGAGTGGCGCACGCCAGAGCCGGCCGAGAGAAGCAACGGCTGCTCAGGCGGGGCGGCGACAACGCGCAGGTGCCTGCCAGGAGAAAAGCCGCAGGCGTGCCGCGCCCGCGGATTAAGTACGGGACAGGGGGAAACTGGGGCAGCCAATGGGGTAACGCCACGGGGGGTCAGAGGGCAGTGGGGTGCGGGGGTACATCCAATGAAGGGGCGGACAGGTGGAGGGTCCCAGGTCGTCTGCCTATCGCTCGGCGTCCTGGGTAAAGGATTCCAGATGGGGGGAAGGGATGCTGAGTGACAGACAGGCATCTGGGGTAAACACAGTGACTTTGAAATTTCTCGGGGACAACAAACCACGGGGAGAGATGGGAAGACCCGGGGGGTCGTTACAGAGTGCGGGGAGTACATGGAACGAACTTATACATAATACAAATGTGATAAAACATATAAAAACACAACTCCACAGGGCTCACGATGTGGAGGGACTCAGGGGCCCCCACTGGCTCAGCCCAGGCTGCATCCCTGAGCACCCCAGACTCTCCTGCCCAGTTTCTGATGCTCAGACACCCACCAGCACCCTCTTCCCAGGCTGTCAGCTGGGGAGTTTGTGGAGCCTGGGATGTGCTCCTGTGGTGGCATCCTGGACACTGGATCCAGCCTGCAGTGATGGGACAGAGGGGCTGGGCACAGCGCTCGTGGCTTGTTGCAGGCAGAAGAGGGCAAGTGCATCAGGATTTGGGGACCCTCCAACCCCTGGGAGATCCCGTTATGCCCACACTGGGACACAGAAACAGAAGCAGGGCATGTCTGGAAACAAGCAAAACTCTTTTAAACCAGGTGAGGCAACTCTTCATATTCTTACAAAGAAATTAAATAAAGGGAAGGAACTTTTTTTCCTGGAACCATATATATGTACAAAACCAACATTATTTACAAACATTGCTTTCTGAATCACTGTGTACAGGCATGGAGTGGTGGGGGGGAGTGAGGAGAAGAGCAGCATACCCCTTACCCATCCCATCCACAGCCACCCCATCCCCACAATAAAACAGGAGGGCACCCCCAGAAAACCCCCAGTAGGACACACACCTTTTGGCTAAAATAAGTACAGTCTGGGTAGGGTCATTGCTACCCATCTCCCCCACCCCATCTTCTTAGTTTAAAATAAATATCCCCTGTAGTGAAATGAAACTTGAGTAACCCTTGTTTTGTTCCTCCATGTCCTGCAGCAGCTTGAAGAACACCTGAGCAATGAGTTTTTAAGGCCTCTGCTGTGTACCCTGCTGCAGCCCCCAGGACAAGGGGCTGTCCCTTAGTCCTGGGATGCCAACATCCCTCCTGGCATGCCCGTAACCCTTTGGGATGAAAGGATCCCTCCTTCCAAGGTCTGGCACCAAGGTGGTCCCTAAACGTGCATCTACCATGTTCTCCTTTGGGACACGATCTGGGATGCAAAGCGATTTGGTTTTCTTTTCTTTAAGAGTCTTTAAATCTTGCAGCTTTTTAGTTTAAATAAAAAGACACATATAAATTACAGTATTTAAGGAAAAAAAGAACCCAAAACACATGACCTGAAGGCAGCAGCTCCTTATAAAGGTAAATCCAGAACATTTGTAAAATGTCTTCATTTATGATAACAAAAATCTTAGTTTGAGACTATGGAAGTCATCATTTCCTTGCCCTTGCTGCTGTGCCAGGTCTTTGTGGCACTATAAAGGTGAAAATGCCAGAGGAAGGGGATGGTTATTGGGAATGGCGTGGATAAAGCAGGAGGGGGCATTCAGAGAGGAGGAGGTGGGATGTCATCCCTGCAGTCCTTTTTTCCAAGGCTGGTGACGGTGCTGTAGCCATTTCCATGCTCCTCTTGCTCCAGCTCCTCTGGAACTCCAGCCATTCCCACTCAGCTCACCAGGGCAGTCATGGATGAAGGCAGGGCATGCACTGGAAGATGATCCACTCAAAGAAAAGCAGCTCCAGCTGCTGTGAGGGGCTCGAGCCCATGTGCGGGCCTGGATAACCCTCCAGCAGCGTCCCTCTGTGTGTCCCTGGAGCACCACAGAGCTGTCCTCCACCTGAGCAGCATCCCCAGAGGGTCCCTAGCAAGGTATCAGCATCCTGGAGGGGCCGGATGCAGGTGGGAGCTGAGCAGCTGCCTGCAGGGCTGCTGGTGGTCTCAGCATCCATGGCTCTGGGGACTCAGGACCTTCCCATTCCCATCACCGTTTGGCTGTTGCCCTTGGCACATTCCTCAGTGCCTCCTTTCCCCTGATTTGTCCATGGCTGTCACTTTGTCATCAGTTTTCAGTGCCTCCATGCCAGGGCTACCTGGGAGAGGAAGGAGTGGTTAGGGAGGGCAGATCCTCACATCCCGAATATTCCCTGCTCCAGCCCAGCCCAGGGAGCAGTGCCTCCCCAGCCAGCTCCAGCTGCTCATCATCACATGAAATCCACACACACACCTCCACAAAACAACAAAACAATCCCATCAATTCCTACAAACCCATGTGGAAGAGGAGTTACCTACTTGGAAGGCTGGCCAGAATCTGAGCTTAAACCTGGAAGAAATAAAGTTGCTGTTAATGGCCTTGAGCAGACACAAAAGGTTATCTGGACAGAGCAGTGAAGTCACCAGCTGGATGGGACAGCCATGGGTGTCAGGTCTGACACTGCGCCCTTGGATGGGCAGAAGTGGTCTGGAACTGTCTGAAACCTCCTCAATACCCCCAGGATGAGTTTTCTCCCTTCCAGCTCAAACTTGCCCCCTCCACAGCCCACAGAGGAAAAGCTGGGCAGAACCCTCGGTAGGACAGGGATGCTGAGGCACCTTTGGATGTTCCCCAGCAGCAGCAGCACCTGGAGGGCAAGCGCAGCTGGAACATCCCTGGGAGAGCCCCAGGGACCCATCCCCAGGAGATGCCGGGCTACCTACGGAGCTGCTGCCGGATGGAGTTGTGCCAGTGGAGGTTGAGCAGGTCAGGGTAGATTTCAGGAAGCTGCTTGATCGCCAGGAGCTTCAGCATTCGGTAGGTGCAGCTCTTCAGCTCCAGGTCCCTCAGGTGCCTCTCCTCCGAGAGGGTGGTGGGACGCAGCTCCACCTTGTGCTTCTGCAGCACTTGGTCCACTAAGCTCCCAGGCAGCGTTGGGAAGAGCTTCTCCTTCACCACATGGATGGGGATGAAGATGGCTCCCGCCCGGACGACATGGGGGAAAGGGCAAGCGGACATGAAGGTCTTCAGCTGGGAGAGCAGGTCGGTGAGGAGCCTGGCTACGTCCTGGAAAGCCAGCCATATCTCCTTGCCGTTGCTGGGCTTCTGAGGAATGGGAGCCTTGGAGCCGTTCTTGGGGCTGGGCAGGGATTTGGGCATCTCTCCCAGCTCTTCTGCCAGCTCAGCTTTCTTCAGCCACTCCTGCAGGAGCTCCGGGGAGGAGCGGGACACTGAGCCTGAAATGGTGTCACAGAGCAAGGTGTGCAGGGAGGTGAAGTACTGCCCCGGGGGGGTCTGTGAGGGAAGAACACCAACCTTCTGGACCACCAACACCTTCTCCTCCACTGGAGTTGAGGGGGCATTGGAAACCAAGATGTGGGGAGGGTTTGGGGCCAGGATGATGCTGAGCTGGGGGCCAGACTGTGGGAACAGGGGGGTGAGGGATGGAGAGAAGGCTGAGTGAGCTGGTGTGGGGGTGCTGCTGCAGGGGCTGGGCTGGGGGGCTTTTGAGCTTCCATCCTGCTGGGTGGGCTCAGTGCTGGGTGGGAGGGAGGGCAGCAGTTTGTGTTTCTGGAACATGAAGTTGGATGAGCTCTGGAAGCTGCTCTGGTCCCCAGAGTCCGCCTCAGGCACCCAGGGCTGTGCACCCTCTCCCGACCCCACCTTACCTTCTGCAGCCTCTTTCTCCTTCTTATCCTCTCGGTCCAGTGTCCCCTCCGCAAAGCCAGGGGGTCTCTGGGTGTCCCCAGCTTCCACCAGTCTCTTCTTGAAGCTAAGGTCCAGCACCATTTCCTTAGGGAGTGGCTCCTCAGTGCCCACCCTGTCAGGGCTGCCCTCCTGAGACTCCAGCTCTTGGGTCTCAGCCTTTGGCTTTTTAGGGATGCTCCCATAACAACTTTCCTCTTGGCTCTGCTCTGCATCACTGCCTGACCTCAGGCTGGACACCACTGAGACGTCTCTGACAGCAGCAGGCTCCTGGCTGCCACCCGTGTTTTGGGGTGAGGAGTCCTCCCACTGATGGTTCCTGCAGAACAGAATGGGGTCTGTGACCTTGGCCCTTTCCAGATACTCCTGGTAGGGTGCCAGGCTGAAGACGTTGTGGATCACAGGCACTGGTGGGGAGGATGAGAAAGCCTTGGTGTCCCTCAGCTCTTCCAGGCCTTTGACAGGGGTCACAGCCAGAGAAGGGCGGATGAGGTCCTTGGCTGCATCCTTGATCTTGCAGGCATTTCCTTCCCCTGGTCCCCCATGGGGGGTGTCCTGAGGGGCCGGGCTGCTGTTTCTCCTCCCTTGGTACAGTTGCTCCTCCTCCCTTTGCCTGGGTTTCTCCCAGCTCCCTCCTCTCTCGGGAAATGTCTCAGCCAGCCCACCGGAGCCCCCAGAAAGCCTCTCTGGGGTGCAGACAGGCTGGAAATCGCTGCTGTGCCTCGGTGCTGCTCGCCACTGCGGACTGTCTGTCCCGTGCTGCTCACCACCCGGCTCCGTGCCGGGAAAGGAGGCGTGGAACGTGGATGCATCGCCCAGGCTGACGGCAAACCCTGGGTACCCGGTGTTCCTGGGCAGCTCGGCATCCCTGCCTGGCTCAGCATCCCTTAGTGCCGCCCCCAGCCTGACACCCACTGTCCTTGGCACATGGGGCTCCAAGGGGCTGGGAAAATAACTGCTGGGATCTTGGGGCTTGAGGTAGGTGCTGGGAAAGGGCTCCCTGCTTGCCACATAGCCACAGCTGGGTAGGGCACTGGGCTCCCCCGCAGTGGGAGCTGGGGGGTGGTAGAGGGGGCCAGCTCTGTGGGGTGACAGCAGGTATGGGTGGGGTGGGTAGCACATTGCTGACCTCTCCTGCATCACTTGGCTGCTGTCAGGCAGCTGGAGCTTGGGCCAGGGGACCTCTGGCATCTTCTTCTGACTCTGGGCAGAAGGATAACTTGCTTCCAGGAACGGGGTGCTGGGGGGTGGCCCGTGCTTATCAAAGGTGACACAGTAGTGGGGTAAGGCAGCGGGGGAGCTCAGCTGCTCCCTGGAAGGCAGGGCCAGGCTGGAGGGGGGCAGCAGGAGGCTGTGGTTGGCGCAGGGATCGCTCCTGTGGGGCTCGCTGGGGTGCAGAGGGTGGGTGGCCGGGGGCAGGGCCCAGTTTACCTCTCCTGGTCGCTGCTGCAGACTCTCTGCTTGTTTCCTGAGTAGCAGAGCCATCCTGGGAGCCAAGAAGGAGGCGGGGGCACCGTACACTGGCTTGGGGACTGCTAGAGGAACTGCCTTCTTCACCACCACCGGATTCTTCACTGCCAAGGGGCACCTGGGACTGTTCAGCTTCTTTCTGGCCATCAGCTTCTCCTGCCTTATCAGGCTGTCCTTGCTCTTCTGGCTGTCCAGGGGGTGCAGCCTGGTGTCAAGGCTCTCTGGTGGGCACAGCAGGAAGTTCTGCAGTGGCCCCTCAGCCGGCACGGGCTGGCTCAGGGCACCGGGGCCGTAGTGCAGGTAGGCGGCCGTGGGGCTCCAGCCAGCTGGGGGCTGCTCGGGGCCCTTGGGGCTCTGCAGTGGGCAGGCAAAGTAGGAGCCCGTGTAGCTGAAATGACTTTCAGAGCCAAGGTGGGGCACCGGGCTGCATGTGCCTGGGATTTGCCAGGGCAGGAAGCCGGTGGCAGGCTCCAGACGAGGCAGCTTCTTGAGAATCACAGGGTCTGCAGGCTGTGAGTACCGTTTTGAGGCCATTTATAGGTTGGTGTCGGTGTCCCCACAGGAGAGCTGATTTGGCCTTCCTGGAAAAGAGAGAGAGTAAGTGTCCTGGTTTGAAGAGCAAAACCAGTGAGAAGCTCTAAGCCAGAAATACAATTTACTAGGAAAAAGGGAATGAAGAACTAAATATATAGAATAGCACAAAAAAAGAATAACTGACAGAATTTGTGATACAACCTGACACTTGCTGGCTAGGGCAGTGGTAGCAGATATGGTTCTGTCCAAGCAGTGGTCCTGTAGACTGATGTAGTTTCCCTCTGGAGGTCCAGTGAAGAGAATATCTCAGCTGTTCCTCTTGGAAGAGGGGATCTGCTTGCTGTTTGCGAAACCCCGCTTATATCCTTGATGGCATCGTTTGGCTCCTCCCTCTGGGCGGAGCATCTCACAATAGAATGCTGTGATCTTATCAGTCATGTGGCTAAAAGAATGGGTCCTCCTGGAGGGACATCATTTGGCTCTTTCCCTCTGGGTGTGGCATCTCACAATAGAATGCTGTGATCTTATCAGTCATGTGGCTAAAAGAATAGGTCCTCCTGGAGGGACTTATCTCTGAGTCACGAGATAAGGGAAGAAAAAGGAATTGCAGCTCCAGGTAGTAATGGAATAAACCCCAGTATTATAGCTTAGGACACCTTTAAACAACCTGGTGTTTGGTATTGCACAGTTTAAAACAGATAAAAGCCAAGCAAAGCTCAAAAGCCGCAGCTGACGTGCTGTGAGCACTGCCCAGCGGATCATCCCGTAAGGATGGAGAGCAGGGAGAATCTGGCGGAGGAGTGAGTGCCACTTCAGGAGTGCGGGCAGAAAGGAAGGGCAAGAAACCAACAGGAGAGCGGCTGTTACCAGAGCGCCCTGTCCCTGTGGCACTGTCCTGCCATGCCATCAGACTTTCTCTGTCACCGGCAACAGACACGTTTGTGCTGCACGCAAGCCCGCCCGCGTCATGGCACTGGAGCCATCGCTGTGCTCCGCGCTCCATATCGCCGGTAACGCACTCGGCACACCCCTGCCTGCGGCTGCAGCCCAGACACCGCTCGGCAAACCCACCAACGGCGTGAGCAGAGCCCAGAAGTGAAGCAGCACCCGGTGCCGAAGCGCTGGTGGGAGGTTGCTGGTGCCCAGGACCACGGGACATGGTACCCTGCCACATACACAGCCAGGGCTCCAGAAGTCCAAGGGACGCTTTTCATTATTAAGCTCACAACATCCTAACGGAGGGAAACCAAGCTATCACACTCTTGCTGACCCATGAGAGAACGCTTCTGCCACACTGCCGGTATAGGTCACCATCTCTGCCTATGATCTGGTCAGCTTCTGGAGGCAGATAAAGCCGATTGCCATTGCAGATGGGGATCTTAAAGGTGCAGAAAAGAGAAAAGATATCTGTGCCCATGCCCCCACTGCCATCGCGTGGCTCACAGCCTACGGGTGGGATGATTGGTGCTGACACCTGACACCTGACACGTATGTTTCCCTAAATGACAGGTCCTCTCTGAACTGTGCCAGCCAGCCACCAAACACACACTATGGTCTCTGGCAGTAGCAAGGATGTTAGTGTTTCTTACTGCCAATGAGATGACACCTTCAGATATTAAACAGACAGTGAAGCTGCTTTGTCCCCCAGTTCAATGGATGATGTTTGAGTCCACCTGGCAGCGATATGCAGAGGATCAAGGGCAGCGCAATTTAGAGGTACCGCAGCAAGATCCACCCTTTGGGGCTGGGGTTTCTCAGCTTATGGGACTGCTCCCTTTTGACAATCTTCAGTTACAGGCACGCCTACATCCTTGAATATTAGTACAGGCAAAACACTTAGGGATACAAGCCCTGCTGAAGGTTGCAGATATGTCAACACCAACCCAGAGGTATTCCATGATCAAACAGGGCCCCAGGGAACCATACGTGCAATTCATAGAGAGGACACGAAATGCTGTCACAATCTGCTAGTACAAGCAGGGGTTGTGATGGTTTGTTTTACCAATCTCAGAGTGCAAAAGACACATAGCAAGGGATTTCAGTATTAATCAAAACAAATTCACCTTTTATTGAGTGCCCACAGCAAATGTGATAGAAGGATTAGAAAGGAGGTAAAGGAGAGAGAGAGAGAGAGAGAGAAAGAGAAAGAGGTGGGAGGGGGTTAGAGCTACCAACAGAGACACAAAATCCTCATTGTCCAGCCAGCCAATAGGTCTGTCTTGTCACATCAGGGAGAATCTCAAACTCTTTGGTAAACTCAGGGGTCTTTTATAGTCTTCTGCCAGGGCGGGGGAACAGGAAGGCATGTGGAGGGAACAGGTACAGGACAGTGGAGAATAAGTCCATTGAGAACACGTACAGACAGTCCAGTTCCGAACAGGACAAACCAGTCCCAGCAGTGAGCAGGACCCATTGTTTCAGGACTGGTTCTCATGGGAAAGCAGTCTTGGTCCAGCGAGCACATTTGCAGGTAACACTTGGCAGACATCCCGCTTCAGTCAGGCCAGTGCCCCTGTGTTAGAATTGTAAGGGTCTCAGTCCTTAGCGGGGGCTTCAATCTGCATTCTTGATGGTGCTCATGAGGCAGATGAGGGATCTTTGGACCGTCTCTTACAGATGCCATGGAAAAGCAACTAATGAATAATGATGCAAAAAATCAATTAATTGAAAATTGGCATGGGATAGTGCAAATGAGGACTGCAAAAGGGCTATAGATTTATTACCAAAAGAAAATCCACCCTTAAATAAATAATTAATGCACGTGCTAAAATTGGGGCTGAATCAGATAGTATTGCTTTGTTAGCTGATTCTGTCTTGGTTTGAAAGACAAGTGTCTGCTAATGAAGGCAGGAGCCTCCCTTGAAATGGAAAATGTAAACCCCTCCCTCCAAATTGTTACAGTTTAGAATTTAATGGGCCCTCAGGCAAAGATATGAGAATAGAAATAACAGTTCTTCACTGTTATGTATAAATTTTAAAAATCCCTACAATTTAATAGGAAAATTAAAGTAAAATGCAGTAGCACAAAAAAAAACCACTGACATAGTCAGAATTTGACTTGACACCCTGTGGTCAGGGTGTTGTTTGCAGTCCGACTAAGTGGTGGCTGCAGTCTTCCTCAAGTGACAGGTATGGTTCTGTTGAAGCAGTGATCCTTTAGAAGGGTGTAGTTTTCCTCTGAAGATCAAGTGGTGAAGTAGACGGGTCTGGTCTTCCTCTGGGAATCCAGTGGAAAAGGCTGGCTGTAGTGTTGAAAAGTCTCAGATTGTATCCAGGTAGGAATGCTTGGCTTCTTCCCCTGGGTGGAGCATCTCACAATGGGATGATGTAATTTTATCAGTCATGCAGTGACACTCAATGGCCCATTAACAGAAGATATCTCCCCGGAGGGAGGGCGGGTCATGGAAGAGATAAAGAACACTGCCCCGCCTGGTTTTAACAGATGGTAAAAGAATACCATAGAATGCTTTTGGTGACATCTTGCATTGCAATCTAAGACAAGGCCTCTGCCTGCCCACGTCTTTCTCTACTGTCAGCAGCTCTTTCCACTGCCTGCAGCTTCTCACAGCTGTGGTAGATAGGGACAGGCAAAAGGAAGATCTCGGGATGTGACGGAAAGAAAGACCCTTCCCCCTTCTCCCTGCTTCACGTTATCTATTAACCCCAGAGCATGTAACCACACCTAACACAGTAGTTTTCCACTCCCGACTAAGCCTAGGGACCCTACAACCCCCGTCTGACGTAGCAAAGTCCCCCAAGACTATTTAAACCCATGAGATAAGATAATAAATGCTTTTGACCGTCCACCACATTGGTGTCAGTGTGTGTCGTTAGTCCGAGTAGCCCGGGCGAGGCCGGGCTGCCGTGGTGTCTTCTTGTAACCAGGTCACCATTATCTTTCATAAAGGCAACACACAGCCCACCCAGCTGCCTGGCAGCAACCTCTGTTCCTCCATCACTCTGCAATACCACGGCAGCTTGTTATCCTCACACAGGCACCGAATGTCTGGGGCGTTGGAGACAGGAATGCGACAAGCACACTCCGTGCTCCTCCAGCAACAGCCATGGTTTCTTTTCTGAAAGGTCTTTTTAAAGGGGCTTCAAATCTGCCGCTCATACAAACGAGATTGACTGAAAATTTTTACTCCAGCTGACTGGTCAATGGTAGGAGGACATCCATGATTCCAAGTGATTGAGTGAGGTCCCCTGTTTGAACGTAATTCCAATCTATCATTAGTACACTTGGGGACTTGTTTACTTCTACCTTCTGATGAGCTGGGCTGGTCGAGTAAGGGTCTGTTTGGCCCAATTATCTCCGTAGCTTTAGACCAGCAGTAGCTGTCACACCCCTGTACCCAGGGAGGAGAAACAGCAGCCCGGCCCCTCAGGACACCCCCCATGGGGGACCAAGGGAAGGAAATGCCTGCAAGGTCAAGGATGCAGCCAAGGAGCTCATCCGCCCTTCTCTGTCCGTGACCCTCGCCAAAGGCCTGGAAGTGCTGAGGGACACCAAGGATTTGTCATCCTCCCCACCAATGCCTGTGATCCACAACGTCTTCAGCCTGGCACCCTACCAGGAGTATCTGGAGAGGGCCAAGGTCACAGACCCCATTCTGTACTGCAGGAAGCATCTGTGGGAGGACTCCTCACCCCAAAACACGGGTGGCAGCCAGGAGCCTGCTGCTGTCAGAGACGTCTCAGTGGTGTCCAGCCTGAGGTCAGGCAGTGATGCAGAGCAGAGCCAAGAGGAAAGTTGTTATGGGAGCATCCCTAAAAAGCCAAAGGCTGAGGCTCAAGAGCTGGAGTCTCAGGAGGGGAGCCCTGACAGGGTGGGCACTGAGGAGCCATCCCCTAAGGAAATGGTGCTGGACCTTAGCTTCAAGAAGAGACTGGTGGAAGCTGGGGACACCCAGTCACTCCCTGGCTTTGCGGAGGGGACACAGGACCGAGAGGATAAGGAGGAGAAAGAGGCTACAGGAGGGAAGGTGGGGTCAGGAGAGGGTGCACAGCCCCGGGTGCCTGAGGCGGACTCTGGGGACAAGAGCAGCTTCCAGAGCTCAGCCAACTTCATGTACTAGAAACACAAACTGCTGCCCTCCTCCCACCCAGCACTGAGCCCACCCAGCACTGAGCCCACCCAGCAGGATGGAAGCTCAAAAGCCCCCCAGCCCAGCCCCTGCAGCAGCACCCCCACACCAGCTCAACCAGACTTCTCTCCATCCCGCAACCCCCTGTTCCCACAGCCTGGCCCCCAGCTCAGCATCATCCTGGCCCCAAACCCTCCCCAGATCCTGGTTTCCAATGCCCCCTCCACTTCGGTGAAGGATAAGGTGTTGGTGGTCCAGAAGGTTGGTGTTCTCCCCTCACAGACCCCCCGGGACAGTACTTCACCTCCCTGCACACCTTGCTCTGTGACACCATTTCAGGCTCAGTGTCCCGCTCCTCCCCGGAGCTCCTGCAGGAGTGGCTGAAGAAAGCAGAGCTGGCAGAAGAGCTGGGAGAGATGCCCAAATCCCTGCCCAGCCCCACGAATGGCTCCAAGGCTCCCATTCCTCAGAAGCCCAGAACTTGCAAGGAGATCTGGCTGGCTTTCCATGACGTGGCCAGGCTCCAGGACAGCTCAGTGGTGCTCCAGGGACACACAGAAGGATGCTGCTGGAGGGTTATCCAGGCCCACACATGGCCATGAGCCCCTCACAGCAGCTGGAGCTGCTTTTCTTTGAGTGGATCATCTTCCAGTGCATGCCCTGCCTTCATCCATGATTGCCCTGGTGAGCAGAGTGGGAATGGCTGGAGTTCCAGAGGAGCTGGAGCAAGAGGAGCATGGAAATGGCTGCAGCAACGTCTCCAGCCTGGGAAAAAGGAACTGCAGGGATGACATCCCACCTCCTCCTCTCTGAATGCCCCCTCCTGCTTTATCCACGCCATTCCCAATAACCATCCCCTTCCTCTGGCATTTTCACCTTTATAGTGCCACAAAGACCTGGCACAGCAGCAAGGGCAAGGGAATGATGACTTCCATAGTCTCAAACTAAGTTTTTTGTTATCATAAATTAAGACATTTTACAAATATTCTGGATTTACCTTTATAAGGAGCTGCTGCCTTCAGGTCATGTGTTTTGTGTTATTTTTTTCTTTAAATGCTGTATTTTATATGTGTCTTTTTATTTAAACTAAAAAGCTGCAAGAAAGATTTAAAGACTCTTAAAGAAAAACAAACCAAATCGCTTTGCATCCCAGATCGTGTCCCAAAGGAGAACATGGGAGATGCACGTTTAGGGACCACCTTGGTGCCAGACCTTGGAAGGAGGGATCCTTTCATCCCAAAGGGTTACGGGCATGCCAGGAGGGATGTTGGCATCCCAGGACTAAGGGACAGCCCCTTGTCCTGGGGGCTGCAGCAGGGTACACAGCAGAGGCCTTAAAAACTCAATGCTCAGGTGTTCTTCAAGCTGCTGCAGGACATGGAGGAACAAAACAAGGGTTACTCAAGTTTCATTTCACTACAGGGGATATTTATTTTAAACTAAGAAGATGGGGTGGGGGGGATGGGTAGAAAAGACCTTACCCAGACTGTACTTATTTTAGCCAAAAGTTGTGTGTCCTACTGGGGGTTTTCTGGGGGTTCCTTCCTGCTTTATTGTGGGGATGGGGTGGCTGTGGATGGGATGGGTAAGGGGTATGCTGCTCTTCTCCTCACTCCCCCCCACCACTCCATGCCTGTGCACAGCCATTCAGAAAGCAGTGTTTGTAAATAATGTTGGTTTTGTACATATATATGGTTGCAGGAAAAAAAAAAGTTCCTTCCCTTTATTTATTTTTTTTTGTTAGAATATGAAGAGTTGCCTTACCTGGTTTAAAAGAGTTTGGCTTGTTTCCAGACATGCCCTGCTTCTGTTTCTGTGTCCCAGTGTGGGCATAACGGGATCTCCCAGGGGTTGGAGGGTCCCCAAATCCTGATGCACTTGCCCTCTTCTGCCTGCAACAAGCCACGAGTGCTGTGCCCAGCCCCTCTGTCCCATCACTGCAGGCTGGATCCAGTGTCCAGGATGCCACCACAGGAGCACATCCCAAGCTCCACAAACTCCCCAGGTGACAGCCTGGGAAGAGGGTGCTGATGGGTGTCTGAGCATTAGAAACTGGGCAGGAGAGTCTGGGGTGCTCAGGGATGCAGCCTGGGCTGAGCCAGTGGGGGCCCCTGAGTCCCTCCCCATCGTGAGCCCCCATCAGGCACAGAATCTGCCTGATCCCAAAGGCCAAGTGCTGCAATCCACCTCTGTCACCCCAGGTAGGGGAGTCCAGCACGTGAGCACTGCCACAACTGCACAAGCAGGGAGTTTTGGGGAGCAGCAGCAGGGTTTGGGGATCATCCTGCCCAGAGGGACAGGCCCAGCCCCTCCTGCTGCTGCTGCTGCTGCTGCTGAGTGCTGCATGAGGAGCAGAGGGAAGCTGAGACCCTTCCAGCTGCACCTGGGAGAGTGCAGAGGAGTTTGTGTGTTAATTGGGGACAGCTGGAATGGAGCCACATCCTCCCCCTGGGAATGCAGATAAAAGGCAGGGTCTGGCTGGGCCTTGGTGCTCTCTTCTGCAGGGGTGCTGCCAGGTGAGGGGTGCTGGTGGTCCTGGCCCTCCTTGGGGAGGTTTCTGGGGGCCGGGTGTGTGTTTGGGGAAGGGAATGAGGTCATGTCTGAGCCCAGGGCTGGTTCCAACCCTGTGCTGCCCTGGGAACTTCCCAGGAGGTGCTGAGGCTTGGCACAGGCTTTCCTGGGCTGGGAGGCTGCTGGGGAGCAGGAGGGGGTTTAATGAGGAGCTCTGGGGATGGGAAGCTTGGGAAGGGGCCAGGCCCTGGCATGTGGGAGCTGCAGAGCCCCACCCTAAATCTGCTGCTGTCCCTCTCCACAGCTGAGCTCTCGCCGTGGCCCTGCCAGGATGGGCCGAGGGGTTGGAGCACCGAGCCCCCCGGATGCTGCTGCTGCCCTGCGGGCAGGAACGATGCTCCGTGCTGAGAGGGAAGGGGCTGCGGCCACAGCCCCGTGTCCTGCTGCCCGTGGGGCTGTCCCTGCCCGCAGGCTGTGGTGCAGAGCCTTCCTGCTGCTGGCCGTGTGTGTCTGTGCCACTGCTGTCCCCTACGGCCTGGGCGCTCTGGCTGCTGTCACCTGGGGTCCCCTGGGCTCCTCGGCCTCCCAGAGAGGGAGCCCCAGCACGGCAGAGCCGGTGGTGGCCTCTGCTCTGCCCAGGCAAGGGACACCCAGCTTGGCCGGGCTGAGCCCTGGCACGGTGGGGGTGCCCCCTGCCCTGACACCAGAGGGGCTCTGGGGCACTGCTGGCACTGCCCTGCCTGGGGCAGCTGCTCCCTCGGTGGGTGCTCTGCTGGCCCAGGTTCCAGGAAATGGCTCTGGACTCCTGGGTGCTGTCCTGGCATCACTTCCTACCACTGCCACAGCTCCTGGTGCCCACAGTCAGCAGGGGCTGTCTTCTTCCCTGCCCACGGTGGAATTTGGGGCTCCTGCTGTCACCTCGGGGATAGAGAGTGAGTGGCCTTCTCCCCCTGCACTGCCGATGTCCCCTGGAGCCTCCCCAGCACAGCCCAGTGCTCCCAGCCCTGCCGGTCCCACCATGCCTGGGATGAGCTCCACAGCCATCGGTGCCATCCCAGAGCTTGGACAGACGGCTGTGATGGAAGGATCCAGGCACAGCAAGCCCGGGACAGCATCCGTGGGCCCCGTTCCCACTGCAGCAGGACCTGCAGGGCCCAGCCCTGCCAGCCCAGGCTCTGTGCCTCCCCCCTGCTCCCCACAGCCAGCTCTGCAGCGTGGCTCTGAGCCTGGGCACCGCCCTGCCACCTGCACCAGCGTGACATCTGCATCCTGCCCACCGACTTCTCCTGGTGCTGGGCGTGTGGCCAGCTCCCTGCTCAGCTCCCAGACCCTGGCTGTGCCCACAGGAGTCACCCTCGATGCCCACGTCGTGTCCAGCGGCCCCAGCACTTCCCAGCGCTCCTCCCCAGCCAGGGAGCCTCTCCCTGCAGGCACCAGAGCGGCCTCCAGCCCGGCTGAGCTGCTGAGCGAGGGCAGAGCTGGCTCCCCAGGGATGGAACCCCCTGCACCCCACCCCTCCAGCCTCCCCCTGCCCGCAGCGCCTGTGCACGTGCTGCCCCTGCAATTCCGGCTGCTGGGCATCGCTTTCGCCCCAGCTCTGGGCAGCAGGAATTCCCAGAGCTACCGGCAGCTGGAGGCAGATGTGAGACTGATGGTGGGTGCTGCAGGTGGCTGGGACACATTTGGCACTTTGGGCTGCGGGGTGGTGCCAGGCCCTGCTGGGGGAGTCGCCTGTGTGCTGCAGCAGCCCTTGGTTGGTTGTTGCCCACCTGGGCATGGTGGAGGTGGGTGAATCCCTGGCACTGCTCCGCTGGAGCTTGGTCTGAGGGGGGACTGGGCTCCCCTCACCTCTGGCAGCCCCCAGGGCCATGGTACATGGTATTATTGCCAGGATGCTGTGGCTGCTCTGGGTGTCCCAGCTCATCCCCAGGCATTCCCTGAGGGCTGGCACTCCCTGGGGTGCCAGGGTGCCCTCCCCAGGCTGGCTGAGCTGACTTCCCCGTATTTATTGTCCCCTCTTTGTACATGTCCCCTGCATATGGGGGAGCTTGGGAAACCTTCACAATTAATTACCAGCTGCTTCTCCCTTCCAGCTCAACCAGATGCTGTCCAGCTACCAGAGCTTCCTGCAGGCAAATGTCCTCGAGTTCCTGTGAGTGTGGGGCTGCTGTGGGGCTGGGTTCTGAGGCAGCAGTGGCCTGAGGGAGCCACCCTGGCCCTAAGGGAGTCCTGTGTGGAAGAGCAACTGGTTACACGTAACTTTGACAGAGACTCTCTGTTCTCTTGGGAAAGGTGTATGCCAGAGGAATGGCTGCAGCCATAAACAGCACGTGTGAAAGAATGTTTTTCCTTTGCTCCCAGAAGGCTGGGAGGTGGATGTTGGAGTGAATGGCTGATAAGGGCAGCAACCTCTGCTCTAACCAATGCTTCTTGGTGTAGGCTGTTTTGGCTTTCCTCCTGGGTGCTCCTGAGACTTTCTTCAACCTTTCCCATAGCCGATATATATAAATCCTGGAGTGTGTGTAATAAGGATGGATCCTGCTGGAAGCAGCAGTGGTCTCTGTTTTTGTCCAAGCTGCTGCAGGTTTGGCTTGGAGGGAAGGGTCAGCCCAGGAAACTGCTCCAGACAGGTCATTGTGAGGGGCTACACTCCCTCACTGGTGTCATCATGCCAAGGGATCCCTGTCTGAGTTCCTGGATAAAAGCACCTGGAGAAAAAAGAGGCAGCAGGTGTGCTGCCCACTGTCTCCTCTCTCTGCCAGGAATGGCTCAGTGGTGGTGCGAGGGGAGGTTCTGTTCCGGGGGGATGCTCCTGCTCCCACCAGCTCCCACCTCATCCGGACAGTCGTCACAGAGGCCAGCAAGGGAAGGAGCATCTTCAGCTGGCAGCTGGAGCCCCAGTCTGTCCAGTCCGGTGGTGAGTCCTGAAGCTCTTCCCACAGCAGGGCTGCTGCCAAGCACCCTCCTCGTGCCTCTCTCAAAGCCAAAACCCGCTCAGTTTGGGTTCCAGGCTTTTCCTTCCCTTGACATCCCTTCTCCTGGCCTGTGTAAAACCGGTGTGAGGGTGTCAAGGGTGGTGGAGTGCACATCTGGAGCAGCTGGACCTGTGTGGGCCAGAGCTTCTGCTTGGCTCCCTGGCCTCACCTCTCTGCCCCGGCTCTCCTGTGCTGGGAAATGCCACATCCCAACCCCTTCCCACATCCAAAGGGATTCCTCCTCGCTCAGTGCCCTGCTGCTTCCTGCCTTTGCTGTGCGGCCACAGATGAGCCCAAGGCTGAGCAGTATCTCCCAAGGGCGCTGGAGGAACAGGTATGAGCAGGACTCTTCCAAACTCCCTTAGGCTTCAGCCTGGAGAACCTGGAGCCCGAGAAGCTGTCCATCTCCCTCACTGGCTCCCAGCTTGGGGTGAGCGGGATGGATCCTCTGGACAGGCTGGTCAGAGAGGTATGCCAGGCCTTGGGGGCTCCTCCAAAGGGTGCTGCTGGGAGAATGGGCACAGGCTGCCTGGGGGTGGAGTAACCTGTGCTAAACAGGGAAGGTGTGAGCTGTTCTCTTCTCCCTGCCCAGGTAACTGCAGCTGCCAGTGCCCTCTACCACGTCAGGAACTTCACCATCTCCCAGCTCAGGTATGGGATGCAGCCACTCCTCTGCCAACCTCTTCATTTCCCTGCCTTCACTCTCTCCTGTGCCCTCTGCAGCTAATGAGCTGCGCTGCAAGGATGGAGAGGATGGGAGAAGCTGGGAGGGGATGTGCAGCTGGAGCAAACTGTAACTGAGCACCTTGTGTGGGCTCTCAGGGGAAAAGCACCAGGAAAGGTGCTGGAGCTGGGTCCCAACCCTCCTGCCTTGCTCAGAGCTCTTCTCTCCCCTCAGAGACCTGGGTGGGAACACGGAGATCACTGGAGACCTCTACCTAGACACAGTTGTCCACGCTGACATTACGGAGGTTCTGGAAGCCCTGACTGCGCTCTCGGGCCTCTCCCTGGACCTGAGCTCCCTCTCGGTGGAGGGTAAGGACAGTCCCTGGGTGTGCTGTGGGCAGGGTGGCTGCCAAATCTGCCCAGCCAGCACTTGTTCCTTGCTCCTTCAGGGTCCAAGCTCGCTCTGCACGTGTACCCTCTCTCCTTGGTCGTCACCAACAGACACTTCAGCCAGGAGCTCCGGGATCCGCTCTCTGCCGAGCACCACAATCTCTCCAGGGACCTTGGCGATGCGGTAGGAATGGGGCTGCTGGGAAGAGGGGATGAAGGTCCCCCCAGCAGGGTGAGAGGAAGAGGCACGGGGGGAAGAGGGGCTGCTTTGGGGTGTCCGAACAGCTGAGCTGAGCACAGCCTTTCTTCCAGGTGGCGAGAGCCCTGAGGGATTACCCCACCTTCCTGACAGCGATCATCAAAGGATTCCTGTGAGTGGGGCAGCGGTTCTTTCTGCTGGGCCAGGGAGGTCTCCCTTCAGATATCAGCCAGCAGCTCACGGCTGACAGCGGCAGGTTTTGGCTCCAGAAGGGTTTGCAGAGGAAGCTGAGGTCAAGCATTTAGCCATTGGTTCAGTGGTGATGTGCTGGACCTCCAGGGATGTCCCTTCCATCCCAGGGCTCCCTGGGTGTGGAGATCTCTTCCTATTGAGCAAAACCCCCTGGGAGGAGGCTGGGAGTGCCCACCCCATGCCACTGTGGGGTCATGGTGGGACTGGCAGCTGCTGGAGCTCCTCCCAACCCTGTCTGCAGGCCTGGCTCCTTGATCTGCCATGGGAACGTGATCTTCCGTCACCCCGCTCCCACCAGCGTGGAGGTTCTGGAGTCACTTGTGCGCTCGGTTGGGCCAAACCAGGCTCTGGCTGGCTCTGACATCCAGGTGGATCCACACTCTCTGTCTGTGGGAGGTAAGGTCCCCTCTGGGCCGTGGTTCTGTGAGCTCCACAGGCCCCAGGCCTCCACTGTGAGCAGAGCAGATCCACAGCTGAGCCCGTCCTGATCCCTGCTGTGCAGAGAGGCTCCGGTGTCTTGGCTGGTGTGGGGAGCAGAAAGGAAAATGTCAGCAGCAGCTGTGCCCTTGCCCTCTGCATAGCCTGGGGCAGGGGGGCTGGAGACCTTCTGCTGCAGGACTGGTGTAGGGTGGGAGGAAAAGGCATGGAGGGTGTGGAGCGGGTGTTCTGCAATCCCCTGTGTTTGTCCTGGAGCAGAGGGGGTGGCTGGCACCCCGTGGGGCAGAGCTGGCTGCCCCAGGCTCTAAAAGCTGTGCTCTGCTCCAGAGGACACCCTGGACCCTCCCAGGCCCCAGCCGGGCTTCCCAGCCTACGGAGTGGCCATCATGGTCATCGGTGGCCTCTGCATCATCGCTGCGCCCGTCGTGCTCGTGGTAAGGGCGAGTTCTGTCTGCTGGGCTGCACCAGCAGCCGGGCCCTTGTGTGGGGTGGGCTGAGGAGCTCTGTGGGGCCAGGTAGGGCTGCAGCCCCTGTGCTCTCCTCCCCAGTGCCTGGGGACCAAGAGGCTGGGCTGGCAGGATGGAAGAGCCCTTTGGGACAGGAGAGACCCTGAAGTGGGGATGCAGACATTGGAAATGGATAACCAGGGCTTCTGGACAGAGGTGAGAGGCCTGTGCAGCCCTTGGCTTTTCTTCTGTGCCTGGGAGCTGCTGTTTCTGCAGCTCACAGGTTCTTCTGTTACCTGCTGCTGATGATCTCTGGGGCTGGAGAAACCTGTGGTGCGTGGGAGGGAAGGGACCCTCATTCCTGCCTTCCCTGGAGCTGTTTAAAGTGACTTCTTCCCTCTGCCTTGCAGGACCCTGAGGATGGTCATTTTGAGTGGCAGAGCACTTCTGCCTGAGGAGAGAAGCAGCAGCAGCTGGGGGCGCTGGGAGAGGGGCTGTAGGTGGGAAGGAGATGCTGAGAAGCTCTCCCTGATCTTGTGGCTGCAGCTGCCAGGTGCTCCCTGGGCAGAATGCAGACTCAGGTGTCTAAAGTGATAATTTTGTATCTTAAATAAACTGTTTGTAGACCGTGAATCCCAGTTGTGAAGGATGTGTGTTTGCTGAGGGCATGGTGTTGAGCCTCCCTCCCTCCTGGGCTCCCAGTACCACCACAGCCCTGTGCTGCTGCTCTAACTGGTGCCTGTGAGCTGGGCTTGGTCCTCTCCAGCTCTGGGCTAACAGCCCTAGTGCTAGGGAGTTAGAAAAGCAAAAATGTGCAGGCCAGCTCCACAGTCACTTTTCAGTTTCACAGTGCTTCTCCTTCCAGCAGCCTGGGTTTTATTTCAGATCCTGCTCTGGAGTGTTTGTTCCAGCCCTGCCCCTGCCCCACAGGGCTCCATCTCAGCTCCAGCCCTACAGCTCTGCCTGCAGCTGCTGCTGTGCCTGCCGAGTGCCCCAGAGCCTTTATTTCAGATCTTTATTTCTGTGCTGCCTTGGCTCTGCCTCTGCAGTCCCTATGCCAGCCTTGGTTCCAGGAGCTCTCTTTTGCCTCTTCCCAAACACAATTTTTACTTCGTCTCCAGGCCTGGTGTCTCTATTTTAGGCAAGCTGAGGGCTTTTACTTCAGCTCTACCTGTAGGATTTCCTCTCCAGGTCAGCATCATGTCCCTACAAACTTTATAAACACCTCAATGAGATCCCAGATCACTTTGGAGTGCTGCTGTGTGTGTAAAACCAGAGAAGTGTGGGGTTTGTGGCAGCAGGTCACCTTTAAATCCCACCTCTCCCTGTCACCGGGGGATCAGTTGAGTAGCTGATCACTCCTGAACCTAAAGCATGGCTTTATGGGGAAGCAAATCAAAGAGAAGGGGTGTTACATGAGGTTCTTGGTTGGAGACTGGGACAACATGGACTCTCAGAGATCCTGATGACAACAGTGATGGTTTATTATGCAAGATTTTTTAAGTAGGGGGTTTGAGACTCCCATGGCTTTAAACAGCTGAGTGGTTGGGATCTCTCTCCACCCTGCTCTCTGGCCAGTGGTGCATCTGCACCCAGGCTTGAACTGGCTTGGCTGAGGGTCCCCTGTAGAGGTTGGAGTCTAACCTATCCAGGGACCTGTTTATCTGTTTCTGGAACAAACCAGGCCAGCTGAATTGGATTTGTGTTACCTTGTCCAGTTACAGATTAGCTGTACTGTGACAATTCCTCCTTTCCTTCTTATTACAATTGCAAAGTGTTCTCTGTTATCCTACCTGCAAGGGCCTTTTGCAGACAGGGTAACAGAAGGCAGCAGGGCTCTAATTTGAAGGAGGCCTTTTACCTAATTTGACAAGCGTAGAACCCCTCAGCCAGAGATGTGTCTCATGGACCCCTGGAGTTGTAGCACTCACTTCCAGGAGCTCTTAGGCAAGGTCACAATCCTTCAGGCTAACAGGCCACAGGTTAACTACTTAGAGTTACAACTTACCACTTAAAATGAAACCACTTAACCCTTAGGGCCATTAGAGAATACCCAGCTTCTAGAAAAACAATTTGTAAACACAAAACCAATTTGTAAAAAGACCAACATTTTGTAAACAAATAGAGTCCTGAAATGAGCCATAGCTTCAATTGTCCCAGATGTCCGTGAGGGAGGTGAACAAGTTGTCTCCATCGCTGTTCTGCACATGGCTCCACCATGTCTCTTGAGGAGCTATTGGAGAAAGCTGCTTGTGGCCCCAGGCAGGAGAGATGTGGATATTCTCAGTTCAGTCAAAGAGAAAAAGAGAAAGATTTCTGCCAGGCTAAGCCTGGGAAACTGTCCAGGAGGAATGTAAAAAAACTATTATCTTGCTTTCCATTCATATTGTTTATCGATATGTTGTGCCACACTGATCTAAGTCCAGTGTACCAATCGTGTGAAAGGTTTTCACTTTGAGGCCAATGATATTTCACCTTATGGATCCTGGTTATCGAAGAGGAATGCTACTTGTTAATAAAGTTCGTTCTTTGCCTTCTGAAGACGGAGTCTCTTCATTCCTGTCCCTGCCTCAACAGCACCAGAGGGACACATGTGGCAGGTACCCAATGTGTTCCTGTGTCTGTTGAAACACACGCATGTCCCCGCCCTTACAGGTGATGAGATCCCACGTGCTTCCCCCGCTATTGGTGAGAAGGTCTCGCACCATTACCTTGGGTTCGATCATTGCCAGATTGTAGTGATAGAAAGTGATTTAAAATGACTGGGTTCTGCGACTTTTCTAATACTCTCAAATGATTTAGTGTATAGATAGCTTTAGCTACTCTGCCCTGTGGGGATTCACCACACATTCCTCCCTTTTGCTTTTCAAGTTTCCATTCTCAAGTGCCATCTGCTCTTTTCACTATGGCTTGTCCTGTGCTGGTTTGGGAATACCAGTGTGGTGTGACACACTCCAGAGCTGTAGGAAGTGTCTTGTTTTCTGTGAAGTGCAAACAGGACCATTGTCTGTTTTGATGGACAGGGGAAGGGGATACCTAAAGCAGCAGAGGCTGAATGCCAATGTGTGATGGCATCCTGACCCCTTCCGCCTGTGTGTGCTGTAGCCCATATTGCTGATGAAAAAGTATTAATGGGTAAATGTACATCTTTTAGACATCGAAATTCAGGGATGTGTGTGATATCACTTTGCCAGACTTGCAAAGCATGTAGTCCACGAGGGTTCATCCCCATCTGCAGTGGTGCAGTGTGGCCTTGGCAGTCAGTGCAGGTGCTAACAATGTTATGAGCCTCTGTGTCTGACAGCTGGGATTGCCCTTGTAAGGCCAGAACACCTTGGTGGAAGAAATCAGGTTATGCCTTTGCTTGTGCTGGCATGTCTGGCTGTGGTGCTGTCCAAGCAGAGCCAGCTAGCCGGTCTGCTCGAGCACTGCGCTCTGTGATGAAATATGGTAAATTTGTTGTGACTTCTGAGGTGTAACATGTAATAGGGCAAGTTCTGGCCAGTATGGTATGGCGCAGGGTTTTTAGGGAGTCAGATAGATTTGCACAGTCGATTTCCTCTAGTAGTGCTGGATCTAATCTTTGTGTGATATCAGCACCATAGGCAGAGTCAGTCACGGCATTTAGAGGAATGTGGGGAAAACTTTGGAAAGCCATAGCTACAGCATGCCGTTCTAACTGCAGTGATCCATTTTCATGACCCTCCAACATTTGCCACTTGCCTTCCTCTTTCCATGTCACAAGGGCTTTTCCTATTTTCCCAGAGCCGTCAGTAAACACTGTAGCACCTTTTAAGGGTGTTCAGCTATTTAGAGGTTTTAGAGGAAATGCGGTTTTTTTCCACTTAACTTCAGCAATCTATGGCTTGGTACATGGTAAGTGATTTGTCCAGAAAAACTTTGCCAGGCACTTTGCAAAGCTATGAATCAGCAAAACACCATTCAAACTTACAATATAGAAAAGTAGTATTTAACTGTTTTAGACTGCAATGCAAGATGTTACCAAAACATGTATTCTGTCACTATCTGTTAAAACCAGGCGGGGCAGTGTTCCTTATCTCTTCCATGACCCATCCTCCCTCTGGGGAGATATCTTCTGTTAATGGGCCATTGAGTGTCACTGCATGACTGATAAGATTCCATCATCCCATTGTGAGATGCTCTGCCCAGGGGGTGGAGCCAAGCATTCCTACCTGGATATAATCAGAGACTTTGAACACCACAGGCAGCCTTTTCCACTGCATTCCCAGAGGGAGACCAGACCCTTCTCCTTCCCCACTCGACCTTCTAAGGAGCCCTCCACCCTTCTGCAGGATCCCTGCTTACACAGAACCACAGCTGTCACTGCAGGAGGGCTGAGCCACCATTTCATGGGCCTGGTGCCAGCACCCTGACCCACAGGCGGTCAGGTTGTATTTGGACTTTGTCTGTTTAAGCAGTAAATTTTTTTACTAATTTAATAATTTTTTATCAATTTTACTACTGAACTAATTAATTCTAAACTTTAAAGAACTGCTGCAGATAAAATTCAAGGTTCTAAAACTTAGTTAAGAACTTAAAAATAATTGCTGCAAATAATCTTGAGAGGAGAGCCACGGGCTGGGCGCAGGAGCCGAGTGGACGGCGTACACGGTCAGAATGGCCCTCAGCAGCTTTTTGCCAGCTCCAACCCAGCTGTCCCCAGATCAGCTGGAACTAGAAGAAAGAGCAAGAGCTCAGAGATCCAGGCAGAGTGCTCTGGCCTCCTCACAAAGGGAACCTCCCCCATATGGTGACCGGAAAGGATGGATACCACAGGTGCTAGAGGATTTTGGAGATGGGGGTGCCTTCCCAGAAATTCACGTGGCCCAATATCCATTGGATATGGGCCAAAAGAAGAAAATTTCCAATGCTTTGGCTCTTCAGGTGGATGCAGAAGGAAAAATAAAATATGATGCAATTGCTCGACAAGGACAGTCAAAGGACAAGGTTATTTACACAAAGTACACAGATCTTGTGCCAAAAGAAGTCATGAATGTGGGTGATCCTGAACTGCAAAGACCAGATGACAAGGCAATTAGAGAGGTAACAAAGAAGACAAGAGCAGCCTTGGAGAAAATAGTCTCCCAAAAAGTTGCAGCAGCCATGCCAGTTCGAGCTGCTGACGAGCCAGCTCTGGCACAGTACATTCGGTACACACCATCTCAGCAAGGAGCTGCATTCAACTCTGGAGCAAGGCAGAGAGTTATTCGGGTAGTGGAAATGCAGAAGGACCCTATGGAGCCTCCAAGATTCAAAATCAACAAGAAGATTCCACGAAGACCACCATCTCCTCCAGCACCTGTAATGCACTCTCCGAGTAGAAAGATGACTGTGAGAGACCAGCAAGAGTGGAAAATTCCTCCATGCATTTCAAACTGGAAGAACGCAAAGGGTTACACCGTTCCCTTGGAGAAGCGTCTGGCTGCAGATGGCAGAGGATTGCAGGCTGTTCATATTAATGAAAACTTTGCCAAACTTGCTGAGGCGCTCTATATTGCTGACAGAAAGGCTCGTGAGGTAGTAGAGATGCGTGCCCAGTTGGAGAGGAAAATGGCTCAGAAAGAAAAGGAGAAACACGAGGAAAAGCTCCAAGAAATGGCTCAGAAAGCCAGGGAGAGAAGAGCAGGGATCAAAACACGTGTTGAAAAAGAGGATGGAGCAGCTAGAGAAAGGGATGAAATCAGACGTGACCGGCGCAAAGAAAGGCAGCATGACAGAAATCTTTCCCGGGCAGCTCCTGATAAAAGGTCAAAGCTGCAAAGGAATGAGAACAGAGATATCAGTGAAGTTATTGTCCTGGGGGTACCCAACCACAGGCCATCCAATGAAATCCAATATGACCAGAGACTGTTCAACCAGAGCAAGGGTATGGACAGTGGCTTTGCTGGTGGAGACGATGAAATTTATAATGTTTATGACCAGCCATGGAGAAGTGGCAAGGATATGGCCCAGAACATCTACAGGAGAAGTAAAAATATGGATAAGGACATGTATGGTGATGATCTAGAGGCTAAAATAACGATCAGCAGGTTTGCTCCTGACAAAGAGTTTTCTAACTCAGATCGTAACACCGGAGGCAGGGGCAGAGATGGACCAGTTCAATTTGATGAGGATCCATTTGGTTTGGACAAGTTTCTGGAAGAAGCCAAGCAACACGGTGGTTCTAAACAGCCATCAGGCAGCAGCGGCCCTAAGGAACATGAGCGTCAGAGCAAAAAGAGGAGGAAGGACTGAATTTGCTCCTTGAGAGGTAGCGAAATGGACTGCAAAAGGATTGGACTTCATGCAGAAGGATTTCTAATATTGGCTGTACAGGAGGATGGCATTTGTAACACAGCAGTTCACAACTTCAGTATGCATACACTAATTCTTCTGCATAGGACAGCTCCCCAAGCAGAGAGAAGACACTGAGACAACCTGGAAACATTTCATAAGGGAATTAATTATTATTTAGCAAGTTCCCTGACTTTGCTGATTCCCCATTGCCCAGCACCTAAGGGTAAGAATGTAGCCCCCTTCCTATAGCTTTAGTTTCTGTAGGTAGCTAAAGCTTGATCTGTTAAAGCTTTCCTGCTGTATAAAATGATCCTCTTATGCTGTAACACATGCTGGGGTGATAATGATTCAGTGTTTTAGTGTGGCTATACAGTTTATTTGAAGAAGGGAGGGGAAACACCTGGGTTCTCTCTTAAAAACGAGCTGTAGAAGCAGCTCCCTGGTCAGAGAGAGACAAGCTAGATAAGTCTTCCCAGAATCGGCCTGGGAAACTTTGGGGGAGCCGGAGAGAAAGAATTCTAAATAATTCTTATCTTAACTTGGTGCACCTGATGTTGTGAACATGTGGAATGTGTTATGGAGATTTGTTTACCAAAGGGTGGTTTCTTAATTAGCCAATGGTGATGGTGTTTTAATTAAAGGACCAGTTAGGTCTACCTGTAACGAAGCAGGGTATAAATACCATGGATTTCTTAATAAAGATTATTAGCCTTTTGTGAATATCTTGAGAGTCCATGTCACTTATTACCTGGTCCTGGCTCGCTGTGCCAACATCATTCCACCACTCAAAAAACCAAAATATAGGAACTGCAGCAGCCAAGCTGCAGCAGGGAGGGGTGGGGGGAGGTCCTCCACACCAGGGCAGGGTGAGGAGAGGCCAGCCATGCCTCCTCATATCTACAACAGGTCTCTTAGATGGACAGCAATTAAATGTAGATCAGCTGGCTGCAAGAGATAGGCAGGCACCACCCAGAAAACTGGGGGCTGAGTTGTCTTGTGCCACCACTGCCCCAACTAGGTAAGGGAAAACTCTGTGGCACTATGCTGCGACTGTGAACCACGCCTGCTGTACCATGCCACATCCATTGGGATTAAATTCTTAACGCAGAGAATGACTGGGCAGCGGTGGCAGTGGAGGACATACAGACCCGTTGTGGCGCTGCCCTGCGACTCTGCAGCTCTGTTCCGCACCTCAAAACACTTGCAGTTGAAAAAGAGGAGGGAAAAGACAATAAAAACCAAACCCTCAGAACTGCACAACATAAGGGGGAAAATACCAAAAGACAAACGTAGAAAACTCTAGAAAGGCACAAAGCATCCATGGCTTTCCTCTTCTGTTTTGAAGTCCGTGAGTCCTGTGGGGGACTGCCGACCGAGGGGCCCATCACGTGGAATTGCCAGGGCTGGAAAGAAGCTTTGCTGCAAAAATACTGTCCAGCCACTTGTTTACGTATTCTGCACAGGGCTGTTGCGCTCAATGTCCATGCCATCTGGGGCTTGGGGTATTTATGTAGGACAAGACCTGCTCAAACAGCCACCACACCACCACCCATTGCCCCCCTGCACTCACCACGGTTCCCCAGAGAGCGGAAACCTGCCGACCCTGCACTGCCTGTCCGTGCCATCTGGGGGAGGGAACTTAATCGTGCCAGAGGTAATTTTTCAAGTGCATGCAACTAAGTTCTATTTCTGGGCTCCTGGTTGTTTGTTTTTTTCTCCACGCAGTTCGACTCTCACTGTCCCTACCAACACGTCCGGCTCTGGGATGGAAGAGAAAAAGTCTGACATATGGCCACGTGCTCCTGAGCGTCTGCATGCAGGGACACACACACACACACAGAGGTGCTGTCCCGCTGCCGGGGTGTAGGCTTGAGCTCTGCTAAATACCTTTGCCAAACTGGGGACTGTGGAGGCCTGTGAGCCTCCCAGGGAAAGGGTGGTAGCAATACCCTGGGGAAACACACAGTAGTCTCCGGGCATTCCTCACAGCTCAGGCTTCCCCCATGGTGCTGCTCTGCAGCACTATGTTAATTTGTCCTAGTGCACTCTTCCCCTTTGCCCCTTGGCCTTCCATACCCATTTTACCCTAACATGTTCAAGTTCTTATAAATTCTCCACTCCTTGTAATCCTATTGGTGTCTGTAACCCCACCTATCCACCCTGGCATTCCCTAGTGGTCCCTTCCCAGTGTACCACCCCTAACCTTTGGATCCCTGATGCTCTTCTCTGCCCTCTCTTTCCCTGTATTTATACCCTAGACCCTCTTTTGTCTTTGTCTTTGGTCCCTGGAACCCTTCAGCGTCACCTGAAATAAAGCACATAGGAACTCTATGCCTGGACCCACCCGTGTCCTCACTGCTGAGCTGCCCTATGCGTCTGTGTATGTGTGTGTGTGTGTGTGTATGTGTGTCTCTGGTCTGTATGTGTGTGTGTGTGCGAGTGTGTGTCTGTGTCTGTGTGACTGTGTGCGTATGTACACGTGTGTCTCTGTGTCTGTGTGTGTCTGTGTGTGTGTGTGTGCGTGTCTCTGTGTGTGTGTCTGTGTGTGTGTGTCTGTGTGTGTGTGTGTCTGTGTGTGTGTGTCTGTGTGTGTCTGTCTGTGTGTCTGTGCGTGCGTGTCTGTCTGTCTGTGTGTGTGTCCTGGTGCTCTCGTGGCTCCCACTCATTGGCGCAAGACGCTCTCAGAGAATGTTGTGTCCACCACCACTACGGACTGCAATAGGAAACCATCCCCTGGACCACACAGCACAGTAACAAAGGTATCAGCATATACCTTTTGTACTTTATTTCTCGTTTTTCCAACATATTTTTTCTCGTTTTACTCCTAATTTGCCTTTCTTTCTGTGATGCATATATTTCCACATGGCTGCTGCTCCCACGTACCATTTCCACATCACGGTTCTATTCTGTAGCCTGTCTCCCCACACCCCAACAGATGCAATGTATTTTCCAGTTCCTGACCCTTCACTCACCACGGTTCTTGAGAACGTTGTCCCCATGACTTGCTGGACCCTTCTCCCCTCAGCAGCTTTTAGGCTGCCTCATCTTCTGTGACTCTCTTTGATAAGGAGCGGAGCCGCGTGTGCTCCGTGGTTCAGGACCGCGTAGGGTTCGGTGACTGGGTTTGCATTTGTGTTCTCACAGGTGTCGATTTCTCCTCTCTCTTGGGGTTCCTGAGGTCAGAGTGACCCCGAGAGAGATCCTAAAGAGTCTTTGCTTCCTTAGCCCAAAGGCAGCTGAAGAAGGAGTCTTGGAATGCTTTCAGTTGCTTTTTCAAGGTTGTTTATTTCTTCTTATCTATAATATTTTCTCTCTGACCTGCCGTGGTCCGCCTAGTACAGAAGTCATGGCAGTCTGGCCTGGAGCCTGGGCAGCTCCCACATTATACACTCAAAACTACGTGTTTATGTTTACAATTTCTTCACCAATTCCCATCACCTATGTTAGACAGTGGATCTCTACCTTAAACAAATAGAAAAGTGCCATGATCACACCAAGATACGGAGGACAAGAAGAAGGAGAAAATGTCTAGGACATGCCGAGATTCCTCCATCTTGTATCCCCTTGAACCCCATTCTGAAGATCCCAAAATTCTATTTTTTCCACCCTGTGTTAATTCAAACATCACGCTACTAAAACCCTTGTGTTTTGTAATTCCTCATCCACAGTTGACAGCTTTCCATGGGCTAAAATTGAAGCCACAGATGTCTTTGACTTCTTGCCAGGGTCTCTGAGACCCCCGCTAGGGTCTTGAGACAGCCAGGCCAGCCAGAGGGATGTTCTGGACTCTGACAGCCGGGTGCTTTCTCCCAGGAGTTGTGTTTGCTTCTGTGCTTTCCGCACAGTCTGCAGCCATTTGCACTCACTGCCCAGGTTCTGCTTCAATGGCTGGTTCTTGTTTTTGCTTGTTCCACACTGTTCCTGTTGCTGTCTGTAGCCATAGCCTTTTCCCACTTTGCATATTTACAGCTTGAATTTCTTTTTGTGCTAATCCTGCAGCTGGTGACGCTGCTGGTGGTTGTGTTTGTGTGCTGTGTCTCGTCTCGCTGCAGGCTGCTGCTCGTTACTGCCTCAGCCGTACTCACAGCCAGGTGCAATCTTCCTTTCATAACCTTGTATATTCCATCTCTAAATCCCATCTCACTGCCCCATCCCGCAGTCAGCTTGGCTCTTTTACCTTCTTCTTTTGTGACAGGCTGTTGTCTTGCATCTTCAGGGTCATCTTATGTTGGAATAAATTGGCTGTGACTCCATTTTCACCATGCAGAAAGCTGAATCTTTAGTGTATAGGTCATATTTTATAGGGTTATCAGAACTCCCTGTGTCGTATTTCATTGGTTGACAACACTTTTACACTTAGTTTATTGGTCAGTACATGGTACCTTGCATATCTATCAAACTTCAGGATGTTTAGTTAGTTTACATTCCTTTTTCTACTGATTCTCATGGTATAAATCCCTTGTTATTGCAGGTGCGTTTGTTTTTTGCCCTCAGAATACACTGTTGTGTTAACAAACTCCCATTTACAAAATAGCTTCACATGGGAACTTGTAAGTACACTGAGAAGAAGTGACAGGCTAGTTTTGGCCATTTAGCAGAGCAATTCTTTTGTAATTCTTTTACCCGTCTACCATACAGAGGTGGCCTGGAACTGACTGAAACCTCCTCAATACCCCCAGGATGAGTTTTCTCCCTTCCAGCTCAAACTTGCCCCCTCCACAGCCCACAGAGGAAAAGCTGGGCAGAACCCTCGGTAGGACAGGGATGCTGAGGCACCTTTGGATGCTCCCCAGCAGCAGCAGCACCTGGAGGGCAAGCGCAGCTGGAACATCCCTGGGAGAGCCCCAGGGACCCATCCCCAGGGGATGCCGGGCTACCTACCGAGCTGCTGCCAGATGGAGTTGTGCCAGTGGAGGTTGAGCAGGTCAGGGTAGATTACAGGAAGCTGCTTGATCGCCAGGAGCTTCAGCATGCGGGAGGTGCAGCTCTTCAGCTCCAGGTCCCTCAGGTGCCTCTCCTCCGAGAGGGTGGTGGGACGCAGCTCCACCTTGTGCTTCTGCAGCACTTGGTCCACTAAGCTCCCAGGCAGCGTTGGGAAGAGCTTCTCCTTCACCACGTGGATGGGGATGAAGATGACTCCCTCCTGGAAGACGTGGGGGAAAGGGCAAGCGGACATGAAGGTCTTCAGCTGGGAGAGCAGGTCAGTGAGGAGCCTGGCCACGTCATGATAAGCCAGCCAGATCTCCTTGCCGTTGCTGGGCTTCTGAGGAATGGGAGCCTTGGAGCCGTTCTTGGGGCTGGGCAGGGATTGGGGCATCTCTCCCAGCTCTTCTGCCAGTTCAGCTTTCTTCAGCCACTCCTGCAGGAGCTCCGGGGAGGAGCGGGACACTGAGCCTGAAATGGTGTCACAGAGCAAGGTGTGCAGGGAGGTGAAGTGCTGCCCCGGGGGGGTCTGTGAGGGGAGAACACCAACCTTCTGGACCCACCACAGCTCAGCACAGAAACAATGCAGTGAGAGGGAGAAGGAAACAATGTGACAGCAGCTTTGACAAATAAAGGACAGACAGAGAACTATTTTATCCCTGCAAACCCTAACCCTCCTATCCCAATTTTACCAAATTCTCAGCAAAGTGGTGACAATCTCCAACTGACAGACTGCCTTGGAATCAAATATGATAGTCACAAAGAGGACAGTCTGAATCCCCGAGCCATGCCAGTGGTACTCAGCCAGCAAACAGCTGTCCCATCTCAGGATGTGAAAGAAGTCCTAAAAGCAATCAAGGACGCTGGTATCTCCTTTTCCTATTTTAAACCACTGTTAAAAGGTACCATAGAAAAAACACACCAAACCATAAAACGCATTTTAAATTGACAGAAAGGGGGAGTAGATCAGGCTGCACCTCAAAGGAGGTTGAATAAGGCTCTGCATGTTCACAATTTTCAAAATAGCTCTGCAGGAGAGCCTTGCACCCCCATATAGAGACATTTCCTGAACAACAAAAAAATAAAAATAAAAGGGCACCCCCCAGTTTTAATCAAAACCTTAGATTCAGGACAAATACAAGGTCCACACAGTCTTCTAACATGGGGGAAAAGTTTTGCTTGTGTTTCTACAGGTGGAGAACTCAAATGGGTCCCAGCAAAGAATGTGAAGCCCTACCACGCACCGAAATCTGCTGGCACCCCCAGACCAGGCAGTACTTTTGCAAGTACAAGCCAAGAAGCCAGCACCCAGAAAACCTGAACTGCGCTGAGTCATCAAGATAAAATGATCTACCAGAAACAGCTCGAGAGAAAAATGGACTTTTATCGTTTATATGCATGCGTGTTGCTTTTGTTCTTCTGTTTCAGTTTTTGTATTGAAGTTTTACCTGTAAGTCAACCAAAGACAAATGCCGGGGTTGCCTTAGCCAAGCCTGCAAGCTCTGGGACCACCTATATATTTAACACAAACCCTAACAAACCTTTTTCAACCGGTTTAATTATAAGACCTTTTCCAGAAAATTCTAATAATGCCACCTATACTATAATCAGTGATTTGATAACAATTAATCCATCTCAGCTACACAGCCTATTTAATGGTTTGAGCCTTGCACCTTAGCTAAAGAAGCTCTGTAAAATAAGTTTGATTTTTCCAGTAGTGATAAGTATAGTTTTAGTAGCAATACCCTATACACCTCCAAGTGTGCAGAAAATAGTTGTTAGGTCAATATTTAATATTTCAAATGGTTCAGTGAAAACAGGGGAGATGTTGGGAAGGATAGATAAATATGATTGTCTAGCAGAAGAACCACAATAGTACAGCCAGGATGAATATCATGCCCCCTACTGGCTGGACAATAACCTTACCTACAGAGGGGTCCAAAAGTCAAATGGACTGTTCCAGCTCACCCCCAAGAATGTATAGTTCACCCCATACCTGTAACTCTCCCCTGAAACATTAAGTGCCTGTGAACCCATTGGCCCAAGTCCTGTTCCAGCCCACCTTGAAGCCCCCCTGATAAGGGGCCTCCAAAGGGCCAGACGCCCTCTTGGATCTTCCCCTTCCCTCCTGGAACTTCCTCCCTCCTCCTGGATTCCCCCTCCTGGAGTCCCTGTTCTTCCCTTTGTCTCACCCCTCCCCCATCACCTCAGGCCCGGCCACGTGCTGTGTCTCAATCCCAAATAAACCTTATCCTCCAAGAGCATTCAGCAGAGATCTCTCGTCTGTATCCACCCAAACTGTCCTGGAACCCTCAAACGTCTTTACAGGTGCCTGTGTGATGATAACAAGCTGCCGTGGTATTACAGGGTGATGGAGGAACAGAGGTTGCTGCCAGGCAGCTGGGTGGGCTGTGAGAAGCTGCAGGCAGTGGAAAGAGCTGCTGGCAGTAGGGAAAGACGTGGGCAGCAGAGGCCTTGTCTTAGATTGCAATGCAAGATGTCACCAAAAGCATTCTATGGTATTCTATTACCATCTGTTAAAACCAGGCGGGGCAGTGTTCTTTATCTTTTCCATGACCCGCCCTCCCTCCGGGGAGATATCTTCTGTTAATGGGCCATTGAGTGTCACTGCATGACTGATAAAACTACATCATCCCATTGTGAGATGCTCCACCCAGGGGAAGGAGCCAAGCATTCCTACCTGGATACAATCTGAGACTTTTCAACACTACAGGCAGCCTTTTCCACTGGATTCCCAGAGGAAGACCAGACTCGTCTACTTCACCACTTGATCTTCAGAGGAAAACTACACCCTTCTAAAGGATCACTGCTTCAACAGAACCACACCTGTCACTTGAGGAAGACTGCAGCCACCACTTAGTCGGACTGCAAACAACACCCTGACCTCAGGGTGTCAAGTCAAATTCTGACTATGTCAGTGGGGGCTTTTTTTGTACTACTGCATTTTACTTTAATTTTCCTATTAAATTGTAGCGATTTTTAAAATTTATACATAACAGTGAAGAACTGTTATTTCTATTCTCATATCTTTGCCCGAGAGCCCCTTAAATTCTAAACTGTAACAACTGGAGGGAGGGGTTTACATTTTCCATTTCAAGGGAGGCTCCTGCCTTCATTAGCAGACACTTGTCTTTCAAACCAAGACAGAATCAGCTGACAAAGCAATACTATCTGATGCAGCCACAATTTTAGCACGTGTATTATTAATTTATTTAAGGATGGATTTTCTTTTGGTAAGAAATCTATAGCCCTTTTGCAGTCCTCATTTGCACTATCCCATGCCAATTTTCAATTAATTGATTTCTTGCATCATTATTCATTACTTGCTTTTCCATGGCATCTGTAAGAGATGGTCCAAAGATCCCTCATCTGCCTCATGAGCACCATCAAGAATGCAGATTGAAGCCCCCCCTAAGGACTGAGACCCTTACAATTCTAACACAGGGGCACTGGCCTGACTGAAGCGGGATGTCTGCCAAGTGTTACCTGCAAATGTGCTCGCTGGACCAAGACTGCTTTCCCATGAGAACCAGTCCTGAAACAATGGGTCCTGCTCACTGCTGGGACTGGTTTGTCCTGTTCAGAACTGGACTGTCTGTACGTGTTCTCAATGGACTTATTCTCCACTGTCCTGTACCTGTTCCCTCCACATACCTTCCTGTTCCCCCACCCTGGCAGAAGACTATAAAAGACCCCTGAGTTTACCAGAGAGTTTGAGATTCTCCCTGATGTGACAAGACAGACCTATTGGCTGGCTGGACGATGAGGATTTTGTATCTCTGTTGGTAGCTCTTACCCCCTCCCACCTCTTTCTCTCTCTCTCTCTCTCTCTCTCTCTCTCCTTTACCTCCTTTCTAATCCTTCTATCACATTTGCTGTGGGCACTCAATAAAAAGTGCATTTGTTTTGATTAATACTGAAATCCCTTGCTGTGTGTCTTTTGCACTCTGAGATTGGTAAAACATACCATCACAACCCCTGCTTGTACTAGCAGATTGTGACAGCATTTCGTGTCCTCTCTATGAATTGCATGTATGGTTCCTTGGGGCCCTGTTTGATCATGGAATACCTCTGGGTTGGTGCTGACATGTCTGCAACCTTCAGCAGGGCTTGTATCCCTAAGTGTTTTGCCTGTACTAATATTCAAGGATGTAGGCGTGCCTGTAACTGAAGATTGTCAACAAGGGGCAGTCCCATAAACTGAGAAACCCCAGCCCCAAAGGGTGGATCTTGCTGCGGTACCTCTAAATTGCGCTGCCCTTGATCCTCTGCATATCGCTGCCAGGTGGACTCGAACATCATCCATTGAACTGGGGGATAAAGCAGCTTCACTGTCTGTTCAATATCTGAAGGTGTCATCTCATTGGCAGTAAGAAACACTAACATCCTTGCTACTGCCAGAGACCACAGTGTGTGTTTGGTGGCTGGCTGGCACAGTTCAGAGAGGACCTGTCATTTAGGGAAACATACGTGTCAGGTGTCAGGTGTCAGCACCAATCATCCCACCCGTAGGCTGTGAGCCACGCGATGGCAGTGGGGGCATGGGCACAGATATCTTTTCTGCACCTTTAAGATCCCCATCCGCAATGGCAGTTGGCTTTACCCTCCCTCAGAAGCTGACCAGATCATAGGCAGAGATGGTGACCGATACCGGCAGTGTGGCAGAAGCGTTCTCTCATGGGTCGGCAAGAGTGTGATAGCTTGGTTTCCCTCCGTTAGGATGTTGTGAGCTTAATAATGAAAAACGTCCCTTGGACTTCTGGAGCCCTGGCTGTGTATGTGGCAGGGTACCATGTCCCATGGTCCTGGGCACCAGCAACCTCCCACCAGCGCTTCGGCACTGGGTGCCGCTTCACTTCTGGGCTCTGCTCGCGCCGTTGGTGGGTTTGCCGAGCGGTGTCTGGGCTGCAGCCGCAGGCAGGGGTGTGCCGAGTGCGTTACCGGCGATATGGAGCGCGGAGCACAGCGATGGCTCCAGTGCCACGACGCGGGCGGGCTTGCGTGCAGCACAAACGTGTCTGTTGCCGGTGGCAGAGAAAGTCTGATGGCATGGCAGGACAGTGCCACAGGGACAGGGCGCTCTGGTAACAGCCGCTCTCCTGTCGGTTTCTTGCCCCTCCTTTCTGCCCACACTCCTGAAGTGGCACTCACTCCTCCGCCAGATTCTCCCTGCTCTCCATCCTTACGGGATGATCTGCTGGGCAGTGCCCACAGCACGTCAGCTGCGGCTTTTGAGCTTTGCTTGGCTTTTATCTGTTTTAAACTGTGCAATACCAAACACCAGGTTGTTTAAAGGTGTCTTAAGTTATAATATTGGGGTTTATTCCATTACTACCTGGAGCTGCAATTCCTTTTTCTTCCCTTATCTCGTGATTCAGCGATAAGTCCCTCCAGGAGGACCCATTCTTTTAGCCACATGACTGATAAGATCACAGCATTCTACTGTGAGATGCCACACCCAGAGGGAAAGAGCCAAATGATGTCCCTCCAGGAGGTGTTTAAAGGTGTCCTAGGTTTATTCCATTACCTTTTTTTTTTCCCCCTTATCTCATGACTCAGAGATAAGCCCCTCCAGGAGGACCCATTCTTTTAGCCACATGACTGATAAGATCACAGCATTCTATTGTGAGATGCTCCGCCCAGAGGGAGGAGCCAAACGATGCCATCAAGGATATAAGCGGGGTTGTGCAGACAGCAAGCAGATCCCCTCTTTCAAGAGGAACAGCTGAGATATTCTCTTCACTGGACCTCCAGAGGGAAACTACATCAGTCTACAGGACCACTGCTTGGACAGAACCATATCTGCTACCACTGCCCTAGCTAGCAAGTGTCAGGTTGTATCTCAAACTCTGTCAGTTGTTCTTCTTTTGTGCTATTCTATATATTTAGTTCTTCATTCCCTTTTTCCTAGTAAATTGTATTTCTGACTTAGAACTTCTCACTGGTTTTGCTCTTCAAACCAGGACACTTATTCTCTCTCTTTTCCAGGAAGGCCAAATCAGCTCTCCTGTGGGGACACCGACACCAACCTATAAATGGCCTCAAAACGGTACTCAGAGCCTGCAGACCCTGTGATTCTCAAGAAGCTGCCTCGTCTGGAGCCTGCCACCGGCTTCCTGCCCTGGCAAATCCCAGGCACATGCAGCCCGGTGCCCCACCTTGGCTCTGAAAGTCATTTCAGCTACACGGGCTCCTACTTTGCCTGCCCACTGCAGAGCCCCAAGGGCCCCGAGCAGCCCCCAGCTGGCTGGAGCCCCACGGCCGCCTACCTGCACTACGGCCCCGGTGCCCTGAGCCAGCCCGTGCCAGCTGAGGGACCACTGCAGAACTTCTTGCTGTGCCCACCAGAGAGCCTTGACACCAGGCTGCACCCCCTGGACAGCTGGAAGAGCAAGGACAGCCTGATAAGTCAGGAGAAGCTGATGGCCAGAAAGAAGCTGAACAGTCCCAGGTGCCCCTTGGCAGTGAAGAAGCCGGTGGTGGTGAAGAAGGCAGTTCCTCTAGCAGTCCCCAAGCCAGTGTACGGTGCCCCCACCTCCTTCTTGGCTCCCAGGATGGCTCTGCTACTCAGGAAACAAGCAGAGAGCCTGCAGCAGCGACCAGGGAAGGTAAATTGGGCCCTGCCCCCTGCCACCCACCCTCTGCACCCCAGCAAACCCCACAGGAACGATCCCTGCACCAACCACAGCCTCCTGCTGCCCCCCTCCAGGCTGGCCCTGCCTTCCAGGGAGCAGCTGAGCTCCCCCACTGCCTTACCCCACTACTGTGTCACCTTTGATAAGCACGGGCTACCCCCCAGCACCCCGTTCCTGGAAGCAAGTTATCCTTCTGCCCAGAGTCAGAAGAAGATGCCAGAGGTCCCCTGGCCCAAGCTCCAGCTGCCTGACAGCAGCTCAGTGATGCAGGAGAGGTCAGCAATGTGCTACCCACCCCACCCATACCTGCTCTCACCCCACAGAGCTGGCCCCCTCTATCACCCCCCAGCTCCCACTGTGGGGGAGCCGAGTGCCCTACCCAGCTGTGGCTATGTGGCAAGCAGGGAGCCCTTTCCCAGCACCTACCTCAAGCCCCAAGATCCCAGCAGTTATTTTCCCAGCCCCTGGGAGCCCCATGTGCCAAGGACAGTGGGTGCCAGGCTGGGGGCGGCGCTGAGGGATGCTGAGCCAGGCAGGGATGCTGAGCTGCCCAGGAACACCGGGTACCCAGGGTTTGCCGTCAGCCTGGGCGATGCATCCACGTTCCACGCCTCCTTTCCCGGCACGGAGCCGGGCTGTGAGCAGCACGGGGTAGACAGTCCGCAGTGGCGAGCAGCACCGAGGCACAGCAGCGCTTTCCAGCCTGTCTGCACCCCAGAGAGGCTTTCTGGGGGCTCCGGTGGGCTGGCTGAGACATTTCCTGAGAGAGGAGGGAGCTGGGAGAAACCCAGGCAAAGGGAGGAGGAGCAACTGTACCAAGGGAGGAGAAACAGCAGCCCAGCCCCTCAGGACACCTCCTATGGGGGACCAGGGGAAGGAAATGCCTGCAAGGTCAAGGATGCAGCCAAGGAGCTCATCCGCCCTTCTCTGTCCGTGACCCCCGTCAAAGGGCTGGAAGAGCTGAGGGACAACAAGGCTTTGTCATCCTCCCCACCAGTGCCTGTGATCCACAACGTCTTCAGCCTGGCACCCTGCCAGGATTATCTGGAGAGGGCCAAGGTCACAGACCTCATTCTTTTCTGCAGGAAGCATCTGTGGGAGGACTCCTCACCCCAAAACACGGGTGGCAGCCAGGAGCCTGCTGCTGTCAGAGACGTCTCAGTGGTGTCCAGCCTGAGGTCAGGCAGTGATGCAGAGCAGAGCCAAGAGGAAAGTTGCTATGGGAGCATCCCTAAAAAGCCAAAGGCTGAGGCCCAAGAGCTGGAGTCTCAGGAGGGGAGCCCTGACAGGGTGGGCACTGAGGAGCCACCCCCTAAGGAAATGGTGCTGGACCTTAGCTTCAAGAAGAGACTGGTGGAAGCTGGGGACACCCAGAGACCCCCTGGCTTTCCGGAGGGGACACTGGACCGAGAGGATAAGGAGGAGAAAGAGGCTGAAGAAGGTAAGGCGGGGTTGCATCTCACAATGGGATGATGTAATCTTATCAGTCATGCAGTGACACTCAATGGCCCATTAACAGAAGATATCTCCCCAGAGGGAGGATGGGTCATGGAAGAGATAAGGAACACTGCCCCGCCTGGTTTTAACAGATAGTGACAGAATACATGCTTTTGGTGACATCTTGCATTGCAGTCTAAAACAGTTAAATACTACTTTTCTATATTGTAAGTTTGAATGGTGTTTTGCTAATCCACAGCTTTGCAAAGTGCCTGGCAAAGTTTTTCTGGACAAATCACTTACCATGTACCACGCCATAGATTGCTGAAGTTAAGTGGAAAAAAACTGCATTACCTCTAAAACCTCTAAATAGCTGAACACCCTTAAAAGGTGCTACAGTGTTTACTGACGGCTCTGGGAAAATAGGAAAAGCCCTTGTGACATGGAAAGAGGAAGGCAAGTGGCAAATGTTGGAGGGTCATGAAAATGGATCACTGCAGTTAGAACGGCGTGCTGCAGCTATGGCTTTCCAAAGTTTTCCCCACATTCCTCTAAATGCCGTGACTGACTCTGCCTATGGTGCTGATATCACACAGAGATTAGATCCAGCACTACTAGAGGAAATCGACTGTGCAAATCTATCTGACTCCCTAAAAACCCTGCGCCATACCATCCTGGCCCGAACTTGCCCTATTACATGCTACACCTCAGAAGTCACAACAAATTTACCATATTTCATCACAGAGCGCAGTGCTCGAGCAGACCGGCTAGCTGGCTCTGCTTGGACAGCACCACAGCCAGACATGCCAGCACAAGCAAAGGCATCACCTGATTTCTTTCACCAAGGTGTTCTGGCCTTACAAGGGCAATCCCAGCTGTCAGACACAGAGGCTCATAACATTGTTAGCACCTGCACTGATTGCCAAGGCCACACTGCACCACTGCAGATGGGGATGAACCCTCGTGGACTACATGCTTTGCAAGTCTGGCAAAGTGATATCGCACACATCCCTGAATTTGGATGTCTAAAAGATGTACATTTACCCATTAATACTTTTTCATCAGCAATATGGGCTACAGCACACACAGGCAAAAGGGGTCAGGATGCCATCACACATTGGTGTTCAGCCTCTGCTGCTTTAGGTATCCCCTTCCCCTGTCCATCAAAACAGACAATGGTCCTGTTTGCACTTCACAGAAAACAAGACACTTCCTACAGCTCTGGAGTGTGTCACACCACACTGGTATTCCCAAACCAGCACAGGACAAGCCATAGTGAAAAAAGCACATGGAACTTGAGAATGGAAACTTGAAAAACAAAAGGGAGGAAGGTGTTGTGAATCCCCACAGGGCGGAATAGCTAAAGCTATCTATACACTAAATCATTTGAGAGTATTAGAAAAGTCGCAGAACCCAGTCATTTTAAATCACTTTCTATCACTACAATCTGGCAATGATCAAACCCAAGGTAATGGTGCGAGACCTTCTCACCAATAGCGGGGAGGCACGTGGGATCTCATCACCTGTAAGGACGGGGACATGCGTGTGTTTCAACAGACACAGGAACGCATTGGGTACCTGCCACACGTGTCCCTCTGTGGCTGTTGAGGCAGGGACAGGAATGAAGAGACTCCGTCTTCAGAAGGCAAAGGACGAACTTTATTAACAAGTAGTGTTCCTCTTTGATAACCAGGATCCCTAAGGTGAAATATCATTGGTCTCAAAGTGAAAACCTTTCACACGATTGGTACACTGGACTTAGATCAGTGTGGCACAACATATCGATAAACAATATGAATGGAAAGCAAGATAATACATTTTTTACATTCCTCCTGGACAGTTTCCCAGGCTTAGCCTGGCAGAAATCTTTCTCTTTTTCTCTCTGAGTGAACTGAGAATATCCACATCTCTCCTGCCTTGGGCCACAAGCAGCATTCTCCAATAGCTCCTCAAGAGATGTAGTGGAGCCATGTGCAGAACAGTGATGGAGACAACTTGTTCACCTCCCTCACGGACATCTGGGACGATTGAAGCTATGGCTCATTTCAGGACTCTATTTGTTTACAAAATGTTTGTCTGTTTATAAATTGGTTTTGTGTTTACAAATTGTTTTTCTAGAAGTTGGGTATTCTCTAATGGCCCTAAGGGTTAAGTGGTTTCATTTTTAAGTGGTAAGTTGTAACTCTAAGTAGTTAACCTGTGGCCTGTTAGCCTGAAGGATTGTGATCTTGCCTAAGAGCTCCTGGAAGTGAGTGCTACAACTCCAGGGGTCCATGAGACACATCTCTGGCTGAGGGGTTCTACGCTTGTCAAATTAGGTAAAAGGCCTCCTCCAAATTAGAGCCCTGCTGCCTTCTGTCACCCTGGCTGCAAAGAGCCCTTGCAGGTAGGATAACAGAGAACACTTTGCAATTGTAATAAGAAGGAAAGGAGGAATTGTCACAGTACAGCTAGTCTGTAACTGGACAAGGTAACTCAAATCCAATTCAGCTGGCCTGGTGTAGTAGATAGGGACAGGTGAACAGAAGATCCCGGGACGTGACGGAAAGAAAGACCTTTCCTCCCTCACCCTGCTTCACGTTATCTACCACCCCCAGAAGATGTAACCACACCTAACCCAGTAGTTTTTCACTCCTGACTAACCCTAGACTCCCTACCAACCCCCCCGATGTAGCAAAGACTATTTAAACCCATGAGATAAGATAATAAATGCTTTCGACCGTCCACCACATTGGTGTCAGCGTGTGTCATTAGCCTGAGCAACCCGGACTAGGCTGGGCTGTCGTGCTGCTCCTTGCGAACCAGGTCACCGTTGCCTCCCCTGAAGGCAACACAGAGGGACCCCTCCAGCGATCCCTCCCATCAGAGGGTGGGCCAGAAGAAGGACTGAGAAATTAATCTAACCTCACCTCCCCCCCAATAGGGGCTGGCTTGCTGCAGGATGGTGCAGGGCCATTGGGGGATGGGTGGGGCTGGCGGGAAAACATGGGCGGAAGAGAAGGGTCAAGGTGGGAAAATGGGGTCCCTGTAGCGTGGCCAGCGCCATCTTGGGAGGGGGTGCTGGGTGCACTGCATCTCGCCCGGGGAGGCACGGCCAATGCCACCCCTAAGGGAGGATAACAGTGCCCGGCAGGGCGCTTGGGGCGGCTCAGCCACTGCCATCCCCAAGGGAGAAGGTTTGGGGAATCTGCAGGGAAAAAGGAAGGGGGGGCTTCACAGAAGCCGAGGGGAAAATCTACAGGAGAGGGGCCCAACGCGGCTGGAAGCCAATGAAATGCGTGGATGTGAAGGGCCTCTCTTAGGATGTTAACAATTCTCCCATAGCTGATGTGTCGCCTCTTACAATTCTGTCCCACTGGTGTCCTTTCGACCTCCCCCTGCCCCCATAGCCCAGAATAGGGAGGAGAGGGTAGAAAAGGCAGCTTTCCAAGAAAGAGAAGGAGCTTTCCAGTATGAGTTACCCCAAAAAGGACCGAGCAAGGTTGCATCCTCCTTGGAAAAGAAAAAGCCTCCCGGCCGCCAGGGACATGCAAGCCTACAGCCCCCGTCTGGACGCGGACGGTGGTTAAAACGCAGAAAAGAAAAAAAGGTAGCTCAGCCACCTGCCAGGGTCCCCACCCTGCTCTGACCCAACTTACCCTACTGGCTCGGGAGGTGAAATCTCTATCTCTTTCCTCAGTGGTGGAAAATCGCGCTGAACTGAGGCCGTATTCTTTCGCGGTTGGGCTCTCCCAGAAGTCTGGGTGTTCCCGTTAACCAGAGCTCGCCCCTGAAACTTTGTGTTCGGCCACTGTCAACATCTGGTCCCCATTCAAATGCTGTCCCCCTGACAGGCCACTCTTCGAGCTCAGTCCATCGAGCCACTGCCAAACTGTCCTCTTTGTCCTCGGGTAAGTCTACCCGGCTCCTGGCCCCTGCAGTGCAGCTGCCCACGCAGCGCGGCTGCTACCGGGCGGGTTAGAGAGCACGTTGGTGAGGACGGAAGAGGGTCCCGGCGCTTCGGGTTTCTTTTCCGCCCAGCAAATCCACTCCTCTTAGCGTCTGCAGAGCTCTTGCGGTGGCAGAGTTCCTTTCTCTCTCCCCCTTTCACAAGTCGATGGAAATAGCCATCTTCTGCTACCATTTGTTGCCGTGCGACATCAGCTCCTGGCGGGCGCCTGCGGGCAGCACGGCAGGAGGGGGGGAGAAGCGGTGGCCGCTTTTCCCCTTCGGCTCTGCGAGGCTCAATTCTAGTGCGGGAACAGATGAATTGGCGACACGGGGCTTGGGTGCAAACACGTGTTTATTGTAGAAGCGTGCTCCCAAGACGCAGGGGCACCGAGTGGGGGTCAGTTATACCCCGTGCCCGGGGCAGGGGGGAACCTCAGAGGGGAGGCCAGGGAACCGAGCAGAAGCTCTGGACCACACATGTCCAGATGCTCCAGATGTGCACTCCACCACACTTGAAACCCTCACACCGGTTTTACACAGGCCAGGAGAAGGGATGTCAAGGGAAGGAAAAGCCTGGAACCCAAACTGAGCGGGTTTTGGCTTTGAGAGAGGCACGAGGAGGCTGCTTGGCAGCAGCCCTGCTGTGGGAAGAGCTTCAGGACTCACCACCGGACTGGACAGACTGGGGCTCCAGCTGCCAGCTGAAGATGCTCCTTCCCTTGCTGGCCTCTGTGACGCCTGTCCGGATGAGGTGGGAGCTGGTGGGAGCAGGAGCATCCCCCCGGAACAGAACCTCCCCTCGCACCACCACTGAGCCATTCCTGGCAGAGAGAGGAGACAGTGGGCAGCACACCTGCTGCCTCTTTTTTCTCCAGGTGCTTTTATCCAGGAACTCAGACAGGGATCCCTTGGGATGATGACACCAGTGAGGGAGTGTAGCCCCTCACAATGATCTGCCTGGAGCAGTTTCCTGGGCTGACCCTTCCCTCCAAGCCAAACCTGCAGCAGCTTGGACAAAAACAGAGAGCACTGCTGCTTCCAGCAGGATCCATCCTTATTACACACACTCCAGGATTTACATATATCTGCTACGGGAAAGGTTGAAGAAAGTCTCAGGAGCACCCAGGAGGAAAGCCAAAACAGCCTACACCAAGAAGCATTGGTTAGAGCAGAGGTTGCTGCCCTTATCAGCCATTCACTCCAACATCCACCTCCCAGCCTTCTGGGAGCAAAGGAAAAACAATCCTTCACACGTGCTGTTTATGGCTGCAGCCATTCCTCTGGCATACACCTTTCCCAAGAGAACAGAGTCTCTGTCAAAGTTACGTGTAACCAGTTGCTCTTCCACACAGGACTCCCTTAGGGCCAGGGTGGCTCCTTCAGGCCACTGCTGCCTCAGAACCCAGCCCCACAGCAGCCCCACACTCACAGGAACTCGAGGACATTTGCCTGCAGGAAGCTCTGGTAGGGTTCCATCCCTGGGGAGCCAGCTCTGCCCTTGCTCAGCAGCTCAGCCGGGCTGGAGGCCGCTCTGGTGCCTGCAGGGAGAGGCTCCCTGGCTGCGGAGGAGCGCTGGGAAGTGCTGGGGCGACTGGACACGACGTGGGCATCGAGGGTGACTCCTGTGGGCACAGCCAGGGTCTGGCAGCTGAGCAGGGAGCTGGCCACACGCCCAGCGCCAGGAGAATTCGGCGGGCAGGATGCAGATGTCACGCTGCTGCGGGTGGCAGGGCGGTGCCCAGGCTCAGAGCCACGCTGCAGAGCTGGCTGTGGGGAGCAGGGGGGAGGCACAGAGCCTGGGCTGGCAGGGCTGGGCCCTGCAGGTCCTGCTGAAGTGGGAACGGGGCCCACGGATGCTGTCCTGGGCTTGCTGTGCCTGGATCCTTCCATCACAGCCGTCTGTCCAAGCTCTGGGATGGCACCGATGGCTGTGGAGCTCATCCCAGGCACGGTGGGACCTGCAGTGCAGGGAGCCCTGGGCTGTGCTGAGGAGGCTCTAGGGGACATCGGCAGTGCAGGGGAAGAAGGCCACTCACTCTGTGTCCCCGAGGTGACAGCAGGAGCCCCAGATTCCACCGTGGGCAGGGAACGAGGCAGCCCCTGCTGACTGTGGGCACCAGGAGCTGTGGCAGTGGTAGGAAGTGATGCCAGGACAGCACCCAGGAGTCCAGAGCCATTTCCTGGAACCTGGGCCAGCAGATCACCCACCGAGGGAGCAGCTGCCCCAGGCAGGGCAGTGCCAGCAGTGCCCCAGAGCCCCTCTGGTGTCAGGGCAGGGGGCACCCCCACCGTGCCAGGGCTCAGCCCGGCCGAGCTGGGTGCACCTTGCCTGGGCAGAGCAGAGGCCACCACCTGCTCTGCTGTGCTGGGGCTCCAGGAGCCAGCACCCATCAGTGTCCCTGTGGGGACATCGGGTGGGACTTGAGACCCTGCAGCTGCCCCTTGGAGCGGCACCACTTGGCTGGGTGCCCCCTGTGTCACTGCAGCTCCTGCAGAGGGGCCAGGAGCAGCTGTGGGGAGGGAAGCAGGCTGCAGCCATACCTGGGAGGTGGCAGGGACCCCAGCAGCCGCCTCACTCCAAGCTCTGGAGGTGGCCTCAGACCCCCTCTGTGGGCTCTGGGGCTCTGCTCTGCCCACTCGCTGCTCCAGGCCAGCGGCTGAAGTCACTGCTGGCATCTGTGTGGCACCGCGTGAGCCTGCTCCTGCTCTGCGCCAGGAGCCAGGACTGGGGACACCCTCGGGCTGGCAGAGCCAAGCTGAGGCAGCAGGCTCCCTTTTGCCAGGCCCCTGTGTGAGGGACAGCCTGACAGGCACTGCTGTGCCTGGCCTGAGCCCTTCCCTGTCCCCAGGGCCAGGCTGCCGCTGCAGGGAGCTCCGAGGTGTCCGTGTAGCCGCAGTCCCTGTCCCCAGGCTCCATCCCCCAGCACCTGCACCAGGGCTCACAACTCCTGGGAGCCCCGGGAAGCAGCCCGAGGAGAGGAGGTCCCCCCGTGCTGTCACCAGACTGTCACCCGCCCCTCGCTGGGAGGCCGAGGAGCCCGGGGGACCCCAGGTGACAGCAGCCAGAGCGCCCAGGCCGTAGGGGACAGCAGTGGCACACACGCACACGGCCAGCAGCAGGAAGGCTCTGCACCACAGCCTGCGGGCAGGGACAGCCCCGCGGGCAGCAGGACACGGGGCTGTGCCCGCAGCCCCTTCCCTCTCAGCACGGAGCATCGTTCCTGCCCGCAGGGCAGCAGCAGCGTCCGGGGGGCTCGGTGCTCCAACCCCTCGGCTCATCCTGGCAGGGCCACGGCGAGAGCTCAGCTGTGGAGAGGGACAGCAGCAGATTTAGGGTGGGGCTCTGCAGCTCCCACATCCCAGGGCCTGGCCCCTTCCCAAGCTTCCCATCCCCAGAGCTCCTCATTAAACCCCCTCCTGCTCCCCAGCAGCCTCCCAGCCCAGGAAAGCCTGTGCTGTGGAATTGTGTTATTATATGTTCTATTATGTATAAGGTCATTCCATGTATCCCCTCTCGATCTGTAACGACCTCCCGGGTTCTCCCATTTCCCCCCGCAGTTTACCTTAGTCACTCTGTTTACGTCTCTCAGACCATCTGTCAGCCACGCGGCGGGGTCGAGAGACGACCTGGCACCCTTCCATCTGTCCATCTCCCATTAGACCCCTGCACCCCACTATCCCTAGTCCCCCCGTGGCGTTACCTCATTGGCCGCCCCGGGTTTCCCCTATCCAGCACTTCTAGAACGGGTTGGGGACGCCCCGGTGCTTTTTCTCCCGCCTGGCCCCTGATCGCTGCTGCTGCCCGACCCGCGGGCTTTTCCTCCCGCCTGATTCCTGCGTGCCGCCGCGGGCTTTTTCTCCCGCCTGATTCCTGCGTGCCGCCGCGGGCTTTTCCTCCCGCCTGATTCCTGCGTGCCGCCGCGGGCTTTTCCTCCCGCCTGATTCCTGCGTGCCGCCGCGGGCTTTTTCTCCCGCCTGATTCCTGCGTGCTGCCGCGGCTCTCTCTCTCGCCCGGCCCCTGACTGCCGCAACCGCCGCCGCTGCCTCGGGCGATCGCGGCCGTCTCGGACTGTCCTGCGATCGCTGCCGCAGCCTCACCGCCGCCGCCGCCTCCGTCGCCGCGGCTCCCGCACGTGCTGGCTGCAGCGCCGCGGCTCCGCACGCAGCCTCTCTTGGATTGCGGCCAGCTTCGGAGCGCGCCGCCCCGCCCCCGAATCGGCCAGGCGGCACAGGCAAACTCTAACTTAGCATGCAGCAGCTTCTCGGTTTTTGCCTCCCGAACCAGGCCGTAATAAACCGAGATATCGCCCGCAGGGGAAAAAGTCTCTCTCCTTTTATTCGCCTCGGGACTCGCCTCGCTCCCAAACCCACGCAGCACCAACAGATACCCGTGAGGGTTCGCCGGAAAACACGGAAGTTGCCAGCGCTCCCCCCCCCCCCTCACGGAGCTAGCTGGGACCAAAGGGGGGACAAGAGAGAGCGCTAAGGAACTGTGCCAAGCCTCAGCACCTCCTGGGAAGCTCCCAGGGCAGCACAGGGATGGAACCAGCCCTGGGCTCAGACATGACCTCATTCCCTGCCCCAAACACCCTCCTGGCCCACAGAAACCTCCCCAAGGAGGGCCAGGACCACCAGCACCCCTCACCTGGCAGCACCCCTGCAGAAGAGAGCACCAAGGCCCAGCCAGACCCTGCCTTTTATCTGCATTCCCAGGGGGAGGATGTGGCTCCATTCCAGCTGTCCCCAATTAACACACAAACTCCTCTGCACTCTCCCAGGTGCAGCTGGAGGGTCTCAGCTTCCCTCTGTTCCTCATGCAGCACTCAGCAGCAGCAGCAGCAGCAGGAGGGGCTGGGCCTGTCCCTCTGGGCAGGATGATCCCCAAACCCTGCTGCTGCTCCCCAAAACTCCCTGCTTGCACGGTTATAGCAGTGCTCACCTGCTGGGCTCCCCTACCTGGGGTGACAGAGATGGATTGCAGCACTTGGCCTTTGGGATCAGGCAGATTCTGTGCCTGCTGGAGGCTCACGATGGGGAGGGACTCAGGGGCCCCCACTGGCTCAGCCCAGGCTGCATCCCTGAGCACCCCAGACTCTCCTGCCCAGTTTCTGATGCTCAGACACCCACCAGCACCCTCTTCCCAGGCTGTCACCTGGGGAGTTTGTGGAGCCTGGGATGTGCTCCTGTGGTGGCATCCTGGACACTGGATCCAGCCTGCAGTGATGGGACAGAGGGGCTGGGCACAGCGCTCGTGGCTTGTTGCAGGCAGAAGAGGGCAAGTGCATCAGGATTTGGGGACCCTCCAACCCCTGGGAGATCCCGTTATGCCCACACTGGGACACAGAAACAGAAGCAGGGCATGTCTGGAAACAAGCCAAACTCTTTTAAACCAGGTGAGGCAACTCTTCATATTCTTACAAAAAAATTAAATAAAGGGAAGGAACTTTTTTTTCCTGGAACCATATATATGTACAAAACCAACATTATTTACAAACACTGCTTTCTGAATGGCTGTGCACAAGCACGGAGTGGTGGGGGGGAGTGAGGAGAAGAGCAGCATACCCCTTACCTATCCCATCCACAGCCACCCCATGCCCACAATAAAACAGGAAGGCACCCCCAGAAGACCCCCAGTAGGACACACACCTTTTGGCTAAAATAAGTACAGTCTGGGTAAGGTCTTTTCTACCCATCCCCCCCCACCCCATCTTCTTAGTTTAAAATAAATATCCCCTGTAGTGAAATGAAACTTGAGTAACCCTTGTTTTGTTCCTCCATGTCCTGCAGCAGCTTGAAGAACACCTGAGCAATGAGTTTTTAAGGCCTCTGCTGTGTACCCTGCTGCAGCCCCCAGGGCGAGGGGCTGTCCCTTAGTCCTGGGATGCCAACATCCTTCCTGGCATGCCCGTAACCCTTTGGGATGAAAGGATCCCTCCTTCCAAGGTCTGGCACCAAGGTGGTCCCTAAACGTGCATCTCCCATGTTCTCCTTTGGGGCAGGATCTGGGATGCAAAGCGATTTGGTTTTCTTTTCTTTAAGAGTCTTTAAATCTTTCTTGCAGCTTTTTAGTTTAAATAAAAAGACACATATAAAATACAGCATTTAAAGAAAAAAAGAACCCAAAACACATGACCTGAAGGCAGCAGCTCCTTATAAAGGTAAATCCAGAACATTTGTAAAATGTCTTCATTTATGATAATAAAAAACTTAGTTTGGGACTATGGAAGTCATCATTCCCTTGCCCTTGCTGCTGTGCCAGGTCTTTGTGGCACTATAAAGGTGAAAATGCCAGAGGAAGGGGATGGTTATTGGGAATGGCATGGATAAAGCAGGAGGAAGCATTCAGAGAGGAGGAGGTGGGATGTCATCCCTGCAGTCCCTTTTTCCAAGGCTGGGGACGGTGCTGTGGCCATTTCAATGCTCCTCTTGCTCCAGCTCCTCTGGAACTCCAGCCATTCCCACTCAGCTCACCAGGGCAGTCATGGATGAAGGCAGGGCATGCACTGGAAGATGATCCACTCAAAGAAAAGCAGCTCCAGCTGCTGTGAGGGGCTCGAGCCCATGTGCGGGCCTGGATAACCCTCCAGCAGCATCCCTCTGTGTGTCCCTGGAGCACCACTGAGCTGTCCTCCACCTGAGCAGCATCCCCAGAGGGTCCCTAGCAAGGTATCAGCATCCCGGAGGAGCCGGATGCAGGTGGGAGCTGAGCACCTGCCTGCAGGGCTGCTGGTGGTCTCAGCATCCATGGCTCTGGGGACTCAGGACCTTCCCATTCCCATCACCGTTTGGCTGTTGCCCTTGGCACATTCCTCGGAGCCTCCTTTCCCCTGATTTGTCCATGGCTGTCACTTTGCCATCAGTTTTCAGTGCCTCCGTGCCAGGGCTACCTGGGAGAGGAAGGAGTGGTTAGGGAGGGCAGATCCTCACATCCCGAATATTCCCTGCTCCAGCCCAGCCCAGGGAGCAGAGCCTCCCCAGCCAGCTCCAGCTGCTCATCATCACATGAAATCCACACACACACCTCCACAAAACAACAAAACAATCCCATCAATTCCTACAAACCCATGTGGAAGAGGAGTTACCTACTTGGAAGGCTGGCCAGAATCTGAGCTTAAACCTGGAAGAAATAAAGTTGCTGTTAATGGCCTTGAGCAGACACAAAAGGTTATCTGGACAGAGCAGTGAAGTCACCAGCTGGATGGGACAGCCATGGGTGTCAGGTCTGACACTGCGCCCTTGGATGGGCAGAAGTGGTCTGGAACTGTCTGAAACCTCCTCAATACCCCCAGGATGAGTTTTCTCCCTTCCAGCTCAAACTTGCCCCCTCCACAGCCCACAGAGGAAAAGCTGGGCAGAACCCTCGGTAGGACAGGGATGCTGAGGCACCTTTGCATGCTCCCCAGCAGCAGCAGCACCTGTAGGTCAAGCGCAGCTGGAACATCCCTGGGAGAACCCCAGGGACCCATCCCCAGGAGATGCCGGGCTACCTACCGAGCTGCTGCCGGATGGAGTTGTGCCAGTGGAGGTTGAGCAGGTCAGGGTAGATTTCACGAAGCCACTTGATCGCCAGGAGCTTCAGCATGCGGGAGGTGCAGCTCTTCAGCTCCAGGTCCCTCAGGTGCCTCTCCTCCGAGAGGGTGGTGGGACGCAGCTCCACCTTGTGCTTCTGCAGCACTTGGTCCACTAAGCTCCCAGGCAGCGTTGGGAAGAGCTTCTCCTTCACCACGTGGATGGGGATGAAGATGGCTCCCGCCCGGACGACGTGGGGGAAAGGGCAAGCAGACATGAAGGTCTTCAGCTGGGAGAGCAGGTCAGTGAGGAGCCTGCCCACGTCATGATAAGCCAGCCAGATCTCCTTGCCGTTGCTGGGCTTCTGAGGAATGGGAGCCTTGGAGCCGTTCTTGGGGCTGGGCAGGGATTTGGGCATCTCTCCCAGCCCTTCTGCCAGCTCAGCTTTCTTCAGCCACTCCTGCAGGAGCTCCGGGGAGGAGCGAGACACTGAGCCTGAAATGGTGTCACAGAGCAAGGTGTGCAGGGAGGTGAAGTACTGCCCCGGGGGGGTCTGTGAGGGGAGAACACCAACCTTCTGGACCACCAACACCTTCTCCTCCACTGGAGTGGAGGGGGCATTGGAAACCCGGATCTGGGGAGGGTTTGGGGCCAGGATGATGTTGAGCTGGGGGCCAGACTGTGGGAACAGAGGGGTGCTGGATGGAGAGGAGGCTGGTTGAGCTGGTGTGGGGGTGCTGCTACAGGGGCTGGGCTGGGGGGCTTGAGAGCTTCCATCCTGCTGGGTGGGCTCAGTGCTGGGTGGGAGGGAGGGCAGCAGCTTGTATTTCTGGAACATGAAGTTGGCTGAGCTCTGGAAGCTGCTCTTGTCCCCAGAGTCCGCCTCAGGCACCCGGGGCTGTGCACCCTCTCCTGACCCCACCTTCCCTCCTGTAGCCTCTTTCTCCTCCTTATCCTCTCGGTCCAGTGCCCCCTCTGCAAAGCCAGGGAGTGACTGGGTGTCACCGGCTTCCACAAGTCTGTTCTTGAAGCTAAGGTCCAGCACCATTTCCTTAGGGGATGGCTCCTCAGTGCCCACCCTGTCAGGGCTGCCCTCCTGAGACTCCAGCTCTTGGGTCTCAGCCTTTGGCTTTTTAGGGATGCTCCCATAACAACTTTCCTCTTGGCTCTGCTCTGCATCACTGCCTGACCTCAGGCTGGACACCACTGAGACGTCTCTGACAGCAGCAGGCTCCTGGCTGCCACCCGTGTTTTGGGGTGAGGAGTCCTCCCACAGATGCTTCCTGCAGAACAGAATGGGGTCTGTGACTTTGGCCCTTTCCAGATACTCCTGGTAGGGTGCCAGGCTGAAGACATTGTGGATCACAGGCATTGGTGGGGAGGATGACAAAGCCTTGGTGTCCCTCAGCTCTTCCAGCCCTTTGACAGGGGTCACAGCCAGAGAAGGGCGGATGAGCTCCTTGGCTGCATCCTTGACCTTGCAGGCATTTCCTTCCCCTGGTCCCCCATGGGGGGTGTCCTGAGGGGCCGGGCTGCTGTTTCTCCTCCCTTGGTACAGGTGCTCCTCCTCCCTTTGCCTGGGTTTCTCCCAGCTCCCTCCTCTCTCGGGAAATGTCTCAGCCAGCCCACCGGAGCCCCCAGAAAGCCTCTCTGGGGTGCAGACAGGCTGGAAAGCGCTGCTGTGCCTCGGTGCTGCTCGCCACTGCGGACTGTCTGCCCCGTGCTGCTCACAGCCCGGTTCCGTGCCGGGAAAGGAGGCGTGGAACGTGGATGCATCGCCCAGGCTGACGGCAAACCCTGGGTACCCGGTGTTCCTGGGCAGCTCGGCATCCCTGCCTGGCTCAGCATCCCTCAGCGCCGCCCCCAGCCTGGCACCCACTGTCCTTGGCACATGGGGCTCCAAGGGGCTGGGAAAATAACTGCTGGGATCTTGGGGCTTGAGGTAGGTGCTGGGAAAGGGCTCCCTGCTTGCCACGTAGCCAAAGCTGGGTAAGGCACTGGGCTCCCCCGCAGTGGGAGCTGGGGGGTGGCAGAGGGGGCCAGCTCTGTGGGGTGACAGCAGGTATGGGTGGGATGGGTAGCACATTGCTGACCTCTCCTGCATCACTTGGCTGCTGTCAGGCAGCTGGAGCTTGGGCCAGGGGACCTCTGGCATCTTCTTCTGACTCTGGTCAGAAGGATAACTTGCTTCCAGGAACAGGGTGCTGGGGGGTGGCCCGTGCTTATCAAAGGTGACACAGTACTGGGGTAAGGCAGTGGGGGAGCTCAGCTGCTCCCTGGAAGGCAGGGCCAGGCTGGAGGGCAGCAGCAGGAGGCTGTGGTTGGTGCAGGGATCGCTCCTGTGGGGCTCGCTGGGGTGCAGAGGGTGGGTGGCCGGGGGCAGGGCCCAGTTTACCTGCCCTGGTTGCTGCTGCAGGCTCTCTGCTTGTTTCCCGAGTAGCAGAGCCATCCTGGGAGCCAAGAAAGAGGCAGGGGCACCGTACACTGGCTTGGGGACTGCTAGAGAAACTGCCTTCTTCACCACCACCGGCTTCTTCACTGCCAAGGGGAACCTGGGACTGTCCAGCTTCTTTTTGGCCCTCAGCTGGTCCTGGCTTACCAGGCTCTTTGTGCTCTTCCAGCTGTCCAGGGGGTGCAGCCTGGTGTCAAGGCTCTCTGGTGGGCACAGCAGGAAGTTCTGCAGTGGCCCCTCAGCTGGCACGGGCTGGCTCAGGGCACCGGGGCCGTAGTGCAGGTAGGCGGGCGTGGGGCTCCAGCCAGCTGGGGGCTGCTCGGGGCCCTTGGGGCTCTGCAGTGGGCAGGCAAAGTAGGAGCCCGTGTAGCTGAAATGGCTCTCAGAGCCAAGGTGGGGCACCGGGCTGCATGTGCCTGGGATTTGCCGGGGCAGGAAGCCGGTGGCAGGCTCCAGACGAGGCAGCTTCTTGAGAATCACAGGGTCTGCAGGCTGTGAGTACCGTTTTGAGGCCATTTATAGGTTGGTGTCGGTGTCCCCACAGGAGAGCTGAGCTCGCCTTCCTGGAAAAGAGAGAGAATAAGTGTCCTGGTTTGAAGAGCAAAACCAGTTAGAAGCTCTAAGCCAGAAATACAATTTACTAGGAAAAAGGGAACAAAGAACTAAATATATAGAATAGCACAAAAGAAGAACAACTGACAGAGTTTGAGATACAACCTGACACTTGCTGGCTAGGGCAGCGGTTCTGTCCAAGCAGTGGTCCTGTAGACTGATGTAGTTTCCCTCTGGAGGTCCAGTGAAGAGAATGTCTCAGCTGTTCCTCTTGGAAGAGAGGATCTGCTTGCTGTCTGCACAACCCGGCTTATATACTTGATGGCATCGTTTGGCTCCTCCCTCTGGGCGGAGCATCTCACAATACAATGCTGTGATTTTATCAGTTAAGTGGCTAAAAGAATGGGTCCTCCTGGAGGGACATCATTTGGCTCTTTCCCTCTGGGTGTGGCATCTCACAATAGAATGCTGTGATCTTATCAGACATGTGGCTAAAAGAATAGGTCCTCCTGGAGGGACTTATCTCTGAGTCACGAGATAAGGGAAGAAAAAGGAATTGCAGCTCCAGGTACTAATGGAATAAACCCCAATATTATAACCTAGGACACCTTTAAGCAACCTGGTGTTTGGTATTGCACAGTTTAAAACAGATAAAAGCCAAGCAAAGCTCAGAAGCCACTGCTGACGTGCTGTGGGCACTGCCCAGCGGATCATCCCGTAAGGATGGAGAGCAGGGAGAATCTGGCAGAGGAGTGAGTGCCACTTCAGGAGTGCGGGCAGAAAGGAAGTGCAAGAAACCAACAGGAGAGCGGCTGTTACCAGAGTACCCTGTCCCTGTGGCACTGTCCTGCCATGCCATCAGACTTTTCTCTGCCACCGGCAACAGACACGTTTGTGCTGCACGCAAGCCCGCCCGCGTCATGGCACTGGGGCCATCGCTGTGCTCCGCGCTCCATATCGCCGGTAACGCACTCGGCACACCCCTGCCTGCGGCTGCAGCCCAGACACCGCTCGGCAAACCCACCAACGGCGCGAGCAGAGCCCAGAAGTGAAGCGGCACCCGGTGCCGAAGCTCTGGTGGGAGGTTGCTGGTGCCCAGGACCACGGGACATGGTACCCTGCCACATACACAGCCAGGGCTCCAGAAGTCCAAGGGATGCTTTTCATTATTAAGCTCACAACATCCTAACGGAGGGAAACCAAACTCTCATACTCTTGCCAACCCGTGAGAGAACGCCTCTGCCACACTGCCGGTATCGGTCACCATCTCTGCCTACGATCTGGTCAGCTTCTGGGGGCAGGTAAAGCCGACTGCCATTGCGGATGGGGATCTTAAAGGTGCAGAAAAGATATCTGTGCCCATGCCCCCACTGCCATCGTGTGTCTCACAGCCTACTGGTGGGATGATTGGTGCTGACACCTGACACCTGACACGTATGTTTCCCTAAATGACAGGTCCTCTCTGAACTGTGCCAGCCAGCCACCAAACACACACTGTGGTCTCTGGCAGTAGCAAGGATGTTAGTGTTTCTTACTGCCAATGAGATGACACCTTCAGATATTAAACAGACAGTGAAGTTGCTTTGTCCCCCAGTTCAATGGATGATGTTTGAGTCCACCTGGCAGCGATATGCAGAGGATCAAGGGCAGCGCAATTTAGAGGTACTGCAGCAAGATCCACCCTTTGGGGCTGGGGTTTCTCAGCTTATGGGACTGCCCCCTGTTGACAATCTTTAGTTACAGGCACGCCTACATCCTTGAATATTAGTACAGGCAAAACACTTAGGGATACAAGCCCTGCTGAAGGTTGCAGACATGTCAGCACCAACCCAGAGGTATTCCATGATCAAACAGGGCCCCAAGGAACCATACATGCAATTCATAGAGAGGACACAAAATGCTGTCACAATCTGCTAGTACAAGCAGGGGTTGTGATGGTTTGTTTTACCAATCTCAGAGTGCAAAAGACACACAGCAAGGGATTTCAGTATTAATCAAAACAAATTAACCTTTTATAGAGTGCCCACAGCAAATGTGATAGAAGGATAGGAAAGGAGATAAAAGATAGAGAGAGAGAGAGAGAGAGAGAGAGAGAGAGAGAGAGAGAGAAAGAGGTGGGAGGGGGTAAGAGCTACCAACAGAGACACAAAATCCTCATCATCCAGCCAGCCAATAGGTCTGTCTTGTCACATCAGGGAGAATCTCAAACTCTCTGGTAAACTCAGGGGTCTTTTATAGTCTTCTGCCAGGGCGGGGGAACAGGAAGGTATGTGGAGGGAACAGGTACAGGACAGTGGAGAATAAGTCCATTGAGAACACGTACAGACAGTCCAGTTCTGAACAGGACAAACCAGTCCCAGCAGTGAGCAGGACCCATTGTTTCAGGACTGGTTCCCATGGGAAAGCAGTCTTGGTCCAGCGAGCACATTTGCAGGTAGCACTGGGCAGACATCCCGCTTCAGTCAGGCCAGTGCCCCTGTGTTAGAATTTTAAGGGTCTCAGTCCTTAGCGGGGGCTTCAATCTGCATTCTTGATGGTGCTCATGAGGCAGATGAGGGATCTTTGGACCATCTCTTACAGATGCCATGGAAGAGCAAGTAATGAATAATGATGCAAGAAATCAATTAATTGAAAATTGGCATGGGATAGTGCAAATGAGGACTGCAAAAAGGCCTATAGATTTGTTACCAAAAGAAAATCCATCCTTAAATTAATTAATGCATGTGCTAAAATTGGGACTGAATCAGATAGTATTGCTTTGTCAGCTGATTCTGTCTTGGTTTGAAAGACAAGTGTCTGCTAATGAAGGCAGGAGCCTCCCTTGAAATGGAAAATGTAAACCCCTCCCTCCAAATTGTTACAGTTTAGAATTGAATGGGCCCTCAGGCAAAGATATGAGAATAGAAATAACAGTTCTTCACTGTTATGTATAAATTTTAAAAATTCCTACAATTTAATAGGAAAATTAAAGTAAAATGCAGTAGCACAAAAAAAAAAAAAACCACTGACAGAGTCAGAATTTGACTTGACACCCTGGGGTCAGGGTGTTGTTTGCAGTCCGACTAAGTGGTGGCTGCAGTCTTCCTCAAGTGACAGGTGTGGTTCTGTTGAAGCAGTGATCCTTTAGAAGGGTGTAGTTTTCCTCTGAAGATCAAGTGGTGAAGTAGACGAGTCTGGTCTTCCTCTGGGAATCCAGTGGAAAAGGCTGCCTGTAGTGTTGAAAAGTCTCAGATTGTATCCAGGTAGGAATGCTTGGCTTCTTCCCCTGGGTGGAGCATCTCACAATGGGATGATGTAATTTTATCAGCCATGCAGTGACACTCAATGGCCCATTAACAGAAGATATCTCCCCGGAGGGAGGGTGGGTCATGGAAGAGATAAAGAACACTGCCCCGCCTGGTTTTAACAGATGGTAATAGAATACCATAGAATGCTTTTGGTGATATTTTGCATTGCAACCGAAGGTAACACACCAGTGTTATGGCTGTGGGCAACAAGGTCATGTAAAAGCAAACTGCCCCTGTAAGTCTAACCCACTGGGGACAGATCAAAAGCAGAGGCATGATAGTTTTTGACGTTTAACAGTTTGTAAGAAGTTAAATGCAATTCTCTTCGTTTGTGTAATTGGGTTATGAATGTGAATAGTGTGTGGCATACCACCCTGAGACGCCATGCTGGATGGCTCTCAGACATGCTTGAAAAATCCTTTTTGAAGGTATGTGGAATAGACAACAACTGGTAAGGCTAGACTTGTCGAGTTGGATGCAGAGCCTCACCAACCTAGGCTTATTATTTGTGTCAATTATTTTGGACATTATGCAGTGTTTATCATCCTTTTTGCAAAGGGCCCTGCAGGAGACGACAAACATTGCCTTGTATTTAAAAACAGAAAGGGGAAACTGTGGTGGCTAACAGCTTGCCTGGAGGTCCCAGAGTTATAGATAACCCTAATTATAACTCAACCAGTCTAGGCTGTTGGGGAATCTAGTCTAGACAGTTATGGACACAGACAACTATTGGCCAGTAAGCTGGGTGGTAACTAATTTTAGCCAATCAGGACCATATGCATCCATGTGCATCATCTTTCTGAAAAAGCATAAAGGGAACTGCACCCAAAAAAATCTGTTGCCACATGAACCTCGAGTGTCAAGATATGTGCCCATCTTGACTGCTAAGGGAGAATAGCCCAGGTCCTTGTTAAAGGATCTCTGGGGCCTGATTAGAGTGAGAAAATTAATAACTGGGATTTATACATACATACGTACATACATATATATATATATATATATATATATAGGGTTTGTTTTAGAACAATTTGGTTGCAGTGAAGCTGTTTTGGTTATTGTCTACTGTAATATGGCAATATAAAAGCATAAAAATAACATTTCAAAAATGCCTACAGGAAAAGAAAGGGAAGGAAAGGGTAAGAGCAGAAGGATCCCACCACCCATGGATCTTCCAACAACACTGGGAGGTTCCCGTTCCACTGTGATGATCCATCTGGGGTGAGGGAAGCGCAGGAAACACAAATTCCATGGGTTAATAAAATGCTCAGGCTTGGTGGAAACGTCCAGGTACCTCTCTTGAGGCAGGGAATTTTACTCTGGATGAGGTAAGCTCGGTGTATTTGTTTGCCTGTGACACCTTTGAAGTGTAGGTGCGCTTGAGAGGCCAATGATGGCCCAGCAGAGGGGATGAATATCTGCAGGCTAACCCTGAATGTCCCAGGAGGGGGAGTTTTAACAGCTGAGCCACAAGAGTAGGGACATTGGCAGCACCAAAAAGCACCATGGCACTTGGCAGGATTTGTCTCTTATCAGCCTCTGCCCTTATCTTGTCCAACAGGTAACTGCAGCCCCATGGGGGTGTGCCCTGTGCACTTGGGCAGTCACTGCAAGTGCTCCATTGTTTGAGGCACTAGCCATTGACATTCCAGCCTCTTGCACCACCCTGACTCAAACATTCCATCAGTTCTCCTCTGCTGCTGCTCACTCCAAATCTCCCACGGTGGTGATTCTCAATATAATGGACAGAACATCATGTGATATTTTTTTCAATTACTTTGTCCAGATTTCCCAGTTCTCCTGTTAATATCTCTGAAAAATGCAGCCTCATCATCATCGATTTCAAGCCTTTAGAGGCAGAACACGGAAGGTTAGTGCATCTCTTTTTTGTTCCAAATATGCATAAATCCTGGCACAAATTCCTGGGCTAAGTTTGGTTGAAACACAGTTTTACTTCTGTAACATAAAAAGCTTTTCCCACATCATTTTCTTTTCTAGTAAAAAGACAAAATAAACTTAGCAAAAGTAGCAATGTGTCAAAGTTGTTTGACTAATATTTGGTCTCCAAACAAGTTACTTCTGATGAAAACACCAATAAAACAACTATAATTATATCTGATAATCTTAGCACGAATTTTCAGTGCATCAGGCAGGCTTTGGCTCAGGACAGGGAATCTCTGCACATCCGAGTCCATTTCCACAGGGGAATGTCACTGCAGGTCCAATAACTGTGTGTGCATTAATTGGAGGTGCACAGTCTTCTGTACACTTCCCACAGCGTGGCCAGTCCTGAGGGCTTTCATTGTGCAGGGATCTCCCTTTCCACAGGATCCCACCCTCCCCGCCAGCGGGGGAGTCCTGGGAGGCTGGCAGGGCTTTTCTCCATCCCTCTCCTTGGAAAAGTCCTGGACAGCTCTGGCTGCTTTGGTTCCAGGGCTGAAAGAGCCTCTGCTGCAGGCAGCAGGGAGCAAAGCTGGGTCAGCTCAGGTGAGGAGCCAGCAGACACAGACACCGAGTGCCCAAAATTCCCATCCCGGCTTCACCTTGTAAAGCAAAGTGAGTTTTTTAGGGCCAGGGAGCAGCTCAGCCTCTCCTCAGGGGATTTGGGGCTGCTGTGGGGTGGGGCTGGCCCGCAGGGACAGGCGGTGGGTGCCAGCAGGTGGAGCTGGCAGCCTGTCCCAGCACAGCCCTGCATCCCAAGAACCCCAGGTGTTCTCTGAGCTCACCTGGCACCACCGGCGTCTCCTGAGCATCCCACTGAGACACCTGACCATCACCTGAGCCCCAAGAGCAGCACTGGAGCATCAGCCAGGATCCCCCAGCATCACCTGAGCATCCTGTACATCACCCAGGCAGCCCAGGACAAACCTGAGCATCACTCAGCACCCTCCCAGCATGGCCAAATGTCACCCCCTGTCACCCAGCACGGCCCAGCAACCCCAAGCTCAGGGATGGACTCCCTGCAGGAGGATCTCTCCAGTTTTGGGTGGTTTTTTCTTCCTTTTGCGGCAGCGTTAGCAGAGGAGCCAAGGAGGAAATGGAGGAAGAGCACGTGGAGATAAGATAAAAGCCACATCAACAGCAGGGGAAACAGAGCAGATATGGGGGGAGACTTGTGGGGGAGATAAGGGAGTGAGCCCCTGGTGCTCCTGCAGCTTCGCCAGGAGGGAACCAGAGCTCCCCAGCCCTCCCCAAAACAGCACAACTGAGGCTGCATCCCTCACTGAGCCCTTGTGGTGGGTTTCTCATGCCAGCTTCCTTCCCAGGAAGGATACTGCTTCCCTGGAATCCCCTGGAAACGCCCACGGGAGCCGCGGGGCTTCCCTCCCTGCTTGTACCCTTGGAAGCAGCTCCCCCACATCAGTTCCAACAGTTTTATCCTCAGGATAAGTCCCCAGGGTCATTCCCAAGACATGCAGTACCAATTAAAGTTGCCAGCACTCAGATCCAGGGAAAACAGCTCCCTTCAAATGGAAGCAAGCTTGAAGAAAAGTCCAGGCTGGGTTATTTTCCTTCCAAAAGGGATCTCTAGGCAGGGTGGTGTTTAAATCCATTTCCCTGAGGATGCCGGCATGGGATCCCTTCCTAGCTGTGGCAATGTTAGAGGTGGACAAGCTGGGACAGAAATCCAGCATCTTGTGAGTCCCGAAGTTTCCCTGCTGCTTCTCCCCTTTCCCTGAAGCCCCGGGGATCTGCAACTCCCCACCGTGGGGGGATTGTGACACTGGCCCCGCTGTCACCTCGGGATCGATGCAGTCGCCCTGTTTCACCCAGCTCCGAGTTAAATTCTGGCTGGAGGGCTGCAGAGCAGGACGAGTGATCCCACTGCAGGCCCGGAGCCGGGCACAGGGAATGTCTGATAGGGCTGAGCTCATCGACCAAATTCGGGAGAGGAGCTCCCTCTCTCCATGAAATCCACAGGCACTTTGCCCAACCAGTGCCATCCCCACAGCTGCACCACGCCAGGAAAACTGCTCTGCTTTGGCTGTCACCATCAGCCTTTTCCCCCCGGGAATATCCCAGCCAGCGGGGGAGGAGAGGGACACGTGGGAATCGGCGCTGGAGGATGCTTGCAAGAACCCCAACACGTGCAGCCAGGAATTCCAAAACCCCACAGCTGGGAAAAGCAGCGGGTGGAATAAACACAGCCCGTTATTGCTCTTCTTTAATCTTCTTTTCCTTTTTTCCCTCTTCCCAGGGCTGTTTCCCACACGGGACCGTTTGGTCGGGAGGAGTAAAAGTAAAACCAAGCGCAGAGGTTGGAACCCGCGCCACCAGCAGCGAAACCTCCCCGAGAAGCTCCCGCGGGAGCCTTGCCTGCCGCGTTTTGGGTCCAAAGGACGCGGGAGGGCTCCCGCTGCTCCTCGGCCTGCCGAGGCCGCTGGGAACACTTCAGACATCTCTTTTTGGCCCGACAGCTGCCAGCAATGCGCCCGTGTGCGCTTTCAGCGGGGCTCGCAGGCTCCCCGGGATTTCCTCCCCGGGACGCGATGCCCGGAGCGGAGCCTCTCCCCGCAGCCTCCGCCTCCTCCATCGCCACGCGATGCCAAAAGCAGCCGCCAAGTCCCGGCCAACCGCAGCAATGGAGCAAGAAAATCTCCTAAACCCGCTGCCAGCCAGCAAGCCCAGCCCCCGAGGTGCTGCGGCACGGCGGGGTCCCGGGGTCTCCCCGGATCCAGCGGGAAGGAGGCGGATTCCCCGGCCGCTGCAATCCTGCTTTCACAGCCTCGGGGCTTTGGGATCCTGCCCAGGAGATCACCATTCCCACGTCCGGCGGGCTCGGACGAGCTCACCGGCATCGCCCCCCACACCTTCGGTCATTTGGGGGAACGAACAAGAGGCGTCCGCCGTCCCCGCTCTCTCATTCCGCTTCTTGTCCCTTTTCCACAAAGTTTGCAGCTCCCGAGCTTCTGCCACGCGGGCAAAAGCCCAGCCGGAGCCTTCTCATGGACCAAGCCAGCTGCTTTTTAAGGCAGTATCCCTCTGGAATGTACGCACCAAGCCACGGCTTGTCTGCGATTAAAGCTGAAACCCCCCTCCCGCCAAGGAATATTCACTTTTAAGTAAAAAACCCAAAACTTCAGGGAGCCATGAGCAGTGACCAGAAAGGCTGCGGGGCTGCGTCCCCTTCTACTCGGGGGATTCAAACCCCTCCAGAAGGCATCGATCCCATTCCCATCGATGTCCCTCACATCCCAGGCTGGCCACGGTCACGACTGGGACCCCCTCGGTGCTCGCAGGCCCGTGCCAGGACACGAGCTGTGGATGTGGCAGGGCTGGGTGGCCGTGGCCACCTCTGTCCTTCTGTCCCCTCCGCACAGCCGCGGCCACCGCATCAGTGTGGGCAACACTCCGGCGACCCCTAGAATCAACCTCTCGCAGGAGCTGGAGCGCACTCGGGCTGCGAATCAGCCGCAGGATCCAAAGTGTCCATAAATGGGTAAAATCCCGGGATCCGGAGCCTGGAACCCGTTTTTGCTGGCACGGCCCGAGGAGAAGCAGACGATCCCGAGGAAGGCGTGCAGGGATCCCGCCCCGCTCGGGGCTTTCACCCGCCGAGGGGGCCCAAGGCGAGCGCGGCGCTGGCTGGGGGTGCCCCCGCCCCGCTGCCCCCGCATCCCTCCGCTCCAGCGCGGCTCCTGCGGGACGCGCATCCCTCCGGGCCCGCACTCACCTGCGGCTGCGGCGCGGTGCCTCCCCCGGCGCATCGCTGCGGGCTCGGCTGGGGCTCGGCGCGCACGGGGGAACGGGGGGCGCTGCCCCTGCTCGGCCGGCAGCCCGCCTTGTGCGGAGGAAGTGGGAGGAGGAGGAGGAGGTGGAGAAGGAGGAGGAGGGCTGGGTGTGCGTGTGGGCCGGCCGGAGGAGGGGAGGGGATGGGACGGGACAGCAGAGGACAGCCCAGCCACACGTGCGCTGAGCTGGTCGGGGTTTTGTCCGTGCGCTCGGGCGGGGACACCTCCCGAGTTATGGGGGACACCCGCAGCCGGGGAGCCGCTGTAGGGAGGGGTCCCCGTTGCAGCGAGCCTCCCGTTATAGAGGAGGGGCCGCATGGAGAGCCCACCGTGTTAGGGGAAGAGTTATTATGAGCAGCCCTCATTGTATTGCGCCTCATTAGAGGGTCCCCCATTTTGTGGAGCCCCCAGTGAAGGCGCCACTATTTCAGGCAGTCCCCATTAGGAACTAGCCTCCCATTTAGGGGCGACCTCGTTAGGGAGGGGCTACATTAAGGGCACTCTCCTTACAAGCAGTCCCCATTAGGGAGGGACCCCCTGAAGGACCCCCCACTTACAGGCAGCGCCCATTAGGGAGGTGCCCCCAAATACAGGCACCCCCATAAGAGAGCACCCACATGGAGGGGATCCCCCGGTGCAGGCGTTGTCGGTGAAGTCACGCTCACGGAGCACGATGCGGCTGGAGAACACCGAGGGCTCGGTATCAACTCCGGGCTGCCTCAATCCAGTTCAGGGGCTCCACCGCCGCCTGAGTGACAAATTGGTCAAAAACAAGAGCACAGCTCACCCGGACAGCGAAGACCTTCATATGTAACATTTTGTGATGAATTGGCGCCTCTAAATAAAGGCATGTATCATCCTGAGCCATGAGCGCACCTTAGGCGGATCCACCCGCCCTGTATCCGGGAGGATAAAAACGTCAGCTTCCTAGAACTCCGGCGGTGTTAAGGAGTTTTATTTCCTAATTTCGGTGACACTAGCAGTCCCCATGAAGAGGATCGCCCATTGCAGCCCATGCATTGTGGGGATTTCTGTGAAACAGGAGCTCCCCCGTTAAAACACAGAGCAGCCTTCCCCAGGCTGGATGTGGCCGGAGCTCCGGCTCTGGCCGGACACAATTCCCCGTGTCCACAAAAAATCGCTTTCCCATCTCGTCTGCAGGGCCAGGGATCCGCCGGCAGCCTGGGGTGGGCTGGGGATGGCTTCTGAGTCCTCTCGGAGTCCCTCCCGCCCCAAAGCAGAGCCCCTCCTCCTGCATTTAACCCCTGCCAGCCCCAAGCATTACCACGGAGCGTTTATCTAAGGAGTCGCGTCTGGAAAAGTCCATGCAAACATTCCCAGACTAATCATTAACCCTCATAAAAGGCACGTAAATATGATTAACCCAGTGACACAGATCCTGGCAGATTAAGTGCGTTGCCCAAGGCCGTGGAGTGAAGCAGTGGCTCAGCTCCCTCAGGCAGGGAGACATAGGGATTTCTAAGTGAAAAAGAAATAATTCCCCTTTCTTATTACTTCATGGAACAAAGACCGAGAAAGGAGGGTTAAAATTCTCCTTTCTTTGGCCGCACAAGCATTATTTTCCACTTACAGCTTTAATTTATAGCAGTTTTGTGGCAGCAGCAAAGAAAACAAGGATCTGGGAGGAGCTGGTGTGAAATTCCCAGTCCCTTGGCTCCAAAGTTTACACACCACTGCTTTGTCTGGAGCTCATCGATCAGGTGTTGCCATTAATATTCTCTTCGGTCAAATGGTAATGCAATTACAGAATAGTTATTACATTCAATTATGTGATGTTATATATTAGTGTGCAACACAGAATAGTTAATATATATTAAAACAAGCAAATGGGTGGATAATACAGGTTGTTATTGAGAGTTATGGGCATTAAAACTATCAGTGTTAATTTTTACCTGACTGAACAGAATCACAGTTCCCTCAAAATGGCAGATAATCCCTTTAAGCTTGACTTGGCTCATACATTTACATAACTTTACTCAAGAAACACCTTTCCTCATCCAGGTTTGGCCACATCCCTGCTGCATCCAGCTGGACTCTGAAAGCTAAATTTCTACATTTTCTCACTCTTACATTTCTCTAGCACAGAGAGGGGAGTTTTTGCCTGCTGTCTCAGCAAATACCTGCTGTTTTGTTCTTTTTCCTGTGAATTTCCTTCTCTCAGCTTCCTGTGTGGTTCATGTCTGCCTTAGTGAGTCCAATGGTCTGAGCAGCTCCTTGCTGAGGCATCAAACCTGCTGGCACAGGAGACACCAACTTAAAAAAAAAACCCTAATTATTTAAGTTTATTTTTATATTAATTTTTAAAGACTTAGGAGTGTGTCTTTGGGGGAAAGGTGGGTGGTGATTCCCACTCAGGGCATGGCCATTCCCACTCTTTTTGCCCCTCCAGCCATCAGCATCCTCTCTGTTTTGTACCCAGTGATGGGAGCAGCCCCAGAATCCCCACAGGGTTTGCTGTGAGCCCAGGGAGGTGAGGATTTGACTGATTCAGTCCAATTTTAGCCATGTGGTTTTCAATTCTCTTTTTGAGGCTTTTCAGCCTCAGCATCTCCGTTCAATCTGATGTTTGCTGGGCTGTGGCTCCCCCTAAGTGCTCAGGAAACCTGCTGGCTTCACATTGTCACTGCCTGCAGGGTCCCCAAATTCCCTGTCCCTGTGGGACACCCATCCTGGGGTTCACCCTGGCAGACACAGGGATGTGGGGGCTGCAGGTGGGATTATGGGCATCCAGGCAGCACTCAGAGTTCACTGCTGCTCCCCAGCCACACTGCTTCTCCCATACCCCAAAAAGGGTCAGTTCTTGTCCCAGCTTTTGCTCCCCAATTTGTCCTGGTGCTACTTAAGCCCCCCAGTAGGATTTAACCCTCTCTAGGAGGGCAGAACCCACAGTGATGCCAGCCAGGGGTTTGAGTGATGGAGAAAGGTGGGTGGTCCCCAGCTCACAGGCCTGTCCATTGCCTCTTCCTGTGGCAGATCCGTCCAGGAATATCTACCCTCATTCATTTTCCCTCTTTTTTTTCCCCTCTTCTCCTTGATTTGCTTCCCCATAAAGTCCTGCTTTAGGTTCAGGAGAGATGAGCTACTCAACTGATCCCCTGGTTACAGGGAGAGGTGGGATTTAAAGGGCACCTGCTGCCACAAACCCCACAGCAGCACTCCAAAATGGCCTTGGGTTTGCTTCTATGGACCAGAGAACCCCACTCCACACCTCAAATCACCTGGCAATCCCCCAAATATCCAACAGAGCCAAAACAGAGATGGTATCTTTGGCTCAGGAGCCATTTGGAGGGGAGTGGGAGGTGGATGGGGTCCTCCTCTAACAGCTGGAACACATCCCACAAATGAAATTAAGGCAAATCCCCTCCATCCCCCAAAAAAATCCCCAAATTATATCCCACTGCAAGGAATCTGGGACACCAGCATCTGTTGCTCTGTCCAAGAGGACAAGAGGGAACTTTATCCCACCCCACCATCCCCAGGGCTCCTGCCAGGGACTTCCTGGCCTTGTTAGCAGCTCTTGCCTTGGAGACATCCTTGGTGCAGCAGCACCCCTGATGAGGCTCTAATTAGCGAGCTAATTGGAATAAGAGAGCTGTATAGACAGTCCCAATTGCCCATGCACAGCCTGGCTGGAGGAGAGGATAGAGGAAAACAGGGATGAAGGGATGGAGGGGTGGAAGGAAGATTAAGGAGGGTTATAGGGAGGGCTCCCAACAGCTGCCATTGTGGCTACATTTAAAGTACACTTATTGTGAAGAGAGGAATCCAGGTTTCCTCATCCCACTCGTTTCTTCTGGAGCCAAGAAGGAGTTGAAGCCTTGGAAGCTGCCAACTCCGTCCAAGCCTCCAAGTGACTGCTGGCAGTGAGAGGAGACCCAAACATCCTCTTAAATATCCACTCCCACATCTCTCCCTGCCTGGGAAATCAGATCCTACACTCTGAGGGGTTTTTGGGGTGGGTCTTTACAGCTTCTCCCACTCCTCTTTGCTCTGGATCTCCTTCTCTCCAGGCTAAGATCCCCTTTTTAGGTTGAACTAGGAGAAAATTATGTCTGGAACTGGATGATTTTTGAAGTCCCCTACAACCCAAACCATTCTATGATTCTAAGAAAATATGGCACGGGGCAAGTCTGGTCGCTCATCCAACATTTTTCCAGCTTTATCTCCTTCAAAACTTTGATTTGGATCCTGACAGGGCCTACAGTTATTGGTAAATAAATAAAAATCTTAACTTACTTTGCTTGCTGCCCCAGGAAAGCAATAAAGACAAGGCCCAGCAACCCAGAGATGCAGTTAGCTTATTATCTCTAGATAATTATCCTTAGGTAATGAGATATCCAAGCCCCAGCAAGAGCAGAGTGGGAATAAATCCCCAAGGAACATGAAAGATCATCATGATTCCCACCCAGAATCATGGAATTGAGCAGACCCCCCCAGCCAAGAGGGTTTTTCTCTGGTAAGTCATTCCCTCAGCAAGCTGCTCTCCAAGGAACACTAAAAACAAAACTAATCCTGTTCTCCCAGGAGGAGGAATCCAAAAATAACCCTGTGGATGAATGAGCAGCACAAAGCCAAGTGCTGAGGCTCGGATCGAGTTTGGGAGCTGAAAGCTTTCCAGCTCCATGTTCCCACTTGAATTACTGCCCAGGCATTCATTCACACGCCGTTCCTGCACTTCATAATAAAAAAGCCATGGTGTTTCTTTTTGCTTTTGTTTCCCAGTACGGGAGGTGAAATCCTGCAAAACCCTGGAGGAGGATGCAGGGAGGGAGAAGCCCCTTGGAGCAGCCCACAGGCTGCTGGAACCCATCCAGAGCTGAGGAAAGCCACTTGTGCATCAGGACACGGGCCTGGGGCCCACGGCTCCAGCGCTGAATTCCTGGCCAGACTTGCTAAGCTTGGCACGTTTGGATGCTCCTCTGTGGGAAGTCCTGGCACGGTGGCAGCACTGGGGATGCTCCTGACACACTCCCTGCTCTCTCAGCAGGCAGGGTGAAGGTGCTGGGGTGGCTCACCTGCTCCCTGCCTGCACACCCCCAAACCCAAGGATGGATACCCATGGAACATCCAGGCCAGTCCCATGGCACAGTTTCTCATGAGCATCCATGAGAGAAGACCTTCAGCAGGAATCTCACACTCAAGAGCAGAGATTCCTGGGCTGGGATTCCCCTGTGAGCCCCACCTCTGCATCCTGCCCTTCCACTGGGAAGCAGCCCCCTACCTGGGTTTGTTCCCTGGGCACCTCCAGGGACACCCCAGCATTCCTGGCTCAGAAGAGCAGCCAGCGCAGGGAAACCACCTTCTCAGTGCTGTGTGGTGAGGAATAGCCCTGTGGTCTTGGAACAGCCTTGGAGGTGGTGAGAGCCGACTCAGGGGAGCTGGTGAGCTGCCCTCAGCTCCGGCTGGCAGCAGCTGTGCAGCCCCAGCCACAGGAACACCGGGATGAGCACACACAGGAGGCAGCCCCGAGCCCAAACACCCCTCATCTCCCTGGCCTCCAAAACAAAGCTGAGTCCCTCTGTGGGGACATCAGCAGTGCCTGTGTTTGGGGAGCTGGCCTCAGTGGCACAGCTGGGATTGGGGTGCCATCCCTACTGCCCAGGGAGTCCCACATACCCAGGGATCCTTCCAGAGGCTCTGAAGCCGTGGATCTCAGGGATCTGCACCCTAATAAGCACCATGATGTAACTCTGAGTAAGCCTTGCAAGGAATCAGCCTGAGGAAGCTGCCATTTCTTAATCTCTTTTTTCCCTCTCTTTTTTCCTGCTATGGTTGAGGTCACCCAGTTTGAACCTCAGCAACACAGAGACCTTTTCCCCCTTCTCCTCCCATCCATGGCCTCATTCCCAAAGAGAATCCCTGTGTCTGTGTCAGCACAGATATTGCTGCCTGTACCTAAAGCTCTGAAATGGTTAATTAATTTATTTCTACATGATTCCCAGTGTGGGAATAGCCACAGGTCTTTGTAACATCTCTGGACTCTGTCTCCACCAGTTATCTCTGATGTCCATGTGTTCAGTGTTCCTTCAGGCTACTGACCTATCAGCTGCTTCCCACACATCCAGTGCCCACAAGCCTCCCACGGATGCATCAAGATGCTCCAAAAGTCTTTAAAACAGTTTTTGTTCTCTCCTAGCTGGGGTCAGGAGGAGGTTCACCTCTCCAGGGTGTTTGCATGGCATTGCTGCGGTATCTCCCGCATTCCTTCACTCTGTGTGGGAGGACAGGCATGGAATAGTGAGGAATTTGACCATTTTGTTCCCTCTCCTGCCTGCAGAAACCACTGTCAATCCTGGAAATGAACACTTCAGTCTTCTGCAAGGCTCCCTGGCCCTGAGCTGGCTGCAGTCCTGCTCTGGAGGCTGCTCTCTTCCCTCTAGGATGGTCCAGGGTGGTCTCTCCTCTTCCTCTAGGCACTGGTGGGGAAGAGGACACCAAGATGGATGAAATTTTTCCACAGAGAAGAGCCAAGCCTCTCTGGGAACCCCAAGGATCAAGGTGGAAGGTATCAGGATCCAATGGGACTCATGGCTGCAGTGGTGGCCACCAAACGCCTGGAGCTCAGACGCTTTTGCTGTGCCAGCAGGACGGTCCCTTTCCTGTGGGATCACCTCTTCCTCCCAACTGGTGCTGTCTTGGTTCTTCCCAGTTGGCTCCACTTCCCCCATGTCACAGTGAGCCAGGAGTGTCACTGCTGCTCAGCAACAAAAAATGGTGACACAGGTTATAAAAATGTTGCAGTAAGGTAGAAAACTCATAAAGAAAGGCTTCATAAAAGCAGGACTGCTCTGGCTAGCCTGTCATTTCTTCTAAGGCAAGCTAACACTTTGCAAGTTCCCATGTGAAAGCAATCCTGTTGTGAACAGTTTGTTAGCATAACAATCTATTCCTGGGTGAAAAGCAACTGGCACCTGTATAAACTGTTTTTACACCATTAGATAGAAAAATGAAAACTATCTCTCACAAACAACATTTCCTACACGTACACACTGAGTGTCTGAGTGACTAATCAATACAGAATAACAACTTGTTACTAACCAATAATTGTCAAGAAAGCTACTAACTAAATAGAGTCAAACACAAGGTCTGTAAAATTGCATAAAAAGAATGGGCTTTTTCCACCATGAAGAAAATGGAGTCCCGTGTGATTTATTCCCATAGAAAAACACCAGAAGTGATGGGAAAGGGGTGTTTTCCTCCTGGTGGGACATCTCCAAGAGGCTCCATATAGGAGAGGATGGCCCAGGAGGCCAACTGGAGCTTCACCATCCTCGTCTCCCGGGTGGCTTGGCCCGAGGACTCAGCACAGGAGAGAGCAGAGCATCGCCATGATCTGCCAGGGTGGATTCAGCTATCTGCTCCAGTCTGCAGCCTAATTGCTGAGGTGGGACCAGGAAGAAGAGCCTTCTCTGTTTACTCACATAGTTTCAAGGTGAGTAACACACGCTGGGCCCAGCTCTGTGGTGCTGTCAGAGTGAGATCTTCCCCTCCCAGCTCCCCCAGCCCCAAGGCTTCCAGGATGGGCTGAAGAAGGTCTCAAATGGAAGGACACAGGGCTTTGAACCCCCTCCTGCACCATCCCAGAGGGACTGGGGAACACAGAACTCTCCTTGCCTGGCACAGAGGATCTTTGTCCTCTTTTCCTCCCCTTCCCCCTTCCTTTTGGCACACAAGGAGCTGCTTTGATGCCCTCATGAGAAGATTTTCCACCGATAACAGATCCTGTGATAACAGATCCTTGTGGTCACCCCTGTGACTGACTCATTCTTCCCAGGGGCTAAATCCTGGTCTCTTCAGCTCCCTTCAGCCACCTTGGGAGAGGGGATATCTTGTTTTCTCTGTGACCACCTCTATCAAATAACCCCCTCCTGCTCAGGCCCGCCAGTCGTGACCCTGCAGCTTGCCCAACCCTTGGCCAGCCTGTCCCCAGGAACTGACTGCTACCCTGTGCCTTGGATGTGGGAGCAACACCTCACTGACAGGTTTTCTTCGTCCACAACCATCGGCTGAAGCAGAGGATCCCAGGAAACATCAGACCTCAGTGAGCTTCTTCACCCAGTAGAGTGATCTGATGATGGTCCTGATGTCCTGGGTGGCTTCCTCTTCCAGGAATTGCCTTTTGAAGCTGCCCTCATCCTCCCCCGTCAGGAGAAATCCTATGGAGAAACATCTCCTTTGGACATGCTGGATGCATTGGATGGTCCTGGGTTTTGCATAGGAGGCAGTGAGTCATCACCCTCTCATCACTTATCTTCTCTGGACTCATCAGGACATCACAGACCTCGGTCACGTCTGCCCTTGGTGCCCCCTTCCCAGCCTGTTTCACCACCGTGTTCACAGCAACCTGAGTTTTCAAGGAAGTGAGCTGGGGACAATGACTCTTCAGGGGTGTTTTCCAAGGAAAGCCGCTGGGGGAAGGATGCTCACGGGATTTGGGAAGCCGCCCTTGTTTGCCGGGCTGCACAGGGTGTGAGGAGCCTTGTCTGGGAACATTGTGTGCTCTGCAGCCGCCGGCAGTGGGAGTTGGTGCTGGCTCCGGGGGTTATTGCTGCACCACTGAGGTAAGAGGGATTAGCACGGCGAGGTTGGGAAATGGCCGGACCCTCTTGCCGAGCTGGAGTCGAATTGCAGCAGCAGCACCAGCGGCTCCTCGGAGAGCCCGAGGCCACCGGCTGGCAGTCACTGCCCTGGCAGGCTGGGACATCTTATTGCCCTCGTAAAAACCTCTTTTCACTCATCGGGCTAATGTGGGTTTTGGCTGGAGTAATTAGAGTCTCATAAAGGGCCCGTTCGCCTCCCACCGCCACATCCCCGCTGTCCCCAACCTCCCCCTCGCTCCGCCCTCCGTGCCAAGTATTTCCTTCTCCTTTTCTCTGTGGTGAGAAGGAAAAAATCCCAACCAAACCCCACAAAAGGGCCACTTTTCCTCCTTTTTGTCTTGCAGCTAACCCTTGGGCGCAGGGAGCTCTTGGAGCGGGAGCAGCCGGGGTTTTGGCAGGAATGCTGCTGGCCTGTCCTGTTTGTAGGAGCTCAGACAGCGGAGCCTGCCAAGCACTGGAGAGCTGGGGATGAACCTGAAGCTGTTCCTTCAGCTGGGAGCCAGCCAAGCTCTACTGGCCAAGTGTCTTCTTTATTCCCTTCTAGGCTTTTTCCATGCCTGGGTGTATTTCCACACTGTGGAGATGGGTGGAAAATTACTGGTGATGCTCCAGTGCCAGGTCCCTGCCCTGGCAGAGGTGAACTAAGGCTGTGTGTTCATCCAGGGAACTTCTCACCATGGGATGCTGCTGGGGCTGGAATGCCTTGAAGAACCAGCTAAGTAATTAAAAAAAAAAAAATAAAAAAAAAAGAAGAAAGCTATGAAAAATAAATAAGTCCCCTTTTTTCCCCCCCTTAAAAATGTTTCTCTGAAGAGATCATCCATGCCAGCCCACTGAAATTTTTGCAGCCCAACAGATGTCTGGTTTCTACTCGTCAGAAGTACCATGAGAAAGTACAAATACATCCCAAACAGAGCAGATAAACCAGGACAAACGATGTGCAGCAACATCCACAACCCCAAATCCCTGCGAGCCCACCCTCAGGGAGGAAAGCAGCAGTGGTAGAGAGCCTGGGATGGCAGGGAGAACCTGGGTTTGTTGGGATGGATGGATGGATGGATGGATGGATGGATGGATGGATGGATGATGGATGGATGGATGATGGATGGATGGATGGATGGATGGATGGATGGATGGATGGATGGATGGATGGATGATGGATGGATGATGGATGGATGGATGGATGGATGGATGGATGGATGGATGATGGATGGATGGATGGATGATGGATGGATGGTTGATGGATGGATGGATGGATGATGGATGGATGATGGATGGATGAATGGATGGATGGATGATGGATGGATGGATGGATGATGGATGGATGGATGGATGGATGGATGGATGATGGATGGATGGATGGATGATGGATGGATGGATGGATGGATGGATGATGGATGGATGGATGATGGATGGATGGATGGATGGATGGATGGATGGATGGATGGATGATGGATGGATGGATGGATGGATGGATGGATGGATGATGGATGGATGGATGATGGATGATGGATGGATGGATGGATGATGGATGGATGGATGATGGATGGATGGATGATGGATGGATGGATGATGGATGGATGGATGGATGGATGGATGGATGGATGGATGGATGGATGGATGGATGATGGATGATGGATGGATGGATGGATGATGGATGGATGATGGATGGATAATGGATGGATGGATGGATGGATGATGGATGGATAATGGATGGATGGATATTTAGAGGAGCAGGGAGCAAGCCCTGAAGATCTCCTTTCTGCTACCCAAGGCATGATTCACAGCCCACATGCTGCTTCTCCAAGGAAGCAGAGGCAATACCACAATCTTCCTGTTATGGGAAAACCGCGATTTCAACATGCAAACCAAGGAACTGAGGTTGGGGTGCTGCATCCCTGGGACCTGGGAGCTTCCATCCCAGTGTGGTTTCCCTCCTCCAGGCTCAGGGATGCTCATAGCCCAGTTGCCCCGAGCCAGGACTGGTGGGAGGGATGGAGCGTGCCCTGCTCATATCCAGGTCATTGGAAAATCCCCTCAGCTGGGACAGAAGCAGCACGTGGACATCACATACCTCAGACTGCTGAGCCTGGCCTCTCCCCTCCTCTGCAATGGCACATCCAGCCTTCCTCTTTTTTCCTGAAACTACTGATTTGGCCTGTATTTGTGAGCTGTTTTAGGGAATTTCACTCTGCCAGCCAGGAAGGGCAAGCCCAGGTGTTTTGGTGCCCATCAAAGGAAAACATCTCCTTGGCAAACATAGCAAAGCCATTCATCACCTTCAGACACCTCTCTTCCCACGCAGCAATTTTCAGTGCCTGCAAAGGAAAAGAAAATAACAATAAATGAGTGAGGCTCTTGGCTGTGCCTGCTGCAGCATCCCTGGATAGGGCTGCAGGACCTTCTTCAGCCCAGTGTGGGAGAGGACATTCCCCAGCCAACTGCTTGGATGTACAATCTGTCCTTTTCCATCCCTCTGTTACTGGGACACCAACACTGGGGCTGACCCCAGTTCCCTGAGCAGGATTTTTATTATGGAAACCCTCAGAAAAGAGGGCTGGGAATGAGGAGATGGTGGGATAAACCTTGCTGCCACTTCAGGGATAGCTTTATCATGCCAGGGGGAGGAGAGGAATGGCTGCTCAGGGCTTAGGGCTGAAATGACCCTCCTGCCTTGCTCTTTCCCATCCCAACCCCACGTCCTCATTATGGAAACCTGTTAGAAGGAGGTTTACTCCTGGCTGACTCTCCCTCAGGGATATCTGATGCCATCTGATCCACAGCAGCTGGATCAGCCCTTCCCACAGGGAACCACAGCTTGGCCTCAGTTCAGCATCTGCCCCTGGGCTGGGGACTCCCCAGCCCCAGTTGGCAGCCGGCCTTGATGCCACCAAAGTTCCTGGGGACTTCCCAGGGCTTCCCAGCCTTTGGAAGGGTGCACATTGCATCAGCCAGGCCTGGAGGAGATGCTCAGTGACACCCAGGGATCTCTCCTCCTCCTTCTCTTGGCTTTCAAAGCTTTTCCTGCTTTGTATGCTCTCCAGAAGGCCGCCAGATCTCCTTGGGGCACTCTTGGTGCCACTTGGATGGGAACCTCCTTGGATTAGACACTAAGAAAACAAAAATCCACAAGTTTTTTGTCCTCAGGCAGGTAATTAGTGGCTTGGGCTCTGCCTACACCTGCATGACATGGCAGGTCCTGGGTTTTCCAGACTTTTCATCAGCTGGCCAGTGGCATACATAAATCCCAACCCAGGAAAATCCTGGATAAGCCCTTGCTGTTCTCCATAGTCCCAAACCCCAGCACTTTCCCATCAAAGCTCAGCACCAGCAGAAGAACTATGCTCAGTGCAGGGTCCTATCTGCTCTCCAAAAGCTGATTCCCAGCTCACAAGCTCCACAAGCCTTCTAGCTCCAGCAGGACTTTTCAGCCCCAAACAATGATGAATTTTTGGAGAAGGCTCCATTACCCAGCGTGGCTGTGGCCAGGTAATCCCATCACTACATCCTGACACATTTTTTCCCCAACACCCTGCAGCAAAAGGGAAAATCCCCCACAGCCTTTGGTCCTCCTATCCCACCACCTCAGGCCAGCACCAGCTTGGAGGCTTCCTGACCTCCTTGCTGCTCTAAACATCTCATGGCTCAGTGGATGGCCTGGGGCTGGGTTACTGTGTCCTGCTGGATTTGACTCCAAGGGATTGGGGATGGACTGAGGAGACAGCACAGGATGCTCTCACAGCCTCAAAGCTTGGAGACACCATCAAGACCTAGGATGGTTGTAACTTGGTGCTTTCCCTAAAATCCCCATCACATCCCCACAAAAACGTGTGGGCAGCACATGGGAAAGTCCTTCTCCATGACAGCAGTTCAAAAGTCCAGAAAGAAAAAGAAATTCCAGAGGAGAAATCAATAAACTTCTCCTAAACATGGTTTTAATTATCATTGTTGATGCAGACTTCAGTGGAGGAAGGAGAGAGGAAGAGGTGAGGAGGAGGATCAGAGGCTCTGATTTAGCTCTTAGCAATGTGTATTCGTCTGCATCCTGCAAAGATTGAGAAAGGGATAACACATTTGCAACCCAAAAACCCATGGGGAAAAAAGCCCCAAATCCTTACATTCCTGCACTGATGCCTATCAGCTCCTCCCAAACACATGTGGCCACTGCTGAGGTCAGCTCCAGGAGAGCCGCAGGAGCTGGGAGGTGTTTTGGGGCCAACCTGCCTGTTTTGGAAACACCTTCCTCATTTCAAGGGCGGTGGTGCCAGCTCACCTTGGGCAACATCCCTCCTTTATCTTCGGCTTCCCCATCGCCCCGAGGCTGCTCCTCCCAAGGTCATCCCACTGATCCATCTGGGTGGCTGCTCCTGATCTGCCCAGCCCCCTCTCCCCTCTAAGGATGGATGCCAGGCTGAGATAAAGATCCACTGGCTCCAGGGAGGGGGATGGAAGGAGGTTCTCCCATACAAGCACAAGTGGAGGGGATGTGTACCACCAGGACACCCGCTGGGCCAAAGAGCCCCAGGGCACCTGGCACCTGTTGTCTGGAAAGGGGGAAATTAACATAAACCGAGATAAAACCAAAAGAAAATTAGCATTAAATGTATACAGAACCAAGAGAGGAGGGTGAGAGAGAACCTGTTGCACTTCTCCAGGTATTTCTAAAAATTCTCTCCAGAGCCATGGTAGGAGTGTTTCCGGTAAAGAGAACACAAAACAACTGAAGTCGTTTTATGCAGTGCTTTATTGAGGGCCCTGGGAGCCTGAGGACTAATGTCCAAAGTCAGAGCCCCCCGAGCTAACAAATCATTGCGTTTATATAGAGTCTATATCAACGGTTGCTTAATTCAACACATATTTGTCTACGTTACACTCCAACAATCATTTATTTACAAATTAATCCTTGTTTAAATTGAACATTCTTTATGATCATAAAATCTCTTCACTCTGTTAGGTAGAAACAATGTATTCCCCCAAGATCTACCTATCCATCTTGTAGATAATGACATGTCCTTCCACGGCCCATTCTTGGAATGTATTCTGAGACAAGTTTCTACCTCTCCAGTATTCCGTACTGCCCTTACCTAACAACTGTTTCTAACAACACACAGCCTATGGCCTACTAAGAATTCTAAGCCTTAGCCGAACTACTTCTACTAAACTTTTGTTAGTCTGAAATGCAACAGGAGAAGGCTGATTTTCCTCCAAATTTTTGTGCAGGCTGAGGCCAGCAGAGAACCAAGACCAGGGGGAAAACCAAACCCAAACCCGTGGCATTTTGCATCTCATCCTCTGCTGGGCCTGGCAGGATGCTCGGGAGAGGGAGAGCCTCAAATCCTGGCCCAGAAGGGTCCATCCCCACCCTCTCCTGATTTCCACAAGGGAAGAGGAGATGCTGGCACAGTGGAAGCTCAGCTTGGAGCATCCCACCGGCACACCTGGGTGCCATGGGAGAGCCACGGGCTCCGGGAGATGGGAAGGGGTCATGGGGAGGAGCAGGAGCCGAAGGACAGCCCCATGCCCAGCACTGGCCGGGTCGGGATGCAGCCACCCAGGATTTTCAGCAGCTGAGTGAGCCAGCAAAGCAAGCACGAGAAAAGAGCTCCTGAGTCATGTAAACAAGCAACCAATTAAGAGATGAAATAAATCTCCCAGGTACATAACCTTTCTATTTAAACACTCTAGGTCTAGAAATGTTCCAGCGCATCTGACCCAGCTTCGCCTGTGATCTCCCTGCCCAGCTCCCGCAGGATGAAAGGGACTGGGTTTCAGGGAGTGACTTTTCTTCTGCCTCTCCCCCCACCTAATTATATTATCCTTTCGTTTCTTGTGTTGTTTATTTCAGAGGGAAAGTCCCCAGATGCTTCCTTCTGCATCCCCTTCTCAGCACGGAGCAGGACCTGCCTCCCTCCCCATCCCTGGAACAGGACTGCCTGCATTGACCTGTTAATTATGGAATTTAAGTCCGGTACAGAGGAAATGGGCTAAATCGACCCAGCAGCTTTAAAAGAGCAGAGGGAAGAGAAAAACCCGATTTTAGAGGAAGGCAGACGGCCCTGGGAGAATTCTGGGCAAGAATGAGGATGCTTCTTCCACAGCAGGACAAGGCACAGAAGCTTAAGTGGGTTAGACCCACTGGGTGTGTGTGGGAGTGGTGTTACTTTTACTGGGGTTTCTGTCCCCTGCAGTTTATGGGATCTTCAGCCAGCTCCCCCCTTGGAACATCCAACACCCCAGGAGCTGCCAGACATCCTGCCCGCTCTGGGGCTTCCCTGTGCAGCCACTGCTGATTCAGGACAGCAAGGGACTCACCCTGCTGGCTTCAGCACAACCTCTAATCCCAAGCTTAACTTTAAGCCCAGGTTTGGGGTCCCACAGAGGACAGTAGTCACACAGCCCAGCCGAGGTCACCGCTGAGTTATGCTGACTCTTTCCAGGGATGGGGTGGGGAGCTCTTTTTAATTAGTGCTGCTAAATTGCTTAAATCCACATAGCTGCAGAATTTTGTCACTCAAAACTAAGCGTGGAGACTGCAGGGATAAGGACCATTTAGAGGAAGCATCACTAATTAGTTTTGGAGAAAGAAAACCCTTGCTGGATGTGAAAAATGCATATTATATGATTGGTGTGGAAAATGCGTATTTTATGATTGGCTTTTCACAAATATTAAAATGAGTATTATATGTGTAATGTTAGAAAGTTATGCTGTATTAATTCTCTTGAGTGGTGTGTTAAATATAGTTTTAGGTTATAACATAATGTTAAAATAGAAACTCCGCGATGTAAGATTTTTTACTGGCTCAAGAAAGAGATGAGATAATCAAGAAACTCTTCACACAGAGATAACAGCACAGGGCACGTTAAGAGTTACGATCTCCTTATTGTAAAAGATAAACATTCTTCTACCTTCTCTCTGTCTTTAAGGAACCACCAGGATTAAGGGGAAGAAGTTGACAAAAACCAGAAAAATTTTTAATTTGCAAGGAATTTATGCATCATGTATGAGAGATATGAATGTGCAACAGGCTGTTGCTCTTAAGGGTTATTCCTTTGTTCACAAGGCATATTTTTGGCAGCTGAGTGCCCAAAAACATCCAGACATTGTAATTCTTTGCTTTTCATTGTCTTGTAGTGTCCTAATCCCCATTGTCCAAATTTTTATTACCCTAATTTTATTACTGTTTTTATAACTATTTTATTTCTAATAAACTTTTAAAATTTTAACCAAACAAGTGATTGGTGTTTTTCACAATTGGCTCTTCAGAAGTGTTAAAATGAATACTATATGCGTATATTGGAAAGTTATGCTGTATTAATCTCTTTTAAGTAGTGCTGTATTAAAGTTTTTTAAGTAGTAAATATAGTTTTTAGGCTATAGCATAATATTAAAATATAAACTATGTGATGTAAGGTACTTTTTGTAATAACTAGTACAAGAAATGGAAAAGCTAATCAAGAAATTCTTCACATTATCCTATATGGATAGAGATAACAGCAACAAGTCACCAAGATACCAAGAAAAGAATTATTGCCTCCTAATCAGGAATACTCAGACTTCGAGGAGCCAAGAAAATTATTTACAAGATGAGGGGGGAAGCTAAAATAAAGCAGAAACCCCCTAGTTTGAAAAGAATGTTTGAGTCATGTATGAAATATATGAATATGCAATATTAAGGGGTAATCCTTTGTTAGCAAGGTGTGCTTTGGGGCAGAGTGCAAGGCACCTGGACGTCTGTAATTCTTTGCTTTTTATTGTCTCTTGTTATCCTAATTTTTATTACAATTTTCATTACTATTAAACTTCTAAAATTTTAACACAATTGAATGGGGTTTTTCACACTTGACACCAGACTAAGGAGCTCTTTCAACCCTTGGTGATGGTGTTCCACGTGAAAAAGGCTTTAATGAGGTGCCTGATGTACCCCAACACCCCACTCTGCCCCGCCAGCAGGTGCACAGCCTTGCAGAAAACATGTGGGGACAGGGACCACATATGTGTGAGTCTCTTAAAAGACTGAAATACCTCCTTATTTGAGGCCAAACATGCAGATACAGCCCATGTGCCATGGGATAGAAAGGGGATGGAGGGGGTGATGCAGCTTGGATATATCTGCATCCCTGGCAGGGAACAGTCCCCAAAACTCAGCAGATCAGGAATGCTGGGTGACCCCCCAAACCCCACCATGCAGGGATCCTGGGTGACTCCCCCAAAAGGGTGACCTCCCCCAACCCCACCATGCAGGGATGCTGGTGACCCCCAAACCTCACCATGAAGGGATGCTCAGCAGTCCCCAAACTCCAAATTCTGACTGCACATGTGGCACTTACCTCCAGTGACACCAACCCCACCCACCCCCAGGGTGGAATTTATGAGCGAAGACAGGAACGGGGTTAAAAATAGCCCGAAGCCAAGAAAACCTGCACAGACAGGGAAGTGAGAGCCCCAAAGATAGTGCTCCCACTCTTTCACATCTGAGCTTTCAGTAATCACAGCTGCTTTCACTTCCCCTTTGCCCTCTGCCTGTTCCTCCACTACTGGGTTTTGGTTCCTCTCCGCTCCCCCATCACCCTCCCCCTGCGGAGGCCAAGCCTTCCAAGCACTTCAGCTTTTGTGTCCCTGGGGCGCTGCCAGTTCCCATGTCCCGGCTCTGGCACGACCGTGCCCTCCGAGGAGCTGGGGATGTGACAGGGATGTGAAGCGATGTCCCTTCCCTGCAGTGATCCAGCTTGGGTGGGTGTTCTGGGAGAGGATGGATGCAGGGGAGGGAGAGAAGGGTAAGGAGAAAAAAGCAGAGCAGCTGGAGCTCTCTTTCTCCATGACTTTTCCCGGGTATTTGACTTCCAACAAAGCCCCAGCAGACCGAACAATTTAATGATGATTATTTTTAAAGAGCCGGCACAGAGAGGCGGTGCTGGAGGGACGCGCTGGGCTTTGTTCTGCTTTGCAGCGGGAGTGCCGCTGCGTGCAGGCGCTGACGGAGGGTCAATATTGACTTTGTGCTGAGGCAACTGGCGGCTTCACGGGCTGCAGGCATTTGGGTGCTCCAGCTGCACCCTGCCCGCACCCCAGCAGCTTTTTACCGGCACCAAGAGCGATTTCCTATCAATGAAAAGTGCTGCTGTAAATAACATCCACCCAGAACATCTCAGAGCAGACTCACCCCGAGGGTATGCAGGATACAGACTCCCTGGGGATGCTGCAAGAGCAGGAGCTCCCCGCCCTCAGGAAGGATATTCTGGATGGGAACAAGGGGCAGAGGTCTGCCTGTGTGTGCCTTGGCACATCCCAGAACTGGAATTCTTTCTGATAATGGCCGTGTTCTCTCATCACAGCCAGATTTTGCTGCCTTTATAAAGGGGCTGTGTTTGCCAGGATGGCAAACATGGTGTGTTTGCACAGGAGGCACCGAGAACCAGATCAGGGCTTTCCCTGCCACCCTCATTCCCACCGGTGAAGGAAATCTGGGCATGGCATCGGCTGCCCAAGCCATGTGCCTAGCAGAGCAGGGGGACAAAGGGACAATGCTTCCCTTGCCTGCCACTCACAGAGGAACTTGCTTTGGGATGGCTGGCATGGCTCCCAGACCCCATGCTGGGTCCTGATCCTCAGGGAAGCAGAGCAGTGGTCTGGAGCCTCGGCAGCACAGTCAGTCCTGTGCAAACACAACAGCTTGGGCCATCAATTCTATCCAGTTAGGAAGTTTGGCTGACCCACGTCCATGGAGTTTATCTGGAGCCATCCCATGGCCTCAGAGCCGCAGTGTATTTGGGGGACAAGAGATCCTGAAGCAGGGATGGGAGGCTTTCAGCTATTTTTTCAGGCACATGTTCTCATCTTGTCCCTTTTTATGCCTGATCTTCTCTCCCAGGGCTTTTGCCAGCCGCAGGCTGGGCTCTCTACCAGCCACATTCCTTCAGGTTGACGTGGCTTTTCTTTCCTCCCTCATTCTTATCACACTGGAGTTCATGAATCATATTTCTCCAAAACTATAAAACACCCAGGCACCCTGTGGAAATCAAGCGAGACAGAGCAGAGCCAGGCCTGGGGGCACAGGCTGCTCTTGGGGGTACAGCTCTCCTGGGGAAAGGCTCTTCCAGCCATCCAAGGAGCCATGGAGGAATAAATCCCTTTTATAAAGCTTTTATTGCTGTGCTGGCCCTCCCCCGGCTTGTTTTGGCACTGCCTCTCCTGGCATGCTCACCCGTTGCTGAAGAAGGATGGGGGAGGGATTTTCTGGATACTCTGGTGGGACCAGGGGGACAAAGGGTCACTGGGGTGCTCTTCCCTCACAGGTCACAGTGGCCAGTTATGACCTGCCAGGGGCTGAATGCCATGGGACAGGGGATTGGGAGCACCCAGGCACTTCCTGATTTCAGACTGAGGGGTCTTTGTGATCACACTTGCTAGAGCCTGATTTTGAGCCTGATTTTAGAAGTCTCCATGCAGAGCTCATTTCCCTTTAGGATCACAGGAGCCTGTGGTCAAGAGTATATTAATTTTATCTTTACCGTGATGACTACGTGACCTTTATTCCTCATCTCACTGGACATCACAAAGGCTTTTTGGTCATTCCATCCCCTTTATCCCGTTTTCCCTGGAATCAGAAGAGTGAGGTACAACACCAAAGCCAGCATTCCCAGAGAAAAAACTCCATCTCCATGTAAAGGACAACCTGAGATCCATTAATAAAACCTCAGGGTGAGACCTAGCAGGGGACTGCCCCATCAGATTATTTCAGTACTCCGTGCCTCTCTGAGCATCCCAGCTCCAGGGAATTCAAGCTCTAATTATGCTCAATTACTCCTGGAAATAATTTTTCAAGCACCCACGGAGGCAGGTGGCCAGGGGAAGAACCTTGCACCTGCAAGTTTTAATTGGAAGGTTGCCCCACCGAAGTTGAGCTAGCTGTGTTGCTGGTGCCAAGGAGTCTGCACCCAGCCCTGCTGGGTCTTTTGGCAACCACCATACCACCAGTCAGGGTCATGCAGCTGCTTCCCACCATCTCCCAAGTCAGGAGGGCTGGCTGGCCAAAAAAGTTCAGCACATGGAAAGCAAAACATGAGGGCAGAGGTTGGAACCACCACAATCCCTTTGGATCATCTCCCTTTCCCACTGTCACTGAAATCTTACAGGAGGAAGATCTGTGTCTCATGGTGGTGTTTTGAACCCTAACAGAGCAAGGAAAGGAAAAAACCTACCAACACCTCCCGTTCTCACTTGCCACCACTGATCTGTCACCCTGTGGCAACCCGTGGCCTCCCTCAGTGCCTGGCTGGGCTGTGGTTGGTGACAAACCCACTTCCTGCCACCTCACGTGCTTTGGGGATCTGGAGTGGGCGGCATCCCCGCGCCCGGGTGGGCGGGTGCCAAATCCGGAGCCCCGGGGTGCAAAGCCGCTGCACCAGGTGCACCACGGAGACACCACTGCTCAAAGTCTAAATACACAGAGGTTTTGTCACTTATTTCAGATCTTCTTTTCCTGCTGTAGGCTCCCAAAATGGAGGAATGCGACGGGACAGGCACATGAGATGATGCAATTCCCATCCCAGGTCAGGCTGGGGAGCCAACTCCTGATCAAAGCCAGAACAAAACAGCACCACGGCATCTCTGTCCTCCTCCAGTGCTCCCAAAATCCAAGCAGCAAAGAGATCCCATCAAGTTTGGGATGGGGGCGAAGCAGCCAGAGCCAGGGATGCTGAAAGGCACGTGCAAGCCCAGGAAAGGAGGTGGGGTGCTGCCTTCACTCAGCCTTTGTCCTGGCTCTTTATCACTCCCAAGCCATGCTGAGAGAAACAGTTTTAAACAGGATGAATGAAATTGCAACGCAGCAGGAATTCATGGGAATGCTGCCTCGGTCATCCGAGAGTTTCATGGGAAAGTGAAACAAAAAATCAGCACATGGCTCAAAAAGAAGAGTTGAAGGACAAGAAAAAGCTCATGGGAAGTGTCTCGGGCCTGCTGTGAACCTGGGTCACACACAGAGCTGTGAGGGACAGAGGTGGAAGCCTGAATGCCCTGAGGGATCCATCCCTCAACACCTCTTGGTGAACTCACTGACTAAAGGAGAGCCTGGCAGTGCCTATTCCCCAAGCTGGCACAGAGGCCTAGTTTGACTACCCCAAGCCTCATCCTATAAAAGCATTGTCCCAAAGTTGCCTCCTCAAGCAGACAGGCCTTTCCCCAGCTCTATTCCTGCTCCTTTTCCACACGGAGCAGCTCCTGCCCACAGGCTCTGCACCTCCCTGGCCATGCCCACGTGTGGGGACCTGTACCTGTGCCAGGCTGGAAGCTGCCCCTGCCTCCCAGAAGGAGCTTAACTGTTTCTTCTATTTGCCCTGAAGGAAAGGTGGTTTGGGCACAGGTTTATCCCAGCCTGGAAAGCTATCACAACCTGCTTCCAATTAAAAGATCACAGCAATTGTGCAGAAGATCATTTGCCAACATTTCTGGAGCAGCTCAAGGCAGCAAAGCAGGCTTGGAAGGGAGGAAGGCTCTTATCAGGAATGTGGTGTTTTGTCCTGGGATAGAAGAATCTCTGCTGGATTTTCTGTGCTGCCAAGTCAGGGAGCTGGAGGAGGGATGAACAACTCCAGGCACAGGAGATAGCCACGACAGAACCCCAAGGACAAGTGCCAGTCGTAGCGGCCAAAACACACATTGTCCTGTGAGCAGAAAAAAAAAACATTCACATCAAAACTCATGGAAGCCAGAAACGTCCCTGCTACTGTCAGTGAGCTTAAGGGAAGGTCCTCTGAGAGGCTGAGAGCTGGGAACACGAGCAAGTGATGCAGGTCACTCCATAAATCCTGGCAAAATGCAGAAGTCACAGCCACAACACCACTACAGCTCTCTGTAGGAGCCACATGCTCTGGTCACAGCAGGATCCTTCTCAGAAATTGTGACTCCTTGGATTTCTGTCAGTGGAAGAGCCAAAACAGGGAAGGTTCAGAGGTTTCATTTGTGTGGAATGAGTAAGTTAAGCAAACCTAACCTAGTGACCTCTTCCCTCATGCACAGCAGGCTGGAGGTTTCCCCCACAGGCAAGATGCACGTGCTGTACCAAAGCCTCAAATTTGTTTGGGTTTAGTAAAAAATGAACTCTGTAGGTCAGCTGTGCTCTGCTAGAGCAGTATGTTCCACAGTTCCCATTCCCCTCAGGAGCAAGAGCTGTGTGTTCCCAAGGAAAAGCTGGACCGGGGAAGCCCTGCCTGGTCTGGCCCACAAGGGCACAGGATTTCCCAATTTATTCATACCAGGCAGTTAGATTTCAAGTTGAAAAGATCATCAAAAGTGAAGTTTCACTTCATTCCTATGGGAAACACGCAGCCTTGGCATTCCATGAGGGCCTGGCCTGCTTGTTTCCTGACTGGGGCACCCAGATGGGCAGCAGGCACCTTGGAATGAGGTTGATACCTGCATCCCACTCCAGACTAAGCTATGAAAGGGCAAAAGGACTGGAGAGCTCCTTTCAGTCAAATTTTCTCCATATCTGATAAAAAACCCTAAGCAGACACCACAACTTTAGCAAAGATACTGGCTTGGAACACCTCCCAAAGCAATTACAAGAGGCAATGCATCAGGGGCAGGATTAAAAACTCTTTTTTTATTAAGTTCCCAGAGGGAAAATCTTTTTGGACAGTGACTCCTGCTTGGAGGAACATGCAGCCAACACAGCTATGGACCAAGATTTGGAGAGCAGGAATGGTCCAGGAGACACTTGGTAGAAGGGGCTGCAATTACCCTACACCAGAATTTGCAGGGCCTTTTCCTCACTAGAAACATCTTCTTCTGCAGCCTGCCCATAACAGAGCAGGTGTGAAGCACTGGGGGTTGAGCAGCCTCCAGAACAGTTACTCCCAAAATACCACAGTTTTCCACACTAAAGCAGCACATTCTTGGCTCTGGTTTTGAAAGTCTGTGGTGAGGTACCACATTTCAGTTTGGCACCAGCTGGAACACAACCTTGGCTTGTTCTGTTGAAGAGCAGTTAAAGGTATGCATGCCATGAGTACCAGGGCAGATGAGCCCAGCTTCCTGCTGGGTTTATCTCCAAACCATCAGGAAGGCACAAAAACACCATTTACATGCCAAAACATCAGCTCTGCCTTGGCACATCCCGTTCTTCAAGGATCCTTTTAACTCTTTCCACGATGGTCCACACTTCTGCCATGGCACCTCGGCCTGCAGGGCAAGAGCAAAACCACATGGTGAAATCCAGGATGGGGGGGGCATCCTAAAGAAAGTGTGTGGAGCAAAATTCCCTATCTCACCTCCTTTCTCCAGGGTGTATTTCAATTCAAAATTGTGTATTTTCAGTGTTTTTCTGAAATAGTCTTTGTCTATACAAAAGACTTGACAAATCCATACCATTCCCATGACTCTGCCTGAGAGACAGGACCTCCATTAGAGAAAGGTGTTGTGGATTCCCACCAGCCTGAATCCTGGGAGCAACTCTTGGAGAAGGCCAAGTGCTGGACAGAACAAAATGGAAAGGCTTTTCCTTTGGGCCTGGTTATCTGCCAGATGAACAACTAATGTATGTTGTGCTGCTGCTTTCCTTTGAAACAGTTTTTAACTCAGATTCAAAATTTTAAAGCCTGAGATGATTAAATCACCTTGTCTAACCCTGTGTGCTCAACTCAGCACTGGGAACTGAGGCCATTCACTCTTCTAATTTGCCTGGAGCTGAGGAAAGATGCTTCTCCCACAGGTATTTGTCTCTTTCAGAAGACTGAAAAAGAGTCTCTCTTGGTATTTTGTCCTGCTGGCTAATTAATCTCATAACTTACTACTAAGCAGAATTAGTTCTGGGAAATGTAATTTTCCTCTTTTTCAGACCTGTAAACGCCAAGATGTCTGGAGCATCCTGTGGACAAGTTGCAGGCAGATTTGGACATTTCTGCTCCCCTAAGCTCAGGGAGAAGAGCTGCACCTGACAAGAGACACTCCCTCTGCATGGTTTGGCAGAGCTACACCCTTCCAGAACACTTCCAAGGCCTGCCTTCTTCCTCCACCACCCACTACTCCAACACCTCTGGCAATTCAGTGCTGGATTTTTAGGTTTAGCAAAGCAACAGCACAGCACATGCCTACAGGTGGAAATCTGCCAGTGTGCCAGGCTCTAGAAATCCAGCCAAAGACAAAGAAGATAATGGCAGTGTGGAAACTATCCAGTTAAGAAACTCAGTTTGGTACTTTAACTCTTCTAGCTGGACTTTCTGTCTAAACCCACTCTTTACTAAGGGAGAAAAATTCATCAGGCAAAACTTGGGCACAGTGAGGATCTGGTGCATTTCAGGTGACACCCAACCACATGGGGTGAGGAAGAGAAACCTCCTAGAGCAAAACAAACCACAACATCAACAGACCAAACTGGTGCAAACTGAGTCTCTCCTGCACCACGTGTGAGCTTTGTTACGTGCAGCTTATGTGGAAACCAGGGAAACCCCCGAGTGGATGGAAGCCACAAAACCAAAATGAGTGTGGAAGAGGCCATGGGGTGAAAAGCCTGAGAAAAGGGGAAGGGGTGAAAAAAAGTCAATTGTGGAGACTAGTTTGGTCTTCAGAGAGATGGAATCCATTAGTGCCCTGCCATAATCTCCCTACAGGCTGCCAGGAAAAGTGCTGCTGTTTGCCATCAGGAATATCTCCTTGGGAATTGACTCACGAGCACAAGTGGAGTCCGGTCAGATGAGGCTGCTCCTGCCATCCCTGCATCCCTCTCCTCCAAGCTCCTTCAGGAGTTTGCTCTCACAACTGAAACAGCTGAGCTGGATATGAAGAAATTTGATGTAATCATGTGTAAAATCCCAGTGGAAGGCTAGTCATCCAGGATATTTCAACTGACGTCTGAGTTACTTGACTACACTTACCTAACTGTAAATATTTCTTAGATTTCAGTTCTGAAAGTACAAAACCATGGAATCATTGCACCTACCTAAGGATTCCAAAACTAAGCCAGGCCTGGAATTTAACCACAAGGGACATTTTAACAGCCTGTCTATGTCACAGACTGTTTATTGGGCTGACAGGGTGGCTAAAATCCTGATGGAGCCAGGGCTGATACACAGAAGTAGGTGCATTGTACTGTGCAGGCTGTGACTGAACTGGGGACGTTTTATAGCGATTTGCCCAATGAAATTTTAATAAAAAAGCAAATCCATTTATCCAAATGGTTTGTAACAAAACCCATCCCAAAAGTCAAAATACCTCCATTTAAAGCAGCTACTAAAACTCGAAGAATTTTTTAAAACTTTAAAAAACTTTAAAAAATAATGAGACCATTATTTTTTAGCACTGCAAGCTGAATGCATTGAGTCTGCACTTCCTCCACACCCCTCTTTTACTTCATAGAACTCTGGTGTCAAAACCCCAAATCAAAGCTTGTTTGGGAAGCTAAAAAGTAACCCAGGCAACAACAACAACAAATGTTAAATGTGTGTCCAGCTACATCCCCAACCACATCTGCAAAGGGCTTTTCTCGCTGTCTGCACTCAGGGACAAGATTTAATCACAATGATGGAACTGAGGCACAATGAAAACAGCCCCCAGTCCCAGCAGAGGGCAAAGTCAGGACACCCAAATCCCAGGCTGGTAGCACTTGCCACAGAACCTTCCTTCTCTTTGATCTCCTCTCTTCCTAAATATGCATTTCTCTTCAGTATCAGGCTCAGCTGGAAGCTCTTAAGGCTACTTAAAAATTAATGACAAGAGATAACACTGGGCAAAGCTTCAGCTTGTTTATACAAACCGTGGCAGTTCAACATCTCCGTGGCCACACAGAAAAAGGCAGCACATCCCTCCAGGATGAGGGAGAGAAAAGGGCAGGAGCCACAGCAAAGGACTGACCTTCATCTCCACACACGAGTTTCTTCACCACACAGGGGATCTCTGTGTAGCCAAAGCCCTTCAGCTGCTCCACCTGGTGAGCTGTGATGGGATGCTCCCACATGGCCGTGTTCATGGCAGGGCAGAAGAGCAGGGGTTTGCTCAGGTCCCACGCGCGGATGACACAAGTCTGCAGGAGAAGCCATGTCAGGGCTTGGATTTCCTCACTCCTTCCCATCCCTGTGCTGCACCTTTCCAGCCTGCCTGTTGTTTTGTCAGTGCAGCTGGACTAACCCATGGGCTGAGACTAATTTGTAGCACATTCCAGCCAAGCTCATCTCTGACAGGCAGGAAAGATGAGGGAGGCTGCCCAGAGGATAAATCCCACCCTGCTCCAGCCAGCAGCCCAGGCTGGAGTAAACAAAGCTGGAAGAGGATGTGCACAGACTGTGTGGAAGACAAAGAAGCTGAGAGGTGGCCACAGATCATACTGGCTACAAAGAAACCCCCAGAACAACACTTCAGATAACAAAGCTGAACACTGAAAGCTGGCAATGAGTCTTTCCCACATGAAATGCCAGCTGGATCCATAACTCCTTGCAAGGGAAGCAGTGCTGCTTCCAGGATGCAACAGAGGAGAATACAAGCACATATGGGGCTGCTGCAGGAGATGCTGGCAGGTTACAAGGCATCTGGCAGATCCTGTGTGCTACAGGCAATCAAATCTGAGTCCTCTGCACTTCCAGATAACCCAGGATCACCTCATCCCCTTGGAAAGATAAATGCTGGTTGTTCTTAGTGCAGCGTCCATCAGATTACCCAGGCCTTGCAGCATTTCAAACAAAGGAGCTTCCAAGAGAGCAGCTCTGATCACAGAGTCCTTACAGGAACCCTGTCCATCCTTTTTTATACACTGTGACTTGAACCCTTCCCAGCCCAAGGAAATCTGATGGAATCTGTTCTGAACTGCCAACCAGCACCTCCAGCACTCACTTTCCCTTCCTGGAGCTGCCTCTTCCCTTTACAAGGCTCCCAAAGATTGGCAGGAGCCTACGAAGCCACACATCCCTGACATCCATCCTGAGCTCTTCCCTCAGCACACCAAGGGACCCAGAAGGACAAGACATTGCTTGTCCCTCCCACAGCTCTTTCTGGCTTCTCTAGATCCCCAGTGATCTGCTCTGGGTGCATTTCATTCATTTATATGCACTTCTCACCCAAAAGGCTGTAGGTCATGCAGATCTGCAGCTTCCCGAGATCTTTTGTGTGGTTAATGTCTGGCCACAAAACATTCAGCCCTGCTGAAGGCCCCCAGCACCCAGCAAAGAAGCACACTCTCTTTTAATACAGTTTCTGATTAGGCTGAAGAGCCTCAAGAGCCCTTTAAATACCAAGAAACAAGCCTGAACAAGCAAAATCCTCTGTAGCTGAAGCTGGGAGGTAGGTGGGCATGAGCATGTTTGAGAATCTGTGCTATGTTAGGTGAGGGAGGTGGTGAAGTAGCAGGAAGTAAACAGTTTTATCTGATCTCACAGGTGTCTTTCCAGATTGCATTGAAAAAATGCAGTGGAACTCAAAAGGGAGTGTGTGTTTGAGCGTATAAGTGACAGAGAGAGAGGATGGAGGCAGAAAGAAATACCACCCTCCAGACGAAGCAGGGAAGACAAAGCAGGGACTGGGAAATGAGATGAGAGACTGAGAGAGCTGAGGAGTGGGAACAGATTAGGTCAGAGAAGGAGCAGAGGAAACATGCTGGGGAAGAGAGAGAAAAGTAGGTGAAGGCAGAGTAGAATATGCAAGTCTCACTGTTGGTGATGCTGCAGAAGCACTGAAATTCCATGGAGGCAAGGTCAGGCAGTCCTGAGGGGTGGCAGCAGTGGCAGGCAGAGCCTGGGTACTCACCAGCAGGTTGTCACAGATGCCATTGGCAACCTTTCCCAGCGTGTTGGCATCCAGAGGTGCCACCACCATAAGGTCAGCCCAGCGCCGGAGCTCAATGTGCAGGACGGGGTCCGAGCGGCCCTTCCACAGCTGCAGGGGAGACAAGGTGGGCAGCACCAAAGCCTCACACACCTCATCCATCCCACCCCAGGAAACACAATTCCTGATGGAATTCCTATGGAAGGTTATGGAATTTAAGGGATGGCAGCGGATCAGCAAATGGGGGAATCCTTTCCCCACAAGATAATTCCCACATCTGATAACCACAGGTATCAACTCACAGCAAAGAGCTGTCCCCATCCACAGCATCCCTTAGCTTTGTAATTATTCCTAAGAGCTCCATCCTTCAGCCAGCTGAGCCAGGCAGGCCCAAACCAGGGGTACATTTCCTGAGGAACTGAGCTTGAAATGTGATTTACAAGCTCCACATTGAAATGAAGCTGCCCACTGGCTTCTCACGAGGTACAGACCCCAAACTGAACAAGTCACTTTTAATTAGGATGCACAACCCTACTCACACTCAAAACAGCAAAGGGAACCCTCCTAAGTACTGCAGGGAACAGTGTTGCCTTTCTCCATGACAGATGAGGTTTATCCAGTTTGGCTGTCAGCTCTTCGAATGGTTTGGGTTGGGAGGGACCTTAAAGTTCACCTTGTTCCATGGACAGGGACACCTTCCACTTGACCAGGTTGTTCCAAGGCCCATCCAACCCCTGAACACTTCCAGGGATGGGGCAGCCACAAATTCTCCTTGACTCTTGAGTGATTATTTCTGTTTTCTCTAAAGCCCTGAATTGCTCAAGAGAACCTTGGTCTTAAGAGCTCAGTTACCTGGGAAAGAGTCCTGAGAAGCAGCAAACAGCATCAGGTGCCTATTCCCCAGAGGATACCCAACCACAGGCCAGCACGGGCTGCGTCAGGGCCACAAACTGCTCCTCCTCTGACTCACAGGAAGCCACAACAAAAAGGCAGTATCTGAAAAGCTGGAGCTTCCTGAACACCTTTCCCACCTCCTCCACTCCTTTCTATTCTTTCTTGTCATTTTACTGTCAGAGGGAAGGATCTCACAAAGACATGCTAAGCAGGCTGGCACAGTGAGCCCAGAGAAGGCCATCAAGCTGATCAGAGGGATGGAGCACCTCTCCCATGAGGAAAGGCTGAGAGAACTGGCAGTGTTCAGCCTGGAGAAGAGAAGGCTTTGGGATGACCTAATTGTGTCCTTCTAGTGCTTGAAGGAGTCAGCAAGATGGAGGGAGGCTATTTACAAGGGCTGGAGCAATAGGACAAGGGGAAACGGCTTCCAGCTGCCGGAGGACAGGGTGAGATGGGATATTGGAAGAAATTGTTCCCTGTGAGGGTGCTGAGGCCCTGGCACAGGTTGCCCAGAGAAACTGTGGCTGCCCCATCCCTGGAAATGTTCCTGGCAAGGCTAGATTTGGCTTGGAGCAATTTGGGATAACGGAAGCGTCCTTGCCCATGGCAGAGGGTGGAACTGGAGGAGCTCTGAGGTCCCTTCCAACCCAAACCCTTCTGTGATTATTTCTCACCACAAGGGCTCTGTGCCTGCTCTCCAGTGTGCCAGCAGACCTCAAAGCCTGACCTGCAGCTCTTCTATCACCCCACTGAGGGTTCCTCAGAAATAACTGCCTGAGGCTGTAGCACCGTGGGATCCAGTAGGTATCCACCAATCCCTGAGACTAGCTAGAAAGTTTCTCAGCTGTTGCCATTGGCATGTTTCTGTCCACTAAAAAGCGATGCTCATGTGTGAGCAGGAATAGGGGTAAGGAAAGAGCACCTTGTGCTCCGATCAGCACTGCAGAGCAGGGATGAAATGTACAGAAAAACAAATCTTGATGCTTGTACAATGAACCTCTTCATACTCAAGAAGTCTCAAAGTGTGTCAGTAAAACTGCAATGAGGAGAAAAAGCCATTTCACAGGGAGCAGAAATGTTCACAGCCCTGACAGCTGAGCTAAGGAGAATGAAGCTGCTGCCTGCATGACAAATATGACTCATGACAAGCACCAAACTTGCTCACCATGGGTCTGCAGCGGCTGTTTTGACATTTCCTGACACTCCTCTCAGAGCAGTTGAACCTAGGGTGGAGAGAGACCAGTGCTCTCTCCAAAAATCCTGCAATGCATCAGGGCAGCCTCTCTCTTCCTCCTCCTTTACAGCACATTCTTCAAAAGCCACATTCCAAATGTATATACTAGACCAAGGAGTAAGTCTTGGCTCAGGCTTAAAAAAGAACTAATTGTGGTTTCTTGCAAGAAAACTGAAGAGGAATGCTTCTATTTGCAAGAACAACTCACCTGCCACTCCTCTTCATCACCATAGAGGGTCACAGGAATCTCCTGGGCATTGTAGAAATGTTTTGCTCTCTCAGTAGTGACCACCTTCACCTCGAGCTAAGCAGAAAGAAAAAGACCACTGGTTAGACTTGAGAACAATTTTGAAGGTTTTGTGGCTTCACAGAGAGCCTCCCGTATTCACAGCTGAAATGCCAAGGCACCACAGGCATCCAGAGTAGCAAGAAACTCATTTCATGTCTACCTAAAACAGGCAGGTCCTCACCTGCCAAGCAAAAGGGAAAACCTCGGTGCAGGTGAGTCCATAGCACAGGGTTTCTGTGCAGCAAACCAGTGACTGCCACAAAGAGAGACTGCGTGACAAATATGACTCATAACAAGCACCAAACTTCCTCACCATGGCTCTGCAGTGGCTGTCTTCACATTTCCTGACACTGAACACAGGAGGGTTCCCTCTGAAATCTCAGATAAACCTGCAAAGCCACTGGAACCTTCATTTACTGGTGTCTACTGGGGAAAGCCTATCCCATCCTTCAGGTGTTTATCTGACACCCAATTACAAAAGGTGCCAAGGTGAACCTCTTGTTTCCCCCTGCAGAAATCTTCCCAAGTGGAAGAGGGGCCTTTTCCTGTTTTCTGTGTGTCCTGCAGCTCTGATAAACGTTGCCAACAGATCCTGCCACAGGCAGTGAACCAGATGTGTCCTCCACATACCAGGTCAGCCAGAGTCAGCTCTGCATGCCCTGACTGCCCATGTGGGACACGGAGCTGAATTTCCAGCTGCAATTCCTCCCAAGGATGTTCCTTAAAACGCTCAACATCAAAACACATGGATGGAGCACTCTGAAGAATGGTAATGAGGAAGATGAACCTCAGGCTGCTGATTAGAGTGAAAAATAACCCTTTTCCATGGTATTGACCACTGCCTGCTCCTTCCAGCAACTCCCAGAACCCACTGCATGGTTTTGGTGATCTGGCAGTGAGATGGGGAGAAATCAGCCCCACCAGCAGCTACAGGAAACAGTGCCTTGAGGTAGAAAACCAATGAGGCGCTCAGTGTGTGCACTCCTTGCTACAATCAACTGCTGGAAAGCTCCAAGCTCCAAGAAGTTCTCTGCAACAGCAGCAGTGATGTGACAGAGCACATGAATCCTGCTCCCAACACCATTTATTCCACTGGGAATGAGGCAGTGTTGGCTCCTTGCATCCTATGAAACTAGAACAGCTGGGAACAGTGGAAAATCCCAGCCTTGGCATATTGCGGCCACTGGTAATTTCCCCCATTTTCTGAAGGAAAACTGAGAGGATAATGCAGCTGCACAACACATTTTTGGTACTGTACATTTGCTTTTCTGCCTCTTCTAAATGTCTGTTTTTCTTGAAACACCCCTGACTGGGAATGCCAGGTGTTCACAGTGTTTTTGAGCATGAAGATCACACTCACAGGCATTAGCTAACTGCATTATTTCCATGCTAACCTCACCCCACAGGAAGCTGCTCAAGCCAAGCAGCGACACCCACAAAGGCGCTATCACCGCTCTGCTGTGCCACAGGCCTGGGGAGAGGTGTTAACCTCAGGCTGCAAGAAAACTTATTTATTTGAGGGGTTTAAAGGCCACTGTGCAGTTTGAAGGAGGATGGCTGCTCTCTGAAATTCTACCATTGAAAAAAAAAATTATTTCTTCCAAGTATAAGCCCAGGACTAGGGAAGAGCTCTGGCTGTCAAGCATTGCATTCTACCCTTCCAGACCAGAACATTCCAGAGGGATGTTCAAGGAGTCTGAGTGCTGGTGGCTGAAATCCCACCACCCCCCAAGAAAGTTGTTTTGTGAGTTAAATATTCTCCCTAATGAAGGTTTTCTGCTGGGATGGGCTTCTGGTTCCCTCATTCTCAGCAAGTCCTTCAAGTCCCTCCAGCTACACTGGGAAGAGGCCAGTGTTCTCAGGATTACTTCAGCCTACAGTTTATTCTTTCTATTTACCTGGCACACCCTCTGTTTGCCTGTGGATATCTTCAACAGCAAAGGCAGTTTGGCCACACTCAAACTCCCTCACTGGAGACAGTTTAGATTAGTTAAAGGTCTTTGGCTTAAGCCAAATCTCCACAATAAACTTTATCATAAAGCTGCTCTCCCGTGTTCAGGCAACACTGCTGGTCTCTGATAGAGGATTCTCCTGGCACAGCCCTTTCTATTCAGGGTAAGGAGGTGCATGTGGTTATTTTTAATGGCTTTCTCAGCTCTGACAGCAAAATCTTTCCAGATAGCCTGAGCACAGGAGCTCCTCTGTTAAATGACACCTAAAAGCTGAGGCAGAGGCTGCCTGGCAGGTGTGCAATGAAGTCACAGGGTGTGGTTTACACCTGAAGTCCAGGTGACATCCTGGAGCTTCAAGATGAAAATATTTTGCCCACCAAAAAGTCTGTCCTTACTTTTCTTTAACCTGGGATCACAGACTGGTTTGGATTGCAAAGGAAAATAAAGATGTTCCAGTTCTACCCCCTGCCATGGGCAAGGACCCCTTCCACTATGCCAGGGTGCTCCAAGCCCCATCCCACCTGGCCTTGGACACTTCCAGGACAAGTCAAGGACAATTCAAGCAAAAGGCAGTGAGCTGTCACATCCACTCGAGGAGGTGTTAAAGTTTAATGAGCAGCAAAATCATTCTGCCAAGTCCTTCACCACAGACCATTTCAGGCAAAACATCAATTTACACTAACCACTCTGGTTGCAAGCCTGTGACCACATCTCCTCTGGTATCAAAGCCATATTATGCTCCTGCCTGCTTTGTAAAGTTCTGCTCCAGCAGTACAGAAATGCATGCAACAGCCTGGTGCAGGACTCAGTAAATACCATGGGCAAGTTATACCGACTCAGCAGGCCTCGAAATCACAGCAGAAACGAGTAAATAACTTTGATTAATAAGCTTTTACAAACTCATGGATGTCTCATTTTTGCTTTTTCAGCCCTAAAACCAGTGGCCACAAAGTCTGCACTGGATGTCACAGACCTCTGGGGCTGCACAGAGTTGGAGTCCAGCTGTCTGCAGCTTTTAATTATGAAACAAACACTCAGAGAGAAGCAAAGGGCTTGAGCCACCTTCTTAACACAGGTCATTTGCATTCTGCCTGCCAGTGCAGAGAAGGATGTCCCAAGCTCCAGGAGCAAAGAAAAATGGACAATAGCCAAGCTAATCCAAGAGGGAGAGGATTAGAAGATCTTTATCTCTGGCTCTGGGCTGGTCACCCGATTCCCTGATGTCATTTTTCTTTGTCCTTCTTATTTCAGGCTGGGACCTTTGACCTCACTAATCACATCAGGCTAAACCATAAATTAACTGAGGCCTCACCTCCAGCACCCTTTCCAGCTTGGATCAAGCTGGAATAAAACCAGATAAGATAAACCAACACCTTCTCTGCCTCTACTGTGCCCACAAGGTACAGCCTCCCAGGTCATCCCAAAGGATATTCATGCAGCAATCTCATCAACAAATCTACAGATTTCAGTGCACCCTCTTGCCCCTGCCACTTTTTTCTTTCACTGCTCCAAAATATTTCCTGTATTTCTAAAAACCTAAAAGTTTTCCATGTTTAACTTTATCCTACAGCAGAAAAGAGCACATTTCCCTCCCTGATCAGTCACCACTGGCCCCTGCTGGGCACCTCTGTTACTCCAGAAAAAACAGTAAAAAAATACCACACAAACACATATAGCAGCAGCTTGTGTTCTCCATTTCTGGTTTTATAAGGTCTGTTTTCCCTTTCTGGATCACATTTGGAAAAGCCATATCCCACCCATGGAAAACTGCAATACCCTGGAGATTTCAAGTTTCAGAAGCATCACCTCTATCTGCAACCACATCTGATAACTTGACTGACAAGAACAAACTCCAGGAAAAAAAAAAAAAAAAGATACAAAGCAAAGGTCTTTTCAAATATAAAATTGTAAGAAAGAAGAAAGGGGGGGAAAAAGGATTTTTAAAAACAAGTGGAATCCTCCTCACAGAAATTTCTGAACTAAGGGGCCAGGAGGAGGAACTTGTCATTTCAGCAGGAGCCATGTGATCACTGCTCAGAACCAGGGTAACTCCAACTTTACACAGCTCCACCAACAGCTTCACTCACCGCAGGGATTTTCAGCAATTCTGCGACCAGCAGGGGCAGCTTGAGGGCAGCCACGCTTCCAGTCACTCCCACCAGCACATGGAACTTTTCCTGTGCCACAGATGAGCTGTTTCCTGCAGCAATGCCTGGTTCTGGCAGGGAGATGGGCTCCATGCTCCAATGCAGCTGTGCAGGCACAGGAAAACAAAGACACTGCACTAACAGAGCCTCCCAGCACAGCTCCAATCCCAACACATTCCCAAGGGGACCTGAGCTGGACTCTGCAGGACCCAGAGCCAGCCAGAACCATGGGATGACACTGGGTCACCCCCCAGGTGTCACTCATCCCACAAAGATTTCAAGCACCAGCAGAACTTTAAGGGCAGCTCAATGTTTAATTACATTTTTCTCTCAGATACTGGGAAACAGACTCCTAAAACTTGAGCAGAGAGGCCACAAAAGCATCCTGGTAAGCCCTCCAAAATTAAGACTCCTACATGTTGAACACAGTCCAGAATTTAGGGCAGATAAATAAATCAATCTGGGATAAAATTTTACACCAAGTTCTCTAAAGGCAAACAAACCCCTGCTGAATTGCTTTCCCTCTGTACTCTCTGGTGATTAATAAATGCACAGAGATGTCTTAATTAAAAATGTGGGGCCTCTCTGCATGCACAATCTTGTTTCTCACTGTGTTCCTAAATATTAACAGCAGCACTAGACAGAATTCCTTAGCAGCTCTAATTCAGGTCTGCAGCTTCCTCCTGGCCTTCCTATGCTGCTGCCACACTGATAAAAAAAACAGGAATTAATGTTTTGGTGGAGAAAATGACACAAGTGTCTAAAATATAATCAATCAATGATTAAGCAGCAAAGAGCAAGTTCAGTTCTTGAAAAATCACTGCAACCAGTAAAGTTTGTTCCATTTTAGTGATGTCCTTGTTGCTCAAACAAAGTGTTTGGAATCACTTTGGGTGGAAAGAAGACGGACACAGGCTGTGCTGATGTTTTGGGAGGAACTCAGAGGCTGGAGAGAGGAATTGCATAGGATCACAGCCTGGTTTGGGTTGGAAGGGAAATTAAAATTACCAAATCCCACCCCCTTCTACTAAAAGCCCAATTTCAGCTTTGCTGATTAGCAAGGGTAATTAAGAGGTGAGGAAATGTAGCAGGACATTGGCTGAGAGATTTTAATGCTACCACCACACTTCATATATTTATCTATATCTAATTAAAATCAGATTATCATGATTATTTATAAATTATTAAAGTTATTATCTACTTAAAGCATCCTTTGGATGCTTCTAAAATGTGCACAGTTCTACTGAAGCATCCACAAATTAAAGCCTAGGTATTAAAACGTACATTTTTAAGTAGGAAACTTTCCAAATGGTTATAAATTATAAAGTAACTATGAAAAGGATAAAAATTATAAAATTAGAAAACAATTATTAAAATAGTAAAATAATGGTAAATACGGTAAAGCAATGGTAAAAAGGTGAAATTTTAAAATGGTACAAATGTAAAAATAGCGGCAAAAATAGCAAAATAGTGGTAAAAATTAAAAAATAACAGCAAAGGATTATAGTAAAAGCTGTATGTACAGTAATATATGTAATGTAACGATTAAAAAACCTGCTGGGCCGCGCTTTGCTCTTACCCAAACACAGCTGTGGGGAAGCAGCCACTAGAAAACGAGCAATTTACAGGCCCCTAAAGGTTCATTAAATCGACTTTTAACGCGGTAGCGGTGCTGAAATCGGCTCCAAAAGGCCGCACAGCAGGACCGAGGAGCCCCGGGGGCCCGCAGAAGGTGACACACAGCGCTCGGACACCGCTCCGGGCAGGACCGGCGGAACCGGCGGGGCCGTGAGGGCCGTGAGGGGAACGGGGCAGCGGCCGGGGGCGGACCCCGGAACTGAGGGGGGGGTGCCGGGAACGGGCGCTGATTGGTGCGCACTGCTCCCGCCCTCAGCGCTGATTGGTGCGCCTTGCTCCCGCCCGCGCACTGATTGGTGCGCACGGCTTCCCTTCTCTAGGCACTGATTGGTGCGTACTGCTCCCGCCCTCAGCGCTGATTGGTGCGCCTTGCTCCCGCCCTCAGCGCTGATTGGCGCGCACTGCTCCCGCCCTCAGCGCTGATTGGTGCGGGCAGCGCGCGCGGCCGGCGGGAGGAAGGGGTGTCATGGCGGCCCCTCACGGCCCCGTCCCGGGTCATGGCGGCAGCGCTGCCACCCCGGAGCGCTTTGTGCCGCTCTGTGCCCCAGTCGTGCCCACGCCAGAGATCTCGCCAAGGGCAAGCGGGTGGCTTTAGGCTGCTCAAGAAGCAGTCTTAACGGGGATTTTGGCTCGTGGCAAGGTTTTGGAACGGAACAAAAGACAAAAAAACTCGGCGGTAGAAGGCGTGTGGGGAACGGGGTCGAGGAGAGGGTCTGAGGGTCCCTCAAGTGACAGGGTGATATCTGAGCCTAGGAAAGTGCTAGACACCAGCAGTGAAACCTTTCCTTTGGGATTCAGGGCGGCCACACAGCGTTGGCAGGGGAAAGTGGATTAAAGGACTGAGTATTCATGGTCTGAGGGACAGACAGGATGAGGGGAATGGCTTCCCATGCCAGAGGGCAGAGTTAGGTGGGATACTGGGAAGGAATTGTGCCCTGGCACAGGTTTTCCAGAGCAGCTGCCCCTGGATCCCTGGAAGTGTCCGGGGCCAGGCTGGATGGGGCTTGGAGCAGCCTGGGACAGTGGAAGGTGTCCCTGCTGGAGGAGCTGTAAGGTCCCTTCCCAGACAAACCATTCCATGATTATGCAGGCACAACAGATCAGGGGCAGCATGTGGCGCCCAGCCCTTTGCAGTTCTTTGGACACCCCTCTGATATTTGCTACGAACAAGCAGCAAGGACAGCAAGAGGCAGAGAGAGCTGTGCTCTGCCAACTGCAGGACATGGAAGGCGACAGGGAGACCTCAGGTGTGTTCTATGAGAGGCCTCTTGCCCAGCAGCAGGAACACCCCATCTCTCCCAGCCCTTGGGCTTCAGAAGCACCACCACGCTTTGCTCACACCCACATCAGCCCCACCTGGAGCAGGGACAGCTTACAAATAACCAAGGTGAGAACAAGGGGTTGAGTTTCCCACCTGGCTGGAGCCACGGGGGCAACATTTCAGCGCTCACACACTCAGGAGACACATCGGAGAGGAGGGTTAGGTGCTGAAGCAATGTCTGTTAGTTACAGCTCGTTACAGTTATTATTGATGCATCTTATTGTCAATGCAAGAGGTGAAGTCACTTAATCCATCATTTCTCAGACACGGATGACAGAGCACGTGGTTTGGCAGAGTAAGTTTTAGGCGAGCTAGAAATGGATTGCACAATATTTAAACCTGATTAAGTACATAATAGGCTTAGCAAAGGATTACTTTTCTCCTGACATTTTATACATAAATATATATACACACACACACAGACAGGCATTTTATCAGTAGCTGCATTTTAGTCTGGTCAAGAGACGACTGCCTATTGCAGAATGACTGGAGTGACACCCTTAAAACGAAACTAGTCTTGGTGTGCTTTGCTGGAGAAGAGAAGGTCCTTTTTGGGGTGATTCTCAGGGGTAGGGGTCACATCCAAGCATCACTGGAGGGGACAGACAGGGGGCTTGGGACTTGCACAGTCCTGGCTGGTGGCACGCTGAGCTCCTTCCCTGTGCCAGGCAGGAGATACTGGAGCCAAAGGGCTGGATTGGATTCTGTTTGGGCTGCTTTTCGAGGACTTGGAGGAAAATTTGGCTTATTTAAAGTGCATTTAGAGTTGAAAAGCATCTCAGAGAAGTAGCTTTCCCTACTCCTGCCCTGCAGCATCCATCCCATTTATGCTCCCATTCATAATCTTTTCCAGGGTGTGCCAGTCACTATCCCCAAGAAGTGCTGGTCTGAGCTCAGCTGCCTCCTGCTAGGGTGCAGGATCATTATTTAATGTCCAACATCCCCAAACTGGGCAGGGATTTGGGCTTGAAAGGGATTTCTGCACCAGGAAAACACACAGCCACATCTCACCAGGCTTTTTAGGAGCACAAGTCAGCAGGAGTCCTTCCCTCCAGCCTGGAGATTTCCTTAAGAGACTTAAATTAGCACAAACCTCCAAAGCTAACGGGGACAAATCTTGGCCTGGCTATTTCCACGAGCAGGGAGACTGCTTGGATGTCCTGGGATACGGGGTGGCAAGATTTGACCCGCAGCCTTGCCCAAGCGTAGGTCCTCTGAGGAACGCTCTGTGGCTTTTACAGCTGCTTTTCAAAACAGAAGCCTTAAAAAAAACAGACTCAGGATGCAGAATCTGGAATGGGATGCTTGTATCCCACAGGGAAAGCCTGTCCTTGCTCCCCAACACACACACACACGTGCACACACACACACTGGTCCTCCACATCGAAGTGTAAACTACTCACAACACCACACATTGAGAGAAGTTGTAGATCCTGAGCCAGGGTATAGATTAGGAATCTCTTGGCTTCCAGCATATCAACAGCAGGATTGAGGGTTTCTTATATTTTTTCCCTTTTTTCTTTTTTTTTTTCTTTTTTTTTTTTTTTTTTTTTAATCCTAAATCAGCCAGCCACCTGCTAGTTAAAAAGCAAAAGAAAAAAGGAGAATTCCCAGGATTGCTTGCCCTTGCTGAGACAGTGGCAAGTGGCTGGACACTATCAACTGAAAGAGAAAACACACACATCAAAAACCCGAAGTTCGGGGCTTATTCCAAGAGGGAAGATGGGTGCTGGTTGCTCTTTTTCCCTTTTTGGGGGCATGGGGGGGCTTTTGGCTGATGAGGTTCTAACATACACCTATCACCATAGTAATTAAAAAAACCACCACTGTACACTATTCCACAGGGTAAAAGAAGACACGTGAACGGACACTGACTACCACGCACAACAAGAGCCCTGCAGGTCAACTCACGGCCTCTTCAGAATGAAAAAGAAAGGAGAAAAGAACAGCTCAAGACAAGAAAAACAGAAAAAAAAAAATAAAGGAAAGAAAAAATCCCAAAGGATCTCGTTACAAAGACAGGAAAAGAACCACCATTATGGTACACTCTGACTTTCTGAGACAGCTGCAGAAACTCGGCTCAGGCTTCCTCCTCCCTTTTTCCCCCCCAGCTCTTCCTCCCAAGGACAGAGTCCTGCTGCTGCTCACATCTCGTTGGAGTAGGTGTAGTTGGGGGTGGCCGAGTACTGCGTCTCGTGCTGCATCATGGCGCCCTGCGCCGCCCCCATGGCCGCGTTCTGGGCCGCCTGCTGCACGTGGGGATTCTTCCAGGCCCCCGTGGTCCACTCCTCCTGCGCTTTGCTGAAGCTCCCGCCGCTGCCCCGGTAAAACTTGTGCACCTGCAGGGAAAATCCAGAGGGGCTGAGCGCCTGCGGCCGGCGCAGAGCTCCCGGGGTGGCAGGAGGGCCACCCAAAGCGATGTGGAACCCGCTTTTCCTGCCATACCATGGTGAGGGCAATGAAGGAGAAGACTGCCATGGCTGTGAAGAGCACAGTGGGGATCAGCATCACCACAGCCGAGCCCACGTTGGTCCCAAAGAAGGAAATCGCTGCAATCCAGCCACTGCAAGGAGATGGAAACAACCCATTCATTCACCAGCTCTCCTAGACTGCCAGCAGCCCTCCCAGCTCCTCAAACCATCTTCCCCAAGGAGAGAACCAGCAAGGATGCTAAAACACCACAGTGACCACCCTTGTACCCAACACAGCAGCATTTTCCTTACCAGACCCCCCATCCAGGGATCCCCACTGCCTGGATAATGCTGATCACCAGCTGGGCCATGAAGGTGAAGAAGAAGGCCATGAAGCTGAAGGAACTGTCTGTCCTGCAAGAGAATGTTCAGTCACTCCTGCACCTCCATCCCCGCTGCACTCCAAGGGAAGGGAGATCCTCCAGCTTATCAGACCTGGCCATGATTTAGCAGGAGGGTGATGAAAAGCAAAATTAAAGGCAAAGGAGAAAGTGCAAGAGGATAGAGGTGGTCAAGGGGTACCTAGGAAAGCCACAGGGCACCAGACCCTCCCTATGGCTCAGTGAGCTAGGCTTGAGGACACCGATGTTAGGGCACAGCTCTCAGCTCACACCACCCCACATGGGGAATAAGTACACCCCTAGTTCTCTAGATTTGGGGACTGACCTCAGCACCATGCGTAATCCGTACAAACACCTCAAGGATTCGTGGAACAATATAAAAGATGCCTCAGGGATGAGAGGGAAAGTGGCACCCCAGCTGCATCCTCACCACTGTCCCCCACCAGTGCACAGAGGGACAAGGAAAGTGTCCTTACACCACCTGATGGGGGGTTTGGCCCCCGGGAATTCCCAAACACTCTGGGTTTGAAGGTTAGAAAGTAAAGCTAAAGGGCTGCACAGAAAGGAATTCCCCCAGTTAGTCAGGCAATGCCCTAAGCTAAACACTGACCGTTTATGAAGGAAAACAAGGCAAAAAGAAGCCAGGCTCAGGTGCGACCACTTACTTGAAAGCTTTGTAAATAGGTCTAAACCAGCAGACATAGGAGCAGGGTGTAAAGAGAATGAGCCAGAGAATTGCCAGTCCAAAATTTACAGCTCCGCCGCCTCCAATGAGCCACGCGAGGCAGCCCACGAGATTCACTGCCAAGGTGATGCTGTTCACTGCAAACACACACACACACACAGAGCAGAGTAGCACGGACGCAAGGGTGGCACTGAGACACCAAGGAGCCCAACCCCAGGGATGCAGCCTCGGAGCCCTGCCCTAGCTGGACTTCCCTTAAATTAAGCTGAGAGCACATTCCCAGGCTGGCTGGGCAGAAGGGGGTCATGCCTCAGCTGGGTGTAACAGGAGGAAAATCAATGTATCACTCAGAGTTGTAATTCCCCAAGCAGTTCCCTTGACGATTGGCAGGAGTTGCATCCTCCCGCTCCTATCCAGCCAGGATACATTTCCACTAACAGAAGGAAACTGGAGGAATTGTGGTGAAGTTTTTTGCTTGCTCCAGATAAATCTTTGCTGAAGGAGCTTGTGCAGGAGCTCCCTGAGCACCATTAAGAGCCCAAATCCTGAACTCCTGACCCCGCCTCGCCAGTTCAGGGGGTGACACATTTCCCTCGCCCACCCCAGCTTGGGATCAGGCCACACAAGGGCTCTGACTATGCATCCCAGCTCGGCAGACACAGGACAAAGCAGAGAAGGCTCAGCTGCATTCTGACGCCTCCGACTTGGGAGAATGATTCATTATTTCGACGAGAGCGAAAGCCCTCCCACCGCCGCCTGCCTCAGAGCTGCAGCTGGCAAGGGAAGGAGCTCAGCTGCCCTAAAGGACACGAAGGGACCTTCCAGCCACTCTGTGCTGGGTGTCTGAGGGGCTGGTGGGGAGAAAATGCCCCGGAGAGGAGCTCCAGAGGCAAAACGCAAGGGACAGCGACTGGCTCTAAGAGCTGGTGCTGAGGAGCAAGGACCAAGCTCTGTTACATTAAGAGGAAGAACATCCTGTTTGGGCTGGGGAGGGAACTGAACACCCCCGAGAGAGCTTCCCAGGGAAAGCACAGCATTTTTCCTCCCATGACTTAAACAAGTGGACCCTCCTGACATGATGGAGCTACTCCAGGGTCACCTCCCTGATGGGACACAGCCCCAGGGATGCCAGCCTGGTGCCATGGCAAAAGCAGGAACACACAACCTCTGTGGTGTTAGCTCAGCTCTTCTTGACCTGCCCCTAAAGCACAAGGCACTCCCTGGGCACTGCTGCTTCCAAAGTTCAGGGGAAATGCCTGATAAGGGAACTGAGTTCTTGTAGAAAGAAATGAAATGTTGTGCCAGCTTGCCCAGAGCTGTGCACGTTTCCGCCTATGCTGGGGTGTGACCTGTCCCTCTGGCCCTGTTCCCTGCTCACGTTTGGTGAAGAAGAGAGATCCAGGATAGCTGGAAGAGCTGGAAGCTGGTGACAGCTCTGTTAGCACAGCACGGCACACAGAGGCATGCAAGAGGAACAGGCAAGCTCTGGGAAGCCTCAAGCTCCATGTTCTGGGGAGCAGGCACACCAGCCCTCCAGTCTGAGCCATCTCTTCCTTACAGCAGAACATCAACACCATCACCAGTGACTCTGGGACACTGAGGCAGCTCCACAGCTCCATCCTGGAGGCTGGAAAGGCTGGGATCCATGGGATGCTGTAACCCACCCCTCATTCCTGAATTTTAACAGGAGACACCAAGGCCTGGAGGGGGAGAAGGGCTTCCCCTGACCTTGCCCTGCCCTTTCAGCTGGCAGCTCCCAGAGGAGCAGCCTTTGGAGAGGCAAACAAATCCCACTGGAGCCATTCCCACGCAGCCACTCACGCATCCAGAGGTAGTAAAGCCGCTTGGCCATGGTCCGGTGCTGCGGCGGGATCTCCGCATCGAAGTCCTGGTAGAAACATGGCTTCAGGGGGATGAATTTGGGCAGGGGAGGGAAGTTGTTCACCTTTTCTGCAAGAAAAATTTCACTGGTGTCAGGCATTGCCCAGAGTTGAATGAAAAGCAAGAGGCTTCCTAAATAACCCCAAGAACAAACAAATTTTACACAGGATTTCCCATGGAAGCTGCAACCAACCCACCCAAAAGGATCAAATTCAGCCCTCACTGGCCACATGGATCCTGCAGCCATGGACACCCACCACCCCAGTGGTGACTAGTGAGGTGACATTATGGCCAGTAGAGCCCACGATGATCTCCAGAGCCCCCTGTACCTGCCATGCTGGCACACGCTCAGCCTCTCTGCTCCTCAGGAAAAATACTTGGGAAAAACGTGGGAGCTTTAGCAAAGCTGGAGGAGAATGAGAGAAAAAAAGATTGATTGAAGTGGTCAGGGACATCTGCAAAAGCCTTCACCTTCCCCCTGTTCCCAAACAACCCAAGGACAGCAGTTGGCTTCACTTCTGGGACACTCTGGACTATCACACATCCAGGCTGGCACCTGGTTGGCAGTGTGATAAATCCTGGCTCCTCTGGCTCAGGCTTATGTGCCAGTTAAGGCAGAAGATTACGGGAGGATCCAGTGATGTGGGGCCTCCCACTCCCAACTGACCTACATCGAGGAGAGGGCCAGGTAGGGCAGCAGGGAAAGGAGGTGGCTGTGGGCAGTTTGAAACCCTCAAGTTCATCACCTAGCCCAAAAATAATTCTTTTTAAAAATCTATTATTGTTATTTTTTGCTGAATTCCAGCAGAGGGGTCTACCTGGCTGCCTTGTAGCTGCCATATCTGCAAGCCGATGACAAAAACAAGGCCAAAAAGGGAGCAGAAAATCAGAGCAGAGAAACCAGCTGGAAAAAAAAATAAATCAGTGGCGATTGTCACTAATGAGTCACTCGAGTGCCTGGCTTAACAATTACTCATGTCATTTGGCACCTCATTCCAGAGCATGCAGGTGGGAAAGGGGGGAGCTCGGCATCCCAGGACCTTCCCAGACCATTCCATGCTCAGCTCTGTGCCAGAAGTAAAAATTATGACCAAAATTAAAGCCAAAAATGAATAGCTGAGGTTTTAAAGAGAAGGGTGAAGATGGCGTATCCCCACCTGCCTGCAGGTTTTGCCCTTTCCCAGCTATCCAGGCAGAGCTGACACGGAGTCCCGGCAGTTGGTGCCTGGGGCTCCCGGGAGGATTTGGGGGGCTGTCTCTGGGGGTCTTTTCGCACGCCCCCGGATGCTTCCATCCCGCCAGTGCTATAAATCCGAGCCCCTCGGGCGCGGTGATGTCCGCCCGGCCGCCCCGACCCACGTGTGTCGGGAGTGGGGACACACGGCCAGGCACCCCCGGCCCCACACCCGCGCCACCGTGGGACAGCCAGAAATGCGGCTGGGGTGTTTTTGCAAAATTTGGAATATGGTGGAGTGGATGGAAAAAGGATGGAGGATCACATAGGTGGTGGCAGCGAGAAGAAACCCCTCTGGTGCGTGGGGTGGGTTTGGGGAGGGCAGGCACGGCTCGGCCTCGCCGTGCATCGCTGCCCGTGCATTTCCACGCGTGAAGGGCTGCGTGCCCCACCATCCCCGCCTCAAAGCAGGCTCCCAGCAGCGGCCTGCACCGGGGAGAAGGGCGGCCCAACCCCCGCTCGGTGCCCGGTGCGCCCACGCGTGTGCAGGGTCACCGCGGCTGCCCCCACGCCGCGCATCCCCCCCCCCGCCGCAAGCGGGGTGCAGAGCGGGAGGTCGGTGCAAAGGGCAGTCAGCCCCCCCGGGGGAGCATCCAGCGCCCTCACGCCGCGGCGTTTCCCCTCGCCACACTCCCGGGACTCACCACGTGGCGTGACCCGTCCCGTCCCCTCCGGTCCCCGGCGGGTGGCGGCGGCCGCCCGCCCGCCCGGTGCTGCTCCTGCCGCAGCGACCGCGCTCTCGCGAGACTGCGGCGCCGCCGCCACCGGCCTATGGGCAGCGCCGGGATCTCGCGAGAGCGCCCGCCGCTGTCCAGGGTCCTGATGCCGCCGGGTGGAGGGGCGGGGCCGAGGGGAAGGGGCGGGGCCTTTGTGGGGGCTCTGTGGGGCTGGAGGGTCTGTGGGGCTGGGAGTGCTCTGTGGGGCTGGGAGTGCTCTATGGGGCTTGGGGGGCTCTGTGGGGCTGGGGGCTCCATGGGGCTGAGAGTGCTCTGTGGGGCTGGGAGAGCTCTGTGGGGCTGGAGGGTCTGTGGGGCTGGGGGCTCCATGGGGCTGGGAGAGCTCTGTGGGGCTGGGAGTGCTCTGTGGGGCTGGGGGCTCCATGGGGCTGGGAGAGCTCTGTGGGGCTGGGAGTGCTCTGTGGGGCTGGGAGTGCTCTATGGGGCTAGGAGTGCTCTGGGGGGCTGGGAGTGCTCTATGGGGCTGGGAGTGCTCTGTGGGGCTGGGGGTGCTCTGGGGGGCTGGGAGTGCTCTGTGGGGCTGGGGACTCCATGGGGCTGGGAGTGCTCTGTGGGGTTGGGAGTGCTCTATTGGGCTGGGGCTGCTCTATGGGGCTTGGGGGGCTTTATAGGGCTGGGGGCTCCATGGGGCTGGGAGTGTTCTGGGGGGCTGGGAGTGCTCTGTGGGGCTGGGGCTGCTCGATGGGGCTTGGGGGGCTTTATAGGGCTGGGGGCTCCATGGCGCTGGGAGGGCTCTGTGGGGCTGGGAGTGCTCTATAGGGCTGGGAGTGCTCTATGGGGCTTGGGGGGCTTTATAGGGCTGGGGGCTCCATGGCGCTGGGAGTGCTCTATGGGGCTGGGAGTGCTCTATGGGGCTGGGGCTGCTCTATGGGGCTTGGGGAGTTCTATAGGGCTGGGGGCTCCATGAGTCTGGGAGTGCTCTGTGGGGCTGGGAGTGCTCTGTGGGGCTGGGAGTGCTCTGTGGGGCTTGGGGGGCTTTATAGGGCTGGGGGCTCCATGGTGCTGGGAGGGCTCTGTGGGGCTGGGAGTGCTCTATGGGGCTGGAGCTGCTCTATGGGGCTGGGGCTGCTCTATGGGGCTTGGGGGTGCTCTATGGGGCTGGAGCTGCTCTATGGGGCTTGGGGGGCTTTATAGGGCTGGGGGTTCCATGAGTCTGGGAGTGCTCTATGAGGGTTGGGGGGTTCTATAGGGCTGGGGGCTCCATGGGGCTGGGAGAACTCTATGGGGCTTGGGGGGCTTTATAGGGCTGGGGGCTCTATGGGGCTGGGGGCTTCATGGCACTAGGAGTGCTCTATGGGGTTTGGGGGGCTTTACAGGAATGGGGGCTCTGTAGGGCTGGGAGTGGGCTTGAGGGGCTTTGTAGGGCTGGGGGTTCTATGGGGCAGGAGTGCAGTGATCCCTACCCAGGGCATGGCAAGCACTGTGTGGGTAGAAGGGCAGGGGCCCTGGGTCAGCCCTGGCAGGGTACATGGCTCCCTCTATCCAGGAGGCAATGGGAAACCAGCAGGGCCAAGTTTGGGGTACGCCATGTCCATGCCCTGATGTGCTTCATTCTGGGAGCAGTAATTAATTAATGGCTCATGTGAAGGACAGAGGACATGTTGATTGCTTTTGCCAGTGATGCCAAGGTTGGGATGTGGAGAGCAGGGGAAGGGACTGGACTGATTCATAGATGGGACAAGGTTCAGAAGCTCCTAAAAGGGATATAAATCCCAAAGCAGCCTGAGTGCTCCATAGGCTGTGTCCCTTGTTCTCAGTGTCACAGAGTTCTGTGCATCCCACAGGACCTCCTGCCTTAGTGCTTGTGAGAATATCAGTGAAGTGTTGTGAAAATTACTTTATTTGACAGCGAAATCATCCTCCCTTCCCAGCATCCAGCCTCAAGGGTCATGGAAGGGCAGTGTGGGAATCCAGGGCTTCCCTCTGGCTGCCCTGGAAGGTCTGGGACCCTGGCAGGGGTCAGGAACCCCCCTGGACAGAGCCCCCAGAGACACTGTCTGTGATCTCTGTCCATGAAGAGGAGTTTTCAATCTTACAGGATGAATTACAAGCTTTGAGTGTTTGATATAAGTAATATCTAAGTGTGACACGGGTGCAAAGGTAAAATTTTAGGTTTCTAGATTAGGGGTTCAAAGGGGACAAGATGGAGGAATTGGGTGTGTCGTGTCCTTTTCCTCCTTCTTCATGCCCTCCATGTTTCACTGTGGTGTTGGCATTTTTCTGTTGGTTCAGGCTGGGGACACACTGTCCAACGTAGGTGACAGATATTGGCACGTTATTGTAAATCCAGCACAGGTAGTTTGTGGTATTTAATGTTTGTACCATCCCACTGAGGGCAGAGCCCCACACGCTGCCCTGCAGGACAGAGCTGCGGCAGGGCAGCAGAACATGTTAGAGATAAACAGAATAAACAACCTTGAAACAGCACAGACCAATTATGGCTTCTGCTTTGGCAGTGGGGCTGACAGACAGAGACTTTCTACAATCTTGGAATCACCGATACCCACAGATTCCGACAGGGCAGCAAGGACAACATCCCACCACGGGAAGATGAGAACAGCTGGGCAAGGAAGCACCAAAATCTCTTTACACCAGTGAGCCCTGGTGGCCAAACCCCTTCAGCAGGGGAACAGCATTGCTGTGGGCATGCAAGGAAAGAAACCTGGCAGAAAGAGGGAAAATGCCTGCTTCACAGATGGTAAAATAGAGGGAAGCAGCAAAACCAGCATGCCACAGATGACCCCATAGCAGGGGCCCAGCTGTCCACTCTGACCCCTTTTCTGGGTCTCGGACCCTGAGCTGCTCCCCTCAGAGAGCAGGGACCCCTGCACATCTCCATGCCCTGCCCAGCAGCAGAGAAGGAAGGGAAGGGTGGGGATGGGGTCATGGATTCCCACTCCTGCCAAGCACTGGAGATGCTCAGCGCCTTGGAGAGTTGCTCTGGCTCTGCCTGTGGGCACTGAGCACACTGGGGATTTGGGGCTGAATTCTTGTCCCTTATTTCTTTCTCTCGAACTTTCTCTCACCTGAATTTCATCCCCACCTGCATCTCTGCTGCCTCAGCACCCTCCCATCCCACTGAGGCTTTGGGAATGGTCACGTACAGAGCTGATCCTTGCCCTTGGCACTACCACACTTTTGCCTGCCTGCAGGTTTTCCAGTCGGGGATATTCAGGAATGAAATAGATGTGTGCTCCCCTCCTTCACAGGGATGCCTGGAGAGCCAAGGGATAACAGGTCTAAGAGCTACCCTGTCCATCCCACACTCCCTGAGCAGGGCAGGCTAGGGAGGAAGGGCAGGTCCAAGAAAAGGCTGGTTCAAGCAGCAAATTCCTACCAAGCAGATTCAAAAACAAGGAAATCAATCCACAGCTCCAGTTTAGAGTCAGTCTGTAGGTTGGAGTCCAGACCAGCTGCAGCTGACCCAGAAACCAGTCCTGACATAGCTGAGACTGGGACTGAGACCCCTGAGTTGAGCTTAAAAAGAGCTCCTGGGCCATGGGCATAGGGTGTTGGGGTCCTAGATGGGGTTGGTGAAGAACATTCAGGTTTATTAATGTCCTCAGGGTCCTTACAACATCCCTCTGCTTATCATGCTGGAGCTCTGCAAAGGGATTTGTCTTATGAAAGGGATTTTTCCCTTTTCTTTTACCGTTGGGTTATTCAAAATGAGGATTATCTTGAGCTCTGTAATTTTCTGCTTATGGCGGGGATAAGAACTCAGCAGAGAGCTGGTGCCAGCCTAGGATGCTCCAAGGGTTCCTCTGGCATCTTGGCACAGCCCCTGCACCCTGGGCTGTATCCTCAGGGGGCTGGACCCTGACTGGGATGGGGGCAGGGGATCCCTGCAGCTGTGGCATCCTGGAGGTGCCTCTGCACCCCTTTTGCCAGGGCTGCAATCTGCCCTGGCATCAGCCCGCTGCCCAGTGCAATGTGATGAGAGGCTGAGACCTGAGCTGCGCCGATGTGACGCAGAGATGGGCGATGGCACCGAGACTTTCCTTGTATCGGATGCTCCCACTTTCCGTCCTCTTCCCAACCAGGGCCACCTTGCATGAAAGAAAATATGGAGAGGGCAGGTGGAGGACAGGGGCTCAGGTTACTGCTCCTCTCCACCTGCCCTGATCTCCACTAGGAATATGTTTCTGGGCTTTTTTCCCCACTTTTCCAGGTTTGTCTGGGCTCTGTGCTGTGTCCAGCAGCCCTCTCCATTCCTGCCACCACCACCTCTCCTCTTGGCTGCTCTCCCAAACAGCTCTTCCAAGCTCACACCTTCTGTGGGGTTGGTACCAGGCAAGAGGGTCTCACAGGGATTTGGAAATCCTCTGCCATGGGGTTGGGATGGCACTGGAATGCTCAGAGAGAAACTGTAATGGGAAAGGGGAAGCAGAAAACACTCTCTGGGTGTGGGTCCCACTGTAACCAGAGTGGCTGCTCAAGGAGGGCAGACAGACAATACTCAGCATGTAATTCCTTTACTCTTATTTTTTCATCACTCCTGCCTTCCCCATTTCCTTCTTCTCCATTTTAAAGGACTCCCCATCCTCTTTTCCAGCTTTTGTTTCCCTGATTCCCCACAGCTGGAGCTGTCTGTGCCTTTGTCCCCCCATCTCTGCTTTTCCTCTCCCACCCTACTGAGCTCATTTCAGCTATTCCTTGGCTTGGAGTAACCCATCCACTCTGCTGTCCTCCAACAAATAAGCTGACAGGCTAATGAATAGCTTCAGATGTAATTAGCAACGGAGTTGCTAATAATGAATTTCATTTACATTTTAAGCGCTGCAGAGGGAAAATAAGCCCCTGTCATTAATGCCCCCTGCTCCAAGCACAGCCTTGGCCTTGGGGGGAATGCACCCTCTGGAAGCCTTTCTGTGATTGCACCTCTCCCGCCTCCATTTCGGAGGCTGCGACAAGCAGAGTTCATTAAGCAGCAATTAGAGATGGAGGGGGGGAGAAGCTGCTGCTGCTTCCATCATCTGATGGTGGGGAAGCGCCATGGTGCCATGGAAAATGGGCCACGGGAGGCAGGAGCTGGTTCTGGGCCAGGAAAGAAGGGCTGGGTGGTTCAGCCAGCACCAGGGATTCATGTGGCTTGCCCAGAGCCCTGGTGCTGTCAGCTCTCCACATCCATGTAACCCTCCCAGGCTCCCTGGAGAATGACCCTGAGGGATTTCTCAGTCACTGAAATCCTTCCCGATTATTTCCCTAGGGGTTTAGCACATTTTGAAGGCAGGAATTTCCCTGAGGGGTTTAATCCATCCCCGCCTGCCCAAAGAAGGAGCCAAGTGCCTTCTGCATGGATTCCATGAATTGCTGGCAAATGGAAAGATGGAGAAATGTCATTGTTTTGTCTTGTAGCAGTGGGGAATCCACGGTGGGAGCACAGGGAACAGGTTTGCCCACTACTGCAGAGCATCAGAAGGGACTTGGGAATGCTCAAAGCCCGGATCTGGTGCTGGGGGTGAGCCTAGGAGTGTTGCTTGCCCTGCCTCAGTTTCCCTCTGTGTGCCCAAGGAGCCTCAGGGAGGGTTAGATGGATTGGGAAACAATGCTCCGCATCTACAGGGGTTTTCCAGCACACTGCTTGTGGATGGAGGATCCCATCCCATCCCATCCCATCCCATCCCATCCCATCCCATCCCATCCCATCCCATCCCATCCCATCCCATCCCATCCCATCCCATCCCATCCCATCCCACCCCACAGACCCACCCAGACTCCAGTCCAGTGGTTGGATCAGGGGGTGTCCCAAATCCACCCCCATTTAGGCAGTGGTATACACAGAAAGCTGCTTTGGGGACCACAGGGATGAGGGATCCTCCCCAGATAGGATGTGACAGCCACATCCTGCCTTCACCTTTGCAGACATGGATCGATTTTATTATTTATTTATTTATTTATTTATGGTTTTTTTTCAAGCCCTGCAAGGAGTGAAACCAATCCAGGGGCCTCCAGAGGCCGATAAGATTTGACTGCAAGTCAATACTCCCATGTCTTTCCACTGTGCAATGATCCCCCGGCCAGCGGGGCGGGGCGGGAGGGGACAGGCAGGTGACAGGGGCGGGCAGAAGGCCAGCCTGGGGCAGGGACACCGCCTCTGCTCCGGGAAGGGATTGGGGGCAGGAAGGGGACATCTCCTAGCCTGCAACAGGGATTTTCTGGGATTTGTTGCAGTACATGTAATGGTGAGCCCACAGTGGGCAGTTCCACACTGGGGATGAATGAGGGACACGGACTGGGAGAGCTGTAGGGCGAGGGAGGGATGGGGAAGGAGGAGGAGCGGGAGAGAGGGAGAGAAATTGCCCATGAAAAGCAGCTCTGCCATGGCATCTGCTCCTCGGAGCTGTGGGAATGGAGAGGTTTTCCTGCTGGCAGAGCTGGGGCTGAGGCTGCAGGGTGCTGGGGGCAGCAGAGCCCTGGCACACTCGATGCACGCTCGCCTGCGATGCCATCTGCCAGGCTTTCTCCTGGCTGCAGTTCCTGTGGCTTCTCTCATGGCTAAGAAGGGTCGAGCTCAGACTCCAAAGTACTTCCCGAAGTACCTGCTGGCATCTTTGTGCCATCCCTGGACACAGCGTGGCCGGGATTCCGCATCCCTCTGGGAGTGCTGCAGGGCAGGCAGGCAGGGTGACATTTGCAGTTAGCAGTGGGTGTCCTTGAGAGGAGCGAGCACCAAGAGAAGGGACCAGGTTCTCTTTAAGGGGGCAGGACTTTGGGAACATTATGAAGGCAAGAGTGAGCTTCTCCCTCTGCCTTCCACCCTCCCCTCCTTCCCTTCTCTGTTCCAGGACAGAGACCTGGGTTCCCTGCCCTCCCCTTCGCCTGGCAGGGATGAAGGCAAGAGCTGGGTGCTGGGATGGGCGGCTGAGCAGGGGAGGAGGAGGAGGAGGAGGGGAGGAAGGGGAGGGAGAGGGGGAGGATCTGCTAATTACACAGAACAGCTCTGGGGGCTGCTGAAGTCCAGAATGAAGCAAAGAGCAGCAGAAGCGAGTGCTGCAGCGGGAGCGGAGGAGCCCAAGCATCACCGAGAGCTGGAGCTGGCTGTTATCCCTGCTGAGAGCAACTGGGAGCACCCAGGGGATCCTGCAGCCCTGTCTCCCACAGGAGACAGCCTCTGGCACTGCCACCGAGCCCACTGCCAGCCCCTGGAGAGCCGAGGAGAAAGGGCTGGTGGCTGCAGCACACAGGGCTGGGCTGGAGGGCAGCGAGGTCAGCCCTGCTATGGTTGCCGGGGGCTAGGAGCCTGTGTGGATCCACCGGGAAGAGGTGAAGGATGGCTGCCGAAGGAGGGAGAGCCAAGCCCGTTGCCCAGTCCAGGATGGAGAATTTCCGAAAGGTGAGGACCTCGGAGGAGGAGATGCCATTACCCTTCCCAGACCTGCCGCCGGACGTGGTGGAGATGAAAGTGAAGGAGGGCAGCAAGATCAGGAACCTGATGAACTTCGCCATGGCCCAGATGGAGCTGCAGGGCAGGCGGCAGATCGTGTTCAGCGGCTGCGGCAGGGCGGTCACCAAGACCATCACCTGCGTGGAGATCATGAAGCGCAAGCTGGGAGGGCTCCACCAGGTCACCAAGGTACGCTACAAAACTGTGCTGGAGGTCTGGGAGAACCAGGACCCACCGCCCGACAGCCCCGCACAGAACCTGACTGTCCACAAGAACGTCCCTTCCATCTGCATCCTGCTCTCCCGGGACCCCCTGGATCCCAACCAGATGGGGTACCAGCCCCCCGAGCCCCGGCATGAGGTGGGAGAAGACACACTGGGGTCCTCCACCAAGGGGCTGAAGCGGCCGCTGCCGCCTCCCTGCGAGGAGCTGCTGCCCAAGAAGCTGCAGGTACAGGTGTCTGACAGCCCCAGGGGCACGGGGACCACTGCTGGCCAGCAGGACCACTGACCCCAGTACCTCCCACCCTACCAGCCAGCTATCAAAGCAGGAATATCCACTCATTCCAGGGTCACTGGTGGGCTGCAGGCTCCCCTTGACCTGTCCCCACTTGCTGCTTTGACCCCTGTGGATGGGGGTCCCCAGATTTGGCGTGAGCATTAAACGGTTAAACCCACCATGGACTGAAGCAGGTGAGGCTGTAGGGGGGGGGAGCTGGTGACCTCTAATTCAGCCACCGAGGGACACCGTGACCACCAGCCACATCCTGCAGCAACTCCCAGGGAGCCAGAACAGCCGAGGGGTGCCTGGACCACCACCACCGCTCCCCACTGCAAACACCCCATCCATCAGGAGAGATGGCTTTGCCCCAAGCTCGTTGGAATAAAACCTTCATTATCAAACCCGCCGCTGAGGAGCTGTCGGAGTTATTAATGCCAGGCTCAGCATCCTGTGAGACTGTGATTCATCCCAAAAAATCACCCAAACAAGCACAGGGGTTGTTCTCTCCCTGCACCCACAGAGCCAAGCACTGCACTGTGCTGCCTGCCTGTGGCACAGCACAAGGAAATAAAACAACCCCCACTGGATACTCTGGTCTGGAGTTGGGGGAAGCCACGGTGTGGGGAGCTGGGGGCAATGGAAGCATTGGGCAGGGGGTTATTGTGACTGGATGCAGTGCCCAGCACAGGATGAGGAGGTTTTGGGGTTGTGCCATGGCTGCAGAGTGCTTCGGAGCAAAATCCCTGCTACTTCCAGGGGGTAAAGACGAATGGAAAATAAAAGCTCTTTAGAAATAGATATGTCTATGAGAAAATGGGGGGATCATCCTGGCTGCTGGCCATGGCACGGATCAGCACAGTGAAGGCTGCTGCCAGCCCACAACAAGGGGATCCCAGCCAAACTCTGTCCCTTGGAAGAACGGGATTGGGGTCTCCTGTGCTGGCACAGCAGCACCTGGCAAAGCCCCAGTTCCAGGGCGGACAGGGGAGATTTGGGGGATGGGTTATGGCATGCCAAGCCTTGATCCACCTGGTTCCCTCTGCCCAGCGTCCAGCAGCACTGCGGGATGAATTAATCGGTATTAAGGAGCAACCCTCCCCAAAATCCACGTGAGGGATTCTCTGGCTGCAGCTGCCTTATCTCCCTGCCTCACTCCTGCTCTACAGGGACAGTCAGCGTTCTCTCTTTGTCAAGGGCTTGCTTGGCTGGGAGTGGGAATGAAAGGAGAGGAGGAGGAAGAGGAGGAAGCAGGGTCTGTTTTGTGAGGCAGTGACCTTGTTATCTCCCTCAGCAGGCAGCTGCTCCTCAGGCCAGAGGCTTGTGCTTATCTGTCCTACTGCAGATTGATTCCCTTCACTTGAACATTAATTTCCAACTGGTTATTTTTATGTTAATGATTTTTTTTTTTTTTTTCTTTTGTGGATTTGGGGATGGTAAAGCTTTGGGCTCTGTCCCATCCAGCTCTTCCCAGTTCCTTTCTGCAGTGCAGACCCCATCTGAAGGCTCTGATGATCAACCCTTCACCCCACACAGGAGCACCGGGTACAGCCACCTACACCAAATACATTAAAAATTACTAATAAAATTAATGAAAAACCCTGTAATTAATAAATCTGTCTGTAAACACCCTGATCAGAACCTGAAGACTGTGGGAGTCACATGGTCAAACACTAACCGCCCTTCACCTTCACTGCTGCCACCTCACATTTCTCTGAGCAAGGAAATAAGAATAAAACCCACTTATTTCTCCTTATTTTGTTAATTTGCAAGATCTCTTCAATGGCTTTCATTGACAGGTAGTTTCCAATCACAGAGGCAGCTCTGGGGATTTTACCCTCCTTGCTTGCTTTGCTGGCTGTGGATTGATGACTTCCTGCATGAGAAAATAATAAAAAAAGGACTGTTAAAAAAAAAAAAAAAAAAGTATTTAAACGAGGATGATGATACCGGGGGACATGGTGAGTGGAATAATCACGATGGTTTTGTGGTTTTGTGCGGCACTGCTGAGGCACAGCCCCAGGGATGAGTTTTGTGGCGATTCCGTGCCCGGGTCGGTGCGGCGGTGGCTGAGGGCAGCAGCGCACGGTGTGGGGACAGGGACACCCGGAGAACTGGGGAGGTGGCGGGCAGGGCTGAGCCGCTCGGAGCCCATTCCCCTCACAGGGGCCGAGTGCGGCGGGTGCCCATTGACAGGGACGCGGAGGCTGAACTTGGGTTGCGCGGGTTCGGATAAATGGGGGGGGCAGCAGCCCAAACCCCTCCAGACCGAGTCCGATCTTCTCAGAAAAGCAGCCCAAACACTCCCGAGGAGCTGCTCGGAGAGATGAAGGACCGGCGGACCCGCTCCCCTCACGCACAAAATGGCGGCCGGCCCCGCCCCAAGATGGCGGCGGTCCCGCCCCGCCGCGCCCCCAGCCCGTCCCCACCGCCTCCCGCCCTTCCACGCTCCCGCTCCGTCCCCGCCGCGCCGCCGTACCCGCCTCAGCGGCCCCCTTCGGCCCTCACCTCCGTCCCTCCCTCCCGGTGCGCTGCGGGAGCCAGCGGCGCGCCCCCGCTCCCCGGTGCTGTGTCCCCCTTTCACAGCCCGCCGCCATGCTGGCCGCCAGCGCCTCTCTGCTCCGCCGCTGCGCCGTCTCCGGCCTCCGCGCCGCCGTCCGCCGGCCCGCCGGCCCAGCAGGTGAGCGGCCGCACTGTTTCTGTCCCTCCCGCCGCGCTCGGCGCCCGGGCTGCCGGTGCGGCGGGCAGCGGGGCCGCGCGGCCCTGCGTGTCCTTGCCGTGACCCCGCGGCCTGCGCGGGCCGCGGCCACCGGGACCCCCCCGCCTCAGCGGGCACCGCCTCAGCGGGCACCGGGCACCGCCTCAGCACCGGGCACCGCCTCAGCGGGCACCGGGCACCTCCTCAGCGGGCACCGGGCACCTCCTCAGCGGGCACCGGGCACCGCCTCAGCACCGGGCACCGCCTCAGCGGGCACCGGGCACCTCCTCAGCGGGCACCGGGCACCTCCTCAGCGCCCACCGCCGGGGCTGCACCGGGGCCGGTGGCGCTTTCCCTGCGCCCCCCGCCAAGGTGACATTGATGGAGGGCGGCCGTGACCTCCGCCAGCCCCCCCCCCCCACCTCGGCTCCGCTGCAGCTCCGTGCCAGCCCTCACCCTCCTAATTAACAGGCCAATTAATTTTATTTATAATATTAGCACTTTTTTAGCGCCCTAGTTGATAAGGAGAATAGGAGGGCCAGCCCCAGGCAGCGTGCTGTGATGGTGGCCAGGATGGCAGGACTGGAAGGAGACTGCAGACAATGCACCGCCATTAATAGCCAATTAACTTATGCATCGCAATTAATACCTAATTAAGAAACACGAATCATGCTCGAAGTCTTGCCTGAGCTTCTGCTGCTGCACGTGTGAGTTAAACAACTGCCTTAGGGAGCCTGTCGCGTCTTTTTAAACAATAAGCACAGGATTTCTTAGATGCTGCTCAACACCCTTGGTCTTTTGTTATTTTTAATCCGCTAAAAGTCTTTGCTCGCTATTCCTTTGAGGTGCTGAGCCCCGGCTGCTTGTATGTCTGGTTTCCAGTAGGCTCTGTGTTCTTCTTTTCCAAGGTCTTGTGTTTCAAACACCCCACTTAACACTGCTGCGACCCCTTTGCAGGGGGGTTCTGTTGCTGCAAAACCTTCCCTGTGTAATCCCTGGGATCCTTGTTCTCAGATTTTGAGTAAATTAATATTTTTCTTCATGTGTGTTTTTCCTCTGTGCTCATTACCGGAGAAAACTTCCCAATTCTGGCCCTCACGGAGAAGCTTTAACATGGTTTTGTGTCATATTAGGTGATTTTAGGCTTAATGCCTGCTGAGTTCACTTTAAAGCAAAGGTGCTTGCCCTTTGGTTCTTCCTGGAGTTGGGAATCTCTGCCTGGATAGGTCGGCTGTGACACACACGTCATGTGTGTGACAGTGACCTTGATGGACCCTGCTGAAACTCAGGGCAGAGGGACTCTCCAGGTACAGATATGAGCATCAATATGGAAAAGAAATATAGCAGCAATTGAGAAACACACCTTGGAAAGCCAGGGTTTCAATTCTTATGGTCTGTATTTGCCTCCTGGATCCACTGAATGTTTTTTTTGAGGAAAGACTTTAGATTTTGACTTAAAGATGGCATTTGAGTGCTTCAATTTGGCTTTTCTTCAGCTGAGATTTGCTGTTTGTCTGTAGGATTTTTTTTTTCTTCTTTTTTTTGTGTGTAGGAAAAATAAGGATTCTCCTTCAACCAGCTGAAACCTGGAGGGTTTTCAGCAGTGTCCTGGGAGCAGGAGCATTTGCAGAGCTCTGCTCTTGCTCTGAGCTCAGCTGTGCAGGTGATTTGTTGCAGAAAGCAGGGTCAAAGGTCTGCTTTGGAGCTGGGGAAAGGAGGGGGAATTTCCCTACAGGAACCAAAAGAGCATTTTAATTCTGTCTTTGCCCGTTGTTTACTTTTCCATAGCTAAAATAAATAAAGCTATTTTCATGCTTCCATTGCATAAACCAGTATTGCAGCTGAAATGTTGGATCAGGTTAAGTTTTGTTAAAAAAGCAAATTGCCTGCTAATTAGGCTGCCATTAATGAAACCAAAGAGAAGTATATCAGCAAAAATACAACCCAATTGTGATGTTGGATTTTTTTGGGGTTTTTTTTGGTTTTGTTTTTTTTTTTTTTTAATAAAACCCTGTGGTTAATCACTGTGAGTGGTTCATGCTGGGTTAAGAAAGAAAAAGTCAGGAGCTAAATTTGACTTCTGTGAAGCAGAGCTTTGAGCTCCAAGGTCGTATCTGGTGTGTGACCTCTCTGCAAATATTAGTGGAGTGAGATTAGCAGTGGGGAAAGGAAGCACCAGGCTTGTGGTCCTTCAGTTTAGTTGCCTTAGAAAACTGTTCCAACCTTTGTGGGGTTAAAAAAGACAGGTTCATCCAAAAAACCAGCAATTTGTGACAGTGCTGAGTGAAGAAACAAATTAATGATCCTATCAGACTAATTTATGCATTAGCATACAATCTGCTTTTTGTGATTAGTTATCAAATATTAATGCAATTACAACTTTGAGATCCAGGAGTTTTCTCTTGGACAGAGTGATAATTTTCTTTCCTCCTCCAACCCTTCTGTTGGAAGGAATATCTCTCATCCCTGTGCTTTTGAGAGCCTCTGTAGGAATTGCGTGGAATTTTGTTGGTGAGGAATGTGAATGTTGAAGCTCCTCAGTCTCACTTGGCTGTGGAAAGAGGGAGAATTCCTGTATTTTACAGAAAAAGGAATGGACTCTTCAGGTCTGGTATCCTGAGCTAGTTTTTGTGTGTCTTTCCCCTGCTCTGACCAATGCTCTGGGAACACTTTGGAAGTCTGATGTGGAAAAAAGCAGACACTTTGCTACAACATAAACCACAATATTTAATAAGTTACATCCCCCCAGGGCTCATCCAGGACTGATCCAGAGCGACTGTAACAAGGGAAATCCATATTTTATGGTTTCTGGCCTCTTGGTCAGGACTAAAGCAGTGTTACCTTCCTTTTGCTCCAAGTTTGTTCCTTTTTTTCTGCACTCAGCTGTGCTTCCTGCCCGCTGCTACTCTCATGGGTCACAAGAGTCAGATGAAGAATTCGATGCTCGCTGGGTGACATATTTCAACAAGCCAGATATCGATGCCTGGGAGCTCAGGAAAGGTAAGTTGAAGACCAGGAAGCATAACCTGGAGTAAATAGATGTTTTGTGACCAGGAATAACAACTTTAGTTGGCATTTTGTGGACTCCCCATCCCTGGAAGTGTCCAAAGCCTGGCTGGAGAGGGCTTGGAGTAACCTGGTTTAGTGGAAGGTGTCCCTGCCCGTGGCAGAATGGTGGAGTAGATGATTTCTGAGGTACTTCCAACCCAAACCATTCCACGATTCCATCATTTTAGCACCTGGATGGGAGGGAGAGTAATATTTGCTCCAAGGAAAGTGTGTTTGAGCTCTGCTATGCTCATTTTTCTTTGGACTTTGGCCAGTGGCTTGGCCATAACTCCCTGCAGGCTTTTTGTGTGGCTGTCTCCAGTTGTTTGCTGTGGAGTTGCCAAGTTCTATTAAACTTACTCTATTTTTTGGGGTGGTAGAGGACTGGGAGTGTCTGTAGGGCGGTATAGGGTGTGTGCACAAAGGGGGTAGAACTGGGGTGTGTCCATGGGGCAGTCTTCGGTGTGTGCACAGGGATTATGGGGTTGGGAGTGTCTGTAGGGCAGTACAGGCTGTGTGCACACGGGGGATAGGACTGGGGTATGTCCATGGGGCAGTATAGGAGCAATACAGTGGGAGAGTTCATCTTTTAAGGCCAATTAGGCCTTAAAAATGTGATTTCTTTAGCAGATAATTGCAGCCAGAAGGCTCCTTCCAGCAGCACCTGGCTGATGAGGTGTTTTTTTTCCGTCACAGAGGAAGGGAGTAGACACAAGGGGTTCCTTTTGAGAGCATGACAAGCTGGTCCCAAGTTCCCCTTGGTGTTTCCTTGTCTCCACAGGCATAAACACACTGGTGGGTTATGACCTGGTCCCGGAGCCCAAAATCATCGACGCAGCTCTGAGGGCCTGCAGACGGTTAAATGACTTTGCCAGCGCTGTCCGCATCCTAGAAGTTGTAAAGGTGGGTGGAACTGCTCTGTTCCCATTGCCAGAGCCTGGCAGCAGGGTGGTTTTCCCTGGCTTTTTCCTGCTGCAAAGGACAGCCACACTTTCCTGCTGCCAGAATCTGTGGCAAAGCTTGCTGGCTTCTTGAGGGACTGAGAGAAGTAACTCAGAAAGGTCTCTTGGGGAACACCTGAAACCAGCTCCTTGAAACCTGAATCCAGCCTGGCCAGGGAGTTAAGAGAAGCCAGGACTTTTATTTCAGCCCTAGAGGCCAGGAGCTCTGCTCTGCCACAAGCATTGGCTGGGGTGGGAGGCTTTGGAGATGTGTGCTTTGAAGTAACTCCATTCTTTGTTTTTTGGGGTTTTTTTCAGGACAAGGCAGGACCCCACAAGGAAATCTATCCTTACGTTATCCAGGAGCTTAGACCAACTTTGAGTGAACTTGGAATCTCCACTCCAGAGGAACTGGGCCTAGACAAAGCATAAACCATGTTGGTAAGGTTTGATGTTGCTTCCCAGACTCTTGGCATGGGAGTCCTGCACCTCAAACCCCCTGGCAAAGACAACATAGGCAAGACCTAATGTACCTTAATCCCAGACTGAAATAAAGCCCTAAATAAAAATCTTCGTGGAAGGGAAGCCTCTTAACTCAGTTTTCTCAGGAGATGACTAGTGTCATATTCTTTTTTTAAATATTATGCTTAGAATCTCTATTCTAAGCATAATACTTTAAAAAAAGAATATACTGTGTGTAAATATATGCATAATATTAAAAAAAACAATATACTGTGTGTCAGACTGCTGCAAATAGTGTGCTTGATTCTGGATATTTTAAATCCTTTTCCTCCTCCTTGCTCTGGGCTGCAATGTCTTGGTGCCAGGGGTCCTGAATCAGCTGTGCTGGGACTGCAGTACCTGCATTTTTGAGCTGAGCATGGTTAAACAAGGCTTTGAAGCTAAAAGGGATGGAAATAACTCGTTTGGGACCTCATGGAAACTTCGTGGAGATTCTAGGCTGCTTCTTTAATGGCTTTTTTTATTTTTCCCCTGTTATTTTCTATGCCAGGTGGATTACTCAAGTGTTCTACTGATGCTACCAGATTGTACACCGTCACTTGGAGAGACAAACTTTAAATCTTACCTGAAATAACTTCTTCCTTTATTGAGTCACAATGGAAATGCCGTGGAGTTGAGCCTAATAAAGGAAAAACTGGTTTGACTCATGTGGTACCAGTGCCTCCTGTGGTTATTTCCTGTTGCTTTTGTAGGGAAAAAGAAGGAAAAAACCATAAACGTGCTCTTAGGAATTTCTGAATTGTTACTTACTCTGGGAAGCTCATGCCCAGATCCTTCCCAAGCCGCGGCTCTGGGAGGGGAAGAGGAGGAGCTGTGTGGAGAGCATGGTTCCTGTATGCACAGCTTTGGGGAGGAGACATTTCTCTGGGATGGTGTCCAAAGCCTCAGGCGAGGGCGGGAGGCGCCGCTTTGTGTCCTCACCGGGAAGGGGATCTATTTGGGATAGATATTGTCCCTGTTTTCCGCTCAGCCCTGGCCCCGGCAAGGGTTTGGGAAAGAAAATAAACCAACAGAAGTGGGTGGGAGGAGAAGGGAAATATGTTAATTCTGTTATTTTCCTCATAGAAGAGGGGAATTTTCTGGGAAAGCAGGAGTTGGTTTCTGCACAGCCTATAGTGACGGTGCCCCGTCCTGCAGTCCCGGTGCCCCGTCCTGCAGTCCCGGTGCCCCTCCAATAGTCCCGGTGCCCCGTGCTGCAGTCCCGGTGCCCCGTGCTGCAGTCCCGGTGCCCCGTGCTGCAGTCCCGGTGCCCCGTCCTGTAGTCCCGGTGCCCAGTCCTGCAGTCCCGGTGCCCCATCCTGCAGTCCCGGTGCCCCGTCCTGCAGTCCCGGTGCCCCATCCAGCACTCCCGGTGCCCCATCCTGCAGTCCCGGTGCCCCTCCAATAGTCCCGGTGCCCCGTCCTGCAGTCCCGGTGCCCCATCCTGCAGTCCCGGTGCCCCGTCCTGCAGTCCCGGTGCCCCATCCTCTAGTCCCGCTGCCCCGTCCTGCAGTCCCGCTGCCCCGTCCTGCAGTCCCGGTGCCCCGTCCTGTAATCCCGGTGCCCCGTCCTGTAATCCCGGTGCCCCATCCTGCAGTCCCGGTGCCCCATCCTGCAGTCCCGGTGCCCCATCCTTTAGCCCCGGTGCCCCATCCTGCAGTCCCGGTGCCCCATCCTTTAGCCCCGGTGCCCCATCCTGCAGTCCCGGTGCCCCATCCTGCAGTCCCGGTGCCCCATCCTGCAGTCCCGGTGCCCCGTCCTGCAGTCCCGGTGCCCCGTCCCGCCGTCCGGTCCCGCTGTCCGCTCCTACCCCGCATGCGCGGCAGAGGGGCGCGCCTTTTCCCCGCCTCCCATTGGCTGAGCCCCGCCAGCCCCGCGCTGCCATTGGCGGGCGGGCCATGGGGCGGGGCCAGGGGCGGCCATGGCGACGGGCGGCGGCGGAGCCGGGCCAGGTCCCGGTCCCGGTCCCGGTCCCGGTCCTGGTCCCGGTCCTGGTCCTGGTCCTGGTCCTGCCGGCGGCCGGCGGGGCCCGGGGGTACGTGCGATGTACGGGTGTGCTGGGGGTGCGGGGCTGTGTGGGATATCTGCATGGGACTATGGGCCTAAGGAGAGCATAGGGCAGTGTGGGGTACGTGAATAGGGGTGTTATGGGGCTGGGGTATGTCCATGGGGCAGTGTGGGGTACGTGAATAGGGGTGTTATGGGGCTGGGGTATGTCCGTGGGGCAGTGTGGGGTACGTGAATAGGGGTGTTATGGGGCTGGGGTATGTCCGTGGGGCAGTGTGGGGTACGTGAATAGGGGTGTTATGGGGCTGGGGTATGTCCATGGGGCAGTGTGGGGTACGTGAATAGGGGTGTTATGGGGCTGGGGTATGTCCGTGGGGCAGTGTGGGGTGGGTGCACAGGGGTTATGGGGCTGGGGTATGTCCATGGGGCAGCGTGGGGTGTGTGCACAGGGGTTATGGGGCTGGGGTATGTCCGTGGGGCAGTGTGGGGAAGGTGTGTGGGGCAGTAGAGGAGCAATACAGTGGGAGAGTTCGTCTTTCAGAGCTGCAGACAGTACTGTATACAATGTGTAAATATAAATATAAATACAAATATATACATGTACACACACAGAGGTGTATCAGCACAGCATCAGCCGTCCAGGAAGGGGTATGGCACATCCAGAGGGATCTGGGGGGGCCCCGCCTGCCTGGTCATTCCTACTATGAAGCCCTGTCATGCTAATTCCAGTTTAAGACACTGAGGCTAATCCTGGCTGTGCTCTCCAATCACCATCCCCAGTCCTCTGCCGTGTTCCTTTAATTCCACATCCCTCCTGTGCCAACTCTCTCTGATTTCCCCTCTATTTTCTTCATTACTTCTTGTCTTTGTGGAGGTTTTTTCCTCCCCCCTTGCCCTTAGGAGCATTTGTTCTCCTTGACAATAACTGGATAAAAGGAGAAGCTTGGAAACCCCAAATTAAAACATACAATCCTTACATTTGTGTTTGATTAACCTCTCGGTAAATCTCCTCCACCACCTTTTCCCAAGTATTACTGCAGCCAGGCTTGCACAGGAACTGATGGTGACTACCTGTGCTTTTAATGAGCATCACCATTCCCAAATAATCTTTTCATCTGCTATCAGATCTGCTTATTCCTTTTCCTCTCCCTCCTCCCGGGCTGGGGAGGAGGAGCTGTCCCTGGGGACAGATTTCCCTGGGGAAAGATTTCCCTGCTGACCTTGAGCTCCCAGGAGCATCAGATGCTCCGAGTTGACTCTGAGTTGACTCTGCTTTACTTCATCTTCGTGGAGAGGTGCTAAATGCTTCTCCCACTCTTTTTTTTTTAGCTGATTTGGGCTGAAAAGAAGAGGCTGAACAAGGGGGCAGATGTGATGGAGAAAAGGGGTCCATACATCATGAGCAAACCTCCCTCCATTCAGGCCAAGCTGAGTAAGTGATGCTTGGTGGTCTCTGCCGGGATTTCAGGTGTCATTTCCACCTCTCTCCCAGAGCTGGGGTTACCAAAAGCCCTTTAATTCCTTGTTGGGATAACACCTTTATAAAACCCCATTAAAAACCCACAGAGATGCCTTTGGAAAGCACTGCAATGTGCCCACGTTCACCTGCACCACTCTCCTGACCCATTCCCCAGAAGAAGAAACCCTCTGGGAGCACTTGGGAATTTTTCTCTGTGTCCCTGTGCTTGGCTTTCAGAGAGGCAGCGGGAGCTGGCAAAGGCAGTGCTGCGAAGGCAGGGGCTGCTGGGGGCACCCACTGCCCTGAAACCAACTCCTAAAAGGTCTGATCCCCTCTTCCTGTTTTCAAAATGCGTTTTTCACTTTTCTTGGGGAGACTGGGAAAGTCAGAGGATTAAAATTAAGAGTTTGGGACCTTATTTTGCTTGCTCTGTTTGGCCAGGAACACCCAGTATAATAAAATACACTGCTTTTCTCTTTATTTTGGAGATGATTTGGTGGTATGGATTTATTGGGATATCCTGGGGTTTAGCTGGTGGTGGCCCTGGACAGGACCTGGGTGGGAAGGAGTGGGATTCCTGCCCTGGCTCCTCAGCCTGTCAGCTCCATGGATGTGTTCCCATCTAAAACATCTGTGCTGGTCTCCCTCCTGTGTTTTCTGGCAGGTCTGTGAAGTTCAACAAGGGCTACACGGCACTCAGCCAGACAGCTGATGAAAACCTGGTCTCCCTCGACTCAGACAGGTGAGTATCCCATGATTTTGGGTAAATATCCCGTGAATTTGAGGGTGGGGGTGCTTCCAGATGGCTTTTTGGGGAGGTTGATTTTCATTGTCACTTGTAGAACATCCCTGATGGCACTGGGCACCTCAGAGCAGCAAAACGCTCCTGTTGGCCCAGATTTCAAATATCCCTTAGGGTTGCACTGCCAGCTCCTTTTCCCCTCCAAATCCCCCTTATCTGCATCCTAAAGACCCCATTTCCTGGCCAGCTGTGTTTCTGTTTCCCCCCAGTGACGGGGAGCCAGGATCCAGGTGTTCCTCGGGATACTCCTCTGCTGAGGCAAGTGTGGGGCTTTGACTCTGACACTGTGGGGTCCCCAGGGGCTCCCCCACTCCCCTGACCCCTCGAGGCTCTGCCTAGGGGCTGGAAGCATCACCCCACAGGGCATGGGTGTGTGTCCATCCTGCAGAGCTCTGCTTTGTCCCCCGCAGCAGGTGACCCAGGACCTGAGCCGGCAGCTGCTGCAGGACGGGTACCACCTCGACGAGGTCCCTGATGACGAAGACCTGGATCTCATCCCCCCAAAACCTGCTGCCTCCTCTTCTTGCCCCTGTTGTTTCGGAGAAAATCTCTCCTGTGTGATCCAGTAGCTGCACAAGAACAGGTCAAAATCCAGCACTTTCTTTGTCCCGTGGGATGCTGGTGGGTGTCCGGGTCCCACGCCAGGACAGTGGCACAAGGACTGAACAATGCTGCTCATGGCAGAGACCAGCTGACTCCAAAAGACTTCTCCTTACACTCAGCAATATCAGGGGGAGGTGGCACAGTGACAGTGTGGTGACCTGGATGGGATTTGGCACTTGGCTGGGGTGGGAAGGGAGAACAGGCAGGGCCTGGCACCTCCACAGGGATATAAAGGGAAGGATTTGGGAGTTTCTGGGGTTGGAGCTAATGGCTTATTCCCATTCTCCTCAACGCTGCTTTGATGCAGGTGAGGCACAGCCCAGGGCCCCCGTCCCAGCTCTGCCCAGGGCTTGGATTTGGGGGGCTGGAGAGCCTCCCTGCTGCAAACCATACATGCTGCCTTAAACCACGGTCCTGCTCTACGACATAGAGGACAATCAGCTTCTTATACAGAAACCTTATTTAAATATTTCGTATCAAGAGACATGAACTGGTTTGGGGGTGGGGGGGCATGTTTGTTTGGTTTTGTATTTTACTCTTAAAAGGGAGCACTCAATAAACTGGATCTCATTACTCAGATGGGGTTCTGGTGCTGTGAGAGGGACTCCTGTGTGAGGGACTCCTCATCATGTTTTACTCCTTTCCTGTGCCCAAGGAGCAAGGTGGTCACAGCCAGTGTTGTGGGGGTGCTGGAGCTGCTCCCAGCCTCTCTGTCCTCCTCCATCCTCCTCCCTCCACCATGCTGCCCTTCGCCAGGGACAAAGTCATCTCTTTATTCACAGCAGCAGAGGCTCTCCCACTCCATCATCCCCCACACAGCCCCTTTTACAGCCAGAGAAGGGGGACACTGGCTGCCATCAGCCAGGCTTGGGAAGAGCCCACCAGAAGCAGCAGAAAGCCTTTGGTCTGCACCACAACCAAGGAGTCGATCCACGGAACTGCTCTTTCCATACATCAGGGCTGGTTTTGGGATTTAATAGGTGGAGGGAGACCTTTCAAGCGAGAAGACTTTGCCCACACCAGTTTCTATCTACTCAGAACACGGAGTGTTGTGGAGGAAGTGCCCCAGCTCCTGCTCAGAGGAGGCAGCAGGCTCGGAAGAGCAGCATCCCGTCGGGCGAGGAGAGGTGCAGGGAGATGCTCTCGTTGGCCGAGACGAAGAGCACGGAGCCACGGTGCAGGGACATCTCGGAGGCTGCGGCTGTGGAGGTGCCCACGGCCGTCCCTTGGATCACCAGCAAGATGCTGGCAGAGTCCATGGCAGAGATGAGGTACAGCTTGACGGAGGCAGGGATCTGCCAAGGGAAATGTCACTGTGCTGGAGTCTCCCTCAGCTTTCCTCCTCTCTGGAGAGCTGGAAGGAGGTTGTCCCCATTCCCACCCCTCTGCTGTGCCTGCAGCAGCCCAAGCCCAGGAGCTCAGCTTGGCTGAGGACACCCAAGACCTCTTCACGGTTCTCCCTCTGCCCAGAGGTGCTGGGGACGGTGAACAAGCTCCAGGCAGAGGGAACAGAGGAAGGATAAAGAGACCAGCGCCCCACCATGCCAAGCATCCCTCCCTCCTTGCCAGGACACTGATTACAAAGGTGAGCAGGCCCCAGCCAGCGCTGGGCTGTCCCAGCTGGTGTCCCCAGCACGAAGCTGGCATCGCTCACCTCTATCCTCATGATGGTGAAGTCTGGCACGGGTGGGTCGTAGAGGTAGACGTGGGGATCGAGCTGGCTCTGCGCCGCCGGGAGGATCTTGGAGCTGCTGGGTGCTGGTGTGTAGTTGAGCATCTCACACAAGGTGAGCACGTCGATGAACTTGGGGGTGAGCCCGGCACGCACGGTGTTATCCGAGCACGCCATGATCTCCACGCAGTCTGTGGGGACCAGGCAGCGCTGTCAGCCCACCCCAGCCCTTCCTCCTGTCCCCAGGGCCAGTTCTGGCAGGATGCCGGAGTAGGAACCCCCTGACGCTCACCTCCGTGCAGGTAGGCGTGGGGCTCGTTGGCTCCCAGGAACATGGCCTCCCCTGGCTCCAGCCTGACCAGGTTCAGGAAATAAATGGTGAAGCAGCCGATGTCCCCCGGGTACTGGGAGTGCAGCCGCAGCAGCAGCTCCCCGTTGCTCCCTGACGTGTCCTTCCCTTCCGCCGCTGCGCAGGAACAGACCAGGCCCAGCGTGGGGAGGGGGCTGGCACTGCCCCAGCCTCTCCCCTAAACACAGCCCCCCGAGCTGGTTTGGGGTGTCACAGCCAGGACCCACCTTCCTGGGAGATCCTCTTCACCAGCATGTTCAGCTGGTCCACGAAGAACTTCTTCTCGCTCTTCATGAGGCGGGTGAAGCACACGCGGAGGGCGGCCGAGACCCCGCGGGGGTCGTCGCTGCCGCTGCGCTCCAGCTGCTCCGCTGCCACCTCCCCGATCAGCGCCCGAAGCTCGGGGACATCTGTGGGGCCAGCCCCACTCACAGCCGGTCCCCCAGGCCAGGGGAGAGCAGCCCCAGTCAGAGCAGCACCCCCGTCCCAGGAGAGCGCAGTCACCATCCCCACAGCGAATCCCATCCCTGAGGAGCACTGCCCTCACCCTGAGCTCCATCCCAAGGGACCACAGCCTACATCCACACCCCAAACCCATCCCCGAGGAGCACTGCCCTCACCCTGAGCTCCATCCCAAGGGACCACAGCCTCCATCCACACCCCAAACCCATCCCAAGGGAGCACAGCCACCATCCACACCCTGAACTCCATCCCTGAGGAGCACTGCCCTCACCCTGAGCTCCATCCCAAGGGAGCACAGCCACCATCCACACCCTGAACTCCATCCCTGAAGAGCACTGTCCTCACCCTGAGCTCCATCCCAAGGGAGCACAGCCACCATCCCCACCCTGAACTCCATCCCTGAGGAGCACTGCCCTCACCCTGAGCTCCATCCCAAGGGACCACAGCCTCCATCCACACCCCAAACCCATCCCAAGGGAGCACAGCCACCATCCCCACCCTGACCTCCATCCCAAGAGAGCACCATCCCCACCTCAAACCCTAATCCAAAGGAGCAGGGCCCTCATCCCCACCCCAAAGCCCATCCCAAGGGAGCATGGCCACCATCCCCACTCCAGGGTCTGCCCAGGCACCCTCCTCCATCCTTACTCTGGAGGAAGGAGACAATCTCCTCCACGGGCCGGAAGCCACACATGCCCTCGAAGGGGGTGAGGGCGATGGCCATCTCGGGCTTGTGGTTGGCATCGGGGTAGTGCTCAGGGAACTGGGCGTGGAGTTTTGCTGCCAGCTCCTGCAGAGAGGGGAAAGGAGCTGGCTGAGCTCCCCAGGGACACGGGGTCCGCCTGGCTGGCCGTGGGGGCTCTCCCTACCTTGTTGGGGTGCGCCTGGACGGACAGGGCGGTGTTGACCGACAGCACCTTGAACAGGAAGGGCAGGTGTCCCTGGAAGGCGTCCTTCACCTTGGCCCCCAGGCAGGCGGGGTTGTCGGCAATCCACTGGCCCAGGGTCTTTTGGGGGATGCGGTTATCCCGGATGAGGGCATCGCCCCGGGGGTGTGTGCCCATCCACAGCTACGAGACACCAACAGAAACACAACGGCGGCACCCTGAGCCGGGCAGCCAGCACGGATGACTTGGGCTTTTCCAGAGGCTGCCTGGCCCCGGAGGTGATCCCTGGCAGCTCCCTCAGGGCTGAGTCATGCCGGGCTTCCCTCCAAGCCAGGCACCCCCAGGGCACAGGGGACAGCTGAGGGTCAGCATCACGTCCTGGTAGGACACGGGATGGTGAGAGGCAGAGCCACGGGGTGGGATGAACGCACGGATGGACACACAGATGGGACGGAGACACAGATGGACAGAATGGACACAGACACACTCACCTCAGCGTAGGGCTGGTCAGGCTGGATCTGGACCAGGGGGTCACCACTGGCCACCAGCTTGGCCACCTCACTCTCCAGGCCCACCTTCCCCCAGGAATAGTTCTGCACCACGCAGGAGAGGGGGAACACTGCGGGAGGGAAGTCAAGTGTTAGCGGGGCACAGAGAGAACCCCCTAAAACCCCTCCGGACACCCCAAGAGCCCCCGGGGCAGGGTGACAGCGTGTCAGGGAGGGAGAGGACCAGGGCTTGGGAGGGGACAGTGTCTGTGGGGACCATTTTCAACCATCACACGGCGGTTTGGGGTGCTCGGGCTGGGGGCACGAGCCACGGGCCCTCCGCCGCGTCGCCCCGGGGGGGTCCCGGTGGGGGTGTCCCCGTCCCCGCGGCCCATCCCAGGGCCCCCATCCCCACGGCGGGCGGTGGGTGCCCCGTGCCCCGCTCACCCCGGATCTCCGCCATGGTTCGGCCGGGCAGGACCTGCCCCCCTCCCCTCCCTTTCCCTTCCCTTCCCCCCTCCCCGTCTATAAGCGCCGCTGTGACGTCACGCGGCCACGCCCACCGGGTTAACCCCACGCGGCGGTACGCGCCGCCGTGACGTCACGCGGCTCCCGGTCACGTGGGTGCCCCAGAAGCGCCAGCAGCGGCGGCGGCGGGAGCGGAGCAGGAGCGGACCGCGCCCATGTCGGGCTTCGTCACCAACCCGTTCGCCGACCCGGTGGACATCAACCCCTTCCAGGTGGGCGCGGGGCGCAGGCGGACGGTCCGGCTCTCCCGGCGCGGCCCGGCCCGGCCGGGCCCCCGTGCCCCGCACGCCGGGACGTGGCACTGAGTGAAGCGCCGCTGGCCAATGGCGGAGCCGCTGCTCCGCGCCTCGGCCAATCAGAGGCGGGGGGCGGGACCAGGGGGCGTGAGGCGGCCGCGACCCCGGCGCTGAGGGCGGCCTGGAGCCCGGGGTCCCGCTGCCCTTCCCCGCTAACCCCCGCCCGTGTCCTCCCTTCCCTCCATCCCCTTCCCTCCATCCCCTTCTCTCCACCCCCTTCCCGAGCCTCCCGCGCGGCCTGGAGCCCGGGGGTCCCGCTCCCCTTCCCCGCTAACCCCCGCCCGTGTCCTCCCTTCTCTCCATCCCCTTCCCTCCATCCCCTTCCCCAGCTCACCCCCGAGCGCTGGGACCCCCCCGGGGTCCCTCCCGCTGTGTCCCCGCTCCAGGCTGCTCCTCACCCCGAGGAGGGCTCTCCCACGCAGCTGGGAATGCCTCTTCTGAGGGCGTATTAAAAATAATCCACGCTGGAGCCCTCTTAGCCGTGCTATGTGGTGGTCTGGTTGTCCGCTGCATCCCTCTGAGGTGTGTTTATATGGTGCTTCAGCGTTTAAAAGTGAGTTCCCATGGCAAAGCTGTGCATTTCGTGGCTCAGAGCAGAGGATTGCTGTTAAAGTCGCTGAGGACTTGGTCTTTGTTCACTGGGTTTCTCCTCTCTGGGATTGCCCTCTGCAAATCGGGGTCATTGGTGCAGGGGCTGGCCTGGAGCAGCCTCTGGGACAAGGTGCCTGTGCAGTGCTGTGAAAATCAGGGTCCTGCCCCTGGTCTCACCTCTGCTGCTTGCCTGGGATGTCATCCAGGAGTGCTTTCCTGACCTTGGGTTTCAGGGCTGAGCCAAACAGAAGTTGTTTGTTGATTAGCTGAGTCTTTTGAGGAATCACAGTGAAAGAATTTATCCCCTTTTTCCTCACTTTCATTTTGACGTGATCTTGTGACTCTCAGGAATGGGAAGAGTTGGGAGGATCGTGTTCCTCTGATATTCGTTCTGGGGACTGGGCTAGATTGTCCATGTTTATGGACATGGGGTTTGTTGCTTTGGCTTTGAGGAAGTAAATATTCCTAGAATCACAGAGTGGTTTGAGTTAGAAGGGAAATTAAAGCTCATCCAGTCCCACCCCCTGCCATGGGCAGGGACACCTTCCACTATTCCAGGCTGCTCCAAGCCCCATCCAGCCTGGCTTTGGGCACTGCCAGGGATCCAGGGGCAGCCACAGCTGCTCCAGGCACCCTGTGCCAGGGCCTCACCCCCCCACAGGGAAGAATCTCCTAATATCCAATCTAATCTGTCAGTTTGAAGCCATTCTTTGTTGTCCTGTCACTTTGGGCCCTTGTAAAAAGTCCATCTCCATCTTTCTTGTTGTCTCCCTTCAGCTGCTTTGTGCACATTAAAGCTGTACTGGTATCTGGCAGAACAGGGCTGTGCCCACTCTTTATTCACTGCTCAAACAAAAAAATGTTGAAGGTGATTTCCAAGCAGTAACTCCCAGATCAGGCTCACTTCTTAACGAGGATCAACACATGTCCCACCGTGGATTCCCACCCTGTGACAACTCTTTGCAGCTCATCTGATCCTTGTGGAAGGTTCTGTACCCTCCTTTCAGGACTGCAAGGTTTTGTCTTACCTTTTTTTTTTTTTTTCCCCAAGAAAAATTCCCCAGTCCCCAGCAGCTGGTTGAGAGGAATTTTTGTCTGGTGCTTCCTGGAGCCTTGGAGCCTCGTTGGTCCGGTTTGAAGTGGAATCCCAGCCTTTGGGACAGCCTGTTCCCTGCCAGGGGCTGGATCCAGGTGTTGGCTCTGTGCTAGGGTGACAGTGACATCCCCTGCCATGCTCTGGGAGGAGCAGAAGCCTCCTCACCCTCCCAGCCCGTGGATTTCTCGTGCCACGGCACCAGGGCTGGCCCTCCTTGCTGGAGCTCCCAGTTCAGTGCTTCATCCTCCTCAAATCCTGATGTGACTGGGGTTTCTGCCTTTTCAGGGGACTTTGTTCGTGATGTTCGTTAAGCTTTGTGTAAAATAAGCTGCTTTGTCCTGTTAAAAATATCTCTGGCTGCTCTGTTACTTATTGCAACCAGTTAATGAGAGATGATTAACTTCCTTCCTTTATCTAGTAACCTGCTGGAAGTGGCAGCTGCCTCCAAAACTTTGATTCAAGCTTCAGACAGAGCTGGAAATTTCCATCCTTTCCAGAGATATCAATAATGAAATCCTCAAGATTTCTCTCAGCCCCCTGAGTCTGCAGGACTGGTTATATTTGGGGCAATACTGTGATATTTTGACAACTGTGTTAAATTCCAGGTGATTCTAGGTTGAGCTCTTTTTCCTTGATCTCACCTAGAGAGGCCTCTCATTTTGTTTCTTTAATCTGTGGGAACAGAAAGAAAAGAAAATACAGAATTCCTTGCACAAACCTTCTGTATCCAAACCTTTCAGCAGCGCGGCAGCAACTTTGTATTTGCATTAAAGCTGCATTTGAAAATAGTTTTAATAATCCTGGCAGTGCAGTTTGGTCCAGATGTGCAGTTATTCTGGGCTGGGGGCATCTGAAGCTGTGAAAAACAACATCACACGTCCCTGGCACTTGAGGAAGCCGTGGTTGGAAGGGCAACAAATGGGATCTGCTCATGGCACCCTGGCAGATTGAGGTGATCACTGAATTGTGAGCACGAGCTTTGTGGCTGGACATGCTTATTGTGGCTCCAAGCGGTTCTGAATGGAATCCTTGTCTCCTGACCCTTTCTAAGGCTTGTTTCAAGAGGCTCAGCTGCCTTTTGCTGCCTAGCTGGCAGAAAATAGCTGTAAAACATGAAGTTTGTGGGCAACTCCTTGCTGATTTCTGCATTCCTGGTGCTCGCTCATCCCTCAGCGCCTGCTCCGGGCTCACAGAGGCTGCTGCCCCTGCATCACCCTCTGCTTTCCTTCCTGCCCTCCCCAGGCACGTGTCCAAACACTTCAGCTTTGTTGCACATTCCCTGCTCTTTGGGTTCCTATTTTAGACACGCTTGCACAATAGCAGGCAAGTTCAGCTGAGCTGCTGGGCCTTGGCCTTACAGCCTAATTAAATCTTTTTTTTTTTTTTAAAGCTGTGCAGTCAGATGAAAGCTTTTCTACCTTGGGAATCAAACTGTGGTGCAACTGAAGCCGTGGTGCTGCTCTCCCTGCCCTTGGAGAGCCTCCAGCTTTCTTTTGGGTGCAGATGAGCCAAGGGAAGTAAAACCTGCATTTTACAGTGCTACTGTAGCATTTTTCCTTATTCCCTGCCCACCCAGCCTCTCTGGAGGGTTATGCAGGTTTCACTTTCCACTTCCCACACCTTGAAGGGAGTTTCTCTTCCTTGTGCTGTTGTTTTCTGCTGGACTTTAGTCCAGCTGGGGCTCGTGTGCTCTGGACTAAAGGGTTTGTGCTGACGTGCAGCGCTACGGTGTGTGAGGGGAAGCGTAAACTTGTGCTGACAGCCCTTATCTCTGCACAGCTGAAGCTTCCAGAGGAGTCAGAACTGAAATAAAAGCACTTTTTATCTCCAGCATGGCACTGCTGCTGCTTCTTCCCACTTTTTGCAGCCCGTCCTTGCTGGGGAGTTGAACTTCCCCGAGCAGCACCCGAATGCGCGATGCCTGAGCCCGGGGTGATTCACAAACGAGTGTGACCTGTTGGTGGGGAGTGCCTGCTGTGCAGGAGCTGTGCAGTTACTCATTAACAGCTCCCTGTGGATCCTGCTCAGCAGAAGGCTGCGCTACAACCCCAGGAATGGCTCCAGAGGGATTTTGCTCCGTGTCCCGGCTCCGTCAGCCCCGCACACGCCGGCGCGGCCTCGGTTCCTTCTCACCCCGTGGAGCACCACATTAGAAGGGTTGGTCTGGACACACGAGGTGCTGAGGGAGGGAGAAGAAGCCACGTTTTAATTTTCTGACCCACGCCCGGCTCTCGGGTTGCCGGGCCAGGAGGATTTCCGAGTTCAAAAAGGACCTTGTTTCTGGAATAACTGAGGAGAGGAGTGCTCCAGAGGGCAGCACCTGGCTGCCCAAGAGGAATCTCTGCATGCAAAGGAGTAGGTGGAAAAGAGGAGATAAAAACAGCTGTGTAAAAACCCTGCAGGTGAGGGGAGAGAGATGTTCTGAGGTGTAGAGAGACTGTTTTTAAACATCAGAGGATTTGATGGAGACGAGTGGGAGGTGCTGTGAGTGGAAGTGAGAGCTGTTATGCCAGCAGCATTAAAACTTCCTAAAATAATTGGTGTCACACCTCCAGCTCAATTTTCCTGTGTTTCACTTATCCAGAGCAATCATTGGCATTTTAGCTTGCCGGCATCTCTCAGCCAGGATCAGCTGTATCTAAAACCTCATTTTGTGTGGCTCCATGCTTGCTTTGTGAGGCCCAGCAACATCCTGACCATGGGTGGATGAATCCAAGTCCCTGGAAATTAGGAATAACTGGCTGTAGGTGAGCAGAAGTGACCTGCACAAAGTATTCCTGTGCCAAAAGCACATTGTGGTTGTTCAGACATCCCTCTTGTCTGAACAGGAGATTATTTCTGCTGACAAGTCTTGCCTTGCTGGTAGTCATCTCCTTGGATATTTAAATTCCATGCCAGCCAGGGCCATCTCCCTGTGGCAGGGATGTGTTTCACCCCCTGAAATTCCCAGCTAACAAGCAGATGGAAAGCAGGCAGCATGGATAAGATGGAGCTGATGTTCTTAAAGGCCTTTTCCAAATGGAACAATTCAGTGCTATCAGTGATGGTATCCCATATCCAGTGCTGATTTCTCCTTGTGCTCTCTCCCTGCAGGACCCCTCGGTGACACAGCTGACAAACACCAGCCAGAGTGGCTTGGATGAATTCAACCCCTTTTCTGAGAGCTCCCAGCGGGTACGTGCCACGTGTCTTTGTGCTCTGTGTACCTGGGGGTGCTTTTAGTGGTGTAGAAGGTCCCTCGATAGGTGCAGCTTAAAAAAAGAGGAATTCACAGCTGATTTCCCCATGGATGTGGCTCGTGGCGTGCAGGAGTGGGAAATTGCTCTGCACTGGAGCAGTAATAAGCTCTCCACTGGCATGGAACAGCTCCTCTCCAGCTGGCTGCTGGCTCCCAGGGAAGCCCCATGAAGTGTGAAGGGGAAGATGGTTTGTGGCAGGCCACAGCAGGATTTATTTGCTCCCTGGGCTGGGAGCTGAGCTGCCCTGGCCGTGCCACTGAGAGATGGCTGGGAGAGCCTCACCCTTATCCCCTGGCTGCTGCCATGAGCCAGGTAGGAGAAGGAGGACAGGAAGGTGAGATTTGTGCTTTAAACAATTCACCAAGAGCCCGTTGTGTTTCTCCTGCCACGTTCTCCCTGCTGGCCCGTGTCTCTTGCAGACCAATGTGGCGCGGACGACGCCGGCGGCGCAGCCCTCGGGCCACTCGCAGCCGGCCGTGCTGCAGACATCCGTGGAGCCCACGCCACAGGTACAGCCCCTCCCTGCCACCCTCCCAGCCTCCTCGAGCTGCCAGCGCTTCTGGGAGCACAGGATTCCCTGGGGTGGGGACTGGGAAGCTGCAGGTGATCTTTTCAACTTGCATTTCCAAGGCAGATCTTTGTAGGGAATGCACACGTAGACTTCTTCTTACATCTCTTTCCCTGTCCCTCTGGTGGCAGAGCTTGCTTTGCCTTGTGTCCTGTTGGCTCTGGCTTCCCTCTGGAAATCCTGGAATGAATCCTGCTAATGCTTTTAGCTTAGTTCTGGTGTCTAGTCAGACACACTCAGTGCCAGGAGAATAAATGCAAGTACCCGCCTGCCAGCACCACCTCATCCGAAGAACTGAGGCTGCTGGGAGAAAGAATAATTTCATTTCAAAACAGGTAGAAGAGGTCCTTAAGAGGTGTGGTAGGCAGCTGGGAAGGGAATTGTCCTGGTAAGCCCAGGAGCCCTGCTCAGAGCAGTGAGGTGAACAGCAAGGTGGAAGACACTGTGGAAAAGCTCCTCTTGCCAGCCCTAACTTCCTGTAGGATAACTTGATTTTGTCCTCCAGTGGCAGAATCGAGATGTCTGAGGCTGAGTTTTCATGTCCCCCTGTGCCCTGCTTCCTTCCCAGCCTGGCACCCAGTGGTGCCACCACAGCCCAGCCCAGGGCAGGGCTGACCTCTCTGGTGTCTGTCCCCTCCCCAGGCCGTGGCTGCAGCAGCACAGGCAGGGCTGCTCCAGCAGCAGGCAGAGCTAGAGAGGAAGGCAGCTGAGCTGGAGAAGAAGGAAAGGGAACTGCAGAGCCACGCAGCCAGCATCGACCGTGAGTACTGACTCCAGCCTGGATCGCTGGCTTTGCCAGGATTTCATGAAAACTCCCTGGGGCAACCCTTCTGGGACAGTGCCTGGCATCCCACAGCTTCCCAGATGGGAAGGCAGCTCAGAGGGGGGATGCTGGAGGCCAGCTCTGGTGGGCCCCTGCCCTCAAGCTGCTGCATTTCACCACCAAAAGCTCTCAGGCTGTACCCGTGTCAGAGCTGGTGAGTGACATTGCCACACTGAGGCTTCTCACTGAGAGCAGCAAAGCTCTTCTTCTCAGCCTCAGCCCTCTTAACCACAGGAACCCAATATTTTCCCCCCTAATCTTGGTCTGAAGTGGCTGAATCGGGGCTTGCAGGGCTGAGGGATGGTGGCTGTGATGGCCCTTTGGCCAGTGCAGGAGAATTCTGCTTTCCTCAAGGGAAAAGCAGCTGCTGGGCCAGCAGTTTATCCCATTCCTGCTGTGCTGCCTGCTCAGATGTAGGAGCTGCCCAACTCTGGGCTCTGCCAAAGTTTTAATGCATGAATTAAACAATATCTGAATGGCTGCTTGAAAATTCTGGGGTGGGAATTCGTCTTTGAATGAGACAAGAGCAAGTGAAGAGCTGCTCCTTCCTCCCACAGCGAGGCAGAACAACTGGCCTCCTCTCCCCAAGAAGTGTCCCATCAAGCCGTGCTTCTATCAGGATTTCTCTGCAGACATCCCAGCTGACTACCAGCGGATATGCAAGATGCTCTATTACTTGTGGATGTGTAAGTAATGGCTTCAACTGCAGTCAGAATTCTTCTGGAGGAGGTTCTGTGTGAAAAGCTGAGCTCTGTCACACTGTAAATGCTCTTGGTGTTGTCTGCAAGGCTCAAATCACATTTCCCTCCTTTCTTATGAAGGTAAATGTGAAGAACCCTGAGTTTATGCTTTGGGAATATCTCGTGACAGAATATTAATTGTTTAATGGAGGCTTGAACAACTATTTAAGATTTGGCTGTGAGCAGCAGGATCGGACCAGCTTCTTAGCTCAAGCTTTGTTTCCCTTCCAAGGAAGGCAGAGAAATTAGATGGCCCAAAGTCACCTTAATTTCTGCAGCTCTCCCTGTGTTCAGGGAGACATTAGGGACGCTTTGGAGTTTCCAAGAGCTTGCTGATGTTTTTCTCTCTCTCCCACCCCAAACAGTGCATTCCATCACCCTGCTCCTAAACCTGCTGGCTTGCCTGGCGTGGTTCACAGTCGACAGCAGCAGAGGAGTAGACTTTGGTCTCTCGATTCTGTGGTTAATTTTATTCACCCCTTGTGCCTTTCTCTGTTGGTACCGACCGATTTACAAGGCTTTCAGGCAAGTACTGTTGTTTTGGGGTTTTTTTTTGTAACAGGGATGTATCTCTTAGTGGGAGGAGCTTTGGGTTTATCTGTTCCCATCGTGTTTTGCCTGCAGGATTTTTCCAGCTCTTTGCATCATTAGATAGACCCAAACCACTATGTTACTAAACATATTAGATCTGTCTGATAGAACATAATTATGGTGATCCTTTTTCATCCTGAAATCCAAGCCTAAGCAGACATAGGACTCCTTAAATTAATTTTTTATTCACTTTGTTAATTCCTAAGACACTGTTTGGTACGTTGACGTCGAGCACACTGCATTTGTTGAGGGAGCTGCCTTCACCCCACTTGCACTGGGCAGAGCTCTGCATCTGCAGTGGACACATTTGGGTGCCCAAATTCCTCCCCACATCACCTCCCCTCAGCAGCTCTTCCCTGGAGAAAGGAGTTCACTGAAACTGTTCTCTCCTCTCAGAGCAGGGACTCAGTGCAGGGATCACAGGTTTCACTCCTGTTGCCATCTCTCCCGCAGGTCTGACAGCTCCTTCAGCTTCTTCGTCTTCTTTTTCATCTTCTTCTGCCAAATAGCAATCTACATCATCCAGGCTGTCGGAATTCCTGGCTGGGGAGACAGGTAAGCTTGGCTTCGCTGCCTGCCGTGTCACACATCCCTTTTCTCACCAGGGCTGTGACTGGCAGGAGCTTTGGGGCCTGCTTCTGACAGCTGCCTGTTCTTTCTGCTGTGGTTTTCCTCTCTCAGCTCATGCACAGCCTTGGCAGATCCCAGCTGCCTCCCTCCTCTGCTCTTCCCATCCTAATCCCAGTATGTGAAGGAGTATGAGAAGGGGAATATGTGAATTACTGGTATTGGGCAGAAATCTTTCCCTGTGAGGGTGGCAGGCCCTGACACAGGGCCAGCCACGGCTGTGGCTGCCCCTGGATCCCTGGCAGTGCCCAAGGCCAGGCTGGATGGGGCTTGGAGCAGCCTGGGACAGTGGAAGGTGTCCCTGCCATGGCAGGGGAGTGGAATGTGCTGAGTTTTGAGGCCCCTTCCAACCCAAACCATTCTGTGATTCTGTGAGAACTCTTCTGTGCCTCTGCTGCTGCCTTCTCCCTCGCTCAGTACAGATCATATTTGCTCCTCTGGTGTGTACCACATCTGCCTGGTTCAAACTGGAGCCTTCCCTGACAGCAGTGTGGGGCTGAGGGATCTCTGACCTGAAATCTGGGTACTGCTCAGCCTGATACTGCTGCTACCCCGCTGACTCTGTCCCCAGACTCTCCCTGAATCCCTCTGGAGCCTGTGGTTGGTGGGCTGAGATGAGCAGAGAGGCTTTTAGCCTCGCCCTTTCTCAGTGGCATTGTCCAGAAGGGTGAGCCTGGGCTTCTGGAGCGGCTGCAGCAGCCTGGTGTCAGCAGCTGTGCCCTGCAGGAGAGCACAGCCTTTCCTTTCACCTCGCTGCCCCGGCTGCAGCTCCCGTTGTGCACTCGGGGAGCTCAGGGAAAGCTCAGCAGCCCGTGCTGCCTCTCCCGAGGGAAGCCTCCAGGCAGGAGCTGCTGTCTATTTCTGCCCTCTGCCTGCAGAAGGGCCCGTGGGCTGCGCTGTCCCCGGCCTCCCCCTGCTGTGGGGGCTGGGAGGGGGTTTGGTCTGGCTTGCAGAGGCTGCCTGGAGCTTTCTGCTCCGTTTCCTCCCGCCAGACAGCGCGGGTATTTTTGGCTGTGGTGCGTGCTGTGCCTTTCCGCCTCCCTGTGCCGTGAGGAGCGGTGCCACACATGGGATGGGGCCCCATCCCTCCCTCCTGCTGGCACACGGCGTGCTTGGTGGAGCACTTGGAAAGGTTCTTCTCTCCAGCACCCAGGAAGGTGTTCCTCTGAGTGAGATGTCTTGGTATTTTCAGCCACAGCCAAGTCTGGTAACTCCTTGAATTCACTCTGTCCCTTCCCTTCAACAGCTCCCAGTGTCTGGAACTTAGAATGGTGGAATCACTGAATGCTTTGGGCTGGAAGGGATCTTAAGGCTCATTGTCAGAACCCTGCTCTGGTTCAGGGGTTCCGTGTGGTGGAAAAATCCCTCCTCCACCCCGTGCTTCCAAAGAAAGGCTCAGCAGTCTCAGTTGTTTGGTCTCAAGGCAGTTTATTGCAAGTTATCTAAAAGATTTTCTTCTGGGGCTGCTGTGGTTTGCTCACAGCTCAGGCAGAGGCACACACACACCCTGACATCCTCTCTGACTCCCGACTGCTTCTTCTCTCCCCGCCCAGGGCTGTGCTGTCTTTTATATGGTACATTACGTGTTACATGTTTATAGTTTTTCCCCAATGCCTATTACCTATATTAAATAGGTAACCTTTTCTACTCTAAACCAATCTGTGAGTGCCAACATCACCCAGAACATGGAGGTGAGGAAGGAGAAAGAGGAGGAACAGGACCAGCCTACATTTCTCCATCTTAAAACCTCTGACCCCCATGTACAAAACCAAAACCCCCCTGTACAGCACTCAAAAATTCTTCCCTCTACTTTGTGGCTACTTCTACTATAATATCTAAACTTGTGTGACTTCTTGTTCTTCCTGCAAAGTTGATAAATCATTCCATGGCTCAAACCCAAAATCACAGCTGTTTCCAGCTGCCTGCCAGGGTCTCAAATGCTTCTGACCTGGGCCCGGAACCTCCAAAAATGTCTGAGGGACATTTTGAGTTCCAGCAGCTCATCTCATCCATGGGCATGGACACCTTCCATTATCCCAGGGTGCTGCAATCCCCATCCAGCCCGGCCTGGGACACTTCCAGGGCAGGAGCAGTCACAGCTGTTCTGGGCAACCTGTGCCAGGGTTTCACCACCTCCATCCCTTCCTGCTCTTCCTCCTGCTCCTGACCCTGACATCCCTGTCAGGGTGACACTCAGGTCCAGGCTCCAGACCTGCCAGCTGATCTCTTCCAATTTAGCTGTTCCAGCCTATCTTTACCCCACTTGCCTGAATTTTGAGAAGGTGCCCATGGAAGTCACTCTTGGCGCCACGGCTATTGATTTTGCTGCCTGAGGGGAGGGCACAGGGCTGGAATGTGGGTGGGATGAGCACAATCCTCCTCTAAAAATGCCAATGGAAACTCTATCCCCAAAACAAGGTGGATGAGCTCCAGGCTCCCTTTTCCACAGCTGCTTGGTTTTGTGCTCCCCTGTAACCTTCCCCTGAGGCACGTGTGTGCTCCCTCCTGTGCTCCAGCTGTGCTGGAATGCTGTCCATGCTCACTCCTCTCCTCTCCTGTCCCTGGCAGCGGCTGGATCGCGGCGCTGTCGGAGGTGCACGGGAACGTGGCCGTGGTGGTGATCATGATGGTGGTGGCAGCCTTCTTCACGCTCTGCGCCGTCCTCTCCCTCTTCCTCCTCAAGCAGGTGAGTGGCTCCGGGGCCAGCAGAGCTCAGGCTGCCCCCAGGGCTCCTGGGTTTGACACCTCCCTTCACCCACCTGGAAGTGATGACAGGATTGAGGCACTGGTGGGTCAAGAGGTTTTAATTAAAGTATTTTTGCTTGTGCTTCCTGCAGCGATGCCAAGTTTCTTGGACACTCTTGAAGTGGAAGTTGCCTCCCTCTGGAGTCACAGAATCATGAAATTATTTGAGAAGGGACACTTTCCACTATCCCAGGATGCTCCAAGCCCTGTCCAGCCTGGCCTGGAACATCTGCAGGGATCCCAGGGCAGCCACAGCCTCTCTGGGCACCCTGAGTCAGGGCCTCCCCACCCTCACAGAGGAGGATTTTTCCCCTGATACCCCATCCAACCCTGCCCTCTGGCAGTTTTAAACCATTATTGCCCCTTGTCGTGCCTGGAGCTGGCAGAGCAGAGGTGGCTGTGGCTCTGTTCAGCATCCAGGGATTTTCAGTCACTGCTCCCACAGCATTTTGAGGCTTTTCAAAGCCTGGTGGGATCCCAGCGAGTGCCTTCCCACTGGTTCTTAAACCCAACCCTCCTCCCTCCTCCTGCCTGAGAGCAGCAGGGCTGGATTTGTGCAGGAGCAGCAGAAATGGAGCTTAGGGAAGGCAAGGACAGGCTGGACTGATCCTGTTTCTGTCGGTGCTTCCTTCTGCTCTCCTGCCTTTATCCTGATGCTGTTGGCACCTTCAGGTCCTGCCCGCCAGCAAACACTGGGTTAAATCTGAACCATCACAATATGGGGAGTTTTGGGTCTGAAACCACCAATTTTGCTGAGAGCTCCACATTTTTCAGCAAAGGAAGGTCTCCTGAAATCTGCAGCATCCCATGCTGGGATGGAGGCACGGCCCAGGCTGCAGCCCATGCTCTGCAGCTCTCCAGGGAGCTGCTTAGCCAAGGGAAAGCTGGGTGTGCACAGCAATCCCACAGCCACAGGCTGATTTCATTCCCTCTTTCCCTCCCCTCTTGTCCCCAGGTGCATTCCCTGTATCGGCGCACAGGAGCCAGCTTCCAGAGGGCCCAGGAGGAGTTTTCCCAAGGCATCCTCACCAACAGGAGCTTCCAGAACGCAGCAGCTGGGGCGGCCTCCTCGGCTGCACAGAGCGCTTTCCGGGGAAACTAACCCTTCCCGGGAAATCCAGCCCTCCTTCCCGGGAAATCCAGCCCTTCTTCCCGGGAAATCCAGCCCTTCTTCCCGGGAAATCCAGCCCTTCTTCCCGGGAAATCCAGCCCTTCTTCCCGGGAAATCCACCCCTTCTTCCCAGGAAATCCACCCCTTCTTCCCGGGAAATCCAGCCCTTCTTCCCGGGCTGCCTCCCTCTCGCTTCCTCTGCCCTCATCTTCCCAACCTTCTTTTTTTAATTTTTTTTTTCCTGAAAATGCACTTTTTTTGGGGGTACCATGTGAGCTCTGTGATGCCGACACTCCTGATGAGAAGAGGTTTTGTTTTTGGCTTCAGCTGAGCTACGGTTTGGATGATTAGTTTTCCCTGTCTTGTTTTAGGATGTGGGGAGATGGGGGAAGACATTCTCTGAGGTAAATATTCCTCTTTCCAGGACCTTCCAGGTGTTTGTCTCTTCCTCCCCTCACTCTGTCTGTAGCAGGAAGATGAGGGGAAGCAGGTTTTTGATTTTACTCTCTCTTCTCTTGGCCTTTGCTATGAAGAACTTGATTATCTACTGTTTTGGAAGGGTTTTGTAACGTGCATGTAGTTGATGTTGTTAATTTTAAGAACAGAAACCGTACTTCTGATTTATTACACTCACACGATGCTGTATTTTGACCTCATAACTGCTGGGCTTCCTGAGAGCCAGGAACGAAAATCTAGGAGCAGGGGGGAGTGTGTGGGAGTGTATTTCCCCTGGTGCCCTCAGGGCACATCCCTTGCTTCCATGAGGATCCTGCAGGTGCCAGCCCTGGGCACGGAGAGGAGGAGAAGGGAATCGGTGGAGGCTGAGTCTTCTCGGTGACTTGAAACCCGGAGAGGGAGGGGGAAAAGGGATTTTGGTTTGGCTCCCAGCTCCAGTTTTGGCAGCTGAGGATGCTGGGTCACACAGTGCCTGTGACGCCCTTCTCCAGCTAACCTCTTTCTCCTGGGAAGGCTCCTCCCTGCCTTCCTCCTCACGAGTTTAATTGTTTTTTAGCTGGGAAGGAACTGTTTTCATGTGTGTTCAGCTGCATCCCACGCTGGGATGTCCCTTGGGATGTGGATGGGGGCAGGTTCCCACCTCTCCCTCCTTCAGCCCCGTGGTTTGGGTGTGGGGAGAGGGTTTCACGCAGATTTGGCTTTGTGGTGCCCCTTTGCCGGGCTGGGGTTGTATTAGACCCGCCTCCCGTGCCGGTGAGGGGCGGCGGGGGGGCGCTGGGATTCAGAAATCGGTATTTTTACACCCTTTTCCTTCTGTATTATTGGAATTTTTTTTTTCCCCGCGTCTGATCTTTTAATGTTTAAAAAATTATTAATAAAACCTGTTCATGTGGTCCAGATGCGATGCCCGTGCCGGCTGAGGGGGCGTGGCCAGTGTGGGAACGGGGGCGTGGCCTGGGTGGTGATTGGTTGGGGCGTGACCAATGTAAATTAGGTTGAGTCAGGGGCGTGGCTTGGCTACATATGAATGATGTGTGGGCGTGGTCATGGCTGCTGGGGGCGTGGCATAGAGTGGTGATTGGTTGGTGCGTTAATGGGGTGGGGCCGGGGGCGTGGCTTGTTTCGGTATGAATGACGTGTGGGCGTGGCCCGGCGCCGCAGGGGGCGTGGCCGGGCCGTGGCGCGCCGGGAAGGCGGAAGCGGCTCCGGGGCAGCGGGGCCCGGGCCGGGGGTCCGGAGGGGCCATGGCCGCGGCCGGCTGGGCCCCGCCGCGCCTCGACGAGTTTATCCTCACCGAGCCCCTCGGCTCGGGCACCTACGCCACCGTCTACAAGGCCTACAGGAAGGTAGGGCCGAGCCCGCCGTGGGGGTCGCCTTTTTCCTCCCGAATCTGCACCCCCCACGCCCGTGGGACCCCCGTTTTCCAGTGCTCCACATGGGGTACCACCCCTATAGCCCTCGCCTGGAACCTGCTGCCCCCCTGAAGGGGGTTTTTCCCTCCCCTCCCCACCCGGCGGGCTGGGGGAGCAGCCCCCGGTGGCTGTTTGGGGGTGGGGGTCTAGCGTTGTCCCCCCTCCTCGGCAGAGGGACACGCGTGAGGTGGTGGCCATCAAATGTGTCAACAAGAGGAGCCTGAACCGGGCATCGGTGGAGAACCTGCTGACAGAGATCGAGATCCTCAAGACCATCCGCCATCCCAACATTGTGGAGCTCAAGGACTTCCAGGTGGGCTGGGGGCTTCCCGGGGGGCCTCTGAGCCAGAACTTCTCTGGCTTGGATCCATCCCCGCTTCCCGCGGATGTATCCCTGGGGCTTGGTGCCAGCAACTGGGCAAACTGGTCCAGGTGAACCTGTGTGGGTGGGACTGGCTGGGGTGGCACGGCAGGGTCCTATTGCCCCGCAGTGGGACAGTGAGCACATCTACCTGATCATGGAGTTCTGCGCCGGGGGGGACCTCTCCCGCTTCATCCGGATGCGCCGGATGCTCCCCGAGAAGGTGGCACGCGTCTTCCTGCAGCAGCTCGGTGAGGACACCCCGCCTGGCTCCCGCTCTGGCTCTGCTGGGGACCCTTCCCCAAGGTTTTGGGGTGCAGGGCTGTGCTAGCACGTGCCCATCCACCCGTCCAGCCTGTGCCCTGAAGTTCCTGCACGACCACAACATCTCCCACCTGGACCTGAAGCCGCAGAACATCCTCCTGAGCGCCCCGGAGAACCCCCAGCTGAAGCTGGCAGGTCAGGGCAGCCCCTGGCAGGGGCTGGGAGGGGGCAAATCCCTTCTCCCTGTGCCCCTACGAGCTCTCTGTCGGGCAGATTTCGGCTTTGCTCAGTACATGTCCCCGTGGGACGAGAAGCACGTGCTGCGCGGCTCCCCGCTCTACATGGCCCCCGAGATGGTGTGTCGGCAGCACTACGACGCCCGCGTGGACCTCTGGTCGGTGGGCGTCATCCTTTACGGTGGGTTTGGCTTTTATTGCCCCGGGGGGCTCTACTCAGGGCTGGTTTCCCCCTCTCCATCTCCCCGCACCGTTCCTTCCCCCTGCCACAGAAGCACTTTTTGGGAAGCCGCCCTTCGCTTCCCGCTCCTTCGCTGAGCTGGAGGAGAAGATCCGCAGCGACCGGGCTGTGGAGGTAACGTGGGGTGGGGTGGGGCTGGGGGGGCTCTCACAGCGCTCAGTGGGCTCAGCCCCTTCCTTCCTCAGCTCCCCAGCCGCCCCCAGCTCTCTCAGGAATGCCGGGATCTCTTGGGACAGCTGCTGGAGAGGGACCCTCGCAAGCGCATCTCCTTCGAGTGCTTCTTTGCCCACCCCTTCGTGGACATGGAGCACATCCCCGGCCCCGAGAGCCTGGGCAAGGCGGTGAGCAGGGCTGGGGGCTGCAGCCTGGCAGCGGGGGCGTTCCAAGCCCTGAGACCCCCCTTGTGTCCCCCAGACCGACCTGGTGGTGGAGGCGGTGAGGAAGGATCAGGAGGGAGACGCCGGTGCTGCCTTCTCCCTCTACCGCAAAGCACTGGAGTATTTCGTGCCAGCACTGCACTGTGAGTCCCCAGGGGGCTGTGTGGGGCCTGGGTGTATTTCTGGGGGGCCAGCAGCCCGGGGGAGTCCAGCTTTTAGCCCACTCACCCCGTGTTTGGTCATTGTCCCCCTTAGATGAAAGCGACGCACGGCGCAAAGAAGCCATCCGGGCCAAGGTGAGCCAAAACCCGGATGGTTTTGGGTGGGTTTGGGTGGTTTCTGGGGGGTGGGGGCAGCACACGCATCCTCTGCACCCCGTATCGGGGGTCTCCTCACCCCCACGATGTGCACAGGTGAGGCAGTACATCTCCCGAGCTGAGGAGCTGAAGGTGTTGGTCACCTCCAGCAACAAGAACCTCCTGGAGAAAGGAAACCCGGCCAGAGAGCTCCTTAAAGGTAGTGATTTTTGCCCATCCCCCAGTGTCGGAGCTGGCAGGGGCCGTGGTGGGGTTTTGGGCTGAAAGGTGAAGGTTTTGGGCAATCCCAGTAGCTGTGTCCCCTTGCAGAGATGGCCAAGGACAAGCCCCGGCTCTGCGCGGCGCTGGAAGTGGCTTCAGCTGCCATTGCCAAGGTGAGGGGTGGCCTTGGGGATCCCCTCACCCCTCGAGGGAAGGGGAAGCTGCAGACCTGGTGGGGAGGGGGCTGCTGGACCCCCCCAGGCACAGCCAGCCCCCCGGGGCCTCTTGCAGGAGGAGGAAGGCAGGGATGACAGTGACGCCCTGGAGCTGTACCAGCAGAGCTTGGGGGAGCTGCTGCTGCTCCTGGCCGGTGAGTTGGGACTGAGGTTTTGGGGCAATGATGGGTCCTGCTCCTATCCCTCATCCCGTGGCAAATTTTCCCTGCAGCGGAGCCGGCGGGGCGGCGGCGGGAGCTGCTCCACGCCGAGGTGAGTGCCAGCCCTGTGACACCCGGCCGTCCCTGGTGGCCTGGCTCCAGAGGGACTGTGTCCTCTCTCTGTCCCCACCAGATCCAGACCCTGATGGCCCGAGCCGAGTACCTGAAGGATCAGATCAAGGTAGGATGAGTGGGGGGGTGATATGGAGCGTGCTGGGGGAGGATAAAGGCTGGAAAATCCCCTTCTCCCTTGGCAGATGCGGGAGGCACAATCCATGGGCAAAGAGGCGCTGGCAGAGTCCGTCCGGAGCGGTGAGTCGCCCTTTGCCACGGGCACTTGGGCGATGTTCCCCAGCCGTGGGGATGTCCCTGGCCCACCCAGCCCCGTCTCCCTCGGCATGGCCACGTCCCTGGGGGTCCACCTGGGTGGTGGGGACAGCACGGTGTGCCCAGGACAGCCCGGTGAGTCCCGTGTGCCCGGCACAGCCCGGTGAGTCCCGGTGTGCCCAGCACAACCCGGTGAGTCCCGGTGTGCCCCGGCACAGCCTGTACCTTGCAGTGACTCCCGGAGCTGCCCCGTTGGACGCTGCTCGCTGCCTGCCTGGAGACGCCGGCGCCAGGATGACACTTCAGTCCCCCGCACCGGGGTGACACCCGGGGGTCACCCTCGGGCTCCCAGCCCCGGGGGGCTCGGCAGGGCCATCTGCCCCTCTCCCAGGCGCTGGCTCATTTCCCTGCCAGCCCTGCCTCGACCGTCTGCTGCTGCAGCCTCCCCTGCCACAGCGGCCGGGTTATTCCACTCTAATTCCCTCCGCTGGCTCCGTGGGAAGGGTATTTTTATCCTGGCACTGGGCTCTGGCAGAATATCCCCCCTGCATCTTCGGCTGGGTGGTTCTTCCACCTCCCAAATTCTGGGAGAGCCCACATGAGCCACAAATCCGGCCAGGAGCTGAGGGTGGGCAGGGATGCTCCGCTGTGCCTTCCTCGCCCAGCATCTACCTCTGCATCCACCGCTGCTCGGCCAGCCTCCAGCACCCGCTGCACTGGCCCAGCCCGGCCATCCTGCCTGCCTCTCACTGCTGGAGCTCTGGGAATGAGGCTTTTCCTTCCTAAACCTGGAGCCTGGCAGTACTGGCTGCATCTCAGTGTCACCACCACGAGCAACGCTCGGCGGGGACCGATTGAGTCGGGCACGAGCAGCAGTCAGTCACCTTCAGGGAGACACTCTCAGCATCCCACCTGCCCTGCTCCACTCCTCAGGGCCCTGACCCCAAAAACATCCAAATCATGTTCCCAGGAGTCATTGTTATGGGGTGCTGATGTTGCCTGTCCTGCAAAACAAGGTACTTGTCTCAAAATCTACTGTATCTCAAGGGAATGTAATTTATTGTCTTTAATAAACTTTAATTTTGATTTCTCCACCTCCTCTGCACTCAGATTTGTGATTTAAGCCCAAGAGGGTCCCCAGGCAAGCCCAGGACCCAGAGGCCACCTGGGGTCCTGGAGCCACCGAGGCGGGCTGGGGACCCTCGTCTCTGTTCCCCCATGAGCAGAGCTGGGGTGTCCCCTCCCATGCTCCAGCACTGCTGTTCCTTCCTGTGCTCCCCAGGGACACGAGGCAGCCAAAGCAAGGTTTGACCTTGTTTTCACTTCCCATCTTTTTTATTTTTCTGTGTGTGTGGAAAACACGGAGCAGAACGACACGAGCCATTACGTAAAATCCTGTTTTCTCCAATAGATTTTTGTGGCGGGTGAGGAAGGGCCGGGCTGGGCCGTGAGGGAAAGCAGAAGGGCTGAAGCCAACAACAGGAGGGTTTTTGGGGTGTCCCACAGATATTCTGAGCCATGACCTCTTCCCAAGACAGCCTCCCCCACACCCTGCCCCTGTGCCAGCTGCTCCGTGCTCAAACCAGCGCAGAGCTTCCCGGGCAGATGGGACAAAGCACTTCTATATCTTTTTACTCTTATTATCCTTATTATTCAGAGGAGAGATTATATCCCCAGGCTTTAAAGTGCTTTCCCAGCCCGTGGTGAGCGCGGGGCCGCCGGGGATGGCCGCGGCAGCGGTCGCAGATGATCGCGTCTGCCTTCACGCTCGGCCGCCAGCGCGGCCCATCCCCAGCCCCCGGGAGCAGGACGGGGCTCTGGATGCTTGTGTTGGTTTGAAAAGACAGGAATCTGTGAAGGAAGGCAAAAGCCTCCTGTGAAATGGAATAGGTGAACCCCCTCCCTCTGAATTACCACAATTTTAAAAAAGGCTCTCAGGCAAAGATATGGAAATAGGAATAACAGTTCTTTTCTAGGGAAAAAAACTAAATAAAAACAACAACAACAACAATAATAATAATAATGTAATTAGTACAAATGAAACTAGTGATGAAGTCAGAAACCTGACACCCTAATAATAATAATAAGAAGAATAAGAATAATGTAATTAGTACAAACGAAACTAGTGATAGAGTCAGAAACCTGACACTCTGAGGAGTCAGGGTGTTGGGAATAGTCCAGTTAAATGGTGGCTGCTCCTCCTGGAGTGGCAGATGAAATGCTGCTGGAGCAGGGATCTGTAGAAGGGTGGAGTTTTCTCTGAAGGTCTGGTGATGGAGTAGTTGGGCCTGGTCTTCCTCTGGGAATCCAGCAGAGAAGAAGCTGCTCCTCTGGGAATCTGGTGAAGTGGTTGCCAGTGTCCCAAAAAGTGCTGATTATATCCAGGTAGGAATGCTTGGCTCCTCCCTCTGGGTGGAGCATCTCACAGTGGGATGATGTAACTTTACCATCATGCAGTGAGTCATTAATGGCCCATTAACAGGAGATATCTCCCCGGAGGGAGACATTGTTCTTGGAAGAGATAAGAAACCTGCCCCACCTCCAACAGATGGCAAATAGAATCCATGCTGATCTCACAAGCCAGGACAATGCTCCCCTGGCGCTGATGGAGTCGGGGTGGATGCCAGTGTCACCTGCACCGAGGTTTTTGGCTGCCCAAATGTCACCGAGGGAAGGTGCAGCAATTATCTGAGCAATGACAGGGTGCGCCGGGTATTTCACTTGTAACTGCTCTTATCAGGGTTTTGTCAGGGCCCTCTAGAATTCATCAAGGTTAGTAAGACATAAACTGTGCTAAAGTAAGGAAGAAGAAAAGAAACTGAATTCCAAGACCACAAGAAAGAGGTGACAGGGAGCTGGGAGACACCTGGACTATAACCAAGCACATATTCTGAGCAGTGCATGCGGAACGTGTGGATGAGCGAAGACACCAGTGAGAAATGCGTGATCAGCGTGCACAGTAGAGTTAAAATGTATAAATAAGTACATAATATAAACAATAAATGCTTCTACTTAATCAAATTGATTAAGTAGAGTCCTGGATTTCCCAGAGGAGGGTGGCACGAAGCCATGGTGCCCAGCCCAGCAGCGTGGCCTGTGTCACTCAGCCGCTCAGGGAGGAGCTGCTCCGCTCCAGCCCTGTCCATGCCACCTCCCAGCCCTCCCAGAGGGCTCTCCCAGCCCTCACTGGCTCTTGGGCCGGGCTGTCACCGGGAGTGGCAGCTGGGTTGTCACCCGGCGGTGCCAGCGCAGGGGTGACGCGAGGTCGGGCACGCGATGGGCTGGGGAGAGCTGGGTCAGTGTGTGGAGCCAGCCTTGGGCTTTCCCAGGGCTCTTTAATCTGCATTAATCCTGCTTGCTGGACCAGCAGTGGGGGGATGGATGGGCCATCCCTTCCCACAGCCACTCGCAGGGAAGTTTAATTGCCTGCAAAAAGGAGAAGGGAGATTCCCCAGCCTGCCCTGGCAGCTCATTTGTTTCAGCACTTTAACAATTGCTCATTTAATGCTTTATCCGTTGGGGAAACCACTCACTCGTCCCACCCTCACCACTGGGAAGGAGGAAGATCCTGCAGCCAGCTGAGGAATGGGCTGGTGCAGGAGGGCAGGAGTTTTGTCAATACAATTTATATTATTTGATCAATAATCTTATTTTGTTTTATTGGCAAAATTCCTTACTGCCAGCGTCTTCCAGCAACCAGCAAGGACTTGCTTGGACAAACCCATCCCAATCCCAGCCCCATAGGTGAGGCAATTATCTAAGGCCTGTAAATGAGAGAGGAAAAAAAAAAAACAAAAACATTTTCTGCTTTAATCCACACTTATTCTTTGCTTTAAGATTTTCAGTGTGTGTGTTAATGCCCGGAGCAGTCGTATGGCCTGGAGGCTGCAGGGATGCTTGGGATACAGCGGCAGGAACCACTGGAAACTGGGATGAAGCCCTTGGTGGGAAGGGAAATAGCAGGAGGGGCTGCTTGCCCCTGCTGCCCCCATCCCAGATTCCTCCCTCCATCCCGGCTTCCTACCCCCATCCCAGCCTCCCATCCCTCTATCCCAGCCTTTCCTCCCTCCATCCTGACCTCTCCTCCCTCCATCCCAGCCTACCATCCCTCCATCCCAGCCTCCTACTCCCACCCCAGCCTGCTCCCTCCATCCCAGCCTCTCCTCCCTCCCTCCCGACCTCACTTCTCTCCATCCCATCCTCCCCACCCTCCATCCTGACCTCCCATCCCTCCATCCCATCCTCCTCTCCCTCCATCCCAGCCTCCCATCCCTCTATCCCAGCCTCTCCTCCCTCCCTCCCGGCCTCACCTCTCTCCATCCCATCCTCCTCTCCCTCCATCCCATCCTCCCCTCTGTCCATCCCATCCTCTCCTCCCTCCATCCCACCCTCCCATCTCTCCATCCCAGCCTACCATCCCTCCATCCCAGCCTCCTACCCCCACCCCAGCCTGCTCCCTCCATTCCAGCCTCTCCTCCCTCCATCCTGACCTCTCCTCCCTCCATCCTGACCTCTCTTCCCTCCATCCCATCCTCTCCTCCCTCCATCCCAATCTCTCCACCCTCCATCCCAGCCTCCCCTCCCTCTATCCCAGCCTCTCCTCCTTCCCTCCCGACCTCACCTCTCTCCATCCCATCCTCCCCTCTGTCCATCCCATCCTCTCCTCCCTCCATCCCATCCTCCCATCTCTCCATCCTGACCTCCCATCACTCCATCCCAGCGTCCTACCCCCACCCCAGCCTGCTCCCTCCATTCCAGCCTCTCCTCCCTCCATCCTGACCTCTCTTCCCTCCATCCCAGCCTCCCCTCCCTCCATCCTGACCTCCCATCCCTCTATCCCATCCTTCTCTCCCTCCATCCCAGCCTCCCATCCCTCTATCCCAGCCTCTCCTCCCTCCATCCCGATCTCCCCTCCCTCCATCCCAGCCTCCCCTCCCCAGCACAGGCTGTGTCCCAGCCATGGCAGCAGGGACTCAGCCTGGCAGGAGCATCCTCGGAGCCGCCGGTGCTCGGCTTTGCCGGGAACGCTTTGCTGAGGCTTAACACGTCGCGGGAGCCGTGCGGGGGGAGCGGAGGCTGCCTGGCTTTTCACATGCCTGGGGGTCATGGTGCCTCCTAAAATAAACCCGCTGAGCTTCACGCGGCCTTTGCGTGGCGGCACGTGGGCCGGGAGAGCGCCGAGCACAGCCCCGGGCTCGGGCACGGGGAGCAGGGCAAGGGGAGCCCTGGGAAACAGTGTGGGACAGGATCCTGGCTGGTGTGGGGGGGATGAACTGCGGGGATGCATCCCCGGCCCCGTGGCTCCCCGTTCCGCCTGGGATCCTGCTCGCCCGTGGGACGAGCGTTGGTGCATCCCTGGTGGGCAGGGAAACGGCAGGAGGGGCTGCCTGCCCCTGCTGCCCCCATCCCGGCTTCTCACCCCAATCCCGGCCTCTCACCCCAATCCCGGCTTCTCACCCCAATCCCGGCTTCTCACCCCAATCCCGGCTTCCCACCCCCATCCCAGCTTCTCACCCCAATCCCGGCCTCTCACCCCAATCCCGGCTTCTCACCCCAATCCCGGCTTCTCACCCCAATCCCGGCTTCCCACCCCCATCCCAGCTTCTCACCCCAATCCTGGCCTCTCACCCCCATCCCGGTTTCTCACCCCAATCCCGGCCTCTCACCCCCATCCCGGTTTCTCACCCCAATCCCGGCTTCTCACCCCAATCCCGGTTTCTCACCCCAATCCCGGCTTCTCACCCCAATCCCGGCCTCTCACCCCCATCCCATCCTCTCCTCCTTCCATCCCATCCTCCCATCTGTCCATCCCATCCTCTCCTCCCTCCATCCATCCTCTCCTCCCTCCATCCCATCCTCCCCTCTGTCCATCCCATCCTCCTCTCCCTCCATCCCGTCCTCTCCTCCCTCCATCCCAACCTCCCCTCCCTCCATCCCATCCTCTCTTCCCTCCATCCCATCCTCTCCTCCCTCCATCCCATCCTCTCTTCCCTCCATCCCATCCTCTCCTCCCTCCATCCCATCCTCTCCTCCCTCCATCCCATCCTCCCCTCCCTCCATCCATCCTCCCCTCTGTCCATCCCATCCTCTCCTCCCTCCATCCATCCTCTCCTCCCTCCATCCCATCCTCCCCTCCCTCCATCCCATCCTCCCCTCCCTCCATCCCGGCCCCGTGGCTCGTGGCTCGGGCTCCGGTTGGAATGCCGCTCTCCGCCGTGGGCTGAGCATTGATCGTGCCTCGGGGCTGGATTGAAGCAGCGAGGGCTGGGCTGGGGCCGTGCCCGCTCCCGCTATCCCTTTCCTGCCGGGGGATTAGACCAGCTCGGGCTGATCCTCATCAGGTATGATCTCCTTCCCGAGCTAAAGCTGCTCCTGCCAATCTCCCCTCCCGCTTCTCCGCGGCTCCCAGCCGGGGCTGGGCTGGGCATCTGATGGGAGCACACATCCCTGGAGCTGCTGGAGTCCCCCGGTCCCCGGGTCTGGAGGGTTGGGAGGATGTGTGTCCACGCCTGAGCTGCCTCTGTCTGTCTGTCTGTCCTCTCGGGAACGGGCAGCAGGAGTTTCCCAGAGCTGCTGGGCCCTGGCACAGGATTATCAGGGAGCTGGGGGCAGGAAGGAATCTCTGGCACAGCAGCCCCAGCCGTGGCTTGATCCAACACCAGGAATAATAAATAAATAAATAAATAAATAAATAAATAAATAAATAAATAAATAAATAAATAAATAAATAAATAAATAAATAAATATAAAAATAAAAATAAAAATAAAAATAAAAACTAAAAATAAAAATAAAATTAAACATATAATAACAACAATAACAATAACAATAACAATAACAATAACAATAACAATAACAACAACAACAACAATAATAATAATAATAATAATAATAATAATAATAATAATAATAATAATAATAATAATAATAATAATAATAATAATAATAATAATATCAGTTTCCCAGCACCCTCTGCTGTGTTTTCCTGGACCCATCCTCCACTGCAAAACCGAACTGCAGCTAATCAGCTCCCACGGGATTTGGAGCGATAAATTCCCAACCCAATGCCAAGTTTTTCCAGGAAGCCTCACGGCAGGAGCCCCCTGCCTGCCAGGATGCCGCCAGGGCCGGGATTCACACCTGCAGGAGCTCGGGCTCATCCCTGCAGCGTGTCCTTGCTTGGAGCAGCGCACTGGGCTTGCTGCAGTGCCCCTGAGACTGAGCCTTCTGAAGGTTTTGTATTAAAATAGCCGAAAAAACTGCGGAAAAATGGGAATTTTGTTTGCTTTAAACCCAGCTGCTGCCAACGAGCTGCTCGTAGCATCCCTTTGGTCCCAAAGGTGGGTGCAACCAGGAGAGGAGCTTTCTTTGGGATTCTGCTGCCACGGAGCTCTCCTTGGAGCTCCTGTCCCTGCACCAGGAAGGGGCACCCCAAAACCAGGAAAACAGGGAAATTTGCCCAGGGAAACAGAGCTCAGGGAAAAAAGTAAATGCATAGACATCTCCTGGTATTTATTCCACCGGTTATAACAGTACCATGGCACGGGGACAGCACAGGAGGTGAGGGACACTCAACCGAGCACGGCACGACTACAGCACGACGAGCGGGAGACGGGGAGATGTTCCCTCGTGGCTTTGTTCTTCTCCTGGCAGGAACAAGGACAGGATGCCACCCCAGGAGAGGGATGCCAGGGCTCAGCTCGGCAACAGGGAGGGCTTTTGTCCCTCTCTGGTGTCAATTCGGGCTTCAGCACCCCCCTTCCCACAGGGATCGGATGGCAGGTCCGTCCCGGCTGCCTCCTCCCGAGGGCCCTCAAGGGCGCAGGGGTTGGTGTTCCTGGCAGGGATGGGATGGCGTTCCTCGCCTGATGGGGATGGGATGTGGGGAGGGAGGTGTTCCACACCCTGCCTCGTCCTTGCCAGGCAAATCAGAGCCTCCTGTGCATTTCTAGGAGGCTGAGTGGAAACGCAGAGGCAGAGCCGCAGCGTGAGGCCACCACTCCGAGGTCAACCACACTCCAAGGTCAACCACAATCCAAGGTCAACCACACTCCAAGGCCACTCTCCTTCCCTGCAACCCCCCGGCTCTGGCTGTGGACTCCCCCAGCTCGGGCACGGGAGGAGGCCTTGGGGTACGGGGGGGACATGCTGGCTCTTGGCTCTAACCTCAGCCCGGGGAACGAAACGAAAGCCACACATCAGGGAATCTGGGTCAGGGACTCGAGGGGTCACACAGCTCAGGAGGAGCCGAGTGACACACGGCAAGGGTGACAACGTGGCTGGGGTCCCCGCTGCAGGCAGCAGCCCCCGCCAGACCCGGCGTTGCGTCCCCTCCCTGCTCAGCCCCGTCACATCACGGAGCACTTCTCCGCCGATTGCTTCAGGTCCTCTAGCGTGGCCGAAGCTTTGTCCTTCAAGGAATCAAGGTCCAGGTTCTGGATGTTGCTGAGCTGGCCGATCACCGAGTTCTTCTCCTCCTCCTCCTCGTTGTCCTGCTCGATCATCTTGGCCAGCTCCTTGGGCAGCTCCACGTCACCTCCCACCAGCTGGATCTGGTTGTCATCCGTTTCGTTCTGGAAGGGGCCGGGAGAGAGTCAGGAGGGGGGATGGCACAGCGGGAAGGGGCTTCTGGAAGCATCGCAGGAGGGGCTTTGAGCTGGCTTCCCACTGAAAGGACCATGTGGGAAGGTCCCTGGGGGTGAGGGTGGGATGCTGATGCAGCCTGAGGAGAGCCTGGGCACCCACAGCGAGGGCAGGGATGGAAACCCACGCGCAGCACCAGCACAGACTGGTTTGCAGCTCGCCTTGCGGGGGGTTAGGCACATAATTAAACCAGACTTCTGCTTAACGACTGCTCCCACCGGCAGCCGGGATCGGCTCCGAGCCGGGAGCCACCGGGAGACTCGGGATGAGGCAGCCCGGCTGCCAAGCGGGATCAGGGATGAGCAGAAGAAACTTGTCAAAAGATGAGAAGGGACATCTTAACCACAAGAAGCAGTGAAAGGATGGTGGGGCAGATCCAAATAAATCCCACTTTCTCCTGGAGAATAATAATAATAAAAAAAAAATCTCCATCTTTTCTTTCTCTGACTTTTCTGGCTTTTGGCAGGGGGTAAAAGAATTTCTCCAGCTGTTTATTTCCTGGATATAAAAGGGGGGTGGGAAGCAGGGGGGTGAATCCAGGCTGGCTGAACAACACCAAACAATCAGAGCAATCTCACTTGGCTTAGCTGACCCTTTGGAACTAATATTAGCCCGGCTCCAATTTGGAGTATTCACCACTGAGCGACTCTTCCTGAATAAAGGGTGGGTTTGGAGGCAGAAGAGCTTGTGACAATTCCAAGAAAGGCTGAATTATCCCTTGATTAAATTGTTTTCAGTGAATCGTTCATTGTGCGGAAATTCCAAAATCGGAGTTTAGGTGGGGGACGTTCGCCAAATAATCCGAGGAGAGGAGCTGGCTAATCCAGCCAGGAAGGTGCAAGCCTGGCTGCACTCCCAGCTCCAGGGAGTCTGGGGTGAAGGTGCTTTTCCCTCACCCAGCTGGATTTAGGGGACAAAAGCGAGTGACGGGGAGATCAAGCAAGGGTGGGAGTCCACTGTCTCAGGCTGGTGGTCTGTGGTGCTCAGGGGGAAGGAAAGGGGGCAAAATTTGGGGAGAAGGATGGTTTTGAGGGGAATTTATTTGCCTTTGGGCGTTTGAGGCTCAAACCCCAGCCAGCCAAGGGGGTCCTTGTCCCTTCTGCTCACTCCAGAGCTCCATCTGGAGCTTGGCTCCCGCTGTGGCCCCGTTCCCAGCGCCGCCGTACCTTGGGGAGTCTGTACTTGTCTCGGAAGTGGGACCTGACCGTGGCTCTCTCCGCCTTGCGCTGGGCAAACTGGGCATCTCTCTCCATCCTGCGAAGCACACGGGGCACTTACCAACAGCCCCTGCCCCCCATCCCTGGGTTTGCACTCCCCCCAACCTCAGCACCCCCATTTTTTCTGAAAAACCCCACTTTCCCACAATTTCCTCCCCCCAGCTCAGCCTGGAAGGAGAAAACAACCCCATCTCCCGGGCGAGGAAGAGGATTAAGGGATTAGGGGGCTCATTAAACCCCCTCACGGTCCTGCTGTCCCCAGCGCCGGCTGCCCCATCTCGCATGGGATGTGGGAGCGCAGCGGGAGCATCCCCTTCCCTCGGGGCCCCCGGTTCCAGCCCGTGCCGGTGCCCGGTGCCCGGTGCCCGGTGCCCGGTGCCCGGCGCCGCCCGCACTCACTTCTCCTCCACCAGCTGCCGCTGGTACTCCTCATACTCCTCGCGGGTCATGCCCTGCGCCTCGGCCGGGGACTTCTCGCCCTCGCTCTTCTCCTCGCCGCCCAGGCCGCCCGTGAGGTTCTTCAGCTGTCCCCCCACCATGCTCTTCACCATGAAGGCCATGGCCGCGCCTTCGGGGGGCCGGGGGGCCGGGGGGCAGCGCGGCTCTGCAGCCGGGACAGCCGCGGTCACCCCGGGGTGCGGGTGTGGAAGATGGGGAACCCCCGAGGAGCGGGGTTAAGGGTGAGCTGGGGCGCCAGGGAGCCGAGGGATGGTCGGGGTGCCGGGATAGGGAATCACCGGGAGGCTGCGGATGGAGAGGCGGAGCGCCCGGCTAGGGAGCGGCTGGGGTTACCGGGATGTGCTCCTGGGCAGCTGGAGCGCTGAGATCCCGGGGGAATGGGGCAGAGGGCGGTGGAAGGGCCGGGATCGGGACACCGCGTTCGGAGGAGGTGGGAACCGGGGAGACGAGCTCCGGGGATGAGCAGAGCCCAGCGGAGCCGAGGTCGCGGGGAGCTGCGATGCGGGGTCGTGGAGGATGCGGGATCAGCAGAGCCAAGCTCACACAGTGCCGAATTCCCCAGGAGCCAGCATCAGCAGAGAGGGATTTCCCGGGAGGCGGAATAGCGAGTGATGAGAAGCCGGGGTCAGCAGAGCTGAGTGCCGGGGGAGCTGAGGTGCGGGTCAGGGGGGAGAGGGGCTCAGCGGGGATGAATTCCCGGGATAACGGAGAGCTGAGTGCCCGGGGTACCGGAGTACCGGGCGGTGGAGGAGCCAGGGACGGGGAGATGGGATCCCGGGGACCCGAGGCACGGGGTTATGGAGGAGATGGGGTCAGCGGGGATGACAGAGTACCGAATTCCCGAGGAGCCGCGACCAGCGGTCAGCGCAGCGGAGCTCCTGGGCCACTGGAGTACGGAGTTCCCGGGATGCCGGAGCACTGAGAGGCGGAGGAGCCGGGCTCAGCGGAGAAGAGTTCCCGGGAGGTGAGTTCCCGGGATGGCGGAGTCCGGAGCTCCAGGGATGCCGGCGTCAGCGGAGCGGAGTTGCCGGGATGCCGGGAGTCCGGGATGCCGGGATGCCGGGAGTCCGGGATGCCGGAGTGCCGAACTGCCGGGGTACCGGAGTCCGGGATGCCGGGGTACCGGAGTCCGGGATGCCGGGGTACCGGAGTCCGGGATGCCGGGGTACCCGAGTCCGGGATGCCGAAGCCGCTGCCGGGGTTTGCGCGGTCAGCGGGGCCGCGCCGCCCGGCCGCCCATGGCGGAGCGGTCCCGGCCGGGAGCGGAGCGGAGCGGAGCGGGCGCTGTGGCACCGGGGCTCGCTCAGCTCCGGTGTGTGTGTCCCCGCACGGCGGCGGCAGCACCGCCTCCCGCCTCTCCCGGCCCCGCCGCCTCCCCCCGGTCAAGCCGCCCTCCGCCGGGCGGAGCCGCCGCCGTCCCGACCCACCCCGGGGCACCGCGAGTGGGAAGAAGGGGCCCCAGAGCTCCCCGGGGACACCGGGTGGATGGAGCCACTGTGGGGGCTGCGGGGAGCCCCCCGAACACCCTTCCCTCCGTGATTCCCGGCTGCTCCATCCCACCCCGGCGCCCTTTCTCCCACTCTGTTCCCCATCCTTCGGGTCTGGCAGGAGGAAAAGCCAGGCTTGACACTCGGAACAAGCCATATGTACCAGCACCACTCACAACTGTTGTTTGCTCATCCATCCAAGGGCTGGTGCTCAAAAGTTCCCTTTATCCTATTAATGATATCCCTGGAATATTCCCATCCCTCGAAGCATCCAAGGCCGGGCTGGACAGGGCTTGGAGCAACCTGGGATAGTGGAAAGTGTCCCTGCTCATGGCAGGGGTTGGAGCTTGGGAGAGCTTTATGGTCCCTTCTGATTCCAGCCAATCTGCAACTCTGTGATTTTTATATTAATTAATACTAAAGCTGCTCTCAGCCCCCAGAGCACAGGCACAAAGGCGTTCATTGATCACCTAAATCAGGAGGATGGAGCGGGCATTGATTGTGTTGCATCATTCCCTGGCTCTCTCCAACCCCACTCCCACTCCTGCTCTTCCCTTTGACTGCAGCCGCATTCCAGGCCTTGGGGAGTGAGCAATTAATGGCATCAGCAACGCACCTCCCTTCCAGATGGCCAGCCTGGCTTTAACAGACATTTCTCCCTTTTTTCTTCTTCCCTCCTGAAAAATGAGCGCGGATCCAAACCCCAATCCCGGCTTGCGGGAAATCATTTCATTTCCGAAATATAAAGACAATCTCTGCAGATTAAAATGATGGAACAGCTGTGGAGCGACAGCACAAAGTGACAGGGGGAGGGGGAATCGGCCCATCTCCTCCCATCCCCCCCACCCAAGGTAAAATTATGTCTTAAGAGGAAAACAGATTAAAAAATAACGCGTTTTTCTAGGATAATGATCTGGCCAGCAGCTTGGCAGTCACCGCTGCTCTTAGGGATTGGGACACGCTCTTGGAGGTGACAACAGGGGATTTGTCCTGGTGAAGGCTCTCCTAGCAGAGCAGAGCCCCCTGATTGATGCCAGCAGTTCCACTGACGCTGGGATGAGGGAGGTCCCCCTGTCTGGCACAACTCCAGCGTCACCCACAGCATCCCCCACCCCGCAGGTGCCCCAGCGCCTGCTGCTCACCCCGAGCTGACAGCTCAGGAGCCTCAACAGCTTTTTGAAGTGATGATTTTTGCTTTTCACACCGATCTGCAGGCCCTCCTAAGTGTTTTCCCATGGAGAACCCATGGAAAATTAATTTTAACCCGCAATGAGCTGGCACAGCTTGCTGAGAAATAGGCTGGGAGCCACCGGGCGCTCGCAGATGTCCCACTGCCAGCAGCGTGGTCACGTTCTGGCTGCCAGGCTGGCTGAAAAGAGGGGCAGGGAGAAGGACCAGCACCCTGGTTGTGTCCTTGGCTGCTGGCCCGAGCCTTGTGTGGGCTCAGAGCAGATTTGGGATGAGGCCGGTCCTGGGAGCTTCACTCACTGTGGATTTCGCTGCGAGCAGCTATTAACAATAAGAGACTGGAAGTCAGGACCGATTTTTTCCAGCTGGGTTAGATGGGTCAGCTCCCATGGAGCCTCCCTGGCTGAGGAACTCAGAGCAAGCAGCTCCTGATGAGCAGAAGCCCTGGGCCAAGGCGAGCAGGTGGAAAGAAGCCTGGCGTGCCCCGTCCCTCGTGGCAGGGACACTCGCTCACCCGCTCGGGCTCTGCACCTCTTGCAGCCCAGGTTTTACAGGGATGGAGCAAAAGGCAAAGGAAACCTTTGGAAAGGTTTTGCAGCTCCCCCATGCCCTCAGCTCTTCCTGGAGAAGCCGGTGTCCCACCTGGAGGCAGAGCCGGGGGGACAATCAGAGGGTGCAGCGAGCTGGGAAATGATGCTTCGAGGTGGTTGATTTCCCCATTTGCTTCTCCTCGGGCAGCTGAACCGCTCCTCATCCCTGAAATATATTCAAGTGAGCGTGAGTCATCCTTCCTGCCAGGACTCCAACCTGCCCTAATGAGATGTAAATCCTTGCATGACCTATTATATTAGCTTATGCTATATCACACATCTCGGCGGATTAGACGGCGGGGAGATGAGACGTCCCCCCGCCGCAGCCTCAGACAAGACGCTGGAAGTTAAGAGGATCCTCTCTCAGCGCTGACACCTGATTTAAATTGGAAGCAAGCAGCTCCCTCTGCCATGCTGAGAGGGATCATTCCAGCTCCTCTTTGCAGGTAACTGGCTCCAAAGGCGCAGTTCCACCAGCCGGGCTCCGGAGGAGGCTCCAGGGCTCCCCGAATGGCCGTGGGTTGTAGAGGGGAGGGGAGGCTCAGTGACCTGGAGCTGCAGGGCCATGGCAATAAGGGCAGCACAAGGCCTGGTCCTTGTCAGCCTGACATGCGTTTCTAACCTTGGGAGACCCCGAAGGAGCAGGTGAGGGAATCCTGGAAAGCCGCGTGTGACGGGAGGGGAATGAAGAGGCGTTTCCAAAGCGAGCAGGCAGCTCACTGCTGCTGCTGCTGCTGCTCTGCTGCTGCTCTGCTGCTGCTGCCGGGGAAAGTCACGCCGGCCCCTGGCAGCTGATTGTCACTTCTGCTGATGGGGACAGCCACCGCCACCCCAGGACCCGCCGCGCTCGCCTCTGACCAGAGTCACCTTCGCTCCTGCCACCCACCGATGGGGACAGGGACACCCTCCTGTGCCCCCAGGGCATGGTGACATCCATCCACAGAGTCCCGCTGCTCTTAGGGACCAGCAGATCCCAAGAGTTTGAGGGAAAATATCTGGAAGGTCTTGAGAAAACCATCCCTTCAGTGGGGTCCCGACTGGGAGATCCTCGACAGGGATGGAAGCGCTGCCATGTCACTAACGGAGGGAATAAAGAAACTTTAGGATAAGGGTGTGGTAAATTACCAAATGAAATTCTTTTTGGCGTTTACTCGAACAGAACTCCATAAAGCTGGGATTTGCCTTGGCTGAGGAAGAGGGACTGCAGCTCAGCTTGTCATGGAAGCGAAACCAAAGATTTCCCTGCCCCAGGGAAGCATTCCCATGGAAAGCCACCCCACTCCTACAGAACCAAGCCTCTGAGTTCCCAAAATCTGACATCATCTTCACAGGATCAACAAATCCTAGTGCTCCCCTCCTTGCCTTGAGGTGCCCTGGGAGTCCCTGAGTGGGGCTGGGAAGCGAAGCCAGGAGTGGGGACACTGCTGGAGTGTCCCCACAATTCCCTCGGAATTCCCTGTTCTCATCTTTCTGTCACTGAGCACGGGACTGCCCAGACTCAGCATTGTGGGGTTTGGGAAGTTCGGGGTGGGAATGGTCCTGTCATGCAGAACACACACCCTGAGGGGTGGGGTTTGGGATGGGAATGGTGACACAGGACACAGAGCCCCGGTCCCAAGGGATGGGGATTTGGGGTGGGAATGGTCACACAGGACACAGAGCCCTGGTCCCAAGGGATGGGGTTTGGGGCGGGAATGGTCACACAGGACACAGAGCATTGGTCCCAAGGGATGGGGATTTGGGGTGGGAATGGTCACACAGGACACAGAGCATTGGTCCCAAGGGATGGGGATTTGGGGTAGGAATGGTCATAGTAGACAAAGAGCCTCCATCCCAAGGGATGGGGGTTTTGGGGTGGGAATGGTCATAGTAGACAAAGAGCCACCATCCCGAGGGATGGGGGTTTTGGGGTGGGAATGGTCCTGTCATGCAGAACACACACCCTGAGGGATGGGGTTTGGGATGGGAATGGTCACACAGGACACAGAGCATTGGTCCCAAGGGATGGGGTTTGGGGTGGGAATGGTCACACAGGACACAGAGCATTGGTCCCAAGGGATGGGGTTTGGGGTGGGAATGGTCACACAGGACACAGAGCATTGGTCCCAAGGGATGCGGTTTGGGGTGGGAATGGTGACACAGGACACAGAGCCCCTGTCCCAAGGGATAGGAGTTTTGTTCCTGTCACCCAGAACATGCACCCTGAGGGATGGGGTTTGGGGTGGGAACTGTCCTGTCATGCAAAACGTCCATCCCGAGGGATGGGGTTTGGAGTGGGAATGGTCACACAGGACACAGAGCCCTGGTCCCAGGGGACAGGGATGTTTTGGGGTGGGAACTGTCCTGCCCCACGGGACACACAGCCGCTGCCCCAGGGGACAGGGATGTTTTGGGGTGGGAACTGTCCTGCCCCACGGGACACACAGCCGCTGCCCCAGGGGACAGGGAAGTTTTGGGGTGGGAACTGTCCCGTCCCACGGGACACACAGCCGCTGCCCCAGGGGACAGGGATGTTTTGGGGTGCCACCAGTGCTTTGGCAGAGGAGGAGGAGGGGAAGCAGCTCCCAGCAGAGAGCCCGGCTGGCTGCGATTCCCGGCGGGAGGAGGATGCTGTGCGAGGTGAGGAAGAAGAGGGAGGTGCTGGGGGGGCTCCCAGGGCGGTGTCTGCAGCCGAGGCGTGACACAAATGCGGCCGGACGGACATACAGAGCACGTAAACAGGCACATGGGGAGAGCATGTGCTGCTCCGTGCCGCTGGTGGAGAGCAAAGGCACACACGGCCGCACACACGCAGCGTTCCCACAGGGGATCTTCCCTGCCTTGCCTTCGTTTCCTGGAGTGCCCAGAAGAAAAAAAACCCCCAAAAAAACCCAAAAAAACCCCCCAAAAAAACCACCACAAAAAGGGAAAAAAAAAGAAAAAAAATAGAGAGAGGGAGGGAGAGGTGAACGGCACGGAACGGTGATGGGAATGGCTTTGTACATCATGCTAAAAATAGTCCTTGTGATAAAGTCGATCGTGGAGGGGGAGGAGGCGCCGGCAGCGCACAGATGCCGGCGAGGGATGCCAGGGGTTGGGAAGCCCGTGCTCCCAGGATGGAGCGGAAGGGCCATAATTAGAGCTGGTAATTAGCCCCAAGCAGCGCTGAGAGAACCATGAGCCCCCCATGGCACCCCCTCTGCTCGGGATGGAGGCTCTGCCACCCCGGGAAATGAGGAGCGAGCGGCTGCTGCGGCTGGAACTGGGGTCCTTTGGAGGGATTTTTGGGTGTTTGGGGTGAGGAAGGCTCTCTGCAGCTCTAGAAGGTGGGGAAGAGCCAAAAAGGAGCCCTAATGGGGAAGAGAGAGGATCTGCAGGGACGGGGGGAGCCAGGCCGGGGCTGGAAATGAGGATTTGGCTCAGGAGTCTGTGTGGGGTGCAGGTGATGGAAAAGCCAAGGATGGGTGATTTTGGAGATGGTCCTTTCCACACGCCAAAGCCCAGCTCTCCCCAGCCCTGTCCTGACTCAGCTGGGATCCCAAGCTCCAGCCCGAGCTGGGATCAGCAGAGCTGCTGGAAGGGAAAGTTGGATTTTCCAGGGGTTTTTTACACGCCGTGTCCCCGTTGCTGGTGCCACCATTCCCTCCTGGCACGGCGGGGAGAGGTGCCCGTGTGCCATGGGAATAACGCCCCGCATGCCCATGATTCACCGGGAATTGGGGCAGGATGGAGCTGACACAACAGGGCCCAGCGCCCGTCTCGCTGCCTGAGGGAGGAGGAGGAGGAGGAGGAGGAAGGGGACATGATGCGAGCCAGCACTCAGAGCCCCGGGGTGTCACTCAGCCTGTCCCCTCTGCCCACGCTGCTGCTGATGGACAGAGCCCCAAAATCCCTTGGGATAAACCACCTGGAGGGATCTGGGATGAGCAGCTGCAGGCCCAGAGCGAGACAGAGCCAGCGGCAGGAGCAACCCTCTCCGTGTGGGGAAACTGAGGCACGGTGGTGGCAGCAGGGGCAGCACCCCGGCAGATCAGGGTTAAATTCCCTGATTTCTAGTGAAGAACGTGATTTCTTCCAGCAGCTCTCTCAGCATCCTTCAGCTACACCCCGGAGGATGCTGAGGCACCAAACACCACCCCTGAGACCAGGCACAGCCTCAAAAATGGGAAGTGTGCTGTCATTTGGAGGAAAAACAAAACTCGAAATAATCTAAGGGCTTAATAATTTTTGAGTGAGTTTTCTCCCCTTTTTTGAGCACTGGCAGGTGTCTGTCCCCAGCAGTAACCCAGGCAAGGGGACAGGAGGGGACACCGTGGGGGACAGGAGCAGAACCCTCCCCGCTGTCTCCCATCACGTGAAGGTTCTGGGTATTTCTCGCCATTCCCAAAGCCGTTTCTTGCAGGCTTTGCCTGTAAATGACTTTAATCTTCATAAGCCCAAAAAGTAAAGCTGCTTATCCGGCTGGGCCCTGCTGGAGCACTGGCAGGAACGGGGGGGACGTGGACAAAAGGAGGGGGGTCACTCCAGGGGAGAGGAAACATCCCTCATCCCATCCCATCCCATCCCATCCCATCCCATCCCATCCCAGTCCTCACAAGCAGGATGGAGCCAATTGCTGCTCACCCCCACGATTTGGGGAGGAGATGGGGGGTCCACCCCCACTTTTCCCCCTGCCAGGGGACCCCCGGAGCTGCTGGCGACAGAGGGGGGCCGAGGCGGGTGTGCCGCGTCCGTATGGAATGGTTTTTTATTACAGTTTTTAATCTCACAGTCAGTAGCATTACATGAGAATAAAGCACTGGACAGGACTGGAAAAAAAGGCCTCTGGAGACAGCATGCAAACATTGCAACGAGTTTAAAGCAAAACAACCCAAAAAATAAAAAGCGTCTGGCGGGGACGCGGCCGCGCTCTCCCGACCGGGCGGCGAGTCCAGCGTCTCCCCGTCAACCATCACTTCTGTCGCTGGGGGTTTCCTTTTCATGTGTCCGTTTCATTGGTTTATTTATTATTATTCTCCTTTTAACAACCTTCTTCTCGCTTTCTTTTTTTTTTTTTTTTTCTTTTTCTTCTTTTAATTACATTAAAAAATAAGATTCGTACTTTAGTAAAACACCCAACGCTCAGCTGGGCCCTGCTTGAAATAATAAAAAAACAACGACAAAAAAAAAAACAAACCCAAAACAATAAACACCCCCCCCCAAACTGAGAAAACAACAACAAAAAAAAAAAACCCACAAAAATAATAAAAAAAAGAGCGTGGGAGACAAAAACAAAACCCCAAACCTAGAAAATAAAAAAAACCAAAACTGACAGATTTGGAAGTTTGGGAGCAACCGGGGGAATTGCAGGGGGGGGCACCACACCCCCGGGGCTCCCTCCTGGTGCCGTGGTGGGGCAGGGGGCTGAGCACGCCCCGGGCCCCCCCAGCGTGGGTCCCCTGTGGGGTGCAGAGCCCCCCTCACAGGTAGAGCTCCTTCTCTTTGATATGCACTAGCTGTTCACGGAGCTGGTGGAAGGACGGCCGGTGGCCGGGGTCCAGGGTCCAGCACTTCTTCATCACCTCGTAGACGACGGCCGGACAACCGTCCGGAGCATCCATCTTGTAGCCCTTCTCCACGCGGGGCACCACGTCCTTCAGGGGCTGGGGGAGATTTGGGGTGTCAGGGAGGGGCTCTCCCCAAAAACTGGGGCTCAGCTCCCCCCCAGAGTCCAGCCCCTCGGAGCTGGAGTTTTGTTTGGGAGCTCGTCACTCACAATTCTCGGATAAGGCACTCGCCCGAAGGAGTAGATTTCCCACAGGAGGATCCCGAAGCTCCACACGTCCGACTTGGTGGAGAATTTCTGCAGGGAGGGGAGAGAGGCCCTGTGAGCAGGTTCAGGTAGGCGTGTGGGATCTACAGTTCCACAGAAGATTGTGGGCTTTGGGTGGGGGAATCAGTAGTGCTGTAGAATTCTTTTGTTGGATAATGGTTTAATAAAAATACGGAGCTCAATCGAAAGCTATGCGTATGATCTTTTGCTCTGCTTGCTTTTAGCCACACAGATTTGCCAGTTAGCCAAACTAAAACAAATGTCTGGGTGACTTCAGCTAATGCTCCAGATTTAGATACCATTTGTTTGTGCAGCACGACCCCTGAGAAACCATTTTCCACCTATTTGGTTGGTGTGCCGGTAGATGTTTGGCTGATCCCAAAAGATACTCAAACAACTGTATCAGGTACATTTATGGGATCATCCCCAAATAACCCTTGGATTCTGGTGGATGCATGGGAACAGTGAGCTCCTCACCTTCCCAAGGCATCTTCAGAGCCTCAAGAATTACAGATCCTTGGCTCTATGTACATGACCTAACGTGTAAAATTTAATTATATAGGGAACGATCCATCTTTAGCTAAAGATGTTACTCCCTTTCACAGCTGATTTAAAAATCAGACCTCATGGTGCAACTGTACTTCTTTAATTCAATCTGCATTTAATGTTTCCTTCCAACTCTGGAAGGAAATGTTTCTTTATTTGTGGAGACAGGGTTTGGCCTGCTATCCCAGCACACATCACAGGATCAAGGGTGACAAGGGATCTCCCCCACCCTCAGGGCAGCTGCTTTTGGGGTCAGACAGCGGCGGGTGGCACTCAGGCACCATCTCTGGGACAGCCTGAGAAGTTCCCCCTTCCTGCAGCTTCCCCCATATCCAAGGCCCCTCTGCTCACCCACCTTTTCTCTAAGTGCTTCTGGCGCTGTCCACTTGACGGGCAGCTTGCCCGTGTCCTGTGTGGAGGAGGCTTCCTTGGTGAGCCCGAAATCGCTGACCTTGGCGATGTTGTCCTCCGAGACCAGCACGTTCCGCGCCGCCAGGTCCCGGTGCACGAAGTTGTTGGCTTCCAGGTACTCCATGGCTTCACAGACATCTCTGGGAGGGGTGGGAGGCACAGGGGGGTTGGCAGGGCGGTCCCAAGGCGCGGGTGGGGCGGGTCAGGGTGGGGGACATGGCCTTGCCTGGTACTTACAAGGAGAACTTGAGCAGACAGTCTGCCCCGAGCACCGACCGCCCACGCGACCGCAGGTAGTCTACTAGGCTGCCCTGGAGGCAGGCATGGACAGAGAGATGGGGTCAGCAGGGCCAGCAGCCCACCTGCTGCCCCTCCTCACAGGGCAGGAGCAGGGCATGACACCCCTCCCTTGTGGGGCAGGAGCAGGGATGATGTCTGTCCCTTGTGGGGCAGGAGCAGGGATGATGTCTGTCCCTTGTGGGGCAGGACCAGGGATGATGTCTGTCCCTTGTGGGGCAGGACCAGGGATGTCCATCCCTTATGGGAAAGGACCAGGGATGATGTCCCTTTAGGATGGGGTAGGATCAGGGGAGATGTTCCTTTAGGATGGGGCAGGACCCAGGTACGCTGTCCCTTTAGGATGGAGTAGGACACAGGAGAGATGTCCCTCTAGGATGGGGCAGGACCAGAGATGATGTCCCTTTAGGATGGGGCAGGACCAGGAGAGATGTCCCTTTAGGATGGGGCAGGATCAGGGGAGATGTCCCTTTAGGATGGGGCAGGACCAGGGATGATGTCCCTTTAGGATGGGGCAGGACCAGGAGAGATGTCCCTTTAGGATGGGGCAGGATCAGGGGAGATGTCCCTTTAGGATGGGGCAGGACCCAGGGATGATGTCCCTTTAGGATGGGGCAGGACTAGGGGAGATGTTCCTTTAGGATGGGGCAGGACCAGGGATGATGTCCCTGTAGGTTGGGGCAGGACCAGGGATGATGTCCCTTTAGGATGGGGCAGGACCCAAGGATGATGTCCCTTTAGGATGGGGCAGGACCCAAGGGTGATGTCCCTTTAGGATGGGGTAGGACCAGGGATGATGTCCCTGTAGGATGGGGCAGGACCCAAGGATGATGTCCCTTTAGGATAGGGCAGGACCCAAAGATGATGTCCCTTTAGGATGGGGCAGGACCCAAGGGTGATGTCCCTTTAGGATGGGGCAGGACCCAAGGGTGATGTCCCTTTAGGATGGGGCAGGACCCAAGGGTGATGTCCCTTTAGGATAGGGCAGGACCCAAGGGTGATGTCCCTTTAGGATAGGGCAGGACCCAAGGGTGATGTCCCTTTAGGATAGGGCAGGACCCAGGGATGATGTCCCTTTAGGATGGGGCAGGACCCAAGGGTGATGTCCCCCCTCAAGGGGCAGATCTGGAGATGCCAACCCCCGCTGGCAGCCAGCGATGGCACATGGGACATGTCACCTGTGGCCACCACCGTGGCCCCAGCGAGACCCGGCCCAAGCTGGCATGACCCAGCTGTGCCAGGGTGAAGCCCAGGGGCGTGGTGGGGACAAGGGGACAGAGGGGCAGGGCACGGGGGAGGTCTCACCTTGGCCATGTACTCGGTGACGATGTAAAGGCCACTCTTCTCCTCCACAATCACCCCCAGCAGCTGCACCAGGTTGCTGTGTCGGAGCTGCCTGCGCGGCACAGGGGGGCTCAAGGCAGGGGTTTGGGGACAAGAGGGGTGTCAGGGACCACCCACCGCTGCTTGCAGGGACAGAGGTGCCCCCTCCCTCACGCTGTCCCCCCACCGAGGGCGACACTCACGTCATGACGGACGCCTCTGCCAGGAAGGCCTGCGCGGTGGCGTCGTTTTTAATGCACTTCACGGCGACTTTGTTCCCCCGGTAATCCCCCAGCATCACGTCTGCAGGCCAGGAGAGACGGGCACAGGAGGCACTGGGAAGCATCCCGGCCTCCTGGGGCACCCTGGGGGGGCTACAGAGGAGCCCCCCAACATTCAGGGCCGCCACGGGCTGGGGACAGCGGGCTCACCTCCGAATTCCCCTTTGCCAATGATCTGTAGCAACTTGAGGTCCTTCATGTTGAGGGCCCAGCCGCCTGCAGGGGGGAGAAGGGGCAGTGAGGGGGTGCTGGGGGTCCCCGGGGGCAGGGGAGGGGGCACGGCCACTCACTGCGGGAGAACTCGTCCTGCGCTGCCACCGTGCCCTCCATCAGCTTGGGTTTGATCAGGCGGGTGCAGAGCCCGTCTGCGTCTGTGGTGTAATGCTGGGGGGACACGGCGGGGCTGGGTGACACCCTGGCATTGGGGGGGTGACACCCTGGCACTGGGTGGGTGACACCCCGGCACAGGGGTGGGTGACACCCCGGCACAGGGTGGGTGACACCCTGGCACTGGGGGGGTGACACCCCGGCACTAGGTGGGTGACACCCGGCGGGCTCTGAGGTCCCACCAGGTGGCAGCACGAGGCCATGGACAGCCCTGGTGGCAGCCCAGGGTCCTTGTCCCTCCTCCTGTCCCTGTCCCCAGCATCGGCAGCCCAGGGGACGAGCACCCGCTGCCCCCCAGGCCCCACACCTGCAGCCCCTCACGCTCTGATGTCCCCGGCTGGACACACCAGCAGGGACCTCACCTCCACCAGCTGCATCAGGTTCTCGAAGTAGACCTCCTCGTCGATGCTGAGCTTGCTGGAGGAGTAGATGATGCGGTAGTGCTCCACCTTGCCCTCGCAGCTGACGCACAGGGTGTAGTCCCCGGGGTAGTTGGTGCTCTCCCGCACCAGGAACAGCCCCGTCTCGGGGGGGTACAGCAGCCGCTCCGCCTGCTCCCGCGTGATCTTCCCGTGGAACCACCTGCAGGGCCACGCAGGGCGGGCTGTGTTTGCGTGTGGAGCAGCTTTTGGCCCTGCCTGCGTGGGGACGGTGCTCCTTGCTGTCCCTGTGCTGTCCCTCGCTGTCCCCGTGCTGTCCCCCCACCCACCCTGTGACACAGCTCCTTCCACCATCCTGCTCCCCTCCTCCTGGCCCCAGCTGGGATTCTGTCCCTCTGCACGCTCCCAGGAGGTTCCTCCTCCAGCCTGGCAGTCCCTGGCAGCTCTGGGATGCAGCAGGAACATCAAACCAGTCTGTCTCCCTTCCCTCCTGTACAAACCCCATTCCAACCTTCCCTCTTCCCCCCAGCTGCCTTTACAACCCCAGCCTTGGGTAAAAAAAGCAATTTAAAACACGACCCAACCATCCAATCACCTTCCCAGCCATGCAGGCAACTCCCAAACCACTCAGAGCCCTCCCCAGCAGCAAATCCATGCTGCTGCCCCTTGTGCCCTCTGAGGAATGTCCCTTCTGCTGGGACACAGTTCTGGCCACAGGGATGCCACCTCCCTGGCTGCTACTCACGGCATGAGGCTGAGCTTGATGCCAGCTTTCACCCCTTCCCGCTTCTGCACGTAGTTAGCAGGAATGATGCCCTCCCTGCCCACCTTGTTCTTCGCCTTGTACCAGTTGGGATCCTGTGGGGACAGCGGGATGTCACCACGAGCCCTGCATCCCACCTGAGGAGCTCTCTGAGCCCTGAGCACCCCTGCAGACCCCTCTGTGGGGACAATGGGATGTCACCACGAGCCCTGCACCCCACCTGAGGAGCTCTCTGAGCCCTGAGCACCCCTGCAGACCCCTCTGTGGGGATAGTGGGATGTCACCACGAGCTCTGCATCCCACCCGAGGAGCCCTCTGAGCCCCAAGGACCCCTGCAGACCCCTCTGTGGGGACAGCGGGATGTCACCACGAGCCCATGGCCCCTGCATCCCACCTGAGGAGCTCTCTGAGCCCCAAGCACCCCTGCAGACCCCTCTGTGGGGACAGTGGGATGTCACCACGAGCTCTGCATCCCACACGAGGAGCCCTCTGAGCCCCAAGCACCCCTGCACCCCCTTGCTGCTGCAGGAAGGATGGGGTGAGCAGCACTGGGGTTGGTGCAGGAACCACCAAACCCCAGTGCTGGGTTCACTATGATCCCCCTCCCAACCTGCTGGGCATCCCAGAGCCCCCCAAACCCAGAGCTCCCCAAACCCAGAGCCCCCCAGACCCAGAGCCCCCCAAACCCAGAGCTCCCCAAACCCAGAGCCCCCCAGACCTAGAGCCCCCCAAACCCAGAGCCCCCAAACCCAGAGCCCCCAAACCCAGAGCCCCCCAAACCCAGAGCCCCCCAAACCCAGAGCCCCTCTTTTCCCTCCCCTGCTGCCTCTCCCATCCCTCCTCCACCTCCCGGGGGGCGCTCGCCTTTTGGAGAACCCTTAATTAACGAGGCCGTGAATTAATTAACCGAGCTCACGGCCCAATTCACGCCCGGTGGGACCGGCAGGAGCAGGGGCTGTCACTGGCACGTGTCACGGGGCGCAGGGACACGGGGAGGGGACACCTCACCTTGGTGACAGCGACGATGGTGAGCACGTCTCCTTTGCTGAAGGGCAGGTCCTGCTCGGCGGTACCGTGGAAGTTGTACTTGGCGATACATTCTGTACCGGATGGCCACACGGCCTGGCAGGAGCAGGGGGGGCCATCAGAGCTCTGCCTCAGCGTGTCACCCACCCCTGGCACCCCCTGGCACCCCCTGACCCTGGGGACCCCCCTCGCAGATGAGAACACAAACAGGGTCTACTTAAACCAAGTGTCCCCACGTCCCTCCCGAGCGCTGGGGCCGCCTCTGTGGGGCTCCATCCCCTCCTCTCCTCACCCAGAGCTTACCTGCATCCCTGACATCTTCTCAGGAGGGTGGGGGAGCGACTCTCACAGGGGGGACACGTCACTTGGTACCATGAGACCTGCACGGGGGGGAAAAGGACGGCTGAGACAGCGGGAATGAGGTGCAGGGAGCATGCAGCACCCCCCAGAGGATGCTCCCAGGCCAGGTGAACATCTCTTCTCCCTCCAAGAACAGGTCCTGCGTCCGAAATATCCCCAAACTGAGGTGGAAGTGGGAGCTCCGGGCCTGCTCAGCCCCTGCAGGGGGGTGGGAGCAGCTGCTCACCCGGATTAGGAGGCATTTGCACGGATCCAGCTTCTTAAAAACTGAGTTTTTGAGTGCAGCATCTGCATCAAGGAAAAGTCCAGCACAGCATGGACGGGTGGAGATGCCCAGGGAAGGGAAGGGAACAGAGATGACCTCCAGAATGTCCATCCCACTCCTCTCCCAGGCCACACAGCCAGAGCCCTGCTCTCCCTGGTGACCCACACGCGGAAACATCCAGCCCTGAGAGCTTCCCAGGCCTGGGATCCAAAAGAAATAAACCAAAACTGCTCCCTGCAGCATAAAAACCGCTGGGACTCTGGAATGTGCAGCTCCTAAAGCCCAGGGGGATGTGCTGCCCGGGGTGCTGTGCTCTGGGATGGGTGTGTGGGAGGGAGGGGAACAAACCCGGCTTTATTCCCGCACGGGATGAAGTCAGCGGCCCCACAATCAAACCAGCCTTTCTTGGGCTGGGGCAGCGGGGTGGTGCTGGGCTGGGGGTACAGAGGGGGGGACACAGGCAGAGCGACCCCCAAAACCCACCCAAACATTTCGGAATTCATCACCTCCATTGGGGTCACCACCGGCAGCCGTGCCTGGGAGTATTTTGGGAAGGAGGAAGTGAAACGAGGGGCAAGGCCGAGGACAGGAGGAGGAAGGAGATAAGGGGCAGAGCTGCGGGAGGAAGAGCGCGGTGAGAACGTGGCCCTGTTTCCACCACGTGCCCCCAGCGTTCCGGAAAAGGCGTCACGCTGCCACCCAGCACCTTCCCCCAGCGCGGGGACACGGCGCCCAGCTTTTGGCAGACATCGAGGCTCGGGTGTTCACCCCAAAAACAGAGCGTGGGCACCACAGCTGGGTGGGTTTCCTGGCCAGCCAGCCCGGGGACAGCTGGAGATGGCACCCAAAGCCAGCTTGGTGGCACCTTGGGGACACTGCCAGGAGTGCCAGGAGGCAGGGGAGGGCAGAGCCCGGCAATTCTGGGCTGGGGAGCACCAGCTGGGACCCACAGCTGGGAGCAAACATTCCCAGCTCCACCCAGAACATTCCCAGCTCCAACCCCCTGCCCTTTCAAGCTGATTTTTGCTTAAATTCTGGATTTATACCTGGCACTGAACAAAAATTTCAGCCAAGGGTCTGGATCCCACCGGTCTGAAACGCAACAGCAGCAAACCAGGGAATAAACTCTGTTCTAAATCCTGGGGAGGGGTTTAGCTGGCGCCTGGGAGGAGGTTTGGGGGGCATTTCCCATCGCTGGGGCTTTCAGCCCTGTTCCCCATCCCCACGAGGACACCGAGCACAGGCTGGTTCTGGGTGTTGCTCCAGCCCAAAGCCCTGAGTCAGCGCTTCCCACCGGCCAGGCCTTACTTCCAAATAGCCAAAAATCAGCAGGATGGAGGTTTTTGGGCATCCCTTGCACCCTGTGCCACATTTCCCACCCTGTGCAGGAGCTGAATCCTCCCAGTCCCAAAGGCCGCTTGTTTGGGCTTTCAGCTCACGGATGTCACCAGCATTTATATTTGATAAATGCAGCGAGGATGCAAAATTCATAGCCTGCCTTCACACAGAAAATTTCTTTTCCCTGCTAAAGAGGAAACTTCCTGAGCAAACCCCACCAAGAACACGCTCCAGCCAGCCCAGGCTTTTTCATCTTCCCGGACCGTGGGTATTCATGGCACAGGACCGTGGCATTGTTATAATTACACACAATAAATCTGCCTTTCAGTTTTAAAGAGGGAGGTGGTTCCAACACCACAGCCCCACACAGGCCTTCCTCTTCCGAGCTTCATTTTCTTTTTAATTGTTGCCTAATTTCTGCCTCAAAGCCGAGACTTTCCGAGGAAGAGGAGGAGGAGGAGGAGGAGGAAACCACACGGGGCAGCTGCCAAGCAGCCCCCCAAAGGCCTCATGTGCCAGCCAGCGGTTCCAACCCGGGCCAGCCCCGGCCCCGTGCATCCCTTGGGATGCTGGGCTGGGAGAAGGACGTGGAGATGCCGCCAGAGTGGATCCAGGGTTTCCAAGCAGCATCCTGAGCCTGCCGGGAAAACACGGGCATCGCCCCTTCTCTCCTCCAGGAGGATGTGCAGCAGCACATGAAAGAAATTAATAATAATTTTAAAAATTAGCCAGGGAGCAGCTGGGTGGATTGGGCAGAGCTGAGTGCTGGGTTTGGCTGCTCCCAGCCCTGCCAGGCCAGGGTTTGCTCCTTCTGCAAGCTCCCCACTCCCAAACTGGGGCTCAGGATGTGCTCAAAACCAAAACCCAGCTCCCCTGTTTGCCCAGCAGAGCATCCTCCGTGCAGGAGCCCCAGGGAGGGATCTCAGCCCCCAGGGTCCATCCCATGCCTCCCCCAAGGCCCTGCTCCCAAATTTCCTGTGGGAAGGCCGGCCCAGCAGCCAGGAGCCAGGCAAGGCAGGGCAGGTACAGCCAACACCTCTGAGAATCCAAAGGGCACCGGGAAATGAGCTGGGCACAGCGTTCCTCTCAGTAATCAAAATAAAATCCAGTCGTGCCAGAGCCACGGGCGGGCTGGGAGAGGAATTTGGGACCTCCACGGGGTGGGCAGATGCTGTATCTCGGTTTCAAACCCAAGCAGGGGATGGGGCAGCACCTGCCCAGCGCCAGGATGACTCTGTTGAAATGAAGTTTGGCTGTTGATGGCACAGAAGGCTCATTCCCAATGGGAACAGGTGTGTGGGCACCACCCCCGCCCACCCCCTTCTGTGCATCCTTTTTTTTTTTTGTTTTTTGGGTTGTTTTTTGAAGTTTAGAGGACTTCACCGGGAGGTGAAGTCCTCTAAACTTCAAAAAACAACCCAAAAAAAAAAAAAAAATCCCAAACCAACCCCAAAGCAGACAACATCCTCCCTGCCTCTGAAAGATGTTATCTGCTGTTATTACAACGAACACCTACGATTACACTAATCGAAAGAAAAATGTTCCTCCTTCATCTCGCTCGCCAGCACGCAGCGTTTCGGAACTGCTCCCCCAAAGCAGCCCCAGCCAGGCGCCCTGCTGCAAAAAAGGGGGGAAGGAGCTTCTTTTTCAGGGTTTTTTTAATGCTTTTAGAAGGGAAAGAGAGGATGCTGCTGGTCAGAGAGCTGGAGGCACCTGAGGGACAGGTGGAGGCCTGGAGAGAAGCTGCTCCCAGCCCCACACTGCAAAGAGGATTTCCTGGTTCTCCTTCACCCTACAAAAACCTCAGCAGGGCGACTTTCCACCAAAAATCACCCCAGTTTCCCCTTCCCAGGGGCTGTCACCCGGGGACAGGGACAGGGCGTGGAGAGGGGCACGGGAAGGTTTTTTCAGCAAACACTCGCTCAAAACCGAAAAGCCGGGGGCAGGCAGTGGTCAAAGGGCAAAGAGGCACCCCAAAAGTCCCTGGCTTTGCAGGGGTTACCCCACGGCTCCATCACTCCCACGCCGTGCTGCTCCACGAGGGAGGATGGGGATGCTCCCAAAACCTCCCGCATCCCTCCGGGACCTCTCCGGACACTCCCTGCCTGGCCAGGATGGGGCCCTGCTCCTGCGTGGCTCCAGAGGGAACAAAATCCTCCTCCTCCTCCTCCCGCTCCCCAGACCTCGCACCTCCGATTTGCCTTTTTTTTTTTTTTTTTTTTTCCCCGACTTTCCAATTTTTCGGGGGACTTTTTTTTTCTTTTTTTCCGCCCGATGGCACAACCCCTTTCGCTCTCGCTAAACCAACGAGCAACAGCCGCGGCTATAAATAACCCGCCGACGCCTTAGTGCCCAAAAGAAAAAAAAAACAACCAAAAAAAAAAACCCAAAAAAACAACAAAAAACAACAACAACAACAAAAGCCCCGAATTTTCAAACATCCAAAGCAACACCGCGCCGCCAAGCCCCGGAGCAGCCGGCTGCCCGGGATGTTCCTTTGTACGGGATGGGGATGCAGCGGCAGCGCAGCCGGTACCCCGGCGGGGCTCGGGACCGCCGCGGCATCCCCGGGCTGCGGCGGGGTCGCGGGACGGGAAGGGGGTCGCGGGTCCCCGGGGACCGCGGCGGGAGCGGCCAGCGGGGTCACCGGGGGTCAGGCGGGGCCGGACCCGCGCCCACCCCCCCATCCCCACCCCATTGTCCGCGCCCGGTGCCGCCGCCAAGACTCACCGGGCTCCGGGCAGGGGCGCAGCCGCCGCCGCTGCTCCATGCGGCGCCGCCGGGGCCTCCGGGCTCGGCTGGGCCGCCGGGGGGAGCGGGGGGGCGGAAGGGGCGGGGGAAGCCGGAGCCGCCGCCGCTGCCGGAGCGCGGCGGGGCCCAGCGCGGTGTGAGGGGCGCGGGGAGCGCGGGGGTGGCGGGGCGGCGGGGCCGGAGGGACGGAGCGAGGGAGGGACGGAGGGACCGAGGGACGGAGGGACGGAGGGAGCGGCGCCCGGAACCGGAGCGCCCCGAGCGCAGCGCGCATGCGCCGCCAGCACCGCGCCGGCGGCGGGGCGGGGGCACCGGGAGGCGCGCGGCGCCACCTGGCGGTCACCGCCGGTAGCGCCACAGAGCGGGGACAGGGGACAGGGACAGAGGGACTGAGGGACTGAGGGACAGAGGGACTGAGGGACAGAGGGACAGAGGGACTGAGGGACTGAGGGACAGAGGGACTGAGGGACTGAGGGACAGAGGGACTGAGGGACAGAGGGACTGAGGGACTGAGGGACAGAGGGACTGAGGGACAGAGGGACAGAGGGACTGAGGGACTGAGGGACAGAGGGACAGAGGGACTGAGGGACAGAGGGACAGAGGGACAGAGGGACAGAGGGACTGAGGGACTGAGGGACACAGGGACTGAGGGACAGAGGGACTGAGGGACTGAGGGACAGAGGGACAGAGGGACTGAGGGACTGAGGGACAGAGGGACAGAGGGACAGAGGGACTGAGGGACTGAGGGACAGAGGGACAGAGGGACAGAGGGACAGAGGGACTGAGGGACTGAGGGACAGAGGGACTGAGGGACAGCGGGAATGAGGGACTGAGGGACTGAGGGACAGAGGGACTGAGGGACTGAGGGACTGAGGGGACAGAGGGACTGAGGGACTGAGGGACAGAGGGGACAGAGGGACTGAGGGACAGAGGGACTGAGGGACAGAGGGACAGCGGGACAGAGGGACAGAGGGACTGAGGGACTGAGGGACAGAGGGACTGAGGGACTGAGGGACTGAGGGACTGAGGGACTGAGGGACTGAGGGACAGAGGGGACAGAGGGACTGAGGGACTGAGGGACAGAGGGGACAGAGGGACTGAGGGACAGAGGGACTGAGGGACAGAGGGACAGCGGGACAGAGGGACAGAGGGACTGAGGGACTGAGGGACAGAGGGACTGAGGGACAGAGGGACTGAGGGACTGAGGGACTGAGGGACTGAGGGACTGAGGGACAGAGGGACTGAGGGACACAGGGACAGAGGGACTGAGGGACTGAGGGACAGAGGGACTGAGGGACAGCAGGACAGAGGGGACAGCGGGACAGATGGACAGCGGCGACATTGGGACCTGCACCGGCAGCGGGAACGGCTCTCGCACCGGGAAGGGCAACGGGAGCGGGACCCGCACCGGGAACAGAAATGGGAGCGGCAGCTGGAGCCGGACCCGCACCGCGACCGGGAGTGGAACAGGCAGCGGCAACGGGACCCGCACCGGCAATGGGAACGGGACCCGCACCGGCAATGGGAACGGGACCCGCACCGGCAATGGGAACGGGACCCGCACCGGCAATGGGAACGGGAGCTGTACCGGCAATGGGAACGGGACCCGCACCGGTAATGGGAACGGGACCCGCACCGGCAATGGGAACGGGAGCTGTACCGGCAATGGGAACGGGACCCGCACCGGTAATGGGAACGGGAGCTGTACCAGCAATGGGAACGGGACCCGCACCGGTAATGGGAACGGGAGCTGTACCGGCCATGGGAACGGGACCTGTACCGGCCATGGGAACGGGACCCGCACCGGTAATGGGAACGGGAGCTGTACCGGCAATAGGAACGGGACCCGCACCGGCAATGGGAACGGGATCCGCACCTGCACCGGAACGACACCGGCACCGGGATCCGCACTGGGAACGGGATGGGGACCGACCCGCAGCAGGAGCAGCACGGGGACCAGAACCGACCCCCCGGTTCCTGCCGGGTGTGTGCTCACGTGGGTGCGAAGTAGTACTGAAATGATGATGAAATGCCAATAAAATAATAAAAAACGTTATAAGACCTACAATAAATAACGTTAAAATGGTCAAATGACAATGAAATGTAATAGATAACAATATAACATAACATATAATATAATATATCTTTAAGGTCCCTTCCAGCCTAGCCCATTCCCTGATTCTGTGGTCCTAGAAGATATTATATGTAGAATTATTATAATTGATAGTAACAATAATGCAATAAAATTGCTCAAATAACTAATAATATATAGCATGACATCACATAAACAGACAGCATAACATAGTATAATGTCATATAACGACATGATATGACATCATAATATAGAATAAATTGAATGAATAGAATAAATAGGGATCTTTAAGGTACCTTCCAACCCAAGCGGTTCCATGGGGACAAAGGGACCGCAGGGACAGGGAAAGTCAGGGTGCAGACCAGGGAGATGCGGCAGCCACGGGAGGGGATGCAAAGCCCAGCTCATTTTTAGGAAGCACATCCTTGCTCCAGCAGAATGTTCCTGTGGCCTCGGGAGGTGTGGAAGTCGCTTCATCCCCTCCCGGGCTCCTTCTGGGAGGAACTGAAACAACTGAAAGCGCACCAGAGATGCAGCCGCGGTCCCCGGTGCAGCCACCCCACCCTGCCCCGCACGGTTTCGGTGTGTTTGGGGTGGCTGGAGACCAGAATTCACCAAAATCCTCAACACCAAGAGCCTGCAGCCCCTCCTCGGTGGGGGAAAACCGGGTACTCGGTGGGGAAGGGTGCCCAGCAAAGTCCCGGCTGGAATTTTCCCCTGGAAGGGTCTTGGTGTGAGGGTGGTGATGGATGCCCTGGCTGGGAGGGAAGGATGGACTCACGGGCAGCCAGGCAGGGATGGACATCTCCAGGAGAGGGGGCCCTTCAGCCGGCTGGAAAGGAGAAAATAAAGAAAAGCGGGGAAATCGCAGCGGAGGAGGAGCTGAGCCGAGGGAAGGATGGAAAATCTCCTGCCTTGCCGCTCTGCATCCCCGGCTGGTCGGGTGGGCTCCTTGCGGAGCTCCGTGAGATTCCGGCAGCGCGGGCGGGATGCGAGGGGCGGGCAGGGAAAGGGATCGATCCTGCCGGGGGTGTACGAGACAGCGGAGGGAGCAGCCGAGAAAAGCCAGCGTGAAGCTCCCGGCTCATTCCAGCCTGTGGAATTCACCTTCCAGCTGGGAAAGCCCCGAAGGGAGCCGGGTTTGGCCGGTTCTGCGGCTCTCCCAGGGCTCCGGGGGCTCTGGGGGATGCGGGATGCTCTGCGGGGGGAGTCTGTCTCCGACAGATTCCCCTCCCTAAATGTCCCTCCCCGCAAAAAATGTCCCTTCAGGGGTAAAGCCCGGCGCTCCTCGGTGCCACCGACGGGGCTGTGTCACAGGTGCCACCGGCGGAGCTGTCACAGGTGCCACCGGAGGGCGTTCAGGGACAGGAGTGCTTCAGTGAGTTAGGATCCTGCTCCCTCCATCCCAGTTCTGCTTCTCGGGGTGCCTCTTCCCGCATGCCAACCCCAAACCCCCTCAGCTCTGGGGATCAGCTTCATTTCAGGGCTGCCCTGCTGCCGGGATGGTTTCATTGAAGGGGAGCAGGCGACCTTTCCCCCTGCCTGTGTCCCCCACCCTGACAGCACCAGCCCCCCTCTACCCTCCCTGCTGGGGTTCAGGGAGATGATTTTAGGGCTGCGAGAGTGGGGCAGACAACTGGGACCTCTTGCTGTAAGGGGGACATGAGATCCTGTCCTCCTGTGTGCACCCACCGCCCACTGCTCCGCTGCCACCGGGGCCAGCCTTGGGGACACCCAGGGGACAGCCAGCCCCGAATGCATCCCGGCTCTCCAGCCCACATCCTGCAGGGTTTGAGGAGCATCCACCATCCCAGAGGCTTTTGGCTCACACTGCCAGTGCTTGTAGGACCTGGTGGCCCCTGGTGCTGCCATCTCTCAGCCCACGGAAAATCCTGCCAGGGTGGGTGTAGAGCCACGTTTGGGGGAGTTCCTGGGATCCTGGAGATTTTCCTGTGCAGGGAGGAGCTATCTCTGCACCTCTGCTGTTCCCTTCTCAGCCCGGGGACAAACTCCATCCTTCCCTGTCTCCTGCCCTCTGATTCACAGGTACCTTGGACCTGCCATGGCACGGGGCGATCGATCAGCCCAAACTCAGCCTCCTTCCCCCCGGGAGGAGGGAGGGGAGGGTGGCAGGAGGGAAAAGGGCTCAGGCTGATTTGGGAGTGCCGCTGGAGCAGAGCCATGTGCCGGGTTTAATGTGCCCAGCTCCTTTGGATCCAGCTCTGCTCCACCCACAGGTCCAACCTGGCTGCATTGGAGAAGCAGCAGCTTCCTCAGCCACCAGCTCCAGCACCCCAGGAGCTGCTCATGGAGGCTGAGCAGAAATGTTTATTCCCCCAAAAAAGGCAGAAACCAGTGTGGAGCCCTGTGCCTGTGGAGATGCAAAGAAAAAGATGGTGTTGGGGGGTTTTCTTCTGTCACCAGTGCTGGGGACAACCAGCAAAAGTGAGACACAGAAGGATTAATCCCAACAGATCCCAAACAGCCGAAGGACAGAAATTAGAAATGCAGGGCTCACTTTTTGGGAGGGCTGTCAGTTGTTAGAGCAGCTCCTCTCTTCCATCCAGGAGAGTCACAAGGGGTGGTTCTGGCCCATTTTGGGGCTAGGGACTGACTTTCCCAGAGAGGAGATGCCACCAGCTCGAGAGCTGGCATCAGGCAGGTGTCCCAGCCAGAGGGAGAAGTCTGTGTCTGCCCAGAGCTTTTCCTGCAGGAATGACAGTGCCAGGAGCTTTGGAAGTGGAGCTGGAGCCCTGATGCCATGGCTGGACTCATGACTCACTTGAAAACCAACCATAAAAGCAATTATCCATGGAGTGATCAAAGCTTCCCTGGCTTATCACCACCCTGATTCCAGTAACGAAACCGTGGCGCTCGCAGACTGCCCGGGGAGTAATTGGAGGGCTTAATTGAGGAAGGCCATGAGGGGCAGGCAAAGATAGGGGAACTGGAGCCTCTCTCCAGCTGTGAGTCACTGAGGCTTTCATGGCAGGGATGGAGAAAAGGGGAGGTTCAGGCTGGATAGCAGCAAAAGGCTCCTCATCCACAGGGTGGTGGGGCACTGAGCAGGGAGTGGGAACACCCTGAGAGCTCCAGCAGCATTTGGACAACACTCTGAGGCACGGGGTGGCATTGTTGGGGTGTGTGTGCAGGGACTGGACTGGTGATCCTTGGGGTCCCTTCTAGCTCGGGAGATTCCATTCTGTGATTTCATGGAGCCCAGCAGGAAAGCTGGAGCCTCTCCTGGGGTCTGGCCTGTTGGATGGGATGTGCAAGGAGTGACTGTCGGAATCTGTGGCACTGATGATCCTGAGATTGTAGAAAGTCTCTGTCTGTCAGCCCCGCTGCCAAAGCAGAAGCCATAATTGGTCTGTGCTGTTTCAAGGTTGTTTATTCTGTTTATCTCTAACATGTTCTGCTGCCCTGCCGCAGCTCTGTCCTGCAGGGCAGCGTGTGGGGCTCTGCCCTCAGTGGGATGGTACAAACATTAAATACCACAAACTACCTGTGCTGGATTTACAATAACGTGCCAATATCTGTCACCTACGTTGGACAGTGTGTCCCCAGCCTGAACCAACAGAAAAATGCCAACACCACAGTGACACATGGAGGGCATGAAGAAGGAGATAAAGGACAAGGCACCCCCAATTTCCTCCATCTTGTCCCCTTTGGACCCCTAATCTAGAATCCTAAAATTTTATTTTTGCACCTGTGCCACACTTAATTATTATTTATATCAAACACTCAGAGCTGGTAATTCATGCTGTAAGATTGAAAACTCTTTTCCATGGACAGAGATCACAGCCGGTGTCTCTGGGGGCTCTGTCCAGGGGGTTCCTGACCCTGCCAGGGTCCCAGGGCAGCCAGAGGGATGCCCTGGATTCCCACAAGTGGTGAGCATGCAGGGATTTCAGACCAAGTCTCAGGGGTCCCTCCTGCCTTTGCAGAATGCCTGGAAAGGTCTTCCACAGCTCCATCAGCATCGAGAGAGGGAGAGGTGCTAAATGTAGGTAGGGAGTCACAAAGTGGCTGCTTTGCCTCCCGCCCCGTGAACAGGAGGGAAGGAAAACTTGCCTGCCCATTCCTCTCCCCTCCAGACCCTTCCCTTCCCCTCCTCCATCCTGACACGGCGCTGAATCCTTCAGCCCTCCACGGAAGGACCTTGGGGAGCCCTCCCACCACCAAGAGGCAGTTCCACAACGCTGTTGTTAATATTCAGCTGCTTATCTGCCCCGGGGCTATAAAACTCTCATCTGCAAAGGGGAAAAAAAAAAATTCCCTCAGTTCTTTCTATCTGCTCCTGGTTATTGCAGCCTTATCAGCACGGCCAGGCAGTGTCGGGCCAGGGAGGCACGCAAGGGCTGCAGCCAGCCAGGCCTGTGGTCCCTCAGCGGGCCAGCACGCGTGTCCCCACGGGGCCAAGTCCACCCCACGGGGACAGCATGGCACTGGCGAGTGCCCAGCAATGTCACTGCTCTTCTGAGTCACCGGGGCAGGCACTGAGCTGCACCTCCAGGGCATGACAGCACCTTTGAGAGTGCCTTCCCCTGCAGCAGGGCAGTGCTGGCTTTGGGATGGCCCCTGGGGGAGGAGGGTTTGGGATTTTGTTGCGTTGATCTGTGGGATGTCCTTTATGGGAAGTGGATTTGGAATTTTGGTGCATTGACCTGTGGGAAGTGGGTTTGGGATTTTGGTGCCTTGATTTGTGGGATGTCCCTTATAGGAAGTGGGTTTGGCATTTTGGTACACTGATCTGTGGGATGTCCTTTATAGGAAGTGGTTTTGATATTTTGGTGTGTTGACCTGTGGGATGTCCTTTATGGGACGTGGGTTTGGGATTTTAGTGCAGTGATCTGTGGGATGTGTCCCTTGTGGGAAGTGGGTTTGGGATTTTGGTGCATTAATCTGTGGGATGTCCTTTATGGGAAGTGGGTTTGGGATTTTGGTGCATTGATCTGTGGGATGTCCCTTATGGGAAGTGGGTTTGGGATTTTGGTGCATTGACCTGTGGTAAGTGGGTTTGGGATTTTGGTACACTGATCTGTGAGATGTGTTTTATGGGAAGTGTGTTTGGGACTTTAGTGCACTGACCTGTGGGATGTCCTTTATGGGAAGTGGGTTTGGGATTTTGGTACATTGATCTGTGGGATGTCCCCTGAGGGAAGTGGGTTTGGGATTTTGGTGCATTAATCTGTGGGATGTCCTTTATGGGAAGTGGGTTTGGGACTTCAGTGCACTGACCTGTGGGATGTCCCTTATGGGAAGTGGGTTTCGGATTTTGGTGCATTGATCTGTGGGATGTCCTTTATGGGAAGTGGGTTTGGAATTTTGGTGCATTGACCTGTGGGAAGTGGGTTTGGGATTTTGGTGCCTTGATTTGTGGGATGTCCCTTATAGGAAGTGGGTTTGGGATTTTGGTGCATTGATCTGTGGGATGCCCCTAATGGGAAGTGGGTTTGGGATTTTTGTGAATTGACCTGTAGTATGTCCTTTACGGGAAGTGGGTTTGGGACTCTGGTGCCTTCATTTGTGGGATGTCCCTTGTGGGAAGTGGGTTTGGGATTTTGGTGCACTGACCTGTGGGAAGTGGGTTTGGGATTCTGGTGCACTGACCTGTGGGATGCCCTTTATGGGAAGTGGGTTTGGGATTTTGGTGCGTTGACCTGTGGGATGTCCCTTATGGGAAGTGGGTTTGGGATTTTGGTGCATTGATCTGTAGGATGTCCTTTATGGGAAGTGGGTTTGGGATTTTGGTGCATTGATGTGTGGGATGTCCTTTATGGGAGGTGGGTTTGGGATTTTGGTGCCTTGATCTGTGGGATGTCCTTTAAGGGAAGTGGGTTTGGGACTTCAGTGCACTGACCTGTGGGATGTCCTTTATGGGAAGTGGGTTTGGGATTTTGGTGAATTGACCTGTGGGATGCCCCTTGTGGGAAGTGGGTTTGGGATTTTGGTGCATTAATCTGTGGGATGTCCCTTGTGGGAAGTGGGTTTGGGATTTTGGTGCATTGATCTATGGGACGTCCCTTGTGGGAAGTGGGTTTGGGATTTTGGTGCCTTGATCTGTGGGATGTCCCTTATGGGAAGTGGGTTTAGGATTTTGGTGCACTGATGTGTGGGATGTCCTTTATGGGAAGTGGTTTTGATATTTTGGTGCGTTGATCTGTGGGATGTCCCTTATGGGAAGTGGGTTTGGAATTTTGGTGCATTAATCTGTGGGAAGTGGGTTTGGGATTTTGGTGCACTGACCTGTGGGATGTCCCCTGGGGGAAGTGGGTTTGGGATTTTGGTGCATTAATCTGTGGGATGTCCCTTGTGGGAAGTGGGTTTGGGATTTTGGTGCCTTCATTTGTGGGATGTCCCTTATGGGAAGTGGGTTTGGGATTTTGGTGCACTGACCTGTGGGATGTCCCTTATAGGAAGTGAGTTTGGGATTTTTGTGAATTGACCTGTGGGATGTCCCTTATAGGAAGTGGGTTTGGGATTTTGGTGCACTGACCTGTGGGATGTCCCTTATGGGAAGTGGGTTTGGGATTTCGGTGCACTGATCTGTGGGATGTCCCTTATAGGAAGTGGGTTTGGGATTTTGGTGCATTGATCTGTGGGATGTCCCTTATAGGAAGTGAGTTTGGGATTTTGGTGCACTGACCTGTGGGAAGTGGGTTTGGGATTTTGGTGCCTTGATCTGTGGGAAGTGGGTTTGGGATTTCGGTGCACTGATCTGTGGGATGTCCCTTATAGGAAGTGGGTTTGGGATTTTGGTGCATTGATCTGTGGGATGTCCCTTATAGGAAGTGAGTTTGGGATTTTGGTGCACTGACCTGTGGGATGTCCCTTATGGGAAGTGGTTTTGATATTTTGGTGCGTTGACCTGTGGGATGTCCCTTGTGGGAAAGTGGGTTTGGGATTTTGATGCATTGATCTGTGGGATGTCCCTTATAGGAAGTGGGTTTGGGATTTTGGTGCGTTGACCTTTGGGATGTCCTTTATGGGAAGTGGGTTTGGGATTTTGGTGCGTTGACCTTTGGGATGTCCTTTATGGGAAGTGGGTTTGGGATTTTGGTGCACTGATCTGTGGGATGTCCTTTATGGGAAGTGGTTTTGATATTTTGGTGCGTTGATCTGTGGGATGTCCCCTGGGGGAAGTGGGTTTGGGATTTTGGTGCACTGACCTGTAGGATGTCCCTTATGGGAAGTGGGTTTGGGATTTTGGTGCCTTGATTTGTGGGATGTCCTTTATGGGAAGTGGGTTTGGAATTTTGGTGCATTGACCTGTGGGAAGTGGGTTTGGGATTTTGGTGCACTGATGTGTGGGATGTCCTTTATGGGAAGTGGGTTTGGGACTCTGGTGCATTGACCTCTGTCCTTGTCGTAGTTGGTGGAGCTGTTATTTGCCTAATGAACCTCATGGGTTGTCCTAAAACATCCTTCCACTTTTTTTCCAATGCCCCTGGTTGTGGCAAGCACATTTCTTTCTCTCTTAGGATTTTTCATAGAGGTGCACAGAGAAAAATGGAAGAGCAAACAATTTCTATTTCTGCTTCTTGTTTTTCCTATGTAGAATGTATTTAGAGAATTGTTTACCTGGAGTGAGTACTTAATTAGATTCTGGTGAGGATTGTTTGAGCCTGATGGCCAATCCAATCCACCTGGGGCTGGACTCTCAGAGAGGGTCACAAGTTGGGTTAGAGTTAGAGTCAAAGAAAGTAATATGTGGTTTTAGTATCCTCCTTTTATATAGCATATTAATATATTTTAGCATAGTTATAATAAAGAAATAATTCAGCCTCATGAATTAAGTCAAACATCGTCATTTCTCCCCATTAGGTTCACCTGCATTAACAACACCTGGTAGCCTGCAGCAGGTTTGGACCTTCCCCTCCAGTGCTTTTCCTACAATATTGGGATCTCGAGAAGACAAAGCTGGTGTGATGCCAACAGCTGCCTGTGCTGCCTCAAAGAATTTGGGTGGCTCTGAGGCTGTGTCCCCTCAGGGTTCCACCACAAAGTGGCGACCAAGCAGGGCCTGGACACACAGAGTCACTCCTTTTCCCCCAGGCTGGTTTAGCGGGTCTGGACAAGCCAGGATCTCCCCGAAGTCTTGGGCAATCGGCTTCCCCGTTCTCTTCCCCACCACGCTTTCATCTCTGCCTCTTCTGGGAAGCTTTTGTGCAACGCCTGATGAGTGATTGGCATTTGGACATGGCAGCAGCTCTGGCTGGAGCCCCAGTGCTCGGGGTCTGGGGCTGTGGGGGCAGAATGATCCCCTGGAATGGATCGTGCTGCAGCGGGGTTGTGCTTGTCCCCGTGTCATCGCTGCCAGCTGCTGGGGCTGGCTGAGGTGGCTTTGCGTGCAAAGCTGGGGAAAAGGAGGCATCTGGCTCTGCTGGCACGGGCTGACTGGCAGCCAATGTAAACTCTTGGGTTTGAACTGGAGCAATTCTTGGGTTTCATTCTCTTCCTGCTGTGAAAACACCTTTGTTCCAGCCCGGAACAGCAGCAGTTCGGCTTTCTCAGCAGCCAGGGCTGAAGGTGTCCTTCCTTGTATCCTGCCTTGTGTCCTTCCCTGTGTCCTTTCTTGTGTCCTGCCTTGTGTCCTGCCTTGTGTCCTGCCTGGTGTCCTTCCTTGTATCCTGCCTTGTGTCCTTCCCTGTGTCCTTTCTTGTGTCCTGCCTTGTGTCCTGCCTTGTGTCCTGCCTGGTGTCCTTCCTTGTATCCTGCCTTGTGTCCTTCCCTGTGTCCTTTCTTGTGTCCTGCCTGTGTCCTGCCTGTGTCCTTCCTTGTGTCCTCCCTTGTGTCCTTCTTTGTGTCCTCCCTCGTGTCCTGCCTTGTGTCCTTCCTTGTGTCCTCCCTTGTGTCCTTCTTTGTGTCCTTCCTTGTGTCCTCCCTTGTGTCCTGCCTCGTGTCCTTCCTTGTGTCCTACCTTGTGTCCTGCCTTATGTCCTTCCTTGCGTCCTCCCTTGTGTCCTCCCTTGTGTCCTTCCTTATGTCCTTCCTTGTGTCCTCCCTTGTGTCCTCCAGGGCCACCACCAGCCGTGGTGGAGGAGGCAGATGAAGGCTCAAGTTGCACCTGGGGAGGTTTTAGATATTGGGAAATTTCTTCACCATAAAGGTGGTCAGTGGTGGAGTCACCATCCCTGGGGGTCTTAAAACCTGTGGCATGTGGGAACACGGGTTAATGGTGGCCTTGATGATATTAAAGCCTTTTCCAACCTAAACAATTCCATAGTTCTAATTTTGAAACACCGATGGGGGCTGTGGGGTTATGGCATGGGTTGGCTGTCCTGCATCCATCAGAGAGCAACTCCCAAAGGATACAGTCCAAAACTGGGTGTGGTGGAATAGCCAACATTTAATGAACTATGCAATACTAGAAACACCAGCAAACAAAACAGGCAACAATTGCCACAAAACAAAGCAGATAAAACAGAAGTCCCGACGGTTTCAGTTTATCCCATCACCCTACAAAGTCATTCCAGACCCAGCTCTGCTGCAAGGACACCCTGGAGATGTCTGCCCCCACCGCTCAGCTCCTGCCCTTCACGGGGAAGCGCTGCCTGACCTGGAAGTGCTCACACCTCTTGTGCTTCAGGGACAGTCCGTAGAGCGGGGTCATGTCCACCCTGCCGCCCTCGCAGACGCTGAACTCCAGCTGCTGGAGCAGCGTGACCAGGAAGAGGAACACCTGGCTCCGGGCAATGTTCTCCCCGATGCACCTCCTCCTCCCCAGGCCGAACACCAGCACCTTCTCCCCGTCCTCCTTGTTCACTCTGGTCCCGTCAGCGCTGAGGAAACGCTCGGGGTTGAAGGTTTCTGGGTCCTTCCAAAGCTTCCTGGAAGGGAGAACATCAAGTGTTGAGATGCTTTCTCCTGGTCATGGGTGTCGGGGGGACACCAGAAGGTGGGAACTGTTGGGAAGAACATCCCTGATGGTTTTTCCACCAGGGGAGGGGTCCTGTTTGTCACTGCAGGAGGGGACGTGTTTGCCAGCACAGGAAAGGACCTGCTTGTCACCACAGGGGGGTTTGTGCCTCACAAGGTACTCACTCGTCGTGGTTCACTTGCCACTGGTTGACGAACACGCAGCGATCCTTTGGGATGAAGTAGCCGTTCAACACCGTGTCCTTGGTGGTGCTGGGGAGAGAAAAGATGGAGAGCTGGGCAAGGCCAAAGGTTCTTCTGCGTCCTCGGGGGACTGTCAGGCTGCTCCTGAAGGGTGTGACCAAGGGGGCGGTTTTGTGGGGGCAGCTGTGTCCTCCACAAGCCGTACCACGGTGCCTCGAGGCTGCCTCGTGCCCCTGTGCCAGCCAGCCCGTACCTGTGTGGGATGGTGAAGGGCAGGAAGGAGGAATGCCGGAACATCTCCAGGATAAAGGCTTCCGTGTAGGGCAGCGTGCCCCGGTCCGACAGCCGCGGCCGCCTCTCCCGCCCGATGGTCCGGTCTGGGGGAGGTGGATCAGGAAGAGGGTCAGGAGCAGGGCTGAGCAGAAAGATTTTGGTCCCCCATGTGGTTCACGGACTCACCCAGCTCTTCGTGGATCTTCTTCTGGATGTTGGGGTTTGTCACAAGGTACATGAGGCTCCAGGACAGGGCTGTGGTTACGGTGTCGAAGCCTGGGCAAAGAGGACGGGGCGTGGGTGAGGTCAGCACAGCAGCCACCCTGCTCTGAGGGCTGACCATCGCACAGGGCAGTCTGGGCTGCCTGAGGAGGCTGCAGGGGACATCCTGGACACACAGCAAGGCTTGGGGCTTTATTCTGCCCTAACAATCTTTGCTAAAATATCCCGCTCTCTCAGCCTGTCCCGCTCCTGAGTTGTGTCAGGTTTGTACAGCTTCTCCAGAATTGAGGGAATTTCCACAGAAAGATGAATCAGCCCACAGACATCTCCCTCAGCCAGGAAAAACCACTCTGGATGGTGAGGTTCAGCTGAGCTGTTTAACACATGCCCTTCACTTTTCCAGAGCTGAGGGCCCAGACTGGTCTCTAGAGGTGTCCCTGGCAGGTCCAGAGAGCAGGAGAGTGAGTCTTAGACCCAGACCAGCTGCCTGCTGGTGGACAAGGAAGGGTCAGACAGGAGGAGCTGAGAAAATGTGAGAGCATCTGCCCAGCTGAGGAAAGGTGTGGGGTTACCTGCTCCAAAGAGGTCGTTCACGAGGTTGACGATCTTCTCCTTGGGGATCTGCGCGGCCGTGTTTGCTCCCAGTTTTTTGTCCAGGCACTGCTCAATGAGGGAGTCCGTGATGTCCCGGATGTTGTTCTGAGAGGAAGAGGAGACAAGGTCGTGGAGCAGGACTGCAGAGGGGTGGGTGCTCCTGGGCAGCCCCACCCGGTGCTGGGGGAGCCCAGGGTGCATCATCCCTCAGCTCCTGTGCCCCTGTGCAAACAAGGAGAGGGTTCTCTGAGGAACACGAGCACAGAGCAGCTGTTCAACCACCAGACTGGCCACACCACACAGGGAATGGAGGAGACACTGAGAGGCTCATGAAGCTGAGGCTGGGGAGGTTCAGGTGGGACAAGAGGAAAAGGTTCCTCCCCCAGAGAGTGGTGGGGCTCTGCCCAGGCTCCCCAGAGAACCAGCACGGCCCCAAGGCTGCCAGAGCTCCAGGAGAGTTTGGACAACGCTCTCAGAGATGCACAGGGTGGGATTGTTGGGGTGTGTGTGCAGGGCCAGGAGGTGGATCGGATGGATGATCCACGTGTGAGCCAACTCAGGACATTCCATGATTCCATTGATTCTGTGAGAAGGAGGACTGGGGAGAGACAATGGCCACTGCTGTTGTGGCCAGAACACAAACACCTGGCTGGTAGAGAGGGGAGGAGAGCAAGGGAGGATCCTGCGAGCTCCTACCTCGTCGTAGGTCTCGTAGTGCTCCTTGACCCTCCTCTGCAGGAAGCCGACGAAGTACCTGTTGAAATCGATGAACAGCTTCATGCTGCGGCTGGGGAGGTAGCGCAGCAGGGGGATGAAGTCGGCGGGGTTGCCAGCAGCAGCCACGTCAGTGAACTTCTCCGATGAATTCACCAGCCGGAGCAGCTCCTGGTCCTCGTGCTCGTAGCGCTTGCCGAAGCAAATGGCACAGATGACATTGGCCACCGACACCACCAGGTACCGGCAGGGCTCGAAACTCTTCTTCTCCTCCATCAGCTGCAGGAATTTGGTGACCAGGTACTCGGCCTCCTTGGAGACGTGCTCCTCCAGCAGGCAGCTGCAGGACGAGGTGGGGCTGGGGGCGATTGAGAAGCTCTTCAGGGCGCTCTGGGCCAGCTTCCTGCGCGCTTTCCACACCTCCCCGGAGTCGGGGCTGAACGTCAGGCTCTGCCCGTCCGCCACAAAGCGGGAACTGTAGAGGTCGGGGCGCCCCATGAAGTCGTCTCCTTGCCTGACCAGGGCTTGCCTGATGGTGTCCAGCCCGCTGAGCACCAGCACGGGCCGGGTGCCGATGCGCACCTCCATCACGTCCCCGTAGCGGCGGCCGAGCCGCGTCAGCGCCAGGTGCGTGTCCCGGCGCAGCTCCAGCACGTTCCCCAGCACGGGGAAGCCCCGCGGGCCCGGCGGCCGCCGCAGCCCCTCGGGCACGGCCCCGGGCGGCCGCAGCCGCTGCAGCGCCAGCAGCAGCAGGCAGAAGGCGGCGGCCGCCAGCAGCGCCTCGCTGGCCCACACCGCGCCGGGGCTCCCCGCCGGCCACACGGCAGCGCCCGGCATCGCCGCCGGTACCGGGCAGCCCTAAAGGAGCGGAGAGCAGTGACGGCCGGAGCCGGGAGCGGCGGGCGGCTGAGCGCTGCCCCTGCTCCCCACCGGGACACGGAGCGGCGGCCCTTGAGCGGCATCCATCGGGGGATGGAGCTGCCCCTGCAGCGCTGGGGGTTCCAGCGGCACAGGCTGGAGACCTGTGAAGGCTCCGAACACACCCACCCATACTTTAAGGGGGACCTCAACCCGTCAGAGACATTGTGGTACCCCTTTTCTCCCCGCAAACCCTTAGACTGGTGTGCAGAACCCTCAGGAGTGAACCAAAGATGGGTTCTCAGCTGGGGCTGTCTCTAGGCTGAGACACTTGGAGACAGGGACAGGAGTGGCAGCCCTGCAGCAGCTCGGGGGATGGAGCTGCCCCTGCAGCGCTGGGGGTTCCAGCGGCACAGGCTGGGGACCTGCCAATGTCCAAAGGCACCCACCCGTACTTTAAGGGGGACCTCAACCCGTCAGAGACGTTGTGGCACCCCTTTTCTCCCCTCAAACCCTTAGATTGTTGTGCAGGACCATCAGGAGTGAACCAAAGATGGGTTAGGAGGTTGGGGTGGTCTCTATTCTGTGACACCTGGGGGTGTTCCTGACAGAGACAGGGACAGGAGTGACAGCCCTGCAGCAGCTCAGGGGATGGAGCTGCCCCTGCAGCACTGAGGTTTCCGGTGGCACAGGCTGGAGACCTGTGAAGGCTCCGAACACACCCACCCATCCTCAACTGCCTGAGCCTTCAGTGACACCCCTGTCCCCACAGAAAACCCAACCCCCACTGGCACAGCCGTGGCTCCTGCCCAGGGCAGACAACGTTGTAAAGCAAGGCATGGAAAAGCGCAGCTCAGCAAATCCCAGGGAAACAGGAGGAGAGGAACAGCAGCTCCTCTGTGAATGTGGTCCCAGGAGCTCCAAACCCAGCAGGAGTTACAGCCAGGAGGATGGACCTGCTGGCCACAAGGTGGGAATGCCACAGGGCTGCTCAGTGAGAACACACGGCTCACTGGGTGAGCAGGGGCACTCAGATATGACCTTCCTGGTCTTACATCCATGTTCACCCTCCCCTCAAACACTCAGGCTCTCTCCTACCTGGTTGGTTTTATTGCTGAATACTCCCAGCAGGGATTGGCACCAGGAGCAGCGGGCAATCCTCCTCTGTCTCCTCAATCTTCTTCTCCTGTCACCTCGTTCTCCTCTGCCTGGTCCTTCTTCTCCTGCCACCTGCAAATCTAAGCTCTCCCTTCACTGCACCGCTGGGTTTTTATCTGCCAAAGCCCTTGGGAATGGCTACCCATTAACAAACGGGGCCGACCCTGGCTGGAGCCTGCCCAAGGAGGCAGGGAAGAGCCCTTTTGCCCTCCAACAGGCTCTGGGGCATGGATGGTCACTTCTCCTCCTGGGCCAGGGCCCTGGAGCCTGCTGTGGGGAGGCAGAAGGGGGTCCCCAGGACAGGGAGGCAGAAGGGGGTCCCCATGACAGGGAGGAACAAGGGGGACCCTAAACCCTGCCTTGGGGAGGATGTAGGACACGTTGTCGGCATTGCTTGCCTATGGAATGTAGGTGCCAGCATTTCCCCAAAAAGCTGCTCTGGGCTGGCCAGGCTGTTCCCAGCAGCCAGAGAGGGCTGTCACCTCCACGGCCACTCTGGAGGCGCTGGGACCTGCAGGCTGTGAGCGAGGGGACACCTTTGTGGCAAGGCATCCCCAACCCTCCCCATCCATCCCGGGGAATCACCGGCAGGTTCCCTGTCCCGGGAGGGTGGTGGCAGCATCACCCGGGCCAGGGCCAGAGCCAGGCTCGGGTTAACGATTGGCCAGGTTTGCGTGAGAAGGCGGCTGGCTCGCTTCCCCCGGCCCCTCCGGGGCAAACAGGCAGCGAGGAGGAGGAGGAGGAGTGGCGGGCAGAGGGGAGGAGGTGAGCCCGGCAGATAGCAGAGGTGAAGGGGCAGCACGGGGCAAGGCTGGGGCAGTTCATCCCTCCAAAACATTGGGTGACACCAGCCAGGGAAGTGCTCGAGCCAACGGGACTGCTTCTCCGGGCAGGGCAAAATTCAGAGGAGTTTGGGAAGTGCAGCTGGGATGAGCCAGAGCTTGGGGTTTTGCCCCGAAGTTTCCTTCAATCTTTGAAAATTCCAAGGGGAATTTGGCCCAGGAAAAAGCTGAGCTAATATTTAATAAAGGCTTTCAACAGCTGGGCTAATCAGGCTCGTTAATAGCAATGACGCCGTTCATTAATGTTTGGCAAGAACACTTAAAAAACTCTGGCTGCTAATATTCCTGCTGATAATTCCCGGGAATGCCGCAGCCCTCCCGGTCCCGGCAAAACCCTTGGGAACGCTTTTGGGAAGGCAGGCTGCAGGAGCAGGGCTTGTCGGGCCGGCTGGATCCCGCCAGCACCTCCTGTCGGAACTCAAAATGTCCCTCAGACATTTTTGGAGGTTCCAGGCCCTGGTCAGAAGCATTTGAGACCCTGGCAGGCAGCTGGAAACAGCTGTGATTTTGGGTTTGAACCATGGAACGATTTACCAACTTTGCAGGAAGAACAAGAAGTCGCAAAATTTAGATATTAGAGTAGAAGTAGTCACAAAGTAAAAATAAGAAATTTTGAGTGCTGTACAGGGAGATTTTAACACCTGTACAGGGGGGTTTTACTTTGTACATGGGGGTCAAAAGTTTTAAAACAGAAGAATATAAGCCAGTCCTGTTCCTCCTCTTTCTTCTTCCTTACCTCCATATTCTTAATAATGTTAGCACTCATAGATTAGTTTAAAGTAAAAAAACCACCATTTAATGTAAGTAATAGGTATGGAGAAAAAACTGTAAATATTTATCACGTAATGTACCATATAAAAGATATGGCCAGGGGTGGGGAGAGAAGAAGCAGTCGGGAGTCAGAGAGGATGTCAGGGTGTGTGTGTGCCTCTGCCTGAGCTGTGAGCAAACCGCAGCAGCCCGAGAAGAAAATCTTTTAGACAACTTACAATAAACTGGGTGACCCCCCTCACCCTCCCAGCAGCATTTCAGACCTTGTGCTGATGCTGAACCCACCCACTCCTCACCAGTCACATCCCAAAACTCTGGAGAAGCTGGGGAGGGTCCCGGAGAGGCTCCCCAGGATTCTCTTCCAGCCCTTCCCAGCCCTCCCCGGCGGCTGCCAAGCCCTGCGAGGGCACGATGCCTCCCGATGAGAGCGCTGCCTTGCGTGCCAGGCATCCCCACACCCCAAAAACACCCCCAAAACACCCCAAAAACACCCTCAGCCCCGGCCGCCGCCCCTCGCTGAGCCCGCTGATCCCCGCAGCTGCCTGGGACAGCGGCGGGGACGCTGCCAGCCCCGTGTCCCTGCCGGGTGTCGCTGTCCCCTCCGTGGGTCACCACCCCGCGGGATCGGGCTGTGCGTGCAGGGACAGGCGGGAGCGGCAGGGTGACGGTGCCCACAGGCACGAGTGGCACGGGAACGTGCCCACGCAGGAGGGACATGGAGCGTGTTCGCACCCCCGAGCCTGTCCCCGCACACGGACTCCGTGGGTGCGGCGTGTCCGTGCGGGGACACACCTGCGCAGGTGTGCGGGGACACGGCGTGGGCGCTCTCCCACGCGCGGGAGGGACGCGGGGACACCGGGAGGGACTCACCGAGCGCTGTGCCCGGTGCTGCAAGAGGCGCCAGAGCCATCCCCGGCCGGGCTTTATGGACAGCCCGGCCAGTGTCCCCAGCCTGGGGCACATTTGTGACATTTGTTTGTGGCACTTGTGGCCAGCAGCCCCGCAGCGCGGGGCACCGCTCGGTGTCGCTAAGAGGGGACATTTCAGGTGGCGCTCCCCTCGTGGCTCCGTGGATCACCGTGTCCCGTCGAGGGGACACAAATGACAGCGGCACTGCCGTCCCCTCGCAGGTGACGCAGCACCCTGTGGCAGAGGGCACTGCTGTTGACACCCACGATTGTCCCCAGTGCTGGGGACCCCCCAAAAGCTGCCCAGCCCGCAGCCAGCCGTGGGGGGAGCTGATCTTGAGCTGCTCCGGCGCCGCCTTGACCCCGGGCCAGGCTCCTGGCCGGGAGGGCACCGCCCTGGTCCTTTAAAAACCATTTCCCCCCCCACCCACCCATAGCGTGACTGCGAGTGACCAGGACGGCCCTCCCGGGTCTGGCCGGAGCCCCTTCGCACGCGATGTCCCTAATGCCACCTCTGGGACCCCCCGGCGGGGCGGCACCCCCTGGCCTGTCTCCCACCTCGTAGCGGCTGGGCTGGGAACAGGCATGAGAGCGGAGGCGATTGATTTTGGGAGCGGGCTGGTCCCCCTTTTCCTCCCTGCAGGGCAGGACCTGGCCTGTCACCCCGCGGGGAGAGGGGCTGGGGGCTGCAAACTCTGCCTGAGCCCCCCTACGGACCCCGAACATCCTCCCCGGCTGCGCCCCATCCCAGCCCCGCTTCGCCCCTCGGGTCGCCCTGTCCCCACGGGACAGAGGTGACAGAGGGGGACCTGGCCTGTCACCCCGCGGGGAGAGGGGCTGGGGGCTGCAAACTCTGTCTGAGCCCCCCTTCGGACCCCGAACATCCTCCCCGGCGTGCCCGCCTCCCTCCGGTGCACCCTGCGCCCCATCCCAGCCCCGCTTCGCCCCTCGGGTCGCCCTGTCCCCACGGGACAGAGGTGACAGAGGTGACAGAGGGCACGGCGGCTTCTCACGCGAACCTGGACAATCTTTAACCGGGCCGGGCCAGCCAGGGCCGTGACCCCCGGGGCTGCCCCGCCGCCCACGTCCCCGCGGGGTCCCTGCGGAGCTTTCCCGCAGCGCGACGTGGGGGGACACGCACGGTGCCGGTGGCCGCCGCTCTGCTCTACCGGGAGCACCGGCGGAGGTGCGCGATGGCCGGAGCCCCGCTGCGGGCGGGCTGCGCTCATCCACACGTGTTCGCGGAGCCCCGAGGGGACCGAATCCCCCAGCGCGCACCCGCACCGCTCGGGGCGGTTTTCCCACGCTCCCGCCGTCCCCGCGGCTCCCGACACCGCGGATGTCCCGGGGCTGCGGGGCGCTCGGGAGGGGTCTGTGGAACCCTCGGGGTTTAGGGGGGAGCGGGGCGGCCCCCGGGGGGGTCCTGGGGAGCAGCGGGGCGCGGGACCGGCGCCTTTAAGATCCTGCCGGTAGCGTGACTGGAGTGACCGGGGCGGTGCGGGTTTGCCCAAACATCCCGCCCTCTTCGCACGCGATGCCCGCCCCGGGCTGGAACCCACGGGCGGCACCGACACCCCCTCCCCTCCCCCACCCCACCCCCGCACCCCACGCCACGACTTATGGGCACCCCAATCCCTTCCCTAACCCTGCCCCGCCCGCCCCGCAGCCTCCCCGCGGGGATGAGTGGGGGTCCCGCACCCACGCGTGGGGGGAGCCCCGGTGAAACGGGGGGTCTGGGGGGGGGTCTGAGGAGTTTTTGGGGAGTTGTGGGTCACGTGACGGGAGGCGGCCTGGCCAATCAGAGCGCGGGGCGATGCATATAAAGCAGGAGCGGCGGGCAGCGGGCACCTGCCGCGGGATCGGGCCCCTCCCGCCGCTCCGCACCGACGAGGTGAGTACCGGGCAGCCCGCACCGGGGATGAGGGGCTCTTACAACACCTCCAAGGCACCCCCGAGTGATGGACAGCCCCGCTGTGGGCTGTCCTGCCTTTCCTACTCCAGCAGCATCCTCCCCTCACCTGCGGGATGGGGGTTTTGGGGGTCCTGGGGGTCTGCCGAGGGCTGGGAAGGGGTCCCGGCTGTGCTGCACCCGCTGCCATGCAAGGTCCCCACAGCCCCCCGGAATCTCCCTGCAGGTGTCCCGTGGGTGGCTGTGGCACCCTGCCAACCCCCAGGGAAGGGGGGATTTGACAGCTGACTGCCTCCCAGCCCTGCTCGGGGTTTTCGGATGGATTTTGTCCCGCTAGGAGCTGGGAGCTGGACTCGGTGATCTTTAGGAGTCCCTTCCAAGTTGAGGGACTCTATGATTCCGTGGTTTCTGACAGAGCCGGGAGCAGGGTGCACTCATCCTGCTGGCAGGGTTATTTTTCATACCACGGATCTTTGGGATGATCCCTAGCACTGCTGCGTTTCATGTGCTGCTGAGCTGTGCCTCGGTGACTCAAACCAGGATCAGCTCTCCTCTAGCCAAGAGCTCTGGAAAAACTTTGAGGAGGAAAGAAAAGTCCGGTGATTAAAAGAACACCTTTGCTTCCTGGCACGTAGACAAAAAAATTGGGGCGCCCATTCCTTCCACTCCTGGCTAGCAAAAACCTGCTTTTTAGTGTGAGGAGTTTCCTAAAGCGCAGCAACTGCGGGTCACAAGTGAAGCCCAGCTCTGGTCCTGCTCCTGTCCTGTGCTGTCGCTGCTCCAGGTGTCACAGAATAGAGGCAGCCCCAGCTCCGAACCCATCTTTGGTTCACTCCTGAGGGTTCTGCACACCAGTCTAAGGATCTGCTGAGGGAAAAGGGGTGCCACAACCTCTCTGACGGGTTGAGGTCCCCCTTAAAGTATGGGTGGGTGCCTTTGGACATTGGCAGGTCTGCAGCCTGTGCCGCTGGAACCCCCAGCGCTGCAGGGGCAGCTCCATCCCCCGAGCTGCTGCAGGGCTGTCACTCCTGTCCCTGTCTCTGTCAGGAACACCCCCAGGTGTCACAGAATAGAGACCACCTCCTAACTCATCTTTGGTTCATTCCTGAGGGTTCTGCACAACAATCTAAGGATCTGCTGAAGGAAAAGGGGTGCCACAACGTCTCTGACGGGTTGAGGTCCCGCTTAAAGTATGGGTGGGTGCCTTTGGACATTGGCAGGTCTCCAGCCTGTGCCGCTGGAAACTTCAGCGCTGCAGGGGCAGCTCCATCCCCCGAGCTGCTGCAGGGCTGTCACTCCTGTCCCTGTCCCTGTCTGGAACACTTCAACGTGTCACAGAATAGAGACAGCCCCAGCTCCTAACCCATCTTTGGTTCACTCCTGAGGGTTCTGCACACCAGTCTAAGGGTCTGCTGTGGGAAAAGGGGTGTCACAACATCTCTGACGGGTTGAGGTGCCCCTTAAAGTACGGGTGGGTGCCTTTGGACATTGGCAGATCTCCAGGCTGTGCCGCTGGACACTTCAGCGCTGCAGGGGCAGCTCCATCCCCCGAGCTGCTGCAGGGCTGTCACTCCTGTCCCTGTCAGGAACACTTCAACGTGTCACAGAATAGAGGCAGCCCCAGCTCCGAACCCATCTTTGGTTCATTCCTGAGGGTTCTGCACACCAGTCTAAGGGTCTGCTGTGGGAAAAGGGGTGCCACAACGTCTCTGACGGGTTGAGGTCCCCCTTAAAGTATGGGTGGGTGTGTTCGGAGCCTTCACAGGTCTCCAGGCTGTGCCGCTGGAACCCCCAGCGCTGCAGGGGCAGCTCCATCCCCCGATGGATGCCGCTCAAGGGCCGCCGCTCCGTGTCCCGGTGGGGAGCAGGGGCAGCGCTCAGCCGCCCGCCGCTCCCGGCTCCGGCCGTCACTGCTCTCCGCTCCTTTAGGGCTGCCCGGTCCCGGCGGCGATGCCGGGCGCTGCCGTGTGGCCGGCGGGGAGCCCCGGCGCGGTGTGGGCCAGCGAGGCGCTGCTGGCGGCCGCCGCCTTCTGCCTGCTGCTGCTGGCGCTGCAGCGGCTGCGGCCGCCCGGGGCCGTGCCCGAGGGGCTGCGGCGGCCGCCGGGCCCGCGGGGCTTCCCCGTGCTGGGGAACGTGCTGGAGCTGCGCCGGGACACGCACCTGGCGCTGACGCGGCTCGGCCGCCGCTACGGGGACGTGATGGAGGTGCGCATCGGCACCCGGCCCGTGCTGGTGCTCAGCGGGCTGGACACCATCAGGCAAGCCCTGGTCAGGCAAGGAGACGACTTCATGGGGCGCCCCGACCTCTACAGCTTCCACTACATCTCCAACGGGCAGAGCCTGGCGTTCAGCCCCGACTCCGGGGAGGTGTGGAAAGCGCGCAGGAAGTTGGCCCAGAGCGCCCTGAAGAGCTTCTCCATCGCCCCCAGCCCCACCTCGTCCTGCAGCTGCCTGCTGGAGGAGCACGTCTCCAAGGAGGCCGAGTACCTGGTCACCAAGTTCCTGCAGCTGATGGAGGAGGAGAAGAGGTTTGACCTTAACCAGTACCTGGTGGTGTCGGTGGCCAACGTCATCTGTGCCATGTGCTTCGGCAAGCGCTACGAGCACGAGGACCAGGAGCTGCTCAGCCTGGTGAACCTGGGCAACGAATTTGGGGAGGTGGCCGGGAGTGGCCACCCCGCCGACTTCATCCCCGTGCTGCGCTACCTCCCCAGCCGCACCATGGAGCTCTTCAAGGACATCAACCGGCGCTTCAACGCCTTCGTGCAGAAAATCGTGCAGGAGCATTACAGCAGCTTTGATAAGGTAAGGGCTTGGCTGCTCTTGGATGTGGTTGGAGATGCCTTCAAGTGTGCCCTGCTGCTGGGTTTTGGCTTCCTTTTTCTTCCTCTGGCGAAGCTGGGATTGAAGGCACTTGAGATGATAGTTCATGCTCAGGCTCAGGTTTTTATTACTTCTTATCATTGTTACGGCCTCACAGCCGTGAGTTCTACAGCCTTTCATTAACAAGGCACAAAATTACCAACTATCTCTTGGTACAAGGTCTTTTAGGGCTAAACTATCCAATTAAGAAATGACTTCTAATTACAAAATTACAAAAACCACCCAATCCTGTGAAGACAAAGGAAGAAGGTAAAGAAGAACAACCAGCCTCCACCCTCAAACCTCCAACTTGCTCTATATATGTTACTATATTCTAAAACCCCAAACTCTAAGTTTTCCACTTTGTGATATTACACACTTCTAATCAACTACACACCCACAAACCCAGTGCCATTAATCAATTTTGGAAGCCTTCCCACAGTCTCAGGCCATATGTGGAGCTCTCCTGGGAGTCAGAGTCTGTCAGCACAGAAAGTCTAAAATTTTCAGCACCCAGAGCTCCAAGCCTGTGCCTTGCCCTCTAAAGGCCTCTGGTCTGCAGTGATTTCTCCCCACCCTGAGCCATTTGAGGCAGATTTCCCCATCCCTGTGTGCCCATGGTGTCCCTCCTGAAGGGTGGCTGTGCTCAGGTGGGGCTGGGCTGTGTCTCCAGGAACTGACAGAACCAGAGGACACAGTCTCGATCTGCACCAAGGGAAATACAGGTTGGCTATTAGGGAAAAGTTATTTACAGAAAGGGTGATAAAGTTCTGGAATGGAGTCCCCATCCCTGCATCCCTGAAAGTTCTGGAATGGCTGCCCGGGGAGGTGGTGGATCCCCATCCCTGGGTGTGTTTAACAAAGCCTGGATGCAGCTCTGGGTGCCAGGGTTCAGCTGAGGTGCTGGGGCTGGGTTGCACTCGATGATCTCCAAGGTCTCCTCCATTCTGGTCACTCTGTGAATTCTTCCTCAGGAGCACATCCGGGACATCACGGACTCGCTGATCGGGCACTGCCAGGAGAAGAACGCTGGGGAGGACACCCATGTCCAGCTCTCCAATGAGAAGATCATCCACATCGTCAACGACCTCTTTGGGGCAGGTGGGAACGTTTCTGAGGGCACCATTCAATCTTTGAGACGAATCCCAAAGCTGGAGGCTGGGTGGGGACATGGAGCTGCTGGGTGGACACCTTGGCCATCTTTGGGTGTGTGGTGCTGCTGCTGGTCACCCTCCTGAGCACTTTTTGGTGGCAGCTGATGGGGGAACAAACATGCAGAGGGGTGGAATCTGAAACACCCACTCACCTGTCCTCTTGTGGTCACTAAATGCTTCCTCCACACCCATCCAGGCTTTGACACTGTGGCAACCGCCCTGTCCTGGAGCCTCATGTACGCTGCCTTGTACCCCGACGTCCAGAAGAAGATCCACGAAGAGCTGGGTGAGTCCGTGAACCACATGGGGGACCAAAATCTTTGTGCTCAGCCCTGCTCCTGACCCTCTTCCTGATCCACCTCCCCCAGACCGGACCATCGGGCGGGAGAGGCGGCCGCGGCTGTCGGACCGGGGCACGCTGCCCTACACGGAAGCCTTTATCCTGGAGATGTTCCGGCATTCCTCCTTCCTGCCCTTCACCATCCCACACAGGTACGGGCTGGAGCGGCCGACGCCTGATTCGGGTTTTTGGAAGGGAGTTGATCCCTGTAAGGAGGAAATATTCCAGCTTGTTGCCCTTCTGGGGTTGAATCTTTTGTTTTGAGGGTGGTTTCACCCCACAAATCTTTGCTGGCAGAACACCCCTGGGTTTATATTTTTTCTTGCCTTGGGAGGAGCCACATCACAACTCATCTGGAGTGAATTGAAACTGGATTTTTTCTGCTGGAGCAAAGTGAAACCAAGACCATTAAACCTCCCAAATACCATCTGGGGTATTTCCTAGCCAGTCCTAAGGGCACAAACTGGGCTTTGAGGATGAAACCCCTGCAGGACTCGCCTGGCTTTGACTTGTCAGGAGCTGTGGGTCTCCTCTAACTTCTCTTTCCACCCGTGTTCCCCTCAGCACAACAAAAGCCACGGTGCTGAACAGCTTCTACATCCCCAAGGACACCTGCGTGTTCATCAACCAGTGGCAAGTGAACCACGACGAGTGAGTATCCCAAACCCTCCCTGCCCATCCAGGCTGCCCTGGCTGCTCTTGGTGTCCAGATCACACCAACCCTCGTGCCAAAAAATGACTGGATTGTGTACAAAAGGGCAGGTTGGACCAAAAATGGTGTGGGTTTGATGCTGAGCCCAGCCTTGGCTCTGCTGGGCATGGAGCTGCTCCAGCTTGGCTTGGCCCCCGGTTCAGCAGCTCCCCAGCACTGGGGATTACCTGGTTTATGTGGAGGCTCAGGCTGCTGGATAGTTGGGAATCAGAAAATCCCGCTGCCAAGCAGATCCTGTGACCCGAGCTGATGGCTCTGGATGTGCTCAATGGGAATTTTTCACTCCCCTTTTTAAGGGAGAAACACGTGGCGACGTGACCCCGTTAAACTCGATGGGCCCGTGCTGTGGTTGCTGATGGGGGAATCATAACCACAGCTTTGGGAATGATGGGGGGCTGGAAAGCAGAGCCCCATCCTGCCCCTCCACTGCTTCCCTGCAGAGACATCCCAGCAGGGAGGCGGCTAAGGCTTGCTCCAGGAGCGGGTTCCTAGGTGGGGGTTTTGGATCAAAGCTCAAGATGTTTGTATCCAAACAGCCCAAGAGGCCAGAAACGTTCGGATATCCCTCCTGCCCCTGCATGAGCGTGGGATGGGAATGCTGTCCTTGGGACAGAGAGGATTCCACATATCCCAGCAAAAATTCCCAGCTGAGAGTCTGTTAAATCCCACCTGGGAAGTTCTGCTGAGAGAGTAGACAAAGGGAAAACTCCATTGTCCCCATTTTTCCTGTTTGAAGGGCTGCTGGCTGATCCCAGTGCTGAAGCTGCAGGTTCTCTGGCTGCTGGGATTAAACAGATGGAATTAAATCCATCTCCAGTGTCTGCCTGGGCAAACAGCCCCAGCCTGGAACAGAGGTTTCAACAGGCTGAGCTGATGGGGTCTGACATGGTCACGGTGTTGTAGATCGGGGCCAGAGCTTGCCAAGGGCGGTTTTGGATGGTGGAGTCAGCAAAGCTCCTCTCTGCAAGGAGGGCTTTTGGTCACTGACCCCATTGCAGGGGTCAAAACTTGGGGCTCCAAGGGCTGGAACCCTCTGAGACACCTCAGAGCCCCTGCCAGGCCCTGGAGGGGCTCCAGGAGAGCTGGAGAGGAACTGGGGACAAGGGATGGAAGGACAGGACACAGGGAATGGCTTCCACTGCCAGAGGGCAGGAAAGGATGGGACATTAGGAAAGAATTTCTGGCTGTGAGGGTGGCCCTGGCACAGGTGCCCAGAGCAGCTGGGGCTGTCCCAGGATCCTTGGCAAGACTGGACAGAGCTTGGAGCACCCTGGGACGGTGGAAGGTGTCCCTGCCACAGCAGGGGTGGCACTGACCGAGCTGTTACATCCCCAAACCACCCCTTCAGGAGTGTCCCCTCTGTGTCGCAGGACCCTTTGGAAGGAGCCCTCAGCCTTCAGGCCCGAGCGGTTCCTGAGCGCGGCGGGGACGGAGCTGAGCCGGCCGGAGAGCGAGAAGGTGCTGGCCTTCGGGCTGGGCAAGCGGCGCTGCATCGGGGAGACCATCGGCCGCTGGGAGATCTTCCTCTTCCTCACCACGCTGCTGCAGCAGCTGCACTTCAGCCTGAGGCCTGGGGAGCACGTGGACATCACCCCCCAGTATGGACTGACCATGAAGTACAAGAAGTGCGAGGCCTTCCAGATCCGGCCGCGTTTTCCCGGCGGGAGCTCTCTGTGAGCTGCTCGGGGCGGTGGATGCTCTGCCCCGCGCTGGGCTGCTCCTCTGGAGGATGGTTCCTCCCCTGGTGGTGGCAGCTGGGCTTTGTGGGGTTCTTGTGGGGCTCCATCAGCTCTTCCCACGTGGATGCTCCCCAGAGGTCCCTTGGAGAGGTCCAGCCTGTGGTGGGATGTTCTCCACCCACCACAAACAGCTCCCTCCATCCAAATAGAAATAAACCTGCAGGTTCCTCTCGGAGCATCCTGCCCAGCCTTATCCCACGGGGTGAACTCCTCTTTTCCAGCTCCTTGTGCCGCTGGGATTGGGTTCTTCAGAAAGGTTGTGGAGCATTCAGCAGGACTTGCCTCGAGAGGACCCACCCTGGGTGCACCCACACAGCTGAATTCCCTGAATGTGAACTCATGGAGGGAATTCCTGAGTGTTCCCACTGATTGAAAAAACAAAAATCCACCAGCAGAGCCACTCACAAATTGGGATTTTAAATCAATCCTAACATGGAGCCTCCTGGAAAATCTCAAAGGACTGGGAAGGGGACAAAAAGGACACTCCTGGCTTTCAGACTAACTCTGCATTTGCTGCCTTTTTTAATATCAGGGTTTTTTTCTTTATCAAGCACTAGATTTCTGTATCCAGGCTAAGGAGCAAGGCTTTCGGGAGGGCAGGAGGTGCCTTTTGCCATGCTCAGCTTTAGCCAGTGGGAAGGTGAAGCCTCATGGCAAATGGAGCAGCAATTCCTGCCTGTTTGTGCCTGCTTGGAATGCAGCTGGGATGGAAACCACACCACGTTTCTAACCCAATAAATACTTACATGAACATCTCTTGAGTTGTTTTCTGATCTCGTTCTGCTGGGAAATTATTATTTTTTTGGGGGGAAAGCACCCTATGCTGCTCTATCATCCTTCAAAATCTGAGTTGGTGTATAGTAAACACAGGCGAACCCAATGGGAAGAAATGACGATGTCTGACTCAGTTCATGAGGCTGAATTATTTCTTTATTATAACTATGCTAAAATACATTAATATATTATATAAAAGGAGGATACTAAAACTATATACTACTTTCTCTAACTCCAACACAACTTGTGACCCTCTCTCTCAAGTCCAGCCCCAGGTGGGTTGGATTGGCCATCAGGCTCAAACAATCCTCACCAGAATCCAACCCAGCACTCACCCCAGGGAAACAATTCTCCAAACACATTCCACATGGGAAAAACAGGAGCAGAAATAGAAATTGTTTTCTCTTTCTTCTCTCTGTGCACCTCTATGAAAAATCCTGAGAGGGAGAGAAATGTGCTGCCACATTGGTGTGGGCTGTGCCTCCAGGGCACTGGGGAATATTTTCATCCCAAAGGGAGCTGATTCTGGTTTTTCTCCCACAAAAAGGCAGAAAGGTGATGCCAAGCTCTGGATCAATTCAGGGCTTCACTAAAAATTGGGAATAGCTTTCTGTCCCTGAAAACCTGGAATCAATAGGTCAGAGCCAGCCACGGGGAATGTTCCATCCCAATCGCAGAGCATCCTTAAATCCCAAGTTTTCCAGGATTTCCCTTAAAACAACAAACACAAAAGGCAATAAATGTGAATTTCCCATGGAAATGAGAAGGGACTCTCTGGAAAGTTGGGGTCTGTTCATCCCGAAGGGGGTCCCTGCAGGAATCAGCCCCACCACAACTCGGAGCTGCTGTGAATTTGGGTGTGGAAAGGAGCCGTGGAACAGAGCAGCCTTGGGAGGGAGGGAGGGGATGGAAGGGGTGAAAAGGGGACAGAGGTGATGGAGGTACGAGCGAGATGGGATGGATGGAGATGATGGAGGGATGGAGTGATGGAAACATTGAGGGGATGGAGATGATGGAGGGATGGTGTGATGGAAATATGGAGGGGATGGAGATGATGGAAGGTATGGAGAAAATGAAGATGATGGAGGGATGGTGTGATGGAGATGATGGAAGGGCTGGAAATGATGGAAGGGGTGGAGATGACAGAATGGATGATGTGTGGACGTATGCAGATGATGCAAGGTAGGGGGATGATGATGATAGAGGGGATGGTGTGATGGAGATGATGGCGGGATGGAGATGATGAAGATGATGGAGGGGATGGAGATGATGGGGGAATGGTGCGATGGAGATGTTGGAAGGGCCAGAAATGGAGGGATGGAGATGGTGGAAGGCGTGGTGTGATGGAGGGATGATGGAAGGGATGGAGATGATGGAGGGATGGTGTGATGGAAATATGGAAGGGATGGAGATGACAGAAAGTATGGAGATGATGGAGGGATGGTGTGATGGAGGGATGCTGGAAGAGATGGAGATGATGAAGATGGTGGAGGGGATGGTGTGATGAAGACCAAGGTCTGACCAAGGTCTGTGACACACACAGGTGTCAAGCAGGTGTCACAAACAAGTGTCACACACAGTGTCACACACACAGTGTCACACACAGTGTCACACACACAGGTGTCACACACACAGGTGTCACACACACAGTGTCACACACAGGTGTCACACACAGTGTCACACACAGTGTCACACACACAGTGTCACACACAGTGTCACACACACAGGTGTCACACACAGGTGTCACACACAGGTGTCACACACACAGTGTCACACACAGGTGTCACACACAGTGTCACACACAGGTGTCACACACACACAGTGTCACACAGGTGTCACACACAGTGTCACACACAGTGTCACACACACAGTGTCACACACACAGTATCACACACAGTGTCACACACAGTGTCACACACAGGTGTCACACACAGGTGTCACACACAGTGTCACACACAGGTGTCACACACAGGTGTCACACACAGTGTCACACACAGGTGTCACACACAGGTGTCACACACAGGTGTCACACACAGTGTCACACACACAGGTGTCACACACACAGTGTCACACAGGTATCACACACAGGTATCACACACAGTGTCACACACACAGTGTCACACACACAGTGTCACACAGGTGTCACACACAGGTGTCACACAGGTGTCACACACACAGGTGTCACACACAGGTGTCACACAGGTGTCACACAGTGTCACACACAGTTGTCACACAGGTGTCACACATTGTCCCGTTTTCGCGGTCTCTCACTGCGCATGCGCACAGCACGCCGCGCGGTGTGGGCGTGGCCGGAAGTGACGTCAGGCGGAGCGGCCTGAGGCGGCGCGGCCGCGGGGAGCGGGAGCGGCGGTGCTGAGGGGGATCCTGAGGGTGAGTTTGATCCCCCGCGGCGGGATCGGTCCTTACCGGGGCTGCCCGGCCCCACGGTGCCTCCCCGGAGGCCACGGCTCTCTCCGCATCCCCTGCCCGGCCTGCGCGGGCGGTGGGCCCGGGGCAGGCCCGGAGCGGGAGCTGCGTTCGGCTGTGGTCACGCAGGGGTTAATCATGGCTGCAGTACCGCGCTCAGCTTTGGGCTGCTGTGGGTGTTTTTGGGGGGACGTGGTTTGCTCGGGGGGGCTGTGTGTGCCAATGGAGGTGCCCTGTGTTTTGGGGTGTGCTGTGGGTACGTGGCGGGCCCTGTGTTTATTCTGTTGGGGGTCTATGTTTATCCATGGGGCGGGTCCCTGTGTTTATTTATGGGGGTTTGCTGTGTTTGTTTTGTGGTGTTCCCTGTGTTTATTTGTTGGGGGTTTATTGTCTTTATTTTTGGGGGTTCTCTTTTTAGCTGTGTGGGGGTTCCCTATGTTTATTCATGGGGAGGGGTCTGTGTTTATTTTTGGGGGTTTCCCTGTAATTATCTATGGATAGTGTCTTTGTCTTTTTTTTGGAGAGTTCCCTGTGTTTATTTTGGGGGGTCCCCTTTGTTTATTTTGTGGGTTCCCTGTGTTTAAGGGGGTTCCCTGTGTTTAGCAATGGGAGGGATCTGTGTATATTTTTGGGGTTTCCCTGTGTTTATCCATGGGGGGAATTCCTTTGTTTATCCCTGGAGGGGTTCCCTGTGTTTATTTTTGGGGGTTCCTTGTGTTTATGCACGGAGGGGTTCCCTGTGTTTATCCCTGAGAGGGGTCTGTGTTTATTTTTGGGGGTTCCCTGTGTTTATTTTTGGGGGTTCCTTGTGTTTATGCATGGAGGGGTTTATCCCTGAGAGGGGTCTGTTTATTTTTGGGGGTTTCCTGTGTTTATTTTTTGGGGGGGTCCCTGTTTTTAGTTTTGGGGGTTTCCTATGTTTATCCATGGAGGGATCCCTGTGTTTATTTTTGGGGTTCCCTGTGATTATCCATGGAAAGAGTTTGTATTTATTTTTGGGGGGTCCCTGTGTTTATCCACAGAGGGGATTCCCTGTGTTTATGCATGGTGGGGGTCCCTGTGTTTATTTATGGGGCTCTCTGTGTTTATTTATGGGGGTTCCCTGTGTTTTCACTTTGGGGGTTCCCCTTTTTACCTATGGGGGGGTTGAATTTACCTGTGGTAGCTCCACATGTTTTTAAATATTTACAGTATTTGAGATCCCTGTGTTTACCTATGGGGTTCCCTATATTTTCCTACAGGGACACAGCCACCCCTCTATTCCAACTCCAGGATAGTTTAACTTATATTTGCACTCAAACATAGATTTATTTTGGGGTTTTTTTGTGCTAAAAGGAGACTCTTGTTTTTCAAAAGGACCTGTGTAAGGTGCTGCTGTGTGCTGAGCTCCTTCCTGTATTTCCTAAGGGAGATGAGAAGAAAGCAGGAAATGGAAGGAAGCTTTGGTTTCCCTGTGATCCCCAGGGCTGTGTTATCTGTGTTTTGGGAGTGTTTTTATCAGCCACCTCCTCGGAATGCAGACATTGTCACCGTGGTTAACATAAACACACAGCCACAGGAAGGACAGGAGCTGCTCCTGAGGAATTGATGGCTTTGTCACCAAATTTCACATTTTCTTCCCTTTGAAGCATCCCCTCTTTTCAGCCTCTGAAAGTTGGGCGAAGTGAGATTTTTTTTTCCCCCTAATCCAAGTTGGTTTTTTTTTCCTTGCTTCTTTTCCATGAGGCTCAGCTTGCAGAGAATCCAGCTGCCTCTTCCAGAAATGTGATTTATACATGGAAGTCGCTCTCCCTGGGCTGTCTGCCATGTTTCTTTGTGCTGCTCACAGTAAATATCAAACATTCTCCCTCTTTGATTGCAGCATGAAAGGCAAATCTCCACATTTAGGAGCTTGTCATGTCTCCTGTTCTCCGTGATGCTCGTGAGCCTGTCACTGGGAAATCTGGGATCAAAGGAACTTTTTAGCTGCTTCCAGCACTGTTGGAAACATCTGTCTAAACAAATTGGAGCTTTTCTCCCCTGGTTTTGACAGAACTCCAGTGCTGGGAAGGAGAAAAACTATTTTTTAAATTAATTTATCTAATCATGGCACTGATGCTGCTTTTGCTGCTTTTGTCTTGCATTCCAGTTTTTGGGGATTTTTTCCACCCTTTTGTGTTTCTCTATGGGTTGGGGTTCCCCTCCTGCCCTGTGTCCCTGTTCCCCTAAAGATTTTGGTTTTCATTTGCACGTGCAGAGATCAATCCAGAATATTCACAGGAGTTGTTCTGCCCCAGTGTCCCTCTGCCAAAACTTCAGTGAGGGAAGTGAGGAGAAATTCCCAGTGGGAAATCACAGGGAGTGATGCCTTTTTCCCAACCTGGAAATGAAACTTGAGATAATTTTAGTAAGGAGGTGATGTAAGAGCAGATTTTTATTTGAAACCCTTTCAGGGGCTTTTGGGAACATCTTCTTACATCACCTCTTAATAAAATGATCTTGAGTTTCATTTCCAGGTGGGAAGGAGAATATCCACAGGCAGGACGAAACAATATCCACAAGAGAATATCCACAGGCAGGACAAAAGACTAAATCTTTTTTTTTTTATTTTGAGTTCAGCCAGTCAAACAAAGATCTGCAGATCTTTATTTGAAGGCCTTCAGGGGCTATTGTGGACATCTTTATTATATCACCTCTTAATAAATGATCTTGAGTTTCATTTCCAGCTTGGGAAAAAGGCAACAGGAAAATATCCACAGGCAGGACGAAACACTAAATTTTTTTTTTTTTTTTTTTTTTTTTTTTTGATTTTGAATTCAGCCAGTCAGACAGAGCTCTGCAGATCTTTATTTGAAGCCCTTCAGGGACATTTTTGAACATCTTATATCATCTTGCTAAAATGATCTTGAGTTTCATTTCCATCTTGGGAAAAAGGCAACAGGAAAATATCCACAGGCAGGGTGAGATATTGAATATTCCTTTGGGATTTTGAATTCAACCAGTCAAACAAAGATCTGTAGATCTTTATTTGAAGGCCTTCAGGGGCTATTGTGGACATCTTTATTATATCACCTCTTAATAAATGATCTTGAGTTTCATTTCCAGCTTGGGGGAAAAGGCAACAGGAAAATATCCACAGGCAGGACAAAACGCTAAATATTTTTATTTGTTTTGAATTCAGCCAAACGGAGATCTGCAGATCTTTATTTGAAGCCCTTCAGGAGCTTTTGTGAACATCTTATATCACCTTCTTGCTAAAATTATCTTGAGTTTCATTTCCATCTTGGGGAAAAGGCAACAGGAGAATATCCACAGGCAGGATGAAACACTGAATATTCCTTTTGGATTTTGAATTCAGCCAAACAGAGATCTGCAGATCTTTATTTGAAGGCCTTCAGGGGTTTTTGTGGACATCTTTCTTATATCACCTCCTTACTAAAATTACCTCTAGTTTCATTTCCAGCTTGGGAAAAAGTAGTAAGAAAATATCCACAAGTAGGATGAGACATTGAATATTCCTTTTGGATTTTGAATTCAGCCTTGAATTTCATCCAGTCAAACAAAGATCTGCTGTACAGTGGGGAAGGCAAAGCCCCAAAATATATATTTGTCACTGTCGAGGCAGGATGGGAATGAAGAGACTCTGATCAGAAGGCTGCTGAGAGTAAAACTCCAATTTATTCAAAATACACTGCTCTTTATACAGAGCTTTGCAAAGGCCAAATCCATTGGTTCTGAAGTGAAAACAAGCCACACCATTGGTGCAGAGTGCCTGATGCACAGTGATAGAACTCAACTATAAACAATGTGAGAACAAGAGAGATAAAGAATTATTTACTTTCTTCTCCAGCTCTTTCCCAGGCCTCTGCCTGGCCAGAAACTCTCAGTTTCTTTTCTTTGACTGAATCTGAGTCCCACATATATTTATAATTTATTGTAAATGATGTTTATTATCCATGGATTTCACTCTCCTGGGATGGCTGGGATGTCCTGTCCTCCCCAGCACACGGAGAGGAGGCAGCAGAGCCTGGGAGGGGCTGTGGCTGCTGACTGAGCTGTGCTTTGTACATCTCGTTGCAGCAGCTCTGTGCCAGAGCCATGGCCACGGACTGGCTGGGCAGCATCGTGTCCATTAACTGTGGAGAGAGCCTGGGGGTGTACCAGGGCAGAGTGTCTGCTGTGGATCAGGTCAGCCAGACCATCTCCCTCACACGGCCCTTCCACAACGGCGTCAAGTGCCTCGTGCCAGAAGTCACCTTCAGGTTAGTGCCTGCCTCGCCCCTCTGCCTCTGCCTGCTGAGAAAAGTCTGCTGAGGAGGGCAGGAGCCTCCCCTGCAATGGAAAATGTCAACCCTCTCCCTCTGAATTGTTATTTTGGGATTAAAGGGCACTCAGGCAAAGATATGGGAGCAGGAATTACAGTTTTTTTATTAGAAAAAATAAAAATGCAGTAATATAAAACAAGACTGACAGAGTCAGAAATGCCCTGGCCCCTGTGGGTCAGGGAGGTGGCAGCAGTCCCATCCCAGGGGGGCTCAGCCCTCCTGCAGTGCCAGCTGTGCTTCTGCTGGAGCAGGATCCTGCACAAGGGGGGAGTTTTCCTCTGGAGCTCCAGGGCTGGGGGAGATGGGCCTGGGCTCCTCTGGGAATGCAATGGGGAAGAAAGCTGCTCCTCTGGGAATGCAGTGGGGAGAAAGCTGCTCCTCTGGGAATGCAGTGGGAAGAAAGCTGCTCCTCTGGGAATGCAGTGGGGAGAAAGCTGCTCCTCTGGGAATGCAGTGGGAAGAAAGCTGCTCCTCTGGGAATGCAGTGGGGAGAAAGCTGCTCCTCTGGGAATGCAGTGGGCAAAGGCTGCTGTGGTGTCCCAAAATCTCAGATTATATCCAGGTAGGAATGCTGGGCTCCTCCCCTGAGCATCTCCCAGTGGGATGATGGAATTTTCTCAGCCATTCAGAGACACTTAGTGGCCATGGACAGTACAGAACAGCTCCCTGCTCCACAGACAGGGATAGAATACCAACCTAAGACAGCCTGCATGTTGATTATACTTTATTTTTTGTTTAGAGATAAGATAACTGAGAGATATTTAAATTTTTTATTTATTTTTAGCTTTCTGAGAAGGGTGAGATAGTATCAATGTTATAATTTCTCCTATTACAATTAAAAGTTAAACTATTTCTTAATTGCTGCCATAGTTTTGCATGAGAGACATTTAGGGAAGTGATGCAAAGCATTCACCAGCACAAAAAAGGAACCCTTTTCTTTACACCCTTGAAAGGTTTGGAGCCTGCTTTACCTTTCTCCTAATCCCACATCACAGCAGGACGTGAGCCCAGCACTGAACCCTTCACTGAACCCTTCAGTGCCTTAGCTGGGAAATCCCAAAATCAGTGAAATCTCAAATTGCTGAAGAAAACCACTCCTCTGTAAAGCACTGGAAGTGGTTTTGGTTTATTAGCTTTTTGTTGTACCATGTTGTAGATGTTTTAAAGCTAATAATTTAAAATTACTCTTTATAAGTCTTATTATATTTTTTATATTTCTATTTTTCTAAAATATGTAATTTATAAAACTAATAATTTAAAATTACTCTTTATAAGTCTTACTATATTTTTTATATTTTTCTGAAATATTCAATTTTATTTATAAAACTGATAATTTAAAATTACTCTTTATAAGTCCTACTACAATATATTTTTATAATCCTGTTTTTCTACAATATTTAATTTTGTTTATAAAACCGTCTTTTAAAACTTTTTAAACTCAATTTCTCTCTTAACAGTATCTGTCTTATTATATAGTCTTTCTAAATCAACATTTCCTATTGTAAAATTGTTATAAAAACATTCTGTATAAGCCTTCTGTCGAACCTAAAAACTCTCTACAAATCCATTTGTAGAGACTTATATATAAATACATACTATATAAAATTGGTATGTAAATGCATCCTATATAAACTTGGTATAGAAATACTATATAAACCTTCTATCCAACCTTAAAAATTTTCTACGAATCCATTTGTAGAGATTTATATACAAATACATACTATATAAAATTTATATACAAATACATACTATATTGATATATAAATACATACTATATAAAATTGGTATAGAAATATATACTGTATAAAATTGATATATCAATACATACTATTCAAAATTGATATAGAAATACATACTATACAAAGTTGGTATATAAATACATACTATGTAAAATTGATATATAAATACATATTATATAAAATTGGTATAGAAATACATACTATATAAACCTTCTATCCAACCTCAAAACCTCTCTATAAATCCATTTCTAGATGTATATATAAATACATACTGTATAAGCCTTCTGTCCAACCTCAAAAACTTTCCAGAAATCCATTTGTAGACTTATATATAAATACATACTATATAAAATTGATATATACATACTGTATACACCTTCTATACAACCTTAAATACTCTCTACAAATCCATTTGTAGATGTATATATATACTTACTATATAAAATTGGTATTTAAATACATACTATATAAAATTGGTATATAAATACATACTATATAAAATTGGTATATAAATATATATGCTATATAAGATTGGTATATAAATACATATTATATTGACATATAAATACATACTATATAAACTTGGTATAGAAATACATAGTGTATAAACCTATCCAACCTCAAATACTTTCTACAAATACATTTGTAGAGATTTATGTATAAATACATACTATATAAACTTGGTATAGAAATACATAGTGTATAAACTTTCTGTCCAACCTTAAAACTTTCTACAAATCCATTTGTAGACTTATATATAAATACATCCTATATAAAATTGGTATAGAAATACATACTATACAAAATTGATATATAAATATATACTATATAAAATTGATATCTAAATACATATGATACAAACCATCTGTCCAACCTTAAAAACTCTCTACAAATCCATTTGTAGAGAGTTATATATAAATACATCCTATATAAAATTGGTATAGAAATCCATCCTAGCTCCTGCCCCACTCCTGCACCTGGCCTAGCGGCTGATTTGGGGGTCACACCATGGCTGTACACAGAGAGATTTTTACATTTTATTGAGAATTATTTTCATCATTTTTATTTATAAAAATGAATGAATAATGATATTATTTGTGTAGAATTTTATGTATACTTTTTATCTATATATTATATAAAATATAATTAAAAATATTAAGATATGTAATATATTAATCTATATGTGTAAATATATAATGTATATAAAGATAGTTTTTTATATAATATATAGAATATATATTGTATCTATAATATATTTTTAATATGTTTTTAAATATCTATAATATATAAAATATATCTATTATATATTAAAATATATATTATATAATAGATATTGTATATATTATATTACATATTATATATTAATTTCTAATTTTTACTTATATATTTTACATATACAAAATAGAATTTAAAAATAATATATGTAATTGTATTGTATATAAATATATAATATATACTATATAAGTTTAATTTCTAATTTTTACTTACATATTTTACGTATAGAAAATAGAATTTTAAAGTAATAATAATGTAACATATTAATGTATAATATATAAACATGAATAATATATAAATGTATAATATATTAATATAATTTTTAATTTCTAATTTTATTTATATATTTTACCTATAGAAAATATCTTTAAATAATTACTATAATTAATATATAAATCTAGAGTATGTACTAATATATAAGAAGTATAAATATATACTATCTATTTTTAATATAAAAATATATAACACATGTATGTTGCTTTTATTTAGAAGTTTTATTGATATATTTTTATATTTTCAGAGTTTTTATTTCTATCCTGTTCAGTTGTAGCAGAGGGAGCTGAGGTGCTTTTGAAGCTTTGCCCTCAGCAGTTCTTTCCCACCAGTTCCTGGTAATGCTGTGCTTAAAAAATGTAAATAGGAGTCACTCCTCACTGCACATTTTCTGTTCCCTGACATGTTGTAGTGAAGGCTCTGAGTGACTCATTTTTAATAACATTGACTCCACCATGTCAAGACTCTTTATATTTTTTTCCCCTTGGATTTTGAGGAGAGACACTGGGGGAGGAGAGCAGGGGATGTGTGGAAGTCTCTCTGCTTTCCCATCCCACGTGGACAAACGCTGAGTTAAAGCTGGAAGTGCCCAATTCCTGACTTAGGTCCTGCACTCAGTGCAAATGGAGAGCTTTATAATCACTCCTTTGTTGTCTTTTGGCTTGTGCCCAGTGCTAGATTAGGTTTTTTTAGCCATTTTTTCTTTGGAAATGGGAAGTATCCTCCTTGTCTGAGCAGGAACTGCACTGATCCGAGGGTGGCTTTCTGCAGAAATGGATTAAAAGTAAAAGTAGCCTCCAGGCTGAGAGCAATTAATTAGCTAGGAACTGTTAAATTAATGCAAATTTCTTCAAAGGTCTGGGCCAGCTGCTTCCATTTTTTGCTTGACTGATTCCTCTTTAACTGCAGAACCTTTCAAACAAAATCCAGGTGCAATGCAGGCATCCTGAAGTGGCTGTTTTGTAGATTTGACATTTAATGTAAACATTTTGATGTCTGTGTATGTCTGAGCATTAAAATCCGTTTATTCCCTTGTTTTAATTGATGATGGCATCAGGATGTTTTTCCTCAGGAGGTTTTTTCTCAATTCCTGATTTTCTGGTGCTGTTTTCAGGGCAGGTGACATCACTGAGCTGAAGATCCTGGAGATCCCGGGGCCGGGGGACAGCAGGCAATGCGGGGACTCGCAGCAGATGGACACGGCCGTGCCAGGGGTGGGCTGCCAGGTGGGACCCAGCCAGAACGGCACTGGCAAGCTGCTGAAGAAGCCCATGTCCAGCAGTGCCCCCCAGAACATCCCCAGGAGGACAGACATGAAGAGCCAGGACATTGTCATCTCCCCACAGCAGCAGTGCTCCAAGAGCTACATGGACCGACACATGGAATCGCTGAGCCAGTCCAAAGGCTTCCGTCGGAGGCACAATTCCTGTGAGTGTGGGGCTGGCCTGGAGCCTTCCTGCTCCTCCAGCATCTTCCCTTTTCCACCAAACTTTGCTGGCAACTTCCCCTGGCCCACCTGGGGGTTGTTTTGAAATAGAGTATATTTCTGAGCCCACCTGAAAGGTGGGTTGTAGTCAGGTGGGGGTCGGTCTCTTGTTCCTAACAGAACTGGAGGCACAGTCTTAAATTTGGATGTTTGGAAAAAGTTTTTTACTGAAAGAGGGGTAAAGTACTGGATTTGTCTGCCTGGGGAGGTGGTGGAGTCACCATCCCTGGATGTGTTTAAAACAAGACTGGATGTGGCACTCAGTGCTGTGGTCTAGTTGTGGTGGTGATAGGTCATGGCTTGGACTCGATGATCATGAAGGTCTCTTCCATCTTAGTGATTCTGTGTCTGTAGAAAATGTCTACTGCTGTAGGAATCTGTGCTATTGATGATCCCGAGATTGTAGAAAGTCTCTGTCTTTCTGCCCCGCTGCCAAAGCAGAAGCCATAATTGGTCTGTGCTGGTTTCAAGGCTGTTTATTCTGTTTATCTCTAACATGTTCTGCTGCCCTGCCGCAGCTCTGTCCTGCAGGGCAGCGTGTGGGGCTCTGCCCTCAGTGGGATGGTACAAACATTAAATACCACAAACTACCTGTGCTGGATTTACAATAACGTGCCAATATCTGTCACCTACGTTGGACAGTGTGTCCCCAGCCTGAACCAACAGAAAAATGCCAACACCACAGTGAAACATGGAGGGCATGAAGAAGGAGAAAAAGGACAAGGCACACCCAATTTCCTCCATCTTGTCCCCTTTGAACCCCTAATCTAGAATCCTAAAATTTTACTTTTGCACCCGTGCCAGACTTAATTATTACTCATATCAAACACTCAGAGCTTGTAATTCATCCTGTAAGATTGCAAACTCTTTTCCATGGACAGAGATCACAGACAGTGTCTGTGGGGGCTCTGTCCAGGGGGGTTCCTGACCCCTGCCAGGGTCCCAGGGCAGCCAGGGCAGCCAGAGGGAAGCCCTGGATTCCCACATAATGCCAGTTCCAAAGATTTCCTCATTTTGCTATCTTTCCTGTTTGAGGATTGCCCAGCTTCCAGCCTTTTTTTCTAAAAGGAACTGCAAACAAACTGCAATATGATCCTCGGGTGGGAGGAGAACACAGTGGGTTGTAGCAGCTCAGTGTTGTGTTTGCAAAGATCCTCCAGGAAAAGTGAAAGAAACATGCAGTGAGACTTTCCCCCACTGCTTTGTCTTTCATGATTTTAAGACTTCCTGAGGCAGCAGTGAGAGTTCAGGATTAATGGCTTTTTTCCCTGCTTTATTCAACCTCTTGCTTTTTAAATCTCCCCAGGCTTTTCTATTTAAGGCTTCTATACCCATAACCTATTACAACATCACCCTGTACATAATTACAAATGAGGTTTTGGCTGTGTTGTTAAAAATACAAATTAATGAGGGCGATGTAAGATACACTCAGAGCATCCCAAAGTCACACATCTCTTATTTTTATTTCTCTTGATAAAATCTTCGAAATTGGGCCACAACTGGCTTTGTTCACTTTTTTCCTCAAAGCCTCCTGAGCTATCTTCCTTTCCAGACCCTCATAATTCCTGAAATTTTAGTGTACATCCAGCATATTTCCATGACTTAATTGTTGAAGCCTTGATATGCATCCAGAGTAATTCCATGATTTCATTTTTCCCCCCCTTTGCAAAAGAAACAAACCAAGATGGGCCAGGCCAGTGAAACAGGTGTAAGGCTGTGGTTTTGGAGAGAAATTCCTAAACCTCTGGAAATCTTTCTCCCCCACCACCAACTGGGATATTTTTAACCCTTCCAGGATGTCTGTTAGATTTGGGCTGAGCAGAGTTAGGAGTTGTCAACTTCACCCCACAAACAACTCATGTTAGATTTTTTACATGAGCACAGCAGGTCACTTTTACAGGCTTTGAGGCAGGTTGAGCAAGGTCCTAGTGTAGATTGTTAGCTTGGGTTCATTTTGGAATACAGAAGGGATGTCTTACCCTGTAAAATGTGTGTATTTGGAGAGCTGGGTGAGTGATGTGTGAGTTTTGGGAGGGGGATGGAATTGGGCTTGGCTTTGTGCAGGGAAGAATGGGCTGAGATGTCATCCAGAGCTTGTGTCCTACAGCTGAAAGTTGCCCTCTGGTTGGCCTCTAGCGTGCCAAGTGAGGGCCAGAATTCCCCTTTGGAGCCCTGGTGTGCCAGGAATCAATAAACAACAAACAGCAGTGCAGGTTTCCCAGCAATGGCTCTGCTGGCACCGGGCTCGTGGTGCTGGGGCTGGCAGCAGAGCCTCCCACAGGGATCTCTCAGGAAGGCAGCCAGCTCGCTGGAGACTTTGTTTGCTTGTGTGCTGTACATGAAAGGGTTGTTTTTCCTTAGAAACAAAAAAAGCCCGGGAAGGATTGTTTATCTTGTGAGGGAGGTGCTTTTCTGTGTGCCAGCTTGGAGCAGGGCAGAGCATTGGAAGCTGTAATCCAGAGGCAGCTGGAATAGGAGAGCTGCCTTTCTGCAGCCTGACTTTGCTTTTCTCCCCTTGCCCTTTTTTTGCCTCTTTTCCCTGAGCAGAACCAGCTGCTGTTTTTTCCTGTCTAGAAGGAGATGCTTGAAGAAGAACAGCTCCTAACTTTGCTCCCAGCTCGTTGGAGGCCTGTGCCACGTTCTGTGTGACTCCTGTTGGGGGCTGTGGGGCAGCCAGGGCAGAGCTGTGTGGGTCAGCAGCATTGCAGAGCTCAGGATGGGTCAGGGAGCTGCCCCACCACGTTTTGATGAGTTGGGCTCCTGGCTCCCATTCTTTGTGGCTGCAGGGAGCTTTGCAGCCATTGTTCTCCAGCTTTTCTGGTGCAGCTCTTTATTCCATCAGCATTCCATGCTCACATCAGCTGCCCCTGTCCCACTGGACAGCCACTCTGAGTTTTGGGGCAGCTGAGGGGAGTGTGGAGCTGTTTGCAGAGGGGTCTGGCAAGGAGTGGGACAGGAGCAGCCTGAGCTGGCCAAACTCTTCCTGCTGACACGAGCAGCAGGCTGGCTTTGCCTTTGTGGCAGGGCAGGCTCCAGGTTGTCCACCTGAACCCTGAGAGTCCCTTGGCTTCTGCTTGAGCTGCAGTTCCTGAATTTTGGGCCTGTTGTGTTTGCATTCCTCATCTTCCTCCTTCAGAGCACCAGCTGTGGCTGTGATTCCAGCAGTGGCAGCTTAGTTCCAAACCAAATCCTGTCCAGCTTTGTGTCCCCTTTGCTTTGGGAGCCCTTTATCTGGGACAGAGTGGAAGTTGGTACCAAAAGCTTTCCAAACCATGCACATAAATGAGTGGTTGCAGTATGCTTAATGCATCTCTCCTTCCTGGGAAGCCTTATCTTTTCCCCTCTCCTAAATCCTGTTTTGTCCCCACAGTGCTGCAATTCTGCTGTCTGTCCTTCCAAGACAAAAGGTGCATTATCATTTGAGAAGGATGTTTGGGGTTTTTTTTCTTAATGGGGAGTGGTTATTCGGCAAGGCCTGGCAGATTTAGGATCTTGCTGTGGGGACTGGGAAAGCATTCAGGTTAGTTATTAACCAGTTCTTGAGAAAAACCAAGCCCCACACTGTCTGAAATAAATCCTTGCTGGGGCAATGAGTCTCTGCCTGGAAATAAACCAGGTACACCTCCTCAGCAAATCACATTTCAGCATGACTGGAGTTAGACATGCTGAAACTGGACTTGTAAGGGGACAGGAAGGGTGCTGGTGCAGTTTGTGCCTGTTGCCAATCTTTTGGGATGTTTAAAAATATCCTTGGATGGCTTGAAATTCTTTGTTTCTGTGTTATCCAACTGATTCTCTCCAACTTATTTGTATAAATCCCTCACAAAGGTGATTATCTTAAACAACAGAAAATGGTTTAGTAGAGCAAGAGCTCTGGCTTGATAACTTACTCCATCTGTTGGACACTGTAGGTGATTCCTGTAACTGCAGGAATTGGCCTGAAATGTTTTCTAGTAATTACAAATGTGACACTGGCAAGGACAAACAGAATGATATTGTCTGGACCTGAAGGACAAAGGAAGAAATCAGCAAGTAAAGGATATGTTGACCTCACAATTGTGTATTTGCATCAGTTCTTCATCTCCAGCCCTAAGGAGGAGGCTTTCATCAGTCTCACACCAGAGAATTTGGGCTTTCCCAATAACTTGTGATTGGAAAGAAATGTATTCCAAAACACAAGGTAGTGGGTAAGGAGAGTGAAACAGTAATGAGGCAATGGACTGTGTGTCATATCACAGAAATTACATCAAGGTTGAGAAAAAAGAGATCCTTTCTATTCAGGGTTTGAAGTTCTCCTTAAAGATCATTAATAGGGAAGAAAACACCTCTGAAATTTAGGGGAATTACAAAAAAGGGCCTGGGTCACACACCTGCCTGAACATGGGAAAACTCCTGGGTCAGAGCTGATTACCTTGCCACTGATGTGGCACTGGGATTAAATAAAACCTGAAGAAACACGTTTTTTGCTATTGTGGGCAAGCCTGTTTTTCTAACCTGGCAGGTGGGAAGTCCCTGAAAGTCTCTTTGCTGATGCTCTATTTCCTATTGGTGTTCTGTTTTCTATTTGATGTTCTAGTTTCTGCTGGTTTAGCTGAGCGTGAGCAATGTGAGCTCCGTGGTGAGTACCCCTTGAGTGAGGGGGTAAGCAGGAGCTCCATTTCCCACAAAATGTGCTGAGAAAACGCCTTTTTCCCTTTTAGGGCACTCTCCCAACTTGCTTTTCTTTTGGCTTAGGGTCGTCCAGCAGCCGCCACCCCAACCAGGTGACGCCGAAGAAGAGCGGCCTGAAGAACGGGCAGATGAAGAGCAAGGACGACGAGTGCTTTGGGGACGACATCGATGAAATCCCAGACACTGATTTCGATTTTGAGGGCAACCTGGCCCTTTTTGACAAGGCAGCTGTGTTTGAGGAGATCGAGACTTACGAGAGGAGGAGCGGCACCCGCTCCCGAGGGACCCCCAACGAGAAACCCGCCCGCTACCGGCACGACGAGAACATCCTGGAGTCAGAGCCCATCGTCTACAGGAGGATTGTGGTACCCCAGAACCCCCACAAGGAATTCTGCACGGGTATGTTCCTCACCAGGACCCAAACTGCTGCCTTTGGGGGCACACACGGTGGAGTTTTGCTGTGAGGCATCAGCTTAATGTGTCCAAGCAAGGTTCACGTAAGGTTGGATTTGTGTGTCCACACACAGCCTTTCTGTGCAATGTTTCTGAGATAAATACCCCGAGAGGGCAGCAAAGTTGCTCCAGCAGGCAGCAAAGCTGATGGTTGGGAACTGAGTAAGAGGTGTTTGAGTCCTTGCTTTGATTTCAGTAGCATGGGGAGCCCACGTGGACTCAGAAGAGGGACAGAGGGATGGGCTCAGGATTTGTGCTTTCATGATTTCAGGAGGTTTCCTGTGCTTCTTGCACTCCTTGGGTTGTAGTTCTCCATTTCTGCATGGGTTTAAATATACTTCATGTAAAAAGGACTTACAGCACATTTAGTCCAAATTCCAGATCACTTTAGTCTCCTTGGGATATCTTCCTTTTGATTTTAAGCACTTGTAAAATGTGGGAGTGAAGGAAATTGGGCATTCCAGGAACGTTTCTTTTCCACATCAGAATAAAATCAGATGTCAGCTCTTCTTGCAGGGACTCAAACCAACCGATATTCTGGTAGCCTGAGCAGAAGTGTGAGCAGCTCCTTGGGCTGTCATTCGTCCTCTGCCTGGAAATTCCATCTGGGGTGTGAAACGCTTCAGGGGAGGAAGCTGATGGATTTGTAGTGATTTGCTGCTTCTCAGTTTTGAAAAGTCCCTTTTTAAAATGGTTCTGGTGTATAACAATGTCCTAGTTCTCCATTTCTGTCATTCCTCTTCCTGGTGTCCCGTTCTGCTCTCGGGTGGGAGGAGAACACAGTGGGTTGTAGCAGCTCAGTGTTGTGTTTGCAAAGATGCTCGAAGAAAAGTGAAAGAAACATGCAGTGAGACTTTCCCCCACTGCTTTGTCTTTCATGATTTTAAGACTTCCTGAGGCAGCAGTGAGAGTTCAGGATTAATGGCTTTTTTTCCCTGCTTGATTTAACCTCTTGCTTTTTAAATCTCCCCAAGCTTTTAGCATCTCTCTGTGGAAGAAGACACACTGATTACCCCTGTGCTGTGTGAATAAGCACCTCTTCATTTTCTGTGTGGTTTCCTGTCTATCTTGTGGGTTTTTTCAAATTTCATACTTGTCAATCCATCTTCCAGCTGGCTTGTTTGAGAGGAGACAGGGCCTCTGTGGATGTCTAGTCTGAAACAAAAGCTAAGCCACTTTTGGCAGCCAATCTGAGCAGGATGGCTGACAGGGGATTCTAGCAGCAGAATTCCTGGGGGGAAAACCACCGTGCACTGAGCAGCAGTGAGTAAATTCAGGGATGGAAACCCAATCCTGTTTGCTGCACTCCCAGTGCTTTGTTGAGCAGCTGGAAGGAGGATGCTGAGCTGTAGGCAGCCTGCCTCTCAGTGGCTCAAAGAGCAGCTGGAGTGATTAAATGAGTGCCAAGAGCTCCAAAAGCCTTTTTGGTTTTGGATGTGTCTGTGGCAGGATTCTCCCTGCAGAGTTTTTTCTGGTTTCCTGAGGGAAGCTCTCCTTGCAAAAAGCACTTCCTAGTTATGACAAAGCACTTCTTTCTCTTGTTTTTTTTTCACCCTGAGCCGGTCTGAGAGATGATTGTGTTAACAGAGACAGTGAGACAGTGATTCTCTGTCTGCTGCAGCAGCACCAAACTGATGCTGGGGATTGGCAGGGAGTTCATATCCAGCTCTTGGCACTGTGGGATCTCTGTCTCTGGATCCCTGCCTGCTTTTTATGCCATGGAGCTAGGGGGTAACCAGGATGGTTTTACAGAGGTAAAACCACACTGCTGATGGCAGTTTTGAGTCAAAGACTCACCTGCAGGACTTCAGCCTGGGATTTTATTGCTGACTGAAGGAACTTGGTGTGAGTAGGATAAACACTTCAGTCCCCTGGGATGCTTTTCTGAGTGCTGGTTTTGTGGAGCTGGGCTGTCAAATAAAACACTTGTTAAAAACCCTGTGTTTTAGAAGTGAGCAGGGAATGAAGAAGGTGGGAATCTGTTCCAAGCAAAAGTGAAAACCTGGAGCTAATAGAATTTACCAGGTGATTGTGGCTGAGCTAAGTCCATCCCTGGGACTCCACATGTGAATCCCTCCTAAATACATCACCAGTCTCACAGGTTTGGGCTGGCTGCTGTTGAACTGTCTCTTTATTTACTGGGAAATGCAACAGCTTGGCAAAAACTACCTCTCTGAAAAGGCTGATCCGTGCATGAGTGTGAGCTGCCTTTTTCTCCTTCCAGAGAATTTAAATCTGTGTTGTCTCTGTTCCTCCTGTTGGCACTAAAACTCCTGTGTTTGAACATCTCTGTGTTTTGGGAGCAGGTCCCTCAGCAGAGCCAGCATGGTGCAGGAGTGGTGGAGCTCAGAGGAGGTTGCAGGAGGGTCTCCTCTTCAAACAACTCTTCCTTCACAGTGAGGCAGAGCTTTGTGCCAGGATCAGAGGCTGGGTGTGCTCTGAGGGTGATGCCCACAGTGTGGCTTTTCCTTTGCAAGGGCTTTTCCTTTCCCTGACTGTTCTCTTATTTTATCTCCTTCACGGCTGGATGTGAATATTGAATGTGTGAAGAGTGAAAACTTCCACTCTGCTCAAGTTTGCTTCAGGAGCAAACAGAGTGGGCCTGGGGCCGAGTCCCTTTGTCCCTCTGGCAGTTTTTTTTTGCTCAGCTGGAGGGAATTGTGCACTAATGCTGGGAGAGGCTCACACTGGAAGGGCAGCCAGGACTCTGGTGGGATTTGCTGTAATTAAAAACAATGATGATGATGAACAAAAGCAGCTTTAAGGTTGTGTTGTGTGAGGGGCAGCAAATGTGTTTGGCTGAGTCTGCAGGCAGGTGGTTCCAGCTCTAGCAGCAGCAGAAGGCAGCAGGGAATGTCTCCTGTGCCTGGTGTGGCCAGGAGCTCCAGACTGTCACACTGGGAGGCTCTGGAGCTGGGACCTGGGATTCCTCATTGCCAAAGGAAAGAGCTGATGATTCAGGACAGCTTGCAGGAGCTGCTGAGTCCAGTTCTACCTGAGCCAGTGCCTGGATTTATTTTAGCAGAGAACTAGAGAGCTGCTGAAATGGCCAAGGGAAAAGATGGGATCCAACACCTGAGTTCCTCTAGTGTCAACCCTCTCCTTTTTCCCTGCCACTGCAAGCTTGGGAAGCATTTGGGCATCCCAGCAACATTACAGGGCTTGTTTGGGGAAAAAAATCCCTAATTTTTAGCTTCTGAAAGGTTAACTCACTCTTCTGCTGGCTTGGGATATTTTTATCCACCCAGTGTCACTCTTCATGTCACAAAACTGTTCAGTCTATATCTGCCTTGTGGGTTGGTTTTGGTTGTTTTTTTTTCCAGGCAGCTGTAAAATACAGCTTAATTTATTTAATATTAAAAGGCCTGGGCTAATTTATTTTATTACCTTCATTAACAAACAATAAAGATGCCCTGTCCAACCCAAACATAATTAAAGTTGGCAGAGCTTCAGTTTTGTGGCAGCGGTGTTATTGTTTGTGGCTTTGCACGTCGCCTCCTTGATTGCTCTGTGCCAGAGTTTGTTTAACTCCCTGGGCCTGCTTTGGATCAGCCAGTCTGACTGGTTGGACCTTGCGTGAGGGCAGAGAAGGGAAATTCTCCTGGCACCTCAGCCTGCTCCTGAGAGGGAGCAATTAGCACAGGCTGGCGTGCTAAATGCCACTTCAGCAGTGCCTCACATTAACCCTGGTGGCAGCCAGCCCATGCTAAAGGCTGTTCCAAGCAAAAGTGAAAACCTGGAGCTGACAGAACTTTCCAGGTGATTGTGGCTGAGCTAAGTCCTTCCCTGGGACTCCACATGTGAATCCCTCTTAAATACATCACCAGTCTCACAGGTTTGGGCTGGCTGCTGTTGAACTGTCTGTTTATTTGCTGGGAAATGCAACAGCTTGGCAAAAACTGCCTCTCTGAAAAGGCTGATCCTTGCATGAGGTGTGAGCTGCTGGCTGAGGGGAGGATGTGCAGGGGACACAAGGTCTGGGCTGAGTTGGGTGCACGCAGAGTTCAGATTGGCACGCAGAGTTCAGATTGGCACGCAGAGTTCAGATTGGCACGCAGAGTTCAGATTGTCTGCTCTGTCCTTCTGCTTCAGGGACTTGGTACTGTTGGGGTTACTTGGTGAGTCTTTACCAGTGTCAAAGTCTCTTTTTCCCTAGTGTGGCTGCTGAAGAAAAGGTTGAAGCTGAGTTTTTAAACTTTTTTATTTTTTCTTATCTATTACAGTTTCTTTTTGACCTGCCCAGGTCTAGCTAGTACAGAAGCCATGGCTGTCTCCCTCTGGCTCTGGGCGTCTCTCACATTATATACCCAAAATTACATGTACCATGTTTACAGTTCCCATACCAATACCCAAAATCCACGTTGGACAGTGTGTCCCTATCCTAAACCAATAGAAAAGTGTCACCATCACTCCAAGACATGGAGGACAAAAAGAACAAGAAGAAGTTTAGGACACGCCCAAATCCCTCTGTTTTATCTCCTGAATTACATTCTAAAAACATCTCAAAATTCTACATTTCCTCCCTGTGTCAATTTTTCTGTTACATTACTGAAACCCTTTTGGCTTGTAATTCCTCATGTAAGGTTGGCAGCCTCTGCCATGGGCTAAAATGGAATCTACAGGTGTTTTTGCCTTGCTGCCAAGGTCCCTGGGCTCTTTGCCAGGGTCTCGGGGCATGGGGGGCAGCCAGAGGGATGCTCTGGACTCCCACAGGTCCAACCTTTAAGCAGATGGAGCAAAAGTAGAGTTTGGGATCTCTTTTAGGGTCAGCAGGAGACCCCAAGCTTGGGTCACTCATTCCAAATCTTCCCCATGCTCCCCCAGATATTCTCCTTGGAAACCAAGGAGCGGTGGCAGAGCTGGGACTGGCAGCGTGGCACAGCAGGATTGGGTGGCACTGTGACATTGGCATGGGCACGGTGAAACGCAGATGAAAAATCAAACCCCACAATTCCAATAAAGATTTGTAAGGAATGGCTGAATGTATTCACAGATGTCAGGAATCATTGCCCTTTAATGTAGATTCATACCTCTGAGAACTCCCGATCCTTTTTTATTACCTTTACTAATTTCCATATGCATAGAATTTCACAATAGGTTGATGCATATTCATCCTGCCAATTTCACATTGCACTTACAGCTCTTGGAATCTGTTGTATTGATGATTCTGAGATTGTAGAAATTCTTTGTGCCTTGTTGTTAAAGAAGAAGTCATAATTTGTTTGTGTTGGTTTTTAAGGTTGTTTATTTTTGCTTTTATAACATGCTCTGCTGCCCTGCCGCAGCTCTGTCCTGCAGGGCAGCGTGTGGGGCTCTGCCCTCAGTGGGATGGTACAAACATTAAATACCACAAACTACCTGTGCTGGATTTACAATAACGTGCCAATATCTGTCACCTACGTTGGACAGTGTGTCCCCAGCCTGAACCAACAGAAAAATGCCAACACCACAGTGAAACATGGAGGGCATGAAGAAGGAGAAAAAGGACAAGACACACCCAATTTCCTCCATCTTGTCCCCTTTGGACCCCTCATCTAGAATCCTAAAATTTTACTTTTGCACCCGTGTCACACTTAATTATTGCTTATATCAAACACTCAGAGCTGGTAATTCATCCTGTAAGATTGAAAACTCTTTTCCATGGACAGAGATCACAGCCAGTGTCTCTGGGGGCTCTGTCCAGGGGGGTTCCTGACCCCTGCCAGGGTCCCAGACCTTCCAGGTCTGTTTTTGTTTGGGATTAAATGTGTAGAGATGGTGTTTTGTCTTTGGACTCCGATGTTTATTGTTTTTATCTGTATTACAGTTTTACAAGCTGTGAGTTCTACAGCATTTCATTAACAAGTTATAAAACGGCTCAGAATCTATCTCTACAAGGTCTTTTAAGGAAAAACTGAGGAAATGACACTTAAATTATTTTTACTTTTAACTTAATAACTAATTACTTGTGTCTTATAATGTGGACTTTTCAGTTGTATAATGCTACTTAAATTCATGAAGAAGGACTAGGACTGCCTTTAAACTTCTATCTTAGCTTTTATATTACTGTATTTTAAAATATTTTACTATATATTAAAACTAATATATTACTATATATTACAACTAATATATTACTGTATTTTAAAACTTTAACTTTTTTACTATGAGATATTGTACATTTCTATTTAAACTACACACTTATAACCTCAGTGTTATCAATTAATTTTGGAAGCCTTCTCTCAGCTTGAGGTCAAATGCAGTGTTCTCTTGAGTGTGTGTGTCTTTCAATGCAGAAAATCTAAAATTCTCAGCATGCAGGGATCCAACACCCCCCAGGATGTGCAAAACCTCCCATTTCTGCTGGAGCTTGACTGGCTGGTTGGTGCCTTGGTTTGAACACGGGAGTCTGCTGAGGAGGGAAGGGGCCTCTCTTGAAATGGAAAATGTCAACTCCCTCCCTCTGAATTGTAATTTTGAAATTAAGGGGCTCTCAGCAAAGATACAGGAATAGGAATAACAGTTCTTTTATTAGAAAAAATAAAAATGCAGTAATATAAAACAAGACTGACAGAGTCAGAAATGCCCTGGCCCCTGTGGGTCAGGGAGGTGGCAGCAGCCCCATCCCAGGGGGGCTCAGCCCTCCTGCAGTGCCAGCTGTGCTTCTGCTGGAGCAGGATCCTGCACAAGGGGGGAGTTTTCCTCTGGAGCTCCAGGGCTGGGGGAGATGGGCCTGGGCTCCTCTGGGAATGCAGTGGGAAGAAAGCTGCTCCTCTGGGAATGCAGTGGGGAAGAAAGCTGCTCCTCTGGGAATGCAGGGGGGAGAAAGCTGCTCCTCTGGGAATGCAGTGGGGAAGAAAGCTGCTCCTCTGGGAATGCAGTGGGAAGAAAGCTGCTCCTCTGGGAATGCAGTGGGGAGAAAGCTGCTCCTCTGGGAATGCAGTGGGCAAAGGCTGCTGTGGTGTCCCAAAATCTCAGATTGTATCCAGGTAGGAATGCTCAGCTCCTCCCCTGGGCTGAGCATCTCCTCATGGGATGATGGAATTTTATCAGGTGCATTCTCACTGGCCCATTAACAGAAGATACTTAATAATTAATGGCCCATTAACATGAGATATCTCCTGGAGGGAGGATTGGTTGTGGAAGAGATAAAGAAAACTGCCCAATGAACAGAAGATACCTGCCCCAGCTCTGTCAGATGTGGCACCCCAGCCACATCTTGCAGCCCAGCACACTGGGGCACCCTGGGGGAGTACAGCAGCACAAATAATTCCTCACAGCTCAAATCCACACTGCTCTTCTCATTTGGCCTCTGGTTGTGAGAGTTGTGTTTGCTGTGTGCAGAGGAGCCCAGCCCACGAGGAGTGGCTGCCTTTGCTCCTGGGGTGGGTGCACGAGCACTGCCTGTGCCCCTGGAGCATTTCCCCAGCCCTCTCACATTCCCACAGCTCTTTCCCAGCAGCAAAGGCAGCCCCAGCCCAGCTGAGCTACCAGGAGCACCCAGGGGGCCACTGTCACCCCCAGACAAAGGCAGAGGTGCCAGGGGGAGCGTGAGGGTGACCCAGGGCTGCTGAGCACGGGGGAAGCTGGAGGAGAGATGCTGGTGTGGGGACTGAGCTCCCACTTTTTGACCTGATGTTTCCTGTAGCAGGCATTGCTTTTAGTCCTCGGCCTTTTTGCTCCATGGTGCTCCTCCTCTGCCTGTCTCAGAGTGGGAGCTGCCTGCTGGGCTCAGCTGGCATTCCTGGGAAGAGAAGGAGCTGAGAGCTGCTCCAGCTCTGAGGCCATCCCATAAGGGGGTGGCACAGCTTGTCCAGAGAAGCTGTGGCTGCCCCTGGCATCCCTGGAAGTGTCCCAGGCCAGGCTGGACACTTCTCAGCACTTCACAAAACCTCTTGTTGCTGTTCTCTTGATCCAAATGCTGGAGCATTTCCCAGCTTGCTAGCCCAGGCTCTCCAGAACACCTGGCAGGTGTTTTTCTGCAAAGTTTATCCTTTCAGCATTCCCTGCTGCCTCTGTGTGCTGTGATGCAGCTGTTGGGTCTGGAGCAGCCCTTCTGGCATGGGAACACCTACCAGCAAATGTGGGATGGCTTGTTTTGCTGTGATCTTGGGCTTTTGGGGACCAGTGTCAGGAGGCAAAAACCATCCAGGCTTTTTTTGGCACTTCACAGCTGCTCTTCTGACTTTCACAGTGCTCAGGAGCACTTTGTGGGGGGTTAAAACACTGTTGGCCTGGAGACCATTAAGAAAAACCTTAATATTCCATCTGTAAGTCCCAAAGGCCTTCTCAGCCCTTGTGTTACTAAAATTTCCCGCAGAGCTTTTGCAGAAGTGTTATTTTAAGCCAGCACTTGTGTTAAGCTGTCTCTGCCTCACTGAGAATAATTTGGATTCATTTGGAGGCCTGGGCAGGAACGTGGGTGAGCAGTTAACAAGCCTTTTCCCTGCCACTCTGCTGAGGTGTCTGACTGTCCCCATTTGTGCCTCCCTCCCCTGTTTCTGCCCCCCAGACTCGGGGCTGGTGGTGCCCAGCGTGTCCTACGAGCTGCACAAGAAGCTGCTGGCGGTGGCCGAGAAGCACGGGCTGACCCTGGAGAGGAGGCTGGAGATGACAGGGGTGTGTGCCAGCCAGATGGCCCTGAGCCTCCTGGGGGGGCCCAACAGGTACAGCTGGGGCTTCTGTGGGGAGGGAAAAGGGTGGCAGAGCCCTCTCAGCTCGCTGCTGCCACTTTTGGCTCTTGGCTCACAGACAGAGCACAGCTGAGATTTTCCTTCCCCCTCGCTGGGGGTTGTTTGGGGAGCTGAGCTTTGCACAGGTGCTGCCTGAGGTGGATGGAGCCACTGCAGAATGTGTGATGAGCTCCCTTCTCACAGAAAGGAGCCTTCCCTTTGCTGGCTTGGCACGTTACAATTTCAGTGTGTCAATAAAATTTCAATGTGTCACGATTTCACTGTCAATAAAAGCAGCCTGTGAGAACAGTGCTGTGCTAACTCAGCTTTTCAGGCATGTGCAGCTCACCTGAGCACATCCTGCTCTTTGCAGCAGCTTTGGAGTGCTCTCAGTGCCTTTTGCTGGCTCCTGAAGAGCTCTGCTTCCGTGGCTGTTGCTGTGGGCAGGAACTGCACCTGTGGTTTTGTGCTCTTGATAGCTGCTCCTAATTATTTGCTTTCAAAAAGAAAGGTAACCCTTCAGTCTCCATCTGCTTATTCAGCAGTGCTTTACCAGGACCTCATTTTTTATTCAGGAGCTCTTTACCAGGACCTGGTTTTTTATTCAGGAGCTCTTTACCAGGACCTGGTTTTTTATTCAGGAGCTCTTTACCAGGACCTGATTTTTTATTCAGGAGCTCTTTACCAGGACCTGTTCACTTACTCAGGAGCTGTTTACCAGAACCTAATTTCTTATTTAAGAGCTGTTTACCAGGACCTGATTTTTTACTCAGGAGCTCTTTACCAGGACCTGATTCATATTCAGGAGCTCTTTATCAGGACCTGTTTTTTTATTCAGGAGCTCTTTACCAGGACCTGCTCATTTGATGGAGAGCACTGACTGATGGCTGAAATTCCTACTGCAAGCCCTGATGCCTTCCAGTCCAAATTAACTTTATTGTGCAGTTGATGAAGCTTAGGGAGTAGAAACCATTTTTCTTTTTAATTGTGACTGCTCTGATGGGGAAACTCGCTTCAAATTTTTTTCTCCTACAATCCTTGGGACCTTTTGCTCTCAGCTGTGGGTGCAGGGAAGGGGAAGAGAAGGCTGGAACAACCTTCAAGTATCTGAAGGGGCCTATAAGGAAGCCAGAGAGGGTTCATCAGGAACTTAAAGAGAGGAAATTTAGGTTAAATACGTGGAAGAAATTCTTCCATGTGAGGGTGCTGAGGGCCTAGCACAGCTGTGGCTGCTCCATCCCTGGGAGTGTCCACGGCCAGGTTGGAGCACCTGGGGTAGTGGAAGGTGTCCCTGCCCACATGGGTGACCTTTTTAGGTCCCTTCCACCCAAACAAGTCTGAGCTTCTCTAAACATGCAGGCAGAGCAGCGGCAGCACCACAAGAGGATGTGGTTGTTCGGAGAGCGGTGGCAGATTTGCAGAACACCTGGCAATTTGCATCTAACTGATTTATTTTTTTTTTAAAGTTTTTTTTTCTCGTGCAGGAAGAAGGTTGGGGTTTGCTCACAGTCCCTTTTCTTGGCCTGTGTTTCAGACTGAACCCCAAGAACGTGCACCAGCGGCCCACGGTGGCGCTGCTCTGCGGGCCCCACGTGAAGGGCGCCCAGGGCATCAGCTGCGGCCGGCACCTCTCCAACCACGACGTGCACGTCATCCTCTTCCTCCCCAACTTCGTCAAGATGCTGGAGTCCATCACCAACGAGCTCAACCTCTTCAGCAAGACACAAGGCCAGCAGGTGTCCAGCGTCAAAGGTGAGTGGCCAAGCAGGGCTGGCTTCCTCTGGAGGAGCAGGACTGGCTTCATCTGGGGGAGCAGGGCTGGCTTCTTGTGGAGGAGCAGAGCAGCTTCTCTAGGGCTGGCTTCTCCAGGAGGAGCAGGGTGACTTCTCTAGGGCTGGCTTCTTCTGGGGGAGCAGGGCTGGCTTCTCTAGGGCTGATTTCTCCTGGGGAAGCAGGCCTGGCTTCTCTAGGGCTGGCTTCTCTAGGGCTGGCTTCTTCTTGGAGAGCAGGGCTGGCTTCTCTAGGGCTGGCTTCTCTAGGGCTGGCTTCTTCTGGAGGAGCAGGGCTGGCTTCTCTACGGCTGGCTTCTTGTGGAGGAGCAGAGCAGCTTCTCTAGGGCTAGCTTCTCTAGGGCTGGCTTCTCCAGGAGGAGCAGGGTGACTTCTCTAGGGCTGGCTTCTTCTGGGGAAGCAGGGCTGGCTTCTCTAGGGCTGATTTCTCCTGGGGAAGCAGGCCTGGCTTCTCCAGGGCTGGCTTCTCTAGGGCTGGCTTCTCTAGGGCTGGCTTCTTCTTGGAGAGCAGGGCTGGCTTCTCTAGGGCTGGCTTCTCTAGGGCTGGCTTCTTGTGGAGAAGCAGGGCTGGCTTCTTGTGGAGGAGCAGAGCAGCTTCTCTAAGGCTAGCTTCTCTAGGGCTGGCTTGTCCAGGAGGAGCAGGGTAACTTCTCTAGGGCTGGCTTCTCTAGGGCTGATTTCTCCTGGGGGAGCAGGCCTGGCTTCTCCAGGGTTGGCTTCTCTAAGGCTGGCTTCTCCAGGGGGAGCAGAGCTGGCTTCTCCAAGGCTGGCTTCTCTTAGGGGAGCAGGGCAGCTTCTTCCAGGGCTGGCTTCTCCTGGGGGAGCAGGGCTGGCTTCTCATGGAGGAGCAGGCCTGGCTTCTCTAGGGCTGGCTTCTCCTGAAGGGACAGGGCTGGCTTCTCCTGGGGTGCAGGGCTCCTTTCTCTAGGGCTGACTTCTCATGGAGAAGCAGGGCTGGCTTCTCCCGGGGGAGCAGGGCTGGCTTCTGCCCGCTGCCCTGGCACCATCTAGTGGCACTGGCACGCCTGGGTGGCTGCCCAGAGGCTGCAGGGACAGCTGGCACTCAGAGCCTCACAGAGCAGTGCTTGTGCTGCCACGGATGTTTCCGGTGGAACAGATCAGGGAGAGCCGCTGGATGGAACTGTGGTGGTAGGATGAGGGGCTGCCTTGTTCAGCATGCTGGAGCTGGGAGGGAATGAGTGTCCAGCTGCTGCTGCAAAGCAGGAGCCAGCTCTGCTGAGCCACTTGCAGCAGCTGTCAGGATTCCCAGCTCGGTATTCCCTAGAATAAACAGCTCCTGGGAAAGTGCTGGCTTCTGCTTAGCACTTCACCAGTTGTTTTCCAAGCTGCTTCAGTTGAACTTCTGGGGAGAAACAAAGCTGGGAGTTAGGGCTGTGCTGTGCTGACAGAGCTACTTGCCTATTATAAAATATTGTAAAAGGTTGGAACAGGTTTTGCAGAGCAGTTGTGGCTGCCCCCGGATCCCTGGAAGTGTTCAAGGCCAGGCTGGATGGGGCTCGAAGCACTCTGGGATGTGGAAGGTGTCGCTGCCTATGGCAGGGGGTGGGATGAGATGAATTCTTAATGTCCCTTCCAACCCAAACCATTCCATGATTTTGCACAAAGGACTTTGTGATCCATCAGGTGAGGGGAATGCAGCAGGTGAAGGAATGCAGCAGGTGAGAGCGACAGTGCTCTGTGGGGTAGGCAGCAGTGCAGCACAGTTGGTGTATTCCAAAAGCCAGCCTTATTTTCACCTTGTGGAATAGAAAATGGTCCTTTCTGGTGGACAGAGAGCCCCACTGCTCCCTGGGCTGCCTGCACTGGTGAGTCCGTGGCACTAGGGCTGCTCATGAGCTGGTCACTGGGTGAGGTCCCTGCCAGGCTGGGGATGTCCCCAGAGCACTGGAGAGCTGTTCAGGATGGCTCTGTGTGGGGGAAGGATGGCAGCAACAGCAGGTAAGGCCAGGCTGTGCAGAGAGTGGAAGCCAAACCCCAAATTTGCTGGTAGATTCGTACATCTAGATTTGTATATATTTGTATATATCTGTACTGTTCTATGAGGATCTCCTGAAGGACATGTTTGGCTGCTGTGCAGCCTGAGCCTTCCCACCTCGCTCCACTTTGCACTGCTAACACAGTTGTGCTTGTCTTTGTACTCATTTGGCCCTTCTGAAGGTCCTGGTTTGCCTCCTGTGCTCCTTGTTGTGTGTCCTGATAGAACAGCAGTTGCAGTGAATTTGGTGCCGCCGGTTCTCAGCCCTGTGTGTGTGTTTCTTCCAGACCTCCCAGACACCCCGGTTGACTTAGTGATCAACTGCCTGGATTGTCACGAGAATGCCTTTCTGAGAGACCAGCCTTGGTACAAAGCAGTGGTGGACTGGGCCAACCAGAACCGAGCCCCCGTGCTGAGCATAGACCCCCCGATCAGCGAGATGGAGCTGGGCATCGACGCCAAGTGGTCGCTGGCCCTGGGGCTGCCGCTGCCGCTGGGCGAGCGCGCCGGCCGCGTCTACCTCTGTGACATTGGCATCCCCCAGAAGGTCTTCCAGGAGGTGGGCATCAACTACCACTCGCCCTTCGGCTGCAAGTTTGTCATCCCCCTGCACTCCACTTAGAGCCCGTGCAGCCCCTGGCTCCCAAGGGAGAGAGGAGGAGCTCTGTGAAAGCCAAGCTGTGCGCTGGATCCCGGCTGGTCGACTCTGGTGACGCCTTAAAAAAGGAAAAATAAAAAAAGGATGTGAAGTTCTGGAGGGTTTGCCTTCTGGAAGAAACGCTGTGTATTTAAAAAGAAGAAAATGGAATAATCGCAAAATGAAACGAAAAAAAAAAAACAACAAAAAGAAAAAAGGAGGAGGAAGAGGAAGCGAATTGTTCCTGCAAAGCCGTTTTCATTCTCTCCTGCTGTGGGATGAAGGAGCATGCAGGACCATGGTGTCTGTCCCCTGCTGCTGCCCAGCCCTGGCTGGCACATGGTACAAATAAGGGTGCTTTGGAGCTTCGAGATGTTTCATGTCCTTCTGGTTGACTATTCCCAGCAAGGACATCCTGGTGGGAACAGCACCCCTTGATTGTGTAGAAATCCCTTGAATGGAGGGAAAATCTCATTTGGTTCCTGCATTGGTTTTGACTGCCCCATGCCTGTTTTCTGTTCCAGAAGGCAGCTGTAGCTCCCTCTCCTTCCCAGCCCGTCCTGCCCCTCACGAGAGGGTTCCCTGTTTGGAGAGCTTGTGCCAGGAGCCAGGGGCTCCCACATGCTCTGGGAGCACTGATGTCCTTCCTCAGCTAGGCCTTATTGTTTATGTACTGTTGGCTTTTCTTTGTTCGCTTTGTGGCCGAAGCCCAGCTCTGTGGGGTGGAGGCCTGGCATGGAAAAGAACTTTTCCAGCATCCTCCTGGGGTTTGGGGTTGTTTTCTTTTGTTCTTTCTCCAGGGCTGGGGAAGTGGAGCAGGGCAGGGCAGGGTTGCTCTGGGGTTGTTGGGTGCTGTGTGCTGCAGGTGATGGTTGGGGTAAGCTCCCCTGTCCTTCCAGCATCCCTGCTACATTTGGTATGGTTTGGGAAGTAGCTCACGGATCTGTTCATTCCCATTGGAGTCAAAGCCTGTGTATGGGGTGGGCTTGGCCTGAGGAGAGGTTTGGCTCCTGTCTGCTGGCAGGAGAGAGGGTGTGGTGGGAACTGCTGTGCTCCTGGAGGGCCCTGCCGGAGATCCTGGGTGGGATTTCCATCAGAAACCTGCTCTGCTGCGCCTGGCCAGAAATGTGGAGTTATCCTTTCCTGTGTTCCTTTTGCTGGGCTGGGTGCAGTGCCCGGGGCAGGGACAAGCTGAGGAGCCACCAGCTCGCTGGCTTTGGCAATCAGCTTGGGCACCCGGAGCCAGGGAGCTGCTCCTCGGGAGGAGCTGGGGCTGTGGGCAGTGCTGGAGCTCTGCTGGGGCTGTGGGCAGTGCTGGAGCTCTGCTGGGGCTGTGGGCAGTGCTGGAGCTCTGCTGGGAGCTGTGGGCAGTGCTGGAGCTCTGCTGGGGCTGTGGGCAGTGCTGGAGCTCTGCTGGGAGCTGTGGGCAGTGCTGGAGCTCTGCTGGGAGCTGTGGGCAGTGCTGGAGCTCTGCTGGGGCTGTGGGCAGTGCTGGAGCTCTGCTGGGGCTGTGGGCAGTGCTGGAGCTCTGCTGGGGCTGTGGGCAGTGCTGGAGCTCTGCTGGGGCTGTGGGCAGTGCTGGAGCTCTGCTGGGGCTGTGGGCAGTGCTGGAGCTCTGCTGGGAGCTGTGGGCAGTGCTGGAGCTCTGCTGGGAGCTGTGGGCAGTGCTGGAGCTCTGCTGGGAGCTGTGGGCAGTGCTGGAGCTCTGCTGCTCCTCTCACCCTTCACCCAGCCCATCCCCAGGGCTCCTGCCGGCTGCTCCACCTCGCCCAGCCCTGCCCTGGCACCGGGAGAGCTCCGGGCGCTGCCTCTGTGCCCGGATCCCTTGGGAGGCTGAAGCACAGGGACCAGTCCAGGTGGGACCACAGCTTGTGCCCCGAGCTGGGGCTTTAGTCAGGCACTCCTCTTTCCTTTCCTCTGTTGGAACAAAGGCAGGGCTGTCAGAGGAGCGGGGAAGAGCCTTCCCTGCTCAGAAGGAAGGATTTCTGGCTCTGGCCTGGCAGTGTGGAGGGCCCAGGAGGCTGCTGAGCCCCCCGAGGTCTGCCCCCCTGCACGTTGCTGTATCTACCTCAGCAGGACCAGGGGCTGTGCCCTGGCTGGCTGCAGCCCTGGCTCCCCCCATCTGCTCTCGGGGGGCTCTGCCCTCCATCCTGTGCCCCACGGTTCAGCCCCAGCTGCGGGGGCACGACTGGGACAGGACAGCAGCGTGGTGGTCACTCACATCACAAACACAAGGTTTCCCCCTCTGCCTTTCTTGGCTTTTTGGCTGTTTCCTTGGATCTTCACCCTGGAGCAGCAGCAGGTTAAAAAGGTTGTTGCTGTATTCAGTGTTAGCTTTAGTCCCCTTACTTTCACTCTCTTTGCTCAAGACACTCAGTAGGAGACTTGCTGTTTCAATTTCTGCTTTCTGCAGGTTTTTCCTGCCCTTTCTGGGTTTGGCTGTCGAACTGTACCTTGTACACACGGAGCAGGGCAGGGATAGTCCAGGGTGCAGCTGCCCTGCCTGGAAGGCACTGGGGCAGGTGATGGTGTTTTTGCAGGGATGGAGCTCTGGGAAGCACCAGGGCCCTGGTTGTTGCCAGCCTTGAAATGCTTCCCCACGTTGAACTAAAAAAATAAAATGTACAGGAGGGTTCAGCCCCAGTGTAGGGAACAGGATTCCCAGTCCCAAATCCGTGCAGGGTGCAGGGCACAGCAGGCAGCATGGGGCTGTGCTCACTGCCTGCTGGATTTGGGTGTTTGGCTGTTCTTCCTCTCACTGCAGATGTTTCTTGGCTTCACACACCTGGAATGTGAGGTGGCAGCTCTTCTGGAGCACTCGGAGACCCAGAACGGGCTCATCACCATCACCACGGTGCCAGAGATAATTCCAAGAACTGAGCCCTGTGGTAGCTGTGTTTGGGATAGTTCCTACCCCCACCTGCCCCAGCACACAGCAGCTGCCCCTGGGGGCTGCTCTGGGCCCGCTGTGGTGACAAGGTGACAATCACCGCGCGTGGCACTGCTTGGTGACCCCACTCGTGACCTGATGTTTGTAACGACCAATTCCTGCCACTGCGGGGGACCACGCCCTGAAATAAAGTGCAACTCTTCATGTGTGCTGCTGTGTGCAGATGTTTATTTGTCTGCTCTCCTTCTAGAACCTTCTGCAGCCAGGGCAGCCACCGGGCCACTCCCCCCCACCGACTCCAGGTGACTTTTCACCATCCCCCTCTTCCTCTGCAGCAGAGGCAACCCCACACCCACCTACGAGGGAAGTATCAAACAATAAGAAACACTTTATTTTAATTTTACAACATATAAATAGACAAATCTGTGCTTTCCAACGGAGCTTTCCTTTCCCCTCTCCTCCCAGGGTCCTTGTGGCAGTGCCCCGGCCTCTGTGGACTCGGGGAGGGGAGTGGGGCTGAGCTGCAGAGGCGGCAAGATCCATCCTGAGGGATCCATCCCGAAGGATCTATCCTGTGGGCTCCATCCTGAGGGATCCATCCTGAGGGATCCATCTTGAGGGGTCCATCCCGAGGGATCCATCCTGTGGGCTCCATCCCAAGGGATCCATCTTGAGGGGTCCATCCCGAGGGATCCATCCCAAGGGATCCATCCTGAAGGATCCATCTTGAGGGATCCATCCCAAAGGATCCATCCTGAGGGATCCATCCTGAGGGGTCCATCTTGAGAGATCCATCCTGAGGGGTCCATCCTGAGGGATCCATCCTGTGGGCTCCATCCCGAGGGATCCATCTTGAGGGGTCCATCTTGAGGGATCCATCCTGAGGGGTCCATCCTGAGGGATCCATCCTGAGGGATCCATCCCAAGGTGTCCATCCCGAGGGATCCTGGCTGTCATCTGCTGAGGTCCCGGCTGGCGCCGCGCCCGCACAGCATCCGCTCCTCTGCCGAGAGCCCGGCAAAGAAGGGGTGCAGGAGGGCCTCTGAGAACGTGATGCGCTGCGAGGGGTCGAATTCCAGCATCCTCCTCATCAGGTCGAAGAGCTGTGCGTGCTCCAGCGAGTCGTGCAGCATGTACGTCTGGAAGGGAAGGGACAGGGACACGGGCTCAGCCCTGCCTGGCTGGGGCTCCTTCCCACCCCAAACACAGCATTCCCCCCTTTCCCTAATCCCCATCCTGCCCTAGGCAGAGCAGGATCGCTGCAGCTGGGAGCTGGGGCTCCCTGCCAAGCCCTTCCACTGGGAATTCCACCGCTGAGCCAGGGAAGGGAGGGGAGCAGCACCTACCCGCAGGGGCTTGCAGTTCTCCTGCACGTATCTGCCATCCGACGTGTTCTCGTCCCACACCAGGCTGCCATTGTGGAAGTATTTTTGCTTCCTGCACGGGGAAGGAGGGGATCAGGCAGGATCTCTCCCTCCCAGCCCGCTGATGGTGCCTGGGCTGGCTCAGCACCGGGCTCTTACCGAGTTTTGTGGACCATGTGAGACGGGAGCGGCCCCAGGATTTTTTCCATCATGACAAGGTGCTCACGGTTCTCATGGGTCTGCAAAGGAGCAGTGGTGGGTTAGTCACAGCTTGGGGAGCTGATGGCAAAGCTCTGTCAGCTCTGCAGGGACAGCAGAGAAAGGATTCCACCAGGTCCTGTCCAACTTCTCATGTTTTGCTTTTCCCTTTCTTCAGAGAATAGAAATAACCTAAACCCAGAAATGATCCAAACTCTTTCCTTCCAGCAAGGGGCTCCTCAAACCAGCCCTTTTCCAGGGCTCATTTTCACACTCAGCTTCTCATTTTCAGTGCCTGATGTTTGATTCTCTCCCTTTCACCTAAATCTGAGCCCTTTGGGACACGAAGAGTTCTCGGGAAACAAGAATCCTACCTGGAAGAGCGTGAAGCCACGGTAATACTCGAACAGAATGCAGCCAGTGCTCCAGACATCACATGGCTGTGCCCAGCCCAGCTCTGCAAAGAAATCCAAATTACAAACCCCACCACATCCCTCCTTGGTGAAACCACAGGGACTCCACTCAGAGCCAGAAATCATCTGCCCAAGAGCTGCAGCGTTCCCAGGCTGGTTCTCCGTCCTGGGGCCCACCCAGGACTCCCCAGAAGGTGCAGTTCTCACCCAGAATCACTTCTGGGGGCCGGTAGTGCCGGGTGGCCACGATGGTGGTGTGGTGCTCGTGGTCGAAGGTGGCGCTGCCGAAATCGGCCACGCGGATGCTCGTGTTCCGGATGGATTTCTGCTCGCAGCTCTGCGGGGAAGCACGGGGTGAGAGGAGCCCCAGGGAGCTGCTCTGAGCCCCAGGGTACTGCTCTGAGCCCCAGGGTGCTGCTCTGAGCCCCAGGGTGCTGCTCTGTGCCCCCTCACAGGGATGGAGCTCTGAGCTCTGAGGAGCCCCAGGGTGCTGCTCTGAGCCCCAGAGTGCTGCTCTGAGCCCCAGGGTGCTGCTCTGTGCCCCCTCACAGGGATGGAGCTGAGAGGAGCCCCAAAGTGCTGCTCTGAGCCCCAGGGTGCTGCTCTGAGCCCCAGGGTGCTGCTCTGAGCCTCCTCACAGGGATGGAGCTCTGAGCTCTGAGGAGCCCCAGGGTGCTGGTCTGAGCCCCAAATGCTGCTCTGAGCCTCCTCACAGAGATGGAGCTCCAAAGTTCTGCTCTGCACCTCCTCACAGGAATGGATTGTGGAGCTCTGAGGAGCCCCAAAGTGCTGCTCTGCACCTCCTCACAGGGATGGATTGTAGAGGTCTGAGGAGCTCCAGGAGTGCTGCTCTGAGCCTCCTCACAGAGATGGAGCTCTGAGCTCTGAGCAGCCCCAAAGTGCTGCTCTGAGCCTCCTCACAGGGATGGATTGTGGAGCTGTGAGGAGCCCCAAATGCTGCTCTGAGCCTCCTCACAGAGATGGAGCTCCAAACTGCTGCTCTGCACCTCAGCACAGGGATGGAGCTCTGAGCTCTGAGCAGCCCCAAAGTGCTGCTCTGAGCCTCCTCACAGGGATGGATTGTGGAGCTCTGAGCAGCCCCAAATTACTGCTCTGGGCCTCCTCACAGGGATGGAGCCCCAGAGTGCTGCTCTGCATCTTCCCACAGGGATGGAGCCCCAGAGTGCTGCTCTGCACCTCCTCACAGGGATGGAGCTGAGAGGAGCCCCAAAGTGCTGCTCTGAGCCTCCTCACAGGGATGGATTGTAGAGCTCTGAGGAGCTCCAGGAGTGCTGCTCTGAGCCTCCTCACAGAGATGGAGCCCCAAATGCTGCTCTGAGCCTCCTCACAGAGATGGAGCTCCAAAGTGCTGCTCTGCACCTCCTCACAGGGATGGAGCTCTGAGCTCTGAGGAGCTCCAGGAGTGCTGCTCTGAGCCTCCTCACAGGGATGGAGCCCCAGAGTGCTGCTCTGCACCTCCTCACAGGAATGGATTGTGGAGCTCTGAGGAGCCCCAAATTACTGCTCTGCACCTCCTCACAGGGATGGAGCTGTGGAGCTCCAAGCTCTGGACGTCCCAGCGCAGTGTTACAGAAAATCCCTGCACAACTCTGGGCAGCCTTAAAGCTTCTGCAAGGCACAGCAGGAAAAAGAGCCCTGCCTTCCAGTTTGTTCCCACTTCCCAGGCTCTGAAGGCCTGGACAGAGCAGGGAAGATCCAATTTCTGCCCAGAGGGATAAAGGCAGCCTGTTCCTGCTGCCACCAGGGCTCCGTGGCACACAACCCACCTTGTTCTCGTTGTACAGAGTGTCAAAATCTGAGTTGACAAACAGGATGTTTTCTGGCTTGAGGTCCGTGTGGGTCAGCTGGTTATCGTGCAGAACTGCAGGGGGAGGAGGGAAAATCCTCTCTAAGAACCCGAGAGGAGCACGGGCACTGCTGTGCCCGGCCCAGTGCCAGCACAGCCACCCCAGCCCCTCTGGGTCACTCACATCTCAGGGCGTGGCACAGCTGGTAGGCCATGTGCCGGATCTGCGGCAGGGGGTAGGGCTGGAAGTTGTTCTCCTTGAGGAACTCGAAGGTGTTCTTGCCCAGGAGCTCAAAGGCAATGCACATGTGGCCGTGGAAGTTGAACCAGTCGGACATGAGGACGCACAGGCTGCGCAGGGAGAGAGAAGCAGGGCTTAGCCACCTTTAAGGATGCTCAGGACAGCTCTTCTGGTGTTCCTGGCCACTTGAGGAGTGGCTGGGGAGCAGAGCTCCCTGCCAGCAACCCAGGGAGATGCTTCCTGCTTTGCTCAGCCACCTCTGGAGAGAGCTGCCCAGTTCCTGGGGGACAAGGCAGCAGAGTGTCCTAGGTTATAATATTGGGGTTTATTCCATTACCACCTCCAGCTGCAATTCCTTTTGTTTTTTTTTTTCCCTTATCTCCAAACTCAGAGATAAGTCCCTCCAGGAGGACCCATTCTTTTAGCCACATGACTGATAAGATCACAGCATTCTATTGTGAGATGCTCTGCCCAGAGGGAGGAGCCAAACGATGCCATCAAGGATATAAGCGGGGTTGTGCAGACAGCAAGCAGATCCCCTCTTCCAAGAGGAACAGCTGAGACATTCTCTTCACTGGACCGCCAGAGGGAAACTACATCAGTCTACAGGACCACTGCTTGGACAGAACCATATCTGCTACCACTGCCCTAGCCAGCAAGTGTCAGGTTGTATCTCAAACTCTGCCAGTTGTTCTTCTTTTGTGCTATTCTATATATTTAGTTCTTCGTTCCCTTTTCCTAACAAATTGTATTTCTGGCTTAGAGCCTCTCACTGGTTTTGCTCTTCAAACCAGGACACAGAGGAATGGGGCCACTTTCCCCTCACCCCATCAGCCCCGTGCTGCTCTGTGTGCCAGGACGTGGCACTGGGAACTCACAACTTGTTCTCCTTGTCCTTCTCTTTGATCTTCTTCAGGACATTGATCTCCAGCCTGGCAGCCTCTCGGTACTTCCCGACGTTCTTTATGATTTTCAGAGCCACCTGGGATTTGCCTCTGGAAGGGAGGAGGCAGCAGGATGGAGTCAGAGAGAGAACCTGGGTGCTCAGCCCACGGGGAGAGGCACACCCCGCTCCTCCAGGCATGGCTGGTGCCAGCAGAGCTCTGCCAGCCCTCCCTGCTGCCCGGGCAGGGGCAGACTGGCACTGCCACTCAGGGAAAGGTCCCTGCTGGTTGTCACTCCCGAGGGACACTCCTGACACAGCCATGCCCTGGGAGCAGGAGAGCTGCAGCAAACTGACCCCAGGGCTCGGGGCCAGACATATTCTATTCTAGAATACCAGAATATTAGAATATTCTTAGAACATTCCAATATTCTAAAACAGAAGAGCATATTAGAAGATTAGAATATTCTAATATTATATTCTAGAATATTAGAATTTTCCAATATGAAGGGAAGGGAAGGGAAGGGAAGGGAAGGGAAGGGAAGGGAAGGGAAGGGAAGGGAAGGGAAGGGAAGGGAAGGGAAGGGAAGGGAAGGGAAGGGAAGGGAAGGGAAGGGAAGGGAAGGGAAGGGAAGGGAAGGGAAGGGAAGGGAAGGGAAGGGAAGGGAAGGGAAGGGAAGGGAAGGGAAGGGAAGGGAAGGGAAGGGAAGGGAAGGGAAGGGAAGGGAAGGGAAGGGAAGGGAAGGGAAGGGAAGGGAAGGGAAGGGAAGGGGATGCTTCCCTTAACACACCAGGCTGTAAATTCTGGAGGGGGCTGAGGTTTGAGCCAGCCCCTTTCCCCGGCTCTGAGGAAGGCAGTGACACATGAGAGGTGACAAACTCGGTCCTGTGGAGCCCAGGGGGAGCTGCCACACCCCGTGATGCTCCAGGGACAGGTGCGGGGAGAGGAGCCCACCTGGTGTGGTCCACGCACTCCACCACTTTTCCCTTGTGGGTCCCTTCCAGCTCAGGATATTCCTCTATTCTATTCTATTCTATTCTATTCTATTCTATTCTATTCTATTCTATTCTATTCTATTCTATTCTATTCTATTCTATTCTATTCTATTCTATTCTATTCTATTCCATTCCATTCCATTCCATTCCATTCCATTCCATTCCATTCCATTCCACTCCATTCCATTAATATAATAGAGAATTAGAATATTCTTAGAATTTTCAAATATTCTATTCTAGAATATTAGCATATTCACAGAATATTCTAAAATAGAATAAAATAGCAGAATATTCTTAGAATATTCTAATATTCTATTCTAAGAATGGAATAGACTGGAATGGAATGGACTGGAATGGAAGAGAATAGAACAGAACAGAACAGAATGCTTCCCTTAGCACACCAGGCTGTAAATTCTGGAGGGGGCTGAGGTTTGCTCCAGGGACAGGTGCAGGGAGAGGAGCCCACCTGGCGTGGTCCACGCACTCCACCACTTTTCCAAAGGTGCCCTCGCCGAGGCTGCCCACGATCTCATCTAGGAGAGAAAACAGGGGCGGGGTGAGCCAGGGGGGCTCGGGCAGAGCCGGGCTCCTGCACCTCACACCGCCAAAACCTCAGAGCAAACAAAACAACCTCTCGCTGCTACACTCTTTAAACTCAGCTCTGCCTCGGGCAAGTTACTGCTCGGTAAACAAAACACTGAGAGACCCCTCCAGGAGAGGGACAGAGATCTGGGCTAAGCCAGGGGGGGAAAAGTAGAGGTAAAGTTTTACGAAAGGTGGCTGTACATCGCTCCTGAAGCCAATCGCCGATCCTGCACACCAGGTGACCTTCCTTGTCATCCTCCACGCTCCTGCTGCGCTTACTGCTCTGGTGGCTCCTCTGCGCTCCCGCCCCCGGGACGGCCGGCAGAGCAGTCAGAGGTTGCAGAGACGACGGGGCCGCCGGTGGGTGGGTGGGTGGATTGTCCAGATCCCAGCATTTCATAAGGCACACAGCATATATAACGATAGGGATATTGCAAGGGACACGTCAAGACACAAAACTAACTTCAAAACAGAAAAGTCATCAACAGCTACAGGTACGGCAAGAAAACTGCGCTCACTCGTTAGCTACGGCCTCTGGGGCAGGGAAATGCCTCTTCCAGGGTGGGAAGCTGCAGGAGGAATCCTCTGTTCCCCACGGAGGGAGGGGAGAAGGAGAAGGAGGCCCTGGCCAGCAGGACGTCCCCGCTGGGCCAGCGAGCGCTCCCTTTGGACAGGCTGCCCAGTAGAAGCCACAGTAGCAGAATTTTTTTTTTCCCTCTGTGCATCCTGCTCTATGTGCCTCGGGAAATGCAGCTCCAGCTGCCCAGAGCTGTGTCCTGCCCTGGCTGGGAACCAGCCCTTCCCCTCCTGAAGGGAAGCTTTCTGCCATGCCCATCCTAAATCCTTTTTCAAACTGGGAGAGCTTAGGAACAGGGCAGGTAAAGTGATCCCCAGGGAACACTTCAGGCAAGGGCTGAGGTGACACTCACACCCTGCTACTGGCAAGCTTCTACTGGAAAACCAGCCCAAGGTTCCTGCAAGGACCTGGGGTCCGCAAAGCGAGCTGTCCTAATTCCTCACCTTGTGCTAGTCTGCTTTCAAAACAGTTACAATCCCTGCAGCCAAAGGAATTCACGGAAACTTTGACATTTCCATGCCTGAGCTTCTCTTCTGTGCCACTCGCCCCACCCCAGCAGGTCCAAAATAATGAGCTAAGATCAAAACTCCCTAAAAAATCAGAGGAGAAGGTGGGAGGAGAGCTGGGACAGCTGGGAGGTGTCTGTTGGGGTAGACTGAGCTCCTGCCAGCCCAGAGCTGCACAGCGTCACCACCACACACCTCCTGCGCTTCCAGCACCGCCCCGGCTCCCTCAGCACCCAAATTCCAAAGGTGGCTGGAGAGGAATCAAAGGGGGAGCTGAGAAGTTCCCAGCCCTGCGGATTACCCAGCTGCTGGGATCAGAGCCCATCTCAGCTGGGGTGACATTTCAGGCGGGAGGGAAGAGCTGAAGCGCTGAGTCTGACACCTCTCACCGCTTCCAGGGCATGCCTGGGACCAGCCCCCCACCCAGCCCCAGCCCTTCCCAGTTAATCCATGGAAGGAATGCTGCACTTCAGGAGAAGCTGAAATCCAAGTGGGAAGGGGGAAGAGGACACACGCGTCCCCTCGGAAGGCAGGACTCTGTCTGAGAACTGTCAGGGCACAAAAACAGCTCTGGAGAGCCAGGCTGGCCGATCCCACCCCGAAGGGGATCCAGGCACGAAGCCAAGCGAGGAATGCTGAGCACCAAACCCCCCCAGAAGCAGCAGCGAGCGAATCCCTGAGCAGGGATAAAGCGGAGCCGTACGGATCCCCGGGAGCAGGGCTGGCTCCAAGCCCAGCCTCTCCCTGGTCAGCACCACGTCAGTGCCACTGGAAGCTCTCCCTGATCCCTTCCCGGCCTGAGGAACACGGCTTGGCTCCTTCAGGGATTAACCTACAGGGGCCAGCCCGGCAAACACCGAGAGCGCCCAACAAATGTTGGGGACTCCACAACAAAGCCAGAAACAGGGTTGGAGGTACTCACCCGGAGCGCTCGGAGCTGGAAGGAGGCAAGAAGAGTTAAAGCCCGAGCTCGCTGTGGATGCTACTCACCGAGGAGGCGCTGCTGCAGGACCTGCTCCTGCGGCGGCGGCAGCGCTGCTGGTACCTGCGGGGCCGGTGCTGCTGCCGTCCCCGGGAGCGCCGCCAGCCCCGCGGCCGTGCCGGGCAGCAATCCTCGCCCAAGGACGGGCTGAGCTCCTCCAGCCTGCTGGCATCGCTGTCCCGCCGGCAGCGCCGCGGGTACGCCATCCGCTCGGGGCTGCGGCACACAGACAGCGCGCTCAGAGCCGGCAGCACCCCCGGGCATCAGATCTGGGGTGCTGCAACAGCCCGACCCATGGAATGGCAGCATGGGCACTGCGGAACCCCGAGGGACCCCCCCAAACGATCCCACCCTGTCTCCTGGGCAGCCTGTTGTCTTGCACAGAAAGGCACTCAAATCACTGAAACTGCTTGGACACTACTAGAGTATTAATGCTGATAAGCTTTACTCAGTCTAGACTGGAACTAGCCAGCGACCAACAGATTGTTTTGTATCCAATTCAAGTCATTCTCTGCAGAAAAGCACCTTTTCCTAACGCCCACCCTGACACAGCTCCCCGCTGTCCCCCTGGGTCCTGTCAGCAGTCACCGGGGAGAAATCCTCCTGCTCTCACTCCCTGTGCCAGGAGCTTCAAATCTTTCTGCACCTCCAACTCTGACCAGCGAGGAGAAGCTCTGGAGGGAAAACAGCGAGGCATTCCCACATTTTAAGGTGTGGGGTGGTTTTCCCAGCTCTCTTTCTCAGAGAGCTCCAGCTGGGCTGCCTGCCTTGCTGTGGATCCCACCCCTGAAGTGTCCAAGGCCGGGTTGGACAGAGCTTGGAGCAGCCTGGGACAGTGGAAGGTGTCCCTGCCCATGGAAAAGCTCACTGGATGAACCTGAAGGTCCCTTCCAACCCTCAACACTCCATTATTCCACATCACCTGAGCCACCTGTGCCTGTGACCTGTTTGTCACCATTCCTCCTCCCTCGGGGAGGTGTCTCATTAGTTCTTAACCAAAGGAGGAGCAGCAGCAGGGCTCTGGTTGTCACCCCCGGGGCACAGGATGTCCCAGGGCACCAAACCCTCGGTGTGCACACACAGAGCAGCCCCACGGATCATCAGCAAGAGGCAGAAGGAAAATCTGTCCCCAAGCTCCTGCCCCTGGAGCAACAACCTCCCAGGACACACGGCCAAACTGTGCATCAGGAGGGGCCAGCACCAAGCTCAGCTGTGTAGGCACCGACACACGGGTGACACACACGAGGTTTTGGGCACATCAGGGATGAGAGCAGCTCACCCTGCTTCTGCCTCCAAAACCCCACCAGACTGCACTGGAGGCTTGCTTCACACCCCCTTGAGAAAGGAGCTGTGTTTCAGGTAGAAGATGTTGCAATCTGAAATAAAAGCAGCGCTTTGGCTCCCCAGAGATAACCCCGGGCACGCTCTGGGCCAGGCTGGTGCCATCACCCAGCAGCAGCTTTGCCAGCCGAGCCTTTCAGCCTGGGAATGGGAATTTCTGCTGCTTGCACCTCCCTGCCCTGTCAACAACCAGGACACTGCTGGCAGCTCCACGGGGCACTTGTGGGGGCATCCCAGAGTGGGTTCAAATTCCAGACTGTGCCAGGGCAGCCGTGGCTCTCGCTCGCTGCTGAAGTACCCAGAACACAACCCCACAGCTCTGCCCAGCGTCGCCCCACACACTCCCTGCTGTGCAAGCAGAAAGAATGACCTGAAGGACTCAGGTCTCCTCAAAGAGGCTGAGGCAGAAGAGACAAGGCTGTTTTCACCCAACAAAAGCCTACTTTCATCCAAATCTGTTCCAAATGACCCATCAGATGGAAACAAAAAAGGAAAAGCTCGCTGTGTGCACCAGCTCTATTTCACAATCCACCTCCTTCACGTAAACAAAAGCCAGGCTGGGGAGAGAAATTAATCTGGAGAGCATTTCAGGAATTTAAAGATGAGCTCAGCTCCTGCCTGGCTGCACCTGCCCAGTCCAACCAGTGGAACCACAGCAGCCCCAGCAGCACCAGCCCAGTGCAGCCTCTGTTCCAGAACTCTCCCCTCATCCGAGGCCTCGTCCCACTCCCAGCTCCCAACTGTCCCACTCCCAGCTCCCAACTGTCCCACTCCCAGCTCCCAACTGTCCCACTCCCAGCTCCCAACTGTCCCACTCCCAGCTCCCAACTGTCCCCGTGGGAGCGCTGGACAAAGCGAGGAGCAAAGGTAAAACCCCGCAGCAAAGCAGGAGAGGTCAGTCAGCGGTGGGATCCCCCAGCTGGGATCCTTTCTGAGGCGAGGGAGGAGCGTGGTGGCTTTAAATGTGATTTTAATCCTGTCAGAGAGCAGCGGGCTGGCAGGACAGCCGGTAATGCCTGCGCAGCCAGCGTGGAAACGTGATTCCAGGGCAGGCTGCTCCCTCCTTAGTGCCACGGCCTCGGGAGGAACTTCAGCGCGGCAGGGAGAGCGCACACACACAGACATGTACACAGACACACAGACAGACACACACACAGACAGACACACAGAGACATGTACACAGACACACAGACAGACACACACACAGAGACATGTACACAGACAGACAGACAGACACACAGAGACATGTACACAGACAGACAGACAGACAGACACACAGAGACATGTACACAGACAGACAGACACACAGACACACAGAGAGACATGTACACACACAGACAGACACACAGACACACAGAGACACACACAGACACACAGACACACAGAGAGACACACACAGACACACAGATAGACACAGAGACAGACACACAGACACACACACAGCCATGTACACATACAGACACACAGACAGACACAGAGACACACAGACAGACAGAGACATGTACACACACACAGAGACATGTACACACACACAGACAGATACACACACAGACAGACACACAGACACACAGACACACAAGTAAACCCTTCCCTTCCATCCCCGGGATTTAAAGCTGGTCCACAGCCAGGAGCCGAGCTCATCACGGCGGTTTTAGGGGCAGCTCAGCACGGTGGTTTTAGGGGCAGCTCAGCACAGGGGTTTAGGGGCAGCTCAGCACAGGGCTTTAGGGGCAGCTCAGCACAGGGGTTTAGGGGCAGCGCTCTCGGGGGTTTAGGGGCAGCTCAGCACGGCGGTTTTAGGACAAGCTCAGCACGGCGGTTCCGGGCAGCGCTCTCACCTCCTGGAGCGCGATCTCCGGGCCAGGTCCCTGCGGGGCGGGTACCGCAGCCTGCCCTCGTACTCCCTGCTCCGCGACCGCCGCCGCTTCCAGCGGTGCCCCGGCTCGCCGTCCTGCCCGGGGGACCGCAGCCTCCTGCAGTGATGCATCTGCGGGGAACAGCGCGGGGCTCAGCCCGGCCCGGCCCGGCCCGGCCCGCCGGGGCTCGGCGCTGCCCGCGGGGCTGGGGCCGTTACCGGCTCCGCGCCCGCCGCCCCGCCCGGCCTCACCGCCGCCACCGCGGGTGCGGCCCGGCCCGGCCCCGCAGCGCCGCCGCTTCCGCTTCCCGGCCGGGGTCAGACCCGCCCCGCCGCGCCGGGCCGGGCCGGGCCGGGCCGGGCTGGGCGGTGCCGGCTGGGGCGGCCGTGCCCCGGCAGCAGCTGCCTGGCCTTCATCGCCCGCCGTCCTCAGCCTCGGCACGGCCTCCTCCGTGGGACTGCTCACCGCCGGCATCCTCCCCTCAGCATGGCCATCCTCACCTTAGCATGGCTTCCTCACCTCAGCATGGCTGTCCTCACCTCAGCATGGCCATCCTCACCATGGCCATCCTCACCATGGTCATCCTCCCCTCAGCATGGCCATCCTCACCTCAGCATGGCCATCCTTACCATGGCCATCCTCACCTCAGCATGGCCGTCCTCACTTCAGCATGGCTTCCTCACCTCAGCATGGCCATCCTCACCTCAGCATGGCTTCCTCAGCATGGCCATCCTCACCTCAGCATGGCCGTCCTCACCTCAGCATGGCTTCCTCACCTCAGCATGGCCATCCTCACCTCAGCATGGCTTCCTCAGCATGGCCATCCTCACCTCAGCATGGCCATCCTCACCTCAGCATGGCCATCTTCACCTCAGCATGGCTTCCTCAGCATGGTCATCCTCACCATGGCTGTCCTTACCATGGCCATCCATCACCACCACCATCCTCACCTTCGGCACACCTTCCTCCCATGGGACTTCTCACCGCAGTCATCCTCACCATGGCCATCCTCACCTCAGCATGGATTCCTCACCTCAGCATGGTCATCCTCACCTCAGCAAGGCTTCCTTACCATGGCCATCCTCACCTCACCATGGCCATCCTCACCTCAGCATGGCCATCCTCACCTCAGCACGGCTTCCTCACCTCAGCACGGCTTCCTCAGCATGGCCGTCCTCCCCTCAGCATGGCCGTCCTCACCTCAGCATGGCCATCCTCACCTCAGCATGGCTTCCTCAGCATGGCCATCCCTACCATGGCCGTCCTCACCTCAGCATGGCCGTCCTCACCTCAGCACGGCCGTCCTTACCACGGCCATCCGCACTATGGCCATTGCCTCAGCACGGCTTCCTCACCACGGCCAGCCTCACCATGGTCATCCTCACCTTGAACATCCTCACCATGGTCATCCATCATCACCACTAGCCTCAGCTTTGGCACGGCTTTCTCATGGACTGCTCACCATGGTCATCCTCACCATGGTCATCCTCACCATGGCCATCCTCACCATGGTCATCCTCACCATGGCCATCCATCACCACCACCATCCTCACCATGGTCATCCTCACCATGGCCATCCTCACCATGGTCATCCTCACCATGGTCACCCTCACCATGGCCATCCTCAGCATGGTCATCCTCACCATGGTCATCCTCACCATGGCTGTCCTTACCATGGCCATCCATCACCACCACCATCCTCACCTTCGGCACACCATCCTCCCATGGGACTTCTCACCGCGGTCATCCTCACCATGGCCATCCTCACCTTAGCATGGCTTCCTCAGCATGGCCATCCTCACCTCAGCATGGCCGTCCTCACCTCAGCATGGCTTCCTCACCTCAGCATGGATTCCTCACCTCAGCATGGCCATCCTCACCTCAGCATGGCTTCCTCACCATGGCTGTCCTTACCATGGCCATCCATCACCACCATCATCCTCACCTTCGGCACACCTTCCTCCCGTGGGACTTCTCACCGTGGTCATCCTCACCATGGTCATCCTCACCATGGTCATCCTCACCATGGTCATCCTCACCATGGCTGTCCTTACCATGGCCATCCATCACCACCATTATCCTCACCCTCAGCACAGCTTCCTCCCCATGGATCTGCTCACCACGGTCATCCTCACCATGGCCATCCATCACCACCACTGTCCTCACCCTTGGCACAGCTTCCTCCCCATGGGACACCTCACCTTGATCATCCTCACCATGGCCATCCTCACCCTCAGCACCGTGCCTTCCTCCCCATGCTCTGACTCACCGTGGTGGTCAGGGCCATCCCCACCACAGCCTTCCTCTCCATGGCCATCCTCACCTTCCACACAGCCTTCCTCACCAGGGTCTTCCTGCTCACAGTCTGCCTCACCATGACCTTCCTCACCTTCTTCACCATGGCCACCGTCTCCCTCAGCATGGTCTTCTTCCCTTCTTCATCTGCCTCACCGTGGTCTTCCTCATCGTGCCTTATCTCGCTGCAGGCCTTCCTCACCACAGGGCCTTCCTGGCCATGGTCATCCTCACCGTGATGACCCCCACAGTGACAACCCTGGCCACAGCCTTCCTCCCTGTGGTGACCCTCCCGTGGTCTTCTCTGTGGTGGCCCATGGACAGGGGAGAGAGCTCCACACACGTGGTCATTCCCAACCCCTTTATTTAATTATCAAGCACTCATTAGGGCCAGCAATCAATTAAAAATGCCAATGGACTCCTTTATCACCAGGTGGGCTGGAAGGGGCAGGAGATGCCACCACCGTGGTGGCCACAGGGACGCCAGCTGGGTGCAGACAAGAGATGCCACCACCGTGGTGGCCACAGGGACGCCAGTTGGGTTCTTCTCCCACCTGGCTCCTCCACAGCCAAGATTCCGGGTGCAGAGAGTGGATGGAGCAGACAAAGCTCCTCTTCTCCCCCCGAGCCTGGGGCAGCACAGGGCAGGGGACACGGCTGGTGGCCTTCCCTTCCCCCGAGAGGAGCTGTCCCACCCCAGAAACCTCCCCAGGGTGGTGGGGATTGGCTCCTGCGGGGGCTGAGCCCGCCAGAAGCAGAGCACGGTGAGCCAGGTCACCTCCTCAGCCAGGTCACCCCCTGAGCCTGGTCACCCCCTGAGCCTTGTCACCTCCTCAGCCTGGTCACCTCCTGAGCCTGGTCACCTCCTCAGCCTGGTCACCTCCTCAGCCTGGTCACCTCAGCCTGGTCACCTCCTCAGCCGGTCACCCCCTGAGCCTGGTCACCCCCTGAGCCTGGTCACCCCCTGAGCTGTGGGGAGAGCACAGAGCTCCTGAGGCTTCACCTGCCCCTCCCTTCTGGAGATTAGGGACCTCCAAAGTCCTCAGCTGACATCCCAGAGAGCAGGGAGAGCCCAGAGGTGACACCAGCCAGCAGGACAGAAAGCCACATGCTGATTTTGGACCATAAATAAATATATTTCAAGGACTTTGGGGCCATATTGGACATTCCTAGATCTCTATTATGCTCCCAGTGCTGATTTTCATCCAGGGGTAGAATCACAGAGTGGTTTGGATTGGAAGGAACGGGGACACTGTGAGACCTCCTCCAACCTCATCGTGTCCTTCCAGCTCCAACCTCATTGTGTCCTTCCAGCTCCAACCTCATTGTGTCCTTCCAGCTCCAACCTCGTCATGTGCTTCCAGCTCCAACCTCATCCAACCCTTTCAGCTCCAACCTCATAGTGTCCTTCCAGCTCCAACCTCATCCAACCTTCCAGCTCCAGCCTCATCGTGTCCTTCCAGCTCCAACCTCACCCAGCCCTTCCAGCTCTGACCTCATCCAGCCCTTCCAGCTCCAGCCTCATTGTGTCCTTCCAACTCTGACCTCACCATGTCCTTCCAGCTCCAACCTCATCGTGTCCTTCCACCTGCAACCTCATCCAGCCCTTCCACTTCTGACTTCGTCCAATCTTTCAACCTCCAACCTCCCCCAGCCCTTCCAGCTCCATCCCTTCCAGCCCAGCGATGTTCCTCTCCCAGCAAGGTCCGGGCTGGCAGGAACAGGCAGCCGGGTGGGTTTGGTGCCCAGCAAAGCGCAGGGTGCAGCTGCCCAGCTCCTCCGGGTCTCACGGACCGAACCGGCACCGGCACCGCCACCGCCACCGGCACCGGCACCGGCGGCTCCCGCGTCGCACGGACACGCGGCGGGACAGCCGCACCAGGGACACCTTGACGAGGGAGCCCTGCTGGCCCCGGGGCAGATGCGACACGCCGAGGATGGTGACAGCGGGGGTGGCCTCGGGCAGGGCGTAGCAGAGGTGGCAGCGGAGCCGGGGACGCTGCCCGGAGCCCGGGGCGGTGGGGACCGGCGGCTCCGCTCGGTGCAGAGCAGTTCGGGGCCGCTGCCACAGCCCCGCCGGCTGCGGGAGGAAGGGGAGGGCGGGCAGGGATGCTGTGCCGTGGGGTGAACCCCCGCGGGGTGCCGCCGATACCGGGGAAATCTCCTTCTCCCGTCCGCTCCTCGCCGTGCTGCTGGATGGGCACCGTGGCCGCGGGCAGAGCCGCCCCAGCTCCGCTCGCTGCCGGCCCAGGGGGCGGCCCGGGCCCCGGCGGTGCCACCAGCACATGGCACAGCCCTGGAGGACGCCGAGGCAGAGGAGGGACAGCCCCACAGCCCCGCGCCGAGGGACACCCGCGGGTGCGCTGGGGACAGAGAGAACGGGCAGCGTCAGCGGGCGGGTCCCGGCGGGGCTGTGCCAGCGCGGCTCTCCCGGGTGTGGGGCAGCTGGGACCGGCCGGGTGTCCCTCCCCGGGCTCCTCCCTGCTCTTTGTAAACCGGGATTGAGCTGGAACAGCCCAAAGGTGGGACAGGAGGGACAGGAGGGACAGGAGGGACAGGAGCCGCGCTCGGGCAGCCTGGCACGGGTCCGGGGCTCAAACAAAGCCGCCGTGAGAAGAGCCCCGGAAAGCTCGAACGCGATCAGCCGGGCTTGGTGGGGGCTCACAGGGTGTGACGGGGAGTGGGGGCAGGTGCCAGGGGGGATTTGGGGTGTCCGGGCTGGATTCGAAGGGCAGCGGCCCCTGAGGGCTGAGATAAGCCCAGTCCCAAAGAGGGGAACCTCCTCCCTGAGCGGTGACAGCTGGGTTTGTCCCGCCCTGCAGGGATCCCGCGGGGTTTTGGGCTCACAGTGGGCATTTAGGGAGCAGGGAAGTAACTCCTGGACACGAGAGCTGAATCTCCTTTGGAACTTAGTTCCAAAAATAAAAAAAAGCGGGGCGGGAGAGGAGGAGGCGGGAGCGGTGGGCAGGACGGGAGGGGAGGGATGGGATGGGAGCGGAGCCCCGGCAGCGGTTCTGGCTCCACGCGGGGAGGATGAGGAAGGTCGAGGGCTCCGTGCCCACCCCGACACACGGGCACGGCAATGCGGGCACGGGGTGATAGCAAAAGGGTTTTAAAATCATGGGGATTTAGGGTTAAAAGGAAAAATAAGCTTAGTAGGCGCTGGAAAAATAAACACCCTAAGCACATGAAGAACTTGTAGTTGCTAGAACTGCACTATGTAGCTAGTAGATGAGAAATGATATAATTGTTAGATGTGATGATTGTTTAGTAATTAAATATAATTACTGTTTAATCAGAAAGAATAATCATGAGAAACTGTGGTCAGTTCCTGGAAGCGCCTTCATTCCATCGGGCCAGCTCCAAACTGGGAGCTCAGGGCCCCTGCAAGGACACAGCCCAGCCTCGGGAATATCTGGGAATTCTTTATCCTCAGGTCCCTGCAAGGACACAGCCCACCCTCGGGAATTTCTGGGAATTCTTTATCCTCAGGTCCCTGCAAGGACACAGCTCAGCCTCGGGAATATCTGGGAATTCTTTACCTGCCCCTACAAGGACACAGCCCAGCCTCGGGAATATCTGGGAATTCTTTACCCTCAGGTCCCTGCAAGGACACAGCTCAGCCTCGGGAATATCTGGGAATTCTTTACCCTCAGGTCCCTGCAAGGACACAGCTCAGCCTCGGGAATATCTGGGAATTCTTTACCCTCAGGTCCCTGCAAGGACACAGCCCAGCATTGGGAATTTCTGGGAATTCTTTACCCACCCCTGCAAGGACACAGCTCAGCCTCGGGAATTTCTGGGAATTCTTTACCTGTCCCTGCAAGGACACAGCCCAGCCTTGGGAATATCTGGGAATTCTTTACCCTCAGGGAGCAGCCGGGGGCACAAAGCAGGCGTGGGGGTCACGGTGTGAAGAGGTAGAAGTTTATTGGAATATAAACATTCAGATAACCTGTAAGATAGAAAAAACCCAACAACAACATATACAGACACTTGTTGGAAGGAGACGTTGAGGTATTTATCCACCGCCTAGGCTATCACATTTGTTTTTATTTACTTATTTTATTATTTTTTTTTTCTCTTTTAAATAGGTAAGAAAACTAGTTAGCAAGGCTGCTGCAGCTGTTTGGAGAGAACATCTGGTCGCAGTCCCCTGGGAAGGAGCAGGCACACGCAGCCTGCCCTGGTGCCTCCCCGCAGCCCCGGGAGCAGGCTGGGCTCGCTTTTCCCCCCTGGAAGCGCTGGGGGAGCAAGCTGGGGGCTGGCCGGGGTTTTTTTGGCTGGTGTGTGGAGCTGGGGGAGGATGGAGCACTGCCCTGGGAACCTCCTGCTGGCAGCATCAAACCCTGAGTACTACACGGGGCTGGGGCGGCCCCCGCTCGGCCTCCCCCGCTCGCTGCTGGTTTCCAGCACCCCCTCCCAAAGCCTGGCAGCTCAGCAGGAGACCCGCAGCTCAGGCTGCCAGGGCCAAAGCCAGGCTGAGGGAAAGGGTTAACTCTTCACAGTCTGGATGGTCCTTGTCACCCCGGGCTGGGAAAAGGACCCGTTTATTGGTGCAGCTTATTTAACTGAGGTATCTGTTACGCTTCCCGACCTGATTCTTTCCCTGAATTGGATACAAAACAATCTGTTAGTCCCTGGCTAGTTCCAGTCTAGATTGAGTAAAGCTTATCAACATTAATACTCTAGTAGTGTCCAAGCAGTTTCAGTGATTCGAGTGCCTTTCTGTGCAAGAAAACACAACGTTAGCAAGTGAGACAAAGCAGCCCCACCCCGGAGCAGCCTCTGCTCCCCGGGGCCGAGGAGCAGAGCAGAGGGAAAAGCAGAAAGTGCCCCAGAGTCCCACTCAGAGGAAACAGCCCAAACCCCACCCAAGAATAAAATAAAACAACCAAAAGAAAACACAAAAAATAAAAAAAAAGGGGGGAAAATAATCTGATTGAGTCCCAGAGGGTGGAAAACCCTCTGGGAGTGTGTGAGGATGAAATGCCACGGAGCAGCTGGGGACAGCCGGGAGCAGCATCCCTGCCAGGATGGGCAGCTCCAGAGAGCCCGGGGCACTGCCAGGGTGGCTGGCAGAGCCAGGAGAGCGCCCAGCCCCAGGGCCAGGCTCAGCCCTGCCCCTTTCCTGCTGTCCCACCGTGCAGTGCCCCGGGGTGATGCTGCAGTGGGCTCCCGCAGGGTGGGGAAGCTGCTGCTCCTCTGCTCAGCCTCCTCTGAACTCCCTGTCTTTGGTGATCCATTGAAAAGCCAAGAGAAATAAAAGCAAACACAAAGTCAGCAAAACCCACCTATGAAAACCCCCAAGCCATAAGGATATGCCAATACTTCCTGAAGAGGTTAAAAGAAACCAACCCAACACGAACAAAACAACCCAACAATACATATCTGAGGTATTTCGTCTGCTCAAAAAACCTGACTCGGGCCTGCAGCACGGGAAGGACGCAGGGATGTCACCAGGGCAGGGGATGGGGAGGGGACAGGGGACAGGGGACAGCACCAGAGCCCTGAGCAGCTGAGTCACAGGGAATTGCAGCTCTGCTCCCGGCTGGCTGTGCCAGGGCAGGCTGGATTCCCTGGGCCCTGCTCGGGTACAATCACAGGGTTTGTGCAGAGCCCCACAGGAACCAGCCCGGGTTCCACCTGCAGCTCTGAGCCCTGCACCCACCCCAGGGACCTGCTGTGGGCACAGAGCGGGGCACAGAGCCCCAGCACGCCCAGGCTGGCCGTGCCACCACTCAGGGACACTCAGGGACACTCAGGGACACTCAGGACTCGAGGGGAGAGGTGGCACCAGCCAGAACCAAGCAGATGATGGTGCCAGAAGTGTGGAGAGGAGCAGGAAGGAGGCTCAGGAGCCTCCCCTGAGGACATAGGGACACGGCAGGAAGGGACATGAGCAGATTGCCATGGGAGGACAGGGCCAGGCACCCCCCGGCTCTCAGGATTGTCAAAACACGGAGTTGTGGGTGGGAAGAGCCCTGGTGGCCCCTGGTTCCAGCAGGACCAGGGCTCCAGGAGCACCAGGGCTCCAACAGAACCAGGGTTCCAGGAGCACCAGGGTTCCCAGCAGGGTTCCAGCAGAACCAAGGTTCCAGCAGAACCAGGGTTCCAGCAGAACCAGAGCTCCAGCAGAACCAAAGTTCCAGCAGAACCAGGGCTCCAGGAACACCAGGGTTCCAGGAACACCAGGGTTCCAGCAGAACCAGGGCTCCAGGAGAACCAAAGTTCCAGCAGAACCAGGGTTCCAGCAGAACCAAGGTTCCAGGAGAACCAGGGTTCCCAGCAGAACCAGGATTCCTGCAGGGTTCCCAGCAGAACCAGGGCTCCAAGAGAACCAGGGCTCACACAGGGTTCCAGCAGAACCAGGGTTCCAGGAGACCCAGGAGTCCTGCAGGGTTCCCAGCAGAACCAGGGCTCCAGCAGAACCAAAGTTCCAGGAAAACCAAAGTTCCAGCAGAACCAAGGCTCCTGCAGAATCAGAGCTGCAGGAGAACCAGGGTTCCTGCAGGGTTCCAGCAGAACCAGGGCTCCAGCAGAACCAAGGTTCCAGCAGAACCAGGGTTCCAGCAGAACCAGGATTCCTGCAGGGTTCCAGCAGAACCAGGGCTCCCAGCCCCAGTCCTGGCCCTTTCCCTGCCCTGGTGACATCCCAGGAGCTGTGGCCCCAGAACCATCCCTGATTGAGAAACGCCAGGTGTGCCCCCCCTCCATGGGAACACCCCACACCCTGCGAGGAGGAGGAGGAGGAGGAAACAAAGAGGAAAAGGGAGGAAGGAAAGCAGGGTGGCAACAAAGCCAAAACAAGGCCGGACAAAGAGACGATGAAGGAAAACTCGCTGGCATGGCAAGGTTTCACCACCACCACCACCATCATCATCATCATCATCATCCTCCTGCAGGTGCTGTGCAGCCACGAGAGCAGGTTCTGTGAGGTGAGGTATGTGTGCAGCCCCGGGCAGGGCTGTCAGAGGGACCAGCTGGTGGAGGGCTCAGCGCCGGGCGTGCCCCGCGACGAGGTGGGGCTGGGGGAGCAGTGGGAGCTGCTGCTGCTGCTGCTGCTGCTGCTGCTGCTGCTGCTGCTGCTGCACGAGCTCTGCGGGCCCGAGCCGGCCAGGAGCTGCACCACGGGCTTCTGGGCAAACAGCACCCCTGTGGGCATGCACAGGGTGAGGCTGGGCACAGCACAGGCTCTGCCAGCCCCACGGTCCCATCCCAGCTCGGAGTGGGTGGCTGGAGCTGGGGGCTGTCACAGGGCTGCTGTCCCAAAGGGGTTCTGCCTCCGGGGGTGAGGGTCAGGCAGTGCCAGGCTTCCCCACTTGGGGTTTGCCCAAGGGAACTGCTCCAGGGGACAATTCCTGCTGGGAGCGCCCAGGAAAGCCCCTCCTGGGCAGAACAGGGACAGTTCTCCTTCCTATGAATGCTTCCACGGGGACTTCAAAGCCCTTCTCTCAGATTTTAAGGCACTAACACACCAAGGGAAAGGCGCTCCTCCTGCCCAGCCCAGTGAATAAGAATCGCCTCCCGATGCCATTTGGCAAGGACCACCCCCATCCCACCCATCCCCGCCCCCTGGGAGGGATGGAACATTCCCAAGAGGTCTATCCCCATTCCCAGGAGGTCTATCCCCATTCCCAGGAGGGCTGTCCCATTCCCAGGAGGGCTGTCCCCATTCCCAGGAGGGCTGTCCCATTCCCAGGAGGGCTGTCCCCATTCCCAGGAGGGCTGTCCCACACCCAGAAGGTCTATCCCATTCCCAGGAGGGCTGTCCCACACTCAGCAGGGCTGTCCCCAGGCTGTCCCATCCCAGCAGGGCTGTCCCACACCCAGCAGGGCTGTCCCCAGGCTGTCCCATCCCAGCAGGGCTGTCCCATCCCAGCAGGGCTGTCCCACACTCAGCAGGGCTGTCCCCAGGCTGTCCCACACCCAGCAGGGCTGTCCCACACCCAGCAGGGCTGTCCCACACCCAGCAGGGCTGTCCCACACCCAGCAGGGCTGTCCCCACACCCAGCAGGGCTGTCCCCACACCCAGAAGGTCTATCCCCATTCCCAGGAGGTCTATCCCCATTCCCAGCAGGGCTGTCCCCATTCCCAGGAGGGCTGTCCCCATTCCCAGGAGGTCTATCCCCATTCCCAGGAGGGCTGTCCCACACCCAGCAGGGCTGTCCCACACCCAGCAGGGCTGTCCCACACCCAGCAGGGCTGTCCCCAGGCTGTCCCACACCCAGCAGGGCTGTCCCACACCCAGCAGGGCTGTCCCACACCCAGCAGGGCTGTCCCCAGGCTGTCCCATCCCAGCAGGGCTGTCCCACTCCCAGCAGGGCTGTCCCCAGGCTGTCCCCACACCCAGCAGGACTGTCCCACACCCAGCAGGGCTGTCCCCACACCCAGCAGGGCTGTCCCACACCCAGCAGGGCTGTCCCCAGGCTGTCCCACACCCAGCAGGGCTGTCCCCAGGCTGTCCCATCCCAGCAGGGCTCTCACCAGCGTAGGTGGTGCCGTTGATCTCCACGGACATGTTGATGCTGCCGATGCCGTTGGGGGACAGGTTCAGCGCCGCCGCCGCCGAGTCGGCCTTGTCTTGTCCCAGGCAGGGAGGGAGAGAGGGAGGCAGAGTTAGAGGGCAGCAATCCCAGCCCTGGCACTCCCCAGGGGTGAGCACAGCCCTTCTCGGTCCCCACAGAACGCTGTGCCCGAGGCCAGGCTCCCAGGGCTTGGAGCACCTGGGACACACAATGTCCCTGCCCTGGAGGTCCCTCCCCACTCAAACCATTCCAGGACAAGGCTACAGAGGTGCTGAAAGGCCTTGGTGAGGCTGGGAGCCCGCTGGCATTGGGAAATGTTCCCAAAATTCCCATTCCTGTCCCAAGGAAGGGCTGGGAGCACGAGACAAGCCCGGATTTAACTCCCAGCTGAATTTTGTTGTGGCTCGCTGTGCTTGGACTGCAGCAGCTCCAGCGGCCACTGGAGGGAGGGAAAAGCCAGGAACACTCCAGGAAAATCAGGATTTTCCCCAGCCTGGGCAGGGATGGGCAGCTGTGCTCGAGGGGAGCTGAACGTGGGACTCTTCCAGCAGCTCCCGAAGCTCCACGAGGGTGGGCCTGGATTTTGGGATTGCTCCTCCCTAAAAACTCCACACTGAACCTAAATGATGTTACCAAGCCACGCTGAGCTTATCAAAACCATCCCTCAGAGCAGCTCCCAAAGCTCCACCTGGCTTTTATGGTGCCCTGGGGAAAAGGAGGGCACGGAAGCCAAGACAGCCCCTACAAAGGTGGGAACCCATCCCTGAATCCTCAGGATGTGCCTGTTTGTAGGGACTGCAATGGTTCCCAGCATTTGGGTTTAGGAAGTTCAGGAGGAAAGCAGAAATGAGGTGAGAGGGAACAAACACTCCTGGATAAAATTTGTATTCCCTGTCACTGGCTCTTGTGGTTTTGAAGTGGAATTTGGTTGGATGCAGAGCTGGCAGGAACTGGGAGCACTGACATCACAGAAATCATTGCTAAGATTCAGGATGGATTGTTTAAATACAGGCTAAGGGAGAAGCCCAGAAACAAGAACATTTTTTAAAAGTAATACAATCCAAAAAGGCAACAAGTTCTAAAAAGAAGAACTGCTGCTTCAGAGGAATCTGCTTTGACCTTTCCTACCTCAAAGCAGCACTGACAAGCTCAGAGCTTTGGGAAAGTGGAAAAAGTCACAGAATCCACAGAATTTCACACAATTCACAGAGTGACCACATTGGAAGAGACCTTGGAGATCATCGAGTCCAACCCAGCCCCAACCCCTCAGCTGAACCCTGGCACCCAGAGCCACATCCAGGCTTTGTTAAACACACCCAGGGATGGGGATCCACCACCTCCCCGGGCAGCCATTCCAGAACTTTATCATCCTTTCTGTAAATAACTTTTCCCTAATATCCAACCTGTATTTCCCTTGGTGCAGCTCGAGACTGTGTCCTCTGGTTCTGTCAGTTCCTGGAGACAGAGCCCAACCCCACCTGGCCATAACCACCCTTCAGGGAGCTGTAGATAAGGGCACCCCTGAGTCTCCTTTTCTCCTCAGTCTGGGCTGGATTTGGACAAGCTGGAGAACAAACCAGCAGGAAAACCCAACAAAACCTTGCACCTGAATATCTCTGTGCCATGCTGTGGGAATCCAGAGATTCCCTCTGGCTGCCTTAGAAGGCCTAAAACCCTGGCAGGGGTCAGGAACCCCCCTGGACAGAGCCCCCAGAGACACTGTCTGTGATCTCTGTCCATGGAAAAGAGTTTTCAATCTTACAGGATGAATTACCAGCCCTGAGTGTTTGATATAAGTAATAATTAAGTGTGGCACGGGTGCAAAAGTAAAATTTAGGATTCTAGATTAGGGGTCCAAAGGGGACAGGATGGAGGAAATTGGGTGTGTCTTGTCCTTTTTCTCCTTCTTCATGCCCTCCATGTTTCACTGTGGTGTTGGCATTTTTCTGTTGGTTTAGGCTGGGGACACACTGTCCAACGTAGGTGACAGATATTGGCACGTTATTGTAAATCCAGCACAGGTAGTTTGTGGTATTTAATGTTTGTACCATCCCACCGAGGGCAGAGCCCCACACGCTGCCCTGCAGGACAGAGCTGCGGCAGGGCAGCAGAACATGTTAGAGATAAACAGAATAAACAACCCTGAAACAGCACAGACCAATTATGGCTTCTGCTTTGGCAGCGGGGCTGACAGACAGAGACTTTCTACAATCTCAGAATCATCAGTGCCACAGATTCCGACACCATACCCTCTGCCTGGTACCCCCAGAGGTGCCCCAGCCGTGTGTGTGTGTGACATTCCAGGCTGGCAGCTTTCCCCCCGTGCTGCTTCCCGAGGAGTTCATCCCGCTGTGCCTCACCTTTCCCGTTGATTTTGATCTTCATGGGGATCTGCCGGGCCATGCTGAACAGGTTGCGCTGCAGCGCCTGCTGCACCAGCCGCTGCTCCTCCTCCGAAATGCGCGGCACCTTCTTCTCGGGCGGCTCTCCCGCCTCCAGCCTCTCCCTCAGCTGCTCCAGCGTGGCCGTCCTGGCCTGCTGCCCGCCCAGCGCCACGGGCACGGCCAGGCGGCTGGGCACGGCCACGCTGAGGGGCACCACGCCGTCACCTGGGCGAGGAGAGGCGGCTGAGCCGGGTGACATTGCCACCAGCACCGCCACCGTTGGTGGCACCCGCCTTCCCACCACCGCGCTGACCTTTCCTGAGGGCGGGCGAGGCGCGGGGGCTGCCGGCGGCGATGATGGGGAAGCGGATTTTGGGGGGGGACAGCAGGGAAGGAGGCGCCGGCGCGGAGGGCGAGTAGCTGAACAGGGAGGAGCTGTAGCTGGGCCGCCGGCCCTCGCGCCGGTTGCCGTCGATGGCGGCCTGCAGCTCGGCCGGGGAGCTCAGGGACTTCTTCTCGCACTCGTAGGCGTAGAGGTACTTCATGTACCTGGGGAGAGGGACACGGACAGGGGTCAGGCAGCTGCACGGGCACAGGGATGCTCGTCCTGAGGGGCTCCGCAGCTCTGGGGGCGTTGGGAGCACAGCCCGGCCTGGGTTCACGCGGTGGTTGGAGGGAAACGTGCCCTGAGATATTCCTGGTCTCACACGGCTGGGAAGAGTCAGCCAGAACTCCTTCACATCGGGAGTGTCCTCTGAGCATCATCCGGAATTCCATCACTACTGTAAATTATCCAAAATTCCCTCACAAGTGAAATATCATCTATAAGTCATCCAGAATTCTCTCACAACTGTAATACTGACTGTAAATCACACAGAATTCCCTCACAACTGAAATATCATCTGCAAGTCATCCAGAACTCCCTCACAACTGAAATACCCTCTATAAATCATTTAGAATTCCATCACTACTGAAATATTGTCTATAAAGCATGGAGAATTCTCTTACAACTGAAATATCACCTATAAATCATCCAGAATTCCCTCACAACTGAAATACTGACTATAAATAATCCAAAATTCCCCCACAACTGAAATATCATCTATAAATCATTCAGAATTCCCTCACAACTGGAATTTCATCTATAAATCATTCAAAATTCCCTCAGAACTGAAATATTGTCTATAAATCACTCAGAATTCCCTTACAACTGAAATACTGACTATAAATCATCAAAAATTCCCTCACAACTGAAATATCATCTATAAATCATTCAGAATTCCCTCACAACTGAAATATCATCTATAAATCATTTAGAATTCCATCACTACTGAAATATTGTCTATAAATCACACAGAATTCCCTCACAACTGAAATACCCTCTATAAATCATTTAGAATTCCATCACTACTGAAATATTGTCTGTAAATCACCCAGAATTCACTAACAACTGAAATATTATCTATAATAATCCAGAAATCCCTCACAATTGAATTATTATCTACAAATCACCCAGAATTCCCTCACAACTGAAATATCATCTATAAACCATCCAGAATTCTTTCACAACTGAATTATTGTCTATAAATCGCACAGAATTCCCTCAGAATTGAAATATTGTCTACAAATCAACCAAAATTCCTTCCCAACTGAAATATCCCGTAAATCACCCAGAATTCCCTCACAACTGAAATAATTTAGAATTCCATCACTACTGAAATACTGACTATAAATAACACAGAATTCCCTCACAACTGAAATATCATCTATAAGTCATCCAGAATTCTTTCACAACTGAAATATTGTCTATAAATCACTCAGAATTCCCTTACAACTGAAATACTGACTATAAATCATCCAAAATTCCCTCACAACTGAAATATCATCTATAAATCATTCAGAATTCCCTTACAACTGGAATATCATCTATAAATCATTTAGAATTCCATCACTACTGAAATATTGTCTATAAATCACGGAGAATTCTCTTACAACTGAAATATCATCTATAAATCACCCAGAATTCCCTCACAACTGAAATACCCTATATAAATCATTTAAAATTCTCTCACAACAGAAATATTGTCTGTAAATCACCCAGAATTCCCTCACAATTTAACTACTGTCTATAAATCGCACAGAGTTCCCTCAGAATTGAAATATTGTCTATAAATCATTCAGAATTCCCTCCCAGCTGAAATATGCTCAGAGGATCACCCCAAATTCCCTCAGAACTGAAATATCCTCATAGAATCATCCACAATTTCCTCACAATTAAAATATTAGCTATAAATGGCACACAATTCCCTCTCAACTGGAATATCCTCACAGGATCATCCAGAATCCCCTCACAACTGAAATATCCTTAAAGAATCATCCAGAATTCCCTCACAAATGAAATATCCTCTATCAATCACCAGTATTCCCTCACAAATGAAATAAATCATCCAGAATTCCTTCACAACTCAAATATTGTTTATAAATTGCACAGAATTCCTTCAGAATTTAAATATCTGCTATAAATCATGTAGAACTCCCTCACAACTGAAATATCATCTATAAATAATCCAGAATTTCCTCACAATTGAATTATTGTCTGTAAATCACACAGAATTCCCTCAGAATTGAAATATTGTCTATAAATCAACCAAAATTCCCTCCCAAATAAAATATCCTCAAAGGATCACCCAGAATTACCTCACAACTGAATTATTATCTATAAATGATCTAGAATTCCCTCAGAACTAAGCTATTATCCATAAATCACCTAGAATTCCCTCACAACTGAATTCTTATTTATAAATCACCCAGAATTACGTCACAACTGAAATTTCCTCTATAAATTGCACACAATTTCCTCAGAATTGAAATATAATCTATAAACCATTCAGAATTCCCCCACAACTGAAATATCCTCTATAAATCATCCAGAATTCTCCCACAACTAAAATATTATCTACAAATGACCCAGAATTCCCTCACAACTGAAATCCCACCTAAGAATTAGCAAGAATTCCCTCAAAACAGAAATATTATTTATAAACTATCCAGAATTCCTTCACAACTGAAACATCCTCAAAGAACCATCCAAAATTTCCTCATAACTGAAATATCCTCAAAGAACCATCCAGAATTACCTCACAATTGAAATTTTCTTTATAAATCATCCAGAATTCCCTCATAACTGAAATATTGTCTGTAAATCATCCAAAACTGCCTCGCAATTGAAATATAATCTATAAATCACGCAGAATTCCCTTACAACTTAAATATCCTCTATAAATCATCCTGAACTCCATAACAACTGGAATATAATCTAGAATCATCAGAATTCCCCCACAACTGCAATTTCATCTATAAATCAACTAGAATTCCCTCATAACTGAAATATCCTCAAAGGGTCATCAAGAATTCCCTCACAACTGAAATATTATCCATAAATCATCCAGAAATCCCTCACAATTGAATTATTATCTACAAATCACCCAGAATTCCCTCACAACTGAAATATCCTTTATAAACCACCCAGAATTCTTTCACAACTGAACTACTGTCTATAAATTGCACAGAATTCCCTCACAATAGAAATATTGTCTATAAATCAACCAAAATTCCTTCCCAAATGAAATATTCTCAAAGGATCACCTAGAATTCCCTCACAACTGAAAGATCCTCAAAGAATAAATCAGAATTCCCTCACAACTAAAAAAATGAGGTAAAAAGGCCATGGCTGGAGGGAGGTGAGGGTGAGAATTCCCTTCAGGAGCTCCTTATGCTGAGGCATCATTTCCCCCCTTTAGAGACTTTACCTTGTTGAGTCTCTATTCTAAATACTTACTGATAATACCACTAATTATTATATTATATTATATTATATTATATTATATTATATTATATTATATTATATTATATTATATTATATTATATTATATTATATTATATTATATTATATTATATTATATTATATTATATTATATTACATAGTATAACATAGTATAATGTAATGTAATATAGTATAACGTAGGGTAATGTAATATAAATATTACAATTATATATATTATATATAATGAATTATAATTATAATATATGATATATTATAATGTAATATAATGTAATATAATACATAATGCAATGTAAAATAAATATAATTATATATATTATATATTATATAATTATAGTATATTATCTATTATAATGTAATGTAATGCAATGTTATATTGCATTATATTACATTATACTACATTACATTACTATATTACATTATAACATAGTATAATATAATATAACATAACGTAATATAATATAATATAATATAATATAATATAATATAATACAATATAATATAATATAATATAATATAATATAATATAATATAATATAATATAATATAATATAATATAATATAATATAATATAAATATTATAATTATATATTATATATAATATAATTATAGTATATTATATATTATAATGTAATGTAATGCAATGTTATATTATATTATACTACATTACATTACATTATTATATTACATTACATTATATTATTTTTTCTATATTCAACCTAGGTATAGTACATATTTTATTAGAATGTTTACTAATAATAATTTCCTAACTATAATGACCAACAATAGCTATTTAACAACAGATAACTATCAACCAACAATAAACAACCACCAACACAAACACCTAATAACAACCACGCAAGGACAGCTGAACAGCCAACAACAGGAAATGTGCAGGAAGGACAAATATCCCGAACGGGAGCAGAGCTCACTGGGTGCGCAGGGTGAAGGCAGCGCTGGTGATGGAGGTGGGCAGATTAAGGCCTTTGGTGATCTCCCTCCAGATCTTCTTGTTGATGATCTCCACCAGCCCGCCCTTCTCGGTCACCAGCTTGTAGAGCATGTAGAGATCCAGGATCTGCTTGGCCATGATGGGGATCCTGTTGATGGGAGTTCCTGGAAAAAAAGGAGCATGGAGAGGGTGAGGGAGCGGGCAGCCTGGGGGGATCCAGCTCGCTCTAAGTTCCTGTGAGGAAATTCAGGAGATTTGTAGCCTGGCTCCAGGCCTTTCCACGGAAAACCCTTTTGGGATTTTGTCAGAAGGGAATTTGTCGGAACTCAAAATGTCCCTCAGACATTTTTGGAGGTTCCAGGCCCAGGTCAGAAGCATTTGAGAGCCTGGCAGGCAGCTGGAAACAGCTGTGATTTTGGGTTTGAACCATGGAATGATTTACCAACCTTGCAGGAAGAACAAGAAGTCATAAAAGTTTAGATATTAGAGTAGAAGTAGTTACAGAGTAGAGGGAAGAATTTCTGAGTGCTGTGCAGGGGGGTTTTGGTCTTGTGCATTTAGGATGGAGGAATGTAGGCTGGTCCTGTTCCTCCTCTTTCTTCTTCCTCACCTCCATGTTCTTGGTGATGTTGGCACTCACAGATTGGTTTAGAGTAGAAAAGCACCATTTAATATAGGTAATAGGCATTGGGGGAAAACTATAAACATTTAACACGTAATGTACCATATAAAAGATAGAAAAGCACCATTTAATATAGGTAATAGGCATTGGGGAAAAACTGTAACCATGTAACACGTAATGTACCATATAAAAGACAGCACAGCCCTGGGCGGGGAGAGGGGAGAAGCAGAAGCAGAAGTAGAAGAAGCAGAAGCAGAAGAAGAAGAAGAAAAGAAGAAGAAGAAAAGAAGAAGAAAAGAAGAAAAGAAGAAGAAAAGAAGAAAAGAAGAAGAAAAGAAGAAGAAGATGAAGAAGAAGATGAAGAAGAAGATGAAGAAGAAGAAGCAGTCGGGAGTCAGAGAGGATGTCAGGGTGTGTGTGTGCCTCTGCCTGAGCTGTGAGCAAACCACAGCAGCTCCAGAAGAAAATCTTTTAGATAACTTGCAATAAACTGCCTTGAGACCGAACAACAAGAGACTGCTGAGCCTTTCTTTGGAAGCACGGCTTGGAGGAGGGATTTTTCCACCATACAGAGCCCTCAAACCAGGTTGGGCTCCGGCAGGAATTAGCAGAGCAATAAAAACCTGCAGCTCCTGGAATAGAAAGAGGGGAAGTTGGGACTATTGAATGAGTTTTATGAGCTCAGGGTTAAAATCCTTGGATAAACATGCTCCCTCATCCCCCAGGATGTGCTGTTTGCCTGGGAACAGCAGAACCAAGGGGAATCACCACGGGAGAACATCTCCCCCTGCACAGAATTCCATCTTCCCTCACATGTTCAACACTTGGAACAACCTGGAGAGGTAAATAAAGGCTGCTCCTTCCACAGAGCTTCCAGCCTCCCACTCATTTTCCCTGAATGTGCTCCCAAACAATTCCCTGCCACGGCAGCTCTGAGCATCCCAAACCCAGCTCCTGCTCCATCCTTCCTGCTTGCTTTTGTCATATTTCAGGTTAACAGGAAAGAAAATCTGATTTTTAACCTATCAGTGCCCCTTTGGCAGCTCCTGAAAGTGCCAACGCCCAAACTAAGGGGAGTTGGGCACGGAGAGGAAGAAGGAATAATAAAAAGCTGAAGTGGCAGAGCTTTTATTTGGCCTGGGAAACTCTGTCCTGGATCAAAGGGCCGCCCAGCCCATCCTGTCCCCACAATGGGCAGCCCCAGCCTGGCAGGAAAGCTGGGAGGGGGACAATTGTGGAATCCCCAGTCCCCAGGGGAGGCTGGCAGCCCCTGATCCCCCGTTTATGGCCCTATAAACGGGTTTATTCCGTGCCATGAAAGGAGCCGGGCCCCCGCAGATGTCAGGGGAATTTTTTTCCTGTCTTTTCTTTGGGAATCCCATTAGGCATGATTAGCTCATGGTGCCAATTCCCACAGGTTAACGAGATGCTGGATCAAACAGCCTATTTTTGTAGCTTTAAAGGGCTGAAAACCCCACAGATTCCGAGTGTTCATGAGCAGTTTAATCAGGTTTTGTAGTTTTATATCAATCCCAGCCTCTTCCCTTGTCCAGGCAGCCCCTTCCCTTCCCACGGACCAGATCCCACATTTCAGGGGCACAGATCCCACATTTCAGGGACACAGATCCCACATTTCAGGGACACAGATCCCACATTTCAGGGGCACAGATCCCACATTTCAGGGGCACAGATCCCACATTTCAGGGGCACAGATCCCACATTTCAGAGGCACAGATCCCACATTTCAGGGGCACAGATCCCACATTTCAGGGACACAGATCCCACATTTCAGAGGCACAGATCCCACATTTCAGGGACACAGATCCCACATTTCAGGGACACAGATCCCACATTTCAGGGGCACAGATCCCACATTTCAGGGGCACAGATCCCACATTTCAGAGGCACAGATCCCACATTTCAGAGGCACAGATCCCACATTTCAGGGGCGCAGATCCCACATTTCAGGGGCGCAGATCCCACATTTCAGGGGCGCAGATCCCACATTTCAGGGGCGCAGATCCCACATTTCAGGGGCGCAGATCCCACATTTCAGGGGCACAGATCCCACATTTCAGGGGCACAGGTCCCACATTTCAGGGGCACAGATCCCACATTTCAGGGGCACAGATCCCACATTTCAGGGGCACAGATCCCTCAGGAAGCACAGAAGGAATTCCAAACCCTCCAAACTCTCTGTGGCTCCATCCCTTCCTCCCAAAAATCCTCAATTTCCTCTGTTTTTTCCCCGAGCATCCATTTTGTCTCGGGGTGACAGCACTGGGAATCAGGGCATGATCAAGTTACCTCCAGCTGTCACTCATCACCTGAGTCACACCCGCAGGGAAAACAGGGAAATATTTCCTTCCAAAACCCCCAGGACACCCGAAAATTCCTCTCCTTTCATTAATTAGCCACAGCAGCAAAGCCTTTGCTCGGCTGGGGGAGGATGAAGCCAAAGCCACCCCAGTTTCCCCAATCCAATTTAGGGAATGGCATGAACTTGTCCAGCAGGGACTTTCATCCAGATGGGCAGTGAAAGGGAAGAGCCATGGATAAAGGTCTCAGCAACTCAGAAAATATTAACAAATATCTGCTTTTTAATACCCTGCCTTTCCCCCAAACACTCTTCTACCCTTCTCCAGACTTCCCCAGCTCAGCAGCTGGGAAAATGCAGAAATTATGAATCCAGCTGCTCCTGTGAGAGGCACAAACGTCACCTGCATCCCTGGGGAATGAAGGCTGAAGCATTTCCAGGGAGCTGCTCCCAGCTGGAGCAGGAACAGCCATGGGGTCTGACCTCCCTGAATCACCTCAGCACCCCCAGGACACCTTCCCTCCCTCAGCTGTGCTTCAAACAGCACCAAAGTGCCTCGAAATTTCATTTATAAACCCAGCTAAACAGGGATTTCTACAGAAACACGCATTTATAAACTCAGCTAAATGTGTTTACACACTGAATATAAATTTATCCACTGAGATAAAACCTTGAGTTTGGTTAAATGATAAAATTCCTTTGTGCAGATGAGAAACTTTAGAGCAGGGACAGAACTGCTCCCAGGAGCTGCAATAATTCCATCACCTCAGCACCCCCAGGACAGCTCCCCTCCTTCAGCTTTGCTTTGAGCAGCACCAAAGTGCCCTGAAATTCCATTTATAAACCCAGCTAAATCGAGATTTAGACAGAAACACACATTTATAAACTCAGCTAAACAGGGCTTTATACAGAAACATGCATTTATAATAAATGCATGTAATAATGCATTTATAATAAACTCAGCTACATGTGTTTACACACAGAATACAAATTAATCCACTGAGATAAAACCTCGAGTTTGGTTTTCCACCCCTAAATAAAATTCCTTTGTGCAGCTGAGAAACCTTAGAGCAGGGCCAGAACTGCTCCCAGGAGCTGCAATAATTCCATTTTCCACGTGTTCCTCCAGCACTGCCCCGCAGATCCCGAGTCGGGCTTTGGCCCTGGTGAATTCCCGGGGTTTTCCAGAGGGATTTGGTGCCTCTCCTCCCCCAGCCCTGCCCGGGGAAGGCGATAAAGGAAGGGTTTTATTGGGAACCGCCGGGGAAAAGGCTGAAAGGGCAGATCCTGTGGCGGGCAGGGCTGTCAGGGCTGTGATGGATTACTGTCATCTGGCAGCGCCAGGATTAATGAGCCCGGGGGCAGGGGGCAGAATTCCAGAGGGAAAGGTCAGCAGCCGAGGCCACGGCACAAGACTTGTTGCCTTTTGATGGTAAACTCATTTTACTGTACTTGCAAGGCTGCTGCCCTGAGCCCTGCCCGGCTCCTGAGGCACAGGAACATCCTCCTCTCTGTTTCCTCGGAAAATAACTTCTGCAGAACCCCAGCTCCATCACTGGGCTCATCCCAGCCCCATAATTTGGTTCATCCCAGCCCCATAATTTGGCTCAATCCCAGCTCCATCACTTGGCTCAATCCCAACTCTATCACTTGGCTCAATCCCAGCCCCATAATTTGGCTCAATCCCAGCCCCATAATTTGGCTCATCCCTGCCCCATCACTTGGCTCATCCCAGCCCCATAATTTGGCTCCATCCCAGCTCCATCACTTGGCTCAATCCCAGCCCCATAATTTGGCTCATCCCAGCCCCATAATTTGGCTCATCCCAGCCCCATAATTTGGCTCAATCCCAGCTCCATCACTTGGCTCAATCCCAGCCCATAATTTCGCTCATCCCAGCTCCCTAATTTGGCTCACTCCAACCCCATAATTTCGCTCATCCCAGCTCCATCACTTGGATCGATCCCAGCCCCATATTTGACTCAATCCCAGCCCCATCAATTGGCTCAACCCCAGCCCCATAATTTGACTCAATCCCAGCCCCATCACTTGGCTCATCCCACCTTTGTAATTTGGCTCATCCCAGCTCCCTAATTTGGCTCAGCCCAGTCAAACCAGGGGCACGAGGAGTGTGTTCCCACTGGCAAAGGGAAGATGCAGAGCCATCCCAAGGGCACCCTGTTTTCTGAGGAGAAAGGCAGCCACAATCCAGGCTTCTGCAATAAAGGGCTTCCCAGAGGAAGGCTGACTGGAGCCATGAACATCTCTGCCCTTTGAGGGAATGTCTCCCACTGAATTCACAGAGTGACCAGGATGGAGGAGACCTTGGAGATCATCGAGTCCAACCCAGCCCCAGCACCTCAGCTGAACCCTGGCACCCAGAGCCACATCCAGGCTTTGTTAAACACACCCAGGGATGGGGATCCACCACCTCCCTGGGCAGCCATTCCAGAACTTTATCAGGGATGCAGGGATGGGGACTCCATTCCAGAACTTTATCACCCTTTCTGTAAATAACTTTTTCCTAATATCCAACCTATATTTCCCTTGAAAAGCCTTTTCCCCTTCCTAATCTCTCAAACTGCAGTAGATATAGCTGATTTGGCCCCTACAACTATCAGAAATTCACAGGATGTCCTTAGCAAAATAGTTTTGTGTTACCCTAAAAATCACATCTGATGACTGATGATAGTTTTTTAATTATGCCTTATTGATGTTAGCACCCTCCAACACTACAGCTTAATACCTGTTCCCCTTGAAGCCAGAATTGTGCAGCCTTCAGGGGTGAGATGCAGCCTCACATCTCACTGCTGCAGCCACGGTCCTGTGGGCTGCAGAAATATTGAAAATGCTGTCAAAATGATTCACTGAGGGCAGTAACAACCAGGGCAGCACAGGGGGTAGATGTAAAAGTAAATGGTAAATGGTGTGGGTAACAGCAGCTGCCCAAGAGAAGAACGTGGTACCAAGTGTGGGTGCACCCACTTGTGCCCAGATCACCTACACGTAATGGGCATTTGCTCCAAAGCTTCTTTAAAAAAAGAAGAAACCATCAGAGAGATTAAACAGCAACTGGGAATTAGGAATTCTTGAAGAAAAAGGAGCTGCCTTGAACAAAGCTATAAAAAAAGAACAATTGTTGATTAACTAAGTGTCATTAGTAAGGCAATACAGTCTCCCTGTTCCTCAGTGTCCCCTCTGTCCCATGCTGGAGCCCCAGGAAAGCCTGGACTGGCTGGGATTACACCCAGGAATCACCTGGGGAAGAGGGTCTGGCACAGCCATGGCAGAGGGATGGACTGGGACCATCCCCTCCCTGCCATCCCACACCACCCCAGGGCTTTGTTCTCCTCTCCTCCACCCTCCCTCGGCCACACCTGGCAGCCACACCTCAACCTGGAGATGCAGCCTGAAGAAAACTGCCCCAAAGCTGGGTTTGAGGAGAATTCCAGGGAATTTTAGGGCTTTGCTTGGCCTCCATGCCAGAGATTCCCTTCCACACAGGGATTTCCAGCAGCCTAAGCCACGACTTGTCCTGCACAAAGAGCGTTTAATCACACCCAGCTCTGCTTTCCCAACCACCTCCCACCCTCCCTATCCAATTTCCTCCACAAGTGTCCATTTTACAGCAAGGAACAAAGGAGGTGAGAATCCCCAGGGTTTGTTCAGCACAGAGACGTTGAAATCTCGGTGAAATGGGATATTTCACTCCCACTGGAGTGAAAAATAGGCACGGAAGAGACATTTTTAAGCCACAAGCAGGTAAATAAAAAGCTGCTCTTCCCACTGCAAATATGTTCAGGGGTGATGCTGCATCAGGCAGCCAGAAGGAACAGGTTTTCCCCAGGAAACTGGGGAAGTCCACAGTGATTTAAAATAATTCTGAGCCGAATCTCAAGAAAAGCAGAATTTCTTTGAAGGGAGTCACAGTAATTCTGTGGAGTGTGGGAATTCCCAGCTGAACAGAGGGAAAATTCATTTTACAGCAGCAAATCGACTCCACCCCTGCGCTGTCTCAGCTCCAGGTTTGTTCAAATCCCTCTCCAAGGATAAATCCTGGCTGGTTCAGGGGTTCAGCCTGACATTTATGGGGTTTGGTTCTCCAGAGCTGGGATGAAAAGGAACAGGGACCTATGGAGAGCTGCAATCCCTGGAATGGAGATCCCTTAGAGAGCTGCAATCCCTGATCCCATGCAGAGCTGCAATCCCTGATCCCATGCAGAGCTGCAATCCCTGATCCCATGCACAGCTGCAATCCCTGGAATGGAGATCCCTTAGAGAGCTGCAATCCCTGATCCCATGCAGAGCTGCAATCCCTGATCCCATGCAGAGCTGCCATCCCTGATCCCATGCACAGCTGCAATCCCTGATCCCATGCACAGCTGCAATCCCTGATCCCATGGAGAGCTGCAATCCCTGATCCCATGCACAGCTGCAATCCCTGATCCCATGCAGAGCTGCCATCCCTGATCCCATGCACAGCTGCCATCCCTGATCCCATGCACAGCTGCAATCCCTGATCCCATGCACAGCTGCCATCCCTGATCCCATGCACAGCTGCAATCTTTGACTGAAGAGAGAAAAACAAGCAGGATGGGATTCATAACCTAAAGCTGTAATTGCACAATTAACCCCGATATGCAAATGGAGCAGAACTCATAAAAGTGAGACACCTCATGACCAGTTTCCCATTTTTGGGACCATTTTGGTTCACCTTGGCTGCAGCCCTGGCTGGGCTCTGGTGCTGCCCAAGGTGGATCCACTGAGGAGATCCTTTTCATAAATCCCTGTTTATTCCTGAGCTCAGTCTGGTCTCTGTTCCAGCTCAGCCTTCCCAAGGCATCACCCCCAGCCCTGCTGTGCCACCCTGCCAGGAACAAAACCCCACAAAGGCAGTGCCACCCTGCCCTGATGTTCCCCAACCCCACAAAGGCAGTGCCACCCTGTCCCTGATGTCCCCTGCCACGGTTTCTGCTGCTCCAGGGCCCTTTTATGGCTCTTGGGCACAGCCCTACACATCTGATCTGTGTTAGAGCTGTTCCCCTTCCCAGGGGCATCCCAAAACATCCCAAATTTTCATCCCTGCAGCTCCTGGGAAATTCCATTCACTTTTGCAGTTGTTGATCCCTCAGCTCCTCCTGGACAGCAGCAAATCCCTGTTTTTTAGGTTTTTACTGTGGGGTTTTTATTGGCAGAGCTGCTTCCCGGCCCCACAGACACCAGGTGCAAAGTGAGCAGCTCTGCACACTTTGCCCTTTGGAGAGGAGCTGGATTTGGGGTTTTTAGGAAAAAGGCAGCTCTTCAGCCTGGGATTGGGAAGTTGGAAACACTTTGCCCTCAGGAGAGGAGCTGGATTTGGGGTTTTTTGGGAACCAGGCAGCTCTTCGGCCTGGATTGGGATTTTAAAACAGTCTTTCCCCTCAGGAAAGAGGGAGTTCTTCTGCCTGGAGTGGTATTTTAAAAACACTTTCCCCTCAGGAGAGGAGCTGGATTTGGGGTTTTTTTTTAGGAAAAAGGCAGCTCTTCAGCCTGGGATTGGGAAGTTGGAAACACTTTGCCCTCAGGAGAGGAGCTGGATTTGGGGTTTTTTTTTAGGAAAAAGGCAGCTCTTCAGTCTGGGATTGGGATGTTGGAAACACTTTGCTCTTGGGAGAAGAGCTGGATTTGGGATTTTTTAGGAAAAAGGCAGCTCTTCAGCCTGGGATTGGGAAGTTGGAAACACTTTCCCATGAGGAGAGGAGCTGGATTTGGGGTTTTTTGGGAACCAGGCAGCTCTTCGGCCTGGATTGGGATTTTAAAACACTCTTTCCCCTCAGGAAAGGAGCTGGATTTGGAGTTTTTTAGGAAAAAGGCAGTTCTTCTGCCTGGATTGGGACTTTAAAAACACTTTTCCCTCAGGAGAGGAGCTGGACTTGGTGCTTTTGGGAAGCAGGCAGCTCTTGAATCTGGGATTTGGATGTTGGAAACACTTTGCTCTTGGGAAAGGAGCTGGATTTGGGTTTTTTTAGGAAAAAGGCAGCTCTTCAGCCTGGGATTGGGACTTTAAAAACACTTTCCCCTCAGGAGAGGAGCTGGATTTGGGTTTTTTTGGGGAATCACGCAGCTCTTCAGCCTGGGATTGGGACTTTAAAAACACTTTCCCCTCAGGAGAGAAGCTGGATTTGGGTTTTTTTAGGAAAAAGGCAGTTCTTCAGCCTGTATTGGGATGTTAGGAACACTTTCCCATCAGGAGATAAGCTGGATTTGGGTTTTTTTAGGAAAAAAACAGCTTTTCTGCCTGGGATCGGGATGTTGGAAACACTTTCCCATGAGAAGAGGAGCTGGATTTGGGGTTTTTTAGGAAAAAGGCAGCTCTTCAGCCTGGATTGGGATGTTGGAAACACTTTGCTCTGTGCCACTGACACCTCAAGGGCCACCAGAGCAATCCCTGGCCACTGACATCCTTGGAGGGACAAGAGGGTGCCCCAAATGTTCAGAGGTGCTTCTGTTACCCACCACCCCAAAGAGTGGTGGGTAAAATTAAAGACATTTTAATTATCACCAGTCTGCTCTGAGAACTGGATTGGGATCACTGGCACCCTGGGGAATTCCCAGGAAAAGGTGCCTGGGATCTTCAGGGCATGTAGACAGCAGCACTACATCAGAAAGTGAAGAAATTGAAGGCAAATTTAAATTAATTTAATTTGAATTAATTCAATAAATAAATAAATAAATGTAATTGAATTTAAATTAATTTAATTTAAGGGAAGGATCCCCTCTCCTGGCCTGGCTCCCTCCTGGAATCCAAGGAAAGGTCACTCACCCCTCTTCTGCATGAAGATGAAGAGGTCATCCAGGAACTCCTTGCGCTCGGGGTCGCTGTCCAGTTCGTAGAGCTGGGGGGGAAGGAACCAAAATGAGACAGAACATTCCGGAATTCTGCCTTCTGCCAGGGGGAGGAAAGCACAGGCAGGGAGGGGAGACATGCAGAGGGGCCTGGGGGCTCGGGGCCACGGCTGGAGTGCAGCCCCAGGGATGGAAATGATCCCCAGAAAGGGAATGGATCCCCAGAAAGGGAATGGATCCCCAGGGACGTGTGGAGTCCCAGAAAGGAAATGGATTCACAGAGCTGGAAAAGAACCTCAGAAATGGAACAGATCCCCAGGAATGGAACAGATCCCCAGGGATGGAACAGATCCCCAGGGATGGCATGGAGCCCCAGGGATGGCATGGAGCCCCAGGGATGGAATGGATCCTCAGAAATTGAACAGATCCCCAGAAATGGAAAGGATCCCCAGGGATAGAAAGGATCCCCAGGAATGGAAAACAACCCCAGGGATGGAGTGGAGCCCCAGGGATGGAGTGGAGCCCCAGGGATGGATCCTCAGGGGTGGAATGGATCCCCAGGGATGGAAATGATCCCCAGAAAGGGAAAGGATCCCCAGAAAGGGAAAGGATCCCCAGAAAGGGAAAGGATCCCCAGAAAGGGAGCCCCAGGGATGGATCCCAGAGATGGAAAGGATCCCCAGAAAGGGACTGGATCCCCAGGGATTTAGTGGAGCCCCAGGGATTTAGTGGAGCCCCAGAAAGGAAATGGATTCACAGAGCTGGAAAAGAACCCCAGAAATGGAAAGGATTCCAGAAATTGAATGGATTCCCAGAAATGGAACAGAGCCCCAGAAAGGAAATGGATTCACAGAGCTGGAAAAGATCCCCAGAAATTGAATGGATCCCCAGAAATCAGATGGATCCCCTGAAATGGAACAGATCCCCAGAGCTGGAAAAGAAGCCCAGAAATGGAAAGGATTCCCAGAAATGGAAAGGATTCCCCAAAATGGATCCTGCTTCCAAATAAACCAAAAGCCTTCAGAAATGCCAGCAATCAGCCCAGAATTTATCTGTTACAGGAATAATTTACTATTTATAATTTTTATTTATTTATAAGCATTTTGTGTTTACATTATTTATAATAAGTATTTCTAAAATGTATTTATAAAATAGATAATTTATGTTCTACTTATAGAAATACTTATAAAATATAAATATTTTATATAATAGAAATATATATTAATATTTATAATTTATAATTTGGGTTTGAAATGCCCAGATCATTAAACTGAAGTTCCCTGGGCAGTGCATCCCAAAAGATTTTTGGGGCTGGATTCCTGGGAAGCTCTGGAAGAGCAGAGCTGCCTTAGTTTAAACTCCAGCTGCTGTGACACATTCAAATCCACAAACACAGCATTCCAAAGGGAGAATATTCTTCTCCCAGCTGGAGAAAAACTGGATTAAAGCCTTTAAATATCCAAAATCTGGTTTTTAATCATTATTTCAGTAAGAATTAAATATTGTAACCTGATACAAGGTAACACACCAGCCCCAAACTGCAGGACAAAGCAATTTTCCTACAAATCCCCTGCAGGGAGGGCTCTGCCATGGGTCAGGGGAGGATTTCCCAAATTGCCCAAGTTCCCCAAATTTCCCAAATTTCCCCAAGTGCCCAGACAGACCTTGGCAAAGTCTCGGGAGATTTCCCTTCCCCGGCAGCCGTCGCCTTCGTCGCTCCAGCTCCCGCCGCCGTTCTGGGGAGGCAAAAACAGCAAAGGATTCCTGTCCTGGCTTGTAAGATCAGCACGGATTCTGTTTGCCACCTGTTGGAGGTGGGGCAGGTTTCTTATCTCTTCCAGTAACATCTCCCTCCAGGGAGATATCTTCTGTTAATGGGCTATTAAATTACTCCCTGCATGACTGGTAAAGTTCACAGAATCACACAGAATCACAGAATAATGAGGTTGGAAGAGACCTCTAAAATCATCAAGTCTGTTTGCCATCCGTTGGAGGTGGGGCAGTTTTCTTATCTCTTCCAATAATATCTCCCTCCGGGGAGATATCTTCTGTTAATGGGCTATTAAATGACTCCCTGCATGACTGGTAAAGTTCACAGAATCACACAGAATTACAGAATAACGAGGTTGGAAGATCCCTCCAAGAGCATCAAGTCCAACCCATGCCCTAACACCACAACTAGACTATAGCACCATGTCCAGTCTTTTTTCAAACACATCCAGAGATGGTGATTCCATCACCTCCCTAGGAAGACAATTCCAGTGTTTTATTATTATTTCAGTGAAAAATTTTTTCCTAATATCCAACCTAAACCTTCCCTGACGTAGCTGAGGCTGTGTCCTCTTGTTCTGCCAGTGCTGCCTGGTGGAAGTGACCAACCCCACCTGCCTAAACCTCCCTTCAGGGGGGTAGAGAGCAATAAGGTCACCTCTGAGCCTCCTCTTCTCCAGGCTGAACAACCCCAGCTCCCTCAAACGTTCCTTGCAGGGCTTGTGTTCCAAGCCCCTCACCAGCCTCGTTGCCTCCTCTGGACACGCTCAAGCATCTCAACGTCCTTCCTGAGCTGAGGGGCCCAGTTCCATCATCCCATGGTGAGATGCTCCACCCAGAGGGAGGAGCCAAGCAGCCCTACCTGCAAAAAATCAACACTTTTTGGGACATCAGAACAGCCTCTTTGCTGGATTCTCAGAGGAGCAGCTTCTTCTCCAATGGATTCCCAGAGGAAGAACTTCTCCACTGGATTCCCAGAGGAGGAACTTCTTCTCCAATGGATTCCCAGAGGAGGAACTTCTTCTCCACTGGATTACCAGAGGAGGAACTTCTTCTCCACTGGATTACCAGAGGAGGAACTTCTTCTCCAATGGATTCTCAGAGGAGCAGCTTCTTCTCCACTGTATTCCCAGAGGAGCAGCTTCTTCCCTGCTGGATTCCCAGAGGAGGAACTTCTTCTCCAATGGATTCCCAGAGGAGGAACTTCTCCAACGGATTCCCAGAGGAGGAACTTCTTCTCCAACGGATTCCCAGAGGAGCAGCTCCTTCTCCAATGGATTCCCAGAGGAGCAGCTTCTTCTCCACTGGATTCCCAGAGGAAAACCAAGTCCATCTACTCCATCACCAGACCTTCAGAGAAAACTCCACACTTCTACAGATTTCACCTTTCAGCAGCATTTCATCTGCCACTCCAGGAGGAGCAGCCACCATTTAACTGGACTATTCCCAACACCCTGACTCCTCAAGGTGTCAGGTTTCTGACTCTATCACTAGTTTTGTTTCTACTAATTACATTTTTTTAAATTTAGTTTTTCTCCTAGTACAGAACTGTTATTCCCATTGCCATATCTTTGCCTGAGAGCCTTTTAATTCTGAAATTGTGATAATTCGGAGGGAGGGGGTTTACCTTTTCCATTTCACAGGAGGCTCTTGCCTTCCTTCACAGACTCCTGTCTTTTCAAAACAATTCCCAAGGAAAGGCTCCAGAATTTTTAGGATTTTGAGGCACAAATACACCGAAAAGCAGCTGCTGGTTTAGCCCAAGGTGGTGAGAAAGGCAGGGAGGGGATCTGTGGTTCTGTCTGCGTTTCCTGCTGTTGGATCTCAGGGTGGGGAATATTTCTGTCTCTTCTGGGAAGTTCTGGTCCCTGGGAGAACACTGCTTTTAATCTTCCTTCATGGAGGAAGCTTCTAGAACTTTGGGATGAACTGGGATCCACGATGTGTGAAATAGAGAGTAATATAGTTTATCACAGGGTGAAAAACTTGAGTTTTGGGGGTTTTAGTATGGAGGTGGATAGGGGACAAGATGGAAGAATTTGGGTGTTGTTTGATCTCCTCCTTTTTCTTCATCTGCTCCATTTCCTGCAGTGTTGAGGGATTGGTTAGAAAGAGCCACAATCCAGATGGTTTATGGACAGAAAAATAATTAATTACTTAAGGTTTAAAAGTTAATTAAACAAAATAGCTTTAAAAGACTTTCAACTTGTGCATTTTGTGGTTTTTTGGTGCTTTTTTTTTGGTATATAGATGGTGCATTGAATTGTTGGTAAGAGAAAAAAAAAATAAACCAACAACCGGAAGACTGAAAAAATGAAAGTTTTTAAACTAAAACTAAAGAACAAAAGTTCTGTTTGTTTCTTAATTTTAACACAAAACTGTTGAGGGGTTTCCCCATTAGGGGAACATGGGGGTGGGGGTTTCACATCCTGGGATCTCTCACAAAATGGGAAGAGCAATTTCCCCTCCCAGCCACGTTCCCTCCCCTGCTGAAGAGCAGGATGCCAACTCCTCTGGGGCTCTGCTGGGATGAGATCCAGCACCTTCAGAGCTGATTTCACTCCTCATTTTGGGCACATCCCAGAGCCCCTGGTGAAAGGTGTCACCCTTCCTTCCTGAGCTCCAGGTGACACAGCTGGGACAGCCCTGCCACCCCCCCTGTGCTTCCCTGAAAAGCAGGAGCAGGAGGAGGAGAATCATCCCCTGGAAAGCTGCTTGCCAGCCCAGCTGCCCTGACTGCAGCAGGATGTGGATTTTACCCCCAGAGAAATGGAAAGCTCAGCTTTGCTGGATTAAGGCTCATTAAAAGGATTAATCTGGTTAGGCTCTATTCCACTTGGGAATCACCATGCTGGAATGGTCTCCAAAGGCTGGAAAGCAGCAGCTCCAGCTGGATGGAAGGCCAGGATAACCCTGAAATAAATGCAGGCATCTTGAAAACACCAATTCCACAAAGTCCCAGTCCAGGGTGGGCTGGAAAAGGGAAGAGCCAAATTCACACATGGAGAGAGAAGATCCCAGAATCCCAAAAGCATCCCCTGGGAATTCTGGAGGTGCCCCAGCAGCTCCAGCTGGATGGAAGGCCAGGATAACCCTGAAATAAATCCAGGAATCCTGAGAACACCAACTCCATAAAGCCCTGGTCCAGCACATGCTGGAAAAGGGAAGAGCCAAATCCACCCTGCCAATCACACACAGAAAAGGTTCCAGCATCCCCTGGGAATTCTGGAGGTGCTCCAGCAGCTCCAGCTGGATGGAAGGCCAGGGTAACCCTGAAATAAATCCAGGCATCCTGGGAACAACAACTCCATAAAGTCCTGATGCAGCACATGCTGGAAAAGGGAAGAGACAAATCCACCCTCCCAAACATGGAGAGAAAAGGTGCAAAACCCCTCAAAAGCAGCTCCTGGGAACTCTGGAGGTGCTCCAGCAGCTCCAGCTGGATGGAAGGCCAGGGTAACCCTGAAATAAATCCAGGCATCCTGGGAACACCAACTCCATAAAGTCCTGATGCAGCACATGCTGGAAAAGGGAAGAGACAAATCCACCCTCCCAAACATGGAGAGAAAAGGTGCAAAAACCCTCAAAGCACCCCCTGGTGACTCTGGAGGTGCTCCAGCCCCCCAAAGTCCCAGAGCCATGTGGCTGTGGGGCACTCACTGGATGAGGAGGATGAGCAGCTCGTGCACGGCTCCATGGCCATCCCAAGCCCGGCAGGAGCTCCCTGCTGCTGCTGATTTGGTTTGAGCCACTAATTCCTGCTGGAAAGTCAATTAGCCAGGCAGCCCCAGCAATTGAGAGGTATTTAATGGGGGATTATTGCCACTTGTGCTGTGTCAGCTGTTTGTGGCACAGGATGAATTCCCAGCCCTCTCCAGGCTGGCTTTGCTCACGGCAGGATCCATCCCAATCTCCTTTCTCCCTCAGCACAGATTAAACCCACAGATTTTTGGCTAATTAGGAGCATCCAGCTGCTCCTAAAACTGTTCAAAACTGGGATCAAACCCATGGAGTAGCCAGAATCAGGCAGAGTGGGAGGAAAAGGAGGCAGCAGGAGTTTCCCAGCCTGGCCCTGGCACACTCCAGGGCCCAGAGATTTGTGCAGATTCAGCTTTCTGACCCTTCCCTTTGGTTGCTCCCTTCCTAGGGCTATAAATCCAGAGGGCAGAGCTTATTCCACTCCATTTGAGAGCGGCGATGAGAAAGAAGAGGCGTTAAAGGAGGCAATTCCCTCCCTCCAGTGGGTTTGAACTTGGGAATAAAACTTCTAAAGATTCCTGAAAAGTTAAACACAACATATTTGGCTTGTTCTCTCTAGGGAAAAAAAAAAAAAAAAAAAAAAAAGGGGGATTAGACCAGAATGGCAGAGGATAAGGAGAATAAATCCATCCCATTTTCCACAGCTCTACCCTGGGAGCTTGGGGGCAGCTGAAGGCAGCAGGCTTTGGCCATCTGGTCACCAGCACAGCAGGGACGGCTGTCACCTGTGGGAATCCAGGGCTTCCCTCTGGCTGCCCTGGCAGATCTGGGACCCTGGCAGGGGTCAGGAACCCCCCTGGACAGAGCCCCCAGAGACACTGTCTGTGATCTCTGTCCATGGAAAAGAGTTTTCAATCTTACAGGATGAATTACCAGCTCTGAGTGTTTGATATAAGTAATAATTAAGTGTGGCATAGGTGCAAAAGTAAAATTTTAGGATTCTAGATGAGGGGTCCAAAGGGGACAAGATGGAGGAAATTGGGTGTGCCTTGTCCTTTTTCTCCTTCTTCATGCCCTCCATGTTTCACTGTGGTGTTGGCATTTTTCTGTTGGTTCAGGCTGGGGACACACTGTCCAACGTAGGTGACAGATATTGGCACGTTATTGTAAATCCAGCACAGGTAGTTTCTGGTATTTAATGTTTGTACCATCCCACTGAGGGCAGAGCCCCACACGCTGCCCTGCAGGACAGAGCTGCGGCAGGGCAGCAGAACATGTTAGAGATAAACAGAATAAACAACCTTGAAACCAGCACAGACCAATTATGGCTTCTGCTTTGGCAGCGGGGCTGACAGACAGAGACTTTCTACAACCTCGGAATCATCAATAGCACAGATTCCAACAGTCACCCACTGTCACCCGAGCTGGGGAGCTCCTGCACCTCCTCCTGCTGCTCTGGGAAGGGCATGGGGACACTTCCCACTGCCAGGGGACAAGGAGAAGGCTCCTCAGGGAGGTGGAGGTGTGGGGATGGAGCACGGCTGGCTCAGGGGCAGAGCACAGAACAGCAGCTGGGAATAAAGCTGAATCCATCCTGGGGAAGCTGAATTCATCCATGGGAAGCTGAACCCATCCATGGGAAGCTGAACCCATCCATGGGAAGCTCAGTTCATCCATGAAATTTATCCATGAGAAGCTGAATCCGTCCTGAGGAAGCTGAACTCATCCTGGGGAAGCTCAATTCATCCATGAAATTTATCCATGGGAAGCTGAATTCATCCATGGAATTCATCCTTGGGGAGATGAATTAATCCATGGAATACTGAATTCATCCTTGGGAAGCTGAATTTAACCATGGGAAGATGATTTCATTCTTGGGAAGCTGAATCCATCCTGGGGAAGCTGAATTAAACCATGGAATCCATCCTTGAGAAGCTGAATCCATCCTGGGGAAGCTGAACTCATCCATGGAAAGCTGAATCCATCCTGGGGAAGCTAAATCCATCCTGGGGAAGCCAAACTCATCCTGAGGAAGCTGAACTCATCCATGGAAAGCTGAAATCATCCTTGGGAAGCTGAACTCATCCATGGAATTCATCCTTGGAAAACTGAATTAATCCTTGGGAAGCTGAATCCATCCTGGGGAAGCTGAATTTAACCATCAAATTAATCCTTGGGAAGCTGCATCCATCCTGGGGAAGCTGAATTTAACCATGGAATTCATCCTTGGAAGCTCAATTCATCCATTAAATTTATCCATGGGAAGCCTAATTCCTTCATCAAATTCATCCTTGGGAAGCTGAATTCATCCATGGGGAGATGAATTCATCCATGGAATACTGAATTAACCCTTGGGAAGCTGAATTTAACCATGGGAAGATGATTTCATCCTTGGGAAGCTGAAACCATCCTTGGGAAACTGAACTCATCCATGGAATTCATCCCTGGATGCCGAATCCATCCCTGGAAGCAGAATCAATCCATGGAAAGCTGAATTTAACCATGGAATCCATCCTTGAGAAGCTGAATCCATCTGTGGGGAGCTGAATTTAGCCATGGGAAGCTGAATTCATCCATGGGGAGATGAATTTAACCATGGAATTCATCCATGGAGAGCTAAATTCATCCTTGGGAAGCTGAATTCATTCATGGAATTCATCCATGGAGAGCTGAATCCATCCATGGGAAGATGAATTTAACCATGGAATTCATCCATGGGAAGCTGAATTAATCCTTGGGAAGCTGAATTTAACCATAGAATTTAACCATGGGAAGCTGAATCCATCCTTGGAAGCTGAATCCATCCATGGGAACCTGAATCCATCATTGGGAAGCTGAATTCATCCATGGAAAGCTGCATTAAACCATGGAATTAATCCTTGGGAAGCTGAAGTCATCCTTGGAGAGATGAATCCATCCATGGAATTAATCCATGGAAGCTGAATCCATCCAAGGGAAGCTGAATCCCTCCTGGAGCTGAGTCCATCCCTGGAGCTGAATCCATCCCTGGAGCTGAGTCCCTCCTGGAGCTGAGTCCATCCCTGGAGCTGAGTCCCTCCTGGAGCTGAGTCCATCCCTGGAGCTGAGTCCCTCCTGGAGCTGAGTCCATCCCTGGAGCTGAGTCCATCCTGGAGCTGAGTCCCTCCTGGAGCTGAGTCCCTCCTGGAGCTGAGTCCATCCCTGGAGCTGAGTCCATCCCTGGAGCTGAGTCCCTCCCTGGAGCTGAGTCCATCCCTGGAGCTGAGTCCATCCCTGGAGCTGAGTCCCTCCTGGAGCTGAGTCCATCCCTGGAGCTGAGTCCCTCCTGGAGCTGAGTCCATCCCTGGAGCTGAGTCCATCCTGGAGCTGAGTCCCTCCTGGAGCTGAGTCCCTCCTGGAGCTGAGTCCATCCCTGGAGCTGAGTCCATCCCTGGAGCTGAGTCCCTCCCTGGAGCTGAGTCCATCCCTGGAGCTGAGTCCATCCCTGGAGCTGAGTCCCTCCTGGAGCTGAGTCCATCCCTGGAGCTGAGTCCCTCCTGGAGCTGAGACCATCCCTGGAGCTGAGTCCATCCCTGGAGCTGAGTCCCTCCTGGAGCTGAGTCCATCCCTGGAGCTGAGTCCATCCCTGGAGCTGAGTCCCTCCTGGAGCTGAGACCATCCCTGGAGCTGAGTCCATCCCTGGAGCTGAGTCCCTCCTGGAGCTGAGTCCATCCCTGGAGCTGAGTCCATCCCTGGAGCTGAGTCCCTCCTGGAGCTGAGACCATCCCTGGAGCTGAGTCCATCCCTGGAGCTGAGTCCCTCCTGGAGCTGAGTCCCTCCTGGAGCTGAGTCCATCCCTGGAGCTGAGTCCATCCCTGGAGCTGAGTCTATTCCTGGAGCTGAGTCCATCCCTGAAGCCGAGTCCATCCTGGAGCTGAGTCCATCCTGGAGCTGAGACCATCCCTGGAGCTGAGTCTATTCCTGGAGCTGAGTCCATCCCTGGAGCTGAGTCCCTCCTGGAGCTGAGTCCAGGCCGTTTCCCATGCCCAGGGATCCTGAGAGGAATCTCCTCCCAGCACTGCCAGGGCTGCCAGCCCAGCCCCAGATCCCAGCAGTGCCTCCCTGCAGCCCGGGCCAATCCCCAGGGAGGGCAGGAGAAGCCAACACACCCCCAGAGGGCATCACGGGAGCTCCCGAGGGACCAGGGCCACCAGTGCCCTTCCTGGGCCACCACAGCCCCCTCTCTGCCACTGACAACCTCAGGGGCCACCACAGCCTTCCCTGGGCCACCATAGCCCTCCCCTGGGCCACTAACACATCAGGGGCCACAAGAGCCCTGCCTGGGCCACCAGAGCCCTCCCTGGGCCACTGACACCTTGGGGGCCACCAGAGCCCTGCCTGGGCCACCAGAGCCCTCCCTGGGCCACTGACACCTTGGGGGCCACCAGAGCCCTGCCTGGGCCACCAGAGCCCTCCCTGGGCCACTGACACCTTGGGGGCCACCAGAGCCCTGCCTGGGCCACCATAGCCCTCCCCTGGGCCACTGACACCTTGGGGGCTACCACAGTCCTGCTTGGGCCACCACAGCCCTCCTTGGGCTACCACAGCCCTCCTCTGGGCCAGTGACACCTTGGGGGATACCAGAGCCCCCCTCTGTGCCACCAGAGCCATCCCTGGGCCACCACAGCCCTGCTTGGGCCACCACAGCCCTGCTTGGGCCACCACAGTCCTCCCTGTTCCACCGCCACCTTGGGCACCACTGGAGCCCCTTGCCCCTGCCCAGCTGCAGCAGGAATTGCTCCCAGGCCCATTTGGGATTACTCCCTGGAGTATCTGTAAAATACTCCCAGAGTATTTACTCCCTGGAGTATCTGGTAGCATTTACTCCCTGGAGTATCTGGCAGTATTTACTCCCCGGAGTATCTGATCCTGGAGTATTTAATCCCTGGAGTATCTGATCCCAGAGTATTCACTCCCTGGAGTATCTGAGAGTATTTACTCCCCGGAGTATCTGATCCTGGAGTATTTAATCCCTGGAGTATCTGATCCCAGAGTATTCACTCCCTGGAGTATCTGGCAGTATTTACTCCCTGGAGTATCTGATCCCGGAGTATCTACCCCCTGGAGTATCTGGCAGTATTTACTCCCTGGAGTATCTGATCCCAGAGTATTTACTCCCTGGAGTATCTGGTAGCATTTACTCCCTGGAGTATCTGGCAGTATTTACTCCCCGGAGTATCTGATCCTGGAGTATTTACTCCCTGGAGTATCTGATCCTGGAGTATTTACCCCCTGGAGTATCTGGCAGTATTTACTCCCTGGAGTATCTGATCCCAGAGTATTCAGTCCCTGGAGTATCTGATCCTGGAGTATTTAATCCCTGGAGTATCTGATCCCAGAGTATTCACTCCCTAGAGTATCTGGCAGTATTTACTCCCTGGAGTATCTGGCAGTATTTACTCCCTGGAGTATCTGATCCCAGAGTATTTACTCCCTGGAATATCTGGGAGCATTACTCCCTGGAGTATCTGATCCCAGAGTATCATTCCCTGGAGTATCTGATCCTGGAGTATTTATTCCCTGGAGTATCTGATCCTGGAGTATCTGATCCCAGAGTATTCACTCCCTAGAGTATCTGGCAATATTTACTCCCTGGAGTACCTGACGAGGGCCCAGCTCCCATGGCCAGGGCAAACCAGGCTGCCAGTTAACCCCTGGTGACAAACCCAGGTGACAAACACTCCCCATTCCCTGAAGGACCTTCCAGAGCAGAGGAATAAAAACTCCTCTGTTTTTTTCAAGTTTTCTTTTCAAGCTCTTCTGAAAGTTTTAAAGTTCTCCTAGAACTCCTTTAACCTTCTGATAGCATTTACATATTTGAGAGTCAGAGTTCCCACACAATTTCTGTAGAAATAGAATAGTTTCCATATTTCTCTGTGGGTGGAGAGAAATGAATGATGGATCTTTGGAGCAGTGTGGTTGAAGAGGTGCTAATTCCATCCTCCAATCCACAGTCACCTTTGGAATCTTATAAATCCCAGATGTTTAAATAAAACTGGGTCTTTTTTGAGTTTCCCAGGCTTCTGTGTACTCATTTATTGTGTGATAGCAATGCTCCTCCTGTGAAACCCAGGCTCATCCTGCACCTCCTCACCTTGCACAGAGCTTTTACAGAGGATTTTAAGGTTTTTTTAGGCCAGGAATTGCTGAAATCCCCACCTGGGGATCAGCCCTCCCCTGCCCCGTGGGTTCAGTCAATGAGAAGGGACGGGAGCAGCAATTTCAGGATTATCAGGGAATCCATAGAAATTCCTTTTGTGGGCAGAGTTAAGCCTTAGGAAGTGAAACAGATGCTCTCAGAAAGAAAAGTGTTGTAGAACAAACGCTGATAAGATCAGGGCTGCTGCCCCGAGCTGCAAGTTCTCAGGCAGGGAGAGCCAAGGGGTAATTACTGCCCACAGCAGCTCCCCTGCAATGGCAACCAACCCTTGCTAATAACAGAGCTCAATTCAGCAGCCCCAGCTTCAAAGGCAGCCCCTGAAAACATCTGAGTGATTTCAGGAATGGCAGGGAGGATGGGGAAGGGAAGGGCTGAGGTTTCACTGATTCATGGCTTTTTTTTATTAAGTTCCTTTCACGTGTTCCCACGAGCAAACAGGAAGCTGCTGCCTCATCCTGAATTCCTCCTGTTCCCAAAGACTCAGAGGAATCAGCCCAAGATTGATTTGGGGTGAGAAGAGGGATCCTCAGTGCCACTGATTCACCCCAGAGTGAGAAAAACACGAGTGCAAGGGAATAAAAGATTCCAGCTGCTGGCACCTCTGTGTGCAGCCTGAGCTCCTGGGAATGCCAGCGAGGAGAGGAGGTGCCAGCACTGCCACACACGAGTGTGGCACCTGGAGAAATCCTGTGGCACCTGGAGAAATCCTGCAGCAAATCCTCCTGTCCTGCCTCGGGATCCTAACTCACCTGTGGGGCTCTGCAGGGCAGGAGCTGGGGAATCCTCTGAATCTTTTCTTTTCTTTTCTTTTCTTTTCTTTTCTTTTCTTTTCTTTTCTTTTCTTTTCTTTTCTTTTCTTTTCTTTTCTTTTCTTTTCTTTTCTTTTCTTTTCTTTTCTTTTCTTTTCTTTTCTTTTCTTTTCTTTTCTTTTCTTTTCTTTTCTTTCCTTTTCCTTTTCCTTTTCCTTTTCTTTTCCTTTTCTTTTTTCTTTTCCTTTTCTTTTCTTCTCTTTTTTTCCTATCCCCTTTCCTCCTCTTCCCTTTCCCTCCCTTCTCTTCCCCTTCCTTTTCATTTTTCCTTTCCCTTCCCCTTTTCCTTTTTCCTTTCCCTTCCCCTTTTCCTTTTCCTTTCCCCTTCTCTTTTTCCCTTTCCTTTCCCGTTTTCTTTTTCCTTTTCCTTTCCCCTTTTTTTTTTCCTTTTCCTTTCCCGTTCTCTTTTTCCCTTTCCTTTCCCCTTCCCTTTTTCCTTTTCCTTTGTCCTTCCCTTTCCTTATTTCCAGGCTGGAAATCTGGGATTTATCCTCTCACATTCCTGATTTCCAAGCTGGAAATACAGGATTTATTCTCACATTCCTGATTTCCAAGCTGCAAATCTGGGATTTATTGTCTCATATTCCTGATTTCCAGGCTGGAAATCTGGGAATTGTTCTCTCACATTCCTGATTTCCAAGCTGGAAATCTGGGATTTATTCTCACATTACTGAGGAAGCAGCACCAAGCTGTGCTCCTGGTTTTCCCTGTTCAGCTTTCCCAGGAACAGGCATTCCTGGAATAAATCCCTCTTTCCCCCCCCCCCCCCCCCCCCCCCCCCGTACCTGCCCCCCCCCCCCCCCCAAAAAAAAACCCTTTCCCAGGAGCTGGGATGGATTTCAGGGCATTCCAGAGGGTTGGAAGAGCAAACCCCCAGCAATTCCTTCTCCTGGATAAACTCCTCCACTCCCTGTGCTGACAAAATTCCCAAAATTCAGCTCATTCCCATGATCTTTGTCCTAAAATGATTTCCTGGGATGGGACAGAAGTGGCTCCATTTTCCTGGTGGATCCCAGATTTCTCTGGGCAACCCCAGCCTCACAATTCCAAGGGATTCTTTTCCCAAAGCTTCCAGGAGAACAAGCAAGCCTTGAGAGAAGGAATGAAGTGACTTTTCCCCCCATTTCCAAGAGCATTTTGCATCCCAGGAATGGTCCAGGAGCAGGGCACAGGACTGGGAAGAGAAGCTAAAAATGAAAATACTAATCCAGGAATAATTTTGGAAACAAACTGGAGAATTGTTTCATCCTGGATTTTCTTCCCATTAAAGAGAAAAAGCAAAGGAAAGAATTCATCCCTTTAAAAAATTCCTGGATATCAAAGGAAAGAACTCATCCCTTTAAAAAAATCCTGGATATCAATGGAAAGAACTCATCCCTTTAAAAAATTCCTGGATATTAAAGATTCCAAGGGATGAAGTGGCCAGCCCAGAGCTCCCCACACAATTCTCTCCCTCTCCTGCTCCTGCTGTTATTCCCCAGCTCTGAACTGGGAATCAGCAGCTCCATTTGAACCCCAACCATGGATCCAAGCCACTCCACCTCCAAAAATTTTGAGACAACAGGGGGACCTGCCCTTTTCCTGCCATGTTTTCCCACTGTTCTCCAGAGCTGCCCCTGCTATTCCTTTATAACTCACTCCTGAACCTGGTGTCCATGGATTCCTCCCACTCCTGCTCTTCCCAGCAGCAAAAGTGGTTTTATTGGCATTTTTCCTGCTTCAGCAGATCCCACAGCAGCAAAAGTGGTTTTATTGGAGTTTTTCCTGCTGGAGTTTTGGGTACTTTGGGCTCCTGGATTGAAATGATCTCCCGAATTTCAGGAATGGGCCAAAGCACATCGTGCCAAATGTGGAATGATGTTTTATTCCACTTTTTTTCCCTCTTCCACACAAACCCTGCCTGGTTTCATGACCAGTGAGATCTGCAGGGCTCTCCCAAGAGGAGGGAGAAGCACCAGCTGGGCAAGGAACAAAACCAGCTCAACTAGGCTGAGCTTATTTGGCTTTTTTAAAAAAAAGACCCCATAAAACCTGAGCCCTGCCTCCTTTTCCCCAGCCAGAGCCCTGCAAAAGGAAGTTGTACCACTCCCATCCAGTAAATTCTGAGGCAATGGCCCCTGAGTGACAAACCCACCTCATTTGAGCTACTCCCTCTCCTGGGCCAGCCCCTCAGAGAAAAACCAGCAGCAAGAGCTTCCCCTGGGGGTTTTACAGCCCCAGGGCTGCTCCCTTAGGAGCTGGGGCTGGGAACACCCCAGGGTCTGCAGGGACAGACCCACAGTCCCTGAAATCCCCTGGCAACAAAAGCAACAATTCCAGCATCCCCTGGCACTGGGATGCAAGGAGCAGTAATTCTTCAGTCAAACCTGGAATTCACCTCCCACGAGGCAGCAGCGAGCTGGCTCCTAACTTTGTTCTCCTTTTCTCTCTTTCCTTTTCCTTTCCCTTTTCCCCTTTATTTTCCTTTTTCCTTTCCTTTCCCCTTTCCTTTTTCCCCTTCCTTTTCCCCTTCTTTCCTTTTCCCTTTCTCCTTTTTTTTCCCTTTCATTTCCTCTTTTCTTCCTTTCCTTTCCTTTTTCCATTTTTTCCATCCTTTCCTTTCCTTTCCTTTCCTTTCCTTTCCTTTCCTTTCCTTTCCTTTCCTTTCCTTTCCTTTCCTTTCCTTTCCTTTCCTTTCCTTTCCTTTCCTTTCCTTTCCTTTCCTTTCCTTTCCTTTCCTTTCCTTTCCTTTCCTTTCCTTTCCTTTCCTTTCCTTTCCTTTTTCCTTTCCTTTCCTTTCCTTTCCTCTTTCCTTTTTCCTTTTTCCTTTCCCACACAGGGAATTTAAAGTGCTCTGACTCCCATGACCAGGTCACATCTCCCTGCACTCCAAAATCCACAATTCCAAGATCCCTGAGGTAACTCTGCTGAGGCATTAGCATGGAGCTGCCTGCCCCTAAAACCAACAAACCACCACCTTTTTCCCCAAATCCCACCCCACAAAGTCTCTCACAGAGCAGGGAACTCCACAAAGCCAATTCCTTGTGGGAAATTCACACACCGGGGGGGGGGTTGCATCCTGAGAAAGGGAAAATGGAGTTTTTGGGAGCACTGACCTGTTTGAGCTGCTCATCCAGGCGCCAGCCGGGGCGCCCCGCCGGGGCTCCGGGCTGCTTGGCCGAGTCTTTGCCCTGCTCCTCCTTGCCCTGCTGGGCTCCCCGCGGCTGGCAGGGGGCTGGCACGGGGCTGGAGCCGGATCCCGCTCTCTGCTTGCCGTGGCCACCTTTGGGAGCGCGGAAATACGCCAGGGCAGAGCAGCTCTCCTGGCCGGGCACCTCCAGCTCAGCGCCGTCTTCTTCATCCTCCTCTTCATCCTCCTCCTCCTCCTCCTCCTCCTCGTCCTCAGAGTTCCCGCTGCTCTGCTCCAAGGGCCGGCCGGCTGCAGCGGGGGCTCTGCCCGTGGGGACGGCGGGTGACATCCCCACGGGGACGGTGGGTGACATCCCCACGGGCACAGCGGGTGCCATGCCCGGGGCGCGCCCGGCACGGGGCTGGCTGGGGAAGGGCGGCGGTGTCGGGAACGGCACCTGCGGCTCCCGGCGGCGCTCCCGGCAATCCATGGGCACCGCCGGCTGCTGCTGCTGCTGCTGCTGCTGCTGCTGCTGCTGCTTCTGCAGCTGCTCCACCACCGCCTGCAGCTTCATCCCGCTGTGCGCATGGCTGGCGGCCCCGGCGGGAGCCGCGCAGGATCTGCCGGGGAGACAAACGGAGCTGAGGCTGAGCGCCCGGCGCGGCACTCATCTCTTCCCCAGGAAGGGAGGGGATGTGCGGAGCGGAGCAGAGCCAGGGGCTTTCCTGTGCAGGGGAGCGTGAAACAATCGGCTCCGGGATTGTTCACAACCTGAAACAATCGGCTGGGAGGGTTGTTCACAACCTGAAACAATCGGCTGGGAGGGTTGTTCACAGCCCCGGGCAGATTCTCACAGCCCCGGGCTACCGGTGAAACAATCGGCTCAGTGGGTTGTTCACAGCCCTGGATTGCGGTTGAAACAATTGGCTCAAGGATTGTTCACAGCCCCAGGTGGACTGTTCACAGCCCGGGCTGCGGGTGAAACAATCAGCTTGAGGATTGTTCACAGCCCTGGGCTGTGGGTGAAACAATCAGCTGGGTGGATTGTTCACAGCCCTAGGTGGATTGTTCACAGCCCGGGCTGTGGGTGAAACAGTCAGCCGGGCAGATTGTTCACAGACCCGGGCGGATTGTTCACAGCCCTGGGTTGCGGGTGAAACAATTGGCTCAGGGATTGTTCACAGCCCCAGCTCCAGGTGAAACAATCGGCTTGAGGATTGTTCACAGCCCTGGGCTGCGGGTGAAACAATCGGCTCAGCAGGTTGTTCGTAGCACTGGGCTGTGGGTGAAACAATCAGCTCGGGGGTTGTTCACAGCCTGAAACAATCGGCTTGGGGGTTGTTCACAGCCTGAAACAATCGGCTCAGGGGTTGTTCACAGCCTGAAACAATCGGCTCGGGGGTTGTTCATAGCCTGAAACAATTGGCCGGGCAGATTGTTCACAGCCCTGTGCCAGAATGTTCCGTGCCGTGCTGGGCTGTTCGCACAGGGTTTCATTGTGCACTCAGCACACAGCTCTGTGAAGGCACAGGAGAAGCCTGGATGAATTTATATTAAAGGAAAAATAAAATATATATATATACACATATATACATCTATATCTATATCTATATCTATATCTATATCTATATCTATATCTATATCTATATATATCCCTAAATTCTGCCGTGCTCTCACTCCATGGCTAAACACCTGCCACTCCATAGGAAAAAAACCCCAAATATACATGTATATACACATATACATATATAAATAAAGTTAATTACAATATATATATACCCATGCCAGGTAGGGATTTGTCATGTGAGGCTATCCCTAAATTCTTCTGTGCTCTCACTCTGTGGCTAAAACCCTGCCATTCCATAGGGAAAAAAACCCAAAAACCCCCATATATATATATAAATAAAATAAATTAATTAAATAAATTAAAAAATATACATATACCCATGCCAAGCAGGGATTTGTCATGTGGGGCTGTACCTAAACTCTTCTGTGCTCTCACTCTGTGGCTAAACCCCGACACTTCATAGAAATAAATAAAGAAATAAAGAACTAATAAAATTAATAAAAATTTAAAAAATAGAAATAAATAAAGCCAAATAAATCTATTATATATATATATATACACATATATATATAATCATGCTAGGCAGGGATTTGTCATGTGGGGCTATCCTTAAATTCTTCTGTGCCCTCACTCCATGGCTAAACCCCTCACACTTCATAGGAAAAAAAATATTAAATAAATAAATAAAATTAAATAAAAATAAAATAAATACATTAAAAAAATAAAAAATATATATATACCCTTGCCAGGCAGGGATTTGTCATGTTAGGCCATCCCTAAATTGTTCCTCACTCTGGTCTGCGAGTGTTCTCACTGTGTGGCTAAACCCCTGAGATGTCAGAGGAAAAAAAATAAAATAAAGTAAAAAAATTATATAAAAGAATAGCAATAAAATAAATTTTAAAAAAATTTTAAAAATATATATATGCCTGTGCTAGGCAGGGATTTGTCATGAGGGGCTATCTTTAAAATTTTCTGTGCTCTCACTCTGTGGCTAAACTCCTGCCACTTCTTGGAAATAAATAAAACAAAGTAATAAAAATTATAAATAAATAAACACATAATTAAATAATAAAAAGTAATAATAAAAATTATAAATAAGAAATTCCCTAAAGCTGCTTTTTTTTTTTTTTTTTTTTTTTTCCTGGCTGACTTTTCCCCAAAAAGTTACAGAAGGAGCGGAGCAAGCACGGCTCAGGAATGCCGGGGAGGGCCAAAATCGGGATTTTGGGCCCATTTTGGGCACTGAGGGTTGGCTGGGCTGGCCCCAAATTCAAATTTCAGCCCCGGGAGCGGCCTCAGCGGGGCCCTGCCTGCTCCCTGTGGCCCTGCCTTGATTTTTGGGGCACTTTTGGTGTCCCTGCCTCACTTTTAGGGGCACTTTTGGTGGCCCTCCCTCACTTTTAGGGTCATTTTTGGTGGCCCTCCCTCGCTTTTTGTGGCCCTGCTTTGCTTTCAGGGGTCTCCCCCTGTTGCTTTTTGTGTCCCTGCCTCGCTTTTAGGGTCACTTTTGGTCTCTTCCCCTCACTTTTTGTGTCCCTGCCTCACTTTTAGGGTCACTTTTGGTCTCTTCCCCTCACTTTTTGTGTCCCTGCCTCATTTTTTCAGGCATTTTTGGTGGCCCTCCTTCAATTTTTGGGGCATTTTTGGTGGCCCTCTCTCAGTTTTATGTCCTTGCCTCATTTTCAGGTCACTTTTGGTCTCTTCCCATCACTTTTTCTGTCCCTGTCTTGCTTTTAGGGGCACTTTTGGTGCCCCTCCCTTAATATTGTGGCCCTGCCTCACTTTTAGGGTCATTTCGGTCTCCCCCCATCAGTTTTTGTGTCCCTCCCTCGCTTTTTGGGGCACTTTTGGTGTCCCTGCCTCACTTTTAGGTCACTTTTGGTCTCCCCCCGCCACTTTTTGGGTCACTTTTGGTGCCACTGCCTCACTTCTTGTGTCCCTGCCTTGATTTTTGGGGATTTTTTGGTGACCCTCCCTCATTTTTTGTGTCCCTGCCTCACTTTTAGGGTCACTTTTGGTGGCCCTCCCTCAATTTTTTGGCCCTGCCTCACTTTTGGGTCACTTTTGGTCTCCCCCCACTACTTTTTGTGTCCCTGCCTCACTTTTTAGGGCATTTCTGGTGCCCCTTCCTCGCTTTCTGGGGCCCTGCCTTGCTTTTAGAGTCACTTTTGGTGGCCCTCCCTCGCTTTTTGTGGCTCTGCTTTGCTTTCAGGGGTCTCCCCCTGTTGCTTTTTGTGTCCCTGCCTCACTTTTAGGGGCACTTTTGGTCTCTTCCCCTCACTTTTTGTGTCCCTGCCTCATTTTTTCAGGCATTTTTGGTGTCCCTCCTTCAATTTTTGGAGCATTTTTGGTGGCCCTCTCTCAATTTTATGTCCTTGCCTCACTTTCAGGTCACTTTTGGTCTCTTCCCATCACTTTTTGTGTCCCTGTCTCGCTTTTAGGGGAACTTTTGGTCTCTTCCCCTCACTTTTTGTGTCCCTGTCTCGCTTTTAGGGGCACTTTTGGTCTCTACCTGTCACTTTTTGTGTCCCTGTCTCGCTTTTAGGGGCACTTTTGGTGCCCCTCCCTCAATATTGTGGCCCTGCCTCACTTTTAGGGTCGTTTCGGTCTCCCCCCATCAGTTTTTGTGTCCCTCCCTCGCTTTTTGGGACACTTTTGGTGTCCCTGCCTCACTTTTAGGTCACTTTTGGTCTCCCCCCGCCACTTTTTGGGTCACTTTTGGTGCCACTGCCTCACTTCTTGTGTCCCTGCCTTGATTTTTGGGGATTTTTTGGTGGCCCTCCCTCATTTTTTGTGTCCCTGCCTCACTTTTAGGTCACTTTTGGTCTCCCCTGTCAATTTCTGTGTCCCTGTCTCGCTTTGTGGGGCTTTTGGTGGCCCTGCCTCACTTTTAGGGTCACTTTTGGTCTCCCCCCACAACTTTTTGTGTCCCTGCCTCACTTTTTGGGACATTTCTGGTGCCCCTTACTCACTTTCTGGGGCCCTGCTTTGCTTTTAGGGGCACTTTTGGTGGCCCTCCCTCACTTTTTGTGGCCCTGCTTTGCTTTCAGGGGTCTCCCCCTGTTGCTTTTTGTGTCCCTGCCTCACTTTTAGGGTCACTTTTGGTCTCTTCCCCTCACTTTTTGTGTCCCTGCCTCACTTTTAGGGGCATTTTGCCGCCCCTCCCCTGACTTTTTGTTTCCCTCTCTCACTTTCAGGGTTCCCCCCATCACTTTTAGCATCTCTCCCCCGTTTCTTGTGTCCCCTCCCTCACTCTCAGGGTCTCCCCTCTGTCATTCTTGGTGTCCCTCCCCTTAGGGTAATTTTTGGTGTCCCTCCCTTACTTTCAGGCTCATTTTTGTGTGTCCCCCTCACTTTCAAGATCTCTCCTCCATAATTTTTTGTGTCCCTCCCTCTCTTTCAGGGTTATTTTTGATGTCCCTCCCCCACTTTTTGGTGTCCCTCCCTCACTTTTTGTTTCCCCCCCTCACTTTCAGGGTTCCCCCCGTCACTTTTGGCATCTTTCTCCCATTTTTAGTGTCCCTCCCTCACTTTCAGGGTCATTTTTGTGTCCCCCCCCTCACTTTTTGTTTCCCCCTCACACGTTCAGGGTATCCCCTCTGTCATTTTTTTGTCTCTCCCTCACTTTTAGTGTTCTCCCCTCACTTTCAGGGTCTCCCTTCTGTCACTTTTTGTTTCCCCCCTCACTTTTAGCATCTCTCCCCTCTTTCTTGTGTCCCTCCCTCCCTTTCAGGGTCTCTCCTCCATCATTTTTTGTGTCGCTCCCTCACTCTCAGGGTCATTTTTGTGTCCCTCCCTCACTTTTGGTGTCCCCTCCCTCACTTTCACAGTCTCCCCTCTGTCATTTTTTGTGTCCCTCCCTTCCTTTAGGGTAATTTTTGGTGTCCCTCCCTCACTTTTTGTTTCCCTCTCTCACTTTCAGGGTTCCCCCTGTCACTTTTAGCATCTCTTCCCCGTTTCTTGTGTCCCTCCCTCCCTTTCAGGGTCTCCCCTCTATCATTTTTTGTATCCCTCCCTCACTCTCAGGGTCATTTTTGTGTCCCTCCCTCACTTTTGGTGTCCCCTCCCTCACTTTCACAGTCTCCCCTCTGTCATTTTTTGTGTCCCTCCCTTCCTTTAGGGTAATTTTTGGTGTCCCTCCCTCACTTTTTGTTTCCCTCCCTCACTTTCAGGCTTTCCCCCGTCACTTTTAGCATCTCTTCCCCGTTTCTTGTGTCGCCCCCTCACTTTCAGGGTCTCCCCTCTATCATTTTTTGTATCCCTCCCTCATTCTCAGGGTCATTTTTGTGTCCCTCCCTCACTTTTTGTGTCTCTCCCTCACTTTCAGAATCATTTTTATGTCTCCCCCTCACTTTCAGCATCTCCTCTCTATAATTTTTTGTGTCCCTCCCTCACTTTTTGTGTCTCTCCCTCACTTTCAGAATCATTTTTATGTCTCCCCCTCACTTTCAGTGTCTCCTCTCTATAATTTTTTGTGTCCCTCCCTCATTTTTTGCATCCCTCCCTCACTTTCAGGGTCATTTTTGGTGTCCCTCCCTCACTTTTTGTGTCCCTCCCTCACTTTCAGGGTCATTTTTATGTCTCCCCCTCACTTTCAGCGTCTCCTCTCTATAATTTTTTGTATCCCTCCCTCACTTTCAGGGTCACTTTTGGTGTCTCCCCCCTCACTTTTTGTGTCTCTCCCTCACTTTCAGGGTCATTGTTGGCGTCCCCCCTCACTTTTTACGTCCCGTCCCTCACTTCAAGACCTCCCCTCTGTCATTTTTAATTCCCCGCTCACTCCCAGGCTGATGTTTGCCTCCCCGGTGCCTTTCCCGTCTCTCCCCATTCCCGGGGCCGCTTCCCCGCGGGCAGGGCGGGTCTCATTGCCCCGTCCGAGCCCTCCCGGCCCCTCCTCTCCCTTCGGAACGGGCTCGTAAGAATTAAACCCTCCCCGCGCCTCACCGCGAGCCGCTCATTAACCCTTAATTAAATTAATGAATTAATCAACTCCCATTTCACCGCCGTTACCACACAGCGTTCCCCCTCAGGCGGAAATACCGAGGGGCCCCAACCGCCCTCCCCTGCGCACCCAGCAGCGCGGTTCCCCCGTTACCTCCTGTGGCGGGTCCCGCCGGTCCGTGCGCGGCCGCCTCAGCTCCTCCTTCCTCCCCTCCTTCCTTTCCTTTCCTTCCTTCCCTTCCTTCCCTTCCTCCTTCCCCTCCCGCCCCTTCCTCGCCCGGCCGGAACCGCCGCCAGCGCCCTCAGCGCTTCCGGGAACGGCCCGTGAGGGAGGCAGCGCGCCAGCCAATCAGCGAGCGCGCTGCCGCCCGCCTTCCCCACCCGGCCGGTATAAAAGGCGAGCGCGGCGCGCGGGCGCGGCAGTCGCGGAGGAGGCGCCGCCGCGGGCTGAGGCTGCGCGTGAGGGTGAGAGGGGCTCCGGGCACCCCCGGCAGCGAGTGGGACACCGGGGATGCCTTTTAGGGGTCCCCCCGTGGGTGTTTGGGCTGTGAGGAGTCGTTTAGGTGACCCTCGGAGAGGGAGTTAGGGTCTCGTAGTGTGTGTTCCATCTCTGAGGGTGGGTTTAGAGGGGTTCCCTGTGTCATTTTGGGCCTTTAGCGTGGGGTTAAGGGTATCTCAGGGGGCTTTAGAGGCTTCACCGTGTGTGTTTGGGCTTTCGGGGGGGATTCAGGGGTGTATCTCTGGAGGAAGGGGTTAGGGTCCCTTCATGTCTCTTTAGGCCCTCAGACAGGGCTTTGGGCTCCCTCCATGCTTATTTGGGGCCATAGGGAGGGTTAGGGGTCCCCCAGTGTGTGTTTGGTCTCTTAGGACAGGGTTAGGGGTGCCCCAATGTAGTTTTGGTCTCTTAGGACAGGGTTAGGGGTGCCCCAATGTAGTTTTGGTCTCTTAGGACAGGGTTAGGGGTGCCCCAATGTATGTTTGGTCTCTTAGGACAGGGTTAGGGGTGCCCCAATGTATTTTTGGTCTCTTAGGAAAGGGTTAGGGGTCCCCCAGTGTGTGTTTGGTCTCTTAGGACAGGGTTAGGGGTGCCCCAATGTAGTTTTGGTCTCTTAGGACAGGGTTAGGGGTGCCCCAATGTATGTTTGGTCTCTTAGGACAGGGTTAGGGTCCCCCAATGTATGTTTGGTCTCTTAGGACAGGGTTAGGGGTGCCCCAGCATATTTTTGGTCTCTTAGGACAGGGTTAGGGGTGCCCCAATGTCTGTTTGGTCTCTTAGGGCAGGGTTAGGGGTGCCCCAATGTATGTTTGGTCTCTTAGGACAGGGTTAGGGGTGCCCCAATGTCTATTTGGTCTCTTAGGACAGGGTTAGGGGTGCCCCAATGTATGTTTGGTCTCTTAGGACAGGGTTAGGGGTGCCCCAATGTCTGTTTGGTCCCTTAGGACAGGGTTAGGGGTGCCCCAATGTCTGTTCAGGCTCTGAGTGTGGGATTTTGGGTTCCCCTGTGTCTATGTGAGCCCTCAGGGAAGGTTGGGATCCCCTGGTACAGATTTTTGGGTGAAATTAAACTTGCCCCGTGTGTGTTTGGGCCCTTGGGGTGGGTGGGCTCTGGCAGGGGAGGGGGACGGTGCTTTGTGCTTTATTCCCTCAGGTCTGTGGTGGTGGGGGCTGTGTAGGGGGGTTCCCTCAGATCCCTGGGAAGGGAATAGGAATTTCAGGATGTTTTGGGTTGGAAGAACCTCAAGGATGTTTTCATTCCCACCCCCTGCCATGGACGGGGACACCTTCCACAGTCCTCTCGGGGACTGCACTTATTCCTACGTGTGTCCTGAGGGAATAAAGAGATATTTTATCCCCCTGCCTTGCCCTGCAGACCCCTCAGGGCTTAATTTCCACCATCCCCGGGGACACATCCCTGCCGGCCAGGGAGTGCCATCCCGCTGTCCCTGTGCCTGCAGGCCGGGCGGGATGGCGGACGAGGAGATCGCTGCCCTGGTGGTGGACAACGGCTCGGGGATGTGCAAGGCCGGCTTCGCGGGTGACGACGCGCCCCGCGCCGTCTTCCCCTCCATCGTGGGCCGGCCGCGGCACCAGGGCGTCATGGTGGGCATGGGGCAGAAGGACAGCTACGTGGGGGACGAGGCACAGAGCAAGAGGGGCATCCTCACCCTCAAGTACCCCATCGAGCACGGCATCGTCACCAACTGGGACGACATGGAGAAGATCTGGCACCACACCTTCTACAACGAGCTGCGCGTGGCGCCCGAGGAGCACCCGGTGCTGCTCACAGAGGCGCCCCTCAACCCTAAAGCCAACAGGGAGAAGATGACGCAGATCATGTTCGAGACCTTCAACACCCCGGCCATGTACGTGGCCATCCAGGCCGTGCTGTCCCTCTACGCCTCGGGCCGCACCACGGGCATCGTGATGGACTCCGGCGACGGCGTCACCCACACGGTGCCCATCTACGAGGGCTACGCCCTGCCCCACGCCATCCTGCGCCTGGACCTGGCCGGCCGCGACCTCACCGACTACCTCATGAAGATCCTCACCGAGCGCGGCTACAGCTTCACCACCACGGCCGAGCGCGAGATCGTGCGCGACATCAAGGAGAAGCTGTGCTACGTGGCGCTGGACTTCGAGCAGGAGATGGCCACGGCCGCCTCCTCCTCCTCGCTGGAGAAGAGCTACGAGCTGCCCGACGGGCAGGTCATCACCATCGGCAACGAGCGGTTCCGCTGTCCCGAGTCCATCTTCCAGCCCTCCTTCCTGGGCATGGAGTCCTGCGGCATCCACGAGACCACCTTCAACTCCATCATGAAGTGCGACGTGGACATCAGGAAGGACCTGTACGCCAACACCGTGCTCTCGGGGGGCACCACCATGTACCCCGGCATCGCTGACCGCATGCAGAAGGAGATCACGGCGCTGGCGCCCAGCACCATGAAGATCAAGGTGGGCAGGGCTCCGTGGGGACGGGCAGGGTGGGCACGGGGGGCTGCAGCAGCTCTGACCCCGCTCTCTCCCCTGCAGATCATCGCCCCGCCCGAGCGCAAGTACTCGGTGTGGATCGGCGGCTCCATCCTGGCCTCGCTCTCCACCTTCCAGCAGATGTGGATCAGCAAGCAGGAGTACGACGAGTCCGGCCCCTCCATCGTGCACCGCAAATGCTTCTAGAGGGGCTGCTGGCAGCACCCTGCCCGCTCCTCCTGCTGCCTCACCCCCTCCTTAGCCCGTGTTCCCTTGTCCAGGTACTCATTAGTGTGTGCGTTTTAATGGCTCGTTAGGCTCCCGCTCCTCTTCCTCGAACGGAGGGTTGTTCACTTTCCCCGTGTAACCGATAGGATGACACTACAGTTAGGTTTGTCACCTTTAGGTTCCTTTGTAGGAAAACAAATAAACTTCCCAGGTTTAAACACTAGGAACAGCTGATTTTGCTTGCTCTCTTTCAGGGGTGGGTCCTTTATCCCTTTTTGCTGCAAAGAATCATTGGGTGAAAGGTTTTGGGATTCTGACCTTCTTGAAATGAAAGCTTAGTCTGAATTTCGTTTTCTGAATTCTGTTTAAATCCCATCACAGCCCCTGTGTTGCTCGGACCATTTTAAGAACTGTTAAGGGAGCAAAGCGTGCCTGGAATGTGGCTCTTGCAGCCTGACTGGACTTTCATGGTAACTTGGCTTTTTTTAGAACACAAACAGCTCTTCTTGTCAGAAAAAGTTGGCGCCTTGGCGCAGGATTTGGTCACCGGAGCAGTGGCTTCTCCTTTTTTGGGAGAGGCTGAGGAGATGGAGCAGTGGATAGTGCTGAAGATCGGGCAGCTTCACACAGCTGGGCTCTCCAATGTTGGCGGGGTATCTACGAGAGCTGCCCCTGCGCGGGGGAGGGATGGCAGCCTCTTAATTACTGAGGCAGCGCTAATTAAAGGCGGCCGTGGCGGGGGAACATGACGGGACTGCGCGCTCCTCGCCGCGCTCCTCCTTTTAAACCCTCGGCCGCCCTCCCATTGGCTGCTCCTGGCGGAGCCAGCCAATCAGCAGTGTTTTCGCCTCTGGAGGGCGTTACCGCCTACTCTGCCGGACTCAGTTTCCCAGCGCGCACCGCGTTCCTCGTAGCACTTCCGCTTCCGGTGCGTTGTTGTGAGGTAGCGCGGAGCTGTGAGGGCCCGGGGGGACACGGCGGGACCCCCGTGAGGCGGGGAGGGGCGGGAGGCACGGCCGGGACCCCCTGAGGTGGGGAGGGGCGGCCGGGACCCCCCTGAGGCGGGGTGGGAGGCACGGACGGGACCCCCTGAGGTGGGGAGGGGCGGGAGGCACGGCCGGGACCCCCCTGAGGTGAGAGGGAGGCACGGCCGGGACCCCTCTGAGGCGGGGAGGGGCGGGAGGCACGGCCGGGATCCCCCTGAGGTGAGAGGGAGGCACGGCCGGGACCCCCCTCAGGTGAGAGGGAGGATTGGGGTGTGGGACAACCGGGATCCCCCTGAGGTGAGGGGAGGCTTTGGGGGAGCTGGCATCCCTGAGCACCCCGAGGTTCTGAGGGAGCACAGCCAGGGTCCCTGAGAACCAAGTGGAATCGGGGCTCTGGGGACGGGGGGCAGAGCCGGGATCCCCCTGGGCACCGGGAGGGATTGGAGCTCTGGGGATGGGGAGCACAGCCGGGATCCTCCTGAGCTGAGGGAAGGCTCTGGGGGGAGCCCAGCTGGGATCCCCTGAGCACCAGGAGGGATCGGGATTCTGGGGACGGGGAGCACAGCCGGGATCCCCCTGAGCACCAGGTGGGATCAGGGCTCTGGGGACGGGGAGCACAGCCAGGGTCCCTGAGGACCAAGTGGAATCGGGGCTCTGGGGACGGGCGGTAGAGCCGGGATCCCCCTGGGCACCGGGAGGGATTGGAGCTCTGGGGATGGGGAGCACAGCCGGGATCCCCCTGAGCACCAGGAGGGATCGGGGCTCTGGGGAGGGGGAGCACAGCCGGGGTCCCTGAGTGAGGGGAGGCTCTGGGGGGAGCTCAGCTGGGATCCCCCTGAGTACCAGGAGGGATTTGGGCTCTGGGGACGGGGAGCACAGCCGGGATCCCTGAGTGAGGGGAGGCTCTGGGAACGGGGAGCACAGCCGGGATCCCCCTGAGTACCAGGTGGGATCAGGGCTCTGGGGACAGGGAGCACAGCCGGGATCCCCCTGAGCACCAGGTGGGATTGGAGCTCTGGGGAGGGGGAGCACAGCCCGGACCCCTGAGTGAGGGGAGGCTCTGGGGGGAGCCCAGCTGACATCCCTGAGCACCGGGAGGGATCGGGGCTCTGGGGACGGGGAGCCCAGCTGGGATCCCTGAGCACCGGGTGGGATCAGGGCTCTGGGGACGGGGAGCACAGCCGGGATCCCTGAGCACCCCGAGGTTCTGAGGGAGCACAGCCAGGGTCCCTGAGCACCGGGAGGGATCGGGGTTCTGGGGACGGGGGGCAGAGCCGGGATCCCCCTGGGCACCGGGAGGGATTGGGGCTCTGGGGACGGGGGGCACAGCCGGGATCCTCCTGAGCTGAGGGGAGGCTTTGGGGGAGCACAGCTGGGATCCCTGAGCACCGGGAGGGATCGGGGTTCTGGGGGCGGGGAGCCCAGCCGGGATCCCTGAGTGAGGGGAGGCTCTGGGGGGAGCACAGCCGGGATCCCCCTGAGTACCAGGAGGGATCGGGGCTCTGGGGACGGGGAGCACAGCCAGGACCCCGCTGAGCGCCGGGGCTCGGGCTGCGGCTGGCTGTGCCCGGCGCTCTGTGGGCACCGCAGCCGTGGGTGAGGGAGGGCTGGCTGTGCCGGGGTGTCACTCGGCTGTGTCCCCCAGCGCACAGCCGCCATGGCCCTGCCGGAGTGGCACATCGCCGTGAAGCTGGCCGAGCAGCCGCTGGCCCCCAAATCCATCCTGCGCCTGCCGGAGACCGAGCTGGGCGAGTGCCCGCTGGGCGGCTGCAGCATCTCGCACCTCAAGCAGCTGATCACGGGCAAGCTGCAGGAATCCATGCCGGACCCCGAGCTCATCGGTGCGTGTCCCGCCGGAGCCTGGCGCCCTCCCGCCGCTTGGGGACACCCTCGGCCCGTCCTCGCTGCGGACGGAACGCGTCATCCTGCTGCTGCTGCTGCTGGGAGGGCTCGGTGTTCCTTTCCCTGTTTCCTTGGCATCAGGGCGCTCCAGCCGCGGCAGTGCCCTTGTCCGGGAATATTTGGGCTTTCCACCAGCTCTGTGTCCTTGGCAGAGCTCTCATGGGAGCTGAGAGGGAGGTCAGCTCTTACGCAGGTGGTGATTCTGCCGTCTCCTCTAGATCAACTCTGTGATTTCCCTCCTGATTCTCAGCTCCCTGTGTTGTTCCCTAGCCAGTTGCTGCAGCTGCTCAGTAACCCCTGGGGCTCTAAGGCACACCTGGAGACCCCCAGCTGGTTCTGGTGTTTACCTTGAGGTGTTTCTCCCCCCAGACCTGATCTACTGTGGCCGGAAGCTGAGGGATGACCAGACCCTGGATTTTTATGGAATCCAGTCTGGCTCCACTGTCCACGTCCTGCGCAAGTCCTGGCCTGAGCCTGACCAGAAACCAGGTGAGGAGCTGTGGGGATTACCCCTTGGATTCTCCTTGGTGTGTGTTTTATTGGAGACTGGGAACAGCTTCTCTCAGGATTCCCTGCTGTGGAGGTTTCCAGGGGAATGAATCCCTGTGTTTGGGAACTCCTCACCTCTCCCAGCAGCACCTGGCTGTTGGTTTTCCTGCTGCCACAAGAGTTAAGGCATGAGCTGTGCAGCATGGAGGGGGATCATCCCTTCCTTAATTGCCCCTGATCCATTTTAGGGCATTGCCAGGGGATCTGGAGCAAAGCCCCAGGGATGAGCAGGCTGGGGTGTGCTCCTGCTGTGCCTGACTGTAAAAAAAAGAGGAGTTTGAGCTGGCATTCCTGTAATGGCACATGTGGGACGATATTCCTGTCTATTTTTGCAATCTGAGAGCGCAGCAAGTCATCACTGTGCAGAGCCTGCACCCAGTCCAAGGATGTTAAAGGATCCCTGTTGCAGCATGGAAGTCTCATGGGCTGTGGAATGGCTTGGAGGGCTGACAGAGGCCGAGCTGAGTTTTGTGGTGGTGTTTTCTCCCTCAGAGCCCGTGGATAAGGTGGCAGCAGTCCGGGAATTCCGCGTCCTGCACACTGCCCTGCACAGCAGCCCTGCCTACAGAGATGCTGTGAGTGCTCTGCTCCCGGGGGGAATTCAGCTGTCCCCTCCCTCTGGGGACAGCTCCACAGTGGGTGACATTCCCAACCTGCTCTGCTTTCCCTGGCAGGTCTTCAAGATGCTGGGAAACAAGGAATCCCTGGATCAGATCATTGTGGCTACTCCCGGCCTCAGCAGCGACCCTGTGGCTCTGGGTGAGTCTGGCTGTGATCCAGAGGATCTGAGGAAAGGTTTGATTCCTGGTGGGAAAAGGGACAGACCCGAATCTAGGTTGAATTCTTGAGAGGGAGAAGAGAGAGGTAAATAAACTCTAATTTTTGGTCCCTTTGTGGAGCATGAGTCGGTGACTGCTCAGGTGTCAGTTGTGCTCTGGTGGTGATGTTTGGGGATGGATCCTGGCTTCAGAAGGGTCAGGGAAAGGAGGGATGGAGCTCTCTCCCTGCTCCAAAGTGGTTCACAAAATCCAGCCTGTTGTGGGATGGTGGCAGTGCGAGGCAGGTGGAATTTGGGATGTTCCAGAATGGTTCAATCAATCCAGGCTGTTGTGGGATGGTGGCAGTGCGAGGCAGGTGGAATTTGGAATGTTCCAGAATGGTTCATGGATTCCAGCCTGTTGTGGGATGGTGGCAGTGCGAGGCAGGTGGAATTTGGAATGTTCCAGAATGGTTCATGGATTCCAGCCTGTTGTGGGATGGTGGCAGTGCAAGGCAGGTGGAATTTGGGATGTTCCAGAATGGTTCATTAAATCCAGGCTGTTGTGGGATGGTGGCAGTGTGAGGCAGGTGGAATTTGGGATGTTCCTGAATGGTTCATGGATTCCAGCCTGTTGTGGAATGGTGGCAGTGCGAGGCAGGTGGAATTTGGGATGTTCCAGAATGGTTCATGAAATCCAGGCTGTTGTGGGATGGTGGCAGTGCGAGGCAGGTGGAATTTGGGATGTTCCAGAATGGTTCAATCGATCCAGGCTGTTGTGGGATGGTGGCAGTGCGAGGCAGGTGGAATTTGGGATGTTCCAGAATGGTTCATGGATTCCAGGCTGTTGTGGGATGGTGGCAGTGTGAGGCAGGTGGAATTTGGGATGTTCCTGAATGGTCCATGGATTCCAGCCTGTTGTGGGATGGTGGCAGTGCGAGGCAGGTGGAATTTGGGATGTTCCAGAATGGTTCAATCAATCCAGGCTGTTGTGGGATGGTGGCAGTGCGAGGCAGGTGGAATTTGGGATGCAGTCACAGCCTGGCTGCAGGGAGCTGGGGCCCAGCTTGCATCCTGCCCTTGAGGTGGAACACCCACAGGATCTGCTGGAAAAGCCCATCCCTTGGGTGTGTGGCTGTGACCAAGAGCCTCTCAACACAAAGGCTTCAAAGGAACATTGGGACTATTTGTGGTGTTTACTCATGACTCACTTCCTGTAAAACAATTCCTATTTATTTGTCCTTGTGGCTTTTGTGTGCCTGGCTCCTGTTTGCTGTATCCTGTCTCACTGCGTTTCCTGGTCTTCTCCAGGAGTTCTGCAGGACAAGGATCTGTTTTCCGTGTTTGCAGACCCCAACATGCTGGACACGTAAGTTCCCCCAGCTGGGGCAGTGACTCAACAGTGCCTTTGTGTCCCTGTGTGTCATCTGGGTGGGACAGAGCTCTGCTCCTGCCTGCCAGGCTGGGACTGGGCCATCATCACCTCCAGATCGGGGTTCAGAGCCATGTGTAGCTGCTCACAGCAGAGCTGCTTCCGTGAGAACCATGGAGAAGTCAGCAGGGGTCCAGAGGGATCCTTGGAGAACCAAGGGCAGGTCCAGCATAGGGTCCAGAAGGATCCTTGGAGAACTGAGGCAAGGCCAGGTCCAGAAGGGTCCTTGGTGAACTGAGGAAGGGTCCAACATGGGGTCCAGAAGGATCCTTGGAGAACTGAGGCAAGGTCAGGTCTAGAAAGGTCCTTGGTGAACTGAAAAAAGGTCCAGCATGGGTTCCAGAAGGATCCAAGGCCAGGTCCTGTGTGGGTGCCAGAAGGATCCAAGGCCAGGTTCACCATGGGTTCCAGAAGTGTGGGTCCAGAAGGATCCAAGACTGGATCCAGAAGGACCCAAGGCCAGGTGCACCATGGGTTCCAGAAGGATCCAAGGCCGGGTCCAGCATGGATTCAGAAGGACCCAAGGCCAGGTCCAGCGTGGGTTCCTGAAGGACCCAAGGCCAGGTCCAGCATGGGTTCCTGAAGGACCCAAGGCCAGGTTCACCATGGGTTCCAGAAGTGTGGGTCCAGAAGGATCCAAGACTGGATCCAGAAGGACCCAAGGCCAGGTCCAGCATGGGTTCCTGAAGGACCCAAGGCCAGGTCCAGCGTGGGTTCCTGAAGGACCCAAGGCCAGGTCCAACGTGGGTTCCTGAAGGACCCAAGGCCAGGTCCAGCATGGGTTCCTGAAGGATCCAAGGCCAGGTTCACCATGGGTTCCAGAAGTGTGGGTCCAGAAGGATCCAAGACTGGATCCAGAAGGATCCAAGGCCAGGTCCAGTGAGGATCCTGAGGGATCCCTGGCTGCCTGGAGGAGTTTTTGTCGGGCAGCAGCTGTGGCAGCAGCTGTGCCCCGGGTGCCCCAGGGCTGGTTCCGGGGTTTCCCTGTGCCCTCCCTCACCCGTGCCCGTTTGTGCCCAGGCTGATCCCAGCTCACCCTGCCCTGGTGAACGCCATCGTGCTGGTGCTGCACTCGGTGGCGGGCAGCACGCCCCTGCCAGCCCCGGACACGTCCTCGCGGGCCATGGCCCTGGGCTCCTACCGGGACATGCCAGGTACGTCCCTCTGCAAGGACAGCTCTGCTGAGCCTCTCCTGACTGCTCAGCCAGCAACTCCACAGGCTTCTCACCTGCTCCCAGCTCCTGCTGGTTTGCCACATCCTTTTATTCCCCTCTCTGGTGCAGGTGGCTTTCTCTTTGAGGGGCTCTCTGATGATGAAGATGATTTCCACCAGGTAAGCAGCCGGGTTGGGTGAACACCTCTTTTTTGGGTTTAATTTGTAGCCCTGAGACTCCCAAGCTCTTCCATTCCTGTCTGCTGAACACCATGAGCTGCCCTGGCTCCCCAGGGGATGTGGAGACAAACATATTGATCCTGGCTGCTTCCAGGCTGCTCAGGAGAGGGTTTTCCTCAGTACTGAACACACAACAGGAAAATGGAATGGAGGAAATGCCCTCACAGCCAAAGTGGAGCGTGGGAATGTTGATCCCTGCCCTTCTGCAGTCTTCCTCTCCACATGACAAAGGGTTCTGTTAGAAAAACTGGAGATTTGGGTCCAAATGTGCCTGTAACAGGGAATTGTTTTGTTCCAGGCTAACATTGCCCTGGTTTGGGGCTGGTGGATGATAGATTGAAAGGTTTCCTGACAGCTTCCACAGCTGCCTTTGTGGAAAAAAAGCACATCCCGCTCTGGCATGTCTTTCAGAAGTTCCACCCGTGGGAGTTTGGGCTATGGCAGGACAGGGATCTGTGGTTTGACTGGGATGCAAACACCGAGGTCACAGCTGGGGCTTTTCTCTCTCTCCCTGCAGAGCACGAGGTCCACCCCTTCCAGCAGCACGGCGGGGTCGCGCCCGGCCTCGCTGGGCTACGCGGGGGCGGCGGGGCCCCGGCCCATCACCCAGAGCGAGCTGGCCACCGCCCTGGCCCTGGCCAGCACCCCCGAGAGCAGCTCCCACACGCCCACCCCGGGCACACAGGTAACGCCTCGGGGCTGGCACAGCTGGCTCTGCAGGCCGGCATGCCAATATGTGCACTCCCTCAGGAAGGGTTCCCTGTGTGATTCCATCCTTGGCACAGCTGGCTCTGCATCCCCTCAGGGAGAAGTTCCTGGTGTGATCCCAGCCCTGGCACACCTGGTTCTGCATTCCCTCAGGGATGGGTTGTCTTCCCTTTGATCCCACCCTTGGCACGCAGGGAACAGCCAGCACCAGTCCTGCTCTGGGCTGGCACACCTGGCTCTGCATTCCCTTAGGGAGGAGTTACTGGTGTGACCCCAGCCCTGGCACACCTGGCTCTGCATTCCCTCAGGAAGAGTTCCCTGTGTGACCCCAGCCCTGGCACACCTGGCTCTGCATTCCCTCAGGAAAGTGTTCCCTGTGTGACCCCAGCCCTGGCACACCTGGCTCTGCATTCCCTCAGGGAGGAGTTCCCTGTGTGATCCCAGCCCTGGCACACCTGGCTCTGCATTCCCTCAGGAAGACTTCCCTGTGTGATCCCAGCCCTGGCACACCTGGCTCTGCATTCCCTCAGGGAGGAGTTCCCTTTGTGATTCCATCCTTGGCACACCTGACTCTGCATCCCCTCAGGGAGGAGTTCCTGGTGTGATCCCAGCCCTGGCACAGCTGGCTCTGCATCCCCTCAGGGAGGAGTTCCTTGTGTGATCCCAACCTTGGCACACCTGGCTCTGCATCCCCTCAGGGATGGGTTGTCTTGCCTTTGATCCCACCCTTGGCACCCAGGGAACAGCCAGCACCAGTCCTGCTCTGGGCTGGCACACCTGGCTCTGTATGCCCTTAGGGAGGAGTTCCCTGTGTGATCCCAGCCCTGGCACACCTGGCTCTGCATCCCCTCAGGAAGAATTCCCTGTGTGATCCCAGCCCTGGCATACCTGGTTCTGCATCCCCTTAGGGAGGAGCTCCCTGTGTGATCCCAGCCCTGGCACATCTGGCTCTGCATTCCCTCAGGGAGGAGTTCCCTGTGTGACCCCAGCCCTGGCACACCTGGCTCTGCATCCCCTCAGGAAGAATTCCCTGTGTGATTCCATCCTTGGCACACCTGGCTCTGCAGTCCCTCATGCAAATCCGTGTGATCCCTGTCTTCCACATGACCCCAGCACCCAGGGGACAGCCAGCACAGCCTGGGTCAGCTCTGGGGGGCACCTGGCTCTGCATCCCCTCAGGGAGGAGTTCCCTGTGTGATCCCAGCCCTGGCACACCTGGCTCTGCATCCCCTCAGGGAGGAGTTCCTGGTGTGACCCCAGCCCTGGCACACCTGGCTCTGCATTCCCTCATGCAAATCCGTGTGATCCCTGTCTTCCACATGACCCAGCACCCAGGGGACAGCCAGCACAGCCTGGGGCACCTTCATTTCCTCCTGGAGGAGCTAAGGCAGCTCCTGTGGGCTGGAGGGTGAGGGGATGCTGCAGGTGTTGCTGTGTGCTGGTTCCTGTGAGCCTTCTCCTGACCCATCCCCTCCTCCTTAGGGCCACTCCTCCGGGACGTCCCCGATGTCATCCAGTGTCCAGTCGGGGACACCCATCACCAACGACCTGTTCAGCCAGGCGCTCCAGCACGCCCTGCAGGCCTCAGGGCAGCCCAGCCTCCAGGTCAGTGCAGCCCTGGCACCCTGTGTCCCCCTGGCATCTCCGGCTGCCTCCTGGGGCAGGAGCCAACCTGGGAGGGGCATCACTGGTGCCTTTTGGGCTACCTAAAAACAGGCCAGACCAAATCAAGAGAACATAAAGCAGTTATATTTATTGAAGGGTATGTTTGGGGTATTTTTGGGGCAGATGAAGCTGCCTCCCCCCCCCCCACCAGGGGCTACACTCAAAAATGAGCAATGGCTCACAGATTTCCATACTTCTATAAATTCGGTCCATTTGCATACTGGGGGTTAATCTTCTAATTAAACCTTCAGGTAATGAAGTAATTTACCTCAAGTCTCTAAAAACAAGAGGCCAGACAAAATCAAACTAACATAAAGAAGTTATATTTATTGAAGGGCCTTCAGGTATGTTTGGGGCAGATGAAGCTGCCACCCCTCCAGGGGCTACACCCAAAAATAAACAATGGCTCACGGGTTTCCATGCTTCTATAAATTTGGTCCATTTGCTTATTGGGGGTTAATCTTCTGATTAAACCTTCAGGTAATGAAAGCACTTACCCCAAGTTTCTAAAAACAAGAGGCCAGACAAAATTATAAAAGCTGTTATATTTATTGAAGGGCCTTTAGGTACATTTTAGGCAGATAAAGCCACCCAGAGGCTACAAACAAAAATGGACCACAGGTCACAAGTTTTCAGACTTCTATAAATTTGTATATCGGGGGTTAATATTCTAATTAAACCTTCAGGTAATGAAGTAATTTATCCCAAGTTTGCTACTCTGACTCACTTTTGTTTGCATTTCTGGGGCGTGAGGCAGTGAGATGTCCTTGGTTCCCAGGCCTGGAGAGGAATTGTTGTGTCTGCCCCAAATGGGGGAGCAGCAGCTCACACTCTGTGGATTTCAGAGTTATGCACCAAAGAATTGCAGGATTACAAATGTATGAAAAATATAAAAGCTAAACTCCTAAGGCATCATCTGAGCCACTGCAAAAGTACTGGGTGGAACTGGGATGGAGGTGTTATAAATGCAGATTATATTGTTGGCTTTCTGCAAATATTAAGATAAATATTATGTGTATAATGTTAAAATAACTTTATTTCTGCTATTAACAAAAAGCTTAGACATGGTAATAGTAGTAGTTAATCTAGTTATAAGTGAACTGTTTAATCAAGGTAACATTCAGTAAATATATAATGAAGACCTTGCTATTAATATGAATTAATATTAATTAATGATCAACATTTGCCATCTGAAGAAAGTATAGACTAAAAGTAATAAAGAAAAAAAGCCAAAAGCACAACTAAGAAACAGGCATACAATAAAAAAAAACCCAAAGAGCCATACAAATTAGTTTCTAAAATTTATAGGCTAGTTTATAGAAAAAGAGAAATGTGCATAAGAATCTCTGAATATACAAGTTAATGTAATAGAAAAAATATTTAAGAAATAATCCTAAAACTAAGTCTGCTCTTGGGTGAGTGCCAAGATACACCCAGAATAATCTTCACTATCTTTATCTCCTACTGTCCTTCATTAAACTTTTAAATTTTACCAAAAAAAAAACCAAAAAACCAAACCACAGAGAGGGGGTGGTGGGTTTGGGGACTTTGCAGCATCGCTGAGCTTTCAGGAGCTGTTTGCACAGCAGCTGTTTGCACAGCAGCTGGCTGAGCTGGGGCAGTGGGAAATCTGCTGGTTTTCCTGCTGGGGTTCTCACAGCGCCCCAAACTTCTCTTTGCTGTCAGCAGAGCCAGTGGCAGCCCCAGCTGCAGCAGCTGCGGGACATGGGAATCCACGACGACGAGCTGAGCCTGCGGGCCCTGCAGGCCACAGGAGGGGACATCCAGGCTGCCCTGGAGCTCATCTTTGCTGGGGGAGCCCCCTAAATCTGCTGCTGCACTGGTGAGTTGTGCTGAGACACCAGCTGGGCTTGTTCTGTGCGTGGGGATGCTCCAAACCCTCTCTCCAACCTCCTCAGGACTTGGCTCAGAGAAGGGAAGAGGTGGCCCCTGTGGTTGTGCCATGGTTTGTCTGTCCCCACGCTCTGCCTGTTGTGTCATTCCCTGGATTAAAGGGGCCCTGCTCAGTTCCCTGCCTGCTGTGCCTTTTGCTGTGTCCTGGGTCGCGTTGCAGGTCCCAGCAGGGCAGGAAGGGGAAGCATTGCTGGCCACAAATCACACACGGGACAGGACTGCTGGGAAATGCATCTGGAGCTGTTGATTTTCCAGCATCACTCTCATTGCATGGCTCTGACAATGGGAAGATGCCAGCAGCTCACATCCCCGGCAGCAGACCAAGAACTTAATGTTACAGCTCGCTGTAAAAGCTTTTTGACCAATCACACAAAGCAAAAACAAAGTAGTTCTATCCAACCACTATAAGCACATGTACCTTTGGTTAAAACAATGCTTGCTTATTTCCAATACAATACCTTATTACCAATACAATACAACGCTTTTAAGCCTTAAGATACAATGCGCAGAACCCCATTATTTAACTTAGAAATTCCTAATATCTCACTAGATATACTTTTGTGTAGCTTAGGGAGTTATTCTAGCCAAGTGTTAATACACAGACCATTGTTATATTTGTCCTTACTTTTCTACTTATATAACTTTCCTGCTGAAGTAGGTATTGTATTGGAAATCTTATGGCTACCACTTAGCTCTAATGGCAGTTCTGCTGTCTCTGAGGCCTGCCTTGAGCAGCTTTCCCAAAACCCTCTGCTTTTAAGGATTCCCACAATTGAAACTGCAGGAAAAGCTCTGCCTGGGTGGGAGCTGGTGCTTTTAGCAGAGGGCACGGCCACCACGAGGTGACAGTGACAAAGAAACGACCATGGCAAGCTGGAGAAATGCCCCTGACACAGCCCGGGTGTGCCGCGGCTGCAAAGCCAATTAACAGCGTTTGGCTGTAATTGCAATCAGGAGGGGCTGGAGCTGGGCCCGGCATTGCTCGGATTGGATTGCGCGCCGGGGTTAACGAGGCGTGAAAACGGCAGCGGGTTCTTGCAGCAGAGAGAAACTCCTGCTGCACCTCCTGTACTGCCCTCTGTGAAAAACGCCAATCGTTTGGCTTTTAAATTTTTTAAAGTTTAATAATAAGGAAATGGTTATAATACAATTAGAGTAATAGAGTTTAGAGTTAGGACAATTACAAGACAATAAAAAGCAAAGAATTACGGATGTCCGGATGCTCTCGGACACTAAGTCACGAAAAGTGTGTCTTGTGAACAAAGGGATCACCCTTAAACCAATACACTTATTGCATATTCATACATCCTTCATGGTTATGCATACATTTTATTTAAAACAAGAAACTGTTGTATGTCAACTGTTTCCTTTAATCCCCTGGTGTCTTCAAGTCTGAGCAAGGCCTGAAGAAATTTGCTTTTTCTGATAAGAAGTGATAAATTCCTCTCCTCTGGAAGATTTAGGTGCTCCTCAAAGCGAGTATCTCATTCCTAAAAAAAAAAAAACTTCCCCCACATACACAGTGTCTATTTTAACATTATGTTGGAACCTAAAACTACATTTAACACAATATGTAAGAGAATTAATACAGCACAACTTTCTAACATCACACATATAATATTCATTGTAATATTTGCGAAAGCCAATCGTAAAATATGCATTTTCCACACCTCTAATCCCTGTGCGAGCTCTGTGATCTCGCAGATATCATCTCGGTGTCACCCAGCAAATGCGGGATTGTTCTCTGCGGGCAGCCCCGCGCTGATCGGCCTTAATCCTGTCCCGAGGATTAATGCCCGAGGGAAGGAGGGGCTGCTTTTGTGCTCAGTCTGGAGCAGATAAGATGTGATGGACATAAATGGCTTTCCTGACACCCTCCCGTGTCCCTCGGCACGGCACGCACGGGGATTTTATGTGTTAGAAAAGTGATTAATCCCTTCTCACCCTGGATCCCTTTGCAGGGGCAGGGCAGTGGATGTGCACAGCACCCTCCCTTCCCCACAGCCCCAATCCTCCGGGATAACCGCGGATTAGCCGGAGCTGGGAAGCATTTGCAGGCTCTCCTGGCCACCAGCACATCCAGTTTGCCTTCCTGCACCACCTAAATCCTGGATTTAGGGCTCCTTGCCGTCCCAAAACGGTGCTTTTCGTGCCGCTCCTGAGATATTTGATCCCTCTCTCGACCCGCGTTTGGCGTGAAGCCGTTTTCGCTGCTATTTCTGCTTCCCAACGCCCCCGGCGAGCTGAGAACTGCCTGGATTTTTTGGGCTGGAAGTGACTTTTCCCAGATTTCCTTTCCCAAACGGCAGGGCTTGGCTGGGAGCAGCAGCTCCAGGCACATGCACTGGCTGCAGCAGAGAAGTTGGCAGCGCCGCCGCTCACGACATCGCTTCCCTCGCCCCGGCAGAGCCGTGCTGAGCACGGGGGGAGCTGCGGGGAGGGGGAGAGGTTCTGCTGCTTCTTGCACGGCTGGGCAGCTCTGCTGCAGCAGCTCCTGCAGCACAGGGGGAGCTCGGAGGGGGCTGCGAGCGGTGCTGCAGATGCCCCGGGGTTGTGCCTTCCTGCTCCCAGCCTCAGCTGGAAGCAGTGCTGGCACATGGGGGGATGCTCAGGGGCTTTGCAAGGGCAGGGAGCAGCAGAACAGCAGGGAAAGTAGATGGATAGGTTGGGTGTCAGGGAGGAATTGTTCCCTCTGAGGGCAGGCAGACCCCGGCACAGGGTGTCCAGAGAAGCTGTGCTGCCCCTGGCAGTGTCCCAGGAATGGTGAGAGGTGTCCCTGCCCGTGGCAGGGGTGGCTTTAGGGTCCTTGTCACTAAATGTGAAGAGACAGAGCAAACTGTTCCTTGTGCTCCATCCCTGGAGGTGCCCCGGCACCTCCCCCTCCCACATTTGGAGCAGGGTGGGATAGTAAAAGGGTTTAAAATTGTGGGGATTTAGGGTTAAAAAGAAAATTAAGCTTAGTAGGCCCTGAAAAGAAAACAAATACCCTGAGTACAGGAAGACTTTGTACCTTACTAGAACTGCACTTGTGTAGATAGTACATAATAAATGATATAATTGTTAGATGTGATGATTGTTTAGTAATTAAATATAACTACTGTTTAATCGTAAGAATAATCATGAGAAACTGTGGTCAGGGACCTAAGAAAGATCATGAGAAACTCATGTCAATGTATCCAATAGAACAATATAAGTGTAATAATTAATATGTAAGTTATATAATGATAGAATGTAAAATACGTTCAGCTCGAAAGCCGTGTCAGAGTCAGATTTGGGTTGGTACCCCTGATTCCCAGAGCTCTCAATAAAAGCACCTGCATGGAATCATATCCCGGGATTCTGTGTGTTCTGGAGCGCTGACAGGTGGATCTGCTCTGCTTGGCTCTCAGTTCATCCCTCTCCTTCCCTGTGCCTGTTCCCATCACACTCCACCCAGCACCCCTGGCTGGCCTTTACTGGGAGCAGACTGGGAGCAGCAAAGTGTTGCCTGACCCTGGCAGAGCAGGAGGTCAGGCCACAGTTCCCCAACGTCAGCAGGGCCCTTCTGTTTGTGACATCAAAGAGCTGCTCTTGGTCTGGTTCCCTGCTGGCCTGGCTGGGGCTGCCAGGGGAAGCTGTGACAGCAGGGATGGACAGCAGCAGCTGCTTTTCCTCCCGTGTTTTCCATAATCCTGTTTTTCATCCTCGCTGGACACCTGGAGGGGGTGGAGGTTTGGCTGGGCCCTGCACCATGTGTGCCCTTCTTCTCCTTGTCTCTCTCATTTTGGGCTGCTTTGTCTCTGCTGGTTAATTTTCCAGCAAAAAGGTGGAATGGAGGCAGAGCAGAATCTCCCAGGTGGCATTTGCAGGGCCTCAACCAATGTTAGACAGATTTCCATGGGATAATGTTGGCTCCTTGCTCCCCCAGCCTGACTATTCCCAGTTTGTCACATCCTGAGGCTCCACGCCTTGCCCTGAGCACACAAATTCCAGTAAATCAGTGAAGGTGACTTTCCCTGACTCTCCAGGATTTGTTGGGCAGGTACATCCAGCAGGAACAGCAGCAGGAGTTTGTCTGGCACAGCCTTTGCCCATCAACTTTCTTTTTTGCAGAGGACTCAGTGGTTTCCTGGCTGCTTCCAGCTTTGTCCTTGTAGGAAGGGCCAAAACACATCAAAAATTGGAGTTTTTCTTCCTTTCCCAGCTCCGTGCTGGTTCAGTGATCTCAGGGAAGGGACAAAAGAAGAGGGGACAGAGGTGTCCTTGGCAATAAGGACATTTTGGTCTTTCTCAGGGAAACTTTGGAGAATGGAGGAAAGTTCTGATTTTTGGACAGCTGATGAGGTGAGAACACGGAGACAGGGCAGGTGACACATCCCAGTGACCCGTGTCCTGTGGGGTTTGCTCCCTTCCCTGGCATGAATCACCATTTTCCTGTTAGAAGTGACAAAAAAGGAGCTCTGATGTCAGCCCTCAAAGATCCCTTTTAAGGTTACAAAGTTGAGAGGCCCACGTGATCCACAATAAGAACCAGGCAACTATTTTAATTTGGTGAAAGCAGAAATGGGCTGAAAATGTCACCCTGTGAGAATATTTCGATTTCCTTATGTTCCCTTTTATATTTATAGTGTTCTAATATTCATAAACGTGTCCCAAAATCCCTTTGAGAGAGGGTTTTTCCCCCTGCTCTAGCTCTGAAATAGATGCTGATTTAAGAGCAGTGTCTGCTGGTTCAGCAGGGGTGAATTAATTCAGATGTTGAGTTGGAGCTGTGGGGTTCCACTCCAGGAGCCATAAAAGCATCACAGGGGATCCAGAGTTACTTTTTTTTTCCTGCAAGGGCCAAGAACAGAGACTGGAGCAAAACTTTGGAGTGGGATGAGCAGAGAAAAACCCATTTTTAAGAGATTTTCCAGGATGTGGCTGTCAGAGATTGGGGCTCTTTCAGAGCTGGGTGTTGGCCACAGACCCCACACGAGGTTTTTCCTTAAACTGGTCAATCTGTGTCCTCTGTGTCACCCCTGGGGGTGGCCTCAGGTGCCAAGGCTGTCCAGCAGCTGGACAGGAGGAGCTGTGGGACTGGGGCACAACCTGGGCCCCAGTGAAGCTTTGGGGGTTCCTTTTGGGGGGCACTGGGGCAGGAGGAGGTGACAAGGACAGGGCAGCCAGCAAGGACATGGTCCCCTGATGTCACTGAGGCAGGAAAAGGTGACAAGGACAGCCAAGGGTGGGCTGTGACAAGGACATTGTCCCCTGATGTCACTGAGGCAGGAAAAGGTGACAAGGACAGCCAAGGGTGGGCTGTGACAAGGACATTGTCCCCTGATGTCACTGAGGCAGGAGGAGTGGGTTCCTTTTGGGGTGCCTGGGGCATGAGGAGGTGACAAGGCCAGGACAGCCAGGAGGATCATTGTCCCCTGCTGTCACTGGGGCAGGAGGAGCCGGCCTGGCAGGTCCCAGATTTCCCTGTGTGCTGCTGGATGGAAGTTCTGGAATGTTCTGCCCAGGAGGTGCTGGATCCCCATCCCTGGGTGTGTTTAACAAAGTCTGGATGTGGCTCTGGGTGCCAGGGTTTGGGTGAGGGGCTGGGTTGGACTCGATGACCTTGATGGTCTCTTCCAACCTGGTCATTCTGGGAATTCTGTGGACCTGTGTGCTGTTCCTGAGTGTTTCCCTCCATTCTCCAGGACCTGTGTGCTGTTCCCAGGGAGGGAAGCAGTGCTGGCCCCACAGGATCCCTCTGTGGGGTTTTTCTGGCTGCCCTAAGCGCTCTGACCCCAGAGGATTCTCAGTTACCCATCATTTAATCACCCCAGCTCCTGCCAGCTGCTGTCTGCTCAGATGAGTTCCCAGCTGCTCTAATGCCCTAGCAAGGCTGACCTCCTTCAGAGCAAAGGCCAGACAGAGCTAAAGAATACAGCAGGATTTATTGAGAGGCCTCAGTAGATCCACCTTGGGCAGCACAAGAGCCCAGCCAGGGCTACACCCAAGATGAATCAAAACTGTCACAAAAATGGTCAGCTTGTCACAGGGTGTCTCATTTTTAGAAGTTCTTGTGCTCCATTTGCATATTGGAGTTAATTATCCAATTCCAGCTCCAGCCCATGCAGTCCCATCCTGCTTGTTTTCTCTCTTTGGTCCGTGCTGTTTGTGCTCTTGGTGCTGAGATTTGGATCACTGGTCCCCAGCCAGAACAGGAATTGTTTTGTCTCCCTGCTCTGTGCACAGAGCTCAGCATCCCCTGACATGAATCCCAGACCCGCACACTAAAGCAGCACAGAATGTGAGAATACAAAAGCCAAACCTGAGGCATCAGTTTTGTCTCTCCCCCGCCCCATTCCTCATTCCCGTTTCCTCCCTGACCTGATCCCTGTCCCAAAGGGGCCCTGTGGGACCGGGCTGGCCCCAGAGCAGGTGACAGGCAGCACGAGGAAGGGCAGATGGGACTCGGGAAGAAAGGGAAGCTGTTCCCTGCCCAGCCCAGTGGAAAAATGAGCCAAAGAATCTCAGGGGACATGTGGGAATCCAGGGCTTCCCTCTGGCTGCCCTGGCAGGTCTGGGACCCTGGCAGGGGTCAGGAACCCCCCTGGACAGAGCCCCCACAGACACTGTCTGTGATCTCTGTCCATGGAAAAGAGTTTTCAATCTTACAGGATGAATTACCAGCTCTGAGTGTTTGTTATGAGTAATAATTAAGCGTGGCACAGGTGCAAAAGTAAAATTTTAGGATTCTAAATTAGGGGTTCAAAGGGGACAAGATGGAGGAAATTGGGTGTGCCTTGTCCTTTTTCTCCTTCTTCATGCCCTCCATGTTTCACTGTGGTGTTGGCATTTTTCTGTTGGTTTAGGCTGGGGACACACTGTCCAACGTAGGTGACAGATATTGGCACGTTATTGTAAATCCAGCACAGGGAGTTTCTGGTATTTAATGTTTGTACCATCCCACTGAGGGCAGAGCCCCACACGCTGCCCTGCAGGACAGAGCTGCGGCAGGGCAGCAGAACATGTTAGAGATAAACAGAATAAACAACCTTGAAACAGCACAGACGAATTATGGCTTCTGCTTTGGCAGCGGGGCTGACAGACAGAGACTTTTTACAATTTTGGGATCAATAGCACAGATTCCGACAGGGACATCCTGCTGGAAGAGAGGGAGAACTGCCCGTGTGTGCTGATCCCAGTGTCACCACAGCCACTGTCCCTCCGTGTCAGCACCCAGGGGTGGCTCTCAGGGCTCACACTGGGGAGCAGAAGCAGGACAGGGCCCTTATCCCCCTTTTTCCCTGTGTCTCCCTTCCTGGGCAGGCAGATAACGCTCCAAGGTCGCGGGGAAGGAGTTTGATTTTCCTGAGCAGCTCGGCTGTATGAGGCCACAGAGGGCTGTGGCACTTTGCCCAGCAGCTTCTCCAGAGCCAGGTGAGTTTGTTTGGACTCGCTGCAGAAAAATGCGGGCTGAAATTCCAGGCAGATTGCCAAGGGCTCAGACTTTAACCAGCTGTGTGCAGGAGGATTTTGGGGTTCTGCTGGGGCTGATAAAGGGGGGGTTATCACCTTGGTTAGGGGATGGTGGTGCTGGAGCCTCCCTGGGGATTCCAGAGGTGCTGGCAGATGTGGGGATCCCGTTTTGGGGAGCCTGAGCCGTTTCCATTCCCATTGCAGCGCTGCCCTGGCATGCAGAGGAGTGTTGGAATCTGCTATTGATGATTCCAAGACTGTAAAAAGTCTGGTTTTTTTGCCTTCTTGTTAAAAAAGAAGGAGTTATAATTTGTTTGTGTTGGTTTTTAAGGTTGTTTATTTTTGCTTACCTATAACATGTTTTGCTGCCCTGCCATAGGTTTGTTTTGCAGGGCAGCGTGTGGGGCTCTGCTCCTCAGTGGGAGGTTATAAACATTAAATACCAGAAACTACCTGTACTATATTTACAATAATGTGTTAATATTTATTATCTACGTTGAACAGTGTGTCTTTAGCCTAAACCAATAGAAAAATACCAACACTACAGTGAAACATGGAGGGCATGAAGAAGGAGAAAAAGGACAAGATACACCTAATTTTCTTTATTTTGTCCCTTTTGAACCCTTAATTTAGAATCTTAAAATTTTATTTTTGCACTTGTGCCACACTTAATTATTACATATATCAAACACTTGTAATTCATCTTGTAAGATTGCAAACTCTTTTCTATGGACAGAGATCACAGACAGTGTCTCTGGGGGCTCTGTCCAGGGGGGTTCCTGACCCCTGCCAGGGGTTTAGGCCTTCTAAGGCAGCCAGAGGGAATCTCTGGATCCCCACAGAGGAGCACAGCACGCAGGGGAGGAAGGCTGAGAACTGCAGAACACCGTGAGCTGCTGGAGCCCCACAGGGAGATGGAGCTGACCTGGAGCTCTTATGGTGGGGGTGTGCTGAGCAGAGCCGCCCATTCCTCTTCTTTTTGTTCTTCTGACCTTCTTTACCTGGCTGAGACTCCACGCTGGATTTTAACTCTGCCTCTTTGGCACCCCTGCCTCATTCCTGCCCCACCAGTGAGTTCCCTCTTGTGGGAAATGAATTGGTAAAAAATTCTCCGGGTTTGATAGAAGTTTGAGATTTGTTTACACACAAATAGTATGTTTACATAGTATGGATGTTTAAATACCACGTAAACAAAAATAGTAGGTTTACATAGTATGCATTTGTATGTAAGCAAATCTCAAACTTCTCTCAAACTTGGAGAATTTTCTACCAATTCATTTCTCACGCCCTCTGAGGGTGTGATGCCTTCAGGTGATGCTCCAGAGGGGGTTTGGTGACAAGGGTGGGCTGTGGCTGTGGCCAGTGCTCGGGCAGGACCTGTGACCAGTAAATGACGTTGTGACACTGGCCTGGCCTGCCAGTGCTCAGGCAGGACCTGTGACCAGTAAATCCCACTGTGACACTGGCCTGGAAGGGCCCCTGGGCTTTCCTCTGGGGGCACAGGAAGAAGGGGAGTCCCAGCTGAGGTTTTGTGCTGCTCTCAAAATCACTGAGTGCAAAGTAGCTCACTCACGAGTTCCCTTCTGGCCAAATCTCTTTGGGAAATCTTTTCTGGGGGGTGAAATCTACTGGAAAATCTCATCTTGAGGCCACGTGGCTCCTCCACCCCTTTCCTGAGTGGTTTGTAAAGCCTCAGGGGTGGCTCTGAGCTCATTTGGGCCCCTTTGGTGCCAGTCGTGCTGGGCTGTGTTTGGCAGAGCCAAAGTTGTGCCAACTGCTCAGAGCCCCCAAACTCAATCCAGCTCGGAGAGGTGGGAAGTTCCCAAACTCTGCAGGGCTGTGGTGCTGGGGAGGGATGGTTGAGGTTTTTTGCTTCCTGCCTGCCAGGAAGGTGAGCTGGGGGGGAGAATTTGGGTGTGGAGAGCAGAAAATGCAGCAGCTGCTAAAGGATCTGCTCTGCTCACTTCCCTCCTCACGCTGTCAGCTGGGGAGTGAAGGGTCTGTCAGCACCACGGGGAGCTGTGAGGGGGATTTCACTGATTCCCACTCCAAACCCGACCTTCTCAGGCAGCCTGTTCCCAAAATGGGCAACGGGAGCTCTGAGCTTCCAAAAGTTCTGTCCTAGTCCCTCCCACAGGTTTAGCACAGGATTTTCCAGCTGCAGCATCCCAGTCTTGTCTGGGAAGGGTGGTGGAAAAGGGGATGAGGAACATCCTCACCCTGCATCCAGCTCATCCCAGTGGAAAAGGGGATGAGGAACATCCTCACCCTGCATCCAGCTCATCCCAGTGGAAAAGGGGATGAGGAACATCCTCACCCTGCATCCAGCTCATCCCAGTGGAAAAGGGGATGAGGAACATCCTCACCCTGCATCCAGCTCATCCCAGTGGAGAAGGGGGATAAGGAACATCCTCATCCTTTGTGCAGCTCATCCCAGTGGAAAAAGGGGATGAGGAACGTCCTCATCCTTTGTGCTGCTGATCCCAATGGAAAAGGGGATGAGGAACGTCCTCACCCTGCATCCAGCTCATCCCAGTGGAAAAGGGGATGAGGAACATCCTCATCCTTTGTGCAGCTGATCCTAATGGGAAAGGGGATGAGGAACATCCTCATCCTTTGTGCAGCTGATCCCAATGGAAAAGGGGATGAGGAACATCCTCACCCTGCATCCAGCTCATCCCAGTGGAAAAGGGGATGAGGAACATCCTCACCCTGCATCCAGCTCATCCCAGTGGAAAAGGGGATGAGGAACATCCTCACCCTGCATCCAGCTCATCCCAGTGGAAAAGGGGATGAGGAACATCCTCACCCTGCATCCAGCTCATCCCAGTGGAAAAAGGGGATGAGGAACATCCTCATCCTTTGTCCAGCTGATCAATGGAAAAGGGGGATAAGGAACATCCTCATCCTTTGTCCAGCTGATCCCAGTGGAAAAGGGGATAAGGAACGTCCTCATCCTGTATCCAGCTCATCCCAGTGGAGAAGGGGGATAAGGAACATCCTCATCCTTTGTCCAGCTCATCCCAATTTTGTCTGGGAAGGGGTGGTGAAAAGGGGGGAATGAGGAACATCCTCATCCTTTGTCCAGCTGATCAATGGAAAAGGGGGATGAGGAACATCCTCATCCTTTATCCAGCTGATCCCAATCTTCTCTGGGAAGAAGATGATGGAAAGGGGGATGGAAAAGAGGGGATGAGGAAGATCCTCATCCTTTGTCCAGCTGATCAGTGGAAAAGGGGGGATGAGGAAGATCCTCATCCTTTGTCCAGCTCATCCCAGTGGAGAAGGGGATAAGGAATGTCCTCATCCTTTGTGCAGCTGTTCCAATGGAAAAGGGGAATGAGGAACATCCTCATCCTTTGTGCAGGCCAGCAGGGTCCCTCTGGCAGTGTCACACCCGCTCTGTGGCACAGCAAAGGTCCTGCCTGGCTTAGCCAGGACTGAGATTTCTCTTGTTGTTCCTTTTTTTTTCCATGAAAAGATCTGTGGTGCTTCCAAGGGTCACATTCCTGGCCGAGGGAAGGTAACAGATCTGGTTTTGTGGATAAAATCACCACATGCCTGCTCGGGTGCCAAGTGCAATCTGAGCTCTCTGGGTTGCCTGGGCCACAAACATGATGAATAAAACTGTTCCTCTTGGGGAAAAAAATCTGTGCTTTTGACAAGATTCCTGGGGGAGGCTGCCTCCTGATCCGTGCTGGAAGCGAGGCGCATGATCTGGGAGAAAGCTGCTCACGAGTTGTGCTGGGGAAGTTCTGATCCCGCAGTGGAGCAGATGGAAATTTCTGCAGGAAGGGGCTGAGCTGCTGCCTGCAATCTGATGCTCCTGAGCTACCAAACTCAATCTGGGAGCTCCTTCCCTGCTTTGGGAAGCGAGTTCTTCATTCCAACGCCTCCTGCACACCGGGCCGGGCTGGGAACGGGCTCTGGGGAGCTGTGCTGCTCTGGAAGGTTGGGTTTTCCTGCGGTTTGTGTTCTCCACATCCTGCCCATCTCCTGGAATGGCTTTCCCGGGCAATGATCTCACGGTTCTGGGAGTCAGGCTCCCCCCTGGCTGCTGCCACCCTTCCCTGTGAGGCTGCCCAGAGCTGGTGGCAGCGCTCCACGATGGGCTTGGAGCACCCTGGGGCACTGGGAGGTGTTGAGCACCACGGTCCCTTCCACCCCAAACCATTCTGGGATCCTACAAACGCTCCTAAAATCCTGAGGGAGCTTGAGTCCTGAAAATTCCTTTTTCAGGAGTGTTTTTGGGGAAAAAACCCTCATTTTTCAGGAGTGTTTTTGGGGAAAAACCCCTCATTTTTCAGGAGTGTTTTTGGGGAAAAAACTCTTTTTTTCGGGGGTGTTTTTGGGCAAGAAAACTCCTTTTTTGCTGCTGGAAACCAAGGGATAACAGGGTCTGGCAGCTCGGGGGGCAGACAGGGAACTGCAGCTGCCCTCGGGGCAGTTCGGGCTGAGCTCAGAGCGCGTCAGGGCCGGGAATCACCGGGGCCAGAAGCGAGCTGTGCCTTCCCCCTGTGATTACCCCTGTAATTACCCCTGTAATTACCCCTGTAATTACCCCGGCAGCTGCGTGGCCAAAGAAAGCTGAACCCGCACACACACAAAGAAACGCCGGGAAATCCCTGTGGCTCCTTCAAATCCACCATTAGGCGGCTCATTAATTTATTTTTGCTTCTTTCAGCGTGCCCCCCTTGGCCTGGCTCCGCTCGTCCCTCGGGAGCGGCGCGGGGCCGGGGCTGAGCTTCAATCGCCGCTTTTCAAGCCGCAGCTGCGGCTCCTTCCCGGTGGGTTTCTCCCATTCCGGTCACGTCCCCGCTCGCTCTCCGTGCTCGGAATGCCCCGTTCCTCACGTTAACCAGAGCCACAAAGGCTCCTGAGCCTCCCCCGGGGGGACCTTGGCGACAAAAAGGTGACCGTGCCGCCCGCGGGGTGTTTTTTGGGGGAGCAGCCTCGTCACAAAGGTTCGGGATGCTCGGGCAGGGCTCCCCTTCCTACCGGCATCCACTCGGGGATGTCATTCCCTGCCACGTGTGCTCGGGACAAGGGCTGTGACAGCGCGGGGGGACCGTGGTGGCGCTCGGGTGTCCCTAGGAGTGGCCCTGCTGCATCCAGCTGTGCCGCTCCCCCATCCAGCTGTGCCACACCTGCTCGGGGCAGAGCCCCGTGTCACAGCACCGCCTCTCTGCCCCTATTCTCGGCCCTATTTTCCTCGTCGTGTCACTCGTCCCAACCTTTATTTCCCCTGCCCAGCCCCCGCGGGAAGTTCTGCGCAAACCTCTGCCCAGCTGCGGCTTTTCCCAGCACCCACGGGGGATAAAACCACCGACACCCGCGCCTTCCCCTCACCGAGGGGAAGGAGGAAAACCCCAAAAAACGACCCCAAAACCCCCCGTAAAAGCTTGCGGCGGAGCGCAGGTATGTGGGAGTGTTTTACTCCATCTTTTCAGACCGCCCTCCCGCGTCATTGGCTCGCAGCCTTTTGTAAGCGGGGAGATGCGGCTGTCAGCCCGCCCGGCTGCCGGTCCCGGCTCGCTCCCGGACTAGGAATGGGCAGGGGGAGGTCGCCTCTTGCCCTCCTGGTGGCCCTGTGGCTCGGCCAGCTGGGAACGTGGGCAGCGGGGCGCCCCAAGGTGAACCCCAGGATCATCGCGGCTCCCCAAGGTGAGTCCCGGGCTGCGCCCCGCGCCGGCTTCTTCCTACCTGCGGCTCGTCCTTGGAGCACTCGGGCTATTTTTATTTCTTCTGTGTCCTCGGGGAGGCTTTTGGCTCTCCCTAAACGCCTGAGGCTGCTGGCTTTTAATTGGATTGCTAGACCTTTTTTTTTTCCTTTTTTTTTTTTTTTTAACGTTTTAAAAGCATTTTCCTACGAGCTGGGGACATTAAAGCGCTTTTTCTCCCTTATCTGGTGGGTATATTAAACGCTGTCAAAAAGCTTTGACACATTTCCTAACTTGCAGCTCTCCGGAAAGGAGAAGTGTGTATTTACATAGTTAATGCACTTATTTATCTGCTCTGCTTGGTGCAGACTACTTTGAGGAGTAAATATTTGCCGAGGACCGCTGGTCTCGGGGTAAAAATGTACAAACCGCACGTAAGGACTTTGTAACCGGATTGGATCCGGGCGAACCCGAACAAAGAAATGTTTTCAAGGCTCCGTGCCTGGTGTGTCGGCGCTGGTTTGATCCCGAGTTTTGGGCTGAATCCCCCCCAGGCTGGCTGGAACAAAGAGCCCCTTGGCTTTGCCGGGCGGGCTCTGCAGCACAAGGGCTCCTCTGTTGCTCCCCATTCCCTGGCAACTTCCGAGAACGCCCATTTCCCCCTCTCCGTTCCGTTCCGTTCCGTGCCATCTGTTCTCCTCCGCTGGCATTTGCGTGCCCTTCCCCGGGCTGGCAGCGCGGGGACAGGGGGTGCTGGCCGTGTGCGCGGCTCGGGGGTGGCCTCTGCTGTCACCTTGTCACACAAAGGGGAGAGGTAGCGGCGCGCAGGGCAGGGGAGGCTGCTCGGCGATGGCGTCACCGCGGTGGCTGCGGGAAAAGGGGACGGGAACCGCCGCTCCGGGGATGTTCCCTTCGGTGTGGCTGCAAATCGAGGGCCAGGGAGGGATGGAGTGGCCGATCCCCACCTTTGTGTCCCTGCACAATGCTGTCGCTCGTCCCTCACCTGCGTCCGGGTGGCACTGAAGGCTGCCAGCACCTGTCACCGAAACCGATCGCGCCGCCCCTGTGTGCACTTGTTTGTGCCTGTGATGATTTTGACACGGTCCCGGGCTGAGCGTACCGCAGGCAGGGAGGGATGGCAACGAGCCGCGTCCTATTTCACATCTCCTTGTTGTCACCTCCGCCCTCCCGAAGCAGGGCAGTGGGTGAGCGAGGAGGAGGAGGAGGGTGAGGGGCTGCTGTGGCCCCCTGAACTTCCCCGTGGTGGCCCGGGCTGCTGAGAGCTCAGCGTGTTCAGCGTTCGGAGCTCCGCACGTGGCTGCTGCAGCTGCAGCCCCCTCCGAGCTCCGAGCTCCGAGCTCCGAGCTCCGAGCTCCGAGCTCCGAGCTCCGAGCCCGGCCCTCGCCAGCCGTGCGGGGGGGGATGGAGCCGCAGGGCTGATTTCCAGCTCGGAGCGTTGATTTGCAGCTCGCAGGGCTGCTTTTCGGCTCGCAGGGCTGATTTCCAGCTCGGAGCGTTGGTTTGCAGCTCGCAGCGCTGCTTTCCAGCTCAGCCCCCGTTCCGGGCCCGCTGCTGCCTTTGCAGTGGTGCAGGGCTGGCCCTGGCCTCTGCGGGAGCTGGCAGCTCTCTCCTAATTAAATTTCTTCCGCGCCACGGCCCCGCACAGGCAGCAGGTGATGCAAAGGCACCTCCGTGTGCCCCAGCCCTGAGGAGGGTGTGGGTGCGGGTTGCTGGGGCTGGGCAGAGCCGGGCTGGCCGCAGGAGCGATCCCTCCCTGCCTGCAGCTGCTTTTCCATCCCTCGGCCTCGCTCCCCTCACCAGCACCGTGCTCGGGGAGTCTGACACCAAAAAGCTCAAATTCCACCGGTTTGGTGACATCTGGAGCCTCCCTGGCTTCACCAGTCCCTGCCCTCTCTGCAGCTCTCTTTAGCCCCCAGTCCCAGTAAGAAATAGCTGAGGGGATGTGGAGAACTGGGACAAAACGTAGCCAGGCCGAGGTGACCCAACCCTGAGCTCGCACCTGCAGACAAAGGAACAGCGCGGGCCTGTCCTGCTGCTCGCAGCTCCTGCATGAACAATTCCCACCACTTTGGAGCACCGTGCCCTGCCTCTCCGTGGCCCCTGCAGCCCGCACAGGCGGCCAGCTCCAGGTCACCGTGGGCAAGTGGGCACTGCCAGGCACTCCTGGCTCTGCAGGGCTTCCTCCTCTCAAAGATCAGCTCCACATCACTGCTCTGGTCATTTTTGCTGGCAGCGCCTTTGCCCCGTTCTCTTTGGTGGCTGAACCGGGGGTGTTCAAAGGGCGGGGGGCTCCGGGTTCCTGCGGGCTGAGCTGGCTGAGTGTCCCCATTATCCTTCCCTTCCCCTCCCCTCCCCATCCTCCCCTCCCCTCCCTGCATTTCCCCTGCCCGGCTGCGCTGTGCTTTGCGAAAGGTGCAGCCGCATCCCACCCGGAGCTTTCCGCGTGTCCCAGCGCCGGGGGAAGGTGACAGCGGAGGGGACAGCCCAGCCCGGCTGTCTCCTGACCGGAAAGTCACCGAGCATCGCAAAGCGCTGAGCGTGGCACGGAGCCTGGGGCGGGCTGGGGCTGCTGCAGCCCCACTGCTGGGCTGGAGCTGCTGCCACGCTCAGGAATTCGTCCCTGCTCAGCCACACGTGCAGAAATCCATGGAAAACTCTATCTCACCAGCGGGGTGGGCTGGGCTCAGACTGTTTAATTATTCCCAGCTGATTAGCAGGTGAGTGGAAGCCGCAGGCAGCAGAGATAAGGCGGTCCCCCAGGGAAAAAAAGCAGGATTATACACTTGACCCTTGGCTGCCTCTGGAATACAGCGAGCCCTTGGATTGGCAGCTCTGGGAATCGCCTGGAACAGCTCCTGGGCTTTGCCAGGCTCGGCTGCCTCCTTGCAGGGAGAGCTGTGTCAGCAGGGCAGCGGGGCTGGCTCCCCCCGGAACCTTCTGGAAAGAGCTGCACAGGGGCTTGGGCTCAGGGCTGCAGGGACAGGACACAGGGAATGGCTCCCTCTGCATGAGGCAGGGATGGATGGGATATTGGGATGGAATTCCCAAAGCTGCCCCTGGATCCCTGGCAGTGCCCACGGCCAGGTTGGACACTGGGGCTTGGAGTGGAACATGTCCCTGCCCATGGCAAGGCATGGGATGAGATGATCCTTGAGGTGTTCATCTCCTCCTGGAGATGAAGAGAGGGATTTCTGGTGCCAGCAGCAGCTTTTCCTCCTCAGTGACAGCATCTCTTGAGTTTTTTTGTGGTCCTGTGGTGTGAAACATCTTTGTAGGACACTTTCCCACCAAGCTCTCGGAGCATCACCATTTCCAGGAGAAAGCTGCTCGCTTTCCCAGCAGTGCTATTTTCTCCTTTTTCACAGGGCTGGGGGATGCTGGGAGCTGAAAATGTTGGTTGGGAAAGAAAAAAAAAAAAAAAAGAAAGAGAAAAAAGAAATATGTTTTGCTGGGCGCAGATTGAAAAAGAAGAAAAGCAAACCAAACAAATGGAGTGAATCACAGGCACCTCCTGTTGCAAGAGCACGACAGAAAAACAACAGGCAGGGCACGACTGATGGAAGTTGTGGCTGGAAAAAGGATCCAGATGCCAATTCCTGACCAAACTCCCAGCTCTGCAGCAGCCAATTTGGGGACAGAACTGCTGAAAACTGGCCTGGGAAGGTGTTCTGTGGGTGATGCAGTCAGGCTCGGTGCCCTAAATGGGACAGCCTAAATTTAGATCCGAGTGCTTGAGTACAAACTAAATCTAAGCTGGAGCACGGAATAAATCTAAGTCCAAGGTGCTTTTTAAGGAAAATCTCGCATCCCAAAAAAGGGCTGGGAGGGGAAATGGGTTCCAGGCACCTCCGTGGCTATTCCCAGCTGCTCCAAAAATAGAGCTGCTTCCTCCTGCTGGGCACCCTTTTCCTGCCAGCCCCAGCCCCACCCGTGTGACCCGCGTGGGAGTGCCACAGGAACCAGGGATGGCATGTGGAGCTGCAATTTAGGGTTGGGTGACAATCCCTTAATGCCACCTCTGCTTCTGTCACCTGTCCCCTTCCCGGCCTGGCTCGTTATCCACTGGGAGCAAATGTTCTGGTCTGGGGGGTGGGAGGGAGTGGGCACTGCGAATTTTGGGAGTTTCCTTGAGGAATTTGCGGTCCTCCCAGCCGGGCACCTGCCCTCGAGCTGCCCTGGCCCCGATCTCGATTCTCGATCTCGGAGTTTTGGGAAGTCTGGTTTCACATTCCTGCCCTTGGGGCATTCCGAGTCTGGGGAATGCGAGCTGCAACCCGGGCTGGACGTGCTGGGAATGGGAATTCTGTGCCAGCAGCGGGCACACCGGGTGCTGGGGGGGGCTCCGTGCCATTCCCTGGCACAACCCCGCCATGGCCCGGGGCTGGCACCCACCTGGAGCTCACGGCAGCGTGGAAGTGTCCAGCAGCAGGAGGGGGCTGCAAGGGCACGGCGGGGCCGTTCCTGATCCCACTGGGATCCTTCCACATCCCACTGGGATCCTTCCACTTCCCACTGGGATCCTTCCACATCCCACTGGGATCCTTCCACTTCCCACTGGGAAGGGCACGGCAGGACTGTTCCCAATCCCATTGGGATTATTCCTGATCCCTCTGGGAAGGACATGGCAGGGCCGATCCTGACCCCACTGAGATTCTTCCAGATCCCACTGGGAAGGGCACAGGAGGACCATTTTTGATCCTGGATGAGCACGGTGGGGCCGCTCCTGATCCCATTGGGATCCTTCCCAATGTTTCTGGGAAGGGCATGGCAGGACTATTCCCAATCCCACTGGGATCCTTCCAGATCCCACTGGGAAGGGCACAGCAGGACCATTTTTGATCCTGGATGGGCACGGTGGGGCTGTTCCTGATCCCATTGGGATCCTTCCCAATCCCTCTGGGAAGGGCATGGCAGGACTATTCCAAATCCCATTGGGATTCTTCCTGATCCCACTGGGAAGGGCATGGCAGGGCCATTCCTGATCCCACTGGGATGGGCACAGAGGGCAATTCCCAATCCCACTGAGATTCTTCCTGATCCCACTGGGAAGGGCATGGCAGGGCCATTCCAAATCCCATTGGGATCCTTCCCAATGTTTCTGGGAAGAGCATGGCAGGACTATTCCCGATCCCATTCGGATTCTTCCAGATCCCACTGGGGAGGGCACAGTGGGGCCATTCCTGATCCCACTGGGATGGGCACAGAGGGCAATTCCCAATCCCATTGGGATCCTTCCCAATCCCTCTGGGAAGGGCATGGCAGGACTGTTCCCGATCCCATTGGGATTCTTCCAGATCCCACTGGGAAGGGCACAGTGGGGCCATTCCTGATCCCACTGGGATGGGCACAGAGGGCAATTCCCAATCCCATTGGGATTCTTCCTGATCCCACTGGGAAGGGCATGGTGGGGCCATTCCAAATCCCATTGGGATCCTTCCCAATCCCTCTGGGAAGGGGCATGGCAGGGCTATTCCCAATCCCATTGGGATTCTTCCTGATCCCACTGGGGAGGGCATGGCAGGGCCATTCCTGATCCCACTGGGATTCTTCCAGATCCCACTGGGAAGGGCATGGTGAGGTCATCCCCGATCCCTCTGGGAAGGGCATGGCAGGGCTATTCCCAATCCCACTGGGATTCTTCCTGATCCCAGTGGAAAGGGCACGGCAGGGCCATTCCTGATCCCACTGGGAAGGGCACAGCAGGACCATTTTTATCCTGGATGGGCACGGCAGGGCCATTCCTGATCCCACTGGGAAGGGCACGGCAGGGCCATTCCTGATCCCACTGGGATCCTTCCCAATCCCACTGCAGGGAGCTGGGATCGGGAAGTCGATGGAGCGGGGCTGTTCTGCTGCTGGATGCTGCTGGAGCTGCTCAGGGCAGCTTTTCCCCCCTGGAAGGCCTTTCCTGGGAAACCAATGCCCGGATTTGACTTTCCTGGGCTGGGAGGGGCTCCCCATATCTGCCGAATCCATCCTTTGTTGCGTTGACACAACATCCAGCAGCGCTCGTGCCATTGTTGGATAAAATTCCATCAGCACAGCCTGGGACCAGCCACCACAGAGCAGAGCCTTTGGAAAGTGGCAAAACCTGGCTCTAAATTGAAATGTGAGCAGGCGGCGGGGTGCGGCCGGACCTGCCGGATGGCACAAATCCACGGAATCAAAGGCTCCGGCCTCGCCTTGCAGCTCCAGTGCTGCATAATTATGGGGGGAGCGAGAGTGGGGCCGTGTTAGTATTCATGGAATTGCTGCCGAGCCCGCCAGCCACGGGTTTGATGTTTAATAAAGAGAATTCCAGCGTTCCTGGAGCGTGGGGCGAGCAGAGCTTTGAATCCCAGGCCTTGTTCCCTGCGGGATGCAGCTTGGGGGTCCCTTTTGTTGCTGGCTGAGTGGGTGTTTGGGATCAATTCCAGCGATATCGGCAGCACAGCTCTGAGAACAGCTTTTGGGATCCCCAGTTGCAGCTCAGTTCCTGAACCAAAAGGGTTTTTTTTTCCCCCAAGGCGCTCCCAGAAATAGCTGGGGAAAGGTTGATGCGCCAGGATCGTTCCTTTCGGAGCGTGGCTCTGAAAAAGCGCATTTGTGTGTTCCTGCAGCGTTGGGCCTGCCGGGCATCGCATCGGGATCGCTGGCTTTTGTGGGATGGATTATCCCTGCGAGTGCTGGCCCCATTGTCTGCCCGGCTCGGGAAGAGATGGGCACGGCAGGGAGGGCAGGGATGGGAGAAAGGAGCCAGGGAAAAGAGGGATGGAGGAAATCCCAGCTGGGGTGGGTGGCAAACCCCGCTGGGGGAGGATGCTGATGGTCCCACAAGGCTGTGCCCTTCGGAAGGGAGCTGGGAAGGGCTGGGGCGGCAGAAATGAGATGAGATAAAATGAGATAAGATGAGATAAGAGAGAAACAGAGAACACGCAGCTCTGTTGGCGCTACTCATCTCCAAAGCATCTCGGGGGGAGGATGAGAAACTCCGGATGAGCCCCGGGGCTGCGGTTTGCGGGATCTCAGGGTGAGGCAGAGCTGTGGGATGGCTCAGGCTGCTCTCACACATCTTCTTTTGGGGTCTCACCGAGCTCCTGGGCCCCTCAGTGTCCCCCTAGTCCCTCTCCCCCAGCCTGTGCTGGTTCTGAGTGAGCAGCTGGAGCTTCCCTCAGGTGGAAAATGGGAAGGAAAGCAGCCGACAGCTCCAATCCTGCTTTGGGAACCGCAGCCTTTCCTGCAGGATGGAGGGAACGGCCAAATTCCCGTCAGGGCTTTTACCCAGCCCGGCCTGATGGAAAAGCACTTTGCAAAACCTTTTAGCTGCTCCTTCCCGGGATGTGTGCGGCATTCCAGGTCACTGCGGGCCTGGCCCCTGACCTTCCCTGCCCCAGGGCCACCGGAGAGGCTTTGGGACACCGGGAATGTCGCCAGACTCGGGGATCCGCGTTCCAGCCTGGGGGTGGGACGGACACAAAGCCGCGGAGCCAGAGCAGGGAATGGCTCACCTCGGCCAGGAGCTTCTGTCCCGTTTCCCCAGGGGATTTTGGGGATCCCTGCTCCTTTCAGGGACAGGGAAGAAGTGCCAGGTGGCCACGTTCCAGTTCTGACTGAACAGGAGAGGGGAAGGTGGAGGGAGCAAAAATGGGGCCAGGGTGGGATTTGGACCTGGAGGACGGGACAGAAACATGGAGGGAGCAAAAATGGGGCCAGGGTGGGATTTGGACCCGGAGGAAAGGACAGAAATGAGGGAATAAAAGCAGGGCCAGGGTGGGATTTGGACCTGGAGGAAATGACAGAAAGGTGGAGGGAGTAAAAGCAGGGCCAGGGTGGGATTTGGACCCAGAGGAAGCTCCTGGGGATGGGACAGAAAGGTGGAGGGAGTGAGAGCAGGGCTGGAGGGAGCTCCTGGGGGGATGGGACAGAAACTGGAGGTGTCACTGTCACTTCTGCTCTGCTGCTTTTGCTTCCTTTGAGAAATTACTCAGGTTGGGGCACGGGACAGCCCGAAACACGACAGGGCTGCACTGGGGAGATCCCTCAGCCCTTCCTCCCGGGCTGTCCTGCTCCAGAGAGGTGTCCCTGGGGACTCTGGGGGAACAGGACCCTGCTCCCAGGGTGCAGCCCCAGCAGAGGCTGGGGACAGGAGGGGACAGCACAGAGGAAGTGGCCTCCACGCATTTCTTGCCTCTTGTGTTTCTCCTTTCGCCTCCTTCTCGGAAAGCCGTTCAGAAAATGTGAAACTTGTCACTTCTCACGAGGTGTGGGACGGTGGTGGCAGCGTGCTGGGACCTCACAGCCACAACCTTTCAATTCTGCCGTGGCGGGTCAGAGCAAACCTGCTCCAGAAATGCCTCATTGACAGTCAGAATGTTCCTATAAAAATCCCCATTGCTGCAGGCTCTGTCCCAGGAGCCTGCCAAGGCTGCCTGACGTGTCCATCTCATGGGGACAGGGACACTCCTGTGCCACCAGGACACTCCTGTCCCACCAGGACACTCCTGTGCCACCAGGACACTCCTGTGCCACCAGGCTGCCCGAGGTGTCCATCCCATGGGAAAGGGACACTCCTGTCCCTCCAGGACACTGCTGTCCCACCAGGCTGCCCGAAACATCCATCCCATGGGGACAGGACATTCCTGTCCCACCAGGACACTCCTGTCCCTTCAGGCTGCCCGAGGTGCCTATCCCATGGGGAGAGGGACACTCCTGTCCCTTCAGGCTTCCTGAGATGTCCATGCCACTGGAAAGGGACACTCCTGTCCCTCCAGGACACTGCTGTGCCACCAGGACACTCCTGTCTCACCAGGCTGCCTGAGGCACCCATCCCATGGGGACAGGACACTCCTGTCCCACCAGGACACTCCTGTCCCACCAGGCTGCCTGAGGTTTCCATCCCATGGGGACAGGGACACTCCTGTCCCACCAGGACACTCCTGTCCCACCAGGCTGCCCGTGGTGCCCATCCCATGGGGACAGGGCCACTCCTGTCCCTCCAGGACACTCCTGTGCCACCAGGACACTCCTGTCCCTCCAGGACACTGCTGTCCCTTCAGGCTGCCTGAGGCCTCCATCCCATGGGAAGGGGACACTCCTGTCCCACCAGGACACTGCTGTCCCACCAGGCTGCCCGAGGTGTCCATCCCATGGGGACAGGGACACTCCTGTCCCACCAGGACACTCCTGTGCCACCAGGACACTCCTGTCCCTTCAGGCTGCCTGAGGTGTCCATCCCATGGGGACAGGGACACTCCTGTGCCACCAGGACACTCCTGTGCCACCAGGCTGCCTGAGACATCCATCCCATGGGGACAGGGACACTCCTGTGCCACCAGGACACTCCTGTGCCACCAGGACACTGCTGTCCCACCAGGCTGCCTGAGGTGTCCATCACATGGGGACAGGGACACTCCTGTGCCACCAGGACACTGCTGTCCCACCAGGACACTCCTGTGCCACCAGGACACTGCTGTCCCACCAGGACACTCCTGTGCCACCAGGACACTCCTGTCCCTCCAGGCTGCCCGAGGTGTCCATCCCATGGGGACAGGACACTCCTGTGCCACCAGGACACTCCTGTCCCACCAGGACACTGCTGTCCCACCAGGCTGCCCGAGGTGTCCATCCCATGGGGACAGGACACTCCTGTCCCTCCAGGACACTCCTGTCCCCCCAGGACACTCCTGTCCCTCCAGGACACTCCTGACCCTTCAGGCTGCCTGAGACATCCATCCCATGGGGACAGGGACACTCCTGTGCCACCAGGACACTCCTGTCCCTTCAGGCTGCCCGAGGTGTCCATGCCATTGGAAAGGGACACTCCTGTCCCACCAGGCTGCCTGAGACATCCATCCCATGGGGACAGTGACACTCCTGTGCCACCAGGACACTCCTGTCCCACCAGGCTGCCTGAGGTGTCCATCCCATGGGGACAGGACACTCCTGTCCCACCAGGACACTCCTGTGCCACCAGGACACTCCTGTCCCTCCAGGCTGCCCGAGGTGTCCATCCCATGGGGACAGGGCCACTCCTGTCCCCGCTGTGCCCCCCCCGCCCAGTGTCACGCTGTTCCCTGGTGTCACTCTGTCCCTCTGAGCGAAGTCACGCTGGAAGGAGAACTCAGCGCAGCAGCTCCTTGGGGACATATTTCCTCTTCCTGCAATGCCTCAGTTTTGGGAATTTATAGATCATCTAAAAAAAAGGAAAAGGGAGGAAAATGCAGCCTGGCTCCTTGCTGGCATCCTGCCGGGCCCGGGGGAGGGAGGCGGGGTGGTGAATCCAGCGCTGCTCTGGGGACAGAGGGGACCCTGCCAGCGCTCTGGGGTGTCCCTGTCCCCCTGGGAGATGGTGACAAATCCAGGAATTGTCCCCCTGGCCCGGCCTGTGCCTGAGGGAATGATGAAACTCCAGCGGCACTGCGGAGTTCCAGAGCTGGGAGGGAGCCCTGAGTGACACTGGGAGTGGCCCTGAATCACATTCCCGGGAAAAGGCACCGGGGCGGTTTGTCACATCCTGTGCGAGTGGGACAGGGACAGGTGTCACCCTATCAGGGACAGGGACAGGTGTCACCGCATCGGGAGTGGGACAGGGACAGGGACAGGTGTCACCGTATCAGGGACAGGGACCAGTGTCACCACATTGAGAGTGGGACAGGGACAGGGTTTGGTGTCACCGTATCAGGGACAGGGATTGGTGTCACTGCATTGAGAGTGGGACAGGGATCAGTGGCACCGCATCAGGGACAGGGACCGGTGTCACCGCATCGAGAGTGGGACAGGGATTGGTGTCACTGCGTCGGGAATGGGACAGGGATTGGTGTCACCACACCGGGAGCAGGACAGGGACCGGTTTCACGACACCGGGAGCAGGACAGGGACCGGTGTCACCGCATCGGGAGTGGGACAGGGACCGGTGTCACCGCATCGGGAGTAGGACAGGGATTGGTGTCACCGCATCGGGAGTGGGACAGGGATTGGTGTCACCACATTGAGAGTGGGACAGGGATTGGTGTCACCGCATCGGGAATGGGACAGGGATTGGTGTCACCACATTGGGAGTGGGACAGGGACCGGTGTCACCACATTGAGAGTGGGACAGGGATTGGTGTCACCGCATCGGGAGTAGGACAGGGACTGGTTTCACGACACCGGGAGCAGGACAGGGACCGGTGTCACCGCATCCGGGCGGCTCCCGTTGCTATCCCAGCCCGGGATCGATGTGCAGAGCCCGCCGTGCTCGCCGTGACTCCGAGCCGGGCTGGGGACGCAGGTGACATCCGGCGACACTCCCGCATTCCCGGACCTGCGGGCAGCGTTTCCAGCCGGACGCGAGGTGGGAAAATGTCCCGGCGGCCATGGGGACGGGAATCCGGGCTGGGGGACGTTCGGGGCTGCGCGGGCAGCGGAGCAGGTGGCAGTGCCATCGGGGCCACCGCGAGTGACAGCGCTGCCACGCGGCACAGCGACACTTCCCGGGGCTGCTCCGCCGCGCTGCCAGCGCTGGGCACCGCGCCCGTGCCAATCCCACAGCGGCTTTCTCCGTGCCAATCCCGATTATCCCGTGCCAACCCGATTATCCGGTGCCAACCCGATTATCCCGTGCCAATCCCGATTATCCCGTGCCAATCTAATCCTGCTTTTCCCCGTGCCAATCCCGATTATCCCGTGCCAATCCCAATTATCCCGTGCCAATCCCGCTTTTCCCCGTGCCAATCCCGATTATCCCGTGCCAATCCCATCGCGGCTTTCCCCGTGCCAATCCCGATTATCCCGTGCCAATCCCGATTATCCCGTGCCAATCCAATCCCGCTTCTCCCCGTGCCAATCCCACCGCGGTTTTCCCCGTGCCAATCCCGATTATCCCGTGCCAATCCCGATTATCCCGTGCCATCCCATCGTGCCTTTCCCCGTGCCAATCCCAGTTTTCCCCGTGCCAATCTAATCCCGTTTGTCCCCGTGCCAATCCCGATTATCCCGTGCCAATCCAATCCCGCTTCTCCCCGTGCCAATCCCGATTATCCCGTGCCAATCCTGCTTTTCCCTGTGCCAATCCAATCCCGCTTTTCCCCGTGCCAATCTCAGTTTTCCCCGTGCCAATCTAATCCCGCTTTTCCCCGTGCCAATCCCTCTTTTCCCCGTGCCAATCCCGCTTTTCCCTGTGCCAATCCCGCTTTTCCCCGTGCCAATCTAATCCCGCTTCTCCCCGTGCCAATCCCGATTATCCCGTGCCAATCCTGCTTTTCCCTGTGCCAATCCAATCCCGCTTTTCCCTGCACCAATCTAATCCTGCTTTTCCCCGTGCCAGTCCCGATTATCCCGTGCCAGTCCCGATTATCCCGTGCCAGTCCCGATTATCCCGTGCCAATCCCATCCCGCTTTTCCCCGTGCCAATCTCAGTTTTCTCCGTGCCAATCTAATCCCGCTTTTCCCCATGCCAATCCCGCTTTTACCCGTGCCAGTCTAATCCCGCTTTTCCCCGTGCCAATCCCGATTATCCCGTGCCAATCCCGCTTTTCCCTGTGCCAATCCCGGTTTTCCCCGTGCCAATCCCGATTATCCCGTGCCAATCCCGCTTTTCCCCGTGCCAATCCCGATTATTCCGTGCCAATCCCAGTTTTCCCCGTGCCAATCCCGCTTTTCCCTGTGCCAATCCCGATTATCCCGTGCCAATTCAATCCCGCTTTTCCCCGTGCCAATCCCGATTATCCCGTGCCAATCCAATCCCGCTTTTCCCCGTGCCAATCCCGATTATCCCGTGCCAATCCAATCCTGCTTTTCCCCGTGCCAATCCCGGTTTTCCCCGTGCCAATCTAATCCCGCTTTTCCCCGTGACAGTCCCGGCTATCCCGTGCCAATCTAATCCTGCTTTTCCCCGTGCCAATCCCGCTTTTCCCCGTGCCAATCCCGATTATCCCGTGCCAATCCAATCCCGGTTTCCCCATGCCAATCCCGGTTTCCCCGTGCCAGTCTAATCCCGGTTTCCCCGTGCCAATCCCAGTTTTCCCCGTGCCAATCCCGCTTTTCCCCGTGCCAATCCCAGTTTTCCCCGTGCCAATCCAATCCCGCTTTTCTCCGTGCCAATCCCGGTTTCCCCGTGCCAGTCCCTGTTTGCCCCGCGCTGGCGGCTCGGCCGCGGTGTCCCCGTCGTGCGACAGCGACAGGAGAGCTCGGGGTGGCACCGCTCAGCCCGGGGGCCGGGTGGGAGCGGGCATTCCCGGGAAAGGGCGATTCCAGGGAAAGGGAATTTTAGAGAAAAGGCCAATTCCAGCAGAGGGCAATTCCACGGAGAGGGAAATTATAGGGGTGGGTAATTCCAGGGGCAGGCAATTCCAGGGAAAGGGAAATCCCAGGGACAGGGAATTCCCGGAGAGGGCAATTCCAGGGAAAGGGAAATTCCAGGGACAGGGAATTCCAGGGAGTGCACAATTTTAGGGAGCAGGCAGCCTCCCTACCCTGCTCTCCCGCCTCACATTCCAAGGTCATTCCCACTTGGAAGGAATTTATGGGCAGGAAATGAAGGACCGCAGCTCCCAAACCCCAGCAGGTTCTGCTCCCATCCCGCTTCCACTTCCATTTATTTCTGATAACTATTTCCCAGAAATGCTTCACTTCAGATGCTGATTTGAACCCTTCGGAACCATCCCCTCCACCCTGCCCAGCATTCCCACAGAATTCCTGTTGGATCAGGCCCTTTCCTGACTGAGTGACGAGGCAGCCGAGAGGCGTTTCCAACCCTTTTATTCCATTTCCAATGCCGCGTGAGGGGTGAGGCAACACAGGTGTTACAAATGGCAATGGGAAGGAGTCAGCAAAGCCTTTAATCCCACCAAATCCTGTTTTCCGGAGCCGGGAGCGGTGCGAGCCGCTGACTCAGGAGCGGCTGGGCTGCGGGAGGCGCTGCCAGCCGGGAATGCTGGAGCAGGAGAGGAGAGAGGAGAGGGAAGGCGGCGCTGACTCAGCCCCAGCCGGGCCGGGAGATGGGCTTTGCCGGGAGAGGCGGCAGCCCACGCTGCCCCTCTGCTCCGGGGGCGAGAACAGCCGGGCCGGGATGCTCCGGGATGCTCCGGGATGCTCCGGGATGTCTCTGGTGCCTCTGTCCCTGATCCCATGTCCCCACTCCCTTCCCTGCCTCCAGGTATCCTCTGAGACACCCAGTCCCTGATTTGATGTCCCTGCTCCCTTTCCGCCCCCACCAGGAGCCATTCCGGGATGTCCCGGGTGTCTCTGTCCCTGTTTTGATGTCCCTGCTCCTTCCCTTCCCCCCAGGTATCCTCTGAGGTGCCTCTGTCCCTGATCCGATGTCCCCAATCCCTTCCCTGCCCCCAGGTATCCTCTGAGATACCCACCTCCCTGATTTGATGTTCCTGCTCCCTTTCCCCCTCCCTCCAGCCATCCTCTGGGATGCCCTGGGTGTCTCTGTCCCTGTTCTGATGTCCCCACTCCCTTCTCTCCCCCCAGCCGTCCATCCGAGGTGCCCGTGTCCCTGATTTGATGTCCCAACTCCCTTTCCTCCCCTCCCTATGCATTCTCTGGGATGCCCTGGGTGTCTCTGTCCCTGATTTGATGTCCCTGCTCCTTTTCCTCCCCCTCAAGCATCCTCTGGTATGTCCTGGGTGTCTCTGTCCCTGTTCTGATGTCCCCGCTCCATTTTCTCCCCCCAGCCGTCCTTCCGAGGTGTCCCTGTCCCTGATTTGATGTCCCTGCTCCCTTTCCTCCCCCCCAGGCATCCTCTGGGATGCTCCGGGTGCCTCTCTCTCCCTGATTTGATGTCCCTGCTCCTTTTCCTCCCCTCCCTATGCATTCTCTGGGATGCCCTGGGTGTCTCTGTCCCTGATTTGATGTCCCTGCTCCTTTTCCTCCCCCTCAAGCATCCTCTGGTATGTCCTGGGTGTCTCTGTCCCTGTTCTGATGTCCCCGCTCCATTTTCTCCCCCCAGCCGTCCTTCCGAGGTGTCCCTGTCCCTGATTTGATGTCCCTGCTCCCTTTCCTCCCCCCCAGGCATCCTCTGGGATGCTCCGGGTGCCTCTCTCTCCCTGATTTGATGTCCCTGCTCCTTTTCCTCCCCTCCCTATGCATCCTCTGGGATGCCCCGGGTGCCTCTGTCCCTGATTTGATGTCCCTGCTCCCTTTCCTCCCCTCCCTAGGCATCCTCTGGGATGCCCTGGGTGTCTCTCTCTGCCTGATTTGATGTCCCTGCTCCCTTCCCTCTCCCAAGCATCCTCCTGGATGTCCCTGGTGCCTCTCTCTCCCTGATTTGATGTCCCTGCTCCTTTTCCTCCCCCTCAAGCATCCTCTGGGATGCCCTGGTTGTCTCTGTCCCTGATTTGATGTCCCTGCTCCCTTCCCTCCCCTACCAGGAGCCATTCCGGGATGTCCCGGGTGCCTCTGTCCTTGATTTGATGTCCCTGCCCGCAGCCGTCCTTCCGAGGTGCCCCTGTCCCTGATTTGATGTCCCTGCTCCCTTCCCTCTCCCCGGCATCCTCTGGGATGCTCCGGGTGCCTCTGTGTCCCTGATTTGATGCCCCTGCTCCTTTTCCTCCCCTGCCAGCATCCTCTGGGATGTCTCTGGTGTCTCTGTCCCTGTTCTGATGTCCCCGCTCCCTTTTCTCCCCCCAGCCGTCCTTCCGAGGTGCCTCTGTCCCTGATTTGATGTTCCTGCTCCTTTTCCTCCCCCTCAAGCATCCTCTGGGATGCTCCGGGTGCCTCTGTCCCTGATTTGATGTTCCTGCCCCCACTGTCCTGCCGAGGTGTCCCTGTCCCCGAGCCGCTGTCCCCGCTCCCGGAGCACAAAGCCGCCCTTTGTGCCGCTCCCGTTCCGGGGACAGTGGTGCCATTGATCGCGGCCCAGCCGCGGGGCTGGCGGCGAACGCCGGGCTCGGGGGCTCGGAGAGGTCAGCCAGGCCCCGGGAATGAGCCCTGTGTCCCCCGCAGCTCCGGGGACGGATGGGCAGCGGGGCTGGCGGCAGGGCCAAGCCTTCCGAGGGCACGGGCCTTTATTTCCAGTGTCACAAGCAGCTTTGGGTTTGCCAGCAGAGACGTGCCATTCTTTGGGGACACAATGGGACACGGGGCTTGGAGCTCACTGGCACAGCGGGAGGTGGCCCAGCCCGTGTGGAACAGGATGAGCTTTAGGGTCTCTTCCATTCCCAACTGCTGAAGATCACCCTAGGTCAGGGGTGGCTTCGTGTGGTGGAAAAATCCCTCCTCCAAGCCGTGCTTCCAAAGAAAGGCTCAGCAGTCTCTTGTTGTTCAGTCTCAAGGCAGTTTATTGCAAGTTATCTAAAAGATTTTCTCCTTGAGCTGCTGCAGTTTGCTCAGCAGCTCAGGCAAAGGCACACACACACCCTGACATAATTTCTGACTCCTTCTCCTCTGCTTCGTCTTCTCCTTCTCCTCTGCTTCGTCTTCTCCTTCTCCTTCTCCTTCTCCTTCTCCTTCTCCTTCTCCTTCTCCTTCTCCTTCTCCTTCTCCTTCTCCTTCTCCTTCTCCTTCTCCTTCTCCTTCTCCTTCTCCTTCTCCTTCTCCTTCTCCTTCTCCTTCTCCTTCTCCTTCTCCTTCTCCTTCTCCTTCTCCTTCTCCTTCTCCTTCTCCTTCTCCTTCTCCTTCTCCTTCTCCTTCTCCTTCTCCTCCTTCTCCTCCTCCTCCTCCTTCTCTTCCCCTCTCCCCACCCAGGACTGCTGCTGTCTTTTATATGGTGCATTACGTGTTACATGTTACAGTTTTTCCCCAATGCCTATTACCTATATTAAATGGTGCTTTTCTACTCTAAACCAACCTGTGAGTGCCAACATCACCAAGAACATGGAGGTGAGGAAGGAGAAAGAGGGAGGACAGGGCAGGCCCAAATCCCTCCATCTTAAACCCTCTGACCCCCATGTACAAAACCAACCCCCCCCTATACAGCACTCAGAAATTCTTCCCTCTACTTTGTGACTACTTCTACTATAATATCTAAATTTTGTGACTTCTTGTTCTTCCTGCGAGGTTGGTAAGTTGTTCCATAGTTCAAACCCAAAATCACAGCTGTTTCCAGCTGCCTGCCAGGGTCTCAAATCCTTCTGACCTGGGCCCGGAACCTCCAAAAATGTCTGAGGGACATTTTGAGTTCTGACACCCAACAATTCCACGATTTCATGGCGCTGAGACTCCCTCTGCCTCCTCACCCTCATCTCCCGACGCTGTTCAAACCCCAGACCCGCAGTTTGGGGTGCAGGGTTGCTCCCCCATCCCGCCAGCATCCAAACCCCTTCCCTGAGCCCAGGCAGAGCAGAGTCGGGAGCAGCTCTGCAGGGCTGAGGAGCGGCTCTGAGAGGCGTGGGGAGCCCAGCAGCCGCTGCTGGAAGCGTTGGGAGGCTCGGTTGGCAGTGCCCAGCCCAGCCCGGGCTCGGTTGGCAGTGCCCAGCCCAGCCTGGGCTCGCTGCAGGCTGGCAGAGCTGTTTCCTCCCTCGGCTCTGATTCACTGCGGTCCCCCGGGAGCTGCAGGATAAACAACAACCTCAGCGCCGGCCAAATGATTGTTTAGGGCTGCTTTGTTTTCGTCTCTTGGCTTGGGGAGCTCAGGCAGAGCCCCCAGAGGAGCCCCAAAGGAGCAGGAGAGAGAGGAGGAGCTGAGTTCGGAGCTCAAACTCAAAATTTGGGAGATTTGCCTGGCTTAGCAGAGATTTAGGGGCTGGGGTTCCAAACCCAGTCAAGTTTGGTGAGGTCTGGGTGGGTGGGCTCGAGGCGTGTTGGTGATGGGGTCACGGCACTTCAGTGGGGTTTTTGGGAAGGGAGAGGGTGTGAAGGGGGTTCTGCCTCTCCGTGGGCACGCTGGGACTGAGCCTGGCTGCAGAATCAGCCTGGAAGATCCTGTGCCAGCTTCTCCAGCTCGGGCTCAGCGGTTTCTCAGAGCCTTTGGGCACAGGGAAGGCTGGGCAGGGCACAGGGGCTGGCAGGGGAAGGGCACAGGGAGCTGTCCCCTCATTGTGTCCCCAAACCCGACCTGGGCCGTTCTGGCAGCTTCTGGGAAAACTCTGCTTGTTTTTAGGGATGAGGGACCTGCAGGAGATGGGAATAACTCCACAAATTCAGCGCCCTGGTGACCTCCGGGGTGCCTCTTGCTGGGAGGGGCAGACGGAGCCCCGGGCTGGGCAGCGCGAAGTGCCAGCCCTGGCAATTAAGAGCCACACGCTGCTGATTAATTGTGCCGGCTGCCAACTCCAGCGGTACTGGGAGCTCTGGGAGCGCTGCCCAGGGCCGAGGCCGCTGCCTTTGGGACAGGGAAAAGCGGGAATGGCGAGCTCGGAGCGCCGGGCAGAGGGCAGCCCTGGTGCCCGGAGCGATCCCCGTGCCCACCCCGGCATTTTGGGGTGCCAGCAGGGCCAGCCCCACCCAGCCCAGCTGGCCACACAGCGGGAACAGAGAGGGTTTGTAGGGAAGGGGCTGGAGAAGCCGGGATGTGAAAGAAGAAGGACACAGGGGTGGATCTGCTGCCAGCTGGGACGTCTGAGGGCTGGCTGCCACTTTTTGTTCCTGTCTGGGACACCGGAGCCTGGGGGTGGTGGTTTTGGGTGAGCCTTTCTGCTGGCAGACCTGGGCTCTGCTCTGGGATCCACACCCTGTCCATCCCTGCTGGAGATCCAAACCCCGTCCATCCATGCTGGAGATCCACACCCTGTCCATCTTCCTGGAGATCCAAACCCTTTCCATCCCTGCTGGAGATCCAAACCCTGTCCGTCCTCCTGGAAATCCACACCCTTTCCATCCTCCTGGAGATCCACACCCTGTCTGTCCCTCCTGGAGATCCACACCCTGTCCATCCTCCTGGAGATCCACACCCTGTCTGTCCCTCCTGGAGATACAAACCCTTTCCATCCTCCTGGAGATCCACACCCTGTCCATCCTCCTGGAGATCCAATCCCTGTCCATCCCTGCTGGAGATCCACACCCTGTCCATCCTCCTGGAGATCCAAACCCTGTCCATCCTCCTGGAGATCCACACCCTGTGCATCCTCCTGGAGATCCAAACCCTTTCCATGCTCCTGGAGATCCAAACCCTGTCTGTCCCTCCTGGGGATCCACACTCTGTCCATCCTCCTGGAGATCCAAACCCTGTCCATCCTCCTGAAGATCCACACCCTGTCTGTCCCTCCTGGAGATCCACACCCTGTCCATCCCTCCTGGAGATCCACACCCTGTCCATCTTCCTGGAGATCCAAACCCTGTGCATCCTCCTGGAGATCCAAACCCTGTCCATCTTCCTGGAGATCCAAACCCTGTTCATTCTCCTGGAGATCCAAACCCTGTCCATCCTCCTGGAGATCCAAACCCTGTCTATTCTCCTGGAGATCCAAACCCTGTCTGTCCATCCTCCTGGAGATCCAAACCCTGTCCATCCTCCTGGAGATCCACACCCTGTCTGTCCCTCCTGGAGATCCAAACCCTGTGCATCCTGCTGGAGATCCAAACCCTGTGCATCCTCCTGGAGATCCAAACCCTGTCCATCCTCCTGGAGATCCAAACCCTGCTCATCCTCCTGGAGATCCAAACCCTTTCCATCCTCCTGGGAGATCCAAACCCTGTCCATCCTCCTGGAGATCCAAACCCTGTTCATTCTCCTGGAGATCCAAACCCTGTCCATCCCTGCTGGAGATCCAAACCCTGTCCATCCCTGCTGGAGATCCAAACCCTGTTCATTCTCCTGGAGATCCAAACCCTGTCCTTCCCTCCTGGGGATCCACACCCTGTCCCTTCCTCCTGGAGATCCAAACCCTGTCCATCCTCCTGGAGATCCAAACCCTGTCCATCCTCCTGGAGATCCAAACCCTGTCTATTCTCCTGGAGATCCAAACCCTGTCCTTCCCTCCTGGGGATCCACACCCTGTCCCTTCCTCCTGGAGATCCAAACCCTGTCCATCCTCCTGGAGATCCAAACCCTGTCCATCCTCCTGGAGATCCAAACCCTGTCTATTCTCCTGGAGATCCAAACCCTGTCTGTCCATCCTCCTGGAGATCCAAACCCTGTCCATCCTCCTGGAGATCCAAACCCTGTCTATTCTCCTGGAGATCCAAACCCTGTCCATCCCTCCTGGAGATCCAAACCCTGTCCATCCTCCTGGAGATCCACACCCTGTCCCTCCCTCCTGGAGATCCAAACCCTTTCCATCCTCCAGGAGATCCAAACCCTGTCCATCCTCCTGGAGATCCAAACCGTTTCCATCCTCCTGGAGATCCAAACCCTGTCCATCCCTCCTGGAGATCCACACCCTGTCTGTCCCTCCTGGAGATCCACACCCTGTCTATCCCTCCTGGAGATCCAAACCCTGTGCATCCTCCTGGAGATCCATACCCTGTCTATTCTCCTGGAGATCCACACCCTGTCTATTCTCCTGGAGATCCAAACCCTGTGCATCCTCCTGGAGATCCAATCCCTGTCTATCCCTCCTGGAGATCCATATCCTGTCCATCCTCCTGGAGATCCAAACCCTGTCCATCCCTGCTGGAGATCCATACCCTGTCTATTCTCCTGGAGATCCACACCCTGTCTATTCTCCTGGAGATCCAAACCCTGTGCATCCCTGCTGGAGATCCACACCCTGTCCATCCCTCCTGGAGATCCAAACCCTGTGCATCCTCCTGGAGATCCAAACCCTGTCCATCCCTGCTGGAGATCCAAACCCTGTTCATTCTCCTGGAGATCCAAACCCTTTCCATCCTCCTGGAGATCCAAACCCTGTCTGTCCTCCTGGAGATCCAAACCCTTTCCATCCTCCTGGAGATCCAAACCCTGTCCCTCCCTCCTGGAGATCCACACTCTGTCCATCCCTCCTGGAGATCCAAACCCTGTCCATCCCTCCTGGAGATCCACACCCTGTCCATCCCTGCTGGAGATCCAAACCCTGCGCATCCTCCTGGAGATCCACACCCTGTTCATTCTCCTGGAGATCCAATCCCTGTCTATTCTCCTGGAGATCCAAACCCTGTCCATCCCTCCTGGAGATCCAAACCCTGTCTATTCTCCTGGAGATCCACACCCTGTCCATCCTCCTGGAGATCCACACCCTGTTCATTGTCCTGGAGATCCAAACCCTGTCTATTCTCCTGGAGATCCAAACCCTGTCCATCCTCCTGGAGATCCAAAACCTGTTCATTCTCCTGGAGATCCACACCCTGTCCATCCTCCTGGAGATCCAAACCCTGTGCATCCTCCTGGAGATCCACATCCTGTCCATCCTCCTGGAGATCCAAACCCTGTCCCTCCCTCCTGAAGATCCAAACCCTGTCCATCCCTGCTGGAGATCCAAACCCTGTCTGTCCCTCCTGGGGATCCACACTCTGTCCATCCTCCTGGAGATCCAAACCCTTTCCATCCTCCTGGAGATCCAAACCCTGTCCATCCTCCTGGAGATCCACACCCTGTCTATTCTCCTGGAGATCCAAACGCTGTCCCTCCCTCCTGGAGATCCAAACCCTGTCCATCCTCCTGGAGATCCACACCCTGTCCATCCTCCTGGAGATCCAAACCCTGTCTATTCTCCCGGAGATCCAAACCCTGTCCATCCTCCTTGAGATCCAAACCCTGTCTATTCTCCTGGAGATCCAAACCCTGTCTGTCCCTCCTGGAGATCCACACCCTGTCTGTCCCTCCTGGAGATCCACACCCTGTCCATCCTCCTGGAGATCCAAACCCTGTCCATCCTCCTGGAGATCCAAACCCTGTCTATTCTCTTGGAGATCCAAACCCTGTCCATCCTCCTGGAGATCCACACCCTGTCCATCCCTCCTGGAGATCCAAACCCTGTGCATCCTCCTGGAGATCCAAACCCTGTGCATCCCTCCTGGAGATCCAAACCCTGTCCATCCTCCTGGAGATCCACACCCTGTCCATCCTCCTGGAGATCCATACCCTGTCCATCCTCCTGGAGATCCATACCCTGTCCATCCCTCCTGGGGATCCAAATCCTTTCCATCCTCCTGGAGATCCAAACCCTGTCCATCCTCCTGGAGATCCAAACCCTGTTCATTCTCCTGGAGATCCAAACCCTGTCCATCCTCCTGGAGATCCACACCCTGTCCATCCCTGCTGGAGATCCATACCCTGTCCATCCCTGCTGGAGATCCAAACCCTGTCTATTCTCCTGGAGATCCAATCCCTGTCCATCCCTGCTGGAGATCCACATCCTGTCCATCCTTTTGGAGATCCAAACCCTGTGCATCCTCCTGGAGATCCAAACCCTGTCTATCCCTCCTGGAGATCCACACCCTGTCCATCCTCCTGGAGATCCAAACCCTGTCTGTCCCTCCTGGAGATCCACACCCTGTCCATCCCTCCTGGAGATCCAAACCCTGTCCATCCTCCTGGAGATCCAAACCCTGTCCCTTCCTCCTGGAGATCCACACCCTGTCCATCCTCCTGGAGATCCACACCCTGTCCATCCTCCTGGAGATCCACACCCTGTCCATCCTCCTGGAGATCCACACCCTGTCCATCCCTGCTGGAGATCCACACCCTGTCCATCCCTCCTGGAGATCCAAACCCTTTCCATCCTCCTGGAGATCCACACCCTGTGCATCCTCCTGGAGATCCAAACCCTGTCCATCCTCCTGGAGATCCAAACCCTGTGCATCCTCCTGGCGATCCACACCCTGTCTGTCCCTCCTGGAGATCCAAACCCTCTCCATCCTCCTGGAGATCCACACCCTGTGCATCCTCCTGGAGATCCACACCCTGTCCATCCCTCCTGGAGATCCAAACCCTGTCCATCCCTGCTGGAGATCCACACCCTGTCCATCCTCCTGGAGATCCAAACCCTGTCCCATCCTCCTGGAGATCCAAACCCTGTCCATCCTCCTGGAGATCCAAACCCTGTGCATCCTCCTGAAGATCCAAACCCTGTGCATCCTCCTGGAGATCCAAACCCTGTGCATCCTCCTGGAGATCCAAACCCCGTCCCTCCCTCCTGGCTCTGGGACGGATCCAAATCTCCCTGGCACTGCCTGGATCGGTTGCCAGGGTGGCAGAGGGTCGCTGATCCCCCAGCTGGGATGCAGGAGGCACTCGGAATCTGGGAGGCAGCACCCAGAGCCAGGGCTGGGTGGATCCCTGTGATCCCCGCAGTGATTCCCGCAGCGATTCCCACAGCGATTCCCACAGCGATTCCCACAGCGATTCCCGCAGCAATCCCCCTGCTCTCCCATCCCCGGGGTCCCAGGGGACACCGGGAGCCGCCTGTCCCCTTTCCCACCCTCCCTGAGGCCCCAGCCCCGCACGGGAAGGGAGGGGATCCGCGGGTGCCCCCGGAGCAGCTCCCTGAGACCTGTGCCCTTCCCAGGTGCCAAGGAATATGTGTTCCCACGGAGGGAGAGGTTCCCGGTGTTCTTCCACCAGGAAAACACCTCCTCCATCTACGTCGGGGGCGAGGGCAGGCTCTACTACTACGACTTTGCAACGCGCCAGAACTACACGGTGAGGAGGCGCCGCTAACGGGTTCGGCATCAAAACCCCACAAAAAGTCTCCAGATCCATCTCCCGGCCCTCGTTCCGGGCATGGATGAGCCTGGTCCCTGCCCGGCCAGCTCCATCCTGCCAGGAAGCAAAATCCCAGCAGGAAAGAATGGGTTAGGGTCAGGCTTTGGGTTTGGGTTTGGGTTTGGGTTAGGATTAGGGTTTAGTTTTGGGTTAGGGTTGCCATGGGCAGGTTTTTCCCTTGGTGGGATCTCTCCTGGTTAGTGCTAGGGTTAGATTTATGTTTAGGGTTAGGGTTAGGTTTTAGGGTTAGGTTTTAGGGTTAGGGTTAGGGTTAGGGTTAGGGTTAGGGTTAGGGTTAGTGTTAGTGTTAGGGTTAGGTTTAGGGTTTGGTGTAGGTTTAAATCTCCCCTCTTGGCCATGGGCAGGTCCTTCACTCGCTGGGATCTCTCCCAGTTAGTGTTAGGGTTTGATTTATGTTTAGTGTCAGGGAAGGACTCGGACTAGGTTTGGTTTTAGGCTTAGGCTTATGGGGGTTAGGGTTAGGTTTAGGCTTAGGTTTAGGCTTAGAGTCTGCGTTAGGGTTTGGGTTTGAGTTCGGCTTAGCATTGGTGTCAGGCTTTCGGTTAGGATCACGGTTAGGTTTAGTGTTGGGGTCAGGTTTAGCCTTTGGTTTAGGCTTAGGTTCAGGATTTAGTTTGTTTTTAAATCTCCCCTCTTGGCCATGGGCAGGTTCTTCCCTAAGTGGGATCTCTCTCAATTATTGTTAGGGATAGATTTATGTTTAGAGTTGGAGGAGGGCTCAGGCTCGGTTTGGTTTTAGGTTTAGTCTTACGATTAATGTTGGGTTTAATATTTAGGTTACGGTTTGGATTGGGTTTAGGATTGGGAATAGGGTTCAGGTTATGATCAGGATTAAATCTCCTGCATTCGTCCCCTCATGGTGGGGTTCTTCCTTGGGTGGGATCCCTGTGATGTCTTCGGTACCCTGCAGGCAGGATGTTTCCTGTCCTGGATCCTTTCTGGATCCATCCTGGATATTTTCAGCCTGGGATCCTTTATTGATCCATCCTGGATGGTTCCAGGGGATCCTTTCTGGATCCATATTGGGTAATTTCAGCCTGGGATTTTTTTATTGATCCATCCTGGATGTTTCCAGGGGATCGTTTCTGGATCCATCCTGGATGGTTCCAGGGGATCCTTTCTGGATCCATCTTGGATGCTTCCAACGTGGCATCCTTTCTGGATCAATCCTGGATTTTTTCAGCCAGGGATCCTTTCTGGATCTATCCTGTATTTTTAGAGCCAGGATTCCTTTCTGGATCCCTCCTGGATGTTTCCAGCTTTAGATTCTTTCTGGATCCATCCTGGATGTTTCCAGCTTTAGATTCTTTCTGGATCCCTCCTGGATGTTTCCGGCTTTAGATCCTTTCTGGATCCATCCTGGATGTTTCCGGCTTTAGATCCTTTCTGGATCCATCCTGGATGTTTCCAGCCAGGAATCCTTTCTGAACTGAGAGCAGCAATGCTCAGATTTCATCACTGGCATCCAGCCCGGCCTTCCCGAGGGTTTTCAGTCCCCCGGGGTGAGGGACAAGGACATCTCGTGGAGTTTGGTGACCTTGTGGCACGCTGAGCCCACGCCTGGTGGTGTTGGGAGAGCAGGAATGGAAACATTTCCCTCTCCTTTATCCTAGGAAGAGTTCCCGGTGAGAAATGAAGGCCAGTGCATGTCCTCTGGGAATTTGGTAGGTCCCACCTGTGGGGGAACAGCGGGATGGGGAGGGCTGGAGGATTTGGGATGAAGAGGGAACAGTGGGATGGGGAGAATTTGGGTTGGAGAGGGAACAGCTTTATGGGGAGGATTTGGGTTGAAGAGGGAACAGTGGGATGGGGAGGATTTGGGTTGAAGAGGGAACAGTGGGATGGGGAGGATTTGGGTTGAAGAGGGAACAGTGGGATGGGGAGGATTTGGGTTGAAGAGGGAATAATGGGATGGGGAGGATTTGGGTTGGAGAGGGAACAGCAGGATGAGGAGAGCTGGAGGATTTGGGTTGAAGGAATAACAGGATGGGGATGATTTGGGTTGAAGAGGGAACAGTGGGATGAGGAGGATTTGGGTTGGAGAGGGAATAATGGGATGGGGAGGATTTGGGTTGGAGAGGGAACAGCAGGATGAGGAGAGCTGGAGGATTTGGATTGAAGGAATAACAGGATGGGGATGATTTGGGTTGAAGAGGGAACAGTGGGATGGGGAGAATTTGGGTTGAAGAGGGAACAGCTTTATGGGGAGGATTTGGGTTGAAGAGGGAACAGTGGGGTGGGGGAGGATTTGGGTTGAAGAGGGAACAGCGGGATGGGGAGGATTTGGGTTGAAGGAATAACGGGATGGGGAGGATTTGGGTTGAAGGAATAACGGGATGGGGAGGATTTGGGTTGAAGGAATAATGGGATGGGGAGGATTTGGATTGAAGGAATAACAGGATGGGGAGGATTTGGGATGAAGAGGGAACAGTGGGATGGGGAGAATTTGGGTTGAAGAGGGAACAGCTTTATGGGGAGGATTTGGGTTGAAGAGGGAAGAGCGGGATGGGCAGAATTTGGGTTGAAGGAATAATGGGATGGGGAGGATTTGGGTTGAAGAGGGAACAGTGGGATGAGGAGGATTTGGATTGAAGGAATCACGGGACAGGGAGGATTTGGGCTGAAGGAATAACGGGATGAGGAGGATTTGGGTTGAAGAGGGAACAGTGGGATGGGAAGGATTTGGGCTGAAGAGGGAACAGCGGGATGGGGAGAATTTGGGTTGGAGAGGGAATAATGGGATGGGGAGGATTTGGGTTGAAGAGGGAACAGCGGGATGAGGAGAGCTGGAGGATTTGAGTTGAAGGAATAACGGTATGGGAAGGATTTGGGCTGAAGGAATAACAGGATGGGGATGATTTGGGTTGAAGAGGGAAGAGCGGGATGGGCAAGATTTGGGTTGAAGGAATAACGGGATGGGAAGGATTTGGGTTGAAGAGAGAACTGCGGGATGGGGAGAATTTGGGTTGAAGGAATAACGGGATGGGCAGGATTTGGGTTGAAGGAATAATGGGATGGGGAGGATTTGGGTTGAAGGAATCACAGGACGGGGAGGATTTGGGTTGAAGAGGGAGCAGCTTGATGGGGAAGATTTGGGTTGAAGAGGGAATAATGGGATGGGGAGGATTTGGGTTGAAGAGGGAACAGTGGGATGGGCAGGATTTGGGTTGAAGGAATAACGGGATGGGAAGGATTTGGGTTGAAGAGGGAACAGTGGGATGGGCAGGATTTGGGTTGAAGGAATCACGGGACAAGGAGGATTTGGGCTGAAGGAATAACAAGGATGGGGAGGATTTGTGTTGACGAGGGAACAGCGGGATGGGGAGGGCTGGAGGAATTGGTCTGAAGGAGCTGCGTGTGCTCCTCATGAGCTCCCTGCGGATGAGGAGACCAGGAAAAGCCAGGAAGGATCAGGGACTCCGCGTGGTGCCGGGGGCTGTGTGCCATTGGCAGCTCCTTTCCCCCGGCAGGAGGACAGCCGGAATTACCTGACCCTGGTGGAGCAGTACGGGGACGGGCTCTTGGTGTGCGGGACCGGCGCCTGCGCTCCCACCTGCTGGAATGTGGTACGGATCCTTCCCCCATCCCGGGCGGGGAAAACCCGGCCTGGCCCCACTCAGGATCCCTTTCTGTCCTTCCCCAGACGCAGAGGAAGGAGAGCCCGCCCTGGGATGGGAGAGGGATCGCTCCCTTCACCCCTGACTCCAACACCCTCGTCGTTGTCGATGGTAAGTGGGATATTTTCCCAGTTTCCTGTTTTCCAGAGGTTTTGTTGTGCTCAAAGCCTCCCTGGGACAAACAGGAGCCCCATGAGGCTGCTCCAAGGACTTTGTCCCCTTGTCTCTCCTCATTTTGTCCCCATGGAAATGCACATCCCCTTGGGACAGAGGTTGGAGATTCCCACTGGGGTGTGGGAGGAACGTTGGGAATCAGGAATGCTTTGGGTCAGGAGAAACCTTGGAAGGAAGGGACTGAATCAGGAATTCTTTGGGTCAGGAGAAACCTTGGATGGAAGGACCTGAATCAGGAATTCTTTGGGTTGGGAGGGATCTTGGAAGGAAGGGATTGAATCAGGAATGCTTTGGGTCAGGAAGGACTTTGGATGGAAGAACCTGAATCAGGAATGCTTTGGGTCAGGAGAAACCTTGGATGGAAGGACCTGAATCAGGAATGCTTTGGGTTGGGAGGGACCTTGGAAGGAAGGGATTGAATCAGGAATGCTTTGGGTCAGGAGAAACCTTGGAAGGAAGGACCTGAATCAGGAATGCTTTGGGTCAGAAGGACTTTGGAAGGAAGGACCTGAATCAGGAATGCTTTGGGTCAGAAGGACTTTGGAAGGAAGGACCTGAATCAGGAATGCTTTGGGTCAGGAGAAACCTTGGAAGCAGGGCCTGCAATGATCCCACTGCTCCAGGCCTGCTGTGGGCACAGGGGAGGATCCTTCCAAGGATCTGTCCCTGCCGCCCTTCAAGGATTGCATGTCGGGTCTGGCGTTCCTGTTCCGTTCCCACCATCCCTGCGACGCTCAGGAAGTCCTGGCTGCTTTCACTCCTCCTCATCCTCTCCCCACTCCCTGCTGTCCCGCAGGCCAGGACATCTACTCCACCATCAAGAAGAGCCAGCAGAACGGGAAGATCCCTCGATTCCGGCGCGTCAGGGGCGGGGGAGAGCTCTACACCAGTGACACCGTCATGCAGAGTGAGTGGGGGACATTCCCACTGGGGGGACATTCCCACTGAGGGGACACTCCCACTGGGGGGGATCCCCGCTGCACTCTGCCCCACAACAGCTGGCAGGGCACAGGAGAAGCTCCAGAGTTTCTTGTGGGGGCTGATCCATGCTGGATTTAGCAAAACTCGTTAGTTTTGCTTCGCTTGCTCTTGCGGTGCAGATCCACCTGCAGATCCACCAAAACCAAAAATTTGGGTTGCTTTAGCCAAGTCAGCGGGCTCAGACACCAAATGTTTGACCAATTAGAGCCCAGGCAAACGTTTTGTGACCTGTTTGTGTGCCAGTGCCAGCCAAGGAATGGCCAATACCCAATGGTGACGATTATTGGTGTAAAGCCACCAATGAGAAAAATTCCATAAACAATTAATGTCACTGGACCCTGATACTCTTAAATCACCTTCTGAACCTCAAGAACTGGAAATTCCTGGTTCTTTGGCAGTGGAATGTTGTGCTGAGGGAGATGCACAGTTAATCCTGCCCCAGTGCCCCCTGAGCTTAACCCAGCAGCTCGGGTGCCCTCAGTGCCAGCCAGGAGGGAGCCAGCTGTCTGTGCCACATGACCCCTGTCCCAAACCAGCACAAAAGTGACTTCCCCATCCTCGGGGCATGGGGAAATGAGGCTGGTGAGGGAGGAAGGAAACTGGGCTGTGCAAAATGCCCGGCAGCAGCGTTGGGCAACTTCCAGTGCGGACAGGGGCTCTGGGCAAACCCCAGCCAGGGTCAAACCTGGGGCAGGGACAGGGACAGGGAGGGGACACGGGGAAAGGACCCTGCTCCGCTTCCCTGGGCTTGTGGTGGCTTCCCAGGGGGGAAATGGGGGATTATTGGGATAAAAAACGGAATTAAAATGACACCGGGATAAAGCAGGGAGGAGGAAAGCAAACCAGTCCTGCAAGGCTGAAACTGGGACATTCCCTGGCGTGGGAACAGCAGGGCTCTGATCCCAGGAGATTCCTGCTGTGGAAACAGCAGCTCAGGATGCTCAGAGGGACCCAGGGATGGGCGTTACGGGGTTTTCCCAACAAACAGCACGGATTGCTCCTCCTGAGGGATCCTTCCTTCCTTCCAGAGCAGGGAGGGACTTGGGTTTCTGTGGCTGCCAAGGCTTCCCCAGGCTCCAGGGAGTCCTTCCCTGCAGGGAATGAGTCTGTGCAGCCAGGCAGGAGGCGCTGGGAAGGTGGCACTGATGCCTCAGCTTTAGCTTTTGTATTCTCACATTCTGTGCTGCTTTAGTGTGTGGGTCTGGGATTCGTATCAGGGCAGGGACACAAAACAATGATCCAAATCTCAGCCTCAGGAGCACAAACAACGTGGGCTGGAGAGAGAAAAACAAGCAGGATGGGATTTCATAACCTAAAGCTGTAATTGCACAATTAACCCCAATATGCAAATGGAGCAGAACTCATAAAAGTGAGACACCTCATGACCAGTTTCCCATTTTTGGGACCATTTTGATTCACCTTGGCTGCAGCCCTGGCTGGGCTCTGGTGCTGCCCAAGGTGGATCCACTGAGGAGATCCTTTCCATAGATCCCTGTTTATTCCTGAGCTCAGTCTGGTCTCTGTTCTAGCTCAGCCTTCCCAAGGATCAGCAGGGCCAGCCTGGGCTTGGAGTGTGGTCCTGTCCCTGGGCCACAGCCGTGTCCCACTCCCTGCCCTGTCCCCACCGGTGTCTCCCCCGATGAAATCCGGTCCGAGTTCTGTCCCTTCCCTCCCCAGACCCTCAGTTTGTCAAGGCCACCACGCTGAGGCACGAGGAGCCTCACCAGGACAAGATTTATTACTTCTTCCGCGAGGACAACCCGGACAAGAGCCCCGAGGCGCCCCGGAACATCTCGCGGGTGGCCCAGCTGTGTAAGGTACCTCGGGGACAGGGTGGGGTGGCAGCTCTGGGGGGGACAGGGGACACGCCAGCTCCTCTGGGCTTACCCAGTCTTGGTTTGACCCCTCTGAGTGGGGCACAGCCACATCCTTCGGCCTCACAGGGCAGAGAATTCCCTGTTCCGGGATGGCAGGAACGGGATTGTGGCAGCATCCTGCGGTTCCCCATCAGGATGGGCATTTTGGGGTGTTCCTCCCCAAACCCTGACTCACTCCCTGCTGTCCCTGTCCCCCAGGAGGACAGGGGAGGAACCAGCTCCCTCTCAGCCTCCAAGTGGACCACGTTCCTCAAGGCCACCCTGATCTGTGTGGACCCCGTCACCAAGGGCAACTTCAACTGGCTGCAGGACGTCTTCTTCGTCCCCGCCGGCGACTGGCGGCTCTCCAAGGTCTACGGGCTCTTCACCAACACCTGGTGAGGGGCCCTGGCCCAAATCCTCCCTTCCAGCCCTCTTTCCCCTCTGGAAAGCAGCTGGAGCAGGCACGGCGATGGGCACAGCCCGGTGTCCCCCCTGACCCCGGTGTTGTCCCCTCAGGGGAAGCTCTGCTGTCTGCGTCTACTCCTTCGGGGACATCGACAACGTCTTCAGGACATCGCGGCTCAAAGGCTACAACGGCCCCACCCCTGAGGTCAAACCTGGCCAGGTGAGGGACCCTGGGTGACGGAATCTGTGCTATTGATCCCAAAATTGTAGAAAGTCTCTGTCTGTCAGCCCCGCTGCCAAAGCAGAGCCATAATTCGTCTGTGCTGGTTTCAAGGTTGTTTATTCTGTTTATCTCTAACATGTTCTGCTGCCCTGCCGCAGCTCTGTCCTGCAGGGCAGCGTGTGGGGCTCTGCCCTCAGTGGGATGGTACAAACATTAAATACCACAAACTACCTGTGCTGGATTTACAATAACGTGCCAATATCTGTCACCTACGTTGGACAGTGTGTCCCCAGCCTGAACCAACAGAAAAATGCCAACACCGCAGTGAAACATGGAGGGCATGAAGAAGGAGAAAAAGGACAAGGCACACCCAATTTCCTCCATCTTGTCCCCTTTGGACCCCTAATCTAGAATCCTAAAATTCTACTTTTGCACCCGTGCCACACTTAATTATTACTTATATCAAACACTCAGAGCTGGTAATTCATGCTGTAAGATTGAAAACTCTTTTCCATGGGCAGAGATCACAGCCAGTGTCTGTGGGGGCTCTGTCCAGGGGGGTTTCTGACCCCCTTGCCAGGGTCCCAGACCTGCCAGGGCAGCCAGAGGGATGCCCTGGACTCCCACAGTGTGGGGCAGCCTTTCCCCCAGTGGCTGTGTGCAGAGTGAGGGATGGGACCCCTCTCCTCCAGCCAGGCCGTGGGGGTCCGAGGCAGCCCCTCCCCAGCCCCTCCCCAGCCCTGTGCTGCTCTGGCTGCTGTGGCTGAGCCCCCCGTGCCGAGGCGCTGCTGGCACCAGTGACTGATGGCACGGGTCGGGAGGAAATAAATTCCCAGGCTTTTGCAGGAGGTGAACTGGGGGGTGTATCCATCTTAAAGATGCTTAATGAATGTGCCACAGCCCGCGGAGTGGCAGCAGATCCATCTCTGCAGCCAGCATTCCCCACGCTGTTCCTTGTGAGGTTCAGGCACAATTTAACAGCTTCTTATTGATTTTATTTATGTTTCCCTGGTCCTGGCAGTGTCTAGATTGCCCCGGTCCAATAAGAACCCCATAGTCACAGAGGTGACTTGCACTTGATTTTCCCATCCTGTTTCTCAACTCTAGGGACAAAATCTGGTGTTTGGCCAGAAAAGATGGAGTTTTAGTCTCACATGGGCTTCAGATTCAAGAAAGAGGATGGTGCAGGACAGCTGGGGTGATGGAGATGATCTCAGAGGGCACCTGGCACGGGCATGGTGACAACAACCTCTGGGCAGAGCTGTCCCCCTGCCCACCTCTGACTCCGGTGCCTCTTGTCCCCTTCTGTCCCCTCAGTGCGTCCCCTCGGGGCAGCACACGCCCAGCGAGACCTTCAAGATCGCCGACAGCCACCCCGAGGTGGAGGAGCGGGTGGAGCCGCTGTCCCCTTCCCGGAGCCCCCTGTTCCACAACAAGCACCGCTACCAGAAGATCGGCGTGCACGAGGTGGCCGCGGGCGATGGGCAGCGCTACAACGTCCTCTACCTGGCCACAGGTGCGGGGACACACCGAGGGGACAGGGAGCAGGTCCCAGCCTGGCATCTGTTTGTCAAATTTTGGGAAGAGACAAACGCTGCCAGGCTGGCTGGGTGGGCACATCCCAGGCATGGAGAAGCAGGGCACGGCCCTTCCCGTGGTAGGTTCGTGCTGGAGGGGCAGAAATCCTTCCCCAAGGAGCAGCTCTGTTGTTTTTTGATGCTTTCTGAGCTGCCCTCTGTCGCTGTCGAGGCAGGATGGGAATGAGAAGACTCACTCAGCAGGCTGCTGAGAGTAAAACTCCAATTTATTCAAAATACACTGCTTTTTATACAGAGCTTCGTGAGGACCAACTCCATTGGTCCTGAAGTGAAAACAACCCACACCATTGGTGCAGAGTGCCTGACGCACAGTGATAGAACTTAACTATAAACAATGTGAATAACAAGAGAGATAAAGAATTATTTACATTCTTCTCCAGCTCTTTCCCAGGCCTCTGCCTGGCCAGAAACTCTCAGTTTCTCTGTTTGACTGAATCTGAGACCCACAGCCCTCATCCCTCCCATCCGTGGGATGCGTTCTCTGGATCTCGTGGAGGGAGCTGCAGGGATTTAAATTCCTGATTTTGTCATGGGGAAAGTGCAGCCAGCTCTCGGTGGGTGGGTGGGGTTGGGTTGGGGCCAAGAGTGATGGATTTGGGGTTTTACAGTTAGAGAGAAATAGAGAGAAATAGAGAGAAATAGAGCAAGAGAATTAGAAATAGAAAAGCAGAGAAACAGAGCAAGAGAGTTAGAGAGAGAATTGAGAAACAGAGTTAGAGAGAAACAGAGCAAGAGAAATAAAGAAACAGAGCAAGAGAGTTAGAGAGAGACAGAGAAACAGAGTTAAACAGAGAAATAGAGAAACAGAGAAACAGAGCAATAAATAGAGTGAAACAGAGAAATACAGAAACAGATAAACAGAGAGACGGAAAAATACAGAAACAGAGAAACAGAGAAACAGAGAAACAGAGCAATAAAGTTAGAAAGAAACAGAAATAAATACAGAAATGGAGAAATGGGGTTAGAGAGAAACAGAGAAATAGAGAAATAGAGAAATAGAGCAATAGAGAAATAGAGCAATAGAGAAATAGAGCAATAGAGAAATAGAGCAATAGAGAAATAGAGAAATAGAGAAATAGAGAAATAGAGAAATAGAGAAATAGAGAAATAGAGAAATAGAGAAATAGAGAAATAGAGAAATAGAGAAATAGAGTTGAAGTAGGGAGAGACAGAGACAGAGCAGTGGGAGCATTTCCAGAATCCTGGGTCTAAACACAGCCAACGCCCTGCAGGGTCCCCCTGGCAGCCTGATCCAACGGGAAGGGCTGTGGGATGGACACGGAGTCACCTGGGGGTCCTGCAGGAGCTGGGCTTCCCTCCCCCTGGCTGAGGATTCCCAGCTCCGTTCCCCCGGGGTGCAGATCCAGGCTGGCAGCTCCTGGCACCGTCACCCCCTCTCAGGGTGCCTCACCAGGGCTGTCCCCTCTCTCCCCAGACAAAGGGTCCATCCACAAGGTGGTGGAGCTGCCAGATGGGGTGCAGAACATCGTGGAGATCCAGGTGTTCCCCAACAAGGATCCCATCCAGGCCATGATCCTGGACCACGCCAGGGTGGGTCCCTGCTCCGGGGGCGGGAGAACGGGGTGGGTCAGGCATGGATGGGTCAGTGCCAGCCCCGGGCTCTGGGAGTGAAATCATGGAATTCTTTGGGTTGGAAGGGACCTTTAATCATCACTTTAATGATCACCCTATGACCTTTAATGATCATCCAGCCCCACCCTGTGGTGAGGACGCCTTCCACTGTCCTGGGGTTCTCCATGTCCCAGTGCCCACCCTGGCCTTGGGCACTTCCAGGGATGCAGGGACAGCCACAGCTGCTCTGGGAATTCCATCCTGGCCCCTCCCCACCCTCACAGGGAACAATTCCTTCCCAATATCCCATCCATCCCTTCCCTCTGCCAGTGGGAAGCCATTCCCTGTGTCCTGCCACTCCAAATTCCCTCTCCAGCTCTCCTGGAGCCCCTCCAGGCCCTGGCAGGGGCTCTGAGCTCTCCCTGGAGCTTTCTCTTGTCCAGGTGAGCACCCCCAGCCTGGCTCCAGAGGGGCTCCACCCTTTCAGCACCTCCTTGGCCTCCCTCCAGCAGCTCCAGCTCCTTCCTGACCTTTCCTGGGACATGGCATGACAGCTCCTGTGCTCTCCTCCCGCAGGCCGTGCTCTACGTGGGCTCCAGCAGCCGCGTCCTGGAGCTGCCCATGGACATGTGCGGCGCCTACCGCAACAACTGCCACAGCTGCGTGCTGGCCAGGGACCCCTACTGCGGCTGGGCCAACGGCTCCTGCCTCTCGCTGGCCCGCAGCCGGTGCGTGGGACCATTCCCACCCCAACCCCACCGGGCAAACACCCACCCACACCCTCAGCATTCCCCTCCTGGGCTGAGCGCGTGCGTGGGTTTGGGGTGGATGCGCTGTCCCCGAAGGTTTGGGGTGCCGTGGGTGGATGCATCACTCCCTTGAAGGGTTTTGGGTGTGCAACCCCTCTTCCCAAAGGTTTGGGGTGCTCTGTGTGGATCCATCCCTCCCTTGAAGGGTTTTGGGCACCCAACTCCTCTCCCTGAAAGTTTGGGGTTCTCTGCACAGATCCATCCCTACCTTGAAGAGTTTTTCCCCTTCTCCCCAAGAGTTTGGGGTTCTCTGCATGGATCCATGACTCCCTTGAAGGGTTTTGGGCACCCAACTCCTCTCCCTGAAAGTTTGGGGTTCTCTGTGTGGATACACCCCTCCCTTGAAGAGTTTTTCCCCTTCTCCCCAAAAGTTTGGGGTTCTCTGTGTGGATCCATCCCTCCCTTGAAGGGTTTTGGGCACCCAAACCCCTTTCCCCAAAACTTTGGGGTGCTCTGTGTGGATCCATCACTCCCCTGAAGGGTTTTGGGCACCCAACCCCTCTTTCCAAAAGTTTTGGGGTGCTCTGCATGGATCCGTCCCTCTCTTGAAGGGTTTTGGGCACCCAACCCCTCTCCCCAAAACTTTGGGGTGCTCTGTGTGGATCCATCCCTCTCTTGAAGAATTTTGGGCACCCAGACCCTCTCCCCAAGAGTTTGGAGTGCTCTGTGTTGATCCATCACTCCCTTGAAGGGTTTTGGGCACCCAACCCCTCTCCCTGAAAGTTTGGGGTGCTCTGTGTAGACACATCACTCCCTTGAAGGGTTATGGGCACCCAACCCCTCTTTCCAAAAGTTTAGGGTGCTGTGCACGGATCCATCACTCCCTTGAAGGGTTTTGGGCACCCAACTCCTCTCCCTGAAAGTTTGGGGTGCTCTGTGTAGACACATCACTCCCTTGAAGGGTTATGGGCAACCAAACACCTTTCCCCAAAACTTTGGGGTGCTCTGTGTGGATCCATCACTCCTCTGAAGGGTTTTGGGCACCCAACCCCTCTTTCCAAAAGTTTTGGTGTGCTCTGCATGGATCCATCCCTCTCTTGAAGGGTTTTGGGGACCCAACCCCTGTCCCTGAGAGTTTGGGGCTCTCTGTATGGATCCATCCCTCCCTTAAAGAATTTTGGGCACCCAGACCCTCTCCCCAAGAGTTTGGAGTGCTCTGCATGGATCCATCCCTCCCTTGAAGGGTTTTGGGCACCCAACCCCTCTTTCCAAAAGTTTAGGGTGCTGTGCACGGATCCATCCCTCCCTTGAAGGGTTTTGGGAACCCAACCACTCTCCCCACGAGTTTTGGGTTCTCTGCATGGATCCACCCCTCTCTTGAAGGATTTTGGGCACGCAACCCCATTTCCTGAAAGTTTGGGGTGCTCTGTGTGACTCCATCACTCCCTTGAAGGGTTTTAGGCACCCAGCCCCTCTCCCTGAAAGTTTGGGGTGGTCTGCACAGATCCATCTCTCCCTTGAAGGGTTTTGGGCTCCCAGCCCCTCTCCTTGCTGCTGGGTCTCATGTTGGTCATCTCCAACCTTCTGAAATTGGGATGGGAGGGGGCGATTCCCGCCCACCCCACTCATCCCCCTAAAATGGGGGATTCCCATCCCTGAACCGCTGCTTCCTGAAGTTCTGTTGGAGCTTATCCCCATTCCCACCCCGCAGGGACGTGCTCCAGAACCTGAACTTCAACTCGTGGCAAGGAAGCTGCCAGAGAGGTGACGTCAAGGAAGGTACATGGAGATGCTGTGCTTGATCAAGGAATTGTTGGATTCTCCAGGCTTTGGATAGGTTTGGATAGGTTTGGGTGGGTTTGGATGGATTTGAATGGGTTTTGATGGGTTTGGGTGGGTTTGGATGGATTTGGAAGGGTTTGGATGAGTTTGGATGGGTTTGGGTTGGTTTGGATGACTTTGGGTTGTGTTGGATGGATTTGGAAGGGTTTGGATGGGTTTTGATGGATTTGGATGAGTTTGGTTGGTTTTGGATGGGTTTGGATGGGTTTGGATGGGTTTGGAAGGGTTTGGGTTGGTTTTGATGGATTTGGATGGGTTTGGATGAGTTTGGATGGTTTTGGAAGGGTTTGAATGAGTTTGGATGGATTTGGAAGGGTTTGGATGAGTTTGGATGAATTTGGATGAGTTTGGATGAGTTTGGATGGGTTTGGATCAGTTTGGGTGAGTTTGAATGAGTTTGGATGGATTTGGATGAGTTTGGATGGGTTTGGATGTGTTTAGATGGGTTTGGGTTGGTTTTGATGGATTTGGATAGGTTTGGATGAGTTTGGATGGTTTTGGAAGGGTTTGAATGAGTTTGGATGGATTTGGAAGGGTTTGGATGAGTTTGGATGAGTTTGGGTGGATTTGGATGAGTTTGGGTGGGTTTGGGTTGGTTTGGATGAGTTTGGGTGAGTTTGGATGAGTTTGGGTGGGTTTGGAAGGGTTTGAATGAGTTTGGATGGGTTTGGATGAGTTTGGATGGGTTTGGATGAGTTTGGATGAGTTTGGGTGGGTTTGGATGAGTTTGGATGGGTTTGGATGAGTTTGGATGGGTTTGGGTTGGTTTGGATGACTTTGGGTGGGTTTTGATGGATTTTGAAGGGTTTGGATGGGTTTGGATGGGTTTGGATGAGTTTGGATGAGTTTTGGATGGATTTGGATGGGTTTGGAAGGGTTTGGATTGGTTTTGATGGATTTGGATGGGTTTGGGTTGGTTTTGATGGGTTTGGAAGGGTTTGGGTTGGTTTTGATGGATTTGGATAGGTTTGGGTTGGTTTTGATGGATTTGGATGGGTTTGGATGAGTTTGGATGAATTTGGATGGGTTTGGATGGGTTTGGATGGGTTTGGGTGGGTTTGGATGGGTTTGGGTGGGTTTGGGTGGGTTTAGGTTGGTTTTGATGGATTTAGATGGGTTTGGATGGTTTTGGAAGGGTTTGAATGAGTTTGGATGGATTTGGATGAGTTTGGATGGATTTTGAATGGTTTGGATGAGTTTGGATGGGTTTGGATGAGTTTGGGTGGATTTGAATGAGTTTGGATGGATTTGGAAGGGTTTGGATGAGTTTGGATGGATTTTGAAGGGTTTGGATGAGTTTGGATGGGTTTTGATGGATTTGGATGTGTTTGGATAGGTTTGGATGGGTTTGGGTGGGTTTAGGTTGGTTTTGATGGATTTAGATGGGTTTGGATGAGTTTGGATGGTTCTGGAAGGGTTTGGATGAGTTTGGATGGGTTTGGATGAGTTTGGGTGGGTTTGGATGAGTTCGGATGAGTTTGGATGGTTTTGGAAGGGTTTGAATGAGTTTGGATGGGTTTGGATCAGTTTGGGTGGATTTGAATGAGTTTGGATGGTTTTTGAAGGGTTTGGATGAGTTTGGATGGGTTTGGATGAGTTTGGATGGGTTTGGATGAGTTTGGATGGGTTTGGATGAGTTTGGGTGGGTTTGGATCAGTTTGGGTGGGTTTGGGTGGGTTTAGGTTGGTTTTGATGGATTTGGATGGGTGTGGATGAGTTTGGATGGTTTTGGAAGGGTTTGAATGAGTTTGGATGGATTTGGAAGGGTTTGGATGAGTTTGGATGGGTTTGGATGAGTTTGGGTGGATTTGGATGAGTTTGGATGGATTTGGATCAGTTTGGGTGGATTTGAATGAGTTTGGATGGATTTGGAAGGGTTTGGATGAGTTTGGATGGGTTTTGATGGATTTGGATGTGTTTGGATAGGTTTGGTTGGGTTTGGGTGGGTTTAGGTTGGTTTTGATGGATTTAGATGGGTTTGGATGAGTTTGGATGGTTCTGGAAGGGTTTGAATGAGTTTGGATGGATTTGGAAGGGTTTGAATGAGTTTGGATGGGTTTGGATGAGTTTGGGTGGATTTGGATGAGTTTGGATGGTTTTTGAAGGGTTTGGATGAGTTTGGATGGGTTTGGATGAGTTTGGATGAGTTTGGATGAGTTTGGGTGGGTTTGGAAGGGTTTGAATGAGTTTGGATGGGTTTGGATGAGTTTGGATGGTTTTTGAAGGGTTTGGATGAGTTTGGGTGGGTTTGGATGAGTTTGGGTGGGTTTGGATGAGTTTGGGTGGGTTTGGATGAGTTTGGATGAGTTTGGATGAGTTTGGGTGGATTTGGATGAGTTTGGATGAGTTTGGGTGGATTTGGATGAGTTTGGATGGATTTGGATCAGTTTGGATGGGTTTGGATGGGTTTGGATGAGTTTGGATGAGTTTGGATGAGTTTGGGTGGGTTTGGATGAGTTTGGGTGGGTTTGGATGAGTTTGGGTGGATTTGGATGAGTTTGGATGGTTTTTGAAGGGTTTGGATGAGTTTGGATGGGTTTGGATGAGTTTGGATGAGTTTGGGTGGGTTTGGGCTGGTTTGGATGAGTTTGGGTGGGCCATCTGTCTCGGTTTGAAAAGCCAAGTGTCTGCTGAGGAGGGCAGGAGCCTCC